>NC_135434.1:9260216-10545216 GCF_051991255.1 Vanacampus margaritifer | reverse complement strand
AATAATAAAGCATCAGATTTTCTTTCTTTCTTTCTTGAAACTCAAAGACGCTTCGCACTCACACATTCACACTGTGGTGGACGTAAGCCACAGCTGCCCTGGGGCAGGCTGACGGAAGCGAGGCTGCCAGTGTGCGCCTACGGCCCCTCCAACCACCACCAAACATTCACACCTTGCATACACCAGTGTGAATAGCACCGGAGGCAATGCGTGTGAAGTGCCTTGCCCAAGGACACAATGACACATGACTTTGGGAGAGCGGGGATCGAACAGCCGACCCTCTGGTTACTGAACGACCGTCTCTACACCCTGAGCCACAGCCGCCACAGGCACATACAATTGATATTAATACTGAACACAATTATTAGCATGATATGTCTTTGACCAACTTTCCAGTTTCTTACACGGCTCCTTTGGAAAATGTATGGCCCACCTCTGCAATAGAGGGTGCACTGGGAACCTGATTTATCAATATTAATTGCTGAGAATTCTTGGTCCAAGTAGAATATGGACCAACATTCTTTAAAACAAAATTGTGGTATATTATATCAGAAGGTCAACTTCATTGTGATTCATGTTTTTTTCCCCCTGCCAATTGAACTGTTTTCTTAGATTGCGATAATTAATATAAATATAAAACAAGTTAGTAGAAGATTCACAAAATTTCGTGGTTTGGTAAAAGCGATGTTCACACACTTACTGTTACATCATAATGCTAGATGGTTATGTGTTTGCCTTATAAATGCCACTAAATTTAACTGCAATCTTTGAAGGTCTCATGGAAGTTCAACACGTGGCATTAGATTTACGAATAATTACATTTTTCGGATTTAGGAAGCCACAATGGACAGAACCTTTCTCTTAACGAAGTCTATGTCAAATGGTTACTTAGCAATGTTGCAATAATTTATTAAATGATGTTAAATTTTGCAAAACGTCCAAAATTATTAAGTGTGAAGAGTGTCACCTCACTCACTCGGATACCGTACGCTCAGTTAAAGGGCAGGATACCCACACAGAGAGAAAAATGTCTCAGTTAGCCTTAAAGTAGCACTAAGGAACTTTTTAACCAATAAATATTTTCACGACCTGAGGGTGGTCTGTATCATTTTTACTGGCACTAAACAACTTTGAGGGGGATGGTAGGAACACTGTCACACAAAAACATACAAATGTGCTGACTGCTTTATGGCATACGTCACTTCCCCCTTTACTCATTCGTTACAAAAACGGAAATCAATTTAAATGTCGTGAGCTAAAAAATGACACAATGCGCTTGTCCTCATGAGAAACGTAGTTTCCCTTCTGGCATAACGTTACCGACCATATGGCGGCGCCATAATCAACGTAAACTGAAAGTTCCTTAGTGTTGCTTTAAACACAACAACCATAACCCTGCCCTAATATGCAAACAAGTAGTTCATGCATCATTCTTGGTTGAAGTATATAAATCACCAATTTCCAATTATGTAGCTAATCTGACCATATTTGGGAGAAAGTAACCATCAACTCACTCCCTTCCATGACAGTTGAAAACCCTTCTGTTTAATTTTGTAACGTGAACACAATGTTTGACATTGCGTCTTTAGCCATCATTGCATGTCTTTGCCTTTGGTTAATCCTCCGTCATTGTTTCTACAGCGACAGGCTATCTTCACTGTTTAAGAATGTTTGCCGTCTTTCTGTTGCCAATCTTGCCGTATCTCCTACAGCCTGTGTTTTTCCGTCCTTGTTTCCATCATCTTCAGTTCGCTCTTCTTCATTTCACGGTGACAAAGACAATAGACCATCTTATGCTGCAAAAAAAAAAAAAAAGAGTCTGCTTTTTTCCACCCTTTTTGTAGTTATGTTCTATATAATCAACACTGACAAGAAATGGGGGGGATTACGTTGATTTGATTTGAAGTAGGGCTGCAACTAACGTTTATTATAATAAGTGGTTGATTTTTTTTTTGTCGATTAATTGTTCAGCCCTAATACAACTATGAACAAAAAGGAAGCAGGTGGATGGAGGAATAGTGGAAGAAAGTTAGGTAGATAAAGCTAACAAAAATATGCAGATTCTGCCTACAAAAGATAAGAAGAAAATCCAACAGGTAAGAAGCAAGGTCAAACAAGAACTATGGTGATAGCAACGCGTCATGCTAAGACGGTGCGGCTAGGAAACTGCACCCACCAATTAACCAAGTGAGACTGATGAGACAGGGAAAATTATGTCACCAACAGGCAGGAATAAAACATGACGGGGGAAAAAAGGCTTCTCAAACCTGTGACAAGCCTTTTTCCCGATAGGGGTGTTCTAATCCGGTTTTGAGTGACTGTTTCATTTACTATTTTCAATCCAAAGTGTCCCACTTGCTATTTATGAATTTAGAGCTAACGCGCTTAGCTGAATCTTGTGCTGCACAATGTTTTCTGCAACGGTGTCTATAAAATGGGTCACCAGCTAAAAGTTACTTCACTCAGCATGATCACATAAAGTCAAAGGGGATCACATCATATCACATCTACTGCTTGTAGATCAAATATCAAACACTTCTAAACCGTAAATAGTAGGCAAGCATATAAAGGAAGCCAAGAAAAGTCATATTTGCAGGATGATAAATGATTGTTAAGCAGTCGGTTAACTGTGAAGGAGTTGGCTGCAACCAGTAGAGGCACAGTTGATAGTCTCTTAAATAGTTTTCTGGATAATGAAGGGCAACATTAACTAACCACGCAGACCTTCACGATGGCACAATTCCTCCACAATACAACATTCAGCCAGGAATTCGCTTTCATTACAGTATAACAAATACATTGACCGATTTGTTGATTCTTAACACGGTTGTGCTGAGTTCTCAGCCAGGCAGGCAAGGCAAGTTTCACTTTTTTGTACATTCCAACATAATTTAATTCCCACATTTATGAAAGGGAAACATAAGACATTTTGGTAAAGTCTTTGACAAAGCATCAAATCGGATAAATGTTATTTAAATGCACAGCAAAACGAGAATGAATTGGATTTGTAAAACAAAAATTTATTTTAACATGACTCATTTCTGAAGAAAAAAAAACAACGTACTTTAAAAACAACTGCACCTCAGCATACATATTAACAGTATGAACAGTTTGAGGGAGAACCAGCCCCCTATAGTGAGTACTAAGAAGACCAAAAACTTAAGGAAACTTATACACAAAATATAAAACACAATATAACACAAATGGACTTTCGTTAATAATTCTGTGTATTTGAATTGAAAATAAAGCGGTTTCTATTGGACAACACACTCTGCACAACGACATTTACCCATTTACTAGGTTTGGTATAATAACATGGGATTATTCGTAATAAATAAAAGTATGAAGTAAAATGTTGACTGGATTATGGTGATATTCTTGTCATGTTTATTCCTGGACACAAGTTTAATTAATATCTCTACAAACTTAAAATCAAATACAAGCGAATAATATTGCATATTTACTTCACGTAGCCAGTAGTTTTAATTACTTTATTGACAAGTGACAGATTGCGAATACTGCAAACACATCCACATCCCCTCAAATGTCAGTACACAGAATTTTAATATAGTTTATATTGTGGGGAAATGGTGAATGTATTTTGCAATGTGGTGACACTTATTCCTTTGCGAGCTGCTTATCGTTCCACTTTTGAGAACAAAACAAAAAAGGCTTTCCTTCTTATTGCGCACATTTGTTTTTCCCCAGATTTAAATCACTTTTATAACCACATCACACTATCCAAGACAATCCATCCTCTCTGCAATTGCCTTCTGTCTCTTGACTCCAAACTCCTCTGTGCCCACTTGTTCGTTTTTTAAATCCATTCATATCATTTTTTTCCCCTTCTTTAGCTTCTTTTTCTGCTTACTGTGCCGGCATTTTCTCATTCCATTCACAATAGTTAGCCTCCACAAACTAAATCTGACTGTGATTGATCCACTAATCTTCTCTGCTTTCAAAGTGCCAAAAGAACAGACCATAGCATTAACAACACCAATAAAACTAATGATAGCAATAAACAACCACACTGGCCTTATCAGCGCTACTGATATAAATAAAAGAAGACATTTATCTTGGATGAATCTCATCTCACTTCTTCTCACACAAATATGCCGGCTTTATGGCAATATCTCTGATGAGCAGGCAAAGTTGCCCGCAATGGACTCCAAATCAAATTAGTCTGACTAATAGCAGCTCACCGGCATCAGCAGGATTTCCAGGGTCTTCGTGCTGTCTGAAAAAAAGCTGACAGAATGGAAAGCCATGGAAATGGAACACATGTTACTGAAATGTGGTCCAATCTTTTTATCTCAGCACATTTTCCTCATTAGGACTTCGTCAATAGAGTTCAGGGCCTGATCGGGGTAATCCTTGGTGATCAATTGCCCTGATTCATTTATTAATCCCTGAACTATTGATATTAACGCCAAAAGCTTTACGACAAATATATGCACACTGTAATTCTGTGGGAAGGTTCGATGAGCAGCGCCACCACACATTGCGTGTTAGAGGGCAGGAACCTGGTCAATCGATTAAATTGGTAGGAAAATATATTTATAGAATATTATAGTCTATAAAATTAAATTCTATTGTATTTTGCTTGCAGTGGTAGTAACTATCATAATCCAACACGGCTATACATTTTGGAGCATTATTTAGGTGGCCACAAAAATCCAAATCTCACCTATCAATGTATAGACAGTGCATATAAAAAGACGCACCCCTTTTCAAATACCAGGTACAGACGCTCCCCTACTTACGAACATTCGAGTTACGAACAACGGTACATACCAACATGTCTGCGCGCATGTCAAAAAATGTTCGGAAAGAGATGCTGTAAGTTAGATTTTGTATTGCGCACCTTTTTCCGAGTACTGTAGTGCTTCTTTCCGCCGCTAATACCGACGCTTGGCGCTGTGAGAGCTCACCCAGCATTGGAGGCTCAGCAACGTGTCGAGGAGGAAGAAGAAGAAACGCCTGTCGCTCATAGATAAAGCCATCGCACTCTTCGAGCAGCAAGACCCAAATATTGAACGTTGCACAAAGGTTGCAAATCAATTGAATGATGCCATACAGTGCTACCGCATCATTTATGATGAAAAAAGAAGAAAACTGTGCAATCGTCGTTAGATCGCTTCTTTCGGCCAGTTTCTAGTACAGTAAATCCTCCAAGGAAGATACTCATCAACCCTCATCTTCTTCTCCGCGACCCTCAACTTCTTCCTACATTGAAGTTACGGAGGAGGAAGTAACTTTTGAAGCCCATTCCAGCGACGACGAAGAACCTCTCATGATATAAAATCCTCCTCTTCCTCCTCCTCCATCAAATCCTTAAGCATCGAGTACATCTTCCAAAAGTAAGTTCAACTTCATTTTATTTATCTTATTACGTACATGTACATACTGTGTGTGTCTCTCGCTCTCTCTCTCTAACATACGTAGTACAGTACTGTACGTATTCTCTTTAAACATCAACTATAATACAAAATATAGCACTGAAGCAACTTACGAACAAATTCACCTTACGAACGATCGCTCGCTCGGAACGTAACTCGTTCGTAAGTTGGGGAGCGTCTGTAGTTGTGATTTAATAAGACGAGTTCAAAAATGTTTTTTTTCAACATGATGTGAATGATAACCTGTACATCATTTACAACAAAAAAAGAAAAAAAATAATCTTTGAGAGTGGAAGAAAATGAAACCATTTCTAATAATGCCGCTAGTTCCAATTAGCGCAAAACTTATTACTAGTGCGTCTGAATTTTATTTTGGGTAAATCAGAGTGACTTTAAATGGTGCCAAGTATGTGCTGACTTCAATTTAACAATTTAAGTGTGAATGATATTTGTTCATTCTAAACACAGCCAGATCACAGATCATAAGAGGCTTTTGTCCCAAGATCAGCTACTTTTACTTCATCTCTCTTGAAAAGATTGTATTTTTTTGCCGCCCCAATTGAGTTAGTTTTACAGGTTAAAGGACACAATGGTGGAAAAAGTCATGAACTGATTTATCCCGGTCTCATTTTTTACATCACAAAAACCTAGAATTTGAACAGTTGGTGTGTACACTTTTTTATATCCACTATATTCCATTGAAGGAAATGAGCATAGACAAGGACTCTGGGGGGGAAAAAATACTGTTGAGTTCTCCTACAGATGACACGTCCCATTAAAGGCATTTCACTTGGGCAATACGCCTCGTCTTCATCACAGGGAATGCAAATGTGTTTGGAGGTTGACCGGATGGATGACTGGTCTTTTGATTGGACTTTTAATTAATTAATGTCCCGCTGAGAGTGTTTAATGAAATACTCGTCAAAAATCTTTTGAAGAACAACATGTACTATGTTATTTGACACCTAATGCCTGCACATGTAGCGTTTCCCTGTTAACACCATCAAATGGCAGCATAGACTGGCAGCCAGGATTTAGTAGCAAAACCGAGATGGCCAACAATTTGCAGAATGGAGACACATTCTAACTGGATTTGACAAAGCTGACAGAAATTGATTACAAATGTGCAGTAATCCAAGGCTTGTCTGAGTAAATCGTAGCCCCATTTGTGATCTTTTCAACTTGGAGATTCTGCGTTCTTGCATGAGTTTCAACCAATGTAAACATGTTTAATAATGCAATGTTTATTAACAACCATCTTCGTTCACTGCCAGATCAATAAAACCATGGAAGTAATATATCGACTGGACAATAGTGATGCTCTTGAGAATATTCTTCAAGAGGGTCAAAGCACAATGAGGCGTGTGCGTGAATGGTGAGTCTCAGATGATTTCCCTCTTTTAAATCACTTTCAATCATAACTACGTCACATGATCCATGGAAATCAATCCTCTTTGCACTTGACTTCTCGTCACTAAAAACTCTTCTGTCTCCAATGTCTGCTTCTGTATTCACATTTTTTTCTTGATCTTCCTTTCCTGCTTAACACCTAACATCCGACTGAGCTTGATCAATTTATCCTGTTTGCTTTCTAAGCGCCATAAGATGCCTTGAAAACATTAAAGTATTGATTGTGATATAAAATGTACTTCCCTTGCATTTTTACTAGTGCTGTCAAAGTTAAAGCCTTAACTAATTAATTCATCAAAAATTATCGCAATAATCATGTATTAAAGCAGATCAATAACACTATTAATTTTGATCACATATTATCCTTTAGCTTGACAGCGGATGGCTATGTTAAAGGTAGCACAGGTTGTGTTTGAGCAATAAACATAAATACATATATTAAAGTAAAGCATTTAATAAATGTTTGTGTATGACATTCAGAATATTTGTTCATAATTTCGCATTTTAAATTATCCAAGTAATTAACAGATAAAAAAAAAAAAAAGAAGAGGATGAGCGTGTGCAGTCTGAGTGGATCAAAAAATATTGAAGACGTCCTCATAACATTAAATGTCTAAAGAATTAATACTTAACAGGTGCTTTCAAATTTGGCGGGCAAAAAATGTTAATTTTTTTTTTTTTTTAAATAAGTGTTTAATCGTGATTAATCAAAATTATGTGATTAATCTGATTAAAAAATGTAAATCATTTGACATCTCAATTTTTTTACTCATGAGATTTAATTTGTTTAAAAAAAAAAAATTATACCAAACGTACATACAGTACAGAAACAAAAATCATATTGGTCGATATTAAAAGAATACATACAGTACAGGTCAAAAGTTTGAACACATCTCATGCAATGCATTTTCTTTATTATCATTATCATGACTATTTACATTGTAGATTTTCACTGAAGGCAACAAAACTATGAATGAACATGTGGAGTTCTGTACTTGTAAAAAAAAACATGTTTTATATTCTAGTTTCTTCAAATTATCTCTTTTGTTTCTTATCTCAAAAATCTCTTTGCTCTGATGATTTTTTTTTTTTTTTTGTACACTCTTGGCATTCCCTCGGTGAGCTTCAAGAATAGTCACCTGAAATGGTAAAAGAGTGCAGGAGTTCCCAAAGGTAAGAATGCCAAGAGTGTGCAAAGCAGTAATCAGGGTGGCTATTTTGAAAAAAAATTAAAATAAATAGAATATAAAACATGTTTTCAGTTATGTCACCTTTTTTTTTTAAGTACATAACTCCACATGTGTTCATTCTTAGTTTTTTTTCTTGTTTCTTCTTTTTTTGCCCTGTGTGTCTATTTACAAAATGTATTGTGCAAAACTAGTGGAGTGAGTTAAGGGGAGCGACCAGCAGGGCCTCTCCCAATCCGAGCCCCCCCCCCCAAAGACCGGACCCCGGCGGTCAGATCATTCATTCTTAGTTTTGATGCCTTCAGTGAGAATCTACAATATAAAGAGTAATACGAATAAAGCAAAAACATTGAATGACCATCTTGTAAATATCGCAATGAGTCTGTGGTTTCTAATAATGTATTTTTAGTTTGAGCACGTGTGGGTTTCCTGCACAGGGGCCAGGGGAGCACATAGCAGGGGATATAGCATCAAACAGTCGCCTGTGGCACTTTGAGAGGGGTCTATGATACGGCGTGCATTCAAGATATTAATTATGAATCTGTTTCTTTCAACAGCCGAGCTGTAGTTTCTCCAAAAGGCCACAGGGCAATGACCTTGTTATGGACACATACATTCACAAACATGACTATATGCTGCAAAAAAAAAAAAAAAACGTGGACCACAAGGGTCAATAGAGACACAATGAAGAATTGTAGTCAACGTAGTCTCTCAGTGACTGCCAGACGTTTTCAGAAAAAGGATGCCGTGGGTGCCAGCCAATTTAAGCATTTTTGACTGATCTTTCAAGGTCCACAGAAAATTATGTGTTTGGACTATGGAAACACACATACTACCAAATGAAAGATTGGACTCTCATCTTTCATCAGAAAAAAAAGTTTGTTTCTACCTTATTCCGTTTTTCAGTAATCAACAATAGAAAATGGTTAGTTTCACCTCTGTTTTGAAAAAAAAACGTCTTTTAACGTCTTTGGCACTCCTCCATAGGATTTTACTAAACGTTATTTAACGTTTTTGGCAGTCAAAGAGTTAAGCATGCAAAATACTGAATCCAAGTGAAAATCTACCTCCTACTAGGGGTGTGCAAAAAAAAAAAAAAATGATACGGCAATACGTTGCGGGCTTCCTTACAATACACGTATCGATACGCAGGCGTCAGAATCGATATTGCTTGTTACCTTTAAATAGGCAGTTAAAAGCAAGGTTGCTTGCCAGGAACAGCAGTCTTTGAAGCCAATTGCCTTCAATTAGTCCACGTAGCACAGTGGGGGAGCAGACGAAAGGGACATGAGTGCCTTGGGTGTTTAGTTCGCATTGTAGTTTTTAAAAAAAGTAACTGTAGTTAGTTTTCTTCTAAAAAAAAAAGTGTACGTGTGAAGTTGGATTTAAAAATAGCCGATCAGTGATTGGATACTGTGTCTTGCAAAATTAAAACAGAGGAAAAGAAACATTTATTTAGTTATAAACTTAAACATGGTACATGTTTCTAAATGTACCAATTTTTTGTTTCAAAACCAAATAGAATGTGTTATGTAAAAAAAAAAATGCTGTTATTATTTCCCCAAATATTTCAAATAAGCACATTTTACAGCTGTAATTTTAATACTTTGATATTTTTTCTCATATCGGCTCATGCCTATTCATAAAGTTTCCCGGTGTGTCTGTGAAAGTTGCTCCTTGCTCTGAAGTGCGTGAGACCAGGCATGCCCCGCTTGGTGGTAAACCAGAAGAGCTGCTAACAAAAACATGTTTGCAATCCAGCATAATAAACACATCATGACTGTTACACTAAAAAATGCAAGTAAATGAATGTAATATATCGGGGATATGTATCGCCTTGAAGATCGTGTATTGGTATCGCGATACGTATCGTACCATGAACCCTGTATCGTGATACGTATCGTGAGGTTGTTGGCAATACCCAGCCCTACCTCCTACTGTCAAAATGGAAAACAATGATTTATTTTACTTTGCATTACTGTCTGAAGCCATATTGCACAATACAACTCTGTACAGCTGTTGTGATTACCTTAGTAATAGTAGGTGCTGATAGCCAGCCTCAAGCACACTTCCAAATGATCATTAGTCACGATGGAATGGTATTTGGACTTGATAATATTCATGGCTTGGAAAGGCTGACTCACATAACTAAGTGGAGTTGAATAATGTAGCCAAGGAGGAAGCGTATTTCCTCATGTTTTGTGCTTTTCCTCCCCCTGGATTTAAACTGAAAGTCAGGTTGTAGTGTTAAAATCTCATTCTCCACTACAGAATTCAGGTGAAAGGGTGTCAACTT
Organism: Vanacampus margaritifer; assembly: GCF_051991255.1. NCBI lineage: Eukaryota > Metazoa > Chordata > Actinopteri > Syngnathiformes > Syngnathidae > Vanacampus > Vanacampus margaritifer. The sequence continues at coordinate 10,534,924 of NC_135434.1, read as the reverse complement.
CAGCATCTTCCCAAAAAGGGCAGCACACAAGCACATAGCTGTCTCCAGTAAAACAAAGTCTTGAAATTGTTTGTTAAATATTGACAGATAGTTCTAAATCTGTCAAGCAGCCTATGCCTTTCCTTTCTCTGACGCATGGTTTTGGTTTTTACACCGGGAAAGTTTTTTGCAGTACCGTACATGAAATTAAAAAAAAAAAAGCATATTGTTCAAATACACAGCATAATACTCTAGAATCATAATTGTTAATAAATGACCAGACTGACTGTCTGGTCCATGTGTCAATCATGCGATAAATGTCATAGTGATGGATGATAGGCTGATGTCATCGTTATTTAATCATGGAGATGCATTCAGATCACTGAGTTAAAGTAATTTGGTTAAGTGAATTAATTACACAGTGTTTACTTGTGAAATTCTGAATACATAAAAAGAACATTCATATGATATTGGTGAAGAGGCATCATTGTGGAAGACATTTTCAGTATACTGTGAGTTTTAAAGTATTCGGATATGGCATATATGTTCATGGATTGCAGTCAATTCGCTATTGAAGATAATTCTGATGTTTTCCATTCTATAGTAAGAAAAACAAAACAAGAGAAAGAATGTACAGTATCTGGTTCTATTTATGTCTGCATACTGTATTTGTGCCTGACAAAACTACAAATAAGTATCTGTGTTTGCTCAACAGCAACACAGGAATTAATTGACCAGTTATTACAGTTGGAACTTTCTTGAAAGTTTGTTGCGCAAGGGAAATTCAAAATTTAATGCTATTAACCCTAATTCTGCACTCCAAATGGCGCCGTTTTGCTAAACATTTTGCCATTTTTCTACTCAAATAGAAAAAACTATTGGCATGCCAACAAGAAATGAAGACGCTCTCTGATCTGAGAGGCTGTACTGCTCTGCAGCAAGGGGTTTGGATGATTGGCATGCCAATCCTCCAATCATTACAGTACAGACTGACAGGCTAATACTCTAATCATGAAAGTGTCATTTTTCCCAGCATGCGCTAGAAGCCTACATTAACTAAAGCTACATTTTATATTTTATCTTTAAACCGTACAAATAAAATGAACAAGGAAGTCATTCAAGTCATCATGTCAAGTCGAGAACAAAGTATTTAACTCCCAAGTCCAAGTCATGCAATTCTCAAGTCTTGTAGTTCTTAAAATTATGATTCCAGTCCACTTGAGTCCTTAGTGCTTGAACGATTAATCGGCCACCGATTATAATTGGCCAATTATTGCCCTTCAAACATCTGCCAAAACAATCGGCCAAATGGCCAATTATTTTACCTTTAAAACGTTATCATTGAAGAAAACCAAAGTTTCCGACACTGTGAAAGTACCCTGAATGCACCATTTTGCTTGCGTAGCATTAGCAGCTCGCAAGTGTGTAGCGTAAGTTATTCTGGTTATTCTGTTTGGTGTTTTTTTTTTTTTTTTTAATAATCAGCAATTGATATTTTTTGCTGCCGAAAATCGGTATCGGCATGGGCCTATAAAAATGCATATCGGTCAGGCCCTGGCACAGAAATATTTTGAGAGCTGTAAAGACCCTGAAACAACTATTAATGACATCAGCAAAAACGTCCAGAGGACAGGAGTGAAGTCCACAATCATGAACATGAACAATAGCACAGATGCTACACAAGAAGGTGCAAGCCACTTATTCACAAGAAGAATAAGAAGGCCACGCTGGAATTTGCTGAAAAGTACAGATGAGCCAGAAACATTCTGGCAGAAGATTGACCTTCAACGACGTGATGGAAAGGCTAAAATTTAAGAAAAAAATGCTCTGCATCTGTGAACCTCAGTGGAGGTAATATCATGGCCTCCGTGATCGCAGCAGAAAAATGAACTCAGAAGTTTTTTTAGTTTTTTTTTTTTTAAATGTCACTACTCACTAATACTTTGCACATGCGTGGAAATGTTTTTTATCTATGCAGAAGTTCAGCGTATACACAAAATCCTCAGCAGATTCATGTGTGCATGTCAGTGAATCAAAATTCATTCTAGATGGGCTGGTAAATACGTCGTTGGGACACTTAAAACATTGAAAATATTTATACATATTTATAGTTTTTGTGAGCAAATGAGTTAATAATTGTGTTTGCTCAGCTTGCAAACATCACGTGACCAAACTAAGAAAACAGGTGCGCCTTGATTGGTCGTTACCTGAGACCTAAGGCACTGACTGTGATGTCGTTTTCAGTCGACAGCAAGTGGCAAAATGGCGGCCCACTGAGATGGATAAATACATTTGGATTTTGCTGCTTAATCCATACTCTACATACATAGCATTCATCGGGATGTCATGTTTAGACTAGAGTGGAGGAAATCATCTAGGCATGATTTTAAGGACGCTTGTAAAAACATGCTTTTATGAGTGTGTCTGATCACTGCAATGTAGCGAGATGACCTTTGTATCACTTAAGGAGCAGCTCCTCATCACAAAAGTGCTAAAAAGTAAACAGTAAATGAGACTTTGCTCAAGGATGCCAAAGCAGTATTTAGAAAGTCATGAGGATGAAGCATTTTGGAGTCATGTGAAGAAAGAAGTAGGGGTGGGAGGAAAACGAGAGCACAACACCAAATCCATTGTCTACTTGGTGTGAGTAAAGATGTGACCTTTGTATTAACCCTGATTAGGACTTAAGTCTCATTCCCTGAGTCTTCCTGACTACTTTATATTGTCTTGTCTGGCCCCTGTTAAAGCAGATGCAAAGTCATTATACTCGGCGTGTCTACACAGACAGCATATTGAAACCACGACATTGCCGTTGTCCAACCTCAATTTAAAGTATTTTATGAAAAACAGACGGTAAATTAGTTGTTTTTTTTCTAGCAGAAACAAATTATTTTAAAGGTATACTGATGTACATATAATTCGCAGACTTGTCAGGAATGTTCGTGTCTGATAAAGTACTTGTATGTCATAATGGCTCATTATAACTAACAATTATGTACCGCTATGAGGCAAAAATATTCTGTTCGTCTCCGCTTGTAATGATGGGTAGCAATGTCAACGGCTCTGCAAAAGTGCATATGTCATCACAGCACTGTATTGATACTGTACACTGAAATCAGTCCAATACTCATACTCTTAATATTTCATTTTGCCACTCAATTTCAACCTGCACTCAACCTCCATTTAGGGAGATTTTACCTTTCACGGATCTAGTTTTTAGAAACTTGTCCCAAACGGCATCACTGGCCAAACTATGATAAAAAAAAAATTTGTGGGGTACAAAGTCAGGTTATTTTGGGGGAATAATTATCGGCAATTTCAAAATAAATGTTCCCATCAAGCATGCTCATTTGGCTCATTTGATCCCAAACAATAAATAGGCAAAGAAAGTTGTCGTAAAATATATACACGATGACCAATGTGTCAGGATTCAAACACCATCTGGTGTCCTTGTGGTAAACTGCAAAGCACGGATTGCTTTCCTTGAAAAGAGGAAGATCTTGCATGACTCACACTTCCATCTGCTCTGACCCTTAGACATCGTCCTATGACGTCACTGTGGACTGGCAAATGTCCCATGTTGTCATAAAAAGGACATAATGCAATGGACGAGTGACTGCGTTCAGACATAATCTCTCCACTCCCACTCTTGCATTAGATTGAATGGTGGGACAGACATGTCAGTGACTCGATACTTCATCCATTCATCCATTATCTACCGCTTATCTAGGGTCAGGTCGCGGGGGCAGCAGCTTTAAGCAGGAAAGCCCAGACTTCCATCTCCCCAGCCACTTCAACCAGCTCCTCCGATCCGAATGCGTTAACAGGCCAGCCGAGAGACAGACATCTCTCCAGCGTGTCCTTGCTCGTCCCCGGGGCCTCCAGGCGGTGAGACATGCCTGGAACACTCCTCCAGGGAGGTGTCCAGGAGCCATCCGAACCAGATGCCCAAGCCACCTCAACTGGTTCCTCCCAATGCGGAGGAGAAGCGGCTCGACTCGGAGTCCCTCTCGGATGGCCGAGCTTCTCACCCTATCTCTAAGGGAGAGCCACAGCTCGTGACCATAGGTGGGGGTAGGAAGATAGATCGATTGGTAAATTGAGAGCTTCGATATCGAGTCGAGTATCCACAGGAAAAGGGACTTTTTGATATTCAACATGGTCCATCAACTTGTCTTTGTCTACAGAAATCAGTAAAGTTCAGTGACTAATTTACCAATGCCATTTTTTGGTTATAGAAGACAATAAAGGCTTGCTTCCGCACTAGCATTTGAATAGTTGGTTAATCATATGTCAATGATTCGAGTCATTAAAGTGACTGAAACACAAGATATGAATAATTTACCTATCGTCTGAGTCCACCATGCAGAGAATGCTTGCAGAGGCAGACAAGATGTGTGTCCTATTGTTACGTCGCAACGGCCATAGTATCCCGTTTAGCACAGCTTGCTTTTAAAAAATTATTGCATCCCTTTGTTTTGGTATTTTTCTTCAAAAAACAATACTTCATCATGTTTATTAGACATTCATAAACTACACTATGACAATAAAAAAAACAATCTGACCTTTGAAAAACTAACCAGAAATATGTTGTAAGCGAGGGGTGGTTTTCGAAAACTTTGCATCTCTCTGGGAGCACTGCTTCAAGTGCATAATCCCGCCGCCCCCCCCAACAAATGTCTGAAATTGAAAACATTCTAAAGTTAGTGTGCCAAACGGATACTACGGCCATTAAAGGGTATAAAATATGATCTTATGTTATGTGAGGATGAGTTTTCTGTTTCCCGTAGACTCTTGACAAGTGATTAGTCCGCATTGTTCTGTGTGTCCATGTCTTTAAACTACGTGACTCTTTTTTTTGTTCAGTCTGCCTTTTCTTCTTACCATGTTGCTACATTTCTCCGTAAGTCATTTATTTTTATTTGATCTACAAAGTATATGTTATTTGCGATACAAAAATCTAAATAAAAGCCTTCACCATCGTATGGAGTTTAGAAAATAAACGCACAATTTGCCGGTCATATATTGCATTGCATTGCCAATTATCAATGCATTTTGATCATGAAATGAAAGAGAAAAAGTTTTAGTCTTGAAATCTATCATATGATTCGAGCGATGTCCAGAAGTATGGATCATCGCATTAAACATCCTACACATGCTATGTTGTAAGGCAAAGACCATCGAGGTGACCAAGTTCAAGATGCATCAATGAGTTGGCATATCGATTTCTCTTTCAGAGAAGCAAAGGTATCACCATGAGTAGCAAAAGAAAATTAAAATTCAAGAAGAAAGAGGAGTTGGACAGCGAAAAGTGAAAATACATACAACTACTTCAAAGTAGGTTGAATAGAGAGAAAGGTCTCTTGTAGGGGGAGGAGAGAGTCAGTGTGTGTGGGATAGGGGGGATAGTGGGGGTCAGCAAGATTTCAAGGTTTTGCTATTTCAACCCTCTTGAGTATTAAAACAAACACATACATAATCCATGGAGATTTACATAACAAATGTAACATGAAACCAAAAGTCAGAGAGTTGTGACTTCCACCAACACGTATCTGAAGAATCTAAATAGGGTAACTGACATTTTCTATAGTAAATTCTAATTGCTGCCAAATCTGCATTTGATCCAAAGGAAACTTAAGACCCTGTTAAGTATATTCATAGATTTGTGTCTGAATATATTATAAATATTTGAAGATAATTGCTGAAAGTATGTAAAATGAATTAGAAGTACTACTAAGGCGATATAGAATCAAACAGTTTGTCTCAATTTCTGTGTTCCTGATTTTTTGGGGCTAGATATACAGTAGATAAAGATTGCCTTCTAAGAACCCTAAAAATAAATAAATAAATATTTGTAAAATATTGGGGGGGGGAGGGGTATATAAAAACAAAATCAAACTGCTAAGAAACCTTGGAGTGAACAAGACTGTTTTATTTCCGATCAATAATGTCATTGATAGATCTGAAAATTATGACATTACAATTGATCACCCATTTGGCATGAAATGCAAACTATCTGCCGAGTCAGCCGATGACATATTTGTAAAGTCCACTACAGAAAGAGGATGTGGTTTCAATAAAGACAAAAATGGGGGTATATTGAAAGATGGGACTCGCTCTAATTCACTTTAACGGACCTGGTGACGTGAGAATGGCTCGTGAAAATTTTATTTCATCCACAGTTACATATAAAAATTTAAATATTGTTACGCATTATTGTGAAACACAGTGTACTGTATATGCTGTATTTGTATGTCTTAAGCCTTACATCCGGAAAGAGATTTTTCCTCCGTGTGAAAGTGTCTGTGAAATTGTTAGGCTATAATTCATGACGTCGCCATATCGAATAACCGTGATTCATATTTCAAACGGACAACAAGGACTTGGCCACTTGTGAAATCTGTGGCAGAACCCTGCACTCTAAGGCTCACAGAATTCAGTTGATCCCGTACCACTTGATTGGTGCCTGTTGTAATGGAAAATCAACTGAGGACAGGACAGGCCAAGCGAGGCCGGGGCAAAGCTGGGCCAGGCCGTTCTGCAACCTGTAATGGAACAGCGCCTTAAGTGAGAGTGTCAGTCACATGGGAGGTCACACAGATTTAGAGAGAGCCTAATATTGCAGAATATGACGCCTTGAGCAATCCTAACATTGAAGTGAATACTGTATGTAGTTTTCCAAATAATACAGTCTCACTCGTGTAAAACATCTGTAACCTGTCAAAGGGATTGAGGTCACAACTGATAAACTTTAGTCCTAAACATCTAGCCTGAAGCCAACCTCTGTATAGACATGTTCACAAGCCTACAAATGTGGTGTTAAGACAGATCAAGGCTATATTTGTCCAGGAATGTATTCAGCCGGAGGTCAAAAACTGGGAGCCTGCTGGCTTTACCGTATTCCGCCTTACTGCCAAGCATAACAAGAGAGTAGGAGAAATCTGTGGGAGTGACCTTTGGCAAAGCAAAGTACTTTCACTCGCTGTCTGAGTGTTTAAAGGTTTCATGTTAAGGTCAAGTGTGTGAGACTCATATCAGCTGGGTCCCAACGGCACAAGGTTTGAGAACCTCAGTAAGTGTGCTTTACATTCATAGAAGAGAGAATTTGCCAATACAAGTAGAAATAATCTCTCTGCTTTTAACTAAAATGGCCAAATCGGCTTTTGGTCTTTTTGAGATTTGGATGTTGGCTTGGCCCTCAACAAAGCGTTCCACTTTCTTATATGTTCCCTTTATAAAATTAATTGTCCAACCTTGCTTTTTATTGTGTTTAGGATTGACACAATCAAGATGGTTGAGACCAATCACAGAGCTACAGAAAAATACTGAACCGATCACTGGATAAATTATTTACTGTATACAGACGCTCCCCACCTTACGAACGAGTTACGTTCCGGACGATCGTTCGTAAGGTGAATTTGTTCGTAAGTTGCTTCAGTGCTATATTTTGTATTATAATTTATGTTTAAAGCCTATATAAGTATATTGAAGGTTTATATAAGTATGTTTAAGGCTTGTACAAGTAACCTGCATTGGTTTGTACTGAAAAAAACTTTTAATAAAATGGAGAGAATACGTACAGTACTGTACTGTACTACGTATGTTAGAGAGAGAGAGCGAAAGACACACACACAGTATGTACATGTACGTAATAAGATAAATAAAATGAAGTTTAACTTACTTTTGGAAGATGTACTCGATGCTTAAGGAGATGATGGAGGAGGAGGAAGAGGAGGATTTTATATCATGAGAGATTCTTCGTCGTCGCTGGAATCGGCTTCAAAAGTTATTTCCTGCTTCATGGGGACCGGCGTTTTCTTCCTCCTCCTCCTCGCCACGTTGCTCAGCCTCCAATGAGCTCTCACAGCGTCAATCGTCGGTATTAGCGGCGGAAAGAAGCACTACGCGCAATACAAAATCTAACTTACAGCATTTCTTTCCGAACATTTTTCGACATACTGTACGCGCAGAAATGTTCGTATGTACCGTTGTTCGTAACTCGAATGTTCGTAAGTAGGGGAGCGTCTGTATACGGTACTTGTAAACTCTTTACTCAGCATCAACAGAAGTATTTTTCATACATGTTGACAGGGCTGCCAACTGTTCCAGATCGTCCGTATTTTGTCACGCAAATCCCTGAACGCGACCTTGTTATGCCTGGAACATGTGGGTGTTCTGGATATTAAAAAAAAAAAGTAATAATAATCATGGTTCATGTTGCCCAAAAAGGTTAAAAATGAGCAAAAGTACTTAAATAATTGCGATTATACTGCTTGCGCTGCGGGTGATGTCAGCGGATGAGTCCAAAGTTAGCTGAAAGCTAATGACTTGACTCGATTCTGATCACTGCTGGAAAAAACAACTAATTTGAAAGAGGAATATGCAGTTCTCTTTCAGATCTACTTCAGCTCAGGGGACTTCAGTACAAAGAGCGAGCACAATGAATCTGTAGTACTTTTTGTTCATAAAGCACAAGTTAAGCCACCCAAACTAAGGCCGCACTGTTGATGTCGTGTTTGCCTTCAGATATGCATGAAAAATGCTGACTAATCGCCTGGGTTGTTTTGCATTAATGAAGTGTGAAACAACTCCTGGATACATCCATGACACCTAATCTTCGGTATATGAAGAATAGTAAAGCAACCTTATATTGTGAAGTCCCAATTAAAATAATGTTAAAACAGATGCCTTTTTGTTTTTTCCCCTTTAATGACTCATGCCCACCTATATAGACCTTCAAGAAAGCATTCTACTCTTGGTACGAAAAAGTCTAGCACTCCAAATTTCTGATACTGCACATTTTACTTCCGATGCCATTACATTTCCTATTATTTGTGCCGCAATGGCGAAGCACAATGTGACATTTGTCAAGTCTTCAGGAAGAGTTGGCGAACAACGAAAAGTTAAAGCACCAAAGAAGAGGAGATAGATTGGAAATGGAGAAAAGACAAGTGGAGGATGAAGGACGGAAATCTTTTTCTTTAGAAGACAGTTCTTTGAAATGGCTGTGACATTTCAAAAGGCCAGACTTCCTGAGAGGCATGGACACTCCCTCCATTAGAGTAGGGTACTCCACGATTGGACATATCGATAGAGTCTTAACACACTTTATATCATTCCAGTGTGTATTGTACTGTTCGTTCACCAGAATGCGTGTGGGGATGCGTTAAAAACAGATGAAAGATGTCGGTGCTCAGGCAACCAGCATCTCTTCAGTTTTATTTAACGATGTACCACTTGCTCAGTTCACCTAACAAGATTAAACAGGACAAACAGGATGTGTCTTGGCGACATTCAGTAGCTCTGGGAAATAAAGCAATCATTTGTGAGTTTCACATTTTAGGGTGCAGAGCAAGAGCCAACCCAAAACGTCACACGCACACCAAATTAAACTCACAGGTTGTAATTGCATTGATTAAAGTTAACTGTTGTTTAGTGGAGTCAATGAGAGTGACGTGATGGATGGCTGTATGATGACTTGCAGAAGTCTCAGCACCACCCTGCACAAAGTCTTTATTCACTCCAATGCGGTTTGAAGGGGCAACTTTCCTGAAGGCAACCCATAAGATGACTGCATCCTGTATTTTATTTATTAAGACTTAAGGCATGGTTATATCTGGCCTAATATCCGATATTAAACTGATCACTTCCTGCGGTTGATCACTGTTGCTTATTCAGAGTGAGACTGCTACAGGCAAATGGCGCTGCCGAATTAGCTCCCATTTAATTGTATTAAAAAAAGGAAAGAGAGTCTGACTGACAAAACCGAGTCACATGTCTGGGATGTGATATTGTGGCCTAATGGGAACCATGTGGCTGCCACACGATCTTTAATTATGGGCAAACTCCTCTGACAGGCTCTTGTGTGATTCTCTACAGCAGACAGGCAGGCATAAGCATACTCAATGAAAGTTGTGCGTTTGTAAAGTACTCGACTGACAGATGGAATCAATATAATTAGCCAACATGATAGAGGCTCAGACAAACTGTATTATGCCCACACACAAAAAAACTCAAGCGCTGTCTATAACTTGCTTTTCAGTCATTTGCTTATTCTCTCCCTTCATATTTAATTTTAGATTCAAAGGAAACCAACTAAAGAGACTGTTGATTTACAGAACCAAGCGCACAGAATGCTGCAAAAATCTCACATAGCTACTTAAACTTAAGCATGGCAGCTGTGCCCCAAATTCTTTACCAGGGTGACGCTGGAGTCAGTGATTCTTGTGACAGAAGTAAAACTGCACTGGCCAAAAAAAAAAAAAAACCTTCAACAACACATACAGCTAACAGCAAAACTAAGAAGGGAGTATGCTTCACCATATGAAGTCACCTTCTTAAAATAATGTCCTAAGCTATTTATTTATTTAGTTATTTATTGCGAAGGGGGGTCTAAATCTCTGCAAAAATTGCCTACATCCTTGGTTGAGCAAATCATACAATTCTACCCAGGCATGAAATTATTGATAAATAAAGTAAATGTCCAGTATTTGGTTCAGGGTTTGTTTGTTTGCTTGTTTTGTTCTGTTGTTTCGTTTCCTGGAAAAAATGAAAAAAATAACTAATTTTCCAATGAAGGACACAATATGATGGAATCTAGCATCTTTTTCACAGAATTTGTAAAGGACTTCTTTTTTTTTTATCAAACTAAAATTAGAAAAGTGATCTTTAATCTGTGAATGTCTGGCTGCTTCAATGTGGAAATATAATTAATGAAATACCATCCATACATCCATTTTCTAAATGCACACAAATGTAAATTCACCTATAGCACAAATAATGCAAACGAAATAATACAATACTAAAATAAGTGTTACAAAATACAAATTGCAAAAAGTTTTTTTCAATGAACTGCGCAAAAAACAAAGTTAAACAATAATACAAAGAATTTAGATAAATAATAATTGTGTTAGCGTTTATCTTCATTCCTTGTGCAGTTGTTTTTCAAGATTACTAAGGCCTGGCACGTGAACCCAGCTTGAACCGAACCATCGCAAAAAATGACAGTTGGAAGAGAACGTGAATGAGAATAAAGAAAAATAATTGGGATTCAATTATTCATTTTGAATGTACCCAATCTGGTACATAATGCTCGCTAGGTTTTTACCACAAGCTTTTGCTATTTCACCCATACAAAATTATAACAAGTATTGTTCTAAAACACAATATACAGCATGTATATTGCAACGATGGTAAAGCAGCACATTTCCCGGCATCATTTGATTTGGCGGCAGAAAATGGAGTGCTCGGTGCTGGCGCTAGGCAGCGGTAGGCATAGTGCCCAGGTGCCCCCGCACCGATGTTTGAGAGGGACATGTCCCCAGCCGGCGGTGTCCTCTCTTTCAGCCATCGCCAGCCACTGCCCTGCGCCAGCATTGAGAAGTCCATCTCCCCACACTTAGTCAAAGCATACTGGGAAGTGTTGCGCAATACATAGATATTTGTGTGGCTCCACATTCGGTCGAGTCTCGCTGGCTTCCAACCCAGAAATGTGTTTGGTAAAGAAATAACTAAATCTCACTACAATGCCACCTGATTCCAAATTTCTAATAACTTTACAATAACGCACTGGCGTGTTACATTGTTTTGCGCAGTACGAATGGAAAATCAGGCTTAAGTGAACCAATTTCTCAGCCATCATATCAGCGGTATTCAAATGGGCATACCCATTTCATCAGAAAGCTCACAACGGGCAAAAACCTCCGGGATTTCCAGAATAATTTCTGAATTTACTCTTTCATTACAGTCACTCCCACACCACCCTGCTTGGCATTCTCTGAATCAGCAGCAGAAAAAAAAAAAAGTTTTGTGGTTTGAAAGCAGTCAGAGATGAGGTAAGTGTGACATTGGCATTCTGCAGAGAGAGAATAAGATGTTGTCTCTGCTATCACAAGGCTGAAGCCTCAAGGGTTTGGAAATGGATCACAGGACCAATTCAATTACGTTTCTGGAAGTCATTTGAGAACACAAGATTTATCTTCAGTTACTAGCTAGCAACCGTAAGAGTCTTTTCTTTTTCTTTTTTTAAACACTCCATACACTTGTTCACAGAAGATGTCGGTGATTGAATTCAATGGCATGGAAAGACACTCGCAGAATTAAAATCACAAACTTTATCTACAAATCTATTGACTCAACATATTGGGGTGAAGATAGCAGAGATCAGAGGACAGAAACATCTCTAAAAACTAATAATATCAAACAGCTTCATGTCTCTGCTAGACTGAAAGGATTAGGGTAACATGTAATTCAATAATGTGAAGGGAGGGTGAGTATATTGGTATTTAAAGCATCCAAACAGAAAGGCAGGGGAAAAGGAGGAAGGCATTGGGGTGACAGCGCATGACAACGGTGCTATGAAGCCTGAAAATGCTGTTGGTGCTTAAGTACAATTTGTGTTCGTAGCGTCGCCAGCAAAGCCTACAATACTGTACTTAAAAGCACGAAGAAAAATACATCTTGCATAACCATTTTAACAAGCGGTTGTCATGTAAACATACCGTCTGTGTTTGGACAAGGCTTGGGGACGTAAGGGTCACGCTTTCAACCACCCATGAATGTCAGTTTGAGTAGATTTTGAGTTCATTTTGTGCTATTTTGCGGATCTGCATGCATTCCATTCAGTAGATTAAAGATTATACAGCAAGCAGTGGATGCAGTTCATGGCTTTGCCAAAGCTGACAACAATAACTGTTAAAGTGTGGTGTAATATTAGGGCACATTTATGACGCCAATAACTATTGGTATGAGCCCCAATCCTCTTCACATAGGCGCATGGACATGAAAGGAAAGTTCTATGTTTTGCGGCATGTCTGTTTGTAAAGGGGCAAATAATGGATGTTTGTATGAGAATAGTTGAGTCAGTGGAGTGCCTGCTCACTAAATGTAAAAGTGTAGTGTCAAGTATAAAATTAACTCATTCACTGCCAGCAGTTTTCAGAGCAGCCGTTTTAGAACATATTGACTGATCTTTCATGACCCACAGAATATTGTGTTCCGTAAATATATAAGCACCAATCCAACCAACGCAAATAGTCTCAGCATTCATCAGAAACAGATTTTTCTATTTTTTTTAGTTATCAGCAGTAGGGCTAATGTATGAAAGGTGCTATAGAAATAAAGTTTGAGTGATTGATTTCACCAAAAACATCAGATTCTGACCAGTGTAGAGAAGAAAAAAAAAAAAGCGTAATCACAACAGTGAATTTTTGACGCTTATATTTTTTCCAGCGACCTTTTGATGGCAAAATAATTTACAGATATAGTACGCGCCTTAACCGATTGTGTCTTTTGTCACGATCGCAATGCCCACTTTCTATCAGGGCTGAACGAAATCAACGAGAATGAGGGAATGAAGTTTTTTGCGAGGGAACACAATTTTTTTTTTTCCCCCTACCATGTCACCTTAGGGGGCTCCGTATTGAAAAGCCAAGTAAAAGCAAAGCACGAGGCTCATTCTTGCATATGCATTATAAACTAACACTCTGAACTGACATTCATTTCATTAAGCTAAATAAATCACTCTTCAAAATATTCCTGATTCCATCTTGTGAACGCCATTGGCAAATGTTGTGCTGTCAACTTGTCATGTGTTCTACAAATAAAAGTAAGTAATAAAAGTACAAAACCTCAGAGCAGAGTTCCTTCTTCCTAACAAGTATCTATCTCACTGTCTCCGCTTTATGTCCCTCTTGTCAATATTCTCACAAGTGTACAGCTTACACCTTAGACCCCTAAACTGTCAACCTCAATGTCTACCATAATTATATTTCCCTCTCCTCCATGTCCCTTCTCGGCCCATCTCATTTCTCTCCCTCACTACACCAAGAGGCTACTTAACATCTTAACTGCGGTGATAAACAACAGACAACTCATTCCACTATCAATCAACATCACTCCAACCACGCTTCACGTCTCCCAGGCCTTGCAATTCCTTAGTGCTCTGGGGATCTGATTTATTCCCACCTCTCAATGACTTCCCAAGCTTATTCTCTCCTCAACACTTTCTCCCTCCACTAAATCTGTGCTTTGTCAGCATCTCTTTTCCTCCAACTGATGTGGAAAAAACATACTTTCTCTGTACATAAATATTATGTGTCCCATTTGGTTCTTAGTAGAGAAAATTAACACTGTTTTATAATACCCTTGAAACTACTCCTGCCAGAACAGAATCGTGCATTTTGTGGTATTTTACAAAGACGCATGGCGGTAAGTGGTTAAGAGAAGATTAATTAGAAGGAGAAAAAGAAAAACACTCCTGTTCATTGTTTCTCTTCCCAATCGCCTGACAGGACTCTCAGTTGGAGCTGGTATCGAGCAGCTTTTTGTCAACAAAGCAGGGTTTTTCCTGCATTCGGATTTTATCCCCGTGTCTTTCTTCGCAATAAGCAGGAGACTTTAACAATAGGGGAGGGTCTTGAAACTCAGATTTATCGATAGCTGCAGCTATGACGCGCATGAGCTACACACACAGTTTTCCAGCAAAAATAAATAAAATATACGCAACTTCTGTTCTCCATGCATAGCCCTGTACCAAACCAAACGCACTGTACTGTACATGATGTAACAAAAATCAAATGCATCTTCTGTGGAAGCAGTCTTGGACATGCCTCATATACAGACGCTCCCCAACTTACGAACGAGTTACGTTCCGAGCGATCGTTCGTAAGGTGAATTTGTTCGTAAGTTGCTTCAGTGCTATATTTTGTATTATAATTGATGTTTAAAGAGAATACGTACAGTACTGTACTACGTATGTTAGAGAGAGAGAGCGAGAGACACACACAGTATGTACATGTACGTAATAGGATAAATAAAATGAAGTTTAACTTACTTTTGGAAGATGTACTTGATGCTTAAGGAGAGGAGGAGGAGGAAGAGGAGGATTTTATATCATGAGAGGTTCTTCGTCGTCGCTGGAATGGGCTTCAAAAGTTACTTCCTCCTCCGTAACTTCAATGTAGGAAGAAGTTGAGGGTCGCGGAGAAGAAGATGAGGGTTGATGAGTATCTTCCTTGGAGGATTGACTAGAAACTGGCCGAAAGAAGCGATCTAACGACGATTGCACAGTTTTCTTCTTTTTTCATCATAAATGATGCGGTAGCACTGTATGGCATCATTCAATTGATTTGCAACCTTTGTGCAACGTTCAATATTTGGGTCTTGCAGCTCGAAGAGTGCGATGGCTTTATCTATGAGCGACAGGCGTTTCTTCTTCTTCCTCCTCCTCGACACGTTGCTGAGCCTCCAATGCTGGGTGAGCTCTCACAGCGCCAAGCGTCGGTATTAGCGGCGGAAAGAAGCACTACAGTACTCGGAAAAAGGTGCGCAATACAAAATCGAACTTACGGCATCTCTTTCCGAACATTTTTTGACATGCGCGCATGCGCGCAGACATGTTCGTATGTAGCGTTGTTCGTAACTCGAATGTTCGTAAGTAGGGGAGCGTCTGTACACTATATAATTGCTCTCATTCCCAAAAATTATTTTGAATCCTGAACAAATCAGCAGATGACCAATTGGAGGTTCTATGCTATAAAAATTTAATCAAATGTAATTGTATTGAAAATTAAAACAACATTAGGCAAAAGAGAAGATATTTTGTGCATATTCTGGGTAGTTCCTTGCAGTGTATCTGCCATAATATCTGCTAAACTTGAAAATATACAGTATATGTCAGAAACAATAGTCTAAGATGCTGAACAAACAACTACCCTGGGCTGACCATGCCTGCTGCTGAGTATGGTTAACTCATCATTGGGATGAGAAACGCCAAAAACAATCATCCACTTATAATGTGAAGGAAAGTGGTTTTAGCCTCCAGTCTCTGTCTCTGAAGAATTGAATTAAGTAAAACTTCAGATATTACATTTCTTAGCCAATTTAATCACACCAGTACAGTGGGAAAACAGAAAGAAAAGACAACACTGGTAATTGGGAAAACTTTGTTATACTGTATCCGACTGGGGATTTTCTTCAGAGAGCGCACTGATTCTGTCTGACTAAGACTGCGAAACATGTGTAAAAACTTGCTGTGACTAAGTGTGTGATACTATTTCGACCACGTAGCACAAAAACAACAATGTGATACTGTCCAAGTGTGACCACAAGCACATGGCATCAAAGAAAACAGCATTTGAAAACATTTTCTGGATCTATAGATAAATAATGGTTGATAGTTACATTTGGAGGAAATGTCGGCTTCCTCAATTAAATCTCTATTCCAGGAAAAAATCTGTATTGCAATTTAAAACAAGACTCAACAATTAAACCTTAACTGCCTTGTTAAAAGAAAGAAAAAAAAAAGAGAAGCAGATTGTAAAGACTGCGTAGTACTGCAGCAGAGCCTGAGTCTTCAAGTATAACTGCTTTACATTCAAATTCAAGAGCCAAGAGTGACAAAATAACAATAACAGTACTTTTTATACATAACATTTCAGTTAAGACAATTACAGGACATGTAATTGTGAACAAAGATATTTCAATATTATTATATAACAATATAAATATATCCCAAGTATTGTTTTCTGTTTCCAATGTTGTTGTGCCAAACTTTTCCATTTCAACAGCAGTCTTGTCGTGACGAACACAATTCTTAGTAATTCAAAATTGATAAAATGGCCAGTTTTCATCTTGTGTTTTCATACATCGTGATTTGTTACTTCCTTTTTCTACACGGTTGTTTACAAAAATAACAACAATTACAGCTCACGAGAACCGCGGAAAAAGTTTTTAAATAGTTTGTCTTTTTCTTTTTCCTATCATAAAACCGAAGCATTTGAGCAGGCAAGTGAAGACTTAATATCAACTGTGGGTCTCATGAGGGAGGCTGAGCATTCCACCCCCCCCCCCCATTCTAGCCATGCTGCCTTTCTGTAAAATAAATAGGTAGAATAATAGCGCATCAACCTTGAATGGACTGTACTAGATGATGTGGCTGAAAAACAATGAGCCTTTACGTTAAAATAATAAAGCAAGTTATTAACCAACAGAAATCATAATTTCTATAAAACAACGCTAACAATGGCGTGGTTGAAGCACAAGGTCAATAATAAACTTGTTTACTCACTTCCAAGTCAATTTCATGGCTGCAGCACACTATAGCGTTGTCGTAACAGAACAGAACAGCTGGGAAAAAAATTATTTGAGCACGGCTATGGGATGATGCCCAAATAGAAGTTTAAATCCCTTCACTGTAAATCCAACTTAGTGCTAGGCAATATGATTATTTTTGCGAAGGTATACAGTACAGTGCATACTGACAAAAGTAGAAAGGACATTAGTGAGCCACAACTACCTCACCAACACTTCTGTGATTCAGAGCTACAACAAAGATTTGATTTGTATGTTTTAGTGTCCTGTGAATAAGCAAAGGCCCTTGTCAGTGATAAAAGCAATATGGTATCTGATATAAATGGGTGACAAGAGAGTTATTTTTTTTACAACGACTAGCCGAAGTAATAGCCGATGACACAGCTACAGTATATGGAATTGGACTCTTTGATTGTACACCACAAAAACACAGTAATGGTAGTAGTACCCTTTTTATGCCAACATTTGCCAACCAAAGGAGATACTTCTTCAGGTCGGCTATTTGTTGTTGAGATGGTTTATTTGCTTTAAAAGAGAAACTTACAGAGTAAAGTCCAAACTGACAACATAATCTTCATCAACTTCAAATGGATAGTTTTTTTTCTCATGTTCTTCTACTTTACTTACCACTGTGCTTCTTTCAAGAAAAAAAAAAAAAGTGTCACAACAACCCAAAGAAAAAAATCGAAACACCCACGCAGAGTACATCCTGTGGTGCTGGCTGAAATGGTGTCTTTTCAGGAGCAGTGATAGCTCGCCTGATATGTCCACGCATTATGAAAGTTCAATGTCCAAAATGTGCACAATATTTAAGCATAATAAATATTCCCAAGATTTTTATAAAAATGTCACACTTTATTAGCTTAGGTGTAACCTCCCAAGTGAAGCCTTAACAATTTTTTATTTTTTTTTTTTACTGATAAAGGTGAAAGCAATTTGTAATACACCCCACTGTCTGGATTAAAAGTGTCCATTCAGTCTGTGTTACAGACAAAGCAACTGGGAGCAAGAAATGAAAAGATGCCCCACAGGAATCCCATTTAAATTCCATAAAAATAATGACAACTGTGCTTCCCAAGCACCAAATCAGATAAACAATTCAAATTCAGACAGCGCTCACCTTTTTAATTTATAAGGGGAAATGCAAAATCATTCTGGCAAATGCAGTCCATCTCAAGCATTGTGAAAGAGGGCGATGCTGAGATGCCTCCGCCCAAAATAGAAACAAAGAGTGCGACAAGAGCAACAAACTGATAAAAGAGCGGCGATAGACTCGAACAGCCAAATTGAAAATTACAACAAAAAAAATAGCACAGCGGCGGCAAAGACATTATGTAGATATCACTTAAGTGTTAATTTGTTAGAGACCAGTGCTCACTTATGCACAATTAAAAAGCAGAGTCCTGCAGGACTACTGGACCAAATGAACACTCCGCAAGCCTCTCTACGTGGTGCAGATGTGACGGCACCACAGCTACTACAATGTGGAGTGGGAGGGAAAAAACAAAACAACAAAACAAATGAACAAACAAAGCACAAATGACATGGGCGCGCACACACGAGGCTACAGGTGTGCAAGTGAATTTGCGTCAGCAAGCCCTTGAAATTCGGCTGCTTTTATGCTTGTGGAATGCAGGTCATGTGCGTCAAATGTCAGGGGTTACGTATACCCGTGCTATACATAAACATGAAGTAGCCCACTATACAAGTAATGGCACAGGATTGAAAGAATACAGTTTAGTTCTATTAAAAACTGCTACATGTACTCCTCATTCATTTAAAGGATATAAAATACAATTGAATCCAGTAAATGACCAAAGCGAACTAGGGGTGTTCCATATCATACCTTCTACGACATTACCGGTGTATTTTTCTGGGTGATAAAAAAAATTGAAAACGCAAAATTGACGTGATGACGTAATGCGTACCATCATACGTCTTTGTGTTCATTTGGACGTAGGTAGATCGTTCGCTGCTGCATAAAAACAATGTAGAAGCGTGTGAGCCAGTTCTGTCGCATCTTCGGCAAAGTGGGAGTGAGCTACGTTCGTCGTGTGGAGGCTGTTTGGTTACAAGAGGTCAGATATGATGCAAAAAATAAAATAAAATACAATCGTTTGCAAATTGCGCAGGAAAACTGTTGCCGTAAAAGTTAAGAGATGCGCAGGCTAAAGACACGCGAGGAAGACATAGAAACGGTGCGTGTTCTTTGGCGTGAACAAAAGTTCATTACTGGAGCACAAGAAAAAGCAGACGGTGGTTGGATAATACTGAAGCGGTCGCGTATTGTTTGGCTAAGATAAACCGTGGTGTTTACTTTACCGTGATTGGTAACTCGCCATCTAATTGACGTGAGTTTGTGATGCTAACCGGCCGCTAAGCTAACGTGCTCTCGACGAGACGGCATGCGCGTTGCTGCCGCGCAGCTGCGCAAACATCATTGGCCAATCAGAGACGTTCGCGGCAAAATAACGCTCGCAGGAGTGTTGCTGGTTACGGCAAAAATAACCACTGCGTAAACAATCGCAGGCGAAAAACATTTTTCAACAATACGCTTGCCTGCGATGTACAAAGCTTGACGCTACAAACTAGTGATGGGAAAATGAAGCCTCATGAAGCTTCATGAAGCACTTTTAGTATATTTATTACTCCTCTAGATGGTGCTCTTGGTTCAAATATAAAGGCTAGTGCAATGAAAATGTATTACATTTCCACTAGTGATGGCAAAATGAAGCTTCATGAAGCATCTGCGATACTTTTTGACTCCTCTAGATGGTGCTCTTGGTTTAAAGATAAAGGCAAGTGCAATAAAAATTGATTACATTTGCATTGCATCTTTGAATCATGAGTGCCATCTTGAGGAGTCAAAAAGTATCGCAAGTGCTTCATGAAGCTTCATTTTCCCATCACTAATTTCCACTGCCTTTTTAAACCAATAGTGCCATCTAGAGGAGTCAAAAAATATCACAAGTGCTTCATGAAGCTTCATTTGCCCATCACTACTACAAACTGGCTGCTACAGTGAATCCCCCCATCTCTACAACACAAGGATCAACCACACGGGAGAAAATAATGGACTTTCTTTACTCATGCAATTTTCCACTGAATTCTGAAGCTTTGTGTTTTCTTTGTATTTGCTACATAAATGTGCTTTATGTGCTTTAAGCAGTTATGTTACAATTAGACCTCATAGGGTAAACACTACCAGGCCTGTTTTTATTTCCATTTAGGTTGCTATATTTGCACTTTGTTTACATTTCAATTGTGAAAAAAAGGTGGCTTGAATATTGTGCTGCAATAAAAGTGCTATTCTTCCAGAGCACCAATCACAAATCTATTGTTCTGAAATGATTACCAATATCGTCACCGCATATTTCATTGAAATATCGTGATATACTTTTTAGGCTCACCCACCCCTATAATGTGAACAATATTGTTAGACAGTAATTGGATATCACTCAAAGTTGCCATGCCTTGTCAAAATGCCAAATATCGGCACAGAAAACCGGCCTGACCGATAATCGGTCTATCCTTAGTAATGTCATGTGCAATGTTGTTTAAATGGTAAAAATGGACTCCTTTTTGTATAGCGCTTTAACAACATCATATGGTGCCCAAAGCGCTTTACAATTGAAGCCTCACATTCATCCATTCACACACACATGCACACAACAGTGGTCGGCTGCTGCCAGGTCCGCTAGGAGCAAATCGGGGTTCGGTGTCTTGCTCAAGGACACTTCGATATGGTTCGAACCCACAGCCTCACAGATGGGAAGCAACCACTCAACCACGCCACCCCATACATCCATGCTCCTCTACAGTATCAGTACCATAAATGATTATTTGCGGAATACGCTATCCCAAGACAGTATCGTTTATACAGTTACAGTGAAGTGTGCAAAATGATGTTCTCTTGGACTCTAACTTGTTAGCAGGCTCATTGTTGGCATAGGACATTTGATTGTTTTACGTAATTGTGACTTCAGTGCGATGCTGAGGTGCGACAGAGCCAGCTAACACCAGAGCCACATCAAATCCTGGGAATTCCTTTACTTCTATACCAACATCCATCCGGCATTGTATTAGAATGCCCAATATATTCTAATTGTGACGCAGCGGTCATTTATTTGCACAAAGTTAAGTCGCACTTCCATACTCCACGCACACAAAGTGTGTGCTTGCGCACTCAGCAGAGGAGCACTCAGCAGACAAGCACTCTGCAACTCGGCTGCACTCAAAACACACTTCGGTGCTCAAAATCTCCTCTTACGTGCTTGTAATTGTGGCACAAATATAACGGCATGCTGTACCCCGAGGGTCACCAACTCACAACTCTGGTCCTCGAGGGCCCCTATCCTGGATGTTATTGAGGGTTCTCTCACCTCCAACACATGCTCAAATGTTCTGCTTGTCGAGAAGCTCTGCAGAAGCCTGATCCTTATCATTCAAAATCAGGTGTATTGAAAGAGGGGGAACATCTAAAACATGCAGGATAAGGGCCCTTGAGGACCGGAGTTGGTGACCCCTTCTGTAGCCTCTGCCTCAAGCACACAGAATGCTGGGGTTGGAGTTTTCTTCTATTGGCCATTGACAACTGACATTGATTCACTGTCCAGCCCTAACTTCTACCTCCCTGCATTTTAGACAAATAAGTAAAAGAGATCCAACCATTACAGTGGAAATTGGAGTCAAACGTAAATGTCAGTCGCACAAAACATTGGATTTTGAAACAACACCATTGATATTCATATTCAGCAGTATCTCAGACAAGTCTTGAAATAGGGGTCAACAATGGATTAGCACACAAGTTGTTTTAACTTAATAAAACAATTACAGCTTGTTCAAAAATAAAACAAAGCAGTAATAAAAGCATCTGATCTGACACTAAATTCAAGAACCAACAAGATAAAAGAGACTGTAGAATGAGAATTGAAATTTTTGTAACAAAATTAGCCAAAATGCCATGGCACTTGCAATAAGTGGAACTAAAGATTCTGGTTTACAGACAAGTTGTTTATATGCTCAGCAGATGTCCCACAACAGTAGCTACACCCAATCCCAATTTCCAGATTTTCAAACGGAACAAGGAGAAAGCACACCAAATCATAAGAGAACTTTTTGAGGATACCAGCTGTCACTGCTTTAAAAAAAAAATAAAAATAAAAATGCATCTACATTCTTGGACCAGCAAGACAATTCCCTTAAGAGCACTTGGATGTTGGAAACCAGATGCAATCATCAGCAGACGTCACGAATTTCTGCTTCAGAACACTTGACACAAAACACTTATAAAGCAGACCACTGTTGTATACACTCAACGGGCACTTTATAAGATACACCTTGTTAGCTTTTGAGTCGGATCCGCTTTCACCTTCAAAATGGTGTTTGGTCTTCATCATTGCAAAAGTCAAATGTTTTGAGCATATTGACAATATAGCAGTAATAGTAAATGCGAGATTTAGAGACTGCACATTCACAACCACATCCCAAAAGGTACTAAAACTGGATTGACATATTGTGACAGTGGAGGCTGTTTTGGTGCCGCGAGCTCATTGTTGTGATGTTCACGAGAGCAACAAAAATAAATAAAGGTGATTAAAGCTTTGCGACATGGTGCGTTTCCTCCAGGAAGCCGACATCAAAAAATAGTTCAGGACATTGTGGATATAAAGGGTCAGCAATAATGCTCAGCATGACGACGACATTTAAACGATGCTCAATTGGTAAGAAGAGAAGTCCAAGATGTGTTAGGAAAATACAATCCGCTCCAGATTTATTTAATTATAATTCCTTTGTGTGTTTGTTTTTCCAAATTGTTGCTCTGCTTGATTTTCGCTCATCTCTCAGCATTAAAACGTTTTGCTTTTTGCTTATAGACAGCTCTCTGGTCTTCATGTTTACTTAAAGTGTGTTTTCCAAAAACAAACACTCATTTAAACAATCAATCTAAAAGGCAACACACGAGCAACTCGATTACACCAATCAAGGTGACCAATCACAGGTTGCAGTACTTCTGCTCACTTGAAAAGTGGGTGTGTTCAAATGGAAGGTGCTCTGCCTTGATTCAGTTCTTTAACACATCTAGATGTAAATTAAATTTTTTTATTTTTTTTAAATCGTAATCACAGCCTCCATGGCGGCGTATAAGAAGCACTTCTTCAGCTAAAAATATCAAAGCTCTCACAAACATATTACGAGACGTGATTAACGGGGGAAAAGACGGAGAAGCCTTGCTAACTGATTTGCTAACCGGCTAACGTTGTCGTGAAACGGGCATTCATTTAAGTGCTTGGGTGATCGATACACTTTTTACAAAGTTCTCGCTGGTACCGCGTTTAAGTGGAGCGTGTCAAACTTTTAATAGCAAAACAGCAGGCCTTTTAATGAGTCTCTGGAGAGAAAAAGTCATGCGACACACTTAGCTAAACAGGAAGTGATGTGATTGTTACGGCATCCCCGTACGTCAACCGGGAAGGAAGATTAAAGGATTGACAAGCGATTCAGAAAATTGACATACCAAAGTGAATACTTTTTACATCACTTAAGTGTATTTGTTTTCACACTGCAGTCCTGAGTTTTGATTTTGACTTTTGAAAGCTGCAGAATAAATGTTTCAAAAGGAAATGAAAGTAGAGCTCATCATTTTTCGTGAACATTTGATAATTTTATATAGCACACTCCTGGATGCATTTCCCTTTTGATACAGATTTGTTTAACGTCACTTCAAAATAAATTGAGAAAAGGTAATTAAATAGTGTGTTGTATATATAATATAATAGCCTATATCGTGATATAATTTTTTTCTATATCGCCCAGCACTAAGGAAAAGTGTACAGTACTGTTTTGTGTTTTTCATTTAAATTGTTCCATGATATAACGGATGTTATTCTTCTAATATATATTGCATCCCTCACAAAATGAAAAGACTCACACGGAGCTGCAGTTGGCGAAAACTCACCCTGAGACCCTCACATTCTGAGTAAGTGACCAAGATGGGCCAACCTGACCGACTCCTGCGCCTGATGTCACTCACTAGGACACACCCCTTAAAGGCACACATCTTACTCACAAATAGTATGGAATAACTATATTTACATTCTCATTGATTATGTTTTTTGTACCATACAATCCTCTTTTTTATTTTTTACTTTTTAAACACATAACAATGTGGGTGTTTTGGAGGGTTCCGGAATGGATCATTGGATCATTTCAATTCATTTCAACATTTGACAGAAAAGTAAATTGAGTTACCAGCTTGGTCACAAAATCAATTCAAAAATTCATAAATCCGGGTGCCACTGTTGAGAGGGACGGGTTGACAGAAAAAGTCATCTAAAGACAGACCACATGCTACCACGTGTCCACAACTTCAAGTCAAGTCTTAGCCTTAGGCAAACAATGCTTTTGGACAGAGGACACCTGGGAGAAGAAAGAAAGGTAGAAAACATCCTGTGACAGAGACTGTGCTGTTGCTAAGGTCCTTTCACAACAAATTCAACTACAACTCTAGCCCTCAAACCAGGGTCCTTTGAGCGACCCCCAAGGCAGTGGAGCCCCTGTAGATTTACAAGTGAAGACGGCAAAATAGACTATTGTGCCAATAAACGCATACGGTCAAAGCAGTAAGAGGCCCAGGATCATTCCTACCTTATTCTCAGGCAGTGAAATGATTCTTCCAGTGGGTATTGTCAGAACTATTGGAGAAGAAACAAAGACATGTTAGGAGCATGAAATGAAAGACTAACACAGAGGGAAATTTGAAAATGAAAATTCAACGTCAAAACTGCTAAGATACTCGAGAGAATTTTGTCGTGTGGGTGGCGATAATACACATTTCCAGAGAAGGTGCTAATTGAGAATTTTACAATTATGCAGGATTGCTGCTGGATCACTGCCCATAAAAGAAAAAAAAATCCTCAATCCACTCCTTTTTCGGCTCAAATTTGAAATGAAACTTTCATGGAAGTCTGTTATGTAATTTAACAGCAAAACCGCTCGTCTTGCACTTTGAAACTTTAGCAGAGGTAATAAATGTCTACATAGAACTTTCAGGGCTGCTCCATGTAATCACTTCTTTCACTTGACTTAAAACCGTGTTTTCGTGCCAGCGGGCGAGTATAAAAAGTTCTGACAGGCATCAGCCATTTTTTTATGCCTATATGAACTATATATGGCACGAAACCCACTTCCATGTAAGGAATAAGTGTCAGCCCATTGATGAGACGGAAAGGGGAGAAGGAAAGATAAGAATGAAGTCTTCAAGGCATGATTAGGTATTCACTGTTAGACAAGCCAAATCAGAAGTAATGGAGAAGACATCAGTGGAACGGGCAAAGACAAATGAGGGGATCGGGAGGGGATGTAAAAAAATATATATATTAGTTACTGTGACGGCTCATTTGGCTACACTAAACAAAAACTCTTCTGTATTTACTAGTACACACGGTCACACCACATGTAACTAATCTCATTCATGCAGGAGGATATTATCAACTCTCTTTTCTTTAATTCAGTGTAAAAAATGCTTACAAATAAGCTAATCTTGTCTACCATTCCATAAGGGTGCAAAAAGGTCTTAACTGAAAGTTTATTGTTTATCAGTATATTGCAAAATAGGGACACATTTTGTTATAAATGCTGCAACCATCATCATCAGTCATCTTTTATTTATTTTTTTTTAATTTCAAAGCAGATTTGCCTCTTCTTGCGAATGTTGCCTGTCATGCACCTTCGAATATTGGACAGATGGCTTATTGGATGGCCCACGTCACATACTGATGATGAGAAATGTTCACTTGTGATCACATTGGCAATTTATCAAAACTTACCCAAGGAGAGACTCGAGTCAAAAGTTTGTGCTGTGTGGGATCCCGCATCAAAATTGTTGATGTTAATTAACTCAGCCCTAATTCTTAACACACTGCACACCTATTTTTTTTTTTTTATGTAGCTAGGATGTATCATATTTCTTCAACATTGGCGTAAAAGAAAAGCCACACATTTCGAGGAAACTGGAGGGGAAGAGAAGCATTTAGTAATGGCGCACAGAAAAAAAAAGATTTGAAGATTGCTGATTGGCAAGAATGCAAATCAAACAACTACAGACGCTCCCCTACTTACGAACATTCGAGTTACGAACAACGGTACATACGAACATTTCTGCGCGTACAGTATGTCGAAAAATGTTCGGAAAGAAATGCTGTAAGTTAGATTTTGTATTGCGCGTAGTGCTTCTTTCCGCCGCTAATACCGACGATTGGCGCTGTGAGAGCTTATTGGAGGCTGAGCAACGTGGCGAGGAGGAGGAGGAAGAAAACGCCGGTCCCCATGAAGCAGGAAATAACTTTTGAAGCCGATTCCAGCGACGACGAAGAATCTCTCATGATATAAAACCCTCCTCTTCCTCCTCCTCCATCATCTCCTTAAGCATCGAGTACATCTTCCAAAAGTAAGTTAAACTTCATTTTATTTATCTTATTACGTACTTGTACATACTGTGTGTGTGTCTTTCGCTCTCTCTCTCTAACATACATAGTACAGTACAGTACAGTACTGTACGTACTCTCCATTTTATTAAAAGTTTTTTTCAGTACAAACCAATGCAGGTTACTTGTACAAGCCTTAAACATACTTATATAAACCTTCAATATACTTATATAGGCTTTAAACATAAATTATAATACAAAATATAGCACTGAAGCAACTTACGAACAAATTCACCTTACGAACGATCGTCCGGAACGTAACTCGTTCGTAAGGTGGGGAGCGTCTGTATTTCCATGATGTCTAACAAGCAGCAATGGCACTACTAGGAACTACATAAAAATAATTTTCCTGCTAGTTGTTGTTCATTAATTCTGAATGAGACGCTAAGTACCCTTCAGCCATTTCAGTACTGAACGCTTGTTCACTGTGGCCGTGACAGTTGTTCTTTTTTTTTCTTTTTCTTTTGTCCCTGCCAGTATGAGCTATTTTGTGCACCCAACTTGATTTGACACTTCATCGTAGGTATCCATTACTTGCATTAATTACTTACACTGACTGATAAATTGATGCTTGGATTTGTGCTTCACTCAAAAAAGGTTCTGGGGTCAGAAAAAAATCACATTGATAATTTGAATGTAAAAGCCATTCACATGATTGTGCATTTGTCAGAACCACTGTTTTCCACGTTTGACTGCATCTGAATTTTTCATCTTACCACAAACCACTCGATGACATCAAAAAGGTGTACTTTTCTTAAGTACGA
Source organism: Vanacampus margaritifer (assembly GCF_051991255.1). Taxonomy (NCBI): domain Eukaryota; kingdom Metazoa; phylum Chordata; class Actinopteri; order Syngnathiformes; family Syngnathidae; genus Vanacampus; species Vanacampus margaritifer. Next base: position 10,507,605 of record NC_135434.1, on the reverse strand, counting down.
CTTTCAGTTTTCTCTAAAGATTGGTCAGTAGTCCCTAATTTGTAGTTGACAACCCCCCGTCAAATACTTTTAGGTAAGGCCATTCTTCAAATCCAGCAGACATTTTTTTTTAACAGCATTTCAGGTCACTGTTCATGTTATTCTGTTGGTTCAAATTTTATGTTGCTTCCAATGCTAATTTCTATGATTTATCTGCTCCTTAACTAACACTAATTGAATTTTTGTTTATTCTTGATGCTTACTGGGGGGGTTTTCATAGCACGTAATATAAAAATGAGGTACAGCAATAAGTTATTTATTTGCTGTATTTTACTACATTCATGTTATGATGTGACTTTACCTGTGTACATTACATTACTATTAGGAGACTGTCAGATTATTTTCTGTAGAAAATGTGAATTTAATATTTATTGTAAATAATTATTATGATTTGTCAGAGGAAAACACATATCACTGGAATTATCTTTAGAAAAACATCAGACAAGTCTGAAAATGTGTTTTCATGTAAATCAATAAATCCTTGAAATTTTACACACATACCTTGACTACTAGACTACGACGCGCCCATATTTACGTACATATTCTAGTTCTCGTAACGTAACTTTGTCGTAAAACGAGGACCCCCTGCAATTAACGTTTGTAATGGCTATAAACCGCAATTAGTACCTCTTCTTAAAGCGCAAGAAGTTGTCGAAGTTAGCTAAAAGTAACGAAAAATAGCATACACGTTAGCTGTCAAATTGTGGAGTTAGTTTGGATTAGATTAGACTGTGACAGGCTATGTTAGCTTGCTCACACCCAAGGCCAGCCTAGTGTCATTACTGTATCCTCGCATAAAAATGTTTACATACCTAGTAAATAAACGGCCTTTCGCGTAATTCCGGTTTAATTTGTGACGTTACAGACCTCGGACTTGGCAACTGGTGTCACGTCCTTCCTGGTAATGCTCGCGGCATCTGGCAATCACGCTTGTGTAGTGCCCTAGTGCTCGCAACAAAGTTGGTACGACGTGAGTCACGTGACCAAAATCTAATATAAATCTATCATATTTATTTATTTATGTATTTATTTATTTTATTTAATCAACAGGACCAATGTTACTGAGTAGGGGAAAAAGAAGAAAACTGTGTTTTCATTTTATCAAAATGTTACGAATTAATGACCTTTTAAAGATTTCAGAAAGTCTGCAAAACGGACTCTTTTAATCTAAACAAACCAACCCTAACTTCAGAATGGAGGTTTTTGAGTTAGACCTTAAAAAATAATGACGATTATTTACAGGAAGTGACGTCGTTCGGCGCGAAATAATGACTTTTCACAGGGCTGCAGACAGTTCTACTCTATAATAAATTAATAAATTAATAAATTAATAAATTAATAAATTAATAAATTAATAAATTAATAAATTAATAAATTAATAAATAAGAACGTTCTACTCTTGTGTCCAAATTCAAAAGGCTGGGTCCTCCGAAGGCCGAATTTACCGGCTGCATGACGTCACTCCCGGCGCGAGCTTGAGCAACAATAAACCATTTACAGTGTATTGTCATCAGTGTACATAAACTGATTTTTGCTGATCTGACATCTATCCAGACGAATGAGCTGCACTCAACACAAAGGTATGATCATTGGCATAAATCATTCATTCACTTCAGTTCATCATTGATGACAAATGATGTCGCTGCTTACTTGCAGTTGGCCTCATGGGACAGATCAAGGTGAGTAGAGTTTTCTAAACTTGTACTCAAGAGTACTGTTATGTTAGCTCACAACTAAAGCAAAAGTAAAAAATAGTCCTCCCAATAATTATGCGAGAGTAGCCTAAGAATAAGTAAGTTAAAAACAACAACAAAAAACAAGAAAAAGTATATATAAGTACAAAGTAACTAGTGAGGAACTTATGATTCATTTCTATTTGTTTTTAACTCACAGCTTGAATATAAAAAATATAAAATAGGGATGTGAAAATGCAGGTATTGCTCAATTATTCTTGAAGTATTATTTTGTGGATTTTAGCCTTAATTTAAACAATAATAAATTAAATCTCTGCAAAATAATAAAAATAGGAATTTCTGAAATACTCGTATCTGTTATTATTAAGAAAGACACCTTTATAATATACAAAAAAGAATAAGACTTTATTGCTGTGACATGTAATTTGTTCAAAAATTAATTAAGTAAATAAACCTCTTTATTCATGTAAGAGTGCCAGATTTATGTGATATGTCCTAATCCAATCAGTGTTTTGATTGGTGAGCTGTTTTCCATTTCTAGGAATGCATTTTTTTTTCCAGTGCACAGCATAGTAATTTATTTATTATTTTTACGGACCCCAACCCCATGGATCCCGATACTCCTGTTGGAGAGTCCCTGCTATAATGTTTATTTTCATTTCAAGAATAATATTTTGAAATTTGTTTCACAACTAAATCATGGCATAAGTCATCAAGGTCAGACTACTTTATTGAAACCTTGAGGAATGTTTTTTTATTTTTTATTTCTTCATCTTCAGAAAGCAAACTGGTTAAGATTGACTCAACAACACTTCAGCTGGTTGCAGTCAAGACACAATCAACGTGTGACACAGCCATGACAAGCCATTGGGTGTGGTGACGATAAAAATCTCAATAAACCGTAAAGGCAGATATGAGGAACACTAAACGATTTAATGAGCCAAGTGTGGAAACGGGGGATGGAAAAAGGTCAAATATTTGCCGCATAGCTCATTTAGCACAGTAAAGCTAAAATTTTCAGCTTGAACAAGATTCAAGGTGCATTTATGGGCATCGAAGTGTGTAAATGTAACAGAGGAGTTTGTAGATGAACCGACGACATACTTAAAGTTCATCTCAAAATTTGAGCCAGGCTAGATAGACTATTGCGTTACGTGTTGAAAAAACTGCCATACTGTGTTGTTTGTTGTTTTTACGTGTCAACATACTTTATTAAACTTGTGAAGTGTTACACCTCTGCTTTTGATTTTTTTTGTCTCCCACAACATATATTACATGAATTTATTGCTTTATAAAAATACATAAAATTCATATTTTACACGATTGAGGTTGTTGGTGTGGCCCTCAAAAACTCTCGAATGGCCCTTTTGAAAAATGTATTGGCCTGATTTGCCATATGGGACAACGCGATCAGCTGACTTTTTTTGCACCACAAACCGCTTTCATATCAAGACATATTTTGATGGACCGTCCAAAAGCTAATGCCTGGCTAGCGTTTTTCTTAACATCTCAGTGACTAATTTATGAATTTTAGATGACAAAATGATGGTGACTAATGTACTGATGGATGGATGGACGGATGCTGATCTGTATTAGTTGTTAAACCACTCTACTAATTTAACAGCCATAAATAAAGTAATAAATGAATCTAATCTCACTCAGTATATATGCTTTGAATATCATATGCACGCTCCAGTACATCCCCACAATATTTACCGTACTCTCCATCAACAAGATTACTGAGATAATAAGGCACACAGACAGATCATCTCCGCAAGCCATTCCAAGACGTATTAGAATATGTCATCGGATAATTGCCTCGGATGTATTGCATAACAGAACAAACATGCCGCTATCATAATTATGACAGTGCTAAAAATGACTTTGATGGCGAGTACCCAGATTCAAAAGCGAGTGAGTGATAATTGCTGGTGTGTGATTGCTGCCCACAGCTCCTCGGGGATGGAATATATGTATAAATATAAGCTATATTTTATAGAAAAATATACATTGCCAACAGAAGATGAAAATGCATGAAAAAGGGGAGTTGGTCAATCACAGATACAAGATATATTCCAAAATGCATTTGGGGGGAAATCAAAAACCTTTTATAGTAGTGGTTCACTTAGCTGACTTTTTTTTTTATTGTTTACACTCGGTGCACTCTTCATAATCACCCTGTGAGAAGGGATAGGCAGAATCTGTGTTGTTTGACTGGAATGCTTTGTAAATTCTGAGTGGGATATTTCCTACTTACCAGCAGTCTGGAATGCAACATTAATTTTAGATTGGATGTGTCTCAATACTTTTGGCGCATGCTGTTCATGCAGGAAGAGTTGTCTTCAGCTATGATGAACCACAGAAGACCATCTGTTTCATGTTTACAAATACGTCTGTATGTGTGTTGGATAGACACGCGCATACACAAAGATGGTTGGAGGAAGTGATTCCCTGCTCTAAGTGCCAATAGATGCCAATTTAATGCTAGCCCTTTGTCAGCTTTCATTAATGTTAACTCCATCATCCATCGTCCTTCTCTGCTTTATAAACAATCTAGAAAATTTCACTGCTGTCAATCACTCGTGCAGCTTAACCAAATTGAGCACAGCGTCTTCCATCTCCTCGCTTCCGGCTAAACATACACAAACAGTGTGTCCCTCTGGAAGAAGAGTGACATTATCGTACAGGACATAAACAGAATGTACTCGCAAATGATTGTGTCGGTCTGAGATGGGAGATGAGCTTTGTATTTGCTTAGACACTGTTGTAAACAATAGAGAACTTTTTTTTTTTTTTGCTGTTTAGTCTACTACTGCTAAAGGTTACAGTGTTCCCTCACTTTTTGCGGGTTCCACATCAGCCCCCGATATGTGAATTTTTGCAAAATAGAGGTTGTTAATAAAAATTTAAAAAAAACAAATTTTGTCTGTCACATTAACTCCTTTGCTCCCAAAAACGTATAAATATGTTATATTTTAAATGTTACCAGTGTCCCCAAGACGTATTTATACATTTTTTATGTTTTTTTTTTAATGCTAGAGCATACAGATGGCTTTGATGAGAACGGTTGAAGAAATGGTAGTTATTACAGAAACGGCCAGCAGGTGGCAGCAGAGCAAAAGAGATCAACCAAGGCCGTGTTGAAAAAAAACCTCTTTTACTCACATTTCTAAATAGATTTGTGAATAATGATGAAACTTAGCTATATTCTAATGCTAGTTGCTGCAAAACGGAAACAGATAGAAATATACTTTTTTCATGATAAAAGAAGAGACTTTAATGTTTCTTTTGGTAGGTTCCATGTTCTTACAGCAATAGAAGACAATATTCTGTCGGCCTTACAAAATCCAGTAAAACAGCCGGGAGTGAAGGGGATTGCTTTAGTGAAAATGGCTGGGAGTGAATGAGAAACAAGCTCTTCTTGTGGAGTTGCGTAAACGAGCTGCGTTGACTATTACTACAAAGTGATGAAAGTCTGATTGATTTAGCAAAGTACAGCGGTCCCCAACCATTTTTGCGCCACCATATTTCGACGGGGCAGCGTAGAAACATAAACTAAAGATTAAAAATACAACTCACCATTGCTGGTGTTAGTGGGAAATAATAGGAGCCTTGTGTATAATTTCTCTCTTCAACAAACTGGTAGGTCTCATCTCGTGTTCTATAGCCTAGCGTGTTGTAAGAACAGTCCCCTGGTCCTGCTGGCATGAATATTTTAAAACTAGCAGTGATTGAAATAGCCAACGCTAGCGAGGCTAACCACGATTGTCATCCACAGCAAGCTTATTTTTGTACTCTCAAACCCGTACAGATTTATGAAGTCGCCTCATTGGCTGGACATCTCACTGCTACACAGAGCGTTATCATCTTCTCATGGCAGCAAACAGGCAAGTCTTCTGTAAAGAAAATGTTTTTAAAAAATCCCTACGAAATAATGAATCCTGCACCAATGCGTAACTCTACCTAAAATTGTTTTTTTACCCTTAGAGGTTTCATTTTGTCATTGTAATAAAAAATTTTTTTATTGTTTTGTCCAGGTCACTTTGACTAGCATCAGTCTTACATTTTTATGTATTCTAATGGGCGCCAATATTGGTTGCCAGAACTTGTAAATTCACAGGAGGCGTATCAATCAAGGTGTTAATTAGACTACGGACAATTTCACACTCACTAACATTGAGTGTCAGAAAAGGCTTAATCGTCTTTTATACTTAAGAAGTTCTTGTTTGGCTCAGGAATGCTTGAGGGCAATGGTGATAAAAGCTGGTCCCATCCTTCCTTATCTCCTTTAGCATAGGATGCACCGGGCTGTCCTTGAGAAAAGAGAAAGGCGATAAGGCTGTCCCCCAATTGCACCCCATCGCAACATTTAAAGCAATGTAGCATTTGTTGTAGATAATCAACAAAGCTACATACAAATAAACGGACCGACATATTGACTCAATGATCACAGATCTGGAAAGCCCTCATCGAGGATTTTTTAACATGATATGTAAGTAAATTTGACCACGCTAAGATCAGCGTAACAATACTTGAGTACCTATGATGCAATTGTCCCTTAGAATTATGAGGTGAACATCGTTTTTTTTTTTTTCAAGCATCAAAGAGGGAATTTGTATTTTTAAAACTACTGGCAAGATCGTAATGTAGCCTTACTTCACTAACCGGTCTGCCACTTCTACTAATTACTTGAGCGGCTATCGACTAGGGATGTAACGATATCCAAACAACACGATACGATATTATCAGGGTATGAAGGCCACAATACGATAATTATCACAATATTGTGCAGATGTTGGCGATACAAAAAAATATCACAATATTGTTAAAAAAAAAAAAAAAAAAAAAAAAAAGAAGACAATATTGTGCTTTTGTACATAACAGATGTGCATATAAACAACCTACAATCTCTCACGTATCGACTCGGTTCACGATATTGCCATTATCGTTACATCCCTACTATCGACCAGCTGCATGTTCACCGGGTTTGGAAATAATTCAATTTTATTTTTTTAAATAGGAGCTGACCAATTAATTGGCCACCGATTATAATCGGCTGATTATTGCCCTTGAAACATCTGCCAAAACAATCAGTCAATTGGGCAAAATGGCCGATCATTTTCCCCTTAAAACATTTTAAATGCTGTCAAAAAACGAAGTTTCCGATATTGGGAAAGTACCCTAAACGCACCATTTTGCTTGCGTAGCATTAGCAACTAGCAAGTGTGTAACATATGTTATTCTGGTTATTCTGTTGTCTCCCCCAAGCGTCATTTAAGTGTTTAATGACATCCCAGTTAGAGTTAACTGTAAAACTAAACACACGACAATAATAATATCCACCACTGTTTATTTAAATACAAAACATTTTAAAAACATCGCTAGCCTAGTGCTAATGCTAAAAGCAAAGGGAGGATCTCATTCAAATGCTAACTGGAAGTTAGCATCGACTTCGGGAGTGTTTCTCCATCAAATAACGGATATTCACACAGAAATGCTGTGGGAACACGCACACACAGGTAAGATAATGCAACACAAAAGCACACGTTATTCCCAATAAGTGAGAAACGAGTTATTTTAATAGAATTAAATCGTGTACATGGCACCTCACTGCCCCCAAGAGGACAAAACGCACATTTATTTGAGTATATTCTATTTTTTATTTCACATTCTTGTTTTTATTTTGTCATTGCCCTTTCAAGTTATATTTAAAGTTGATATTTCAAGGAGTCAAAGAATTTATTTTCTTAAAATTCAAGGACACAAACATCCAAGGATTTTGTTGTTGTCTTAACACACATAACATGGCACAAAATACAATGCCCGAGGTCCCAGGTTAGCCTGGTAAATCCCAAGACAATAACACAAGATAAAAATATATAAAAGAAAAGGTTCATGCTTAGAATAAAAATGCAAGAGGCTATATTTATAACATAATTTGTATTTGCAGGGATGAATGGACATGACGCTACGATGACACTTAAGTAGTTGAGCAGCTATAATAATTGAATAAATACTACGTTTTTAAATCATAAATTGTTTAATCATGATTTTAATCTCAATCAAATAATCAGGATTTCTTTTTTCAGCCCAATTATGTACTCTAACCATATACAGTACAGCAGTTGTAAACAAGTAAGAATGATTTTATTATTGACACATTCATCTATACAACAATCTTGTATACTTCATGAAATGTGTTGATAAGGTCACCCATTATATATATATATATATATATATATATATATATATACACACACACATATACAATCAACCCTTCAATCGGGATCGGCATTGGCCTAAAAAAAAATACATAAGTCGGGCCATAAAAAAAATGCATAGAAACTTGTTATTGATGTGAATGTTCCTCATGTGAAGTCAGCTAAAGACCTTATGCAGGCAAACATGTCCAAAGGTTCCTCCAGATGGCTTCCCAGTAGCTTAAGCTAAAAAAAAAAAAAAAACCTCATTCTTAACATGTGTGATAACGGTGTGTGTGTGTGTGTGTAAGGTATATTCAATAGTTTCATGCTGGCGCTATTTAAACGGGAAATGTCATCAAAAGTCATGACTTTTTAAAAACAAAGGGATTGCTGCTCCACCCAATTCGGTGTTGTGCCAGCCATCGTGTTCAGCAATCCAACTCTGCTTTTTTTTTTTTTTTCAAACACGTTTACCAGTCCAGTGAGCCGATACTACAATGGGGATGGAACATTTATACATTTGGGGAGACAATTTCACCAGCGCAACATGAAATTGCCGGTGGTTGAAGCTCTCTCTCCCTCTCTCCCTCCCTCCCTCTCTCTCTCTCTCTCTGTCTGTCTTTCTCTCTCTCTCCCTCCCTCCTTGCCTCCCCCCGGCACTGCTTGGCACCGCTTGGCTCCTGACCAGCAAGCGAGGTGCTCCCGTTGACAGCTCTATTCACAAAGCTGCTGTCATGGGTATCAAGAAACGCTCAAGCCATGGCAACAAGCAGTAGTGCAGTATATGCAGCTTGTTGTCATTATGTACTGTATATACTGTCGCCAGTACATGACCTGCACGTAAAATGTAAAAGTGTGAATGGTTCATTCAATCAAAATTGGATACTTTACAAATACGTTTATTTACGGTAACTTGACATCATTCCAGCAGTCAGTGTGTCAGTAGGTGGGGGGCTTTAGGACCCAGATGCGGGAAGGCAGAGGTGCAGTCCAAAAAGAGGTTTTAATTTCTAATCAAAAAGCTAACTTCAAAGAACAAAAATAAACTGAACTAACAAAACATGAAGCTAAGCTAAACATGACAAAACAACTTAGGCAAAACTAACAACATGACATGGATCCTGATAAGGCAAAAAGGTCAGCGTGACGTGGCGAAAGACTTACGACAGTGGCAACAGCAACAATGAACCGACAAAGACAGGGGGGAGACAACCGACTAAATACACCAACACTAATGACATAACAAGACACACCTGGCTGAGGGCACTGATTGGATGACACATGAGGGTAATGGGGAAAGGTGGACACAATCAGGGATCAGGGTTGACAAAGACACCAAACAAGGAAGGGCAAGTGACCTGAAACGAGAGGAGTCAGACTTTTCACAATAAAACAGGAAATGACAAGACAAGGGGAAAACACAAGGAAAACAGAAGCTAAACATGACAGGGAGTAAACAAGACTGAAAATAAACATGACACAGTGAGTATACGTAAAATAGTCCATTGCCTTCATCCAACTGAACAGAAATGTTATTCATAAACTAAAGTACAAAAGCAATGGTAATAAGAGTAGTTTGTTTTGCTATGCTACTAAATATCAGAACTTATGTAAGGCAATTTCATAACTTACTCAGTTGACCATATTAAATTATACTTTCATGTTCATTGTTTTACAATTAAGATGTGGCTGCAAAATTGCACTGAACTTTTGTCTAGCTGTAAATACACTGTTGCCCATAAAAGTAATGAGCAAATTTGGTTTCTTAAACAATCCACTGTTTATTCCTATTTAGAGTAATCAATTATAACCGGGTGCAATGATTACTTTATGTCTCCCTATTACCAAGCGAACCGAAGTCATGCATAACATTTATGTGAATTTTAATCAGATGCGTAAGAAACGGTATCTATTAGCAAAAATCATCTCTTTAAAATGGATTTGACGTTTTCTGCTTCATTCAGCAATATTAGAAGCCTGGCATCAGAATGCTGAATATGCACTCCGAAGAAATAGGCTCGGCCACTTTCGGAATATGATATAGGCAGCATTCTATATTGCTATACAGGAAATATCTATCACAGGCATCCCATCCTGCTATAAATGCATGATATATGGAGATGCTCTGTCTTTGCACAAAAGATGGATGGTAGCCAAATTTTGAGCAAAAAAAAAAAAGTAATACTTCAAATAACAGTTTATTATGTACAAGTAGAGTTCTTTTTGCATGGAGAAGATTGTTGTTTTCTCAACCTCATTTAAAGGAACGATTTGAAAACAAATCACATAAACACTTTGAAACTCTCAGAGATATGACTGTTACAGGCCTCAACAATGGTGGACTGTTAACACTGTTATTAGTAATAAATGCTTCTTTCTATTTGCTTTGCAGTATGATAGTCGCCTGTTAGTCACATGGTGGTCCTCATCCACACTGATGATGATGAGAGGCGAAACCACTGAATCCATTACTGCAGGGGCATAAAAGCACAGGGAGGAGAGAGACAAAAAAAAAACTATAAAGCTTAGAGATGGCAGTACAATCAGATCATTATTTACTACCTCCATCATCAGAAGGCTAACATAAATCAGATAAAACGCATATCAAATAAAACGGGTCTTCGTTTTATATAGTTGCAAATGCTCTCATCTTAAATTGATTAGATATAATCCATGATAATGAATATATTCGCGAGAGTGGCACTCTGCCAAAACCAATTAATTGCCGGGCACTACTGTTCCACTCCAGTTCTGTAAGTGGTGGGTTATTTTACGAAACTTCCTTTATGGACTGGAGAAAATTAGCGATCGATTAAATTGTTCATTTGACTTTTCAGGAGAATGGTCGAGCATCTCGCTGATTGTTCTGGACTTCTATTTCAATATAGTGCCGTATCTTGGAGGTTTCCGCAAGCGTTGTATTTTTTTCGGATTTTCATGAAGTTGAAGAAATGACATGAGTCAGACAGGAAGTCAAGCGTCGGCATCTAGATAGATTCAGTATATTTCAAAATAAAACAAACTCATTTTTGGGGGAGGGAAGCTAGCTAACTACATAGCATGACATGAGTCGGACATTTAAGACAAAAAAACGAGCTCAGAATAAATTAAACATGACAAATTAACACTATTTAAACACAAAACGTGCTTGCACATGGTAGAAGTCACGGAAATAATGTCCAAAAGCATATCGATGTGTCAACAGGCAAGTGTGGCTATTGTTTACCAGTAGGACTCTATACTATACACGGTTGTTATTGCGTGAACTCTACTCTCCAGCGTGAACCCCCGTGATCTTGTGGTGGCCGTTAAGAACGAGTTTGACTTTTGAATGTCATCGCAGTATTTTTTTATTACGCCCCCTCCAAGAAAAAAAAAGAATAAATTGTGCCTCACCTCAACTCTCCCACGCGACTATAAAAAAGTATTATTTGTCTATATAAAAATTTTGCTAGTGCACCTCTGCAGCTAATACTCCTAAGCGCACTCTGTCAATGAAATCACCACTGCCACCTACTGTAGTGGATGTGCAATTGCACTTTTCATTAGGATGACAAAAATAAAAATCAAATCAAATAAATAAATAAATAAATAAAAAATAAAAACATATTCCCTAGGGTTATGTCTCACTATTTGAGAAGGACTGATGTAATATTAAATGAGTACACTTTTAAGCCAAAATTGTCACGATTTGATTCTGTAAAATATATTTTGATGTATCACATATTATTCACAATATACACATTTTTTTCACACATTCTTAAAGGGTGAATTTTCCGTGTCAAAACCGCTAACAAAACCAAAGCCCCCCACCCCCACCCCACCCCCTTCTACATGCATGAGCGTGATTCTCAAACATGACCTTTCATAATGGCATGTGATTTTGAAAGTGCATAGTTGCAATAATTACATCTGTTTATAGCTTCAGGTGTAAAACAGTGATAATAATATTAAGCTAGCATTAGCACTGTAACAAGCAGACATTAGCCACAACTGCTACATCGGTAGCATAACTTGTTCGTAATAATGGACTGTAGGTGTTGAGTGCCACGCAGAAATTGTTTTCACCGTTGCTCCCTCTGCTGAATCTGGTAGGTCACTGACCCCTACTTGGCCCCAATGCAAGCAGACTGTAATAGCGTTCCTCTACTACATTTTACAGTCTAAAAACAACTTTGAGTCAAGAAATGGGGCTTTCAGCATAAAACAACTAAAAAATATTGGTCAGATCCTTTACTTGGGTTAAAAATTGGGTCAATTTGTAAAAAAAACAATCCAGAAAATTGGGTCAAATTGATCGGCCCATTTTTGATCCATAATTGGGTTACTTTTTTTTTGGAGTGTATAGAACCCGGTTCTGTAGTTTTTTTTTTTTGATAAACCTAACCTAGCAGCAACTGTGATGAAACCATGATCTTTTTGCTGGGCATGTTTTTATTTTTTTTTGGGGGGGGGCTTGGAAGATGTAATTAAGCAAAGAAACAGGCACTTACCGCCTACGAGTATGCTTTGTCTTCACACATGCCATCAATCTTCTTCCACTAATGAATGCAATGTTTACCACGTGGCTTTAAGAAAACTACTTTACTCTTCACAACTGTAACTAAACACTTATTCTGTACTTGTTTTGTTTTCATTGTTCTGTACTATAATCCGCTGATTTAGTTTAACTAGGTTTTATATTATATTCACGCTTTATTTTCCAAATCATAAAACAGTTAAGGAGGTTTAATGGGACTTAATTTAATAGGGAACTGACAGCGAGTGTCATGCTCCTTATTATCTGTATTCTGAGTGATGGTCAGCTCTGCCTCCTGACTTAACCTTCGTAATTAACACACTATACGCATAAATCAACTAATCAGTGCATAATCACATTTCCGAAATCAATGGAATTTTGGGAGGGGGAGGTCGGCTGGTGACATGCATGACAAAAACGTTTCGTCTGGCAATGAGGCAAGCGCTGGAAGGGGATTTTTCAGACGAGTGCTTTTACACGGCAAAAGTCAAAGCAGGCTGCTGCATTATGCATAAGACACCCTCATTTCTGCATGAAATGAGACATATTTGTGCGCTTATTTCCAGTGTCATGTCCATGCCCTGGCCTCCTGTGCTCCACTTCCTGTTCCCCTCCATGTGCCAAAAATTGGTCTCGCACACAAGCGCGTCCACGGACGCACACACGGCGTAGAAACTCGTATTTGTATGTCAACAAACAACCTTTTGCAATCTCATCGTGGTTCTCGTTCCTTCTTTTAATCAGCCTCACACTCCAACAAACGCAAAGAGAGCACACTTGAGAAAATGTTATTAAAAGGTTGGAGGCGAGCGATGTTTGCGTTGATTGCTGTGGATCAACTGATGAGCAGAGCATGACTAATGATGAAAATGGAATACTCGGATTAATGCTTTTTTGTCAACTTGTGCACATGACTGCTTTTGGTCACACATATACAGTTTTAATGTGTGCTGCTCTACTGTATATAAGTGTGCTTGTGCGTTAATGCATCCGTGTCAGCCATCTCTTTATCTATTTTGTTGTGCATTGATTGCGTGTTAATGTTTCCTCTGCTAGCGTGGGGGGTGTCTGACCTTTCAATGATGGCTCGGCTAAATAAAGCCTTTCTTTGAAATCTCTCACACAAGTTGCACAACAAATCACCCGCCTTTTTGAATTATTAGTTTGTGTTGAACAACAAAGGCATCAACTGTGGTTTTCATGTTCATTTCATAATTGCGTGCTTTCCATCAGATGATTTGGAGTTGCATCACAGTTTTGAGCAAATCTGGAATTTTTTGGGAATTACCAGTGAAGTAATTAAAGTAATTAAGTAGTCGTTAAAGAAGTAATTCAAATCAAAGACGACATTCTTAAAGCTATAAGTACTTGCAAAATGAATTTACAGTATGAATTTTAGGAAGATTTTCCCCATAGAACATAATAAGAGATAGAGATAAGCTGTACCAGGGTCAAAGTGTTGCCATCAGTCTTTATTACTGTACAGGAAATGTCATATGTCATACGCTGTTAACTCATTCACTGCCATTGACGGTTATAAAAGTTTTCTATTAGTTTTTTCTACATTTGTTGACAAGAGTATGAAAACCTAGAACTTTTTTTTTTTGCACATTTAGTGTCATGTCTGGGAAGATCTGGCTTTGGTTGAGGATCCCGATTGGTCCTGAGTGGATTCCTGCCCTTCCGTAGGCTGACCAATCCGGGCCCTCAGCCATTTGTGCCTGACCCCAGCTGTGATTAGTTTACCCTAATTTGTGTGGGTGTATTTAATTCCCGGGTGGGGATCAGTTCCTTGTGGGATCATTGCCGCTTGTCACGGTTGTTTGTAAAATAAAGCACGCCAGTCTCGCCTGCACACCTGCTGTGGTTCTCCTGCCTCCCTGCATTTTGGGTCCTCTACTTCACACGCCGACAGACTCAACTCCGCTCTGTGGCCGGACCGTGACATTTAGAACAGATATAAAATTTGTGGTTAATCGTGACTTAACTATTGAAGTCATGCGATTAATTACGATTAAAAAAATTAATCGCCTGACGTCCCTAATTTTTAATAATCATCTCGTCAGGCGATTACAATTTTTAATTGTAATTAATCGCATGAATTCACTAGTTAACTCACGATTAATCACAAATTTTATATCTGTTCTAAATGTACAATAAAGATTTTTTTCCTAGGTTTTCATACTCTTGTTAACAAAAGTGGAAACAAATGTTAAACTAGTAGAAATAGTTCAAATAAATTTTTGACGTTTATAGCCGTCAATGGCAGTGAATGAGTTAATAATAAGGCATATAAAAACAAAAAAATGTCAGTCTCAGCTTCAATGTTATTTGTGACATGATTTTAGAATGTTTAGATACATTTTTGGAAAAGGTTGACATAGAATCATTTTATTCTCAGGGAACAATATGTACTGGATGTCAGTATTGCATTTATTTCAGCATTTGAGTACTCGGGTTTAAAGTTTTATATAACAGATTGCCTATTTGATTAACATAACTCAATTGTTGTATTTTTGGTGAGGAATGGAAGACAGATTGTGAATTGGCTCCTGTTGGATTCTTTACATTTCAGTACAAGTGTGGCATTATGCAGCGGTTCACCTCCCACAGATATGATTAAATTCTGTAAAATGATGGAAGGAGACACCCACGGTCAGGTAATCATGGTATTCTTCGCAAATTTTCAAAGCTGTCAAATATCGAGCAAAAACGTATTTCGACTGTCAGATGAGTTTTCCTCTATGCAAATAAGCTTCTTCTTTGTCGTCTATGTCTAATGCTGTGCCGGTGTGACAAGGCTCATCATCAAGACAGACAGGCCAGGAGTTAATCATCACATCATCACAGAAGGCCTTCCGATAAATCAGTGAGCATCTCTGACACAAGAGGGTTTAACTTTCCTCTGGCCTTTTGTGTGTTGTGTTTGTCCAGACTTTATATTCTACGGCTTTTCCTTGAGCCGGTTACCAGTCAATCGCTGTGTACATGATGACCATTCACACTCAGATTCACACCTATGAAACAATTTAGAGTCTTCAATGAACTTAACATTATCCAGGTCAGAGCAAAAATAGGACAAAGTGTTTGTCTTCTTTACTGATTCTTCTTCTACGCTTTCCGTTAACTCCCTGTGGCTGCGCTACAGCGCCAACCCAGACTTGGCATATACATTACAGCCGTTAAACGTCCTCAGCGTCTTCTTTTGGACACACGCTTCCATCTCTATCTATCTATCTATCTATCTATCTATCTATCTATCTATCTATCTATCTATCTATCTAGTAAGTTAGCTGCTAGCTAGCTAACTAGGGCATTCGCGTATCTATCTATCTATCTATCTATCTATCTATCTATCTATCTATCTATCTATCTATCTATCTATCTAACTAGTAAGTTAGCTGCTAGCTAGCTAACTAGGGCATTCGCGTATCTATCTATCTATCTGTCTATCTATCTATCTATCTATCTATCTATCTAGTAAGTTAGCTGCTAGCTAGCTAACTAGGGCATTCGCGTATCTATCTATCTATCTATCTATCTATCTATCTATCTATCTATCTATCTATCTATCTATCTATCTATCTAGTAAGTTAGCTGCTAGCTAGCTAACTAGGGCATTCGCGTATCTATCTATCTATCTGTCTATCTATCTATCTATCTATCTATCTATCTATCTATCTATCTAGTAAGTTAGCTGCTAGCTAGCTAACTAGGGCATTCGCGTATCTAGCTATCTATCTATCTAGTAAGTTAGCTGCTAGCTAGCTAACTAGGGCATTCACGTATCTATCTATCTATCTATCTATCTATCTAGTAAGTTAGCTGCTAGCTAGCTAACTAGGGCATTCGCGTATCTATCTATCTATCTATCTATCTAGTAAGTTAGCTGCTAGCTAGCTAACTAGGGCATTCGCGTATCTATCTATCTATCTATCTATCTATCTATCTATCTATCTAGTAAGTTAGCTGCTAGCTAGCTAACTAGGGCATTCGTGTATCTATCTATCTATCTATCTATCTATCTATCTATCTATCTATCTAAATCAAATTTTTTTAAGCAGGTAACCTGTAACTGTAACGGAATACATTTTAAAAGCAACCCTCCCAACCCTGCTATTGCATGATATTGAAAGCCATTACATGAAAATCATAATGAATGATATGAAATGATATATAGGTATGAATGCACTTAGTGTCTTGGCCAATGATTCATATATAGAAGACAGTCAGAGCTGGGACTCGAACTACAGAACTCTTGATCATGCGACAATCCAGTCTATCTGGGCGACCAGGACCGCCGCCCTGTCAAAAAAACAGGAAATTATGTTGAATGGTAGTGGAGCATGTGGCGTGATGAGGTGAACGTCTGTGTGGGACATTTTTTATGAAAAAATAATAAATTGTAGGATTACTGTAAATATTTTTGATTGAAAGCATCCCGCTTAGCGTGAATTTTTAGAACATTTTGAAATTGGATCGGTGTGAATCAGATGTATTATTTGGAAGTATTTGCAAAACAAAAAAGTGGGAAGAATAAAAATAATGCGGAATAGGAACAATGCTTTCAGCATTCACACAATTTAGAACAACTTGAAAGTCAACAAGCATCACAACCTGCGTTCTATGGTACGTATGTAAGAACGTGCTGTTACTTACAATAGTAGTAGAATGAAAGACGCACTGATAATAGGACAAAGGTGGTGAATGACTTGTAGAGGCAAAGTATAACGATTTGCTAAGCCTTCAGGGGTTCCAACTTGCATTACTGCATCCAAATGTTGTATTGTAAACTTACAGCATATGAGCTTTTCAGATAATAACCCAAGCGAGAACAATTGTTGCCGATGGCGAGTAAGATACCAACACTGGCATTTACAATAAACAAGTGTTTATGTTCTTTCACACACAACCAATGAGAGGCTCCATAGAGCAATTGTAAACATAATTGCACTGCCTTCTAAAGAAAAGAAGGCATTTTTATCACAAATTTTACAAAGCCCAAGTGCTTTCAAACATCGACACTTTCTGAACAGAGGAGGCCCTCCTTTTTTTCTCTCGCTATTTTTTTTAACTCTGCCATTGAGGGCTATAGACTTCAAAAATTCTATTAGTTTAATTTTTTTTCCCACTTTTGTTAACAAGAGAATGAAAACCTAGATTTTTTTTATCGTACATTTAGAACAGATATAAAATTTGCGATTAATTGTGAGTTAACTATTGAAGTCATGCGATTAATTACAATTAGAATTTTAATCGCCCGATGCTCCCAATTCTTTATCTTTTCTTCTTTTTAATTTATTCACTGCCAATGACGGCTATAAACGTAAAAAATTCCTTTGAACTATTTCTATTAAAAAATAGATTTTTTTAATTGTACATTTAGAACAGATATAAAATTTGTGTTTAATCGTGAGTTAACTAGTGAAGTAATGCGATTAATTACGATTATAATTATAAATTATAATCGCCTGACGCCTTCTAATCTTTTCTTTAAAAAAAAAAAGATTATTAAAAATTAGGGGCGTCAGGTCATTAAGATTTGTAATCTTGATTAATCGCATGATTTCACTAATTAACTCACGATTAATCACAAATTTTATATCCGTTCTAAATGTCCAATAATTTTTTTTAAAGGTTTTCACACTCTTGTTAACAAAAGTGATTTTTTTTAACTAATAGAAATAGTTTAAAGGATTTTTTATTTTTATTTTTTTTTTCTGGAGAGCTCAGTATTGTTCATTCGGTAATTTTACCGATTTGACTGTCATCATCATTGCTCTCTTATTTTTATTTTTATTTATTTTTTAATTTTATTAATTTATTTTTTAATTTTATGTCTATAGCCGTCAATAGCAGTGAATGAGTTAACAGGCAGCGAATGTGTAACGAAATCTAGTAGCCAACGTTAAAACGTGGACGGGAGCCGAACGTCCATAGTCACTGAGATTTTATATGCTATTTGTGAAACATTTGTTTTTGTTGCAGGACATTTCCCCTACGTTTATCGCCTATCGACTTGCTCACGCACACACACATGCACACGTACACGTATCTGGAGGGATCGACAACAGAATCTCGTGTGTGCATAAGAAATCTAATGAGTGTGTGTCCTGACTGCTGGGTTCCCTCCATCCTCTCCAGAGGCTCCGCTGCCACACACCTGCCCTGTTTTATATTCATTCCAATGCCGGCAAGAGAGTAAGCGGCTTAGGGACACAGCATCCGTATGAATATACAACACTGTAAACATACACACACCAACTTGTCTCAGATAACTTATGTGTTCTTATCCTTGAGTCACACCACAGCCGTGATTATGGAAATGAAGGTGAAGACTGCCAATACATGGTTTTGTGTGTAGGCGAGGTTTGGGAGGGCAGGAGGAGGGGAGGCAGGACAGATTTGATTCTGTATGACGGTACAATGACAAATCCCTAAACTTTCCATCATTACAAGCATTGAATATGAAAAGTGTACATTATTTGGAAGTGTTATTTGGAACTGTTCATAATTCCCTCCACCTTGTCTAAGGCATGATTCCTTGCTGAAGAAGAACAACCCGAAAGCAAGATGCTGCCACTACCACGCTTCACCGTAGATATGATCAATTGGTCATCTACTAGTGATGAGCAGTGTTGTGTTTGCGCCAAATGCACCTTTTGAAATGATGGCCATAAAGTCGGACCATGATACGTTTTGTAACGCTACAACGACACACAAGTTAAATTAATAAGCAATAAATTAGCATTATAAAGAATATTTTTATAAGTAAATGAATATAATAAATGTAATTTGGAGTATATGAATAAAAAAAAATTTTTTTTATTATTGTTGTTCCCATACTGCATTAAAAAAGTGGTATCAGCATTGGCAAGTACTAACAAGTAACATGCCGATACCGTTATTTCCGACGCTAATATAGGACTTTGGATGCAGCGTCTGGTGTCTTGCTTGTGCACGACATTCACTGATGTGTGACAGGTTCACTAAATGCCGAGCCAAAGATATCCTATTGGCCCTTAAATACTCTAAACCAATGGCAGGGCAGCTTTTTCATTTTGGAAAACAAAAATAACTAGGTATTGATATTGGCCGATACTGCAAAACTGGGTATCGGAATCCCTATCGGGGGCCAAAAAAACGGTATACTAACTTGTATTATTTTATATTATTTATTATATATTTTTATATATAATTTAATATAATATTGTATTTATAGTAATTTATATTAACTCATTCACTGCCATTGACGGCTATAAACGTCAAAAAATCATTTGAACTATTTCTATTAGTTTAACTTTTTTTTCCACTTTTATTAACAAGAGTATGAAAACCTAGACATTTAAAAAATATATATTTTCTTTTCTTCTTTTTTTTTAAAGAAAAGATTATTAAAAATTAGGGGCGTCAGGCAATTAAAATTTGTAATTGTAAATAATCGCATGACTTCAATAGTTAACTCACGATTAATCACACATTTTATATCCGTTCTAAATGTACAATAATTTTCTTCTGTGTTTTCATACTCTTGTTAGCAAAAGTGAAAAAAAAGAGTTAAACTAATAGAAATAGTTCCAATGAATTTTTGACATCTATGGCCGTCAATGGCAGTGAATGAGTTAAATAAGATTTAGTTGTTGTTTTTTTATTATATCATATTTGCATTTTGGCATTCAAACGTTTAAAATAATAATAATTTTTTATTATTACCCCATCGCTCTTTATTTTTGTGAGGGTTTTCAGAGTGTTTGTCATTCATGGGTTTTTGCGGTCAAGTTCGGCCTCTTGGCAAGTTTTATTCTTGTCTTTTTTTCATGTTATGTGATGTCCAATCCTTAGTAATGTATTCACTGTGCTCCTTCCACGGTATATTTAATGCCTTAGAAATTCTTTTGTACCCTATTGCCTGACTGATACCTTTGAACAATGAGATCCTTGTGATGCTGTGAAAGGTCTCGGAGGCTTGTGCTGTATGGTGTAACTGGCGAGGAACTGTAACATACAGCCCGGTTTTAAGAGGGTGTGCACACTTGTGCAAAAACATTATCTCTTTTTTTTTTCATCACAGTAATGTGGCATTTGATTGGAGAAGGGGTGTGTAGACTTCATATAATATCTAGGGCCACTGACCTGAAATATAACAAGCTGTCACAGGACCTGTGATGGTGTATGTGTGCACCTGCATCTGTTTGTGTGAAGGCGGATCTGCTACAGAGAGAAAAAAAAAAAGCCAATGAGCTTCGATTCCATGTACTTTGGCTCAGTTATACGGTGTTGGCCTACTTGTTATGTCCCACTGTGACACACACACACACACACACAGGAGACGTTCAGTTGGTACTCTTTAATATACCGAGCATGCTCCACATGGAAAGTCTGCTTTTAGATGCTAACTTAGCTGAAGTCTCGCGAGATTTTCTGAGGTCTCATGTGACTTTGGACAGCCACATTGGTTTTGTTTTTCTTTCTGAGGTATATTTTTTCTAGAGTGTGGAAACTGATGCGGCATTGCCTCGCCATACTTAGCAGTCGGCCATCTTTTTTTTCGTTTCTTTTCCATCCATATGTACTGTATATGTCGGGGTTCATGTTAAGGTTGCTAAGTTGCGGGCCAAATTGTGTGGGAGCATTTTTTTTTGCACCACAAAATAATGTTTTATGTGTACTTTGTGTAGTAATATTGTTATGATTGGGAGTACTAGTGGTCGTTTGTTGTAGTAGCAGATATAGTCAGAGCGTGTGTTGAGGGAAGAAATACACAGCTAAAAGAAAATAAGTCCAACTTCAATTTATTTTTTAACGCCCCCAAAGAATACTTTGATCAACGGAATATGACCAGTTTGATCAATAAAACAAAAGAACTTCAGCAAGTGGTGAACAAGAGGGAAAAAATTGTGTCCTCGGGCAAAGATAACTTTTCTGAAATATTTTTGGCATAGCGATGTTTGCATTGATGCTGATTGTTAAACGGTGTACACCTTGGCAGGATTTCACCCTGAGGCCTGTCATGGTATATATATTAGGGGTGTAACAAAAAAAAAAGATTTAAATTGAAAAATGTAGTTCACTAAATCAAAACTAATCGAATAATTCCACTTTAAACTATATCGAGATATGTATCAAATTGCCTTTTATTTTTAGAGACGGATGATTTGCAGCCGATTTGGCCACTAATTGAGGACGGTTTCTTTAAATTGTAGGTGTGAATGTGAGTGCGAATGATCATTTTTTTTGTTTAGTTATGATGTTAGAGATCCGCAAGATTTATACCATTTTGCATTGCCCAAAAAGTGAAATAATGTAACTACACTAATCTTAAAAAAAAACAATCCTTAATGCTGTTTTAATGTACGGTATGTAACAAAATGAGAAAGTGAAATTAACCAGGGTTTATGAGCTGTGGGTTAATGGCGCTCAGCGGAGCGCAGACTTCTGCAAAAGGCGAACAACCCTAATTTGGATCAGCAAACAGAGCTGTTTTCTGCATATGCATGACTTTGTCATTAAGACTCATGTATTATTTACTCGAAGTGACGAAAATGTCAACAAAAAGTTCTTATCTCATCAAGATAATAAACAGTGCATTATTCATTGGGTGGCATATTGTTTTAGTGGTTCGAACATCCGGCCTACTGTTCTGAGGTGCTGGGTTCGAATCTCGGCACAGGCTTTTTCCTGTGAGGCGTTTGCATGTTTTTCCTTCCAGTTTTCTCCCACATTCCAAAAGCATGTGTGTTATGTTCATCAACCCCAAAAATGTTCTTTACAATATTATGTTCTATGCAGCCCTACTGCGTTTGCGGAATATGAGTTAACCATCTCAGGGGGCGGCCATTTTGCCCATTTTCAGCAGAAAATGACATGACAGTAGTTAGCTGTTTTCTGCAACTGGTCTGATGACAGCAAGTGACAAAATGGCCGCCACATGAGATGGATTTTGCTGCTAAATTCGTACTCTACAAACCCAATATTAATCAGAATGCCGTGTTTAGGGTGCTTAAACAACATATTAGTGTAAGGAAACTTCTTGGGTTGATTTTGCCTTGAAAAAAATAGATGGATGGATTATTTACGTATCTTATACAGTAAAAGTTATTGGATGTAATGTTGACAACCAAGCAAAAATTTACTGTCATGTCCAAAATAGTGGTATAAAAAAACAGCAGAGATTGCTTTGTGCTTTTCCAAATCACTTTATTTTTAAACTTGAGGGTGGGAGGCGATGATCACAGATGGAGGACTGACAACTCCGAAGCGCCGACCATGCATTTTGGTCCGAACACAGCAGGGGGAAGACACAACAGGTGCTTTCCATCGAAAAGATTTGGATTAGCGCACCTGTCTCCCTCAAGCCACAATCTTTGCTTCTTCTTCTTTTTTTTTTTCCTTCTTTTTTTTGAACTAAGAGAAGCAGCAACGTCATCACAAAAAGCGAAGAATAGGGTGGGTGGAATAACTCATTTTTATACAAAAGCAGCCTTTTTGGCTTAGAAAGAATACAACTCACAAATGTTTAATTGAACACAGTTTTTCTTCTGGGTCATTTTCATCACTGTTTTTGGATTACAAATGTTCATTAAGCAGCACTTGCTGTTGCTCTTGCTGCTTTTTTTTTTTTTTTTTTTTCATAGCTAATTCGGACAAATGTGCTTATCTCTATTCAAAATGATGATCGATGCTCATGTATGGGGCGTTTTATGCAAGTCCATAGTTTTTCCATGTATTGTAACAGCATCACACAAAAGCCACTGTTTAATGTTTAAAATCGATAAGGCTCTCGCTCGTTAGAAGGTAATACAATATTTTTACCCTCTGAGCCATACGATATCGTTTTGATCCTCAGAATAAAAGCACTGCAATGGAACAATAAATAGAGAGGAAACACTCAGTAGTTTGAAATAAATAGTACAGTCTTGTATCGTTACCTCCCATCGCGCACACACACACACAGGGAATATGACTTCAGTAAAACAACATGGGAGCCATATATCAATGCGACAGACCGAGGTCCCTCCGGGGTGGTCAGAAGAAAAGGTGCCTTCTCAAAATGCAATCAAACGCACACTTTCAAATGGCTCGCTCAACACGCCGACATAAGTCCGATATTCACAAATATAGAAGAAGCAGTCACATGACAAGCAGTGTCTCTTCTATGCTTCACTATTGTAGATCTATAGAGAATACATTCACACACACGCACTCTCTCACACACACACACACACACACAGGTCAGCAGAATTCGACAATGTGTCGCTGACAGCCCTTGTCCCATTGAATCAATAAGCCTGTGTGCTCTATAAAACACACGTGTTTTTTTTTGTCAAGGAAAAAGAAAAACCTCCGTCTTTTGGCAGGTAGCAAAAATGAGGAGAAAAAAAATCCACAGCAGATGGAATTTGTGACTCGGGAAAATGGCCTTCGGAATAATCCATGCAGTCGCAATTGCGAGGTGATGTTATACATTGTGTGTCTGTCCTCTTTTGTTGGAATGTTTACCTTGTCACTTATCACTGACGGTCTGCAGAAAGTGTAAAGTAATGCAAATAAATCAGCAGATGAACCTCCCATGACGTAGTGTGAATAACCTCATTAAGCAAGGCTTCATTGTTAACAACATTGCTCCACCCTGTCCTTTAAAAGCAGAGAAGATCATTGCTTTAGTGTTAAACATGTCTCTCGTGAATGAATGCTAAAATTTCATTAAAAACATTTTTTTTTTTAAAAAGAACAATACACACAACCTGAGTGTCCACTCTGACCCGCGGGCAGCTGAGAGCCGCGGCATCTGTCACGCTTGACGCAAACGTCTCGGTGTTCCTTTTCGTTTGAAATGGACCCCTTCCACTGGTGTTATCGCATTTTCGATCCTCAGATGTCTCTTATTGTTGCTCTTTTGGATAGGGATCTGGGAACACATGTTTGCCCCGCAGCTGGACAGATTAAGACTGCAAGAAATCACCACTAACCTTGTGTGCTCCTTGTGCTCTCTGCTGATAAACAAAAGGCCCCGGGCTTGTTTGGATCTAAGGTCAGTCTTTCTCATGTTTACCTGTTGTCCTTCCTCAATAACCTGCCTTACACGTCTGAAGAAGTACATAGTCTATGTGTGTGTGTATATATATATTAGGGGTGTCAGGCGATTACAATTTTTAATCGTAATTAATCACACGACTTCAATCGCAAATTTTATAACTGTTCTCAATGTACAAACATTTTCATACTCTTGTTAACGTAAAAGTAGGGAAAAAGATGTTAAACTAATAAAAATATGGCTGCATCTTTTAGTCACTGATACAGTCATTTCGTAATAATTCATAAAATTTAGTCGAAATCAAAATGAGTGTGATATTGATTTGTGTTGAGGTTATTTTTTCTGCCACTAGATGGCATCATTGCATTTGTAAGACTTTGGTGACTTGCTCACTGCATTTTCCTTTTCAGAGCTATCTAATCTTTAACATGAGGTAACGTGAAATTCTAGGCATTTTTTAAACTGTAAAAATACAAATTGACCCCACTCTCCACAAATATATGCATTTTTATTAAATTTATGACTGCAAAATTTATGACTGCAGAATTTTGACATAAGTAAGGGACGGTCATTGATCACACATTGAAAAAAAATGGTGGCGTTAAAGGAACTTTAAATTAACTCAAAATTAACGTTCTAATTTTTACACCCCTAATATATATATATATATAGATATATATAGATATATAGATATATTTATGATAGACACATTTCACATATCTCTACTGCTTGAACTGTTGTGTCCTCCCTGATTTGAGGCCCCTGTGTTCCCAACATTCAGTCAGTGTAATGTGGTATTTTTTTTTCCGCATTATTTAGGACCAATGCGAAAAATGTTTTGAATGTTATCTGTGTCGTCAGTAGTCAAGCCTGAACTTTATCTATCCTGTCAAAGACCCCTATTGTCTACAAATCAGAATGTCAGAGTCTAAAATGTCAAGTAGTGTATTCTATGGCTGTGTTGAAGAAATTTGAAATTTTACGTCCATGGCTCATAATATTAATAATGCAGCCCTTTGAAAGATGTCAGTGTCATATTATATGCCTCGTTGGTTCCAAATGTGGTTAAAAGAAAGTACCCTTGGTACTTCTGCACAGAATCTTTTTGAAAGCCTTCCGAAAGTCTTTGTTGAAGATGGTGTAGATGACCGGGTTGAGTGAGGAGTTGCAGTATCCAATCCAGAAGAAGAACTTAAAGAGTGGGTCGGGGATGGCACAGGTTTCGGGGCACACCGCCTGAAGGGAGTAGGAGAAGAAGAACGGGAACCAGCACACCACGAAGACGCCGATGACCACGGCCAGGACAAAGGTGAAGCGTTTCTCTCGGTTGACCATGGCTTTGCGCCTCGCCGCCCCGGGGTTGTTATCGATTTTGGACTTCCTCCCCGGCACCAGCCGCGACCCCGTCGAAGTGGCGATCATGTTCCTGTAACGCTTGACGGAACCCGGGGAGTGGATGCCCCCTCCTGCGGGTGACCCCGGCATGCTGGCGCTGCCCCGGCCCCCTCCGTTGCTGGCCTCGCTGTCTGTGCTGGAGCTGTCGCCGTTGTTATTGTCGGATTTGCTTTGTTTTTGCCGCTTGAACTTCTTGCCCGCTTTAGTCTTGGTTGGGGCCGGTTGAGGCGCGGAGGGGATGGTGGGGGGTACATGCAGAGTTGTGTCTACGGAGCTGGTGACTGGGCTCGTAGCTGAAGATGGAGGTTGGAGATTGTTTGGGTTGGGATCCTGGGAGGGTTCGTCCTGTCCCCCTGAAAGAGACGGGGTGATGGCGAGGGTGGGGGGTCTGGCATTGGATGTTTTCTTAGGGGAGGACGTTTTTTCATCCTCATCCCTACCATTGGCTTGTAGTTGCCGCTTGGGCTGACTCGGCGTGGCGGCGCCGACCCCGCCCTTGCGGGGCTCCCCTGGAGGGCGCCGTGTTCGCTGCTTGGCGATTTGGTAGATTCTTACATAGACCAGGATCATGATGAGGCACGGGGCGAAGAAGGAGCCGATGGTGGAGTAAAGAATATACCAGCGCTCGTCGTTGAGCTGGCACTGGGGTCCCCTCTCGCTCGCAAGGTCGCCCACCTCGCTCTTGTTGAGTGACAGCAGCGGCGGGAAGGAGATGATGGAGGAAATGAGCCACACAACCACGATGGCGGCTTTGATGCGTCTGGGAGTCCGCTGGCGCCCGTAGGTGACCCTGGAAATGGACAGGTAGCGGTCCAGAGAGATAGCGCACAGGTGCACGATGGAGGAGGTGCAGAAGAGCACATCCAGGGCCAAGTAGATCTCGCACCACAGGGACTTGAAGTACCAGTAGCCCAGAAGTTCATTGGCCAGAGAGAAAGGGATAATGAGTGTGGCCACCAAGATGTCTGCCGCGGCCAGCGACACGAGGAAGAGGTTCTGCGGCCCTCGCAGGGAGTGGCTGGTCAGCACGGCGATGATCACCATGATGTTGCCCACGATGGTGAAGACCACCATCAGGGTTATGGCGGTGGCGAAGGCCGCCGTGGCTTCGGGGGAGTACGGCGCCAGCTTGAGGACGCTCTGGTTGCAGGGCACGGAGGCGCCGCTCGCGTTCCAGTTGCTAAGCTCCAAGGAGCAGCCGCCCTCCGGAGCAGAGGCCATGCTTTGGTCTCTTCTTCCGGAGTCTCTAAGGAGAAAAATACAAAGCCCCTTTGAATTTAAGTTGACTACGTTGAGCTATCACTGCTGTCCAATAAAAATGTGTTGGAAATAAATTTTTAAAAAAAATTAACTGACTAATGTCTCTTTCTTTACACATTTCTTCTTCAGATTTCTTTCTAAATGTTACCAGAAATAGGCAAGTGATTGGAGTGGCTAATATTGTGTTTTTTAAAATAGCATTAGGGGATTTAGGCTATGGTTTTCATTTAACAGCAACCGTTCATTACCGTCTTCAATTAACTTCTATTTGCTTTCAAACAAAAGGCACAACACTTGGAGATGAATGCTTTTCTGTTTCTGCCTCGCTGACGCACACTTTCAATTGCAATCTGTGATTATTTACCTCTGTTGATGTCGTCTGTTGTTTTTCTCCAAATGTTAGCTCCCTTGCATCCTCCACGACGGAGCTTCCGAGTCCATTGTAAGATCACAAAACATGCGCGGGTCTTGTTGCGTCAGGACACAAATCAACGCCGTTTCATTTAAAACAAGCCCGACATAAAACACCGATTTTCTCCCTGCCACATTTTACTGTTTTCCCCTACCGTGCAACTAAAACTTCTCCAGCTCATAAAATATTGAACTCGGTTAATTAAATATGTACTACGGGTAGTCAACTCTGAGAAAAAGAAAAATAAGTATTACACATTATCTCCGTGCGCCCTTGCTTGCAGACAGACACGCCTCATTTGGGAGAACAGTTAATAAAAAGTCAATAAAGCTGATACGTTACACTATTTACACCCGTCCACGCTAATAAAAGCAGAGAACGAAATGAGAGGTCTCCAGTTAGTCCACTAAACTTGATTTCTAGCCATGCGTATTGAGCCGCAAAATGCGCAATTATCACTGGTGAAATCCCACAAAAAGGTCACATAAATTGCTCCTCGTCGCGCCCCTTCTGGTTCCACTCACACCCCGCGCGAGTCCACGCCACGATGGAGCGGCTCCTGTGGCGCGCATCGTCACTTTGTGAGGCGCATCTTCACTCGAGAAGTGGACCCGAGCCCGGTTGCCTCCCATCTCTCTCTCTCCCCCTTGCGCGTCTTTTTAGAGCCGCTGACGTCACCGCGGAGCTGAGCGTCACGGGATCCTGACTCGCTCCCCAGCTACACCCCCCCCCCCCACACACCACCCACCTCTCACCCCCCCACCCCAGCTCCTCTCTGGACTCTGGATCAACTCACACAGAGACCATTCAAAAGGACATTTTAGCCAATTAGCCGTTAATGGATGCTGCTGACCCTTGCGAATATAAAGTAAGTTTATGCAAGTGAAATACGAATGACGTATGCTTGCTGATGAGTATAA
Organism: Vanacampus margaritifer; assembly: GCF_051991255.1. NCBI lineage: Eukaryota > Metazoa > Chordata > Actinopteri > Syngnathiformes > Syngnathidae > Vanacampus > Vanacampus margaritifer. The sequence goes on along the minus strand of NC_135434.1, from coordinate 10,479,129 downwards.
TAGGTATCATAATAAAAAGTAATTATGTCTGGAAAAAAATAGGTGACAGTTTATACTTCCAGGTGGCAGAATTCCTGACCTGAACTGAAACTTGTAACTATTGTTGCACTGCCCAATTTTTGTTTGTTTGTTCTGATATCTTATTAGGGCCTATAGTGAATTCAGAGACTTTTTTTTTTTATGATACACATTGGATGGTATAACTGCAAAAAAATGTGCAAAGACTGAAAAAGGTATCCCATCATGGGCACTTCAACTGTGAAATTGCAGTATGCTCTCAATTTTGACTTTTTCATTTTTTTATTTTAAGCGGTTCAGAAAAACATCCTGTTTTATAAACGATAACATGTCATAAAAATGTGTACTTGCTCTCATGACTTGATAGGAACAGTTTGTAATTATTACTGGTAATACAAGCAGCCTGAATGTATTTATCATGAGACAAACATAGCGTTTAAATAACGTCATAAAACAATATTTAGGGATTAATTAGCAAAAACAGTCTTCTTAGACCTCAATATTGTTTAAGGCCGAATATTAAACTGTCCCTATTCTTGCGTTTTAAATTACTTTATAATCAACTACCAGCCTAGCTGGTAGAAAAATAAGTTAGGGGTAGTAAAGAAAAAAAAAGTCCTTACATAAATACCAAAATGTCAGAGTCAAATATCAGATGTCCATTCAGATGAAGCACGCTGCAAAAAAAAAACGAGAAAAAAACCCAATAAGTGCTATGTGTGGGGTATGTACCACATTTTTAGTGACCGACAGCTGAGAATAGTTGTTAAAGGAGGAAGGGGTTTGATTCATAAAAGCGGGAACCCTGTTGAACCTTATTACTGGGAAAAGTGTGGGTGCTGAAATACCCACATGCCCCACAGGTGCGCCGCCACTATATCCATCTCTCATCTCGCCCCCAAGTCAATTGAGAAAGAGGCCCCTACCCCAAATTCCAGAAAAGTAGCACTTCAAAGGTTTGCTCAACTGGACTCCATATCAGTTGCAGATAAATTTATTAAAGATCCTTCTATTGGAACAATGTATATTTTTGTCTTGGCTGTATTCCCATCTTTTAGCCGTCAAGGACGGGTCTGTTCTCTACGCTGTATTTTCACAGATCCAATATTTCCTGTACATTCAAGCACTCCAGGCACTATTCCATGTGATTTCTCGTGGATCTTATGAATAGGCTTTTTATTGCATTCTTGTGATGCAAAGTCATAACTTCAGGACCTCAGGATCAAAATGTAGTCTCCGTTAGGAAATGACTCGATTTAGTGAACTACAGAATATGCACCGATTTACGAATCATGGCCTTTGCTACGTGTACTTCATGGGGTTAAAACCATTATCATGCAAAGGGAATGTGATCACAGCCTTCATGTATGTGTTGTGAAACTGATTTTCTTGTACTCCACTATATAAAGGCAGAATTGTAATTGTTATGTTCCGGACTAGGTTGGATCCCACAAGCGTAGACCACCAGGAAAGGGTACCCCCAAAAAAAGGTGTTTATTACAGAAAAATGTATTAAATGATTAACAAGAAAAGGCGCTGGCAACCAGCCAGGAAGGAAAACCAAAAACAGTTGCAAACGGCAAGGGGAAAAAAACGAGATTACTAAAAATCACTTTTATGCACGGGCGCGCAAAAAAACAAGACGCTCGAAACTTTAACACAAAACAACGCGGAATACAAAACTACCTTCACGCGTGAAAACTGTGGTAACATGAGCACAAGAAGTATGAAAGTGCTCAGAAAAACACTTGGCATATTAAGAGCGAGCAAGGTGAATCTACTTGTTTGCTGGAGCGCAGTCCCTTTTAAAGTCCTTGATTACTGATGTGCCTCAGGTGCGGCGCTAGTGGGACACGCCCCCTCACTCGCTCGCTCGAAAAACACCACGCACACAACAGGACTGAGAGCAGGAGCATGACAATTGTATTGTTTATCATTTATTTTTTTTATTTATTTACCAACATGGTGCCCGCAAACTTCAGGTAGGGCTCAAGTGGGGATGTTAGAAGAATGGCTCACATGGGACGTGATTGGTTTTCACAGGAGGCTTTGGCTTCCATGAAGGGTCAGGATTTTTAACAGTGGTTACGAAATTGAGTAAAAAAATCATAATAATTCAGTTGTCAGATTTTGTGATGGGTGTCAAAGAGTTTCAAAGGAAGGGTTGGCTTTGCAAGAGTAGTCCCAATGTTCAACTGTGGTTACAAAATTCACCCCAAAAATTAATAAATCAGCTGACAGAATTTATGACTAAGGGAGTCAAAGCAGTCTTTCAGTCAGAGTTTCAAAGGAGAATTTGGCTTCTAAAATGGGTCCCGTTTTTTTTTTTTTTTTATACACAGCGGTTCTAAAATTGATTTAAAAATTTCAGCTGTCCGATTGGGTTTTAAAGCAGTCAGGGTTTGAAAGGAGGGGTTGGCATTGCAAGATTAGTCCCAATTTTTAACAAAGTTTAGCTAATTTAGTTTAAACAAATCAGCTGTTAAGAATGTGTGACCTTGGGTTATAAAACAGTTGGGGTTTCAAAGTAGGGTTTCAAAATAGGGTTTGGCCTTCCAAGAGGATCAGAATTTTCTAGCAGTGGATCTAAAGTTGAGTTAGGAAAAAAAATCAGCTGTCAGAATGTGTAACCGTGGATTCTAAGGGAGCCATTGTTTAAAGTAAAGGTTTCAGACAAGGTTTTGGTTTTACAAGTTCATGGGTCAATTTTTTTTACCAGTGGTTCCAACAGTGAATTAAATAATTCAGCTGTCAAAATGTGTGACGACAGTTTTTAAAGCAGAGATGGTTTTAAACAAGTTTTGGGCTTTCCCTCTGTGTCACAATGTTTAACAGTGGTTCCAAATTGAGTTTAATTGAGCAATTCAGCTGTCAGAATGTGTAACCGTGGATTCTAAGGGAGCCAGTATTTGAAGATTGGGTTTCAAACAAGGTTTTGGTTTTATAAGTTCATGGATCCCAATTTTTACCAGTGGTTCCAAAAGTGAGTTAAATAATTCAGCTGTCAAAATGTGTGACGACAGTTTTTAAAGCAGTCATGGTTTCAAACAAGTTTTTGGCTTTCCCAGTGGGTCACAATGTTTAACAGTGGTTCCAAATTGAGTTTAATTGAGCAATTCAGCTGTCAGAATGTATAACCGTGGATTCTAAGGGAGCCAGTATTTGAAGATTGGGTTTCAAACAAGGTTTTGGTTTTATAAGTTCATGGATCCCAATTTTTACCAGTGGTTCCAAAAGTGAGTTAAATAATTCAGCTGTCAAAATGTGTGACGACAGTTTTTAAAGCAGTCATGGTTTCAAACAAGTTTTTGGCTTTCCCAGTGGGTCACAATGTTTAACAGTGGTTCCAAATTGAGTTTAATTGAGCAATTCAGCCGTCAGAATGTGTAACCGTGGATTCTATGGGAGCCAGTATTTGAAGATTGGGTTTCAAACAAGGTTTTGGTTTTATAAGTTCATGGATCCCAATTTTTACCAGTGGTTCCAAAAGTGAGTTAAATAATTCAGCTGTCAAAATGTGTGACGGCAGTTTTTAAAGCAGTCATGGTTTCAAACAAGTTTTTTGCTTTCCCAGTGGGTCACAATGTTTAACAGTGGTTCCAAATTGAGTTTAATTGAGCAATTCAGCTGTCAGAATGTGTAACCGTGGATTCTAAGGGAGCCAGTATTTGAAGGTCGGGTTTCAAACAAGGTGTTGGTTTTACAAGTTGATGGATCACAATTTTTACCAGTGGTTCCAAAAGTGAGTTGAATAATTCAGCTGTCAAAATGTGCGACGACAGTTTTTAAAGTAATCATGGTTTCAAACAATTTTTTGCTTTCCCAGTGGGTCACAATGTTTAACAGTGGTTCCAAATTGAGTTTAATTTAACAATTAAGCTGTCATAATGTGTAACCGTGGATTCTAAAGGAGCCAGTATTTGAAGGTCGGGTTTTAAACAAGGTTTTGATTTTACAAGTTGATGGGTCACAATTTTTACCAGTGGTTCCAAAAGTGAGTTGAATAATTCAGCTGTCAAAATGTGTGACGACAGTTTTTAAAGTAATCATGGTTTCAAACAAGTTTTTGCTTTCCCAGTGGGTCACAATGTTTAACAATGGTTCCAAATTGAGTTTAACAATTCAGTTGTCAGAATATGTGACCTCGGATATTAAAGCAGTCAAATAGGTGAATTTGTGAGTGTGTTATTGGGACGTGGTGAAAGTCAGAGTACTTGCAGAAAACTCACACAAGCTTGAGAAGAACATGCAAACTCCTCACAGGAAGCGAACATTTGAACACTCAACCTTTGAACTGTGAGGCAGACGCGCTAACTGCTATTCCAACCATCCAATTTGTCATATATTTTCATAAATGTATTATAGCCCATCCATATTTGAAACAGTTATCAGTACAGTGGTACCCTCAAATGTACTTGACTTTTTCCAGCTGTAACATACCAATACCCTTTTGACTCTTGAAAAAAGTGAGTTACCTTGGGATCGAATAATTACCCTATAGGGTATTTTTTTGTTGTTGTGCCGACTGAACTTAAAAGGGGCATGATTGTACTCCCCCATTTCAGTGCAAAACAATCTGTATGAAATTGAGCCGTGTTACCTCCAACCTTCTATCACCGCAAACGCTGCAGCACATAAGGCCCTTGTAGCTCTCTGTGCTCATGCATTTTCATCGTGACTTGACTTCCGCTTAAATCCCTCTACATTATGCACCCTGCAGCACGTCCCTCCCCATGTAAAAAGCCCCTTATACCCCCCCAGTGGCATGCTGCTCTTGCTGGGGTCAAGTACCTGATTGCATAGTCTGCTTGCGTCATGCCCCTAAAACGAAACGGCGCCGGGGTTCGTGTTGTGCTGTTCCAGAGTGGGTAGGTGGCCTCCGTGACACAAACACACGCGCGCGCGCGCACTCGGCAGCCTACGCATGCAAACACAGGGCCCTTGAATGGTCCGTGGGTAGGAGGTCCTGTTTGTTTGGTAATGCGCCCACCGCGCGCGCATTATTCATTTAATTAAAGAGGAGTCCTCCTGTGGAATTACAGCTTGCGGGCTTGAAGTAGGCACCCATAATGGTGATACATTTTGTCCCCATCCCCGATATATTCCAAATATAAAAGGAAACAAAATAAAGCTTTTAAGCGCTGGAGTGCTCTCCAATCAAGTAGTGTGTCTGTTTCTCATGGGCGGATTTGGCTTCAGTAGCGCAATGTGTTGTGCACTGTGGGGCAGGAAGAGAGGTGTGCCGCTGATGCCAGCATCACACAGCAGTGCGCAATACACACGTACACACACACACAGTACGTGTCGGAAAAGTTTTTTGTGTGTGTTTTTTTCAAGGTTCAAGTTCCTTGGTGAAGTTGTTCATTTTCATCCCAACAAACTGAAGGGCAAATGTGGCGCACATCCATCACAATGGGTTGTGATCTTTTATGAATTGTTTCTTTGATTCGGCGTGCAACAGCACGCCCTTGAAGCTGACAGGACAAAGAGTTTGACCATGAGGATGCTGCGCGGAAAGCAAAAATCATTTGCACTCTCTGAGCTGCGTGCATGCAGTCGAAGCTCCTGTGCCACTATGGGGCATTGCTGAAATAAGTAAACGCGTAAACTGGTCGATATTGGCGTCTATTTGGGGGAAGGGGCACCCCACTGTGGAGGCGCTCTGAGTATTCGGACTTTAGGAGAATGCAACAGTGGCACAATGCCGGTAGTTGGCGCTACACTGCGGCCGTTTGACACATTCATGAATCATCATCGTGCGTCAGAAAGACAAGAAAGGTCTTTGTTCACAATTATCTGTCATCGTTGCTAATTGAAAATTTATGTATCGTAATGTAGGCTACTAGTGGTATTGGCACTTGGTATCCTATCGGTGAGCATTCAAGAGCGAAAACTCTGGGGAAAAAAAGTGGTCAAACATCCCTAAGGAGAACCATAATAATAATAAAAAATAATAATAATGTAAATCACTTGCAGGATACTTGTCATCATTTACTTTAAAAGAACGATTATTATTATTATTATTATTATTATTATTATTAAAAGTCTGGCTGACCTATAGAAATTTAATGCAGCCTCAAATGAAAAGGAAGGAAGGAAGGACCTTATGTGTACGAATGAAGGGCAAGGTGAAATTGCTCTACAAGTCATTCAGATGTGCAGTTGGGCAATGCGGTTGCCTTAATTTTGCAGCCATTAACATGTCATTTATTTCAAGGAGGCGCCACGTGTCATAAACAGTGTGATGGTGACATCTGCTGGTGTGCTATGGAGGATTTTGAAACTACAATCACTAGAGGTCGCTGTTTAGCTTTAAACCAATACTTCGTATTGTGGGGTGAATATGTGGTAGACGTTGCATCCCGTCCCTGCCTATGTAGTATTAAAATTACCTCAATTTAAGAGACTCATATTTGGTTATCATGTGCAATTTATATAAAAAAAATACAGAATTGAGTGAAATTAAATCATTGCTTTAGCAGATAATTCGGCCATGGAGAGACAATAGCTTCTCCCAAGATCTCAGGCAATCAAGCAATCAAGAATTCAATTTCACTTGACTTTACCTCTCTCTATTTAATTTTTTTTTTTTGCAAAGTTTTTTTTTTTTTAGAAAAACAAGTAACCAGCATATTTTGATAAAAGAGAAGAAAATATTGATAGCAGTTTTCAAATGTGAAGAAAAAGTACTCAAGTACAAATACCTGAAAAATGTACTTAAGTACAGTAAAAAAAAAAAAAAATTGTAATTTGTTTCCTTATACCGCTGTCCATATTATGTTGTAATTTGTTTTTTCCAGGACTCAATCCATAGCTCTCTAGTTTTAAAGCCCAAGTACGTACTGATGAGCTACTTGTTAATGTAAATACAAAAGAAGCAAGGCACAAGCAGTACAGAAATTGTTTTTATCTCCTGCCATTAGAATGTCAAATGCAGTCAATCAGTTGCCATCTACACTCCCAACTGTTGTAGAAATTATATGTATCAAATAAAAACAAGACTGAACATGTTATTCCGCACCGCCTTTTATTTTGCAAAAAAAAAAGATCAGCAGCCATTTTTGTGCATGTATAAAGTGCATTTACTGACAGGCATGTCAACAAACTGTCCTATTAAATACAGTAGAAATAAATGACAATGTTTATGTACATAATTCTTTGCCAGCACGGTGTTGTATCATAAGATTACGTAGTGATGCCAGCACCACTGCGTTTTACATGCTCTAACACCAAAGTACAGAAATATATGAAGTGGGTCAGAAAAGTTCTGGGACTGGTATCAAAACATTTCAAATTCTAACTACTCACTATGAGTTTTCCCCTCACATGACTCGTATGACGTCAGCCCTGACACAGCACGTCCGTCTCAAACTGCAGCAGCTGTCCCATGAAACCCAGGTTGGGGGAGATGATCTGTCGCCGCTGCTTCACAAAGTCGAAGGCCTCGTCAAGACGAACCCGCCGGCTGTGCATGAGGTAGGCCAGGCAGATGGTGGCCGAGCGAGAGATCCCCGCTTGGCAGTGCACCAGCACCCGACCGCCGCTCTGCTTCACAGCATCTGTGGGTGAGCATGCAGAGAGGGGGGAAAAAAATGTCATTGAAATTCCGCAGGAATGAGATTTTTTAAATCCAATAACATAATTTAAAACAAAGACTTACATATTCCAATGTAGTATTTTCCCTTGAAATTGCATGGAATTAACTCATTCACTGCCATTGACTGCTATAGACGTCAAAAATTCATTTGAACTATTTCTATTAGTTTAAGATTTTTTCCCACTTTTATCAACAAGTGTATGAAAACCTAAAAAAAAAATATTGTACATTTAGAACAGATATAACATTTGTGATAAATGATGAGTTAACTAGTGAAGTCATGCGATTAATAATGATTAAAAAATGTAATCGCCTGACGCCTCTAATTTGTAATAATCTTTTCTTTTTTTTTTAAATGTACGGCTCTTATTTTTAATAATATTTTTTTTTTTTTAAAGAAAAGATCATTAAAAATTAGGGGCGTACATTTTTTCGTAATTAATCGCATGACTTCCACTAGTTAACTCACTATTAATCACAAATTTTATATCTGTTCTAAATGTACAAATTTTCTAGGCTTTTCATACTCTTGTTAACAAAAGTGGGAAAAAATTTTAAACTAATAGAAATAGTTCAAATGAATTTTTGACATCTATTGCCGTCAATGGCAGTGAATGAGTTACCCCCCCCCCCCTTTTTTTTTAATTCAGTCCAATTAGGGTTATCTCATGTTTTTATTTGTTATAGTAGTGGACGTCAGGATAGGATGGCTGTAATGTGTTGTAAACTTACCAAGCTTATTATATATGTAACATGAACTTCATGCAAATCAACATGCGATTGTGATTGGCTAACTAGGATCCAATCATGAACCAGAAATTTCGGCATAATCCGAATTATGCGTTTTAATTGGTTTAGACATGCAAATATTTCATGTCCACTCCAATCATCTCGGTCCGAAAGGGTTCAATACAATTCAGTTGTATTTAACTTTTAAATACATTTTCCATACGTTTGTATCATACTTGGCCAATAAAGTTGATTCTGATTTGCGTTTAATCGTTTAGAACTGTTTGTTTGCGATATTTATTTATGCCAAATTTTCATTCATTCATTTGCAATACATCTTAACTTTTTTTTTTTTTTAATGTTCTTATATTCAAGTGCATCGTTAAGGTTCAAACTCCTCAATGCTTGTTTATCTAACACACTAATCTGTTTGTTTGATTTGAGCTGACAATACAGCAAGCAAATGTTGACCACGCCCCCCCCCCATCCCTCCTTACCAATAAAGGCGATGGCCGTCGAGAAGCAGGCTCGGATGTCCGCCGCCAGGTTGTCCTCCACGGTGAGGCGCAGGTACTGAAACTCCCCCTCGAAGACGTTGGGGCATGAAGAAGACACGTTGAGCACGGCTGTGATGCCGGCCGACGCGAGGCTCTCCCGGCGGGACGAGTGGACGGCGCTGCCCAAAAACAGGAAGGGTAACAGCTCTACGGGGCTGTCCTGCGATTACAAAGGGTAAATGTGTTCATGACTTGGTTGGGTGGATAATGTTTTTAAAAAAATAATAATAATAATTCTACCTGATCGCATGCAGGTGTCCTCCGGCCCAAGCGTGCCGGTGGCTCTGGTTCCACCGCAGTGAGCGTTTTGTTGTAGCAGAGCTCTGGGTAGGTCTCTGAAAATTCTTCAAATCCACCTAAAAGAGAGGTCACGGAGTTAAATCCTCCAGAACACATCCTACATAAAATGTAATCATTGTAAACATACATCAACTCATTCACTGCCATTGACGGCTATAGATGTCAAAAATTCATTTGAACTATTTCTAGTAGTTTAACATTTTTTTTTCGCACTTTTGTTAACAAGAGTATGAAAACCTAGAATTTTTTTTTATTGTACATTTAGAACAGAAATAAAATTTGTGATTAATCGTGAGTGAATTAGTGAAGCCATGCGATTAGAAAATTTAATCTCCCCTAATTTTTTATCTTTTTTTTAAAAAATCGTGTCAGGCAATTATTATTTTTTTAATTGTAATTAATCGCATGACTTCAATGGTTAACTCACAATTAATTGAAAATTTTATATCTGTTCTAAATGTACAATAAAAAACTTTTTTTCTAGGTTTTCATACTTTTGTTAACAAAAGTGGTAAAAATGTTAAATAGAAATAGTACAAATGAATTTTTGACGTCTATGGCAGCGAACGAGTTAAGGTGCTCAACCTTTTTGCATCCAGGCACCATGGAAGAACATATTTCCAAGGATGAGATAAATCATATAATAAACATACCATATGTGGCACTAAATGCTAGAGGAATGAAAAAGTTGCCTGTTTAAAAAAAATAATCATGTTACAAATTTGTGTTTTTTTAAGAGGAAAAAACATGATGTAAATGAAGATATGACTGCATTCTTAAAAAAATGCCTTTAATAGGACTTTTAAATTTAAGGAATTTCTGTGATGCAATTATTCTCGAAGTGTGGTAGCTACTCACTGATTTAAATGTTCAGTGTGTAATGTTAGTGGCTGAAAGTTAAATTTTATTTTTCCCAGTGCAGCACAGTATTTGTTGGCCGCGGTTCAGCTGTGTTTAATTTTTGAGTAGATTTCAATTTGATCTAAATTTAGAACATATTTATTAGTTAAGTAGTTGTTTTCCTAAAAGCCTATTAAAGTTCAAACTTTTGCCCCTTCGTCCCCTATTTTCCTTTTTTTTTTTAAACCCATTTAAATATAAGTTCAGTTGTATTCAACTTTTAATTGTAATACATATTTACATTTAATCTTTTATAACTTGTAAATTCAGGTAAAAATTCGATTTAACTTTCTTGCTCAGTACATTTTAATTGAATCATTAGTCTATAAAAAATAAAATAGAAAAAAGAAGAAAACCATATGATTGATAGTGAAAATAGTTGCGCCATGAATCCCAGTCTGAGAACTGCTACTTTACACATAATGTTGTCGTTACCTTGGAGGAAGCAAATTTGCGTGCTGACTTCCTTTCTCAGGGCCGACAGCAACATTTTGGCCACGCTCTCCGTCTTGAGCTCGTCCACGCAGCAGCTGTCCTCATCCAGCACCACGACCACCGGCAGCGACGTTCGACTGAAGTCCCCGCGCGCTGGCCGCAGCCGGCCCAGCAGCACCTTGTCCGGGATGAGCCAATCCAGGGCCACCTCGGCGCCCTTCGACCTGCGGCGCAGTACAGAGTTCCAGTTGACGTTCCGGGACTCGCTGACGTGCGCCAGGGAGAAGTCCAGAAAGGGTCTGCAGTCAAGGACAACGCAGCCGGTTGAGGTGCACTCCTTGAGGAGGTGAACCAATTCGTGGCTGTTTATTTCCAAAGGCTCGCCGACTGTCGTCATGGCCGGTAAGGTATGTCAATGTATTTTTATTTGTATTTATTTTTTAACTATGAAAAGAGCAAGTCAAGTTCGTTCCGATCGAGTTCCAGTGAATGACTTCAAACGAGTTAACTTGCTTGTTGAATAACAAAGTCAAAGCCCCGCCTTGTTTTCCGGCAATGAGCGGCAATTGCAGTCGGAACTCCCATATATGGGTTTACCTGTCACTCCTAATATGGACAGTGACGTCCTCTTGTTTTTAAACAAGCCTGTTCGATGTTGAATGACGTTCGGCTGAGGGCTGTAAGTCATTCAGATGACTACATTTTCCAACATAAATCAAAATTGTCACATTTTTCATGTAATATACTTTTTAAGCAAGGTTAAGTCGTAATTAAAATGAAAACATAGCTACACATTCTATACACTCAAACACTAAAGGCCCATGTGATCAATTTCTTATATGAATTAAGACATGCTATCACAGTATGTGGCTTTTTATACTTTCTTTGCAACACAACAAAAAAACAACATTTGTTGGCAAAAGACATACAAGAGTAACTAATCTACTGGATGCTTACTGTTCACCCCACAAATTAAGCAACACTTTGGCTCCGTAAATTCATTGAATTTCAATTAGCCACAGTAAATTAGCTGCAAACACTTGACACAACAAAATGATGCAATCTTATCAGTTGACATTGACATTTGAATTAGATCATTATTCAAATAATTGTTTTTCAATATTTAAGTGCAGTGTTAATGTTTTTTTTGTGTTAACTATATTAATGGTCATTATCTCATTTCCCACGTTACGCACATGAAAACCTATTTGCCTGCAACACAGCACTCCTTTTGTGATGTCTAGTCCTCTCCTTCAAAAGCCACACAAGTGACTCCCACTGCCTTCATCATGTTCCCACTTCCTTCCTTCCTTCCTCCTCCTCGCTGTCCCATACCCCCCCCCCCCCCCCCCCCGGCTGGCAGCTCCTCAGCAGTATACTCTACTCGCCCACTTTTTTTGTCATGCGCTTCCCTGCTGCTGAGGCTGCAGTTACTGGCCACGCAAACACTGTCCATCATGGCTGTCAGCTGAACATACATTTGCGGCAACCGCTGCATAAATGCGCATACGCAAAAAAAAAACAAAAAAAAACTCAGCAGCCCAAACAGGAAATGAAAGGGCACCGCGGCTACTGTACATCCTGCCATCACCACCTCATCAACTCCTCCTCCCACATAGACTTTATCACCGGCTTTGTTCTCCCAATTACACTGTTAATGGATCACCGAGTGACTAATCTTCCACAGGCCCTGAACAAGTAAGCAATGGTTACATGTTAATGGTTGAAAATATTTTTTGAAAATGACATCATAGTGCCAAGGGCTCAGGTTGTGAACGTCACATGACCAAACCCAGGAAACAGATGAGCCATGTCGGTCGTCACCCGAGCCCTTGGGCACTGTCCAGTGGATTTTGGATATGAACTCCATTCACTCCCAGCCATTTTCACTGAAGCAACCCCCTTCGCTCCTAGCTGTTTTACTGGATTTTGACAGATTTTACAAGGCCCACAGAATATTATGTTCTATTGCTATAAAAACATGGAACCTACCCCCCAAAAAAAGATTAGTCTCTTCTTTCATCAGGAAAAAAAGTATATTTGATCTGTGTCAATTCGCAGCAATTAGCATTATAATATAGCTAAATTTCATCATTATTCACAAACCTGTTGAAAACACTGGGAACAAGAGCTTGTTGCAACATGGCTCTGGCTGATCTCTTATACTCTGCTGCCAACTGTTGGCCGTGTTTTGTCATAACTACCATTGTTTTAAGCGACCTCTTCAGGTCAGCGGGTGCATCAAAGCCTTCTGTATGCTCTAGCATAAAAAACAAACAAATGTATAAATACGTTATGGGGCGTAAAGAACAAAATATTAAAAACATATTTATGCGTTTTTTGGGTTTGAATGATCGTGTAACGGAAAATTTTGATCTAAATCAACAAGTGTATTTTTTTTCTAAAGGTGTCTCAAATTTACAGGATGAACGCAGCAAGTAATGGATTATTTTTTGAATATATGTGAGTAGATATACACTGGATACATTCTCAACTCCACCCTTCCCACAGGCGGATTATCCAGGATTATTTGCTGGGCCAGGATTGTTAATCTCAAGAAAACACTGCAATCCAGATGCTGACCTCATCTGATTCCTACCGCCAACGCCCATGTGACCTGGCTGCCCACTCGGCTCTGATATGGCTGGCGGTTCATTTTCTGGAAAGCTGAGCTGTGTCTTGGGGATTTCATATGCACGTGGGCACCAAAGTGTGTGTGTGATGTCATTCAGAGTGAATCACTCATCTTTACTGAAGTAACATGGCGGTTTGTATGTGAATAAGTACTAAACCACTGAGAGATAACTTGCTGGTATGACAGTTGGAAGACTTGTCTCTGTGGGAAGAGGAAGGTATTTACCCAGCAATACTTACTGTTATATGCTTAGTATTTCTTAACAAACTCAAAAATTGACAAGTGTATCGCTGGGGTCGGGCCAAAATTGGCACCCTTTTTTTTTTTTTTGTTTAACCATTAACTCATTCACTGCCATTGACGGCTATAAATGTCAAAAATTCATTTGAACAATTTCTATTAGTTTAATATTTTTTTCACTTTTTGAGTATGAAAACCTAGGAAAAAAATCTTTATTGTACATTTAGAACAGATATAAAATTTGTGATTGATCGTGAGTTAACTAGTGAAGTCATGCGATTAATTACAATTAACAATTGTAATCGCCAGACGAGATGATTATTAAAAATTTGTCAGGCGACAATTTTTTTTAATCGTAATTAATCGCATGACTTCAATAGTTAATTCACGATTAACCACAAATTTTTATATCTGTTCTAAATGTGCAATGATTTTTTTCTAGGTTTTCATACTCTTGTTAACAAAAATAGAAAAAAAATGTTAAACTAATAGAATACTTAAAAATGATTTTTTGACGTTTATAACCGTCAATGGCAGTGAATGAGTTAACATTGCATTAACAAAGAGAGCAAGGTATTTTCAACACCTCAGATTGGTCAATAAAAATGACACCGACACGTGTGGTAATACTTTTCTTTTTTTAAGTGAAATTTGTCAAATTTTGACTTCTGAGATTTAGGCCCGACAGCAGCGATATTCAGTTGATATTGAATCGTGTGAATGCTGAAGAGTTCACGTTATTCTGCACACAAAAAAAAGGATTTGTGTTATTACTCGACTCATTTTTTTTAACATCCTCCTTCCACATTTTTCAGATGATTCAAAACATTCATATACCAAAATTAAGGGGATTCAGGGAAATAGTTTATACATTTTGATAATTGGGTTTTCCTACATTTTATCTACATATTCCTTTACAAATCAATTTACCTCTTTCCACATTTATCGTGTTCAGATCATTCAGGACAAAGATATTATAAGATTCCAAAAATGACTAAAATTTTCACAATAAATTACCAAATTAATAGGTTCAAAAGAATGTAGTATTTTGTCTATAATTAATGTGATAAATTCCTTAATTTTCATGGACACTTAATACAAGAAGAAGACATCACCTGTGCTAAGGAAACAGGTAACGACCAATCATGGCTCAGTTTGCTGACCAAACCCAGAAAACAGATGAGCCATGATTGGTTGTTACCTACTTCCTCAGCACAGGTGATGTCATCTTCAGTCGACAGCAAGTGGCAAAAATATGTTTTAAAGTAGCACTAAGGAACTTTTCAACCTTAATAAAATGTTTTCATAACTCTTCTGATGAAACATCGACTTAAAACTAGCTGAATGGTACCTTTGCCGTGGCCTGAGGGGTTCTGTATCATTTTTACTGACACTAAACAACTTTGAGGAGGATGGTAGGAACACTACCACACACAAAAAACTACAAATGTGCTGACTGCTTTATGGCATACATCACTTCCCCCTTTACCCATTCGTCACAAAGACAGTCAATTTGACTGGCGTGAGCTAAAAAAATGACACATTGCGCTTGCCCTCATGGCAAATGTGGTCTTCCTTCAGGCATACAATTAGCGCTTTTGTCCATATGGCGCCGCCAAAATAAACTGAAACTGAAAGGTGCTTTAACGATTTTAATTGTACATGAAAAAATGAATTCTGGCATATTCACTTTTTACTGCTGAAAATGACTCAATGAGTTAAGTAAAGTAAATTTTGAGATTTATTTCAAAATATATAATACATGCTTAAAGATTGCGATGAAAATATGTGATACTTACAAATATGTAGTACTCTGTGGTGGACATATAGAGTAACTTTTCAGATTCTATGACCTTACTATCACAAACAAATGTAAAGAATTTTGTTGAGATTTTTGTGATAGGCCAACACGAAAAAAAGTAGGCAAAAAGTGGAAAGAAAATCATATACAAGTCGTGC
Source organism: Vanacampus margaritifer (assembly GCF_051991255.1). Taxonomy (NCBI): domain Eukaryota; kingdom Metazoa; phylum Chordata; class Actinopteri; order Syngnathiformes; family Syngnathidae; genus Vanacampus; species Vanacampus margaritifer. The sequence goes on along the minus strand of NC_135434.1, from coordinate 10,463,759 downwards.
ACTCCACAAATCTGGCCTTCAGAAGTGGCGTTGAAAACCAGGCATAAGTAGTCTCCTTTCCCGCACAGGGTGCACATCAAACAAGTAGAACTGTGGAGGGTAAGACCAGAGTAGAAAGTGGAGAACCAGTATGACAACATGGCAAGAAAACAAACATCAAGTACATACACAAGAATCATTTACTGCGGACGCCATCTGGCCCACAAAGAGCTGAATATGCTATTTTCTTCCTCCACCCTGTTCTTCGCCAATGTTTGTCTTTGTTGAATTATCATCTTTCTGCGGGGGAGGTCACATCGAACCATACATTCAAACATCAACTGCGTAGCACCTGTTGCAGGCTGTTGTTGTTATAAAGGCGCTTACCTCATTACAGCAATGAAGACCAGGCTCCCCGCCAGACTTAGAGTGGTGACGACAGACATGAGTGGAACCAGCGCACGCATGGCGCGTTGAAGAAGTGAGTCATCTTCAGGACTCTCTGCAGGCAGTGTAAATAGAGGTGGGTGCGTTGTGGTTTGCACTCGAGTGACTGTGAAGGACGATTAAGTACAGCTTTACTGACGAGGTTTTGATCTTTTGGATCTAGGTAGCCTGGGGTGACCATATTTGAATTTCCAAAAAAGATGACACTTGAAATTGAAATTGTGGTACCAGTCGTAGTTACACCTTCTATTAGCAATGCCAGCCAGACATTGTAAGGAATTTATAAAAAAAACCCGGACGCCCGAACAGGACTTAAGAAAATGGTCCGTCCTCCAAAAAGAGGACAAATTTCGTCACCCTAAACTACCCTAGAACCTTTTTTAAAACCAGTGGTCAAGTGATCAATCATTTCAAATGATCTAAAAAAAAAAAAATAAAAAAAAAGCAGTGTTGAGAATAGTGACATTACACTTTACCAGTGACATGCCATTGAACTCGGTAGAACACAGTCCCATTTTGGCGTATCAGTGAACACTTGTACATCCCCTGATCTCTCAAGCTGAGCTGATTTAACACCATTTCGGTGTCCTCCATCTGGACCGTATAGTTCCACTGGATACACAAAAAGTGACAGAGTGTAAGGCAATTAATCGGAATGTTTTGAAAATATTGCTCATACAGTTCATCAAAGGTTTATAGTGGAACATCTCATTTTCAATTAACTCATTCACTGCCTTTGACGGCTACAGACGTCAAAAATTCATTAGGACTATTTCTATTAGTTTAAATTTTTTTTCTACTTTTGTTAACAAGAGAATGAAAACCTGTATTTTTATTGTACATTTAGAACAGATGTAAAATTTGTGATTAATTGTGAGTTAACTACTGAAGTCATGCGATTAACTACCCCGAATTTTTAATAATCTTTAAGGCGCGTCAGGCGATTAAAGTTTTTAATCGTAATTAATCGCATGACTTCAATAGTTAACTCACGTTTAATCACACATTTTATATCTGTTTTTCTAAAAAAAAAAAAAATCTAGGTTTTCATACTCGTTAACAAAAGATGAAAAAAAAAGTTAAACTAGTAGAAACAGTTCAAATGAATTTTTGACGTCTATAGCCGTCAATGGCAGTAAATGAGTTAAAGGAAAAACGGTGAAAATGCATGAAGTGAAAATGCAGTTTCCTCTCTCAGTGTATGTCAACTCGCTGCTCAGGGTTAGTCTCGGTGTTTGTTGAACATGCTTTGTGAAATGGACCCCAGGAAATAATAATTAAAAAAAACATAAGAACATACAAACGACACACATAAAGCCCGAGCCGATATTTGAACCCACAACCACTCATCTGTGAGGCAGACATGTTAACCGCTAGTTTAACATGCTGTCCTACATTCCTATTGAAATTAAGTTTTTTTGTGTTTTCTGATTGCATTTATTTAATACAATTAAAAAAAAAGACTGATTATTTAAATGATTAAAAGTATTGTTTCCACTCACTACTGTTACTCTACATCACCCCTTCTGAAAAATGTGCAGTATTCCACAACTAAGTCACATGGGTAGGAAGTGGTTTCATTCAGATTCTCAGCAGGCCGTGGGAAGGCCAAAAGTAAGTTATTTTTATGCCTATTTGATGATATTTCAACTCTGAAGATTTAGAATCTCAGCTCAGTCGTGTTCGTCATTTTAACGTGCATTTGATGCAAAAAAAAAAAAAAAAAGCATTCCGCCCTGTTACTCAAATGAGTTTCAAAACAAAAAAAAACAATTGCCTGATGTGTTAAATTAATCCACATTTTGTGCAACGACTCTAGCTGGATTCTGAAGTATTTGGTTTAGGTGAACGGTATGGAATTTTTAATAGGTTTTAGGTGAATTAATGAGTACACACTCACACGTGCACACACCCGCACATGCACATACTCACGCGCACACAAAATAAATAAAAAAATAAAAAAACAGAGAGCAATGATGATGACATGTCGAATAGGTAAAATACTGAGCTCTCTTTAAAAAAAAAAGATGAAAAATAAAAAAATAAAAAAGATGAAAAATTAAAAAAAAAAAAAAGATGAAAAATTAAAAAAATATATATCCACATTTTGACTACTTGCATACTTTGCATATTTATGACTGAAAACAAGCGGTTGGAATATGTGAGGACGTAAAGACAGACCATTCTTTTTCCATTCACATCCATGGTCCAGGTGTATTGGCACTCTCGTCTCTTGAACACAGTAGAATGCCATGGTTGGAAACAGTCGAGTAATTCCTGCGTTCCCTCTTTAGCCTTCACCTTATGCACTGCAAAAAAGGTGAGGCAGAGTACGATAAAAGAAGGATGGTATTGTACTGCTCATTTTTTTCCATTCACATGAAACAGGCAATGTGCAACTACATACCACCGCAATCCACACTGCCGGACGGAGATGGACAGATGTGGATCTTATACTTGCATGTTACGCAATCCAATACTTGTCTTTGTAAGATACCTGGCAGCCACACATGCGCACGCCTTCAAATATGAACTGTTAGGTTGGCTTGTGCAAGAAGATCAAACTCACCGCACTTGTTGGGGCATAATCCTGAGGGGGAGTAACAGAAAGCATGCATCGGATTCACAGCCGAGACATTTAAATGATGATGTGCACTCTCTCATATTGTAGCGATTTACCATCAGTCATGAATTTAGTCAAGAATTCTTCTATAAGCAGATTCCCCTCGTTCAAGAACGAAAAGAACTCTATTGGATCCGTTCCTGGAAAAGGAGCACTTGTCAATATCTGCTCAATTTGCAAAGTCAAAGTTAAAGCGTTAACTGATTAATTAATAACAGAAAATTATTGCATTATCATGAATTAACGCAGATTAATCGCACGATTAATTTTGACCTTAGATGATCCTCTAGCGTGAGAGTGGGTGGCTACGTTTGAGGTAGCACAGGTTGTGTTTGAGCAATAAACAAAATGACAAGCATTAAAGTAAAGCATTTAAAAAAAAAAAATTGCGTATCACATTTAGAATATTTGTTCATGTCAAAATACTGGGGTCATTTTTGTTCCGTTTTCAATTATGCAAGTAATTAACTGGTTAAAAAAGAGGAGGGTGAAGACAATGTTGAAGACGTCCTCTTTACATATCATCAACACATAACACATGTTCTTCAAATTTGGTGGGGGAACATTTTGAGAAAAATACCTTTTTTTATTAAGCGATTAATCAAAATTCCAAGATGTGATTAATCTGATAAAAAAATGGAATCGTTTGACAGCTCTAAAATAAATACACTCTATAGTAAATCAATCCAAGATACTGGCTGACCTCTATTCATTTCTGAACCAATTTTCTCACAGGAAATACAAATCAGTTGTAGTGTCAAAAAAATCACCATCTTGTAACATTTATTAACTATACAGAAAAGTTTGCAAGATTAATTTTAATGTCATTAAAACAGTTAACATAGTTAAAAAAAAAAAAGTTACCTATTGTTTTCTTTTTTTGTGGCCCCACTCGTCTAAACATGGTGTTCTAATTAATTGTGTTTGTAATTAAGCAGCAAAATTAACCTATTTTATCTCATTTGCAAGCTGAGCCATGATTGGTTGTTACTAATTCTTTTGCTTAACACCTGAATGAAAAGTATAGATAGCTATACTAAAAAAAAACAAAGACACTACGCCGGCTTCAATCTGACCGTGAATAGCAAAACATAATTTACACTATTATAAACATATTTAGACCTTTATTTATCACTACATTAATTTAGTTATTTAAAGTAACTTCACGTAACAAAATGTTATTTGTACTGACTGCATGCGTGAACCAGGACAACAAACCTGCCAAAGCCATAGTCGGCCATCTTTGTTGTTGACATTCACCTTGAAAACTAGGTTATGGTAAATGGTACGTTACATTCAACTATTCAGGAACAACTAGGGTGTTCAGTATCTTGCTCAAGGATACTTCGACGTGGTCATAATGGCATGAAATCGAACCCACAACCTCCGGGCTGGGAGATGACCACCATACCACTGAACCAAGTCAAAAGTCAAATTTGCCCGACCCTCAATCAGAAATTAAAATAAATAAATAAACAAACATACATTCCGCTGACTTTGCTATACTTAAATGCACAGGAACAATTAAGAGCTTGTGAGAGTTCTCACCTTTCTTATTTTTGTATTTAGAATCAAATACATTCTGGTACTCCGTTTTGACTCTGTACATGGTGGTTGGATCTAAGCAAGGAGACACAGGCCGTAAAATGAAATCATCAATAATCAAATATTGTACAGCGATTCTTACCCATGACGCCATTCTGTTTCTGGCTTGTTGCCTTGTAGTTACCATATCCGTCCCTAATAGCTTTTTGACGATTTATTGACAACTGTGGAAATATGTTGTTATGCATGTCCTGGATCTCTTTGTCGCACTGCAGACAGGCCTCGATGACAGTGTTGCAGCACAGCATCAACACCGTTGTCCACCATTGCATCATCCCACCTAGAGTGCACAAGCAAAGGTCAGTCAGCATGACTCCAACTTTTTGTTTTCATGAATCACTCACAGATCTGCTTAATCACAGGATATCAAATGCAAAAAAAAAAGTCTTGTGTGAAAGAGACTATTCTTCACAGACAATAAAGCGATTGGACATGTGACATGTTGCCCCACCAATGGGTAAGTTGTCACACTATATGGGGTAAGACTACTAATAAAGCAAGGACAAAATTATTAATTTTGTTTGTTTTTTACAGCCAGTAAAATTGTTTATTATTGATCTTGAAAATTTACCATAGTCATTGAGCAAACTTTAACATAAAATATTAAGAAATAGATTAAAGTCCTTATGAGCTGCTGGCATGTAGGTCATGAAACAAAGCCTAGCAAACTAAATTCCTCACTCTTCAGACTCAACATCCGAAGGGGCAATTCTGGCATATGTAAACTGAGTTACCAGTGGTGCATTTTTCATTGGCCCATTCTTAGCACATGTGACAACAAACCCCAAAATGATTGAGACAAGTTGCCCCAAACTACCACGTTGGCTAACACTTGCTCTAGTTTAAAGTTATCTTAAAACAGAGCAGTGACTGAGGCATGACAAGATGCCTGAATCTCTCCCCCAATTAAAGTCTACATGAATTGTTGATAGAATTTGTCTTTATGGACGCCTGTTTCAAATATGAAGTTCAAAATGTTTGCTTTGGGTTGTGCAAATCAGATAACTGGTACTCATCTCAGCTCAAAATGAATGAGTATTCCACTTTTTTTTTGCGCGAGTATATATAGATATATTTTTTTACTATGTGTTCTTTTTAACAAGCTATAAAATGATACAGTATGTATATAAACCACGGAGTTTAAAAGTAATGTGTAAACAACAAAAATACAGTATCCCCCCATTTAATTAGAAAATGGTTTGATCCACCTCAGCCCTCCGCTCCCATCTCCGCTGTTGTGACGTAAGTGTTAATATTATTTTCTCTGTCTGTTGTGCTGCTATTGGCTAGCTTACTATCACGTGTGGCATGTGTGCACGTGTCGCCTAACGAGTAAGTCATAGACATAAGAATATTTTTCAGTAAACAAAAGCTCAATTTTGAAGTGTATTTTTATTTATATATTTGTATTGAAGACAAGATGTAAAAGGCAGAGAAACCGTGTTAAAGGACATTTGTTTTGTTAAAATGTTTTATATGACGTGTCTAGAATCGCCTCTGCTCTACACGAGTTTGAAAAACTAAACTGCGGAACTACAATACCCCAAATCCTCTAAAATTTGATTGACGTACGTCTGGACGAATCAGCGTCGCAGTGTGGTTGTTGTTGTTAGAATGGGCGGGCATACGGTGCTGCAGTGCTGCTGCACCTGCGCAAGTCTTCGCGGATGTGTGCTTGAAGTAAAGCGACATTATGGACAAGTAAGCATTGTTTTGTTTTCTCTTTCAACCATATGAAATGTTATGAGTTTCATCTTCGTTAGAAGGCACGGTCAATTTGGACATTCAACCGGCGTGAATAAATTCGAGTCGTAATACAGTTGACAGCTGGGGCGTCGTGCGAACTATAGATTGTATGGTACATCGGGCCTATTAAAAAAAAAAAGAAAAAGAAAGAAAAAACGGTCATGAAGCCTGGTCGACCGATTGGTCATGAAACCGCTTGGTTTCCCCTAAAAATCCAGAAATTATATGTAACCGACTAACCACAACGACATAAATCAGTCAAATATTACGTGCACATTGTTCTCAACATTTTCTCTTCCTCTTTAGCTAAAAAGTCTGTGCCGGTGTTCTCAGTTTACGACGAAGTTCTGTTCCATGATCAGTGACGTAACATGAATCTGTACGTAGGTCTGCAAGCGCTGTAGTCTAAAAACATAGGCAATAATTGTGAAGCTATCCACTAAGATACAATAAAATGAGTAGTTAAATTACGTCAAAACTACTTGAGTGCGTTACAGTTTAAAAGTTTGCAATATTGTATCATTGTTGTATAAATGAGTACTTAATTCGAAAATATTAGGATAATCATGCTTCTTACTATGACTAATGTTTAATGCTGTGACAGCACTGATTATTATCACGACTGAACGTGTTTAACTAATACAGTATTATAGTCACAATTCTCTAGTAACATTTTAAGCTTCATTCACGGCTGCAGCGATGCCATTGCCAAACCCTGTCAGACCTTGTCAGGGACTGGATATTTTGTCAGGAACATTTTGATTTGTCAGGAATATTTGCATCTCAGCCAAAACAACAAAAGCACTTCTTTTTTGTTTACTAGTTTTGAGTGGCAAAAATATTGACAGCTTATTATTTTATTTCAGTTTTTGTTTTCGGTGACTGAATTTTCCATGCACCACTAAAAATAACTGTTTTAAAAAATTTTTTTAAATAGACCTCTTCAATTTTGTTAATAACGTAGCCCAAAATGAGACTTTTCCTACTTCATCTGCCTTGTCTATTTCCATCCTCTTCATGTTGAACACACACACACAGCAGGTTAGAATGTACACGTTTTCTGTGAGGACTCAATAAGTAGCGTAAACTTTTTAAGGTTTATATCAGGCGAATGTATCATTGCACCATCAGTGAGTCAGCAGTGGGGGGGTATAGTATACATTCTATTATTTTGTAATATGACAACTGCATTGTTACTACTGTATTGACGTGCATCATCTCTGCCTTATAGGTTGGAACCAACCAAAATGGAGACATTACAAAGGACAAGAAGGTAGACCATCCATCGTTCTTTTTCCAATTCCATGACGACAACTGGGAGGAAGCTCTATTCTGAACATCATCATTAAGTTCAAGTTCAGTATGTACCAGATTGTCCCAGTGGCCCCCGGGGAGCAGTACCTGTCCGAAGGGACTGGGGGATCCCCGCTAAAAAAGCGAGGAACTCAGGAAGCCCGGCCCCTGGTCATCGCGAGCGTTCTGGGCTGTGTGTTGGTTCTGGCTGCCGTGGTGGCCTGGTGCTACTACTCGGCATCTCTGCGCAAAGCCCAGCTCATGAAAACAGAGCTGCTGGACCTCAACAAGGATGGTTTCGTCATCCGGAACCAGGCGGGCGACATTATATTTACCATGAATTTCAGGTGGGCTCTCTTGTGTAGATTCTCTGTCATCCAGTTGAATTCACAAAGGTTAAAAACAGTGTATCAAAGCCACAATCTTTGAGAGTAGGGATGTAACTAAGGACATTCTGCAATTCTGCATAGGGAGCACTGGTTTGAAAGTCATGTCTACATTAAACTAAAAAGCCGCCTCATAAACAGAGGGCGAGGTTTGACGCATCGCCTCATCTCATAACATTGTCCTGAGTTTCCCTCCATTGTTTTATTAGCCCAGTGGCCCACCAGGCTAAGTCTGACCCCCAAATTGCAATACTTGAATTTGAATTAATGTGGCCAGTGGCAAACAGGAAGCAGAGTTGCAATTCAAATTCAAAATGCAAAATTAAAATAGAATTAGCAATGAAGCTTTACAGTATATAAGCATATTTATACAACTTGAATTTCAAATATTATTGTACGGAAATAGTAAAGTGTAGTTTTTTTTTTTATTAGCACTACTATCCTACTGCACTTTCATTTTCCAGAATACCTTTAACCCTGGAGAACCCAAGAACCCTTTTCTTCTTTGGAAAATTATGAATTATACATTAAATGACTGCTATAAATTCACTGAACACCAACATATTATGTTTTTTCAATTTTAACCCTTTATTCCCTAATTTAGGATTAGGGCGAAATTTGACCCTTTGGGATTTAGGGGTATCATTTCGAAAAATCTGAATAACAAAAACTGTCAGTAAACTATTTAGAATTTAAGAAAATAAGCAATCAAATACACAGCTACATTGAACAATATAATTTTTTTGTTTTATTTGTTGCATTTTAGAACTGGATTTTGAATGTACAAACACACTTTGGCCAATGGAAACAAGAACACAGGGACAAAATCGCTGCTGGAAAAAAAACAAAAGGTCTTTGTTATTTGAGTAGCAGAATTTATAGGGGCCAAATTTGACCCCGTGGGTTCTCCAGGGTTAAAAGTCTTTTAAATGTGGACATTTTTTGTTTCATTCTCACCGATGTTATGAAAAGGCATTGCTCCAGTCTGAACTGCATTGAATTCAATTCCACTTCCTGAAATTCAAATTAACATCCCGTGGAGATGAGTCAATTCAAAGTCACCCATTGAATTCAATTGAATTCTGAATTTGACACAGCCCTGATACATGTACTTTCACATTAGTAGAAGTCGCATCCCCCCAACACACACAAACACACGCACAAATGTATTGGCTAAACAAGTCCTCTTTATGTGTCTGAAATAGGTCAATGGATAATGGAAAGCAGACTGAACAAATGATTAGCCCCTTAGGGGAAACACAGCTACAGCTACTGTAGTCTTGGTCTTAGTCCAACGTGTATAACGCATCAGTTCCATTCGCACATATGAACAAATTAGAAGTCTGGAATGTAGAAAACCCAGACAAGCACAGAAAAAACATGCAAGATTCACACTGAAAGGAGATTTGAAGGTGAAAAGCTCAAACCCAAAGCCAGACATGCTAACCACTAGTGTATGTGAAAGCTATTGTTCAATTTGTGTTATGTTGCGTGACCATGACCGATCCTCCTGAATGATCTGCAGGTCCGCCACACTGGATTTAGGCTCCTGCTCCCATGAGGAAAATCGTCTAAGCTGCACTGAGTCAGATGCTGGCAAGATCAACTTTTTTATCCACACGGTTCGACTGAAGAACACCGTGACGTGTTACCGCCTGCGCTGGGAGCCTCTGCAGGATAAGCGCACAGTGGAACACGCCATGGCTTGTAATGGTTCTCACTGGTATGGAGGGGCCGAGTCGGCCACCCAGAATTGGCCAATCAGCATCCAAAGTGAACAGGAACCGCAGCCTTTCATCACCAGCGACGTGTACTCAAACCGGAACGCTTTTGGGGGGATTCTAGAACGCTATTGGCTGTCGTCCAACGCGGTGGCCATCAAGATTAACGATTCTGTGCCATTTCATTTGGGATGGTCTGAGAAGGACATGACGCTTCACTTCCAGGCCCGATATCAAGATTCTCCATTCAAACCACCAGAGGGACATCAGGCCACGCCGGAACTCAGCTACAGAGTGTGTGTGGGCTCAGATGTTACCTCAATTCATAAATACATGGTGAGCATTGACAGCAAACAATCTGACAATGATATTTATTGGTTTAAGTCATTGGCCTGCAACCTGTGGCTCTCTTTAGTCTCTCATTTTGCTCCATGTGGATCTCTAACAAAATAGTAGAAATTATTATTTTTTTTAGATATTTCATTTGATTTTTGGGGGATAAAATATTAATGATGAAATAAAAATGATTGAATATTCCCCCCAAAAAATGTCAGTCCAAATTTTTATGTTTGGAGGAGACAAAAGATGTGTCCAAGAGACAAAAGGTCGGTGAAAAAGTTTTTAAATGACTTAAAAATGGTCCAAAAAGTTACACTAAATATCCAAAAAGGAAAAGCAGAAATTTTCCACAAAATTGCCAAAAATGTCAGAACTGAATAAAAAAAACGCAGAAAAGAAAACATTCAAAAAGTAACTACAAAATGTCCAAAAACAAAAAGGCAGAAAATTACCATAAAAAGTCTTTGGAATTGCCTAAAAAGTAAAAAAAAAAAAAAAAAGGCAGAAATTAAAACATTCAAAAGTGACAAAAAAAATATCCCAAAACCTGAAAACTGCCATAAAATGTACACAAAATTGACAAAAAAATCTGAAAATTTATAGCAAAAAGGCATAAAAAACATTTTAAAAAAATAGCCATAAAATGTCCAAAAAGGAAAAAGAGATGCACTAAATTACCACATGCCCATAAAATTGCAACAACAAAAATCTGAAATTTGACAAAAGTCTAAAAATGTATAAAAAGTGAAGTATGAAAAAATAAATAAATCCAAAAAATGTCAGTCCAAATTTTTATGTTTGGAGGAGACAAAAGATGTGTCCAAGAGACAAAAGGTCGGTGAAAAAGTTTTTAAATGACTTAAAAATGGTCCAAAAAGTTACACTAAATATCCAAAAAGGAAAAGCAGAAATTTTCCACAAAATTGCCAAAAATGTCAGAACTGAATAAAAAAAACGCAGAAAAGAAAACATTCAAAAAGTAACTACAAAATGTCCAAAAACAAAAAGGCAGAAAATTACCATAAAAAGTCTTTGGAATTGCCTAAAAAGTAAAAAAAAAAAAAAGGCAGAAATTAAAACATTCAAAAGTGACAAAAAAAATATCCCAAAACCTGAAAACTGCCATAAAATGTACACAAAATTGACAAAAAAATCTGAAAATTTATAGCAAAAAGGCATAAAAAACATTTACAAAAAATAGCCATAAAATGTCCAAAAAGGAAAAAGAGATGCACTAAATTACCACATGCCCATAAAATTGCAACAACAAAAATCTGAAATTTGACAGAAGTCTAAAAATGTATAAAAAGTGAAGTGTGAAAAAATAAATAAATCCGAAATCGGAAAACAATACGCATTTAAAAAAAAGAAAATCTCAAAATATTGGATGCTCCTTTTTTTATGGTGCAGCTCTATTTAGCTCTTAGACAAACAGTGTTTCGTGCATCAAATATTTTGCGGCTCCAGACAGGGTTTTTCTTTAATTTGTCCTAAAATAACTCTTTTGACAGTAAAGATTGCTGATTGCAATTTGTCCAAAAACGGTTGTGCAGATGAAGTAACGTTTTTATTTTTGTTTCATCAGGTGCGCCGCTATTTCCCAAAGCCTGTCAAGGTTCCATCTGTCGAGGTGTTCAAACACCCGGTGTGGTCCACTTGGGCTCTTTACAAGACGTCCGTCACCCAGGAGAAGTTGCTGCAGTATGCCGCTGACATCACCAAACACGGCTTCACCTGCTCTCACCTGGAGCTGGACGACCGCTACACCGCAGACTACGGCGAGTTCGACTTCGACCCCCAGAAGTTCCCCAACGCCAGCGACATGTTCGACACGCTCCGACAGGACGGCTTTCAAGTGACGCTCTGGACTCACCCCTTCATCAACTACGACTCCATCAACTTCGGCGTCGCCGTTCAGGATGGCCTGTTAGTGCGCGAGCCCGGCGGCGAGCTGCCGGCTCTTATTCGCTGGTGGAACGGCATCGGTGGAATTTTGGACTTTACCAACCCGGATGCTCGCAACTGGTATTCGGTCCAACTGGCCAAACTGAAAGCGCACTACGGCGTGACCTCCTTTAAGTTTGACGCAGGGGAGACCAGCTATCTCCCTCGCCAGTTTAGCACGCTAATCCCACTAGCCGACCCCTCCACCTTCACCCGCCGCTACACAGAGATGGCCATACCGTTTAGTGAGCGGGCCGCGCTGAGGGTGGGCTACCAGAGTCAGAACATCTCCTGCTTCTACAGCATTATCGACAGGGACTCGGTGTGGGGTTATGAGCTCGGCCTCAAGTCCATTATTCCCACCGTTCTGACCATCAGCATCCTGGGGTACCAGTTTGTCCTGCCTGATATGATCGGCGGCAATGCGTACCCTGACCACATGGCAGGTATGGCTCATATTACAGTGAATCGCCTTGTATGAAACTTTGAACATTCAATATGAAATGATGTAATATTTCTGTTGTACTTTAGGTAATGACCTGCCTGACAGGGAGCTGTACATCAGATGGTTGGAGCTGTCTGCGTTCATGCCTGCTATGCAGTTTTCTATACCACCATGGTACTATGACGATGAAGTGAGTATAAGATTTACTACTAGGAGAGGGGGCAGATTTGGGCGATTAAAGTTTTTAATCGTTTAAAAAAAAATATATATATATATTTAATTTAATTTAATTTAATTTTGTATTTTATTTTATTATTTTATTTTATTTTTTTATTTTTATTTAAAAAAAGTTTTTAATCGTAATTAATCACATGACTGCAATGGCTAACGCACAATTAATCGCTAATTTTATATATGTTCTAAATCTACAATAAAATAAGTTTTCATACTCTTGTTAACATAAAAGGGGAAAACATGTTAAACTAATAGAAATATGGCTGCATCTTCTTGTCATTGGCAGTAATTTCATAATAATTCATAACATTTAGTTTAAATTGAAAAGATGTACTGTACCGTAAAAATACGAGTGTGATATTGATTTGTGTTGTGTTGTCATTTTTCTGCCACTAGGTGGCATAATTGCATTTGTAAGACGGTGACAACTCAGTGCATTTTGCTTTTCATGTTAAGAGTTATCTAATCTTTAACATGAAGTAACTTGTGAAATTCTGCACATTTTTAAAACTTTAAAATACAACTTGACCACAGTCTCCACAAATATATGCATTATTATTACATTTATTACTGCTAAATTTTGATGTAGACGTGTCTGCTGCATTGCGATTGGAATTTTCCCAGTACAGGCTTTTTAAGTAAGGGGTGGGTATTAATCGCATGTAAAAAAAAAAAAAAAGTGCCGTTAAAGGAATTTCTAATTAACTCATGAATTTTGACACCCTTATTTACTACATTTACTTTTCTTGTGTTTGTTGCACAGTTTGTTCATATCTTGAATTAAAGGGGGGAACTGAATTGGTTATTTGGTTGATATTTAGAGCCATTTTTTGCATTTTTTTTTTTGTGTGTTATGTATTTCTGCTTTTTGTCATTGTCCTCCAAATCTTGCGTCTCTATGCAGGTGGTGGAAATAGCGCTCAAGTTCACCAAACTACACGAGAACCTGGTTGCGCCCAGGGTTCTAGAGTTGGCCCACGAGGTGCTTAAGACAGGAGATCCCATCATCAGGCCCGTCTGGTGGATCGCCAACGACGACCAGGCGGCTTATAAGGTCGACTCCCAGTTCCTGATTGGAGATGACCTGATGGTGGCTCCCGTGTTGGAAGCAGGCAAGCAGGAACGGGACATCTACTTGCCTGCGGGGAGGTGGAGAAGCTACAAGGGGGAACATTTTGTTAAGGGCCCCAAGTACCTCACTGACTACCCTGTTGACCTGGACGAGATTGCCTACTTTTTATGGGTTCACTGAACGCATCCAAGCATTATGATGGGCCCCGCCACGCTATTTTCAGGTAGATGTGGTCATGAACACACATGCCAAATAAAAGCAGTGTTTTTTTTATTTGTAGGGAGCATGACTGTGCTGCCAGCAATGCGCTCTGGAAAATAATGGTTTTCACCTTATTAACTCATTCACTGCCATTGACGGTTATAGACGTCAAATATTCATTTGAACTATTTCTAGTAGTTTAACATTTTTTCCCCACTTTTGTTAACAATAGTATGTAAACAAATATTGTACATTTAGACAAATATAAAATTTGTGATTAATCGTGAGTTAACTCCGAAAGTCATGCAATTAATTACGATGAAAAATTGTAATCGCCTGAAGCTCCTAATTTTTAATAATCTTTTCTTTTTCAATCGCGTCAGGCGATTACAATTTTAATTGTAATTAATCACATGACTTCAATAGTTAACTCACGATTAATCATACATTTTATATCTGTTCTAAATGTTCAATTAAAAAAAATCTAGGTTTTCATACTCTTGATAACAAAAGTGGAAAATTGTCAAACTAATAGAAATAGTTCAAATTCATTTTTGACAATTTTTGACATTCATTTTCATTTTGACATTAACATCAATAGCCGTCAATGGCAGTGAATGAGTTAAAATTATGTCCAAAGTCATATTTTGACAAAAAAATTATATTTGACTGGCCACTAATGCTACATCCTTAAAGATCATTCAATTCTATCCTGAAACGAAATTATTAATATACCGTCTTTGGACTATAAATTGCGCCGGATGAGACTGTTGGTCGCCGGAGTCAAAAAATGCATCATAAAGAAAAGAAGTAGTACAAGCCACATTTTTTTGCAGATATTTATCAAAACAAACCTACTTTGTCTATTTCTTCTTCTACTGTCTTGGCGGTTGGCAAATACTTTTATTTTACTACCGACGGCGGCAGTCATGTATAGAAAGTCGACACAATTAAGGAACAGAGATGGTAGGTGCCAGCATGAGCCCTAATTAAGTCGTACCTAAGTATAAGTTGCAGGACCAACCAAAATCTGAAAAGCGTGGGACTTTTATAGTCTGAAAAATACGGTAATCAGTATTTGATTTGGATTTTCATGTTTTGCAAAAAAATGAAAAAATGGAGCCCATTATTGTATTTATTGTCAAATGAGCATACAAGTGGTGCCTTGAAATATGAGTTTAATTTGTACTGTGACCACACGTAACTTGTCTCAAAATATATTTTCCAACTGAAAAGAATGGAAATCCCCCCTTCCCCCAAAAAGTACATTTCAATGTACTTTTAACTTTTTTTTGTCACATTGCATCATGTGTAAATCAGTCATTAAAAAAAAGTGACGTCATGCAGTCTTGTGAATTTGGACTGCACTGACTTGGAATGATATTCAACAACACTGGAACGTAATGGCTGAACTGTGCTCCGTTTGGACTGCTGCATGCAGATCTCAGCAGCCAAAGACTGAATGAAATCAATTGTATCGTTCCATCCTTTTTTCATGTGCCTTCCAGACAGTAGTAAACGATCTCCGATTGTATCATTGCCGCAGTCTTCCACACATTCGGCAGAGGCTTCACCTCCTTATATGCTAATATACCGTGCCGTAAGCTAACCAATGTGTGTCTTTATCATCAGTTGTTGGCCACTGAACAACTAAGTTCACCCTTTGACTTAAGACATTGATTGAATTAAATTAAGGGTTAACTTTTCTTTTGCATAAATGTTTATGTTCTTTTAGTATTCTGCTTCACATGTAATCTAATTTATGGATACTTTTATGAATGTACAGCATATGCACTAAACCAGGGGTTCTCAAAATATTGGGGTCACGGCTACCAATCCAAAGATTCCCTATTAAATAATCTAACTATTGAATACATAAAAAAAATGTATATAAAATAAATCAATGTTACAAATAGATGGAATGGATGGATGGGGGAAAAAGTTTTCTTTTTCCAAGATTATGTAATATATTCAAGTTTAAAAGGGAAGTCAAGGGGGAAAAAAATATTTGCAATAATATGTTCTTTATGCAGCTCCCCTAGTTTAAATATGGTATTCTGATTAATTAATTTGTGGAATAAGATGTAAGCAGCAAAATCCACCCGTTTGTATCCATCCCAGGGGGCAGCCATTTTGCACAATGACATCACAGTGACCAATTGCTCTCAGCTTGTGAACGGCACATTAACAACCCCCCCCCCCCAAAAAAAAAAAAAAACAGGTGAGCCATGATTGGTCGTTACCTGAGCTCTGAAGTCATTTTCAGGCGACAGCAAGTAGCAAAATGGCCCCCTGAGATTGGCAAAACAAGTGGATTTTGATGCTTAATTCAAATTCCACATCAATTCATATTCCATTCGTGTAATACACCTTTAATTAAAAGAACAACTTTTTTTTTTAATGACATTTATGTTACAACACGTCACAATCTTTTTATTGGCTCAAAGCTAAAGTTTTTTTTCTTCCTAATACATAGTTTTACGGACCCTAGTTTGAGAACCCCTGCACTCCATACATTCCTTCACCAGTGGTGCCATTCCTTACTTTCTGCACTAAATATGTTCTGATTGTAGACTGGCATGTGTTGCTAGTTTTAAAATGATGTGATTGTTACGTGTTCAAACTTGCTGGTAAAAAGTGTGCAATGAGTGTTGGAACATTTGAATTTTTGTCTGCTCCTCCTGTCATGACGGCAACACACGCACCCAAAATGCCTTCTTTTTTTTGTTATTGTTTCGTCAGCACTCTTTTGACAAGTTTGTACGTGTCAGATTGCCAAATATTTGTTTTCTTCTACGTAATTACTATGGTGCCAAGAAAGAAATAGAAATATTACTACATACTAAACAGTGCTGGATTATCCGAACCCACTGACAGGGTAGCTGTGGATTTTGGGCTACTTTTACGCAAGGTTAGGCCAATTATTTAGAGTTCTAGCTAGGGTTGCATATAACAATTTTTCTGAAAAGAGGCCAAGTGGTTGCTTTAAGCTATTATGTACCACTACCAATTAAAGGTCATTAAAAACTAAACATAACACGCATCAGGTATTTATTCAAACTAATAAGTCTGCTAATGTAGTGAACTAGTGACCGTCTTGCCAATCAAAACGGGTCACCATAGTTACCTGTTTGTTAGATTCACTCCAGTTTCGACTTTATAATGATGATTTATTTACTTAGTTAATTCAAATTTGTTTCCACTTGGACACAAACCGTGATTCCATAACGACCAGACTCAAAACACGATCACGGTCGAAAACTGTTTGCTTCTCCCGCTGGTTACACCTGTGACTCATCATCTCATTGATTAAGCAGTCTCAGGCCAGGGCAAATTGGCACCACTGCTCCCCCAAGTGGTGGGAGGTTGAACAAATAAACAAGTAACAGAAATGGCTCTTACAAATGCATAACAGGCTTACAAAGCTAGCATTGCTGTTGCGGTAATTATAAACAATTAAATTGCAATAACACATGCATTTATTACTGTATGTTTCAATGAAATACAATACTGTTGAGTTTTTTATTTATTTATTAAATTTTTTATTATTATTATTATGAACAAAAATTATTGTTCTTTGGGCTAGCGGAGTGTAATGAGATCACTCAATGTAGCAGAACTGTTTTTTGTTTCTCTTTTATTGTCCGTGCCTTACACCCATGTGCGCTCTGTAAATATTCATGCATAGAGTATAGGAATAAAATAATAAATTGCTCAGTTGTATTTATTTGACACTTCTTACTTTTTTGCTTACAATCAAATAATTTGAATAAAGCTAAAGGCCCCGTTGCAGAAGTTGCCCGCACAAGATGCTAAAAACTCATGCATCCCTCCTTTAAGCTGCTCAATATTATGTAAATAAAAATTAAATAAATATCCTCTGTTTTGATATATGGTGCAATATAATGCAGCAATCTTAAGCAAGTTTAAAAAAAAAAAAAAAGATTTCTTACCCATGAAGGAAATCATGTATTGAACCAACCAAATCTTCATTCTGTTGCTGTTTCTGGAAAGAAAATCAAGACAAGGGGAGACTCATAAATTCAGCTGCTCCATTACATGTGATCATAAAGTATCAAAGCTCTTACGTGTCAGGTTAAATTCCTTATGAAGTGTGTTAACGATGACACGCCACACCAGTGTCACTTTGTTTTGAAATGAATAGAAAGAATGCTACGTATGCGTTAGCGTTAATCTTATCAGCCATTTTTAAATTTAGTCTCAGTTCTAAAACTCACGCTTGTTAGTTTTTATTATAGTTAGTGCACCTCATCCTGTTTTCATTTAGTCCATTTTTAGCCAACTACAAATCTAGCATTTTAGTCTTTATTTTAGTCCAAGAAAACATAATTTTAATCGTTTAGTTTTAGTCAAGACTATCATTTTATCCCTGCATATTTGTTTTTGTCTGCAGATTATGTTGAAGTTGAACATTTCGGATCTAAAACTATTCCACATAAAGTTTTCTCTCATCTTTTTAATGAAAAACAACTTGACACACAAGTACAGTATATTGACAAGTGGCTAGTATAGCTCCATGCTACTAGCCAGTAAATTAGCCAGCATTAGCTAGCGGTCGGATTAACATTATTGTTAAAATAATGTTACGTTATAACTATAATTGACTTTTTTTCCTAACCTTTCACTGTGTATCAATCTCCTGTCTGTCCCACTGTGTGTCACATGACCTTGTCACAGACAGATAAGCAGAGACAAGATTTTACAAAATCAAATAATTTTCATTTCGTTTTTGTTCATGAACTAAAATGTCCTTAGATTTTTGTCCAGTTTTTAATTAAGTGAAGTAAATTTTTGTCTGGTCTTCATTAGTTGACAAAAATGTATACTGATTTAGTCCCAGTATTTGTTTATTAATGAGGGTTTTAGTCTAGTTTTAGTCCGGTGAAAAATGGGTCCACGTCGCGAAACGGAAACAAAGTTGATGGGTGAAAACCCGGAAGTCAGAAATCCCGCCTCCTCCGTGGCATATAGTCCATTGAGAGTGTTCATTTTGGCCATTTCTGATCTTCTCTTGCTTCCTCGTAACGATCACGGATTTGAACGCATCCTTTCACAATTAAGGCAAAGGTTACAATATATATTTACTAAAAGCAATCATTTCAGATAATCTTCAGAAATGTAAAGTAAAACATAAAGTCACTCAAAATCATATATATTATGTTAGAGGTTTTTACGCATATATAACAGCACACACATGATTTGGTATAGTTTACTGTTGAAAACCCTCAACAGGGAATTTAAAATATTACGGCGCGCTTGATGAATACGTCATTAACGCGACTGTGAGCTCATCACGCGCGACGCTGAGTTTTGAAAAATTGCCGGAGCCTTCACGCAAGCTTCTGATTGCGCTCCCTGTCAACACAGTCAACATTTAAGGCATCCGTTAAATGAACATGTTGCAGTTAGGATGCCTAAAGCTCTGAAGAAGTCGTGTGCCTCTCAAACGTCCATCAGCAGGTACTTCGGGCAGTTGAGCGGCGGCACGCCAAAAACGCAAACGGATTATAATCTCCATAAAACCAAGGTGAGACTCGGGCAATCATCGTGTGTCACGTTAGTGATTTTATTTTCGTTGTCTCAGAGTGGTGCATTTGGTACTGGGGATTTACTTAATCCACCTCTACTACTGTCACGACACGTACACCTTGATCAATTCAGAATTAGTACACTATTTATTTAATCATAAAATAAAACAATCCATCCAGAAAAATAACGCATGCTACTAGAGATGCTGGCTATTAAGTTAGTTCTAACACTTTATCGAGGATTATTCAAGCTTTTTAAAGCCACTGTCGTTTCAAGTTTACTGTCATGCTAAATTTGGCCAAGGAATGCATAATACTCATATCATATTAAGGCAACACTGCATTATAATTTAATATGCTTCTGATCATGTTTAGTCACTGTTGTCAACTCGTCACCCATGTATTTGCTTTATCCGCCATACAGAAGCGTGCCTCCCACCAACACGATGCTGAGCTACCTTCTAAACAAGCCAGGCTCTCCCTGCAGATGGATGACGGAGGCCTTGACACTCCAGCCGCTCATAGCCCTGCAGGTGACTGTAATGTAACTGTAGCTGAGACTACGGTAACGTGTGTTTTGTTTTTCACAATTTGCTGTCTTTATAACATGCCTTAATGTCTTCCATGACAACCAGAACAGGCCAGTTGGGAGTGATTCAAAGAACAATTGGCATTGCAGTGTAGAATAATATATTTTTAACAGATCGCAAAGGCTGTAATTTAAACTCTGCTTCATTTTGATTGGTCGGGAGGCATTTTTTCTTCTTCCCCAAATTCATGGTTCATTTCCTTTTATATTGTAAGCCTAACCTATGAGACAAAAACATTTATGTTTAATGAATTTGATATTGTTTATTGTAACACAAATTCAATTATTGCTTATGCTTGAGTTGTTAAAGGGACAGTGTTTATTATTTAATAACATATAGTGATAAACTAATAATTCATTCATTTTAAAAACACACTATTAATTTCAATAATATGGGAAAAATATGTTTGAGCAAATTATCACACATTTTGTAACCTTTCTTATTTTTATTTTAAGATAGCTGCTCTTGTTAGCCGCTCCAGAGCTAGTTCTTGCTAGCCACTGCTCGCTGGAGACTTCTCCCGCGTTTACAGCAAAGTAAACAGTTTACATTATGGGGAATATTTGACTCTATTATATTGTCTGATAAAAATCTAAATTTTGTTATCATGACAACACAAATCCCAACAATGCTATTATTATTGTCTATTTAGAACAAAAGTTGCCATTCGGCGCAGGACCAGCGGGTTTGTGCCCCTCGACCTTGGAGAGGCTGAAAGGCTTCGCTTGCACCACTGAGCCCAGCGGCGAGAGCTGTGATAATGTAAAGGAGGCGAGCAGTGGGAGCCACGGCTTTTCTACTGATGTCAAAAATCAACACGAGGACCAGCTCACAGTGAAAGCGGAAGACGAGCAGAGTTCAAAGCAGGTACCCAACGGCGGACCCCGGGAGGTTATGTTCATCATACAAACATTATGTATTTGCATGTTCAGTGACAAATCTCTACTTGCAGACATTCTGCTTCTCTCAGTTTGCCAAGCAAGCAGGCAAAGGAGGACAACATGCTGAAGGAGCCGCTGCGGATGTCAGTCATCCATCAGACAATAGCGCCCTCTGCAGACGCTCCAAAAGTGCGTACACCCCTCTGGAGCAGCAGGTCATCCAGTTGAAACGGCAACACAAGGACGCCTTGTTGGCTGTGGAGTGTGGGTACAAGTATAGGTTTTTCGGAGACGATGCTGAGGTGAGAAGTCGCTGTTAAAATGTATTTGAACCAAGCTCGTAAATGTATTTAGATCTGTATGTGTTGTTAGATTGCAGCAAAGGAGCTGAATATCTTCTGTCACCTGGACCATAACTTCATGACATGCAGCATCCCAACGCACCGATTGTTCGTTCACGTCAGGCGACTGGTGTCCCATGGCCACAAGGTACGAGTTTAGGCTAGGGCTGCCAAGATTAGTCGACTAGTCACGACGACGTCGACAATTAATATGAACTCATTCACTCCCAGCCATTTTCACAGAAGCAATCCCCTTCACTCCCGGCTATTTTACTGGATTTTGACCCTTTTTGCAAGGCCCACAGAATATAGTGTCCTTTTGCTATAAAAACATGGAATCTACCGAAAGAAAGATTAGAGTCTCTTATTTAATCAGGAAAAAAAGTATATTTTTATCTGTTTTTGTTTTGAAACAATTAACATTGCAATATAGCTAAGTTTTGTTAGTGGTGAAATAATTTGTCACCATTTGCGTGTTCCAAAAAATCGAAGATAGACTTCTTTGTGAGAAAGACTCCTTGCAAGGATGATTTATTACAGAGAATCTCTGGTCACACATCATTGAATACCACGTAAATTGTGTCAGTCAAGGAGGAAGTCAAGACAACTCTTTATAGGATCCAAATCGGTAAAAGAACGCCTATTTCTCCTCCCATCATAAATAAGTAAAACAGATTGGTTCTCACACAATATGTTACATAACAGAATTTTAGTACACAGTTCGCAGCTGTGTTCATCTTTTAGACAAAATATACTCTCAGGGTACTTTTCGTACTTTTTCCCAAAACAAAATCTCACAAACAAATTGAACTTGACATAGAGTGGCCGTGAGTGATGGTGCGAACAGAGTGTGTGTGCGCGTTCTCTCTCACGAACAGAATGTGTATGTGTGAAGCAGAATCTGTTCTCACGCAGGACACTGAGAAGGAATTTTAGTTAAGGTCAAATTATACTGAGTTCAACACTATTTCACCTACTCTACACATCTATAAAACATTTCAACATAGTTAAAATATGAAATAAAGAATTAAAAATGTTAATAATGTCAACAGTTTCATCACTATTCACAAATTATCTAGAAATATAGTAATTAGCTTTTTTTCAACATGGTTGATCTATTTTGCTCTGCTGCCACCTGCTGGCCGTTTTTGTAATAACTAACATTTCTCCAGCCGTTCTTTGCATTTTTTTGTTGTTTTTGACATGTTTACGTTTGAGATGAAACTGAATGCAGGCATTAAAAAAAATGGACATCAATGTTTTTCACAGGACAGCGACGGTATGTTCCGATTAGTCGACTAATTCCGACTGTTGTTGGTGATTAGTCGACTAGCAAAATAATCGTTTGTGGCAGCCCTAGTTTTCTCCATACTGTTGTGAAGAATATACAGTGATCTCATTAAATTAATGTGGATTTAGATTTCTTTTTTTCCTGTAGTTTATATAAAATGCTTTATTTCCCCCGTTTTCCTCCCGTGTGGAAAACGTATATTGAATCTTATAAGCAATTTTTGTGAATAATTTGGGGTATGTAATGTATAAAAAAAATCCCTATGCATTTCACTGGGCTTCAATTATACGCTGTTATATAATTTAACTATTCGCAGCCTAACCTGGTATCCGGAGTGGACTGTAAGTTAGTTGTTTTTCCTGTATGCCTTTCCTTGGACCGCACTAAGATATCCTGCCAAGTTACAGTCAGTTACTCTTCAAAACTCCACATTTGCGCCATAGGGTTGCTTCATAGCCTTGAAGGATGGCTGCGTTATTAACACTGCAATGTTGTCTTTTACTGCACAGGTGGGCGTCGTTAAGCAGACAGAGACATCCGCCATCAAAGCGTCGGGGGCCAATAAGAATGCTTTGTTTACACGGCAACTCAGTGCTCTGTATACAAAGTCCACGCTTGTGGGAGAGGGTATCCTTTGGAAATGCTATACGTACTGTTTAGTTTTTTTTTTTTTTTTTTTTTGCGACTAACACTACAATATGTCAAAAGTATTTGCTCGCCTGCCTTGACTCACCTGGTAAATTAAAGCATGAAGGGGATTTGCAGTGTCAAAACTATTAGAAAGATTTGAATGTAGCCACACATCACACCTGGTAAATTTATTTTTTTTCTCTCATTTTTTTTGTCACAGACCATTTTACAAATGTTCTACTGACTGGTCTTACTGACAGTTTTACAGAGAATGATTATTATTTACGCCAATAATTTTATAGTATTCATTACATTATTATTTAGCCCTCTTTTCCTAAAATTGTTAAATTAAAATGAATGTATTTGGTTTTTTTTTATTGTTTTTTTTTTAGATGAAATCTTCTCATTGATTGGTCAACTGGTTTATTGGAACTAATGAAATTTAATTATTAATAATATTTACAAGTACTTGAGCATTGAAGATTTTTATTTTTAAATGCCAAAAGCATTAGTGTTAGTTATAAACAAAATGCGCCCAATTGTATTCGTCAGCCCCCTGTGTGTGTGTGTGGGTGTGGGGGGGGGGGGGGGGGGGGGGTTCTTGTTTTTGTTACATAGTGGGGCCAACATTTCGGGATTTCACAGACTTGTGGGGCCCACCCGTTCATGTGGGGCCATTTTGCTGGGCCCCACAAGTTTAGACCTCTATTTGAGGGTCAGGACTTGGTTTTAGAGTTTAGGTTTGAATTGGGTTATGGTTGAGGTTTGGGTAAGGAATAGGGGTAGGCAATCATTTTTGATGGTTGGGGTTAGGGGAAGGGGCTAGGAAATGTATTATGTCAATGAGATGGCCTCACAAATATAGTAAAACAAACTTGTGTGTGTTATTATGCATACTATACATATATACATATAATACTATCAGGCCTATAAAGCACTGGGTGAACCCTGTATTACTTTTATTTATTTATTTTAACTTCAAAAAATCAAATGATATAGCACAAATATGTGCCCACTCCTGGGCTAGAATGTGTATTTGTTTGACTGCATTTCTCCAGCATCATTGTCCTCAACAGTCCACTAAGACGTCAACCCGGTGTGCAGTCCAGACGACGCGACGCAGGGCGGAATTCCCGATGCCGTGTCGGAGCCTCCTGACAGCATCCTGTTGTGTGTCAGTGAGAACTGGGACAAATTGAAGAAGCAGCTCACTGTGGGGCTGGTGGTGAGTCTGACTGGCACACTTTCCAATCTCATCTCTGCAGTCATGTACTTTATTTTTGCTTGATTTTACTTTGGCCGGTTGGTAAATGCTTATTTAATCAATTACTTTTATTAAATGACAAAAAAACTCTGTTAATGTTGAATAGAATAAATCTTGGTATGTACTCTACGTCTTCGGTGTGTAATAATGTAATATGTCGGTTGTGAATGCAGGCAGTTCAGCCCAGCACAGGAGAGGTCCAGCTGGATTCTTTCCCTGACAGTCAGTCTCGCTCCGAACTGGAGAGCCGTCTCTTGATGATAAACCCTGTGGAGATCCTCGTGCCCTCTGACCTCTCAGAGCAGACCCAGAAACTGTTGCAGAGCATTACCAATGGCAGGTAGCCACCAGGGGGCGTAGTAGGGCTTCTTTTTAGTTCACCACGACTTTTCCCATTTTCTGCACCCATCCAACCATTTTCTATAGTGCTTATCCTCAGAGCCTATCCCAGCTGGCCTTGGACTGGTCGCCAGTCGGGCACATGTAGACACTCGCACCTATGGACAATTTAGAGTCCTTAATTAATTTATCAAGCATGTTTTTGCGATCTGGGAGGAAGCTGGAGTACAATAAACAAAAATGGAAAACTGTTAATTCAGATTTTCCAGGGATTATTCCAACACATGCTTCTACATAAACTTCTCTATTGTGTCATGTTAAAAAAATCTTCTTAAACATACATACATGTGCTGCCCAGCGTTGTGCCAAAGATGAGCCCTGACACCCTCTAGGGGCTTTCTCTCATTGCATTATGCACAAATGAAAATCAAACGACGCAGTGGGAGGAAGTGAAGTGGATTAGATTAGATGAGGTTGATTGGATAAATAGAAAGCTGCTCGCTGCGGTCTGTTGTCGCCAACCTGCTGCACATTTGTCATTCGTCAACCTCATCTGTGTTTTTGCTTTTCACCTTTTGGGTGCTTGTGTTCTCGCAACAGCCCCTGCGGTCATTGTTTGAGCACCACAAAAGGCATGCCAATCAATTTGAGCAGTGCTTTCTAAGGAAGGTAACATGGCAGACTAGTGTGCCACGAGAGATCAAATTTATCTTTGTTCGTTTATCTATGCCATAACTAAATAACATAATTAAATTAAATACTCCCATCCTGTTAAAATGATTCAAATAGGAATTATTCAAAATGAAGATCTCTTAACTCTTTGACTGCCAAAAACGTTAAATAACGTTTAGTAAAATCCTATGGAGGAGTGCCAAAGACGTTAAAATACGTTTTTTTTTAAAACAGAGGTGGAGCTAACCATTTTCTATTGTTGATTACTGAAAAACGGAATAAAGTAGAAACAAACTTTTTTTTCTGATGAAAGATGAGAGTCCAATCTTTCATTTGGTAATATGTGCGTTTCCATAGTCCAAACACATATTTTTCTGTGGACCTTGAAAGATCAGTCAAAAATGCTTAAATCGGCTGGCACCCACGGCATCCCTTTTCTGAAAACGTCTGGCAGTCAAAGAGTTAAATATAACTAACTAAATGATTACTCAACCTTTCAATCAAGTAAAATAAGTACTGGTGGGGGGGGGGGGGGGGATCCTCATTAGTCTATCGATCGACCTGTCATTTAAAAGGATTAAAAATCAGATCAACCTTTGTTCATCATTCATTTACTTTCTCAACAACCTCGACCTCTCCAGGGCCGAATGGTGGCAGCGGGCCCCCTGGCAACCGGGCATGTGTGTCCGCAGAGAGGCAGGTAATGAGCCCCCAGGAGATTGGTTGGTAGCTTGGCGCAATATTAGGAGCTTCTCTCACCACCTCACTAGCCTCCGGTCACGACTCAGGTTTGTGAGGGGAATTTGATAGAGAAAAAAAAAAAAAAAAACCTCCTGGATGATGCTTTTCGACATCTGTTGTTATTCATTATTATTATTATTATTTTTTTTTTTTATTAAAGATTTTAAAGGGGATTAGCAACTGCTGTGAGGACGAGGTGGCAGTCATTACCTGCAGTTGCAACTCACACTTAACTAATTTAACTTATTTCAATTAGGAACAATTCCAAACAGCAGTCTGTCTGTCTGTTTGTCTGTCTGTCTATCTATTGCCTGCAGTTGCAACTCAAACTTAACTAATTTAACTTATTTCAATTAGGAACAGTTCCAAACAGCAGTCAGTTCTGTCTGTCTGGCTATCTAGCTATCTAGCTATTTAGCTAGCTAACCGCTTCTAGCTAGCTATCTAGCTAACCGCTTTTTGCTCTTAAGCTAGCTCTCTCTCTCTTTCTAAAGGCCAAATATACACTCTACCTTGGGTTATTTTCCTTGTTGAACGGGTAAAAAAAAAGTTTTGCGCCATGTGTGCTTGAATGTGATAGGTGAAACCAAATATAGGGTGGATTGCCGGGAACGTCAGCATACATTTTCACTTCAGGGATTTGCAGTAAAGCATAGGTGACACGGCGCTGACATGATCAGACAAATGCATAATAACCAGCAAAAATAGCCACACCCCATCAACCCTACTGATATGAAATATGCGCAAAATGTCTGTTGTTATTTGATGTTTATGAGCCTTACAAATGAGGGGTAAAAAATTATTTGCTGTGAGCCTCAAACTATTGAAGACTTTTTCCAACCTATTTAGTGTTTGGTAGACGCGCTTCACAGAGCTCGACTGATCGATAAGAAACTCATCCTTTGCTTGAACTTGTATGATTTATAGAGCTTATTGGAACATTAACATTGACGCTCCCAGTCTGACCAGCGGCTGACGTCTTGTGTGTGTATTAGAAAAGAAAACTGCATCCATATCCACATGTTTGCCTCGGTTGCCGTGGCAACAACAGATCGGACAAAGCTAGCGAGTCCTTGAAAGCAGCATGAATGAATGAGATGTGATGGAGCGGCGGATATGCAATGTGTGCGCGTGTGAGTGAAGGAAGAAAAGATGGCCAGAATAGTGTCTGTGTTCTTGTTTTTTTTCCCTTTCATTAGGTAGGGAAATTACATTTGCTTTTGTTTGCTTCCAGTGCTCAGGCTGACGACAAGGTGCGAGTTGAGAAGAGGGACAGCGCCCACTTTGAGTTTGCCTCTGCAATGAACACAGTCACTGAATTCTATTGCCACGAACTGGCTGAAGGTGTGTGTATGTGTGTTCTATTCTTCTGCATTATCATCACATATTTTTACAGTTTATATATGTTTTAATAAAGCAGAACCTTAAAAGCCCACTAAAATCCTCTCCAGGATGCTTTTCAACCTCCAGTTTGCTCCATCAGTTAATACCACAAGACGGCTTTCACAAAAGTAGAAAAATATAGTTAGTGTTTCACAACAACACAAAACCATAATTTTTATTTACAGTCAGCACGTTGGGTGTTTTATATTGTAAGTTTACGAGGCTTAAAGTGGTTCATGACCACATTTGATAAAAATCTGTTTATGCTGTTTAGGCGGTCGCTCTCTATCTAGAGTGGCATCATTGGAGAGCCCGGTCATCTGCTGTTTGGGTCCTCTCATCCAGTACCTCACAGAGTTCAACTTGGAGAGAGTGCTTAGAAGTGAAAGGTATGCAACAACAGACGAACATATACCTAAAAACTTCCGCACTTGCCTCTTTTTTCAAATGAATAAGCAATGTGAAAGTAACGATATAATACTGTTCTTCAGTTTAAGGGTGTATTCAGACGTTCATTTTTTTTATGTTCAAGATTTATTGTGTCATGTAAAAATGCACGTGAAACACATATTTTATGCTGCGGTCAACAAACAGTTTAAAACTGAGTTCAGTTTATGTAAGAAAGACTTCACATGAAGCCATCCATAGAAGATGGACAATGTTGTGCTTTTGCTGTACAGTATAGTGGGATGATTTTGTTATTCCATGTAGCTCCTTCCAACGTCTGACTGGTGAGTCGCAGGGGATGATCCTCAGTGCGGCCACCCTCAGGAACTTGGAAATCATCAACAATCAGGTCATCTTTTTTTTTTTTTATTGGTTTTGTGTGCATTATCAATGGTTAAGATCCTGTAAGGAAAGTGAATTCAGCCATGTTTAAAGATCATTTCTAATCTTGTGGAAAGACTGAGAACTAATGTACTGCAACTGTTTTTCACCACTCTAGTTTTACTTTTTTTTGGTGGTGTTGGTGGGGGGGGGTATCTTTGCCATTTCAAGTCATCTGATCAGATTATAATTTGTAATGCCCATGTAGAATGATTCATAAAAAATATGCATCCATATAGAACTTTACTTCCTGTTAGCTTGATGATAGGCATGATAGGCAGATTTTAACCTCTATAAATTCTGCTACTCAAATAACAAAGACCTTTTTTTTTTTTTCCAGCAGTGATTTTGTCCCTGTGTTCTTGTTTCCATTGGCCAAAGCGTGTTTGTACATTCAAAATCCAGTTCTAAAATGCAACAAATAAAACAAAAAAATTATATTGTTCAATATAGCTGTGTATTTGATTGATTATTTTCTTAAATTCTAAATAGTTTACTGACAATTTTTGTTATTTAGATTTTTCAAAATGTTACCCCTAAATCCCAAAAGGGTCAAAGTTTGCCCTAATCCTAAATTAGGGAATAAAGGGTTAAAATTGAAAAAACATATATTTTGGTGTTCAGTGAATTTATAGCAGTCATTTAATGTATAATTCTTAATTTTCCAAAGAAGAAAAGGCTTCTTGGTTTCTCCAGGGTTAATGATAGGCATTCACTCATTGATTTTCCAAGCCTTCTCAACCAATCCGAATGCTCTTCAGATCAGAATGTCCCGCAGAGGCTTGTCACGAACTCAACGTACAACAAAATTCCGCTTTTTCTCTCTGTTGCATGCGTACGCTAAAGATTTAGCGGCTGACTTAAACTGCTTCTCAGTTCCCAGCAAATTGCTCAGTGAAGAGTTAGGCTCGCGTGGGCGACGGCTCAAAGGTTCAGCACGACTCCTGCGGGTGTCAAACATCCTGCGCGCACACATAGACACACACTAAGTTTTGGTTCCAGTTCAAGTCCTCTGTCTTTTTTTTTCCTTCCCTTAGTTAGTCAAAGCTGTATTTTACAATTATTCAATGTGCATACCACATTCTCATGTTGTTTTGCCTTCAACAACAGACAGATGGTAGTGTGAGGGGCAGTCTGCTGTGGGTGCTGGACCACACGCGCTCTCCGTTTGGGAGGAGGCTGTTGAGGAAGTGGGTGACCCGTCCGCTCACAGACCTGCGGTGAGTGCACGACTTCGCACACCTGATAAAGCAACAGGTGGTACGATAACCTGCAAACATGAAGCCGATTTAGCTACTTGGAAGCTTTCCAGAAAAGGAACAATAGTGAAAGGAGGAAAAATAGTGAAGTGGAGTTGGTTCTGAAAAGGATTCACCCCAGATTCGAACCCCAACCTCAGAACCATGAGACGTGCTAACCACCAGTGTTTTTTTATTTATTTAAATTTTTAAAAGAAAACTAACATTTTAAATGATTTAATTCAGCCACAAGTAACAAAACTAAAAATATAATTTCTTTATTGCTGTAAAAACAAAAAAAGAGTCAAATTATCCATTTTGGAAATTTTCTGTAAATGCTTTCAACTCTTTGAAACTCGACTCCTGAATATCACTCTAGTAAAAAAAGTTGACAAAATGATAATAAACTGCAGGATTTACGGCTATAGACGTCAAATATTCATTTTAACTATTTCTATTAGTTTAACATTTTTTTCTACTTTTGTTAACAAGAGTATGAAAACCTAGATTTTTTAAATTGTACATTTAGAACAGATGTAAAATTTGTGATTAATTGTGAGTTAACTAGTGAAGTCATGCTATTAATTACGGTTAAAAAAAAAATCGAGGTTTTCATACTCTGGTTAGAAAAAGTGGAAAAAAATGTGAAACTAATAGAAATAGTTCAGATTAATTTTTGACGTCTATATCAATGGCAGTCAATGAGTTAAAATTCCATCCACAAGTACCTTTTAAATTGAAAATATAGTTCAGCCTTGTTGTAAAACATTATTATATTTTTTGTATACAGTATACTGTATTTTTATGACTTTGGCGAAGACGAGCAGGCGCCTCTTGTTTCGCTTGCGTAAAAATTAGGAAATGGATGTGTGCCACCGCCATCCTTACTGCGTTGCTGCCTGTGCGCATGTCAGAAGATGCACGATCAAGTGACAGGATCAATGATGGGGTGTCACTTTTTTTTTTTTTTTTTTTAAGGTTGCGTGTTGTCATGCGATCTACCAATCCTTCCTTCGTGGTCGATCGCGATCGACACATTGAGCACCCCGTGCTACAATATATTGGGATTAGAAGCTATGTAGGTACTGCAGGCAGAACTAGAACTATTTGCTTGAAACAATCTCTCACTGATAATGTGCTGACACTTTTCCAGTTCATTCAATTATTCATGTGTGTGCGCGCGCACGTGTGTGTGAGTGTATCACACTCACAGAGGAGGGATTAAAGATGAAATTGAGCACTACTCTCATTTTATGACGACAGCTCCTCTGCATAGTTTCAACATCAATAAATCCCAGATTACATCCATTAATTCCATAACAGTGCATGAAAAGCTACAACACGAAAAATATGTGATTATTTGTGACGTTGCTTTCATTACTTATATTTGGATTTTCTTTATCTGCTGTCTTTGTGATACTTAACACATGACAGAAATGAAATGAGTCAAATGAGGTTCTGTTGGAATTATAAGAAATTGTTGACAAATCCTTATATTATACTTGTTTCCATTGCATAAACAGAATGACTATTGCTACTTATGGTACCCTATTTTCTACTTGGTCCTAGATCCATCTCTGAGCGTCAGGATGCAGTGCAGGAGATCCTGGAGTCTGATACTCTGCAAGATCCCTGCTGGTGCATTTGCCTGATTTGGAGAGAGGAATTTGCAGCATATTCAACAAAAAGGTAACAACTGACATTAACTCTTTGACTGCCAGACGTTTTCAGAAACGGGATGTCGCCAGTGCCAGCCGATTTAAGCATTTTGACTGATCTTTCAAGGTCCACAGAAAATTATGTGTTTGGACTATGGAAACACACATACTACCAAATGAAAGATTGGACTCTCATCTTTCATCAGAAAAAAAAAGTTTGTTTCTACCTTATTCCGTTTTTCAGTAATCAACAATAGAAAATGGTTAGTGTCACCTCTGTTTTGAAACAAACGTCTTTTAACGTCTTTGGCACTCCTCCATAGGATTTTACTAAACGTTATTTAACGTTTTTGGCAGTCAAAGAGTTAAAGAGGGGGAGACGGGAGAGGGAGAGAGGGGGAAAGGGACAGAGAGGGAGAGAAAGGGAAGGGCAGGGAGAAATGGAGAGGGAGAGAAAGAGAGAGGGAGGGAGGGAGGGAGGGAGGGAGGGGAGAGAAATAGAGACACAGAGAGGGAGATATAGAGGGAGAGGGAGAAAAAGGGAAAGGGAGAGAAAAATAGGGAGAGAAAGGGAGATGGAGAGAGAGAAATAGAGAGAGGGAGAGGGAGAAAAAAGGAAAGGGAGAGAAAAATGGAGAGTGAGAAATAGAGAGAAATAGAGACACACAGAGAGAGAACTAGAGAGAGAGAGGGAAAGTGGGGAGTGAGAGGGGGAGGGGGAAAGAAAGGTAGAGACGGAGAGATGGAGGGACAGAGAGAGAGGGAGAGAGAGAAAAAAATAGAGGGGGAGAAAAAGGAGACAGAGGGAGAAAGAAGTAGAGAGACAGAATTAGAGAGAGAAATGAGAGAGTGAGAGAAAAAGAGAAAGGCAGAGGAAGAGACAATGAGACACTTGAAGAGAGACTGAGGGACACAGCGAGACTCTGAGACGGAAACTGGGGCACTTAAGAGACACCGAGGGTTAAGAAACAAAGATAAAGAGAGAGAGAGAAAGATGGAGAAACTAAGAGCGAGACAGCAAAAAATGCTGCGACGTAGAGAGGGAGAGACACTGAGACCGAAACTGAGGCACTTTAAGAGATTCCTAAGAGAGAGGGACGGAGAGAGAGAAAAAAATAGAGGGGGAGAAAAAGGAGACAGAGGGAAAGAGCGGGAGCAAGAAGTAGAGAGACAGAATTAGAGAGAGAAAGAAATGAGAGAGTGAGAGAAAAAGAGAAAGGCAGAGGAAGAGACAATGAGACACTTGAAGAGAGACTGAGGGACACAGCGAGACTCTGAGACGGAAACTGGGGCACTTAAGAGACACCGAGAGTTAAGAGAGAGAGAGAGAGAGAGAGAGAGAGAGAGAGAGAGAGAGAGAGAGAGAGAGAGAGAGAGAGAGAGAGGAGAGAGAGAGAGAGAGGAGAGAGAGAGGAGAGAGAGAGAGAGAGAGAGAGAGGAGAGAGAGAGAGAGAGAGAGAGAGAGAGAGAGAGAAGAGAGAGAGAGAGAGAGAGAGAGAGAGAGAGAGAGAGAGAGAGAGAGAGAGAGAGAGAGAGAGGAGAGAGAGAGGAGAGAGAGAGAAGAGGAGAGAGAGAGAGAGAGAGAGATGAGAGGAGAGAGAGAGAGAGAGAGAGAGAGAGAGAGAGAGAGAGAGAGAGAGAAAAACTAAGAGCGAGACAGAAAAAAATGCTGCGACGTAGAGAGGGAGAGACACTGAGACCGAAACTGAGGCACTTTAAGAGATTCTAAGAGAGACAAGACACTGAGACACTGAGAGAAAGGCACCAAGACGCTTGGAGGGAAACACTACGACAGACAGTAAGGCCATGTACAAACATAGCAGGGTATTTTTTTTAAACGGATACTTTCCTTCTCTGGGTGTAGACAAAAAATCGTGTCCACACCACCACGTTTGTAGAAAAGAAAACATCCACAGCTAACCGCATGAATGTGTTTTTAAGTACGTTCATAACTATTGCAGACCGTAAGGTGGCAACAGTTCCCCAAATCCTATCCAATCAGAGTACGCCTCCGTCTGGAGAGGCCACTTCCACAAATTGGGCCTACAATGAGATGCATGCCAAGCCTCTAGGCGGAAGTAGTTAGCCAAATACCGCTCATCTCTTGACGTCACTTCACCATACGTCACACAAGCACGGAACGTCAGCCGCTGATCTGTATATATGCGGATCAGCGCTGTCAGCGCACACAAGACTTTTTTTTTATTTTTATTAACTCATTCACTGCCATTGACGGCTATAAACGTCAAAAATTAATTTGAACTATTTCTATTAGTTTAACCTTTTTTTTTTTTCACTTTTGTTAACAAGAGTATGAAAACCTAGAATTTTTGTTTATTGTATTAGAACACAAATAAAATTTGTGATTAATAGTGAGTTAACTCGTGAAGTCGTGATTAATTACGATTACAAATTGTAATCGCCTGACGCACCTAATTTTTTATAATTTTTTCTTTAAAAATATAGTTTTTTTTTTAAAGAAAAAATTATTATTATTATTATAGAACAGATATAAAGTTTGTGATATAATCATGAGTTAACTAGTGAAGTCATGCGATTAATTACAATAAAAAAAAATTTAATCGCCTGATGCCCGCAATTTTTTTTTTTTATGGATTTATGGCAGTGAATGAGTTAATAAAAAAACAAACTTGTAAACAGTCAATGAGTACATCATAAACAGAGCATAGAGGAAAACAAAGAGGATAAATACAAAGTCTTTTTTTTTTTTTTAAACTAACTTTTTTTCCCACTGATTCACCACACACACACATATACAAACGTTGGAAAGCGAATCCACATCGCCTTTTTTTTTCTCTTCTTTTATACAACTTGAGGTATGTGATTGAGTGACGTGTGCAGAGGACGACGTAAAACTTCGTTTCCTAACGGACACACGCGACCGCGGGGCCGGAGAAATACACAAATTTTTTAGAAACCTTTGTTTGTAATGGAAAAAATCCCCAAGTACATGTGGATGACAAGCAAGCCGCAGACAAATACCCCCCGTTTGCAAAAAAAAAAAAAACGGCTACGTGTATACATGGCCTAAAGGAGACACTTGGAAACCCTGAGCAAGAGAGACATAGACTCTCTAAAAAAGAGAGAGCCACTGAGAGATTGCCCGAAAGTCTCACATCATCTCATTTCCCATCTGATTCATCTTTCAAATGTCACAGGGTCTCAACCGCCCGTTTGGTGTTCAACTTTTAAACCCTTCATATAGACAAAAACAACATAAATGTCATTCAATACACACGCTTACCCGTAAGTGTCATGTGGGCCCTCTGTAGATAAATGAGACTGTGTGGAATGGCTCTTCTCGTGATGGGCGGGGTTTGGCGTCGTTAGGTGATGTATTCCATGGAGAACCAATTCAGAGGGCGGCTGAAATGAGGGAACTTGTAGTGTGTGATGAATACCTGAAAGCTTTCTCCCTCTGTGACTCTCATTAACCCGTTATGACGCAGAAGTCGACTGCAATTCCACTAATGGCAATCATAAACTGCAATTGCTTCGCTTCCCGAGAGAACGGCCATTGATAAATCGATACTTTTGATCTGAACTGATCACAGGTTTGGCCTTTAAAGCTGCAAAACAAATCACAATATAAACATTACATTTGTTGCTACGATAATAGTTTATTGGCTCAGTAATATATTGATGATTATTATCATTTTCATATGATGGCTTTGTGTGCCCGTTGTTTTTAAAAACTAGAAATTCAGAGCACAATTTCTCTGGAAGGCAGCATTGTGGTGCAAAAAAAATAAATAAATCAAGGGTCAGAAATAACATATATATGACAATTTGAAAAAAGTAAATAATACATCAACATTTAATGATAATTAACCAGTGACAGTCATATAATGCTTCTGAATTGTGTTTCAACAGAATTATTTCATTAATCAAATGCTGCTCTGCTAGATGACAGAAGTTACCGTACATAATTAACCACTTTTTGTGAATCGTTTTTTGCTAACTGCTAAAATTAGCATCACAGATGTCTTCAAATGTTTCTTAGTCAGTTGGGCTTATTTAAAAAGCATTCACTGTGGTGGTGTTATTGAAGTAGTAGTAGTAGTAATGCATGTTGTGTACCACACGAAACACTGCAAAGAGGAAGCGAATTGTTGAGCCTGTCAGTATATATGTATGTTTTTTTTAGAAAAATGTCAATTATTGTGAAGATAAAAAGTCATTCACTTTCGAAAAACAATGTTACGAGAGAAAAGTTGTTTCTTTCGAGGAAAAGTCGTATAATGTATACCGTATATTTTTTTAAAATTGAAAATTATGTTTTGTTTTGTTATTTAGATTAAAGTCGTAATATGAGAATGAAGGCTCAGGATGCATATATTATTTTACTTATTTATTAATTTATTGTGTGTGTGTTTTCTTTTTAGTTGGCCCCAAGTACTCGTTTGTAGGAAATAAAAAAAAATGTTTCTAGGTCACCTTACTGAGACAACAATAACAACATCACAAGTAAAAGGAAGTGCAATTCAAAGAAAATACTTCATCTTATTTTTTCAAGGTGTTGAAATAATTTTGCATCTCCTCGATGTGTAATGACATCTGCTTTTAGAAACATGTTCCCCTATGAGAAACATTCTGTTGAAACACTTCTTAGAGCTAAAATACACATGTTGCCTTTTTGCTGCTTGGCTTCAATATCTAGTGGAGCTGAAATTTATCACACACATTTTTTATACGTTGACATTTTGCCCCCAGTATCAAGTGTAGATCAGATTTAGTGTGTTAATCTTGTTGTCTTGTCAGCAAAACGTCTGTGAAAAGTAAAGGGAAAGAAATAAAGGTGTGCAAAATGGATGTTATTTTTGGAACGTTTCTGATTGG
The DNA here is from genome assembly GCF_051991255.1 of Vanacampus margaritifer. Classification (NCBI taxonomy): domain Eukaryota; kingdom Metazoa; phylum Chordata; class Actinopteri; order Syngnathiformes; family Syngnathidae; genus Vanacampus; species Vanacampus margaritifer. The sequence goes on along the minus strand of NC_135434.1, from coordinate 10,427,459 downwards.
AAAAATGTGCTGCAGTCGTCCACACAGGAGTTCTACCTCGTCATCAGCAGCCTTTGTCGCCTGGCGCTGGAACTGCAAGCCTTGCTGCCGGCTATTAGAGCGCAGATCCGCTCCGGGCTCATTCGAGAACTCCTGGTGGAAACCCCGGACCTGCTGGCCCCGGCCCACGGCTTCCTCAGCGTGCTTAACGAGAAGGCAGCCAAGTCCGTTTCATAAGAGTAAATAATAAAATTGAGGGATGGAATGGTTAACATATAATGTCACTGTCATGTTGCAGGTGCGGCAATAAAACCGAGCTCTTCTCTGACCTGTCCGGCTTGCCGGTGCTGCGGGAACGAAAAGAGCAAATCCAGAAGGTTCTACAGGAGATTCAGGACCATCGCAAACACGTCCGAATTGTGTTGAAAGCCCCCGCCCTCGATTACACAACCGTGTCAGGACAGGAGGTACCCGCTGACGCAGCCCGAGTGGCAAGACAAGTCCAAAACGGTGACGGCGCGGCTTCGTGCCTGTGTTTTGTCTCTGACAGTTTCTGATTGAGGTGAAGAACTCCCAATCCTCCATTGTTCCTCGTGACTGGGTGAAAGTCAGCAGGTGAGCTGCAACGCACATTCATAGAAAGAGAGTGTACTGAATTGTTTTTATATGAAGAACTGGCAAACTACCTAGCATGTTGTGGATATAAAATAAAGCGCCTTGGTGTAAGTTCTGCCAAACTGTCACAAATGAAGCAGTAATTATTTGCTTCCCTGATGAATTTATAACTTTTCTCACTAGAAATTAATGTCTCTAATTTTCATGTTTCATTACTAATAGGGATTTTTCAATACCACATTTTTTCAGACTAATACCAGTACGAATACTCAACTTTTGACTACTCACCGATAGGGTGGGGTCCAAACGGGGTAAACTAAATGAACTGCATGAGACTGGAGGTCCCACTGCAGTCTGGCATTTCATTTGATCTCTTTTTCAAATACATACAGCCACAACTCTCTTCTGCCTTTGCCGCCGCCGCACCCCCATCCCCCGCCCCACGCAGTCGCAACACAGGCCAGCAGCCAACTGAGAACGAGCATGAACCAGCCCACCAATCAGAAACGTGCGTTGGCGCAGCAACATTTGCCCCCGAAACTTGGCTGGAAGGAAAACGTATAAGACAAATCTGATTGCGCCTTAAATACGTAACATTTCTTGAAAACTTTGTAGGCGGCGGCCAGTTTAATTGGGCCCAAGTCTTAACATGGTGTGGGAATGGCTGCCATAAAGCAATCAGCACATTTGTAGTTTTTTGGTGTGGCAGTGTTCCCTACCATCCTCCTCAAAGTTGCTTCGTGCCAGTAAAAATGATACAGACCCCCTCAGGCCATGGCAAAGGTACCATTCAACTAGTTTTAAGTCTATGTTTCATCAAGAGTTATGAAAATATTTTATTAAGGTTGAAAAGTTCCTAAGTACAAACGGGTAATTGATTATCAAATTAATCGATAACTATTTTGATACTTAATTTTGACAGATCTAATTTTAAGTCAAAATGGGTGCGCCATGAGATGGCTTAAAACGTTTGGATTTAGCTGCTTAACGCATATTCCATAAATGTAATGTTGCAGTAATTTCTGGACTATAAGGCGCACCTGACTATAAGCCGTGCTAGCTAAATTTGGGGAATACTCGAGTTTGTTACACATATAAGCCGCACCCGACTGTAATCTGCAGGTTTTTGAAGGTTACCGCACCGGGTTCCCGTTAAAAAAGTAGCGGCTTATTGTCCAGACTAGTGGGGCTGTATAGAATTTATCATTGTTAAAAAATAAATAAAAAATTGAGTTGACTTCCCATTTTAACGTTATGATGTCAATCCGTTGTATTTTAAATGTGGGTATCTTCAGCTGTCGTTGACTTATTCATTCTAAAATAAAGATGTCTCATCTTCCTATGTTTTGTCGCTATTTGGGGAGGCACCGTTTTGAAGTCTTTTTTTTTGGGGGGGCGAGAATGCAACATGCATTCCCCACTTCTGCCTTATCGCACAGCTTTATTTGTTAGGAAACTCATACAAACCATACCATCCACATCATTGCTGTCAGGCCGAATACGTGCATCTCCAAAATCACTTCTTTTCAGGAAATCAAAACAACAAACTTCATCCAAGTTCATCTCCTTTTGCTGTGCAGCACCAAAGCGGTCGGCAGGTATCACTCTCCCTTCGTGGTGGAGCGCCACAAGACGCTTCTGCAGCTCCGTGAGCAGCTGCTGCTGGACTGCCAGAGGGAATGGACCGCTTTTATGGAGTACGACACTCACGCATGCACATTCAGGCTCTCATAGACTGTTCAGTCGCTCTCGTGTCGCCTGCCACAATCATGTTGTGTTCAAGTGCACCAGCGGTGTCATCTACTGAGAGTCCAATTATGCATTTCCGGTAATTTACGCTTGCAAATCTCTTCCATCCTCTCCTTGCTCTCTTGCAGTCAGTTTGGGGAGCACTATCACACCATGAAAAGGGCTATTAGTCACCTAGCAACCATGGATTGTCTCTTCTCATTGGCTGAGGTGGCCAAACATGGGGACTATTGCAGGTGATGTCCTCATGTCATTTTACTCTGTGTACTTGTATGTGTGTGCGCTTGAATTGTTTGATTGTGTATTAATATATAGTCTCTGTGTGTATGCATATTTCCTGTGTCATGTCCTATAGTCTCGGGCGGGCAGGCGGTGCGTGGGTGTGTGTGCGTTGGGCTCAGTAGCTCAGTGCTCAGCTAGAACGCCAACGTTTCTCCCACTCACTGAGATGCGCACACACACACACACAAGCCATCGCACACTCTGTATCCAAATATAACCCAACAAGTGTCATCAGAAAAAAAAAAACGTTTACTGCAAAATCCTTGCTGCAGTTAAATGTTAAAGGTCAAAATGCTACGAAAATGAAAACAAGTTTGCCGCAGGTCATTAAAAAGCATTAGAAGTCATTAAATGGATTGTGCTGAAATGAAAGCCTTAAACGGCATTAAAAAAGCATGAAATACGATGTTCAGAGGCATTAAAAATGTATATAGAGTTGAGTTGCTTATGCTTTATTTTGCATCCCTAGTTGTGCAAATGAGTCACTATAACACAATTTCTCAATAATAAATGTGGTGAAAATTAGGGATGCACGATAATATTGGTGGCCGATAATTAGCGGCAATTATCGACCAGTTTGACGTCAAACAGATAAACCAGATAATAAAGAAATCCGCTGATAATAATAGACATGCCACATTGGTCCATCTGTTGTGGTTGTGGTTCAAGTTGTGCCCAACTCCTCTGCCCTCTGCCCTCTTTTATGGTAGTGTCGCATATTTGTGATGTCATAATGCGCGCGACCTCGTGTTCACAGAAGATGCATCATGGCGACATGGCAGTCGCCATTGTGGGCTGTCTTTACTGTATCTCAGCAAAATGTTACCCTGGCAGTTTTTGTTGCATTTTTAAAACATTACTGTTTTGTTTTGGAAACTCAAAATGAGTTACTGGATGTCTTTGAAGCAGAGGTATCAATAAAATCCCTAGTAAAAATATATTATGGGGACTGGTGACTAGTTTTAATTTTTAATTTTTTTTTTATTTACTAGGGTCTACAAGTTGCGTCATGTTCCAAGTACCAATTGCTCTGAATTTAAAAAGAAAAATGTGCTGTTTCTGTCACCAATGTCCAACATGAAACACTAATGCTGCCTAGTGGCAGAAAAATAACCACAACAAAAAATTATGACTCAATGTTTCACACTCCTTTCAACTGTTTAGTATATCTTCAAATAACTTCATGAATTACTTGCTATACAATTACAATATCAATGAACTAAAAGACTTAATAACTATTTTTAGTTTTATCAAATTTATGTTAACAAGTGTATGAAAAAAATATTTAAAGTTTAGAACACATATCTAACGTGCAATTAATTTGCGATTAATCACAAATTAGGTATGGAAATTGTGATTAATTATGATTAAAAATCATAATCAACTGACAGCCCTATATATAAAAAGTATATGTATGTATGTATGTATATGTGTGTGCGCATGTGTGTATATGCAGTACAACATGGGCATCAAGTTTTCTGTTGCATTAAATAGCATTCAATTAAATTTGCTTGTACCTGGAAAAAAAGTATTGCGAAAATACATTTTTAATATTAACGTACTTAAAAAAATAAAAATAAAAAAAAAGTCTTAATATTACTACAAAAAAACATTTCAACAAGAATAGTTGTAACATAACTATAAAATATGTAATTTTTACAACGTGGTAGTATTATTCCAAGCCAAAAATTGTATTTCATTTCTTCCTCCTTAATACCTCCTAAATCTCTAATCTCATTCATAAATTCAATACCCTCCACCTGCCAGCTCGATCTCCTCCCTACAACCTCGGTCAAACCCGTTCTCTCCTCCCTTGTTCCCTTTATATCCGGCATTACTCACTCTTATCTCTCCAGTGGTGTCACTCTATCATTATTCAAAACCGTAGCTGACACCGCTATAATGGGAAAAAAAAAAGCCTACAACACCCCTTCCCATCTCAAATCTACCCTTTATTTGCAAAATTCCTGAGAAAATAGATGCATCTGAACTTAACTTACACACAAAATAACTTTTATTTTGCCTTTCCAGTCTGATCGTTAATGACTTCCTTATCGCAGCTGATTGCGGGTCACTTTCCATCCTTGGCATCCTTGACCTGAGTGCGGCTTTTGACACCATCTCACACTCCACCTCCTACATTGGTTTTGCATGCACCTTCCCCTGCAGATGGATTCCATTCATACCTCAGTCATCTCAGGGCTCAATCCTGGGGCCCATGTTCATCTTCATCTACTTCCTCCCCCTTGGCTTCATTTCCATAAAATTCAGTATTAATACATTAGCGTTGTCAGTCAAGTGCACCTTTTTCATTGTAATTAATCGCATGATGCTAATAATTAATTCATGATTAATCACAAATTAACTCATTCAAACCCAAAAACGTGTAAATGTTTTTAATGCTTTGTCCTTCGCTCCCAAAGACGTATTTAAATGTTTATGTTGTTGTTTTTATGCCAGAGCATACAGAAGGCTTTGATGCTGCTTCTGACATGAAGAGGTGGCTTAAAGCAATAGTAGCTATTACAAAAAAAACGGCCAGCAGGTGGCAGCAGAGTATAAGAGATCGACCGGGGCCATGTTGCAACAAGCTCTCTTTGACAGTGTTTTCACCAGGAATGTGAATACTGATGAAACTTTCCTATATTCTAATGCTAATTGCTGCAAAAAAGACTCTAATCTTTCCATGTTTTTATACCAATAGAAGACAATATTCTATGGGCCTTGCAAAATCAGTTAAAATCCAGTAAAACAGCCGGGGGTGAAGGGGGTTGCTTCAGCGAAATTGGCTGGAAGTGAATGAGTTAATTGCACTAAATGTACAATAAAATATTTTTTGCCCCTTTTTTCATACTCGTTAACATAAAAGTGGAAAAATATGTTAACCTAATACAAACATGGTGGTATATTTTAGTTAATTGATACATTAATTAATTTCATAGCAATTCATAAAGTTATTTAAAGTTGAAAAGATGTACTATAGCCTACTATAAAAAAAAAAAAGTGTGTGAGACCAGTAGATGACAGCCAGTAGATGGCATAAGCGTTTAATGTTGGGCGTTGATGACCTCCACAGTTGCAAGGGGTGCTCGTTGAGTATTAAAATAAATCTCTAATTATAATATATATTATAAATTTTATTATTATATATAATATATATTATAATATTATCAATGCTCTGAATTGTCCCTAGTTCTGATTGTGAGTGTGGCTTGTTTGTTTCTGCCAGAAGACAGCTGGGATAGGCTCCAGCACCCTCGCGACCCCTTGTGAGGACGAAGCGGTTTAGAAAATGGATGAATGGATGGACAATATTATTAATATTAAAAAGTCAGCTGACCTACGTGTGTGTTTTTTTCTGTTGCAGGCCAGAGGTGTCTGACAGTGAGCGTCAGATTGTGATCAAAGATGGACGACACCCTGCCATAGTTCTCCTCATGGGCGAGCACAGCCAGTATGTGCCCAATCACACAAAACTACAGGTATGCACACGTACACACACACGGGAACGTGCAAAATCTTTAAAAGCTAAGATCAATCTCGTAGATGTGTAAAATGTCAGCAGCACATATGCAGTCTTTCTCACACACGCAGATGTGCACGACGGCGCATGCGCACTCTTTGAGTGGGTTTCTGTTGCAACAAGCCAAAGCTCGGAGTCCGCCCACCTCCTCAGCATCCAAATATCTTTTTACCATTTTAGTTACAACCGCTCGCTTCTACCTCACTACAGGCTGATGGAAAAAGAACAATGATCATCACTGGCCCGAACATGGGGGGGAAGAGCTCCTACATCCGCCAGGTGGCCCTCATCTGTGTTATGGCCCAAATGGGCTCCTGTGTGCCCAGTTCTGAGGCCCGTCTGGGCATTTTGGATGGCATTTACACCAGGTAGGATCAATTACAGTGGGAAATGTGTGACACCTGTGGATAAATGGACTTTTTGGAGGTTTTATTGACTCTCAAGCAACTTGATCAAATCAAATCCTGAATAAGAGATTAGTAGGCAATGTAAATGCAGTGGAAACCAAATATTAGTGCCAGACAGGATTAATAAATTATATAAGTTTTTATTTCATTTTGAGTTTAGTTTTTTAAATTTAGTTAGTTTTAATTAGTTTGCAGGGTGCCTCTGTTCATTTATCTGTATTTATTTATTTATAAAAAATGCTTAGTGAGTTTTAGTGTTAGTTTTCGTTTAAAAAAAAATGTATTACTTGTGTGCAAGGTTTTAACAAATATCACGGTAAAATGAAAAAAGTAACGCACTTCTTGCCTAGCGTTGCGTTTCGGCCGAATTAAATGAAAAAGCGGGCAAGGCGAGTCATTGGAGGCAAAAGTCAAACACGCAAAATTGTCAGCTCGGAGCGATGTCATCTGAAAGTGCTTTTCTGTCGGCTGCTGCTTGATCCACGTCACTTACGTGCGACACAATTTCAAACGTCCTTACTGAAATAAATATACTTAAATCACTTTTAAAATCAACCCCAAAGTCTCATGTATTAAATGAATTACCAAAGACAAAAACTAAGGAAATGTTCTCTATAATTATTAGTTTGTTTTAGTTAGTTTTTTAAATGTAAAATGTAGTTTGTTAGTTTTTGTTTTAAAAAAAAATCTTTTTTATTTTTTCATTAACTCGTTCGCTCCCACCCATTTTCACTGAGGCAACCCCCTTCGCTCCTGGCTCTTTTACTGAATTTTGACTGATTTAGCAAGGCCCACAGAATATTGTGTTCTATTGCTATAAAAACATGGAACCTACCAAAAGAAAGATTAGAGGTCGGTTTCCCATTTTCCAGCTTTTTTCAACATGGCCCTGGTTGATCTCTTATACTCTGCTGCCACCTGCTGGCCGTTTTTTGTAATAACTACCATTGCTTCAACTATTCTCTCCAGTTCAGTGGCTGCATCAAAGTCTTCTTTCTCTATGCTCTAGCATAAAAAAAGAAACACGTATGAATATGTCTTTGGGAGCATGGCAATATTTAAAATAGAATGTGTTTAAACGTTTTGGGGGAGCAAATGAGTTAATGAAAATGTTTTTTGAATTCTAGCTTGTTATTTCGTTAGTTTTAGTTAACTAAAATCACCTTGGTGCCACATAGAGGTTGTACATTCCTCCTCCCTGAAGCCTGTATCTCACTGAGCGAGTTTTGCTTTTTCGACGGGCTTCGTTCAATGTCGCAAAACGTTGCACTCGCCAGACACTCTCAATCTCTCTTTATACTCTCAAACTTTGTTCAAACATGTTCAAAATGTAATGACATTAGGTTCGATTCCACTAGATTGTCAGAGTGTATCGCAAATGACGGCATTTCTTTCATATTGATGGACAGTTGCCATGACGACCGTGAAGGTCTGTTCTTATTATTATAGTAATTGCATGTGTCGAGTCTGTCTGACAACCTGTAGAGGGAAAAAAAAAAAAGATAATCAGTCAACAAGTATCATCGAGTCCAGTGTATTTTTAGGCGCGACACTCCTGGCTAATCCGTGGTAATCTCATCGTGTCCTTTGCCGCACGGCAGGTGAAAGCATGGTTAGGCTTTGTGTTGGCGCATTGGCGAGACAATACGTCTTTGTTGGAGGGAGATCTTTCTTTTCTGCTCAGCTCTGTGCGCACGTTCCGCTCCTCACTGTACAATATACAATATTCTCTCTGTGTTTGTGGCCCCGCTGCACTCTGTGATTAGTCAAAATGACTTGCAGATGTGTGTAATTGTTTTTTTTTTTTTTGTGGGTTTAAGCATGTTCTTATGAATTAACTCAGTGGGAGCCAAAACACGGTCAGCAATACCAGGGGAGTGTGTGTGCATGTGCGTTTTTTGGCCTTCATTTTGGAGTAATGAGGTTATGTTGTGTGGTCCTTAGGCCAGTGAAGTCACTTTAAGGTTATCAGGGCTCGAAATGCCTTTTAGTGACGGAAAGCAATAACAACATAGCGTCAAGGTATATCGATGATTGATACATATTGCATCACTGGACATTGAGTTAGGTTTTTTTTTGTGCCAAATTGAGACAGATCCGATCTTTGCAACCTTTATGTTCAAAATCTGTTCCTTGTTTTGAAGCTTCTTTCCCCTTAATAAAATACGGCCGAACTTTTGTACTGTAAGAAAACCGGAGCAATATCTCCCATAGGAAATAATGTAAGATAGACCAATCATGGCTCAGTTTTCTCACGTCACATGATCAATCGCAGAAAACAGGTGATCGTGATTGGTCGTTACTTGAGCTCTGAGCACCTGTGGTGTCTTTTTAAGTTGACAGCAAATAGCAAAATTTGGTTTTGAAAGTATTAATTGTACATGAAAAACAATTAACTCATTCACTGCCATTGACGGCTATTGACGTCAAAAATTTATTTGAACTATTTCTATTAAAATTCCCCACTTTTGTTAACAAGAGTATGAAAACCTAGAATTTTTTTTATTGTACATTTAGAACAGATATAAAATTTGTGATTAATTGTGAGTTAACTAGTGAAGTCATGCAATTAATTACAATAAAAAAATAATCGACTGATGCAATTAGAAAAAAAAGAAAAGATTATTAAAAATTAGGGGCGTCAGTCGATTAAAATTTTTTATTGAAATTAATCGCATGACTTTGATGCGACTTTGATTTACAAATCTCAAAAAAATTCTAGGTTTTCATTCTCTTGTTAACAAAAGTGGGAAAATGTTAAACTAATAGAAATAGTTAAAATTATTTTTTTTACGTCTATAGCCGTCATTGGCAGTGAAAGAGTTATCATACTAACTATAGACAAAATATCTTCTTACTGCTGAAAATTAGTGGTTCTAATTTAACTTTTCTTTTTTCATTTATAATTCTTTTACAATTGCTCATTTGTAATTTTCACGCAATTTATCTTTCATCATTCATTTAACACGCGTTATGTTTAATGCATTCAATTTAATGTTCAATGACACATTCACTCTGGTTCAGCAAGACATCTCTCAATTACATTTCACAACACTTCAATGGTGACTCCAAGTCCTCTGTGGCGCTGTGGGACTCCAGCAGAGCTCTGACTGGTGAGCTAGAGGCGATGGTTCAAATCCCACTTTATACAGATTGCAGTTAAAGTTTTCTTTTTATTTATTTATCATTCAACTACAAGATACTACCTAATAATTACTATTACTTGTAATTAATAGGTAATTACTAGGGGAGTGCCAAAAATCGATTCTCATAAGAATCGCGATTCTCATTTAGTATGATTCAGAATCGATTTTAAATGTCCCAAAATCGATTTTATTAGAATTATTTTATGCGGTCTTCCCTTTGTTTGTGTGTGCCTTTATTGGGAGCGCTGTTCATGTTGTACCCGATTTGGCCACTTAGGGGCAGTGTGGTTCCACGTAGTCCGATACACTGTTAATTTGTAGCCACATTAGAGAGTAGAAGGAAAAAGTCACGTTCAAGTTATTCCAATAAAAGTTGTTTTTTTGCAGCGTGGAGCTGTTCTTTTGAGTGATAAAAGTGCTGCGAGTAGCGCGCTAATTAGCATTAGCGAGTCAGACTGGAGTAGATCATTACAATTCCTTAAACATCTATAAATTGACGCAAAAATCTTTGGCAATCAAATCATTTTCAATCAAAAATCGTTCTTAATCGATTCTGAATCGAATCGTGAGACATTCAAAGATTCCCACCCCTATTAATTACTTTGTAATTTTCACATCATTTATCTTTCAGTTTACTTCATAAGCATTCAGCTTTCATCATTCCCACGCAATTTCTCCAGAAATTGCACTTAGTCTAGTCATTTTAAAGGTGTTTAAAGCACCAGGAAGCAATCATTGTGCACTCTATGTTGGAGTTATGCCTGCGTTTGTTTGGATGTCGGGATTTTACCGAGCTGGAGGTTAATTATTCCCTTTCTATTAGAAAAATGCTTATATGAACTCATTAGTGTCCCCTGAGAGGAGAGGGCCGTTCTGTCTTCACCTACCGCATTTCTTTTATCAGCCTATCAGTTTCAAATTGGGACAGAGCAAAGTTTGTATGGATAATAAACACCCACCCAAGTCCCTCCGCTGCATCTATAATGTGTAACATTGTCGTTTCATTTTGCGACTTTTCTGCTCTAATAAGTGTAAGGGAGACTGATTGGGTGGGAAGATTTTCGAGAAGCGGATTGGAATGAGCAGGCTTGGCGGGTTTGGCGGGGGTAATGAAATGCTGCGTGGGTGTCTAATGGGCTATCCTGTCTTAGATGATCCCCGTGATTGATTAGCAACGAGCTTCTAAGCGGCACAGCAGCTCGCACATTTTTTTTGTTTCCCCTCCCTCCCACGCTCTTGTTTTTACAGTACGTAAAAATAAGTTACTTATTTTTGTTTGTTCTTCAGCAGTAGATTCCAGGAGTGATGCAAACGTGCATGTTTGCAGGCCGCTTTGTGTGTTTTCTTGTCTGCATTAAACCCTGAAGGTTACAAAGCGCAGTCCTGCATCCCTCCGCGGTCGTTATGGAAACAGCTAAGAGGAGAAAGCGTGTTTTGAAAAGGTCCTGCAGTCGAACGGCGGCGATGGCGCGGATGTGACATCGTCACCGTCCTCGGTTTAGCGTTGTCGTGATCTGTTGCTGCGTCCCGCCTTTTTAATCGTTTGCAGACCGCCTGTTCCTCCTCGTAGGCGGCACACACACGTCTGCTCGGGCCGCTCACAGCATGTGCGCTTATAAAATCAGCCATCGCGCAGGAAAGCGCTCCCGCACATCGGCGTCGAGTCGAAAGAGCTGACAAAAAGCAGTGTGGAGCCATCGTAGTATTGTGTAACACGCTGATTACTCGCAGCGGTGAATGCTCTTTGTGGGTTGAAAGAGGAATAAAATTATTTGTCCTCTTTGCGCGTTCCAAAACTTGAAGACAGATTTAATGTAAGAAAAAACACCTTTGCAAAAATTTATTTAATCTAACAGAGATCTCTGGACATCGTGACAGTCTCCAATTCATCACTTAACAGGTGGAATTCAGAGCGCCGAATGTGCCTCTTCCGCGTGTAAAATGGCTTCTTATAGTTAAAACCGACCGCCTCTCTTTCATTTGAAGACAAAACATACTCTCTGGGTACTTTTCCATGAGCGATGGCGAAAACAGAGTCAGGGGTGCGTGTTCAAAACAGATTCTGTCCTCAAGGACCAAATGTGTTTTCCCACAGAGAAGGAACTTCTAGACCAAATAATATGTCCCAGCTTAAGGTCAAATTAAACTGAGCTCAACACTACCCGCCCCACACGTCTACAAAACCTTTCAACATGGTTAATATAAAGAATTAAGATGTTAATAATGTATAACAATGGTTAATATATGAAAATAAAGAATTTAAATGTTAATAATATCTAACAGTGTCAACATATAGCAGAGCTTCTATAGCTCGGTAATTGTCTAGATTTCATTTTTTTTAAATTCCCTAACGAAATGATAAGCCAATAAAGAATGAATTAAAAGCGCAAAACGGTCTGCACAGCAATTGAGCGCATTTGGCCGACATTCTTGGTGTCTGAATAGCAAATCAGCTTCCACATCTGTTTATGGGAGCAATCCAATTGTTGCCCATTTTTGCGTGTGCAAACTTTTAGGAAAGCAGGCAATTTTTTTTTTCTCCAGGAAAAAAAAGGAGAGAAAAAAGGGGGAAAAAAAGGAAAGCAGGCCCATAGTGTGAGATCTCGCACGAGTTCATCTGGAATCAAAGATTTAACGACGCATGTGTTTTTCTTTGTTTTCTTTGTTTTTTGCAACAACAAAGGGGGCCTCAGCTCAACAAAGGAATAATCTTACACCAAAAGAAGGGAACATCATCACTCACATGACATTTTTTTACATGATAAATTCCCGTTCCCATACTTTTTTTTTTTGGACAATTTTAAAACAAACCTACCAAATAAACCTTATATGTTACATATGCATTCGTCTAATAAAACGTATTTATTTGAAATGCATAATCCTCAGGTTTATGCATTTAGTATTAACTCATTCACTGCCATTGACAGCTATAGACGTCAACAATTCATTTGAACTATTTCTATTAGTTTAACTGTTTTTTCATTTTTGTTAACAAGAGTATGAAAACCTAGAAAACAGATATAAAATTAGTGATTAATTGTGAGTTAAATAGGGAAGTCAATTGCCTGATGCCTGATGAATTTTTAATAATCTTTTCTTTAAAAACAAACAAATAATTTTTTCTTTAAAAAAAAAAAACTATTTTTTTTAAAGAAAAAATTATAAAAAATTAGGGGCGTCAGGCGATTACAATTAGTAATCGTAATTAATCACGACTTCACGAGTTAACTCACGATTAATCACAAATTTTGTTTGTGTTCTAATACAATGAACAAAAAATCGAGGTTTTCATACTCTTGTTAACAAAAGTGGGAAAAAATGTTTAACTAATAGAAATAGTTCAAATGAATTTTTGACGTCTATAGCCGTCAATGGCAGTGAATGAGTTAATAAAGTATAATTACTCTAAATTAATAATAATGAGAGTATGTATTTAAAGTACATAAGGTATATTGTTTAAATTGCATAACAATCAGGTTACAATACACAATAAATATACTGCTATGTGAAAAACACTTATGTCAATTTTTTTTTCTTTACTTTTACATTTTTCTGTTTTTGGAATGAAACTGAATTCAGACATAAAAAAAGAAGTAGTTATACTTTAGTAGTACTACACTACATAAATCTGAGGATTATGCATTTCAAATAAATAGTCTTTATTAGACTAATGAATATATATCATATAAGATTTATTTGGTAGGTTTGTGTTAAAATTATATATAAAAAAAAAAAAGTCAATGGGAATTTTCCATGTAAAAAAATTACATAAATCTTACCTTAGGCTTGAAATATTTCTTTGCTTTGTACCTTTTTTTGTTAAGACTGAGGTCCTGATTTCCTAAAGGGTTGATATCAGTATTCGTGGAGGCTAATGATACCAGCAACCGATACCAGCAACCGATACTTAAGACAAAAAAAAATCTGTCATTTACTCTCTATAAGTCCTTCTTGGCAGTAGTTGCCGCTATCCGGTGGCAGTTTGACACATTGGTAAATCATCATCTACAACATTTTGTCATTATGTTAATTGAAATTTAATATAGTAAAAGTACTAAATACTTGGACTGGTATGAGTCTAAAAAAATTTAATTGAATTGACATGCTAAATTGCTTAAATAAATGACCTCATCAATATTCAAATTCACGGACATGCATCTATTTGCTTATGCATGAACACATGAGCGACGCCATTGACCGGCGTCATAATGGAATTGCAAATGAAGTCAAGCCGTTTCCCAGAAACACTTGAAATGCGGCTAAGCGTGTTTACTGGAAAGATGTGAGCGGTGATAAATGGAACCCGTTTTCACAAACTGTGTTTTTGGCGGGAATGAGGAGCTCCAGCTGGACACTGGGAGCGCACGTCCTCTCGCCCGTGGACACGCGACACGAGCGTGCGGGAACACCTCGCAACCTTTCATCGGATTGTGCCGGGTCCACACGCCCAAAACTATAGATCGGCAATAATTTCCCTGGAGTCTCAGTCACGCACGGACACATCGCTGTAAATGAGCGCATGTAATGCAGCTGCATGCCTGCTACCGTATAGCATGTGGCGTAACCATGGCGACGTGGGAGGTCCATGTTTGCGCCGTTCATTGAAAGGTATGACGCTCAAGGGCAATTAAGTGGGGTTGCAAAGAAACTTTTTGGAAATTTATGCATATTTCAGCAATTGTTAGAATTGTACTTGATCACCGACCTCCTCAAAACTTAGCACCAAATATACTGATGTATCATACATACTTCCTCCTAGTGGAATTAAAAAGCCAAATGGAATGTGAAAGAAAGGAAGGCTTTCCTCAGACTGTCACCGGCGATGAGTTTTTTTCTTGTCAAAAATGATTGGCTGCTTGCAGAGTTGAATAAACGAACCGCTTCTTTGAAATTATTATTTTTTAAATGAAATTATATAAATTATTTAAAAAGAAAAAGAGAGCAATGATGATGACATGTCAAATCAGTAAAATTACCGAGTGAACAATACTGAGCTCTCCAGAATTTTTTTTTTTTATAAAATAAATTTAAAAAAAGACTTCTTTTTTTTCTGCTTCTCTAGAAGCAGTTATGCATGGAGGGGAGGTAGCAAGGCGACAGAGATACTGTCAACACGATCAGCTTTTGCTCTGATTTATTTAAAAAAAATAATAATAAAAGTTGCCAGCAGCTGCTCATTAGCTCCATGGACAACATAAGGGGTCCAGACGGAAGCAAAGCCGGCTTCGTTCCTCAAACAAATCTCGTACACAAAGAAGCATTTCAAGACTTGCGTGTGTCCAAAAGAAGACGCTGAGGACGTTTAACGGTTGTAATGTACATGCCAAGTCTGGAGTGGCGCTGTAGCGCAGTTAACGGAAAGCGTAGAAGAAGAAGATAAACACTTTTTTTTTCTAACTTTATTGCAATGTACAGAACAAACATGGCTTTGCATGTATCAAAACAACATGAAAAAGACGAACACGGTAGAAGCGACAATGGCGGGTGGTTCAAGTCCAACACCGCTTGTTGAACGTGGGAATAAAGAAGCAAAATATTTTGCTGCATAAGCAAGCTAACGAGTATGTATGTATTATTTGCATAGTTTTGGGCTAGAATTCTATCAGTACAGTATTAAATAGCTTTTCCGTACAGAAGCATCCAAACTTATCACATTACGAGTACATGCAAATATTTTTAGGTCTTTTTTCTTAATACTTTTAACCTTGACTACCTCGTCCTTGTATCTGATGATCAGAATGGGAGCGTCGGACAACATCTACAAAGGGCGCAGTACCTTCATGGAGGAGTTGACTGAAGCCTCGGAGATTATTTCTCACGCCACCGAGCGTTCCCTGGTCATCTTGGACGAGCTGGGCCGGGGCACCAGCACCCACGACGGCATCGCCATCGCCTACGCTACCCTGGAGTACTTCATCAGAGATGTAAGTTTGTGTTTTAAGAAGTACGACAGCAAAGCCATGTGACTTTCATCTTCTTAAAACGTGCACGCCTTTGTCTTTTTACAATAAACATTGGGATGTGAAAGCCGGTTCAATTAACCTTCAAGTTAATGGCCTCCAATTGGATCATTGTGTATTTGTGGGCTCCTTTGACCGAGCTCGCTTATAGGCGCTGCTGGTCCGTTGTTTGTTTTGAAGGAAGAAAAGAGAGACGAGGCAACGAGAAGTGAAATAGCGGCGAGGCTTCATCTACAGTACTATGTTAACTCAATCACTGCCATAAATTCATTTGAACTATTTCTATTTAACAGTTTTTTCCGCTTTTGTTAACAAGAGTATGAAAACCTAGAATTTTTTTTAATGATACATTTAGAACAGATATAAAAATTGTGATTCGTGAGTTAACGAGTGAAGTCATGCAATTAATTACTATTAAACATTTTAATCGCCTGATGCCTCTAATTTTTAATATTTTTTCTTTTCTTTTTTTAATCTTTTCCTTTAAAAAAAATAACTAGTAAAGTCATGTGATTAATTACAAGTAAAAAAATTAATCGCCTGAAGCCCTTCATTTTTTATAATAAAAAAAAAAATAATTAAAGTTAACTAGTGAAGTCATGCAATTAATTACAATTAAACATTTTAATCACCTGTAGCCCCTAATTTGTACTAATCTTTTCTTTTCTTTTTTAAATAAATAAGAATTAACTATTGAAATAATGCGATTAATTACAATAAAAAAAAAATAATCGCCCGACGCCCCTAATTTTTAATAATCTTTTAAAATCTTTTCTTAAAAAAAAATTAAATTAACTTGTGAACTAATGCGATTAAATACAATTACAAATGATAATTGCCTGACGCCCCTAATTTTTAATAATCGTTTTTTCTTTTAAAAAAAAAAGAAGAAAAATGAAAAGATTATTAAAAATAGGGGCGTTAGGCGATAAAAATTTGGAATCGTAATTAATCGCATGACTTCACTAGTTAACTCACGATTAATCTGTTCTAAATATACAATAAAAACATTTTCGAGGTTTTCATACTCTTGTTAACAAAAGTGGGAAAAAAAGTGTAAACTAATAGGAATCGTTCAAATGAATTTTTGACGTCAATAGCCGTCAATGGCAGTGAATGAGTTAATAACGTTTTCGTTGGTTCCAAAAAAGCCACACAATCAAAACGGATGTCGTGTGGCTCACCTTTGCGCTCATAAAGGATGGATTTGCTTCCATGAAGTGTTTCCTGTGAGCTCATATCAGCTCCTATTATAGTGATTTATACCGGTATTGTATGCAGCAGTTTGTTGAAAAGGAAAAGATACACGATTTTGTAAAAATTGTGTTTTATGGGATTGTTCTTCCACATGCAATTTGTGGCTGTTTTGGGACACACTGACAAAATAATGTGAAAGGAGGAGAATTCCATCACTTTGGTAGAGGTTTGGTCTCGGGAAAGGTGAAAAGTACGGAGAAAGAAAGAATCTGCTTATGATGAAAACACACAAGGTCGTCTGTGAAGCGTGGCGTACATCATGGCATGGCTTCGGATTGCATGGCTGCTTCAGGAAACGGGCTCGTCTCGGGCTCAAGTCATGATGGAGGCTGCAAAACCTTTACAGAAAAATGCATCCAAATTAATCAGGAGAGGCTTCATCATGCAACATGGCAATGACCCGAAACACATCAAAGGAAAAAGTCAAATTGATTAAGTCTGTCACCACAACTTAATGGGGGCGTCAACCTTAAACATTTCTTGACAATAATATGTTATAAGTGACCTCATAAGTCCAAACATGACATTTGTGGAATATGAGTTATGCAGAAAATCCAGCCGTTTATATCCATGTCAGTGGGCAGCCATTTTGCCACCTGTATTCTGAAGCCGAGCTGTGATTGGTTGTTACCTGAGACCTGAGCAACTGTGATGTCATTTTCACTCGACAGCAAGTGGCAAAATGGCTGCCTTCGGATATTGATAAAAACTGCAGGATTTTGCTGCTTAACTCATATTCCACAAATGCAATATTATCTCGTTGCTCCCAAAAACGTATAAATACGTTCTATTTTAAATATTACCATGCTCCCAAAGACTTTTTTTTTTTTCTTTGCTTAAGCATACAGAATACCATATTTAGACTAGTGGATAGAACATATTATTGTGGGGGGGTGACTTCCCTTCTCAGTTTGATGTCTGTGGGTTGCTTCAAACAAAAGGTATTTAACACATCTAAATATAAATCTTTTGATCTGAAACCCCAAAGTCTTCATTATACAACAAAAGCAAAGCAATTGACCATGCCGTTCCAATACTTTTGGAGGGGACCGTTTCATTCGTACAGTTTTTTTTTTTTTGGACACAATTTTGTGGCTTATGTAATTTTGTGGCTTGATGCTGACTTTTTACCCACCTGTTGTATAACAACATTGATTTGTTGAAGAGGCCTTGCTATAAAAGGAGGCGCAGGCAAAAAGAAGTTGGACTTTCCTTGGTACAAGAAGACCCACACTGTCTCTCATGCACTCTTCCTCCCACTCCTCCTCTGCCATGTCCTCTTCCTTCTCACCAGACATGCCCGCTCGCGTCAAATTCTGTCTTCTCCTTTTTTGGACTGGGTTGTTATAGAAACGCACCTTTCCCTGCCCCCCAGCATTCACCCGTGAGGTAGTTAAGAATGTAGATGGCTTTCATAACGCCGCTCATGGATGAGACGGCCTTGATGCTGAAAATGAAAAAGCGTAACGTTTGCAGGAAGCCGCCGGGTTTTGTGTTCAAGTCGCAGCTGTCGTGCGCGGGGTTCCTCGGCTGTCTTCAAGGTGGCCTCCTCCTCCCCGGACATTACTCTCCATCAGTCCCACTGGGGTTGTCGCACGAGCAGCGGGTCTTGCTATTAGCGTCACCCCACGCATGTCGCTACACACATTGCTATGTTCTTTTGGCACGGGCTTCTGTTGGGTGCCTTTTCATTGAGATTTGGGAAGATGACAGCATTCCATTTTTCCGCAGTCGCTGGTGAGCTGGTAAAGATGGCAATCGTTACAACGGCAATAAAAGCACAACTTTCCATAGAGATTTTGGTGACTTTTCTGACTCCTTTGATTGAAAGCATGTTTGGCGATCATTTTTCAAGATGATAATGAGGCTTGTCATAGAGCAAAAGAATAACAAGGGATATTCCATACCACTATTTTTCAGACTGATACCAGGAGTCCTCAATTCTTGAGTATGCATCAATACCGATTAGGGCTGGGTTTAAAAAAATCGAATAATCGATTATTGAATTGATTTTTATTTTTGAACCCAATATCGATCTATAAAACCATGAATTAATTATTTAACTAATCTACTGCCAATGACGGCTATAAACGTCAATAATTAATTTGAAATATTTCTATTAGTTTAACATTTTTTCCACTTTTGTTAACCAGAGTATGAAAACCTTTTTTTTTTTTTTTATTGTACATTCAGAACAGATATAAAATTTGTGATTAATCGGGAGTTAACTAGTGAAGTCATGCGATTCAATTACGATTAAAAATCTCCCGACACCTCTAATTTTTAATAATCTTTTCTTTTTTTTTAAATCGCGTCAGGCGATTACATTTTTTTTAATTGTAATTAATTTCATGACTTCAATAGTTAATTCACGATTAATCACAAATTTTATATCTGTTCTAAGTGTACAATATTTTTTTTCTAGGTTTTAATTTTTAATAATCTTTTCTTTTTTTAAATCGCGTCAGGCGATTACATTTTTTTAATTTTAATTAATTGCATGACTTCGATAGTTAATTCACGATTAATCACAAATTTTATATCTGTTCTAAGTGTAAAATATTTTTTTTCTAGGTTTTCATACTCTTGTTAAGAAAAGTGGGGGGTGAAATGTTAAACTAATAGAAATAGTTCAAATGAATTTTTGACGTCTATAGCCGTCATTGGCAGTGAACGAGTTAAGCTATAAGTTTAATGAAGTGTGCACATTCATGTGGGGTCATTTCACTGAGCATAATTCCTCGAGTGACTCCAACCAGTTCGTGACGGAACCTCAAACTGACAACTCTTCCTGCGGAGGGCTGCAAAAAACAAAGGTCATTCGCTGTTCACCTTTAATGTTGAACCCAAACAAGATCAGCAACATCCACACATGCAACGTTTCGACACCAAATCTTATCCACTTTGTCTTTGAGGCTCATAAACTGCCCTCGGCGAGCGCTTGTTAGCTGCGAGGTGCGGACACTGACATAGCGGAGAGGAAATGTAGTTTGCGTCTAATTGGATAGAAAAGCGTTGTGAGGTGGAGGGACGGCGTTGCTGTGTTGACACCTCGAGCCTTTTGCGAACACGCTCAAATCCCATGGCTGACTGACAGCGTGTCGTTAGGAAAAAAAAAACTCACACAACTGTGTCGAGTTGAAGCTTCACATTAAGAACTAGAAAATGCAATTTCTGCGTGAAGGCTGAGAGGCTGAATGAAAACTTATGGAATGAGATGGAATGAGCACAGTTGAAATTTGGAATGGTTTGAATGTATCAAAAGTGGAGAAGTCAAAGGTGATATACAAGAATAGGTGAAAACATAATTTTTTTATCTTTTATTTTGAAAATGTTTTGCTGTTGGCATAAGATGAACAGGTTAATGTTGGAATGGTTTGAATCGGTCCAAAAATATAAAAATTAGAGAAGAAGAAAAAAGTCAAAGTTTTGGCTTTTATTTTGAAAAAAAGGGCTAAACTAAATTAGAGGGGGTGACATTATAATTTTGGGCTTTTATTTTGAAAAACAAAAACGCAGGAACGATAAGCTGTTTAAAGTTGAAAGTGTTTGATTCAGTCAAAAAAAAAAAAGTAGAAATTAAAGGGGAAAAGCCCAAAATGTGCAATTTAGAATTTTTTTGTGGATATTTTGATGGTGAAAATGTTGAATTTTTGGTGAGTGGGTATTTTTGGCATGTTGAAAATTGTTCCAAAGATAAATTGAATGATTTCAATTTTTTAAATTGAATGTGCCAATTAATTGTGAATGTTGGTGGAATAATTTCGATTTTTTTTTTTTGTTAATTATTTTTGGGGAAATTTTAATTAGTAGAGCGGGGACGGACTACTTCATGCAGGATGGAGCCACAGTTTTTCCTCAGTGGTACTTGGGGGGGCCCGCATAGGACCACGCACTTCCTAACTTCACGCTTCATATTTCATTATTAATAATGCATTTTTCAGTCGATGTATAAAATATCAACTATTCTAACCCAACAACAAAGAGTTTGAAGCAAACAACAAAATAACCCCATACTGTGATTCCCCCCTTTAGATCATAGGGCTATCTTGCATTAAAAAAAATCCAGAGATTTTATCCCCTTGACCCACAGCTTCTCGTAGTTATAGTTGCATATTGCTTATTAGCGTTTTTGAAAATATTTTTGGTTTCATAGAAGAAGAAAATAAATCTGCCCATCCCTGTATTAGAGTGATTAACTAGATTGCAGTCAGAACTGGAAACCACCAAAATGATTAATTTGAACTCATGAGCTTTCTGACTTCACCAATCGCTTCAACTCTTTAATTTCATCAGCGTCTCCCACCAACGAAGGCTGTCAGTGCACCCTGGGGTGGTCTGCTAACGAGCGGCCATTAGCATCCAATCACACCATTATTCACACGCCAATCTCCCGCCACCGCGCTTCATTTGTTTGTACCTTTCAATGTAGGTGGACAGCCGTGATTTAAAGTAACGTGTGAGTGAGTGCAGGTCCGTGTGCCTTTTCCTGGAAGAGTGTGGGCGTCGCCCTGTTCAGACTGAGGTACAGTATTTCTAGTGACGTGACCTTTGTCACGCCGAGCGAGTCCTGGAGTCATTCATGTTCTGCAGTTTTTTAGAGAACAGCATGTTTTTCAAAACGGGGGGGATCCAGGTTTAATTATTATTTGTGTTTTTTTAAGTCATTAAAATACACAGAATTAATTACATTTGTTGGTTTGACCAATCAGCTGGTGTGTACTTGAGCTAACAACACCACATTTCTCCCCATTTTTTGTTATAAATGTAATGCAATACACATTTGGAGTTACTAGAATGATGTCAAAGGCTCCAGAAGTAAATCCCAAAGAGAAGGAATAAAATACAATATTGGTGCATTGTTTTGATCTGAATCCACAGTCGACACAAATCCTCTTTGTTCTTCGGCGGAGACAGACTCTTACATAATTGTTACCACACCTACCATTTGTTGCGCGTATTCCATTTTCTAAATCCCTATTTCTCCCTCCCACATATCTCTCTTGCACTCGAATAAAGACTTGATCATCATCAGCGCGTATGCACAGAAATAAACAGGGGATACTGTATTTATTTAGTGACAAAAGCGTTATTTCATTTATTCATCAATTGGGGGCTTCGCTTGACCCATTAGTTGAATCTTCTCTTCTCATTTCATTTTGTTTCGGCTAAGATATTTTTGGATAATTCTGGGCTTCAAACGTAATTTGTCACAGTGCAGGGCTGAGTGCGGACTCAGCATGTTTTCGTTGTTGTCTCGGATTCAGCCGTAGGACTCGCAAAAATATTTTTAGCGACCCAACCGACTGTTTTTACTCCTGAAAATTAATGTCTTCCTTCAAAAGAAACTTGAAATACAGTTTTTTTTACATGATTAAAATAGACCAGCATTGACTTTGGCCACCTGGTGAGCATAATAACATTTTCGCCAATTTTGTGGTCGTGGAAATAGTATTTTTCTGCCTTAAGGTTTAGTCTTGATCTCATCTTGTGGACTCGGACTTGACCTTGGACTCCGACCTTGTCCCACTCTGACTTGACTTTGGACTCCGACCTTGTGGACTCGTACTTGACTTGAACTCGGACCATTGTGACCCGAATTTGACTTGGACTCAATAAAGGTGGACTTGACTACAGCCCTGCTAAAGTGTTTTGGATAAATTTTGTAGATGAACTTACCGCACCTTCATGCACTACTGAAAGGATTCTTCTGGGATCATCTGCAGCTTCGTATTTACGGCCATCTTGATGTGGTCCCCGTCTTCATAATTGATTTGTCTGAGTTTGGGGGAAAAAGAAAAACAATTCGGACTGTCCTGTCACCTCTTTTTGCAACCCTGTATACAAAGTATCTCTTGTGACATCAGTCCTGTAACTTTTCTGACACAACTCGGAGAACAGAGATTGGACGAAATCACACAAACTCCTGAAAATCTTTCACTCCCTACATGTGTTATGTTCAGGTGTCCCAAAATTGTCAGTAAAGTCTAATTAAGAAACACCTTTGGAATAATGTCCCAAAATGAGAGGTGGGGGGCGGGGGGCACCATTTTGAATTTTGAATTTTGAATTTTGAATTGCCGTATGGGATTGTTAGAAAGATGACAAATCCAACATGAAGATGAGAGCATCTGCTTGAACGTTTTCATGTTCTGCACAATAGTTGGATCTGAAATTCTTATTTGTTGGTAGCGGCTTGCAAAGCTGGTGAGTAGGTGGGCAGAGGTTAGCTCGCATGGCAAGTGAATTTATTCTCGTAGTCTCTTTCTTTTTGGACAGACTTTACATAACATGGAAACAGTGCCAACAACAATCTTGTTGACATGGGTCAGCCATTATTTAACACATGCAGGTTTTTTTTGTTTTTTTTTTAACCAGATTGAAGTTTCTAAATCCTAATGGTTGCTACATGTGATGAATAAAATGAATGGATGAATGCTTTATTTCCTTCCTTTACTGCAGGTGAGGTCGTTCACCCTCTTTGTGACCCACTATCCTCCCTTGTGTGAGCTGGAGCGAGTGTACCCGCAACATGTGTCCAACTACCACATGTCCTTTCTCCTCAATGAACCTGATGTGGCTACTGACACACAAGGTATGTGTTTCTGCGTGTACATTTAAAGGAAAGGGAGGGAAGTCAACCCCCCAAAAAAAACATTTCTTGACAGTAATATGTTCTATGCTGCCCCACTAGTCTAAATACGATATTCTGGTTGATATTGCGTAATCCAGTCGTTTTTATCTGTCTCAGCGGGTGGCCACAGTTGCTCAGGGCTCAGGCAATGACCAATCACAGCCCACCTGTTTTCTGAAGCTGAGCTGTGATTGGTTGTTGCCTGAGCCCTGAGCAACTGTGATGTCATCTTCAGTCGACAGTTAGTGACAAAGTGGCCGCCCACTGAGATGGATAAAAACGGCTGGATTTTGCTTCATAACTCATATTCCACAAATGCAATATTAACTCGTTGCTCCCAAAAACGTATAAATACGTTCTATTTTAAATATTACCATGCTCCCAAAGACGTTTTTTTTTTTTTTTTTTGCTTAAGCATACAGAAGGCTTTGAATGAACTGAAGAGAATGCTTGAAGCAATGGTAGTTATAACAAAAAGTATAAGATATTAACTGGGGCCATGTTGCAAAAAGTTCTATTCTAATGCTAATTGCTGCAAAACGGAAACAGATAGAAATATACTTTTTTCCTGAAGAAAGAAAAGACTCTAACATTTCTTTTGGCAGGTCCATGTTTTTATATCAATATAACACAATATTCTGTAGGCCTTGCAAAATCAGTAAAAATTCAGTAAATCAGCCGGGAGCGAAGGGGGTTGCTTCAGTGAAAATCGCTGGGAGTGAATGAGTTAATCAGAATGTCATGTTTAGACTAGTGAGGTCACATATAACTAAGGTTGACTTCCACTTAAAGACCTTTCAGGCCTTTTCGACTTTAGAGCTGTTATCTTTGCAGATGGAGAGGTTTGTCCGGAATTCATCACCTTCCTCTACCAGTTAAGCGAAGGAGCCGCTGGACGGAGTTACGGCCTCAACGTCGCCCGCTTGGCTGATATCCCGCAGTCAATACTCCACACTGCGGCCCTCAAGGCCCGAGAGCTGGAGGATGCAGTCAACTCACGAAGGTGTACCCAGGCACACATTCAGAAATGCTGTTCCTCTAAGGTCGTTGACCCAATTAGCTTCAGGTTCGCAGTACAAATAAAGAAAAGTTGATACATTTTCAGACGTAGGCTCTTCTGTCTCTCTCCTGAGGCTTACTGTGGATCTCTAAAAAAAAATTGTACAAATGTGTATATATATAATATTCTCTAAATGAATGAATGATCTAGAATAAAAACATATTGATAATTATGCGTCTTAAATGTGTTCAACACACACAAAACCAAAAGGAATAGTTAACTCATTTGCTCCCAAAGACATATTTATACGTTTAAAAAATATATATTTTTATGGTAGAACATACAGAAGGCTTTGATGCAGCCTCTCAGCTGCACAAAACTGTTGAAGCAATGGTAGTTATTACAAAAACGGCCAGCAGGTGGCAGCAGAGCTAAAGAGATCAACCAGGGCCATGTTGAAAAAAGCTCATTTAGCCACAGTTCTATACAGATTTGTGAATAATGACGAAACCTAGCTATACTCTAATGCTAATCGCTGCGAAACGGAAACAGATAGAAATGTATTTTTTCCTGTTGAAAGAATAGACTCTAATCTTTCTTTTGGTAGGTTTTTATAGCAATATTCTGTGGGTCAAATTCCAGTAAAACAGCCGGGAGCAAAGGGGCTTGCTTCAGTGAAAATGGCTAGGAGTGGATGAGTTAAATATTTAAAAAATGTCAGAGTCCAAATTTGTAAGTTATCAAAACAAGAGAGCCAAAAGGTAGATGATTTTTTAATTACCTAAAAATGTCAAAAAGTGACCATAAAATGTCCAAAGGGAAAAAGCAGAAAGTTACCATAAAATATCCATGAAATTGCCAAAAATGTCAGCGGATTGAATAAAACAGGCAGAAAAGAACACGTTCAATCTTCAAATGTTTTGCAGCTCCAGACACATTTTTGCTTATTTATTTGGCCTAAAACGGCTGTTTTGACAGGAAAGGTTGCTGACCCCTGGTTTATAAGAACGCACTGATGAAATCATAAGCAATCATTCAACCCAATACAATTTCAAGCTAAAAAGAGCGAGAAAATCCAAGAAAATGTCTGCATTTAGATGTCCTTTCATGAATACAGTGGCTAAATATTCATTTAGCACAAACGCTGTTTGTTGCTAGTTTGCCAAGTTCACTCCGAATTATGCGTTAGCTAGATGAGAAGTCTGTGCTACTTGGGATTGCTACATAATGGGAGAAAAAAAAACTTTTGTGATCAAATGAGGCACAGTGTCTATTTCAGTGTTGGAGGCTGCTATTCGATGATGACAGTAATATAGATTTACATGCAAAATCTTTCAACTGGAAAGGTTTTTATATACCGTGAAAAAGCATGTGTGTGTGGACTGCCTTCTTTTGTACTGAAATGAATGTCTGTCATCAAACATACACTTTAACCCCAATGTGAAACCGTTACGGAAACATTGCAGACGTGAGCCCTTTAAGATAAAAAAGAAAAAGTCATCTCATTGGTGCTTTAATGGATCCTGACATGTGAGAGCGGCGAGTCTGCGTGTCGTGAGGTTGAATTCAAAGCAGCTTCAGTGACATGAAATGGAATGTTTATGCAAGGGTTAACACCCAAATGAACCTGATTTCATAGCCGTGCTCACAATCCTCAACCACAAATTGTACACAATATTCCAGGAATGTCAGACGGGAGATTAGCGGAGCCTCGCACAGCCGCTACGAGGGCAAAAGACAAGCTCGCATATTAAAAGCGTCATTTATTGTCGTTTATGTTTGTCTGTCGCGTTGTTTGCCTTCTGCCACACAAAACCTGCATTCATGAGACGCTTGAAGCCAGGAGACAATTGAACCAAACAGCAGGACAGGAGAAACATTTTAATTAGTGACTTCAATTGGTCATATTATGGAAAATTGACTTTTTAATGGCTTGGATGCACATCAAGTCACCAATTTCATATTTGTGTTGGTGATGTGTTCATGTGCCACACTCGCAGCGTGGTGTGTGAAGTGCTGCCTCTGTCAGTGAAAAGTTGGTAAAAGGGTTTAGGGCTGCTTGCGTTTTCCCACAGCTATGTAGGAAGAAGTGCTAGCGTCTTCTGTTTTAATCATTCTTAGTAAGTCACAGTGTCCCATCAATTGTGAGCTATTTTTAGAACAGATCCTTGGGCTACTGGGTTTAAAAAAATCGAATAATCAGTATCAAATTTTCCTTTTCGAGTCTGATATTGTTTCATAAAACCATTAATTGATTATTTTTTATATATTTTTTCCAATAAATTCATAGGAAAATAGTTTTAAAGGACAATTTTTTTTTTTATCTTAACGTTTTCTTGAAATTTACTGTTCATATGAATTTAAATTTACTGCACTTAAAAACAATTCAGAATGTTTTTAATTTATATTTACAATTCTTGAGTTAAAATTATGGCAATATTTTCATCTCATGACATCTTGCTGATGTCAATGTTTGTGTACTTTCATTAATAAAAACGAAACTAAATTAAACTAAATCATCTATCCAGTTACTGCCTCCCCAAAATATTATTTGGAATTTAATGTTTGTGGAGTTTTTACCTTGTCCTTGATATTTAAGAAGAATTGCTGTTCCATAATTAATCAGTATCGGTATTGAATTGAAGTGAATCCAATCAGGAAATAATCGAACTGAACTCTTGTGATTTAAAATCGATTGAGGAAATTAGAATCGATACCTAACCCTACTACTCATGTTGTCCTTAGGGCTAACTGTTACCCGCTGGCACTTGTTTTTTAAAACTTTTATTCATTTATTTTTGGCAGCGCACATTAAAAAACATCCCAGATTAATATAGTGGCGCTTGTAACCAGCAGATCGGAATAGATGTAAATTGATCGTAATGACAAAAAAAAAAAAAGTCTCCATGTAAACCCGGCTAACGGCGGTTCTAACTTGAAGTTGTCTCCATGCCAATGTTATTAACAACACAACACGGAAAACCTCGCTGGAATCGACAGGTTTGTCGGTCAACGTAGAGCAAACTAGCAACGAGATTAGCATCAACTTAAAAACAACTTCTGAAGTAATAAAG
This sequence comes from Vanacampus margaritifer, assembly GCF_051991255.1. Lineage (NCBI taxonomy): Eukaryota > Metazoa > Chordata > Actinopteri > Syngnathiformes > Syngnathidae > Vanacampus > Vanacampus margaritifer. The sequence goes on along the minus strand of NC_135434.1, from coordinate 10,399,833 downwards.
ACTGGGAAACACCGTCCAAATACAGGCTGCGGAACAGACGGCCTGCTGGGAAATTCATGGCCGCGTAGTAATCCTCAGCATATGAAATGTCCGTCCGCCACACACACACACACACACGCAGCCGTACCTCCTCATCAGTATAATCCTTCCTATATGAAATGTTTGTACTTTGTTGGACTGAGACCACACTGAGTACACAAGACACACATGGAGGAGGGGGGGGGGGTCAGATAAAGCTCCCGGTCAGAGGATGACAACACACAGCTGTGCAATGTATATACCACAAAAGACTCAATGCATATGTGGGAATATGCACACGTGTGCTAGATTGACGACGAGTTTTGTTTGGTTGTGTCTCCAGGAGGGCGAAGGGGAAGTTACTGCCGGAGCTTTGGAGCATCTCGGACAAATCCTCTCTCGCCCGGTGGCTGCAGTCCAACTCCTGACAACCATGTAATGCAAATAGAACATTTTGCAGGTGTGTGTGTTTTTTTTGTTTTTGTTTTTTAGTCCCAGGTTGGTGTTTTCTATACACTAGCATGTAAACAGTCTAAATATGCACCAAGGATGACTGTTATGGATGGTACTACAAGGGGGGGGGTTTGGGTGCTTTTCTACCCTTAGGAGTTTTTATCCTTGAGGTCAAGGTACGAGTTGTGACCTATTGCTGTACCATTTTATATGAATCATTAATTGATTGAAGGTACATTGAATCCTGGCTTTGACAGAACGAATTTTCAGGTTCGGAACGCTTTCCACCTCCGATTGTTTTCATGGCGCTGAGATGAGATTTAGCACTTGCCATAGTTTGAAAGTGCTAAGGATAAATAACAAAATCGGATAGAGATGGCAACCAGCACGTGTCAGTGAATTAGGTACGAAATGTTTTGAATATCAGAGAGAGACAGTAATCTGATGTACATACTCATCAATGTAATAAACAAGAATTTCTAAGGATCTTGCAATCTCTAGTTATTATCCTTCCACTTAATAGCAGCCTCATCACGCCGCAGATTCTACGCCATCAAAGTACAAAATGCAGCTTAACTCATTCACTGCCATTGACGGCTATAGACGTCAAAAATTCATCTGAACTATCTCTATTAGTTTCCACTTTTGTTAACAAGAGTATGAAAACCTAGATTTTTTTTTTATTGTACATTTATAACAGATATAAAATTTGTGATCAATCGTGAGTTAACTAGTGATTTCAAGCGATGAATTATGATTACAAATTTTAATCGCCTGACGCCCCAAATTTTTTATCAGGTTTTCTTTTTTTTTCCATTCACTGCCATTGACGGCTATAAACGTCAAATTATTTTAAACAATTTCTATTGGTTTAACATTTTTTTCCACTTTTGTTGCCATTAATTACGATAAAAAATTTTTTTATTTTAAATCACGTCAGGAGGTTAAAATTTTGTAATTAATCGCATGACTTCAGTAGTTAATTCACGATTAATCACAAATTTTATATTTGTTATAAATGTACAATAAAAAAAAATCTAGGTTTTCATACTCTTGTTAACAAAAGTGAAAAAAATGTAAACTAATTGCACTAGTTAAAATGATTTTTTTACATCTATAGCAGTCAATGGCAGTGAATGAGTTAATTGGGACAACGGGTGCACTTTCCTTTTTTCCGATAAAAAAAAAAAAGAAACAACTTTTTCTGCAGCTCTCAGCATTCGCGTGTACTATCTGAGGGCATTGCAATTTCTAGTTGTTATTATTCCTTCCTTTGCTCTTTTGTTATTGCTCAACAGATTGGGTGTAATATAAGAAACAAGAAGTCTGCGGTCCGTTCGGGATGCTTGAGAATTGCTGCTTTGATTTTTGTTATTATTTTTGATTAACAGTGTGGCGGCTTCTCTCGACAGATTACATCCGAAAGAACAAAATGTGTGGCTTGTTCAGGACAGGTTATTAAATTTTCCCCCCTTTTTATAGCACTTTGTTTCTGAAATGTTGGGCTTGTTTGAGATCATAGACAAAAAAAAAAAAAGCTACGTTGCAAACATGGCGCTTTTGAAGCATGTCCAATGAGATGCGGCGATGAACTTGACTTGTCTCGCGGCAGTTTAGCATGGTGTGAGCAATTCTTAAAAATAAAAAAAAAGAGGCATTAAGCTGTTTATTGCTTCATGCTAAACATCAAACAAGGAGAAAAGAAGATTAATATGTATCTTAATGCAAACACATAGACACTGACCGCCAATTAACTCATTCACTGCCATTGACGGCTATAGACGTCAAAAATTCATTTGAACTGTTTCTATTAGTTCAACATTTTTTTCCACTTTTGTTAACAAGAGTATGAAAACCTAGATTTTTTATTATTATTTTATCTGTTATTATTATTAACAGATATACAATTTGTGATTAATTGTGAGTTAACTAGTGAAGTCATGCGATGAATTATGATTACAAATTGTAATCGCCCTGATGCCCCAAATTTTTTATCATGTTTTCTTTTCTTTTTTTTTCCATTCACTGCCATTGACGGCTATAAACGTCAAATTATTTTAAACAATTTCTATTAGTTTAACTTTTTTTTCCACTTTTGTTAACAAGAGTATGAAAACCTAGAATGTTTGTTATTGTACATTTACAACATTTTTAAATGAATTTATGGCAGTGGGTGAGTTCATTCGGCAATTAATAATTTTTTTCCCAGACAACTTTTTACTTTTACTCCCTACTTTTGAAAACAGACATCTGTACTTTTATACTCCATACTTTATCTGAATGTGCTTGTTGGGCTCCACCCATAACAGAAAGATGTAAAATCAATATTAATAGTAAATAGAGAGCGGTAAAGTCAACGTTGATGATTGAGACCTTGGGGTCTTATAAAACGTAAGAAACATGCAAAGCAGCGACACGGACGAACATGAACCAGAAGGAAGCAAGAGATTCTCCATTCATGGCCTAAAGGAAATTGTTTGAAGTTGTCAGCTCCAAGAATGTTTCATGGTAAATGTGTTGTGTCTTGCGCCCAGCTAAAAAGCACAAGCTTCTCATGTTCAGGAATTCTCCGCCTAATTCGGAGTAAAACAAGGAAGGTAAGGTTTCATTTTTTTTTCCTTTTGCATTATTAGCTAATTTAGCTTTTGGTTTCCCCTTATAAGTTTGATAGCATAAAAGATGGAGTCGATGCTTGTTTTTTTTCTTCTTCTCAGTTTGAGCACTATGATATTTTCCCGTTTATTAAAACTGGTATTGTTTAGAAATTAAGAGTAAAAAATAAAATAAAATTGTATTTGAGTAGATTTCAGAAAGACATAACTCTTTTAGAACTTTTTAAAAATGTATTTTATTTTATTTATTTGGGTAGCTGCTCTCCATGGTGTGTAATTTTTTAAATTTTGCTGCTGCTTTTTTTTTTTTTTTTAGCCATTCAATTTAGACAGGTTAACATTCTATTTGGTGGTTCATATTTAAAAAACATTTATTTTTACTTTCCAGGAACTTTAAAATATAGCACTATGGACTCTCGCATATACGCTCAGTTTGGCGCATCTATTCGTATATTTGCAGATAAAAAATAAAAATTTAAAAAAAAAAAAGGGAAAAAAAAGAAGAAGCAACTTAAAAATATATATTTTGGGGTTTGGCTCCTCCCCTCCCTAGCGCCCTTTTTTCTTAAATCAGCATCTTTGGAATACTTCAATATTCACGTGCCGGCCCCCAGTCCCAATTCCCCGCGAATAATGGTGGTCCACTGTGGCGTAGTATGGCTCTGGTTTTATTCCTAGAACGTATATTTAATATTTTTCTAAGCCACTGTAAATGCAAAGTTTTAACATGAACACTACTCAAGGAAAAACATACCTGAATAATGATTATATTAATCTGTTGTTATATTATATTATATTACATGTAAATGTTAAATAAACTATTTTTTAAATGTCATGAAAATGTATTGTGTTAAAAAAGTTAAATACAACTGAACTGTACATAGGCAGTGATTCTTTTGCATACCACTAGAGAGAGCCATACACCACTAGTGGAACTCGGAACACTTTGACACTTGACCCAAGTCAAGCAGTTGAATGGGTCGACTTTTTTTTTTTTTTTTTTTTAACACACAAGTATGTGAACCTGCTTTTTGCCACCTCTGGTGCATCTGTAGATAAAATAAGACTTCTATAGTATGTTTGGTTTGGTTCCTGCATGCAGTCCTAAAGTACAGACGCTCCCCTACTTACGAACATTCGTGTTACGAACAACGGTACATACGAACATGTCTGCGCGCATGTCAAAAAATGTTCGGAAAGAGATGCTGTAAGTTAGATTTTTTATTGCGCACCTTTTTCCGAGTACTGTAGTGCTTCTTTCCGCCGCTAATACCGACGCTTGGCGCTGTGAGAGCTCACCCAGCATTGGAGGCTCAGCAACGTGTCGAGGAGGAGGAAGAAGAAGAAGAAACGCCTGTCGCTCATAGATAAAGCCATCGCACTCTTCGAGCAGCAAGACCCAAATATTGAACGTTGCACAAAGGTTGCAAATCAATTGAATGATGCCATACAGTGCTACCGCATCATTTATGAGGAAAAAAGAAGAAAACTGTGCAATCGTCGTTAGATCGCTTCTTTTGGCCAGTTTCTAGTCAATCCTCCAAGGAAGATACTCATCAACCCTCATCTTCTTCTCCGCGACCCTCAACTTCTTCCTACATTGAAGTTACGGAGGAGGAAGTAACTTTTGAAGCCCATTCCAGCGACGACGAAGAACCTCTCATGATATAAAATCCTCCTCTTCCTCCTCTTCCTCCTCCATCAAATCCTTAAGCATCGAGTACATCTTCCAAAAGTAAGTTAAACTTCATTTTATTTATCTTATTACGTACATGTACATACTGTGTGTGTCTCTCGCTCTCTCTCTCTAACATACGTAGTACAGTACTGTACGTATTCTCTTTAAACATCAATTATAATACAAAATATAGCACTGAAGCAACTTACGAACAAATTCACCTTACGAACGATCGCTCGGAACGTAACTCGTTCGTAAGTTGGGGAGCGTCTGTAGTAAGAAATTCACGCTCCGCCTTTTCAAATCACTCGGTGAGAGAGTCGGCCACGCACGGGAGGGAGGGGCCGGCGCTCGTGGTTACGTGTGTGCACGTCGGAGCCACACAGAGACTTGACCACAGTCAAAAGCCGATTACATCTTATCTCTTCCGTGTCATTCTGCCCTCGTCCACTTGAGGCTTCTCGATGTTGCCGCCGAAGTTGTGAGCGAGCGCCATGACTTCCCCTTCGGCGTCTCCGGGCGCAGGCAGCTCGGCGGACGCTGCGCTTGCGCCGGCGGCGGGACAACTTTTACGCACGGCTCGGCATCGCTGAGCCCTCCCCACCGACGGGGAAAGTTTCCCCCACGGAGATGGCCAAGCGTTGACCGAGAAGACAAAAGACGTAAAAGAACATCCGAGCCGCGCTTAGGATGCAGAAGAGCGTGCGTTACAACGAGGGCCACGCGCTCTTCCTGTCCGCCGTGGCGCGCAAAGAGGGCACCAAACGCGGCTTCCTGAGCAAGAAGACGGCCGAGAACAGCCGCTGGCACGACAAGTTCTTCGCCCTTTACCAGAATGTCCTCTTCTACTTCGACAACGAGCAGAGCGCCCGCCCCGCCGGGATTTACCTGTTGGAAGGCTGCACCTGCGAGCGCGCACCCGCACCCAAAATGTCCACCACGGGGAAGGAAGCCCTTGAGAAACAGGTGGGAGATGTTAGTTAGCACAACACGTGTCAAACAGTAATTTCTGTATAAGTACGTATAAAGTATATAACGTACAAAAGGATGGAACGCGCTAGCTAGCTTACAGGTAGCCAAAATATTGTACTGCATCACATACTGAGACCTGAACTACTGTTTTTGGTTACCTAATAACTCAGCATCAGTGTTGTGATTGTGAATGTGTGCTAATGTTTTGGTAACCAAGATATAATATAGTGCGCGTCTTTTTTTAAACCCGTGGGCAGTGTTTTATTTTGAAATGGCTCGGTCAGAATCAACAAAAAGTGGTCACAATAACGCCTAGGGGCTTACCAAAAGTATTTTGTAATTTTTTTTTAACTTATAAAAGCTCTCAGTATGAGTATTGTGGTTTTAGTTGTGTACTAAGAGATGTTTCTAATATTTTGGTTACAAGTCAAAAATACTATTTGGTAACATCTTCAAATATGTTTGTAAACTACACACAATTGTTGGTTTTGGATGAGTGCGACTAATGCTGTGGCTGGTCATTGTATAAAGCTCTGCATCATGATGCCCATCAAAAAGGTTGCTTGCAGCAGGGTTGGAACATCTCTGCAGTGTCAGTGCCTCCTCCCTGCATGTGATTCTCCTCCAAAAGAGTCAGTTGCGCAATACGTTGACTTCCCTCTCCATGCTGCAGTAGGGATGCAATAAGATACATGATGTGGATTTTTAACGTGCTAATTATTGTATGGCTGAAGGTGAAGAGTATGCCTCGCTGTCACCACTTGTTGCCTCACAGCGCGCGAGTGGGAGACCAACGTAGCAACAAGTTGTTTCGAGTTAGCAATAAAAATGAGCGGAGTTCCCTCAATTTATGGCGGCCCATCCTTTAGCATTCTCGATGCTGTTATTTAGAAAGGTTTAACCATGTTCTCCTGCTGTATTGCAGCAATATTTTGACTTAAGTTTCTCTTGTGGAAATTTGCTAAATGCTAACAAACGATGCAAAACACAACAGGCAGGCTAACAATTAGCATTGTGTCATGTTAAAGCTGTTTGATCTTTTATTATTGTTATTATTTTACACAAACTGTTGAACAACACATGCAGATGGAGCATATAACAATACTCAAAGGCAAAGGTTCTTTATCCTCTCTAATGAGTGACTTTTATAGTGACTGACAAACACTTGTCTTTGAGTACCACCATAATGACTGACAATAAACAGTCGGGGAAAAAAAGTGACGGATATTTTATTCCACATTTTTATAATGGTCTCTCAACCTTTGAAATGAATTGGGGGGGATTTTTTCCAAACCGCAAAAAATATTTAAAAATGCTATATTTATGTGGGTTTTTTTGGGGTGAAAAACAAGGTGGGGGTAAAAATAAAATAATAAAAAACAAAAATCCTAAAATATATATTAACAAATGTTAGGATAAAATCTGCAAGTATGCAAATCCATGCTTACCAAACCACAAATGGCAATGCTAGATATCACGACATAAATGTTAGCTCAAACATAATGGATACATTTTGGAATGAGTTATATCAGGGGTGTCAAACATACGGCCTGCGGGCCGGATTAGGCCCGTAAAGGTGTGTAATCCGACCCGCGAGATGCTCTTGTACAGTTTCAAAAAAAAAAAGGAGTAATGTCAGACCAAAATCAAAACCTGGAATTATGTAAATCCTCAGATGAGCAATGCAATTTGTAAACGGAATTAACCTGGATTTCATTATTTTACACACAACCTAAACTTATGTTTTGTTGAAAAAAAATAAAAATAAAAACACAGACTAACATAAATCAAACATAAACGTGCTAAATGTGACACACATTTAGCTACTGGTAACATTAACACATATGACATGGATTAACGTCCTATAACTTCATTAACTGCACCACGCAATGCATTCTGGGAACAACATATATGCCAAGCAGGTATATAATAGAAATAGTTCAAATGAATTTTTGACGTCTATAGCCGTCGATGGCAGTGAATGAGTTGAGTTTGCTAACCGAAGTTAACCCCTTATCATTAGGGATACTGCTGCTGCTCAAGTGCTTGGATTTTCGGCACGTAAACACCGCGCACTGCTCAGATTGTATACGGACTCCATAGGTCGCCAAATGTTTCATTAAATTGGAGGTGTTACATCCCTTGCATGAAAAAGTTTCACTACACCTGTTGCATGTTGAACCACTTCCAAAGTCATCCTTCTTCGGTGAAAAATGAACCCAAACATTTCAACCGGCTTTTGGTTTCGGCATCGCGCCATGATTCCTACTGCAGCGCGCAAGTTAACGCCGGAAGAGCAAGGGGGCGTTACAACAATAAAAGTCGGGCACTGAAATGTTCGTGTTCATCCGGTCTGGTTACTACCGCTTAAGTGAGATCCGGTGCCGTACTGGTACCGACTTTCGATACCCAACCCTATTACTCTCCACTGTAATGTGTTTCAGAATTCTGTTATGTGTCATGTACCATCTAAGCACTTATTCCGGTATTTCACTGCCATACATTTCAAGTTAGCTTAGCCGTTAGCACTCCCAGGTTCTCCTGCGGTCTCCTCTTGTGCGGTTTTGTTGCATACTCAGCTACTCACTGTCCTCCTCTAGTGATACTTTTCAGAATTGTACTTTTATATCCCACCATGGAAGCGAGGATTAGTGACATAGAGGAGCTGTGGTAAGTAAGTATTTAGCCGTGATAGCTAGCTAGCCAGCCTAGCGTTTAGCATTCCCACAATAGCTCTCGAGTAGCGGGGAAGGCAGAGAGGATGGATGACTGTTTGACATGGATGCAATGTTATTATTCATTTATTTATTTATTAACAATCCTTGACCTGGTTTTAATAAAGGGTGCTGGAAGCTTTGTGGTTAAAAGTCAAAATCTATACAGTGGGCTAAATGTATTCCATCTAGCATTTTCAGTATACTGAGCGCCCCTAAAATAATGGTATATTAAGGTTTGCTAATTTGACCTATTCATGCTCTTAGTCGGCAAATGATTGTGAGTCTAATAAACGCTATTTCCAAAATTATGCCTTTGCAAAGATGATCATCAGTTTTAATCATGTTCATTCATGTTACCTCGCGGTACCGTTTCGCTGTACCAAATGCTTTGGTTGGTAATTGAGAGAGACAATAATTGTAGTTTTTAATTTGAAAGTTATTCTCTCATTGCTATTTTTAAATTCATCTCAAGGTTATCCCATTAAACATGTTCAAATAAAACTGCTGTTATTATGACTATAGTTGTACGTGGAACGTTATTTTGTGTTTCTGCTGTCCCTGCCTGTCTTTCTCCCTCCGGCCCGTCTCACTCTCGCACTACAGCTGTGATGCTTAATTAGAGTTATTTTCAATCTGCCCTAAGCTGCAAGCCTGTGTTCTGCCACACATATTGTACATGCATAGCCATGCACTCAGGAGCAATAAACCAACTCATTACAATAATGCTTTTTATTTTATTTTTTCCCCCCCAGCAATTGGTGATAGTCAACTTTTGGTGATGTGCTCCATTATGCAGTATATGTGCGGGCTTGTTTTATTTTCTCGTGCGTGTGCGTGCATTAAAGTGAAGCAGTGAAGTAACCTGCAGTGTATCACACCCCCACAGTGAGCTACAATGCGAGCGCACGAAGCCTTCTGCCTTCCTCGTTCCGCGCCGTACCCTCACAAAGATACAAACCCTTCAAATCATTTGGAGTGCATTCACACTGTTCTGAATGGTTTCCACAGCGACGGCGCCGCTGCTATTTGAACACCGGTGTGTCATTTGGGTGCATATTTGGCTGAGCATACGTTCAGAAGCGTACCATCTAACCGCCGCGGCGCATTGATTATATTGATCGGTCAGTTCACCGGAGGACATTTGATGCATTGTGTGTGTGTGTGGATGACTCGAAGGCAATTTTTTTTGTTTAAATATATTTTCATTTTGAAGTGGAGAAGGTGGAAACACACTTCTAAGTTAGTAGAAATATTGTTTGATGTTTGGATTGAAATGTACCGTATTTTGGGTGATGCCAGTCCTGTAACTTTTTTATTTATTTATTTATTTTTGTTATGTTGAAGAAAACAGGTAGTAAATCTAAGATCCTGTTGAACAACCCAGTCAGAAATTCTACTGCTACCTAGACTCTTCCATACCTCCACAGGTATATCATCAGGACCGATTGCCTTTCCACTCTTCATCCTCTTCAGTGCCCTTCCCACTTCATCCTTACTAATCTTTGCTACTTCCTGGTCCACAACAGTCACCTCTTCTATTCTTCGTTCGCTCTCATTTTCCTCATTCATCAACTCTTCAAAGTACTCTTTCCATCTTCCCGTCACACTACTGGCATCTGTCAACACACTTCCACCCCTATCCTCTATTACCCTAACGTGCTGCACGTCCGTCCCATCTCTGTCTCTTTGCCTTGCCAACCTGTATAGTCTCAGTCTCTCCCTCCTTACTGTCCAACCTAGCATACAAGTCATCGTAAGCCCCTTGTTTGGCCTTTGCCACTTCTACTTTCACCTTATGCTGCATTTCCCTGCACTCCTGTCGACTTTCTTCAGTCCTCTCAGTGCCCCACTTCTTCTTAGCTAACCTCTTTCTCTGGATCCACTTCTGCTACCTCCTCATTCCACCACCAAGTCTACTTATGCGCTTTCCTTCCAGATGACACACCAAGGACTGTCCTACCTGTCTCCCCGATCACATTTGCTGTAGTTGTCCAGTCATCTGGAACTCAACTCCTTCCTGAAATTCATACAACAATCTTCCTTTTTTTTAGCTTCCACCATTTCGTCCTCTGCTCTACCTTTGCCGTCTTTGTCTTCCTCACCACCAGAGTCATCCTACACTCTACCACTATTTTGCAATCCCTGATCTCCTTCAGATTATACCGTTGTTTTGTGGAAAACACTACTTAACCTTTTTATTTTTATGCAGGATCGTGAGTGATCGGCGGTAACAATGAATACACAGAGACTGATTTACTTTGCTAGAATAATGGTGCCTTTTATTCCCCGCAAACAGCAATCAACACACCTCACTTTGCTAGAATAATTGTGCCTTTTATTCCTCGCAAACAACAATCAACACACTTCAACGTTAAGCAGCATAATATGATCATTATCAGCGCTTACCTTGACACTAGACCGGAGAGCCGACGGTCCGAGTAGAACGAGCTGCAAAACGGCTGGGCAATGGTACGTATTCCACAGCTGACTCTGCCCGGACCGTGTGCCGCTCCGTCTTTTATTCGTTAACAAAAAGTTGTGAGCGTGAGAAACCGGGCTGTCCAAGCCCTCTCCCAGATACTCTCGAAAACATGTTTGCGAAGCACCTGGATTCGTACAACAGTTCAGGACAACAACGTATCCTTATATAAGAGGTTACATGAGGACATATCAAACCATGGTTATTTTCCCTTCAACCGTCTAAACAAGATGTAGTCTACCTGTGTACTCCTACCTCCACTCTTGTAGGTCACCCTATGTTCCTGCCTCTTCTGGAAAGTATTCACGACAGCCATTTCCATTCTTTTCGCAAAAGTCAACCACCATCTGTCCTTCTGCGTTCCTCTCCTGGATACCAAACTTGCCCATCACCTCCTCATCATCTCTGTTTCCTGCACCAACGTGTCTATTGAAGTCTGCACCAATGACAACCCTCTCACTTCTAGGGATGCTCTGTATCATTTCATCAAGGTCCAATCAAAAGTTCTCCTTCTCTTCCTATTGATCATCACACCTTCGATTCTTCGCTTCAGGCTCATCACTCTATCTGACACTCTTTTTACCTCCAGGACGTTCCTAAAAAAACTCCTCCTTTACGATAACTGCTACTCCATTTCTCTTCCTTTATTTTATTTTATTTTTTTCTTCTGGAGAGCTCAGTATTGTTCATTCGGTAATTTTACCGATTTGACATGTCATCATCATTGCTCTCTCCTTTTTTTAATTTTTTTTTAAATTATTTTGTATGTGGGTGAGAATGTGTGAGTGTGTATTCATTAGTTCCATTTCTCTTCCTGTCTACACCATGATAGAATAACTCGAACCCTGCTCCTAAACTTCTAACTTTGCTCTCTTTCCACCTGGTCTCCTGAACACACAGTATGTCCACCTTCCTCCTCTGCATCATGTCAACCATCTCTCTACCTTTTCCTGTCATAGTTCCAACATTCAAAGTCCCTGCTCTCAGTCTTAGACTCTTGGTGTTCCTCTTCTCTTTCTGCCTACGAACACACCTTCCTCCTCTCCTTCTTCAAGCAACAGTCGTCCAGTTTCCGCCGGCACCCTGTAGGTCGTTGTTAACCCGGGCCTCCACCGATCCGGTATGGAAGTCATATATTTGATTTGCCCTTCCTGACACAACCCTCTGTATTTATCCGGGCTTGGGACCGGCACAAGACAACACTGGTTTGTGCCCCCTTGCGGCTACATTCAAATAAATATACTGTATTAATACTTCAAATTAAATATCAATCAATAAATAAAAAAAACGCTCTGCTCTCACATTCATTTATGTCATGCAGCAGACGCTCTGTCAGGTCGAAATGTTATTCAAATCAGGGGGCGGTCCTAAGCGTGTCTTGGGTTGGGCTCCGCCGTTGCAAAAATTTCGACCTGACAGAGCATCTGCAGCATGAAATAAATACATGTGAGAGCAGAATTTTTTTATTTATTGATTATTTAATTATTTTTATTTTTGCATTTATTTTTATTTTTGGAATCTCATTTTTATTTTTGTATTTGTTTTTACTGTTAGCTATTTATTTAGGATATATATATATATATATATATATATATATATCCTAACTAAATAAATATAGTCCTCTATAACTTACTATCTCTTATTGCATATGTCATTATGTTGTGAAACTCGATGGCCAAAATTGCTTGGCAGTTTCGATAACAGATGTGCACGTAATCTTCAAAGACACACACACAGTGGGTGATAAAGCTCTGGGGGCGAATGAGCCTCTGTAGTGTGCAATGATGTTATTGTTATTGCTTACATCTATGGCAGCCACACGTGGAGGAGAGGTGGCACACCCCACGGGGGTCTTCAGGTCGTATATTGTAGTGTCAACTATTAGGGTCGTCAAGCGTCTGCGCTGAAGCTAATAAGCCCGCACAAAGACAAAACAAACATAGTAAAGCAGATTTACAGTTTATTTAGACACCTCTTCTGTTACGCCGTAAGTGGAAAATCCTCGGTGTGACTTCCATTGCTGGCAGATTGTACAGCCTGCAATCCTCATGCAAGTGGCAGAAAAAACATTGCGAGACTAAAACGACTTGTTTTAGATGAGAGAAAATGCTTCATTAAACATTTAATGAGGGTAAACACCGAGGGCTTCGTTAGCGATACATGCTCAAATATGCTGTGTTTGCTTTATGCGCTTGCCTGCTGTAGAAGGTGCAGGTGCACTGCATCGTACTGAAAGCTGCTTCTAGTGTTTCGGTTTGCTCTTTTAATTAGCTACGTGAGGGGTAAAATATTTGAAACTGGTCGAAGTAAACGATAAATGTCTCAATTGGTTTTTACTCTTGTTGCTGCATCATGTTATACTGTAGTGCATACGTTTACGTACATTAAAAAAAAAAAAAATACTTTGTTGGCACGGTGGGAGCACAGCAGGGGTCGAGACAAGGAAGGCGGATAATGAGAATGAGAAGGGTAGATTAGGAGTGGGATCCAGAAGACTGGTGTGTTGGGAAAACAACAGTGAGCCAACTCATTGAGTCTCAACGTTTTTACAAAATGACTTGTATTGTTTCTCCAGTTGGTTGCAAAACCCTGTAATGGCTGGCGGTGTGATGCTGTGGTGGAAATGAAATGTGTGGAGGCAAGATGAGAAAAATGTAGCAATTGTCAGGAAGGATGTAAGACAATCAGCTTTCTGACAGTTATTTGCTTTATTTATGCTTTGAAGGCTTTAACGTGTTTTTTACGACGTACTTTTAAAAATGTAATTACTATTAATTAATTAATTAAGAAAAATACTCTGCTTTTTTTTATTAATCATGATCATTAATGATATAGCCACATTTTTATCATTATCTTTATTATCTTATTTTGTTTAATTGATTTCAAAACCATATTGTAGCCTCATTTCCTTGCAGCAAGTGATTTTTGTCAAATTCATTCATGTCAAAAAAATAATAATAATAATTCATTCATGTCACATAGCCTGAAGGCTCGCATGGCTTCATTCCTCACCAATTCCACACTTGTGATATATTCATGTAGTGTTTTAATATTACAAGTTCAAAGTATGGCCAACTGTAAAACACACGTAGGCCTACTCTAGTACCTTGAGATACGAGTGTCTCGACTTCTGAGTGTTGTTGTTTTTTTAAGATGCAAGCTGTTATTCGGCCAATTCTTTGCTTGGACTTTAGAGCAATTTTTTTTTAGATACGAGTGCTGTTATTTATTGTGACAGTGAACTCAACTCACTTCACAGCAAGCAGCAGTGGCAGATAGTGAGCATTTCTTCAGAAAGAGGCTTCAAGCTGTTTATTTCAAAAAAATAATAATCTGGAAACCTGAAATGGTGAAAAACAGTTTAATGCTATTCAGTATCTCCACAACTGAGTACAGCATTCAAGACCACTGTGCGGTGGCATGCTAGTGTGCCTTAAGGAACTATCCAATCTAACTTAATTTGTACATTTATTTACTACAAATAATGTACATTTCTTTCTAATTTGAGCGTACTGTAATTTATTTCCTATTTAGCAAGTAGATCTTCTCTCCAGAGTCCAAACACTTGTTAATTTGCCTGCTATTTTGTTGTTCAAAAGTTGGACGACGTCTGTGAATAATGGACTTGATCACCCCAAGCACTTAATCCCGGTGTTAAACTTGCTACCTGTGTCAGTCTTAGGCTAACTTAGCAATTAGCATGGCTTCTCTGTCTTTCCACGTCATCCGTTTGTGAGAACGCCAGAGTTGTCAGAACATAATGTGACTTATTCACCGCCACAGAGGTGTTGTTTTGTGACTTAGGAGCGACTCCGAAACGTGTTTAATCGCAGCAGTGGCCAGCCAAAGCTCATTGCTACTTGTAGCTAGCTAGCTAGCTAGCTAACTCATGAGGTATAAGTTGCACAGCACCATTTGTGTGTCCAGCCAAGTGAAGTTGGTTCTCAGTTTTGCAATTCAGCGTTCAAATTTTTTTTTTTTGTGACTCGCAACTGCGATGCTTCCTATTGATTCTGTGTTTGAAGTTGTTGGACTTTAATGACGCATGGACAATTGCTCGGGACTATTACAATTAGCTGCCCCTCATTGTGCAGGACTCATTTGCCTCACGTTGCTTGATAGCGGTTCCACGAGATGACGATTCAGGTGAGCGAGTGGAAGGCTTCAAATTGTTCTTAGTGCTTCTTTGTTTTTAGAAGCATTCGCCCTGTGTCTTTGTCGAAATGGAATTCCTTACAGTACAGTGAAAGCCCTCGGGGAATAGGAGGGTACATTGGAGCCGATTTGAAGGAAGAGTGAGCATGTGAGTGATTCCGAAATGACTGCGTTGGGAAGATGAGTGTTTATGTGTGAGATGGAGAGTGTGTGGGAACACTGTTTAAAAGCTGTATATGTCTTCTATTTAAAGGATGTTTGGCTAATAAGAGTCCAAATGTTACAAATTGCTGTCAGCATAATTCAGTGCAGTGCTAACTACAACCACAATGATGAACTATTTGTTTAATCTGGTTGTAAAAAAAAAATGAAATCAATTGGCATACTTTATTTCTACAGATCTTTACATATGTTTACATATTCACATTGTCACTTCTACAACATGCTAGGCAATCATAATGTCCCATTCACTGGTGAGCTACACTTTTTTTTTTTAAACAAAGCATTCCTGTTTATACGTTTCTGCTGGAGCTGTGATAATTAAAGGCATATGTAACTGCTGAAGACATGCGAAAAAGTTAATTATAGCAATTTGCCAAACCTAACAGGAACTTCGCCATTCTATTTATTTATTTATTTATTTGGGAATTAGCCACCATTTTTTTTTTTTGCCTTTTTACAACCTCGTAAACCAGATTGATAATTGTGATTCATTCGAGGGTGTTCTTCGCATTATCATTCTGGGACGTCACTTAACTCGGCCGAGCTGTTCGGGAAAGGAGGGACTTGCTGTACAATACTTCGAGCTGATTGGACGATGCGGCATCTTGCACCTTTGTTTTGACCAATCAACGCAACGGATGAAAATGTCGTCTTCCATCTGGTCTTAGGAGGGAGGTGGGGACATCTTTACCAGATAAAAATGCACGAAGCGCCTCTCGCTGTTCGAATTCAACAAAGAAAATAATTAATTGCCGCGTCCATTTGTCTGTTAGGTTTGTTTGCTTTTTAGCGGGTTATTTGCAGTTTCATAAAAATCAGCAGTGCCACTTTTATTTTATTTTTTTCAACAAAGCACCCCTGGTTGAAAGCTTCACCTAGATCTTCAAAAATTGGGAGGCATATCTAACTGACCAAGACATACAAAAAAGTCATACCCTACGCCTAACAGGAAGTCCTCCATTTTGAATTTATTTTGGTATTTGCCTCTTTTTTTTTATATATATATATATATATATATATATATATATATAGAGGTCACATTTTAACTCCTCTGACAGTGTATCTGATCAGCTTCAAAATTTGCCTGTTTCATCTAAAGATGTTTAAGACAAAAAGTTATTGAACCCATTTATTTCGTTGCATGCTTGTTTGCAAAGAAAAAAAATTATGCTATTTTTAGGGTCTAAAGTACCTAGGCAAAAACTCATGAAACTTTGCACACACATCAGGCATAGCCAATAAATTTATACTGTATTTTAGAAGGTTCTTGTCGTATGTGTCAGTACCCAAACATGGCCAGAGTTGCAAGGGGCGCTTTATAGCTGCTTGCAGCCCTAGTTACTATTATTATTTATACTATCAATAGTAATATGCTTCCTTCTTTGTTCCTGAACATGTGAGATGGATCTCGAGAAGTTCAAAACACGAAGGGTCATCATGGTCCGACAGTGGAAGCACAAAAAACCCGGGAAGAAGAGTCAGATATGGCGTTGCCATGGAGACGCTTCCCTGTTAGACACAATTCCGAAACATGCACATGCTAAAGAAATATTATGTAACAGCTCATGCCTCGCTCCATCTCTGGATCCCTCGGTGCCTTTCTGTCAAAGGCTGTTACGGCACGGATTAGCGTTGATGTAATAATGTCCCACCAGTCAGAGAATCAAAAGTGACAGGTGCTTTTAAAATAATAAAAATGAGTAAAGCCTGGATATGGGGAAGGAGACGGTGCTGTTTTTGTCCCAATAACCTCGGTGACTCCAGCCCATCTCGATAGCACTGGAGCCTGTCCATCCTCCTGGGGGGCAAATGTCTATGCCTCCTCTAGACTCTGTGTGCTTCACTGAATCCTCACTGAGACACAAAGGGATGAAAGCATGAGGGGATGCCGAGATGGGGGGGGGGGGGGGGAGTAGTGAGTTTGGAGAGGAGTGGGACGAGAGGTGATGTGCAAAGCAAGAGGAAAGGAATAGAAGAGAATGAGAGCAAAAGTCCACTCGGCGCTGTAAGTCTTGTGTGTGTTTTTGCCCGGCTAAGAATAGCAGCTCTTGTGCTAACCCAGTGCCCCAGGACAAAGCTTCTATCACTTCACACAGTACTACTGTATGTTCTGTTCTCTAGGTGAGTGCCTGTGTTGGCGTGTGTCTGTGTATGCAGTATACATTTTAATAACTGAGAGAACTGCGTAAATCAGTTTCTGCGACGGACATATACAGTACTGTTCCAATAATACCTTTTTGCAATGCAACTTTTAATATCTTTAGAACCAGGAAGTAGCCTGCTATTAATTTACAGGCACCCAAACACATACACTATCAGAAACCCTTCCTTGGTTAAAACGCATTAGCAGAAACAGAACTTCAAATTATATTCTACAGCTGAGTTTGAGCCAGTGTAAAGCCTTTAAAACGGGAATAATATGTTCAGATCTCTTTGTTCCCGTCAGAACCTGAGCTGCAGCGTTCTAAATGAGCTGCTGCCGTTTGATGCTCTTTTGAGGGAGTCCAGTCAGGACCATTACAATAATCAAGTCTACTGGAGATAAAAGCATGGATAAGTGTCTCTTGGTCTGGTTTGGAGCATGCAACCCTTCAATCCGGGTGTTTTTCAACTGTTTGAAGTGATTGATTTGATTTGACTGCTAAAAGTCAGATCTGAATTCATCAGCACATCAAGGTTTCGGATTTGGTCTTTGGTTTTTGAAGACGGTGCCTCCAAGTGTTTACTAACATCAATACTTTTTTTGTTTATTGCCAAAAACAATTACGTTTCGTTTTAGTTTACGGTAATTGTAGGACATTGTTATTCATCCAGCTCTTAATTTATTTTAGGCAGTTCTTGTGACAAACAATATATACAGCATATAAATTGTTGTTTGTATACTTTTCTACTTTTCGGCCGCTCTTCTGTTCCCAGGATATATTGTGCATGCAATGATGTACTTTTTACGTAATAAGGTCAATTGTTACTGTTTAAGTGTGTTTATGTCACCCTGTTGAATGTATGTTGTAAATAACTGCCGCGTTAAATTGGTGTCTGCCATCTATTGGTGAACAGTGTTAATACAACATAAAACCGATCCTGTGTGGTGGGTGCCATTTTGCCTGTTCCTAACCTAGATAGTGTATTTAAGGTACATGCGCCTATAAATAGTACAAATTGTAACAGTTCCATTATGTACCCTGCTTAAGTACAGTAGGTGTACTCTTGAAAGTACTGCCCCATTGACAAGCCATTGGACCCTTACAATATGGCATTGGCACTCAATTATTTTCCGCCCCCCTTTTTTTAAGAGGCATTTTGAGTCCGTATGAAAGTACAGTACTGGAGGCATTTTCGTGTGTATTGACTTATGTTGCAGTATCTTTATGACGCCCCTTGTCTAGTGTTATTGAGCTTTTTATTTATTTATTTATTATTCCCGTATTGTGTTTGACAAGCCCCTCTTTCATTTACATTTGCAGCACTACTTCCTCGTTGTGTTCGGTCACGATGGACAGAAGCCTCTGGAGCTCCGAACGGAGGAGGAGCTCGAGTGTGACCAATGGGTGGAGGCCATTCAGCAGGCCAGGTATCGATGGATGGATGGATGGATGGATGGATGGATGGATGGATACGTGAATGCCCTAACTAGCTATCTAGCAGCTAACTTACCAGATAGATACAGTAGATACGTGAATGCCTTACCTAGCTAGCTAGCAGCTAACTTACTAGATGGATAGATAGATAGATAGATAGATAGATAGATAGATAGGTAGATACATGAAAACCCTAGCTAGCTAGCTAGCTAACAGCTAACTTACCGGATGGATGGATGGATAGATAGATACATAGATACGCGAATGCCCTCGCTAGCTAGCTAGCAGCTAACTTACCAGATAGATAGATACGCAAATGATAACATCTGACATCAGTGCCCTAGCTAGCTAGCTAGCCAGCTAACTTACCAGATAGATAGATAGATAGACGTTTCTTCAACATCATAAACTGACACCCATTCCCTTTCAGTTATTCTGACATCATCATCGAGCGAGAGGTGCTGATGCAGAAGTACATCCACCTGGTACAGATCGTAGAGACGGAGAAGGTGGCGGCCAATCAGCTGCGTACGCAACTGGAGGACCAGGACACTGAGATCGAGAGGCTTAAAGCGGAGGTATCAAGTGACACAAATGAGAGACACTTTTATTAGGAACACCTGTGGAGTTCATTGAGAGCTAATATATGTATGTTCAGTTTTGATTGACACTTTCAGAGAGTTATAAAAAAATTAAATAAAAAAAATAGCGTTTACATTACAGGGGCTTAGTACAAATAGTACTTCAAGCTTTAAAATAAAAATGTAATTTTAAGAATAAGAATACAATAAAATATAATATGTGTAGTACTTCACTTATCTATGGAAGCCTATTCCCGCCTGTTTGCTTTCAAGAAGTAAACATTTTATAAAACATGCACACATTTATTCTGCATTTTTTTTCATGCTGTCGAAAATATTAATATTTTTCTATGAATTAAAACATAATAGCTAGTATTTATACAGCCAACTGTGGGAGCTTGTTCTGGATGATGTTGAAAATGTTTGGGAAAGGAGATAATTTGATATTTACATTATTATTATTTTTTTTTTTTATTGATATTTGACATTTACTCAAAGACATAGCGATACTACGAAAACGTTAGGAGTAGAAAGTACATATATCTGTATAAATGTAGGGAGTAAAGGTAAAAAAGGCACAAAAAATACGCAAGTACTGATAGCTGAAAAATTGCAGTACTGCAGGAAAGTATTACTTCATTTCCTCTCACCACTGGTAATTTGCATGACGGTGATGCTAAATCATAGCCTTTGTGATCGTCAGCTAATGCACAATTATTATGAAGCTCTTGCACACACATGCACCTCCAAAACACTCGCACATGTCGAAGCAGTTCTTCATTCTTAAATGCTATTCGATATATTTGCATTTGCCTTATGCCATTGTAAATGCACATAAACAAAATCATCCAATACCTCTACAACATACACTCCATGCCCCTGGTGATTATTGTGTTGCAAGTGTGCGTGTATGCGCGCGCGCGTGTGTGTGTGTGTGTATTAGCATATTTGTGTGTGTTTGTGGAGGGATTGATCGGCGCTCCCAGCGTAGGAGGAGAATAAAGACGAGCCATCACATTCTTACAAGCAGCTGACAAGCAACTGTTCTACTTATCTACTCTCCATGTCCCTCCTGTATTGCAGTTGTACAATAGAACACACACACACACAGTCTCATGGTACACACACACTCTCAGGCTTTAATAACCTTTGCAACGTTGTTAATCTTGATTGATTACCTTGAAAAAAACACCCAGTCACAGGTAATTGTGGGTTTATAGTACAAGAAAAATCCATAGTGATGATTGCTCCTTTAGTAAACAGTTAATGAGCATGTGGTGGCGTTGTCATGAATGGTAACAGTTGTGATCAAAACGACTGCTACTTGTTGCTGGGTAGAATTTGTGGATTACATTCATTAGTGCCCACAAGCTTAATAGTTACTATATAGTCAACTATAGATGAACAAAGATATATTTGTAATATTCTGAATACTTTAAAGAAATGTTGATTGAATTAAAACTGAGAAGGGCTCTGAAATCTTCAGACCTGGGTCAAGTGGACTTTTAGTGGAACTCAGAGTTCAAAGTAAACATGGTGAAGCTGCATTGAGCTGTTATGCTGCACACAAATGGAATGAGATGCCTACAGTTTTTTTTTTCTTTTTTTTTTTACGAAGTGCGAAGGCGCTGTGTAGAATGGCTGTCAACATGCTGGTGCTTGATGAACAGGGAAGTTGTGGGCTAAGCGGCAATTGGCCCCAAGGGGACCAGCAGCTATCATCTCTATAAATCACACCTCCACCACCGTGTCTTGTATTGTGCCTCACTAATTGCTCTTATGAACAATTGGTCTGTATTGTTCTCGTACCGTGATCCTTTTGCATGTGAAGCCCTGGAGATCATCAAACGCTAACAAAAGACTGCTTTTTATTATTATTATTATTATTAGGGAACATCTGTAATGAGGCCGCACATGAAATAACATTATCATTTGAGAGCCAGTGTGCAGCCGGCGATCCATCTCATTAAAAACACACTCTTGCTTGTGTGTTTGTGTGTGTGCGTGTGGTGCTGGGTGTTTATGAATAATTAAACCAGCTAGCCACTGCAACTATCAACAGTTGTCAGCGTCTTCTTTGCAAGCATTTGCATGATGCTACTGCTGCGCGTGTGTTAGGTTTTTAGTGTATCGAGTTGAGTTTCATGCAAACAAAAAAAGGTGCAAGGCAAAACAACTGTTACACACAGAAGCAGACGCTGCCAAGAAGAAGAAGAAGAAGAAAGAAAAAAAAGCTTTTAGCAGCTCTGCTCGCCTTTGTGGGGGAAAAAAAGAATTGTTTACAATTACCAAGCAAAATCTGTTCCTTTCGTTTCTTTGCAAGCTTTCGTGGTTCATATCTGGAAAGATGGGCGGTGATTTACTTAATGTCACGTTTTTCGAAATGCTACGCCCATGAATGGACTTGATGTAGACAGAATAGGTTTTAACACGGGTTTTTACGCTTTGCTGCCAGACAAATAACATGTCTCGAAATTGAAGATAATAGTTTATTTCTGGCAAATCTGCCACTTTAAAAACTCATGAATTTTCAACTTTATAAAGTGGGAAATGAGATTTTTTCTCGGCAATTTATAGTCACAATTTTGCGATTTTAAAAAGTGGCAAATTTGCGATTTTTTTTTTCGCAGAATATTGCTTACACCCTCTAAAATTATTATTATTGTTTTTACATGGGCCTAATACGCCGTCGTAGCCTGATGCAAAAAAAATTGCAATAGTTCCCAAACACCCAAATTAAGCATTTTTCAACTTTAAGAAATCATTATTGTATTGTATATGATTTGTGTTTGCAGATTATTGCTCTGAACAAAACCAAGGAGCGTATGAGGCCTTATCACGTCAACCATGAAACAGAAGATCCGGACATCAAAAAGATCAAGAAGGTAAGCGTTTTCTACTGCAAGTAGTCGTACTTAGCATCTTCACCATTCAAGCTGCTCCAAGTTCTGTGCGCTTGTCTTAATTCAGGTGCAGAGCTTCATGCGGGGTTGGCTCTGTCGCAGGAAGTGGAAGATCATCGTGCAGGACTACATCTGCTCGCCACACGCCGAGAGCATGAGGAAGAGGAACCAGATTGTCTTTAACATGGTGGAAGCGGAGACAGAGTACGTTTAGAGTATGGGATGATGAAATGTTTTTTTACTCTGCCATTCTGTCTATGTGCTAATTGTGCTAAGAAGCATTTTATAGCGAACTGTATTTCCTGATCTCACTGAGGGAATGTCCTCTTCTTCTTGCTCTAAATTATCTAAATAATTTGGATTTGACTGGCATGAACGATCGAAGCCTTAAAAAGATCAAGAAGGACCAATTATCGTCATATATTCTGCATTTTGAACAATTTAAAACTGTGTTAATGTCAGGGTATGAATTATTTACATTTTCAGTTAGCTTTATAAGAGATGTTGACCCTGGGAACTCTCTGTACCTTCTGTTTTTGTTTTAAATGAAAACCAAGCGAAGTAAAAATGTAACATTTCAGATATTTTGCAAAACTTTATTAGAAAACAGTACAATCCCTAAGACGCTTGCTGTTGCATCTCTCTCAGGTACGTCCACCAGCTCTACATCCTGGTCAACTGCTTCCTCAGACCTCTGAGGATGGCCGCCAGCTCCAAGAAGCCCCCCATCAGCCACGATGACGTCAGCAGCATATTCCTCAACAGGTGCGCTCTGACGAACGGACAGATTTAGCTTCTCATCGAGCGCCAGACGTGTTAATTATGCAGACCGAGCTGACAAAAGCAACGTGGACGCTGTGTTGTGTTATAGCGAGACCATCATGTTCCTACATGAGATTTTCCACCAAGGCTTGAAGGCCAGAATCGCCAACTGGCCCACTCTGGTGCTGGGTAAGCTGTTACTTCACGCACACACACAGGATGCATTGTGTGCAGCCACTCGGTGACATCAAGGTCACATTTTTCGCATCTTCTCCTCATAAAGCTCGTCTTATTGTTATTGGGGTATATAGCGTGTAAGATGAACTAAATAAATAATCGCATTTGGGAATGCAACATAATGAAAAACGTGAAGGGACTGTGGACGATCCATCAGAGTATCACAAATGGTAAAGCCTGATGGTCGAGTCAAATGTTTAAATGCTTGTTGTACGTATAAAGTATTTGGGTCCAGTGACTCACTGATCTTGTGTTTGAAACAAGTGGTTTTGGAAATTATGTAACTGGCACGGTAACTTTGGTTCACACCTACCTTTATGACCTACAACAGTACATGAACCAAAATAATGAATAAACTCTTGTGTACAGTATTGCCATGTGTACCTTGGATGATAGATAGATAGATAGATAGATAGATAGATAGATAGATAGATGGATGCTCATGATAACAAAACATTAGCACTCTAACTAGCGAGCAGCTAACTATGGATGGATGGATGGATGGGTGGATAGAAGCTCATGATAACAAAACATTAGCGCTCTAACTAGCTAGCAGCTAACTATGGATGGATGGATAGAAGCTCATGATAACAAAACATTAGCGTTCTAACTAGCTAGCAGCTAACTATGGATGGATGGATGGGTGGATAGAAGCTCATGATAACAAAACATTAGCGCTCTAACTAGCTAGCAGCTAACTATGGATGGATGGATAGAAGCTCATGATAACAAAACATTAGCGTTCTAACTAGCTAGCAGCTAACTATGGATGGATGGATAGAAGCTCATGATAACAAAACATTAGCGCTCCAACTCGCTAACAGCTAACGATAGATAGATAGATAGATAGATAGATATAAATAGATAGATAGAAGCAAGCTAATGATAACAAAACATTAGTGTTCTAGCTAGCTTGACAGTTTTGTTTATTGAACATAAATATAAAATAAAAGTGAAAGACAGAAAATAAAAATTAAAAAGGAAAATAATTCTTGATAAAGTCATAATTTACATGTTCAAAGGGAGTAGGAAGAAGCAAAATACCTAATCCAGTGATGATAATGTACAATAAATTATTATATTTAATAATATATTGGTAAAATATGGGGGGGAAAGAGAAGAAAATGAATAATGTAAAATAAATAATAAAATAAAAATAGCTAGCAGCTAACTAGTTAGATGGATGGAGGGATAGATGGGTAGTCTATAAAATAATATCAAATCAATTGAAACATTTTTGATTAATTACAAATTAATGAAGATACACAAAATATAATTTCAATGCTTGACTTTTTAAATTGGGCAGCACGGTGGCTGACTGGTTAGCACGTCCGCCTCCCAGTGCATAGGACGTGAGATCGAGTCCGGGCTTTGGCCTACCTGGGTGGAGTTTGCATGTTCTCCCCGTGCTTGCGTGGGTTTTCACCGGGTACTCTGGTTTCCTCCCACATTCCAAAGACATGCATGGCAGGTTAATTGATCACTCCAAATTGTCCATAGGTGTGATTGTGAGTGTGGTTGTTCGTCTCTGTGTGCCCTGCAATTGGCTGGCAACCAGTTCAGGGTGTACCCCGCCTACTGCCTGAAGCCAGCTGGGATAGGCTCCAGCATCCCTGCGACCCTTGTGAGGAAAAGCGGCCAAGAAAATGGATGGATGGATGGACTTTTTAAATTAGACAAAAAGATGCAGCATGTGAGTAAATTGAATTATAGTCATTTATTACAGTGTCAAGCTGATAGCCCATTTTGTTCCCAGCTGACCTTTTTGACATCCTGCTGCCCATGCTGAACATCTATCAGGAGTTTGTGAGGAACCATCAGTACAGCCTGCAGGTTCTGGCCAACTGCAAACAGAACAGAGACTTCGACAAGCTGCTCAAGCAGTATGAGTCCAACGCCGCCTGCGAGGGGAGGATGCTCGAGACCTTCCTCACCTACCCCATGTTCCAGGTTCGTACACAGACAGACAGCCTGCTGTCATGAGAACTCAGTAATAGCATTTTGAATGGAAAATCCTTTCCCCCCAAAAAACTCACATTATTCTGATATTTTAGATTAAAACTAAGATTAATCAAATTAATTCACTTTCCAACAATATTAGAGTTTATTGAGATTTGATTGTAGGCTCAGTCAGCACATTTGTTCTAAATTATCCTGTGTTTCTATCTTGCATAAGATTCCTCGCTACATCATCACCCTGCATGAGTTATTGGCGCACACGCCCCACGAGCATGTGGAGCGCAAGAGCCTCGAGTTTGCAAAGTCCAAACTGGAGGAACTGTCCAGGTAAATATTTTGTTTTTCAAACATCTCATCCTTTGTCGTCCTGCCCTGTTTTTAACACTGGCAATTGATGCGTGTGTGCGGTCAGAGTCATGCACGACGAAGTGAGCGACACCGAGAATATTCGTAAGAATCTGGCTATCGAGAGGATGATCGTGGAAGGTTGTGACATCCTGCTGGACACCAGCCAAACTTTTGTCAGACAGGGTGAGTCTTCATTACTTCAGCGGCACTTCCACATTTCAGTAAAACGTCCCTTGGGCAAGAAAGGTAAAATACATCCAATGTATACAGTAGAGTGCTTCAAATTTGTGTAATTGTCCGAAGTTCACTGGGAAATGTTGAATACAGTAACAATAGTATATTCTCTTGGGTCATCAAAGTTAATTTAGTTTGTTTACCCTTAGAGGGAACTTGGACACTTCTCAGAACTCAACCTTAAAAACTCTACATTTATTCGTCGTGTACACATTATGAATGGAGGTCAATGGGGCATGCCTGAGTGTATGGACCTAGCCGGATTTTTTTTTAAGTGGTGATGGAAATTAGACACATTTAAAAGTTGAATTGATTTTATTGTTACACACAAGGAGCAATACTGACACACATAGAGGAAGAATCTCTGTTTAGTGGCTAACTAGTAGAAAAATAAAAGGGTATATTAACAAAACTAAGATTCACCAATTCCGGTCCTCGAGGTCCGGAGTCCTGCAGGTTTGACATGTTTTCGCCTACCGACACACGAGGGTTGTGCCAAAAAATAATCGCGATTCTCATTTAGTACGATTCAGAATCAATTTTATTTAAATTATTTCATACAGTCTTCCCTTTGTTTGTGTGTGCCTTTATTGGGAGCGCTGTTTATGTTGTACCCGATTTGGCTACTGAGGGGCAGTGTGGTTCCACGCGGTCTGATACACTGTTAAGTTGTAGCCACATCAGAGAGTAGAAGGAAAAAGTCACGATCAAGTTATTCCAATTATTAAGTTATTCCAAGCCGTTATTCCAAGCCGTTCTTTTGGGTGATAAAAGTGCCGCGAGTAGAGCACTAATTAGCATTAGCGAGTCAGACTGGAGTAGATCATTACGGTTCCTTGAACATCTTTAAATTGAAGCAAAAATCATTGTCAATCAGATCATTTTGAATCAAAAATCGTTCCCAATCGAAAATCGATTCTGAATCGAATCGCACACCCAAAAATCAGAATCAAATCGAATCGTGAGACATTCAAAGATTCCCACCCCTACAACACACCTGATACTAAA
Source organism: Vanacampus margaritifer (assembly GCF_051991255.1). Taxonomy (NCBI): domain Eukaryota; kingdom Metazoa; phylum Chordata; class Actinopteri; order Syngnathiformes; family Syngnathidae; genus Vanacampus; species Vanacampus margaritifer. The sequence goes on along the minus strand of NC_135434.1, from coordinate 10,372,917 downwards.
GATCAAGATCGTTATCAGGCGTGCTGATAAGCTGATTATATGAATAGGAACCATCCAATGTGAATCCATCCCGAGCGCCTTGAAATAATTGCGCTCTCTTCAGGCTCTCTTATCCAGCTGCCATCGGTCGAGCGGGGCAAGCTCAGTAAGGTGCGACTGGGCTCGCTCTCCCTCAAGAAGGAAGGGGAGAGGCAATGCTTCCTGTTCACAAAACACTTCCTCGTGTGCACACGCAGCTCCGGCGGGAAATTGCACCTCCTCAAGGTGACGCCAGCACCACTTTCTTCAAGTCCTTTTTCAATTTCACTCAAGTTTGACTGCAGTTTTTGCTTGCAGCAAGGCGGCGTCTTATCCCTCATCGACTGCACTCTCATCGAGGAGACGGACGCTGGGGATGACGAGTGTAAGTATTCGGCACTTCAACGCAAGCATTTATGGTCTCCCTATTTATTAGTGGAGGTTAATTGGTTTTCAGCTGATAAGAGATTGCTAATGAGTTCTCTTTAAATATCAGAAGCTTCTCTTTTAAAGGCCAGGTTAAGCTCTTTTGACATTAACGGTCCATTAATTTGATATATTGTGAAGCTGTAGACGCACACTTAGACTTGCTACGTACACACTGATTTTTAACACCTTAACAGATTTTCAAATTGTCACATGGGTGGGCGGGCCACGGTATGATGCCGCTGGGTGCGTCCCCAAGAAACATGTTTTTTTTTTTGTTAGTTTGTTTGTTTTGCTGCAAACAAATAAAGTGTAATTGCGCATTCGCTACATTAGTAGGAGGGATAGAAGAAATATTTTCTTCTTCCTGAAAATTGTTCACATTTATCCAAACTTACCTTGTTGGAGGAAGGATAATAGCATGTTAGCTGGTCGCATTCAGAGACATGCAGTTAGCATTAGTTAGCATTAGCACACATTTCCACATGACATGGCATGAAATACAATCCCCGAGGTCCCAGGTTTACCCAGTAAGTCCCAAGACCTGTGAAAATAACACAAGATAAAAATATATAAAAGATAAGGTTAATGCTTTACAGCAGTTGTAAACTAGTAAGAATGGTTTTATTATTGACAGATAAATCTACACAATAAACTTGTATAATTCTTTTTTTTTTTTGATAAGGTCATATTATGGACTTGTCATTCAAAGCAGAGAATTTTAATAACGAAAACTTGTGCGTAAGTGACACCTAATTTTATGCAATACTGTATTCATATTTTTATTTAATCGGTAATCTGTATTTTTTTCTGCCAAAAATCGGTATCGGCATCGGCCTAAAAAAAAATGCATATCGGCCTACCTTACTATACACAGAATGTACGTATGTAAAATATAAAATAAACTGCTTAGACTTGATTCCCTGATTCCTCGATTGTGTGGAGTAGCTTTAGCCGGCCCATTTAATGAACGCCCCTCGCATGCTTCTTCATTTTTCAGCTAAAGCTGGAGGTCAGGTATTCGGTCAGCTGGACTTCAAGCTGGTGGTGGAGCCGGCCGACTCGGCTTCGTTCACCGTGGTGTTGCTGGCGCCCTCGCGGCAGGAGAAGGCTGCATGGACCAGCGATATTAGCCAGGTGATACACACACACTCACAGAGAATAACAAATAGCGAGAGCGCGTCCCCGCCGGGCTTTGCCGAGGCTTAGTGATACGTAAACACAGACGTGGGTGCAGCTCCCTGGAGGTCAGTTCAGCTCGGCGCCTTCACAAACACGCATGAGCTCCGTTCAAGGGTCTAGAAGACAAAAAAGTTGTTTTGTTTTTTTTACACTCCTCCCCTCTTTTCGTCTCTTCAGTGTATAGATAACATCCGCTGCAATGGCCTGATGACCAGCGTCTTTGAGGAGAACTCCAAAGTCACCGTTCCTCACATGATCAAGTAAGTGTGTGAAGAGGAGGCGGCCATCTCTTCATGCGCATGCTGCAAAACATCAAGCACATGTGGGTGATGATGTTTTAAACATGTGTTGATTCTGACAACAACAAAACACTTTATTGTTTCTATTATGCTTCCTTTTCTTGATTATTTTGGTTTCAGAACTCTGATCTGATTTGATATTCATTCTTTCTTTGCAATACAGTGGAACCTCCAAGGTGGAACACAATCTGTTCCTGGACAATTTGTATGGATTCCACAACAATTTCCCACAATGGAAATGTTGGAATGAGAATTAGTCAATCTTCTAAGTAATGTGTAAAAACAAGTTAACGGCAGTTACTGGTAAAACATAAAATGTAATTATATTTTCATTTGAACAGTGTCACAGCTTTCCAAAAATAAAACGTATCTTAAAAATAAAAAATAAATGAAAAAAATATACTCACTGTTGTCAGTAAAAATAAATCAGAATAAGTCAAGCCCTTTTTTTTTATATTGAGACAAAAATAATTATATTTAAATGTCAATGTTGTTAATTGTCACTCAAGTATAAAAATAAGAAAACAATTGCTAATATTAAGACATAAAATAATTGTATTTTATTTTATTATTTTATATTTCAACATTTTCAATTGTAGTGCAAGTGGAAAAAACAATTATGTTGTTTATTGTTATACATGGATAAAAATAAGCTTGCCACTGTAAATATGAAGACATAATATATTGCATTAAAACAAATCATTGTCATACAGTAGTTACAGTATTAGTATTAAAACATTCAAACTATTTTATTTTTTTAATTGTGTTTAAATGTAAAATTAAGCATTATTAATATTTTGACAAAAATATCAAGTTATATTTTCATTTTAATGTTGTGGTCATGCATATGTAAAAATAGGTGAACCACTATTAATATTAAAAATACACATTTTAATTTGTTGTCAAACAAGTATTAAAATAACTAAACTACTGTTATTGTTACTGCTATTGTTAATCGTCTTAATAATAAAGGCTCAATGCAAAGTTGATTTTAATTGACATTCAAGTATGTTTAAAAAGAAAGAAAAAAACGACGTTAACCACACAAAACAAAGCATTCTAATATTGAAAAGTTCATCAGTTAATGCTAACTGGACCAAGCACTCTCAAGATGTAATATTCAATGGTGTTTTTTTTTTAGATTTTAACAAACAAACAAAAAAATCCTGTAATTAATTATTTATTGCTTGCTGAGCTGAAGTCTCGCTTAACGTCCCGACGCCAGCGAAATCTGAAGTTGTACTCGTCAAATTCTGACTTGTACGCTAACTTTAGAGGTTTCAGTGTATATGATTTTAATTTAATCCATTTTGAATTCAGCTCTTCTCATGCTTTGCAGCAGCAGTCACCCATGCTTTTGTGTTGTGTGTGTGTGTACGTGTGTGTACCTCATCAGATCCGATGTGCGTCTCCATAAAGATGATGTTGACATTTGCTTCAGCAAGACGCTCAACTCCTGCAAGGTCCCGCAGATCCGCTACGCCAGCGTGGAGCGTCTGCTGGAGAGGCTGACCGACCTGCGCTTCCTCTCCATCGACTTCCTCAACACCTTCCTGCACACGTACAGGATCTTCACCGCCGCCAGCGTGGTCATGGACAAGCTGGCCGACATCTACAAGAAGCCCTTCTCTTCCATTCCCATCAGGTCTCCCACTGCACACGTGCAAAAACACACAAACAAAATGTTAAGCGAGTAACCCCGCCATCATTTTCCCACACGGGCTAATATTATTGGAGTTGCATGCACTACTCCGTGTGGGATGAAGATGGTACGATAGCGCTGAGCCAGAAGGAAAGAGTCCATAAAAGACAAAATATGGGACCAAGACAGAAAGTACCAAATATATGTTAGCTCATTTAATTTAGCCTACCATCACTATTTGTTTAGTAATGTACTGTAATGCCCCCGTAAGTGGTTATAGTTGTATTTTAAATTTATCCATTCTACCAGTTCAGTAATGTTTATTAAAACTCAAAATAGCTTGATATATCAAAATTCATATTTTGATTTGACAATTTTTTACACAAAACACACAATTGCATCTTGTTATTATTTAAAGTAACAAAATATCAAGTTCATCTAACATTGACAACATTTTGGTTTAAGTTAATTAATTAAACAATAATAATTAATTTATTATTAATTTTAATTCATGGTCTACTAGTTCACGTTTGTATTATGACAATGTAAATTTGTTTTTCAATTTTAATAATCTTCTGTTTTTGTGCATATCATATTACTACTAGAATATTTTTGTTATTTTCGTTTTTTTAAATTTTAATATAAGCACTGGGAGATTATGGAGAGTTATGATATGAAAATGCCCAGTAAAAATTGCTGATCAAAAAATATTAATTCATGATAAATAAATAAAAATCATTTGTTTCTCATCATCATTTAGTCAGGTTTTGGATGAAAAACTTTGTGTCGTAAAAATAATTTATATCTACATAAATATTAATAGGGCTTGACCAATATATATATATATATTTTTTTTTTTAGGCTGATGCCGATCTACACCTAATCAGCAACTAATCAGCCGATTAATTAGGAAAATATATAATTAATTAAATAGCTTCTTTTATTTTTAATCCCTTAATACTTGCAACAATAAAAATATAAATTATATGCAGAACATTTGATTGTTTTATATTATTTTGTGTACGTTTGCCCTACCGATGTTAAAAAGAGATTTTAAAGGCTCTAGTATCGGCCGATTTAATTGACCAGCCGATTAATTAGCAATGCCTGAAACATTTTGTTTATATGGGAAAAATACAGCACTGTAGTCTTGTGTAAGGACTGTGAGAGGAAGGAGCCGTGGAAAAGAAGACCTCGTTGATCCAGCTTCGTTGATTTGAAAAATATTTTATTTCTGGTCAAAAATATAGCTGATGTCAACGAGGTCATTTAAAAAATGGCGCACGCCGTCCTGGTTTATATTCTTTTTCCACCAAAAAAAAATCTCTTTGTACTAACGTCACCATTGGCAGTGTAAGAATTTGGGGTTGCCATGGTCGCTTTTTTCAAGTCATTCTCAAGATGAACAAAATGACGACATAGTGCTGCTTTTCTTAAACACATATGTCTTATATTTGCGTTTGCATCTCAATAGTAAGCGCACTCTGGCGTGTCTGTTGGAATTTAATGTGGAGCGCATGTAAGGTTTTTGTCACTCAAAGCTCCAGTTGCCCCTCTTCGGATTCTGGCTGCATCGGATCGCCGTGTTTATTTTCCCTTCTCGGATTCTCAATGGCAAAAAAGTCTTTTCATGTGTGCAAACCCTCATTTAAAAGTCTACTTCTTTGCCTCGACCTGCTGGAAAAGACCAGCAAGACTCATGCGGTATATAGTTAAGCCTGCTTCTATTGATCTGGAAAATACTACACAATATTATAGCAATGAATTTTTGTTCAATAAGTGTCCAGTAAATGCCCTCCCTTATATTTACAATTGGGTTTTCAAACGTTTTTTCTTTTTTTCATAGTTAAGAAAAATGTTATGTTAGCGCAAAGTACTCTAAGATTTGATTTTAAGCGTTTCAGTAGTGTGTGAGCGGTAACGATGTCCCCTCTAGTTTGGATTCACATGCTGTCCACGTCCTTTCATTTTTTCCTTCTGACCACATGAGCTCATCAGACCGCGTTTTTTTCTGTGCTTCTGCAACTTGTCGTCCTTCACCTGTGCTCATCTTTCCACCTCCCGCCCTCCATCCAACTGACGTTTCCTTGTCCTCGCCGGCCGTGTGTCCGCCATGCTTCCGTCCAAACGGCAGGGCGCAGTACCACTCATTTGACCGTCTGTCCATCTCATCCATCTGTCCCGACTACAGTCTGAAGATCAAGAAGATAGCCGTGGATCAGTCCAAGTAACCAGCTCCTCTTCTTTGTCTTTTGTCTCTTCCCTGCATTTGTCTGCTTGTCCTCTTTTAGTCTTGCTCACCTGACGCATGGCTCTCTAATGTAGTTTTCGGATGACTGGACCCGAGAGGCGGATTTATGTTCGGCGCGGCATGTTCTGTTCTCACTGTGAAAACATTCTTGCACCCGTAGTGATTCACGTCGGTCCTCCCTGCTGCCTGCAATAACCTTTTCCTCCTTTCATTTCAATCAATCGTGCCGTGCAATTTCTGCTTGTTTTTCTCGATGGCTGCGTTTAACATTGATTACGCCTGCGTCGAGTGCAATTGTTTTGATTTGTTAGTGGAGTTTTTCAAAAGGCAGATAGCGGTGTTATTTATTTGTTCATTTTTTTTTTATATTTCAGTGTTTTTGAAATATATTCCCCTTTCAGGTCCTTGGAGCTGTTCTTCGCTACAAACCAAAACAACAGAGGCGGCGAGCACACGAATGACAAATCTCCTCGTCTCTGTCGCAAGTTCTCCTCGCCCCCTCCTCTCTCCATCTCCTCCCGCACGTCCTCGCCCGTGCCCGCCCGCAAGCTCTCCTTGCACTCGCCCGTCAGCGGCAGGGTGGGCGGGCTGGACCTAAGCAGTCCTCTCTCCGGCCTGAACCACAACACGTCCCAGTCAGCCGCCGGCAGCCCCACGTCGGCCCACTCCCCCCAGACCCCGACACCGACCACCTGCTCTCCCCCTCCTCCTACGCCTTCCTCCGCCTTTCCGCCACAGGACCAAGTTCCTCCCAGCCCCTCGTCTCCCGAGCAGAGTCCAACCCAGAGCACGGAGGGAGAGGACCTGCCCAAGATTGACCCTTTTTGTGGCAAACTGAGACGGAGCATACGCAGAGGTCAGCAATCGTTCCTTGCGTCGGGTTTGCTGTCCCAGGTTTTAAATGCCATACATTTTCCTATGAATTAGTAATATGTTTTTCTTCCACTAACACTTCCAATTCCATCACTTCACTTTGTGCTTCAAAATTTCTATGGTGAAAATTAACAGAGCTACCGAAAGTGCAAAACCTCTTTACAGTATGGAGATCTCTACTACTTTTCCACCTGCTGCCAACAGGGAACACAACAAACAAGTAATTTAGCGCCCACTATTTGGGATCTAAACTAGAGATCATTAAATCAAGCACCCATCCCAGAATGAATTAACTTGTCATCTTATGTTGGTCACATCCTAACCTACAAACACGTAAACACCCTGTTTAAAATTTAAACTGAAAATCTGAAGATTCAGGTTCAGTCCTATCATGTTAGATAGGTGTCAGCAGGGTTACGCAAAACCGCTGCACCATTTTCCAAAAACATTTGCAGAACGGCAGAGCATGGGTCAAAACAAAGAAATCATTTATTTTCAGATTTTTCACTTGTGTTCACCATTTTATTTATTTTCCTTGATGTCATTGTTGACATTGTTGATGCGGGAGATTGGGACTAGACAGGCCTGTGAATAATGAAAATTTGCATAAAATTGAAACCTTTTTTTTTTTTACCAAAAACTGCTGATAAACATTCGGTTTTCCATGAAAAATTAATAAATGAATAAAAAAAATCTAAGAAAATACTAAAATAATACGTTTTGAAACAAATTGAATATCCGACTCCGTGGATGCAAAACCAAATTACAATTGAGGCAAAATTTACTCAATTATGGTCCAAAAGACACTTAGGTCAATTTGACCCAATGTTGTGTGTGGGTTATTCATTTAACCCAAAAAAAGGTGGATAAAATGAATATCTCACAAAACAACCACAAAAAGTGGCATTTGTTAAAACAATTAAAAAAATTAAAAAGTCCTGTTTTATACAAAACAACCCAAAAATTGGTTGGTTATTTTTATTTGATTTTTTTATCAGCCATATTTGTCAAAAAGTTGGGTCAAATTGACCCAAGTGGGGCTGGTCCTATTTTGACCCATAATTGGGTTATTTTTGATCCAACTGTTTGATCTGATTGTTTGGTCTCGTTCTGCGCTGTACCACGGGCCCACTCCAGAATTCCAAGCTTAATTGGCATGTTAATAATCAAAAAGAGCAAAGGCGGCTGGTGTGACATCATTATCTCCTTTCATTTGTGTGCTAAGTCCACTAAAGAAGACCTATGAGCCTCACACGCTCACTTCCCATAATTGCGGCGCTAAACGTTGCTGTGGCACTGAGGAGGTAACGTGTCTGGACATCCTCTCATTAGCGTGCGTGCAACACACACACACGCACGTGTGCGCCCAAGCGTGTGCATGAGTGACACACATTAGAGAGCCAGCTCTTGAAGGGGCCACAATTTTTCATCAGTGCTACTGGGGGGGGGTCACATAGGACCAAGCATGTTCTAATTAGATGTATGACAAATATACTGTACGTGAATATTTAATGCTACTGAATGCAGAAAATTACATTTTGAATTGCTACTGCCATCTCTTGACCAAAAATGCAACTGCACACACCCTTCTTCACGTACACAATGCGCACGTGACGTCATATCCGCAGACAGAGGGCGGGACATTCGAACCCTATTGGCCACAGGCTTGCAGGAGTGCCCATTGTGAACAGCTAAGGTGTTTATCTACTAATTAGAAGATGTTTCAGTCATAAATGATCAAATAAAAAGGCTATTGTAAAGATATTTTTGGGGAAATTGTTACAAAGAGCAGCTTTAAATAGGCATGAAAAAAAAAACATATACGTAAATCCCAGTATATGTTTGTCATCATTGTTGTTGTCTGTTGTAGCTGTCTTGGAGTCAGTGTCACTGGAGAAAATCATTCCCGAGTCTCCTCAAGGCAGCGAAGCAGGAGACATGTCCCCGTGCCGCTCGCCGTCCACACCGCGACACCTCCGCTTCAGGACGCCAGGAGGTAAGATTGTACATGTGCCATACAAGTGCTTTAAAAAAAAAAACATACAAATCAATTATGGTTGATTTTGCTATACTGGCGGTTATTTAAAGTTAGAGAACTTAACTCATTTGCTCACAAAAACGTATATACGGTACATAAAATACGTTCTATTTTAAATATTACCATGGTCCCAAAGACGTATTTATACGTGTGTATTTTTTTTATTTTTATTTTTTATGCTAGAGCATAGAGAAGGCTTTGATGCAGCCTCTGAACTGAAGAGAATGCTTGAAGCAATAGTAGTTATAACAAAACGGGCCAGCAGGTGGAAGTAGAGTATAAGAGATCAACCAGCCCCTTGTTGCTAAAAGCTCTTTTCCCCAGTGTTTTCAACAGATTTATGAATAATGATGAAACTTAGCTATATTCTAATGCTAATTGCTGCAAAACGGAAACAAATATAAATATACTTTTTTTCCTGATGAAAGAAGAGACTAATCTTTCTTTTGGTAGGTTCCATTTTTTTATATCAATAGAACACAATATTCTGTGGGCCTTGGCAAAAATCAGTCAAAATCCGGTAAAACAGCTGGGAGCGAAGGGGGTTACTTGAGTGAAAATGGCTGGAAGTGATTTGTAAAACATTTTGGTTAATGAAACTTTAAAGAAATTTTATACAAAAGTAAAAAATACTTGACTGACTGTACTGTACTGTTTTCTTCACCCTGTTGTCATCATTTTGATGATAATCTTGTGTTCCCATACAGTCCAGTCGGGGGAGAACTCACGCTGCCCGGTTTCTCCTGCCTCAGCTTTTGCCATTGCCACAGCAGCAGCGGGGCATGGCACACCACCAGGTACACACATACACGAAGGATGGAGCCGAGTGGTAAAAGATCAAATGAAAAAAGTAGAGGGCCAAGAATCAACCCTTGGGGTACTCCGCAATAATAATAAATAATAAAAATAATACATATTATGATTAAAGATACCAGAAAAGGTTTAATAAGGTGGCTTATTAAACCCAAGTGAATGTTATTCACCAGATTTTATGATGATATACTACAGTATAAAGAGAAGTATAGAATTGTATAAATAACAAAACTAAGTGCAATTTCTGCAGAAAGTGTGTGGTTGAATGCTTTTGAAGGAAATTCAAATGCTGGAATGCTGGAAACATAAATCATTTATACCGAGAAGTTGTTTGGCTCATCTGTGTTTGGTTTGTGATGTGTTTACCATCTGATAATGATGACGACCTTCTCTGTCGTCCAGTGTTCAACAACTCCGAAAGAACTTGTGATAAAGAGTTCATCATCCGACGGGCTGCAACCAACAGAGTTCTAAACGTGCTGCGGCACTGGGTCTCCAAACACTCACAGGTGTGTGTGTGTGTGTGTGCGTGTGTGTGTTCGGATCACATCACTTGATTAAAGCGTTTATCTGTGCAACCCTCATCCTCACACAATAAGTACCCGCGGCAAACTCACGCGCAATCTTGTACAGTCGGTTTGGTCAGTGGTTCCTCTAATGAATAGCGCACTTCTCTGTGCGGACGTTCGCCGCCTAGTTCAACTGCATTGATCCGCTCTATGGCTTTTCCTCAATCATGTTAAACGCTTCGTTACGCCTCCTATTACCGACACACACACGCACAGAAATATACATGCCGAAAAGGGCAAAGGAGCTTGTTAGAAGTGACCTTTGGGAAGACGTGTTAGAGAAGAAGAAAGAGTTCTGGAAGAGTAGAAGGTTAGCGGTGAGTGGTGACGGATAATCAATCACAAAGGGAAATGATAGAAGAAAATTGCTAATCATGAGAGGGACACTAAATAAATGAAAATGAAGGATAAATAAAGTTAAAAATCAGTAAAGTAAATGCAAAATAAATAACTTTACCTTCCTAAAATAATGTCAATTTCTATTTTTGGAGATAAAATTTTTTTTTTAAATATTTTAATAAGGTGACAATATTGAAATATTGGAAGTAACTGACTGAATTAATATTGAAATCCAAAAGTACATTATGCATTATAAATATGGAAGATATTTGAAATGTCTGCATCTTGTTAGGTTTTAGTATTCCATAATTATGATTTACCGCTATATAACATAGTATCTCATAATTATGACTTACTATTTAAAAATAAATAGTCTATCATAGTTCAGACATTATTTTTATTATTATTATTATTATCATTATTACTTTTCCTGTTTTTTTCTTAACTGGTGGAAACATGGAATCTCGTGATAATTGTCCTGTTTCCACAAGTAAATATATAAATGTTTTCTTTTTAATTTTTCCCAAATTATAAACATAATATTGAGCTGTCCATTTTCAGCTAATATTTAGTATTTAGAAGTAAAGGAAAAATAATGTATATGCAAATATACATAGGCATATGAAATAAAATTCATTACAAATCAATATAAAAAATCCCTACAAATTAATTATTTAAAAAATAATAACAGACATTCAACAGTGGTTGTTACGCTGTGATTCATTCCTCACATGATTTGCTCCAAACGTTGCTAAACTGTTTCCTAATACCGACCAAAACTGATGCAGCTTATATTACAAATGTTCTAGATAAATTATTCAAACTTTTTCAACCTCAGTGAATACAATATGATTGCATTTGAATAATAATAATAACAACAATTAACCTTTCTGGTAACTTTTACTCTTAAAAGCAACATGATTTGAATCATTTAAGTTCATCCTTTTTGTTGTTGTGTTTGAGGACTTTGAAATGAACGGAGAACTGAAGATGTCAGTCATCTGCCTGCTGGAGGAAGTCCTCCGAGACCCGGACCTTCTGCCCCAGGAGAGGAAAGCCACTGCGAACATACTCAGGTACACACACACGCACAAAAACACACTTACACTTTCTGCCTATTATATCTGTTCTAAATGCACAATAAAATGTACAACAAAATATTTTATTAAGTTTTCATACTCTTGTCAACTTAAAAGTGGAAAAATCAAAGTAATTAAACTAATAGAAATATGGCTGCACTTTTTAGTCATTGATAAAGTAATTTCTTAATAATTCACAAAATTGAATTGAAATTAAAAAGATGTACTTTACTGTAAAAAACAAGTGTGATATTGATTTGTGTTGAGGTCATTTTTCCTGCCACTAGATGGCATAATTGCATTTGTAAGACATTTTTCTTTTCATATTAAGAGCTATCTAATCTTTAACATGAAGTTACATGTGAAATTCTGCACATTTTTAAAATTTTAGTCTACAACTTGACCCCAATCTCCACAAATATATGCATTATAATTAAATATATTGCTGCAAAATTTTTGACATGGATGTGTCTGCTGCATTGCGGCTGGAATTCCCCCAGTACAGGCTTTTCAAGTAAGGGGCGGTCATTAATCGTGCGTTAAAAAAAATTTGTGACGTAAAAGGAATTTCTAATTAACTCACACATGAAGGTAAAATATTCTGTATGATACTTGGCCATTTGATGTCAATCAAAAGTGAGCATTATGAATTCCCGTGCAGCAATTTGTGTCAATAAAGTTTTACCCCTTGTTTGTTTGTTCCCCTTAGCGCCCTCTCTCAAGACGAGCAGGAAGACGCCCAGCTGAGGATAGAAGACATCTTACAGATGGTGACAGAACACACACGCAACATAAAAAAAACACTCTTTGGCCAAAACATTAGGTACCCTTTCACATTCTAATCACATTTCTCCCCTCCTCGATTGGATCACACTTCATGGCAAACTTTTCAGTTACTTTATCCCCGTGGAATGAAGCAACTCTTAATTTTATTTTGAAAATGTGCGTTTCATGAGGGCTCGTTCTTTTATGAAAAGGGCCTCCCCGATGTACTTAAATATCGACGCTCGTGTGCGCACAAGTTCACATTTAATTTCCCCGGTCGCTCTCGAGCATCGAACGATGGGGACCTTCAGTTGTCCTCATCGAGTAATGGCCGAGAAGTGCACGCACACACACACACACAAACTCGCTCTGCTGGCACACAGACAATGACCGTTAAAAGTATTCTTCATCACCAAGTGTGTTACCCGATGCAGTACAGTGAGCCTCCGAGTATGCTATTTATTTGAGCAATTATTCAACATCTGCCAAAATGCTGCTTGTTAAGTGACTTGAGTTCACTGCCAGCGTTCCAATCTTAAATTTTGCAGAAAGCGCTGCTTGTCCATGTATTGCTTGTGCAAATTAACATGCGTGTTGGTGTGTGTGTGTGTGTGTGTGTGTGTGTGTTCAGGCAGACTGTCCCAAGGCGGAGTGTTTCGAGTCTCTGTCTGCTATGGAGTTGGCCGAGCAGATCACTCTGCTGGATCACATCGTCTTCAGGAGCATTCCTTACGAGTCAGTCGTCTTCCCGTCGCGCCGTCACTGAATATAAACAGTAGGATTGGACGTGGAGTGAAGAGTTCCCACGCTATATCACTATGTTGTTTTTTAACCTCATACTTAGGAAAGTATAATTTGATCTTTTTCTCTGTTGTTGTAAGGCACTTTGTTACGGTTTAAGAAAAGTGCCATATATATGCAATAAATCAGACTAAGTTTAGATAAGACACCGTTATTACATTACTTTTGTGTAATTCCTTTTTTGGATCTTCACCTTCCCTGCCGTAGAGAGTTCCTGGGGCAAGGCTGGATGAAGTTTGACAAGACAGAGAGGACCCCATACATCATGAAAACAAGTCAACACTTCAATGATGTGAGTCACAGCTCACTGCCGATAACTGGCCAAAGCATTAGGTACAAGTCAGTATATTACATATAGCCATAGTATTATGGTATTACTTATTTGAAGCTAAGAAAAAAATGCTTGAATAAAGTGAAATGGGGTTACACATTAAAAAAAGAAATATTGAAATATTTCAAGAACAAGATTAGATTTTGCACTTTGCAGTCTTGATAAAGTGTGTTAAAAAAAAAAGTGTGTATGTAAAATTTGTATTTTATCAATGAAATTGTCATTATAGTTCATTAAATTAGAATTAATAATTTTATTTTATTTATTTATAGAAAAAATGTTAAATGTATATGTAATTTTTTTATCTTATAAATTACATTGTCATTGTAGTTTATTAAATTAGAATTAATAATTGTATTTATTCATTTTATTTATTAATTCATAGAAAAAATGTTAAATGTATATGTAAAATTGTTCTTTGTTTTTCTTTAGAAACATTATTTATAGGGGTGTCAAGGCGATTAAAATTTCTAATCGGAATTAAGCGCATGACTTCAATACAGTAGTTAACTTACGATAAATGCAAATGTTATATCTGTTCTAAATGCACAATAAAATGTAAAATAAAAATAAAAGTTTTCATACACTTGTCAACTTAAAAGTGGAACAATCTAAGTAATTAAACTAATAGAAATATGGCTGCACTTTTTATTCATTTCATAATAATTCACAACATTGAATTGAAATTAAAAAGATGTACTGTACTGTAAAAAACAAGTGTGATATTGATTTGTGTTGAGGTCATTTTCCTGCCACTAGATGGCATAATTGCATTTGTACGACATTTTCTTTTCACATTAAGAGCTATCTAATCTTTAACATGAAGTAACATGTGAAATTCTGCACATTTTTAAAATTGTAGAATACAACTTGACCTCAATCTCCACAAATATATGCATTATTATTAAATATATTGCTAACGTTAAAAAAAATTGTGACGTAAAAGGAATTTTTAATTAACTCAAAATTAACTCACTAATTTTGACACCCCTAATTATTTACAAAAAAATATTATTGAATATTTAGTGCAATACATGAATACAAAATAAATACAAATGGGGGGAAAACTAAGTAACCAAAATTAAAGGAAAAGTAGGCTAAATGAATGCAACAAATATTGGAGGAATCTTGATAACATGTAGGCACAGCGGGCCGCCTGAAAGACCGTAATGGGCCGTAAGTAGCCCACGGGCCATATGTTGCCAACCCTCGCTATATGCTATATCCATTGTTTTGCTCACGTTCCCAGATGAGCAACCTGGTGGCATCGCAGATCATGACCCACACAGACGTGGGCTCCAGGGCCAGCTCAATCGAGAAGTGGGTGGCCGTGGCCGACATCTGCCGCTGCCTCAACAACTACAACGGCGTCCTGGAGATCACGTCGGCGCTCAATCGCAGCGCCATCTATCGCCTGAAAAAGACCTGGGCTAAAATCAGCAAGCAGGTGCTCGTTTGGTGGATAAGAAATATTACGATTTTGCTGGCATTATTAAAAAAAAAAATTGTCGAGTATCATTTAATGAAAGTGGGGTTGAAGGCAGCAAAATTAATAGCATTTTGATCGTGATCCTGATTTTGGCTGCCATGATTAAAGTGGAAGTCAACCTTAAGCATAATAATACGTTATATGTGACCTCGCTAGTGTAAACATGACATTCTGATTAATATTACATTTGTGGAATTTGAGTTATGAAGCAAAATCCTGTCGTTTTTATCCATCTCAGGGGGCGGCCATTTTGCCACTTGCTGTCAACTGTGATGTCATCTTCAGTTGACAGCAAGTGGCAAAATGGCCGCCCCCTGAGATGGATAAAAACAGCTGGGTTTTGATGCTTAATATTCTACTAACGCAATATTAACCAGAATGGCATATTTAGACTAGTGGGGCTGTATGGAACATATTATTGTCACATAAAAAATTGGGGTTAACTTCCCCTTTAAATTAACCTGATCGCAAAATTTAAAATAGAGGCTCCGCTGCATACTTAATCAAGCACTTTCTCAGCTATTCGTCAGCCAACCACCAGGGGGCGCACTCATAGTTAACCTTTCTAAATAAGAAGCGAGCACACCTTGCAGCTGGGTCCTAAAGTCACTCGGTGGACTGATGGGAGCGAGTCATGTTGAGAGAAGAAAGTAGAACCAAAATTGGAGATGAGCAGCGTCAATATCGTTTGTCTGAACTGATTACCATATTGATCAAAAATAATTGTAATAATAATTGGTAAATAATCCTTTTTTACTGTCGCATCATATGTGCATGTGTGTGTCGTAACACAGAGTAAAGCGCTGATGGATAAGCTGCAGAAAACGGTGTCCTCGGAGGGACGCTTTAAAAATCTGAGGGAGACCTTGAAAAAGTGAGCCTTCTTCTGAAATCGTCATCTCACCGTACAGAAATGTCCGTCCTTGCAACGCCTCGGGTTTCTCCCCTGATCACTTTGCGTTTGTCGCCTCAGCTGCAACCCTCCGTGTGTGCCCTACTTGGGAATGTACCTGACAGACTTGGCCTTCATTGAGGAGGGAACGCCCAACTTCACAGAGGAGGGACTTGTCAACTTTTCCAAAATGAGAATGGTACAGTACGCTTATGCAGACATAACAGGTCAACGTAACGTCCAATCATCCAGTGGCACGATTCTAGTTGAACATCTCTTCATAGATTTCACACATCATCAGAGAGATCCGACAGTTCCAACAGACCCCCTACAGGATCGAGCATCAAGTTAAGGTACGTGACCCCCCCCAGCACGCAGTGTCGGCCGTGCATTCGGGCCTTGACTTACTCAACTTGATATTAAATAACATGGGGGGGGGATCAATAAAAAATGGAGAACTAGATAAGCGCAATTTCTGCAGAAATTGCATGGGAATGCTGAAAGCTGAATGCTAGTAGCTAAATGCTAAGTTGAATGCTTATGAAGGAAATTGACAGATAAATTATGTGAAAATTACAAAGTAGTAATTGTAGTTGAAAGATAAATGAATAAAAATAACACCTGAAATGCAATCTGTCAAAAGGTGAGATTCGCTTCCTGTTCACCGGTCAAAGCTCTCCTCGATGTCAGTCTCATTGAGAATGAATGAAAGTTGATATTTAACATTAAATTGTGCGAGTACAATAATGTGAAATCAGACGTTATATACCCCCGGAAGGCGAGAATGTTTGAAGCAAGGGTGTAAAATGGAGTTATTATGTGGGAGTTGTTTCTCAGCACAAAAGTGAGGAGAATAAAAATCACATATTCCAGCATTCCCACAATCATGTATCACTTTCAACCTAACTAGACACGACATAGGACCAAATCCACTAAAAATGAGCTGCATCCGCTGAAAGCGCCAAAAATGACTCCACATCTGCACTCGCAGCTTGCTCCCTGTTCACGTCATATTCACTAAGGACATCGCTCTGCTGATACACAAGCACAAACACGGCAACAAAGTTTGACAGCTGGAAGCAAATTTGCACCTGATTTACCACACATGGCAATGGATTTGCGCCAAGAACACGGCAGTATAGTAACAGTTGCAAGAAAGATGAAATGATCAGAAAGCGAGGTTGGACCGAGGAGGTGCAAAAGCGTTTTCTTCATTTAGCGCCATGAAGCTGTCGACCACGACGTCATTTAGTGTCCATAAAATACAAATTATTGGTGCGATAATTTGTTTGATATTTTCAGAGGTTGACGTGGGCATACATTTCATATAGCATCATCTTAGTCACGTGCAAATATCCTGAATGCTGGATGTGTTAGCCTGCATGCTATTTGGTGCAGGAGTTAGCTGTACCATGAAAATAAAACACAGGCTGTACATATAAGGTATATATTAGGGGTGTCACTCGTTTAAAATTTGTAATCGTAATGAACTCATCTGCTCCCAAAAACATATAAATACATTCTATTTTTTATGTTTTAAGTGCCCCAAAGACGTACTTATATGTTTTTTTATGCGAGACCATACAGAAGGCTTTGATGCAGCCTCTCAACTGCAAAGAACGGTTGAAGAAATGGTAGTTATTACATAAATAGCCAACAGGTGGCAGCAGAGCAAAGGAGATCAACCAGGGCCATGTTGAAAAAAAGCTCATTTATATGTATATATTCTACTTTTTTTTTCTCCGATGAAAGAAGAGACTAATCTTTCTTTTGGTAGGTTCCATGTTTTTATAGCAACAGAACACAACATTCTGTGGGCCTTGCAAAATCAGTCAAAATCCAGGAAAACAGCCGGAAGTGAAAATGGCTGGGAGTGAATGAGTTAATCGCATGACTTCAATAATTAACTCACGATTAATCGCACATTGATATCTGTTCTAAATGTACAGAAAAGGTGCAATAAAATATATTTTTTCTAACTTTTCATACTCATGTTAACATAAAAATGTTAACCTAATATAAATATGGTTGCATCTTTTAGTCATTGAAACAGCAGTTTCATAATAATTCATAAAATAGATTGAAGTTAAAATTAAAAAGATCGACAATGATGTAAAAAAACGAGTGTGACATTGATTTGTGTTGAGTTTTTTTTCTCTGCCACTAGATGGCATAATTGCATTTGTCAGACAATATCAATTCATGTGATTACAACAACGGGCCCGCATTCCTCTTCCTGTGTTATTGTTGCCGTGCAGGTGACCCAGTACCTCCTGGATAAGACGCTGATCATGGACGAAGACACTCTCTATGACCTCTCGCTGAAGATTGAGCCCAGGCTTCCTGCCTGATCGATAGCAGCCTTTGGCGAACCGGAGCCCGCCGAACTTAAACCCCCTCCCCCAAACCCTTGACGAGGTCCACGCTACCATGTGATCTCAAGCGATCGAACGAAGAAGAAAGCCTAGGAACGCTTTTAAGACTGGAATGCTAGGAACACTTGATTATAGAGCGACTGGACCGAGGGAAAGGATGTTTTGAGGATTTTGACGGAATTGGCGTCCGGCGTCCCCGCCCGCATTCCTCAGCGTGGGTGCCGCTCAGTGGAGGGAGTGGATCTCTAGAAATGTAGCATACAGAGAGGGCGTGACAGCGAGATACCTTTTGCTAGCGTCTCCGTGTTGTCGTCCGTGTTGTGTTGCGCCTCGTCCTTGTGCAAGAAGCCTCCGCGTAAAAAATGCTTTCTCCTGACTTTGCATGATTTCAGCTTCGGGTGTACTGTAAATGTCAAAATGGCTTTCAGCTTCATCTCTGACTCCAACCACTTTGCACTATGCATCCTCGGTGGGCTGGTGGTGGCGTACATGCCTTAAGCCAGGCAAGCATGGAGAGTGTTAGGGTGGCGGTACAGTTAGGTTTTAATTTCAAGATTTGGTTGACATTCACGACAGTTAGGAAATGAAATGCAAAATAAAGTGCTTCTCTTGTGTAAATTGGAGCAGTAAATATATATACTTTTTAGGAAGGCTATTTTTAAAAACGCTATAAAAAAAAAAGACAAAAATTATGCAACATAGTGGTTATCACATCCAGACTGTGGCATGTTTGCATGTTCTCCTCTCACATTCTAAAAAAAACATGCATGTTAAGTTTAATTAATGACTGAAAATTGTCCAAAGATGTGAATGTAAGCGTGAATGGTTGTTTGTCGAAATGTACGTTAGTGATTGGCTTGTCCCCGGTTGTAGCTCGCCTCTCGCCTAAAAATCAGTTGGAATAAGCTCAGCTCGCCCACAGCCCTAATCAGGATAAGCGCTAGAGTGAATGGTTCGATGGCACACTAATAATAGCGTTTGTTACCGCACGGATATTTATGTCTGTGCAATAACCGTTTCAAACGAGATTGCTGTTCTTCGTGTCGCTAGCGATGACGTTCGCTAGCCAGAATCTGAACCACATTGTGTTTGTTTACAGATTAGGGCACCAGACAGTAACCCTTCCTTTTACGTAATGTGTTCTGTGTGGGAACCCTAATGATAGCACCATATTATTTAATTGCCCCTATATTTGATTATTATCTTCTTCTTTTTTTTAATAGATAGTTGCTTTTGGACAGAAATCAAGGAATAATTGTGGCAAGCTTTCACAGGTTACATATAAAAAGACATGAAGACCTGATTTGGGTTTGACACCTGTCCTGTCACATAAATGCAAATATTTCTCCTAAATTTGACACACCACATAGAAGAATGTTCTTAACAACCCTGCCAAATTTGATAGATAGATAGCAATGACACCTCAACAATTTTGAAAAATGGATGGTAAAATTGTAAAAAGAAAAGAGCAGGTGGCCTTCTAATGTGCAACTCGCATTCATCCACAGGAATATTGTCGATCAAATTAAATATTCGTCAGCACGTTCACGCCACAACTAATAAGCCAACAGCGCCCTCTAGTGTTGTAATGCTTGTGCAGTTCTGCATTTTGAATACTGTACATGTTCTGATTTGGACAAATGTTTGCAATCTGGAGACGTAGCTTTGCTGGAGTAATTTTATGACGCTATTATCACACATTTTGGTTTGTTTGTCTTTTTCTTTTCTTTTTTCAACGGTGACGCCCCATGAGTTGGGAAATGCTGTGAATATTAATTTGACTGTCTTGCGTCTCCATCGCTCATCTGTGTTGCAGGGCCAGACTCTTTTGTGGCAAGAAATCTGCTGTAAAGGCAAAAAGGAGGGGTGGGGGGGTTGTTTGAATGTTTAAAAAAAAAATGTAGCATTTGAATAATCCAAACTTGTTTTCTGTGTTGCTCATATGATGAACATAGTTGTCCTGCATGTACACAACAGCTGCATGTTGTGCATGTCCGACTGGCCCCTTCCGCTTCTCTGGGTTATTATGGTCTGTGTATGTGCGTAGCTGTCACGGGGGGCACACGTTTACGTTGGTGTGCCTCGCCAGGTCCAAAACGAGCCTGTTGTGCTTTTTGTACTGCACTTTTCAGTGGGGGAGGGGGCAATCAATGGATGCTGTGTTTGTAATGTAAAAGTCCAATTTTCATGTTTGCGTGTTTGTTACTACTGTATAGTCTGCATTTTTCACTCGCTGGTGCAGGGGAAAATAAATCAACATGCCTTATATGTGTGTGTGTGTGTGTGTGTGTTTCGTTTAACATTCACAGACTTCTTAAGCACTCTGTTAGTAGATTAAAAATATATATAAATATAAAATATATGGACAGTGTCTTGTGCGAAAACACACACATCTGCACCCTTCACAACATTCCATGCCAAATTCATCCAAATATTGAGGATATTTTTTCGTAAGTAATCAAATGTCAGTTTCCTCAAAACCAGGAGTGTCAATCACGTTTTCAATGTGCAGCCTTCCAAATCCCAGCATCTAACCCATGGGGGGGACAACCGTTTGTGTCAAAGACCTTAAATGAGTTTGAAAGCAGAAAAATGGGTCATATGTATAGATCAGGTTAAAATAAAAAAGGTCAACGTTCCATAGTCACCTTCTAGGCGAATTCATTTTATCCTATTGTTGCTGTGGTTGTTGACCTCTAGGTGGAGCCACTGATCCATGAAAAGTTGTGGCTGAGCATCTGGGCTGCTTCTATACATGAACTGAAGTGTGAAAAGACAACAACGGTTAACAACTAATTCACTGATCAATGTCTTGTTCCAAAACATGCAAAACAGCCAGTTATTCACATACACACTACACAGAGGGCTCTGTCAAATGTTTTTGGAAAATGTACAGATCAAGACTATAAGTGTGAAAAGTGTAGCCGCGTTGTGTCCACATCCTGGCCACTTCCTTTTTCATTCTACCGTATTTATGATGTGAACAGTAATATAAGCTAATTGTGTTGGCGATCATTCCAGGGTGAACCCCATCACTCGCCCAAAGTCAGTTGCGATAGGATCCAGCACAAACAACTGTGAGTGACCCTAATGTGGGTTAGCAGTGTAGAAAATGGAATTCATCGTGACATTCGTCCTATTTAATCTCATTTCAGACTATTGCCAAATAGTGGAAATGATGAAGGATTTGTGGCAGAGACGAAGACGAAGAAGCTCTCACATTCAAAGCAGGCGTTTTGGTCTCGTTTTAAACATGTAAAAGATCATCTGACATAAATAATTAGCACTGAACTGAACAAAAACATACAACACGCGTTTAGACGTTTGACCTCGCTCTGATCTACTCGTTCATGGATGGTGATGTCATTACTAGAGCTGACTGCCACACTTAAAGATATGGCTGTTGTGAACAATTATGTAATGAGTTTCTCTATTTGTCTAAAAATAATTACTTGTCTTGTTTAATTCATGTAAGATGTTGCTTGCTGTAATATAGGCTAATAACAATAAACGCATGCGCTTACAAAACAGCTAGCTAACTAGCTAGTGTTATCGTTAGCATCTAACTATCTATCTATCAAGTTAGCTGCTAGCTAGCTAGCTAGGACATTCACGTATCGATCTATCTATCTAACCAACATATCGTGTGTCTTATTTATACTACTTTTACAAATTAACAATAATCTCAAATGTATTTTTTTCTCTGAAATGGCCAGTCATTTTGAGTAATGCCGCTGTGTATTCTACATAAGGCTGTGCGTATTGATGCAATGACATCATCACACACAATGGCAAAGTCACTGAACGACTTTCGGCAGTAAATCAACCCGTGTTAAGCAACATCCCTTGGATGAAATGAGTCGGCAACACTGATTACCACTGACGGTAGCGCTCACACAGCACAAGAAGCTGGTCCGCTAAATTAATGAATTCGATCTCAGTTGGTGGTTAACCTGGCGTGCACTTTGTCCTTTCCAAGGCTTATATTAATCCAGGTTTAAATGTCCAAAGCATATAATTGATAAGCAGCAAAGCAGGCAGGATAAACAGATCCGGGTGCATCATAATAAACTGTAGCTATATGTTCATCTTGTTTATGCTCATATAGGAGAAGTGGGGATTAGACTTAATAAATAAAGGCATCCTGCCATGTGAAATTACTGTTTTAATTATTTGGCTGAACGCTCCTTTTAAATCTGGCTGCTTAGCATTTACTCTTCCTTTTTCTGGCAGCAGATTAATGATGTATTAATGCTATTAGAGCTGTAGGAAGCGAGTGTGTGCGTTGGTCGTGACTTAATACAGAATGAGGTTTGGATTCTTGGTGGACACTAAATTTGGATGTTAGTTTGCTCACTATCAGAACTCAAACTAACAGTATTTTTGAATGGACTTCAGGCGACAAGTCTGATACATTAATACCTAATTTCATGGATCAAATATTCAAATTTAGATTGTAAATGTATGTCATTGCTTTTGATAGACCAGCAAATAAGGCCTCTTGACCTCTACTTCTTCTTCCTCTGGAGATAAACAATCTCGTTTACTAGGGAGAGACCTAAACCACCATCTCTCCCTCTTTCCCCTCCTCGACGGCTTCCAGTCCATCCTCTAATAATAAAAAGTGAAAATTGCAGCACGTCAAGCGAAAACGACATCCGGCGGGTAATTAAATCATCACCGTTGAGCAGGTTTGAGATGAATCCCCCGTAAGGAGAAGATCAAACGCTTAGCAGGAATGTGGAGGGGACTGAAGCACATGTGCCGTAATCCCATTAAGAGCTGCACATTCATGCGCGCTCCGACGGAGGTCACAAACAAACAGTATTAAACATGCATGTTAATTCTCATCATAAGCCGTTTTTCATTATGGCGCCGAGCAGCCACTATGAAAAGCTATTTGTGGGCCCGTGGAACATATCCGATTAGGACAAATGAAAATCGGGACGCTGACGGTCACAGACATGTTTTTAATGGGAAAGCAAACACACAAAACTCTGACTCATCGTTGTTAAAATGAAACTTGGAACGTTTGGAATTAGCGTGCCGCTCTCCCAACCAATGGAAGCCGTTTCTCCATTAAAACAAAGAAGAAGAGGACCATTCCAAAACTGCTTTGTCATGCGTTGTTTTTATTTATTTTCAAAATGTTCAAGACAATTCAAAGAGAGACATACACGTAAGGAATATTACACAGAATTTGAAAAATGCGTTTTCTATGACTTTAACAACACGTAAATTCATTAGCGAAATCAAAATAATCAGGAATGATAAAACACTGTGAAATAACTTTCATGATAATTTATTTAAAATTTACTAAGAAATGTGCCATGAACAATATAAATTGAACATCAGTGGCTTTTTATTTTATTTTATTTTTTTTAAATATGGCGTTCCTCATTTATTCCATGAATTGCATCATCTTTTCGCAACACACTAAATTCCTCTGTTTATTCCATATACTGTAAACAAGCCCCGTTTGAGTGTCAGCTTTCAAAACTTTTAGAATTTCTCTACCTCATTATCTTTGTAAAACGTATGACGAATATATACGTCGTTGGCAGTAAATGGTTGGATTCCATTTGACGGCTATAAAACAACGGCGGGAGTGAATGAGTTAAATACCTACTGAAGCGAATACAATATATTTTCATATGTAAACAAATGTATTTACAGATTTTTTGGGGTGTGATTTGCGCAGTTTCACTCCACATTGCACACGTTGTCCAGGCTGTTCTCGTGGGTCTCGGGCAGCAGGTTGCGTTCGAGTAGTCGGTAACGGAAAGACACTCGGTTGATGTAGTTGCCACTGGACACCAGCCTCACCACCGAGTTATCGCAACCGATCTTCATCTGGGCTGAGGAAGCACACGGACGACAACAGTTGCAACAAAACCTCGCTATATGATGTGTCGTTGAAATAAATAAATAGAATCCTTTCTTTTCTTTGGTCCTTCCTCGGGTCTCCTGACGGCCTCACGACTCTGGCTGGAAGTGTTCGGTTTAGGTGAACGGTATGGGATTTTTTTAATAGGTTTTAGGTGAACTAATGAATACGCACACACTCACACTCACGCACATACGCATACAAAATAAAATTAAAAAAAATAAAAATAATTTTTTTAAAGAGAGAGCAATGATGATGACATGTCAAATCGGTAAAATTACCGAATGAACAATACTGAGCTCTCCAGAAAAAAAAAATAAAATAAAATAAATAAATGGAATCAAAACATAAGCATAACGTTAAGTTGAAGGACTACCGAAAGTTGTTTTTCTAAACAATCTAAACAAGTAGCAATTCATCACTTTACAGAGAAATTTGTACCTGGCAGGTTTTGAGATTAATGAGTTTGAAAGTTTGTTGTGGCCATTTTTGGACAGTTTATAGAATAAGCCAAGATAGGAAGTGGACTCATTTGCATACGACAAATAGGAGAAACACAAACCAATCTGACAAGCAGAAAGTGCAAAAAGCATCGAGTCATAAATCTGTGTGACACTCGGAATAGAAGCAACTTCGCTTCCAAAAGTTGAAAAAGCATTTTGGAGGCGTTTTACTTTTGTTTTTGGACATATCACAGCGGAGGCGATGATGGACTTACCGAGACCACTGAGAGGAAAACACAGATCAGCAACAGGGAACATGCGCGACGTGTCCACCCCGTTTCCACCCAGCAGCTCCACGTAGTCGCCGGATCCCGAGCATCCAGACGGCAGCCTCGCCTTTGCAAAAAACAAACAACAAATCAAGTGCGGCATCTACATGTTGCTAGCATGTAAACATCGCTACGTCTAATGTATATTTTTACGCTTGATTTCAATTACAACTATTGCGGTATCATGACCAGTTTCGAGATTTTTGAGACGTGAGCAGATGTCTGACCGATTTTTTTGCTTTGACTTACGAGGCAAACTGAAGGTACGAGCGCTGTGTGGTGGCAGTAGTGACACTCCCAGCTGAAGTTTACTGTCAAACTAAACAAACCAAAGAGAACTAAGCATTGTGTTTTAAAAGCAGAGAAACTGAAATGCCTTATTAGAATCCGACTAGCTTAGCGCTAATATATCATGGAAAATCCCATTGACGTGCTAATGGTTGGAATTGATAGCAATGGATTGTGAACACAAATAGCTGAAAACGCATAGACAGATAAAATGACAATATTCACACACATGTACTAAGTCTGTTTTTATTTTCATTCATCTTTTTTAAATTTTATGAATATGAATATTCACACTGAAGAGGCCAATGAAAATATGTAGAGGTCACATCTTTTCTACTTCATATAAACCCTGTATGAGTTTTCAGATGTATTTATTTATTTTTAGTCTATTCTTCTTTGTTTGTTTTTGCATAACTGTATTATACAATACTGCCACCTGGTGGTCAAGGTAAGCACAAACTGTTTAATGCTGACTTTTTTTTTTTTTTAATTCCCAGATAGAACTAAATATAAGTTTAGAACCTTGGGCTACAAAAATCCTGTTCTGAAAAAATATCAAATGACTAAAAAAAATAAATAAATAAAAAATATATATATATATATATATATATATATATATATATATATATATTTTTTTTTTTTAAATCACACTTTAAAAAAAAATCCTGCAAATATATTCTCTTAGATGACATTTTTTCTATTGTGAAAATATGTTATCAGAAGCTAATAGAACAAAACAAAAATGCTTACGTTACTCAAATGTCTAAATTGCTTCCATATCCAGTATATATACTCTGCGTAGCGTACATGCATCACGGGACATGTGCGTGTCTGACCTCGGGCCTGAGCTGGTTGCTCTTGGCCTGCTCCAGGCTGAGCTGTGTCACTTGGATCGCCACCGGGTAGATGATGGAGAAGCTGCAGTTCCTGTGCTGATGCGGCATCACCATGGTGAAGCTGCCCTCTGGGCTCTGAGACATGATGTTACATGCTACAACATGCACACACATAGAAAAAAAATAAATCAATAAAAAGAGGATTGTATATGACTAATATTCATATTTGGTAACTTATGTGTGTATCATATGCCTTGTCTCGATAAAGATTAGGACACTATTGCTAATGCTATCGAAATAAGTGCATTGTAATGTATTACAATAATTTTTCAACCAATTCAATTTTAAATTGAACAAGGCTCCCATTAACCATCGAGCATTCTTTTTCCACCTGAGCGTCATTTGCTGGTCTTTTTTTCGCTTCCCTGCCACATTGTGATTCACTCAATGTTGACATCATGTTTGTCTGCTGACAACAGACGCACGCCTCCTCTTCTCCCTCTTGGCAATGACGCACTACTGAGCGTGAAATGCGCAACAAGTGCACCACCTCTCTGAACCCGCACCCAACCTCGAAAAACTAGTGATGGGAAAATGAAGCCTCATGAAGCTTCATGAAGCACTTTTACTATTTTTTTTACCCCTCTAGATGGTGCTCTTGGTTCAAATATAAAGGCTAGTGCAATGAAAATGTATTACATTTCCACTGCCTTTTTAAACCAATAGTGCCATCTAGAGGAGTCAAAAAATATCACAAGTGCTTCATGAAGCTTCATTTTCCCATCACTACGAAAAACACCCATTCAAATTTCATGGGACTCACGGAAAGGGTTGCGCAGCTTCTTCACGGCGAGGGTGAAGCTGCTGTTGGGGTTGTGGATGCGGAAGAAGACCATGGCGACGTTCTGAGATGAGCGACTGGCGTGACCCGGCGGCGTGGAGGAGCAGATGTCCGTGTAGCGCTGGTGCAGGGGCAGCGGGTGGTCCTGGTTACTGGGGAACTTCTCCCCCTTCAGGACCCAACCGTCAAATATCTGGAAATGCACACGTGTACATCAAAAATTGTTTGTTGTCCTCTGTAGGGTCGTAAGTGAGCTGAGATTCTTCTCAGTTGACTTAGAAATGATCGTTAGAAATGTGATGAAGATGATAGAGCGCAGTTTTACACCCCCCCCCCCCCCCCACCCCCGAGGGCCTGCGTGGGCGAGTGAGGTCAACCTTGATGAAGTCGCCGGCGTCGCAGTCGATGTTGACGTCAGACAGCTCCAGGCCGATGACCTCGCTCGGCTCGCCGATGATGAAGGCGGCGCAGGCCAGCTGTTGCGGCGATGACGCCACGAAGGTGAAGCGGCCCTCGGTGGCCAACATGTCCAGACATCCTGACAAAGTCAGACATCAGGGAGAGAAAGAAAAACATGAGCACATTGAGAGAATTTGATTCGCAGGTAAAACATTAGGAATAGCTCTAAGTATTATGCACCAACAAAAACTTCATTACTGTATTTAGGTCAATTTTTCTGGTATTTCTACATTACATGAGTATGCATTTTAAAGTAGACATCTCTATTTTCTACTTATTACTTGATCCAAATCTTGCTACTTTTGTCAAAATCCACAAATGATGACATGACGCAAAAGATTCAGACGAGCAAGATGTTACCCCTCCAACGCTTAAGTTAAGAAAATAGTTTGACGTCAGCTCAAAAAAAAAAAAGATTTGTGGTGAATGCATTGTGTCTTGTGCTAGCCTAAAAACCACAAGCTTCTACTGTTAAAATAATTCTCGCTTTATTCTGGAAAATATCCAAAAATATGTTTGAGTTATTATTAGGTAATGTAGCACTTTTGTTAGTTATTTCACAAAAATAGCAACGCTATGTTATGACATACAAGCCTATGCTATCTATCTATCTATCTATCTATCTAGCTAAAAAAAAAATATATTATTAATTGCTTTATTTAACAAATTGAAATCAAAAGCCAAACATGGCAAACATTAAGCAAACAATCATCATCACAGTACACAACAATCTCACAATAACAGTAAAGGAAAAGGGGAAAAAGGGAAAAAAAGAAGAAGCTAGTAGCTAGATAGATAGCTAGCATAGGCTTTTATGTCATCATAACATGTTAACATACTGCACTGCGTTAGCTAGCAGCTAGCTAGCTAGTGCAATGCAATCACTATACTACTGTATTTTGTGCACTTTTTTTTCATTGTGTGTATGAAGTTGTCAGAATGGCTATCGTGTACATTAAAAACACTTTTTAACTAAAGGAGATTAAACTATTACACCAGTATCAGTACTTTTACTCAAGTACAGCATTTGAGTACTTTAGTCACATCTGTGTTACCAACCACAATAATAAACATTAAGTAAAGGCCAAACATCCGTGTGAATTTACTCAATTGGATTTGGGGAAAGTAGATATTAGTGGGAAGGCATCTTTTGGACTAAGGTTTTAATTCATACAAAAAATGTTATTCAAACTTTTATGGAAATGTAGTGAAAAAAAAAGGAATTGCGGCAGACTGACTCACTAAGATAAGCGCTAATCTTTAAAACTCCATTTTAATTATTGTGCATGGCACTCATTGGTACTAATTACTGCATGTCTCGGTAGGTGCTGCTGTATTGGTTAGCAAAGGGCACAATAGCATTTATGCTCATGTTTACAGTTCCTAGTTGTTTATTTCTTGAAAAGAAAACGTGTCTATTGTGAAGGCAGAACTTTTGATTCAGCTCTTGGATCACATGGAAATTGTGCAGGTGTACCTAATATTGTGGACAGTGGATGAACACACACACACACACACACACAGAGCAGCTGGCTTGACAGTGAAAGGTTTAGTCAGTAGTTGATTACTTTAGTTCAGTCTGCAAAATAACGCCCGAGTGAAGTAAAGCCACTTACTAAGAGGTCGTCTGAAAACATATTCTTCTGATTCTCTCTTCTGCTCCGATCTGAGAAGAGAATATAATCCGTCCGAAGAGTCGTCCTCCTGAAAGTAAACATTTGAGAATCAAGCATCGGGCAAGCAAAACGCTTGAAGTTCGACGACGTGGATCTCACCTCGATGTAGCGGCTGAGCATCAAGCGGGATGAGAGCGAAAGAAGGAGGAAGAGAAGTTGCGTGCGCGCAGACTGAGACATGCCGATGGATGATGCGTGCGCGTGTGTCTCTTCGCCACTAAATCTTGGAGAGCAGACGAACGGCTGTGGGGGCGCCGTGGCAGCTTTTATAGAGCAGCCGCACACGCTCGTTGAAGCATCGAGCAGGATTTGACTCGTGTGTCAAAGTCACTCCCAATTGCATCCATTGTAAAGTGTTTCCTAACATTTAGTGAGCCAAAGCACTTATTTTATCCACATTTTAAAATATGCACACCACCACACAAAAATATAACAAGAATTTGCAGGTCAATTGTGACTTTTGCCACCTAGTGGAAGAGTATCTAACTGTTGTGCGCGTGTCAGTCGACGTCGCTGGCATAGAATGATGAACAAAGAGAATAATGGCGAAAAAAGAAAACATTGTGAATAAATAGCAATAACATATATATATATTTTTAAAATTATTATTCAACCTTTATTTCTCTATAAAGCAACTATAAGGACCGATTTAAATTTTAACATTTTAACCCATACATTTTTTTTAAAACTAAAATGTCACAAAAAAAAGTACGTATCATATAATGAAACACTGATAATCATGTCTCAATTTACTCTTAAAATTGATTTACTAAAATATTATTATTATTATTATTATTATTATTATTATTATTGTACTTCTGCCATTTATTTGGGGGAAAATATTGATTTTTTTCAGTCTGTCACTATACGTCACTTGCATAGATACATTTTGAAGTAAATAAAAAAAATGAATATGAAATTGGATAATATCCTGTGGCACACGGGAAAGTTGAACATGAATGAAGAGTGGGATTGGCAAAATTGTCATAGCCTCAATTTCTCCACTGACTGTCACTTTCTTGGACAATAAATAATATAATTTATTATGAGACAGCTGACTGCAGGCAAACGTAACGTGAGCTCAGAACTGCCCTTCGGCATTTTTCACTTTTCTGTTAGGCATGTCTTAAAAGTTTGGTCGTCTTCAGTGGTTTGGACTGCTAGCCAAAATTTGAGTTATGAATACTAAATAATACTTGACTTGACTTGACTTGGTAGCAGTCAACTTTCCAACAAGCAGCAGATTGTGAACGGAGGCCAATTAAGTGCTTGCTTCATGCTGTTTATTGCCATTCCCAGTAAATCGGATTCTATTTAGAGTAAATTTGACTCTATTTAGAGTGTGACCAAATAGACTCAGTTTTAGAGTAGGCTAATGATTACACTTGGAAGAGAGTAAAAATAAAGAATTGAAAAAAATTAAAATAAAAGTCATCCAAAGGTTGAGGAACGAACCTTGGGAGACTACCGCACTACCACCTGAGCTATGCCCCTCCTTTTTTTTCTTTTTCTCTTTTGCTTATCTCCAAGAGACCCAAAACAATGTTTTGGGACTTGGAGTACATAAGCGATATACTAACACACAGTAAGAACTGCGGGGCTCAGGGAGTAGATCGGTTGTCTCCCAAGATGAAGGTTGTGAGTTTGTTCCTCAACCCTTGAGTGACTTTTACTTTCCCCCCCAAATCTTTATTTTTCTCTCTTCTAAGTGTAAATATTACTCTAAAACTGAGACTAGTTGGTCCCACTCTAGCCAAATGTACTCTGTTTGAGTCTAAGCTAAGGCCTGTTTGGCGGCGACATTCCAAAAACATACATTTGAAGTTCATGGAAGGCTTTAAATTGACTGTAATTGTGAATCAGGGTTATAATTATTATTATTATTTTTTATTACAGTTAGTTTTAATTTTAACTTTTGCTTTTTAAATTCAGTAAGTTTAAATTTGTTTTTTTTTAAATGCTTCACATTAGTTTATTATTTGTATTTAGTTTTAGTATTAGTTTGATTTATGTATGTATTTATTTATTTTTATATTCATTACAGTTTGTTTTCATTTTGACTTTTGTTTGTTTTTATTTTTTCAAAATTGCTTCACATTAGTTTATTTTTACTAGTTTTAACATACATTTTTATTTTATCTTTTTATTTACTATTATTATTATTTTAATTCAGGGAGTATTTGTCGAGTGCAAGCGATGTACATCTCCTCTCGGCCAAAGTTAGCCGTCACATGCTCTAGCTCACCCACAACCAGGTGAAGGTTGTTTTTTTTTTTTTGCTATTGTTGGGACAATGAATCAATTACTCAACAAGTCATTCACAAATTGTTATTTTTTTCTTTTCCTTTCCATTTTTTAGGATTGTCCTCCGTCACTGCCAACTAATTGCTTTATGTCAAAGAACAATGCGTTGAGACAGAAGCCGTGCTCTAATCCAATACACAAAATTCACTTAGATGCAGCTAATTGTAAGCCTCCACGCAGCCATTGTGAAAGGTCAAACTTGACAACAAGCTGAGTTTTTGGGACAGCCACTTCATGCTAACTCCCATTCATCTAAACCACAAAAAAATGACTGTCTTGCGTGTGGCCTAAAATTACTC
The DNA here is from genome assembly GCF_051991255.1 of Vanacampus margaritifer. NCBI lineage: Eukaryota > Metazoa > Chordata > Actinopteri > Syngnathiformes > Syngnathidae > Vanacampus > Vanacampus margaritifer. Next base: position 10,341,373 of record NC_135434.1, on the reverse strand, counting down.
TCCAATGAGTGGTGACATTTCCTGATGAAGGTCTGTGACGCCACACGCGCCCGGCTCCAAAAATAAGAAATACAATAAAGAGCAACAATGGCTTCCAGACAGGAGTATTCTCCCCTCGGTGTGCAATGACCTATTCGAGGTGTATTACCTTCAATTTAAAGCCATGGGGGGCAACTCAAATTAATTGGTGTTCTTTTTAAAGTCTTTGTGCGTAGGCGATGTCTCATCCCTTTAATAGGAGAGGTAAAGATTTCTGTGTCCCAAGAGAGAGGGTCATGGGGTTATTGTGTTAGGATTTTGATGTTGTCAGTTGCTATGTATGTCCATATGGTAATTGTAGTTTCTATGCACCTTACCTTATGATGATGATGTAATTGGCATACATTTATTTCTAAAACAGTGGTGACAGCTCAGTTCAATTTTCTTTTCATATTAAGAGCTGTCTAATCTTTAACATGAAATAAATTTTGCACATTTTTAAAAATTGTAAAAACAACGTGACCCCAGTCTCCACAAACATATGCATTATTATTAAATGTATTACTGCAAAATTTTGACGTGGAAGTATCTGCTGCATTGCGACTGGAATTACCCCCGTACAGTTTTTCCAAGGGAGGTGCAATAATTAATGGCAGATTAAAAAAAATTGGTGGCATAAAAATAACTTTAAATTAACTCAAAATGAACACACTAAATGTGACACTACTAATAAAAAATAATATAAAATAAATACATATTAATATTAATATAAATATATAGAATATTAAAAATAAAATAATATATCCAAATCAAATGTAATGATTATAAAATACAATTTATATAAATAAAAAAAAACATCCCAGTTGAAGTGATAGCATCTGCTGCCATCTGGTGGCCAAAATGAAGAACTAGCCTTTGTGTCTAAAATTATGACTAACTATTAAAAAAAATCTCCAAGTTGTTTTCTATTACAGATGCGGCAAGATCGGGATGAGAAAAACCCGCCAGTTTATTTACTGCGTTTAATAATTGCTTACGGTGGCCAGACTTGATGTTTCACACAAGACGTCATGTGTGGAGTTCAATTGCAATGATTGTTGACTTCACTCAGAAGCGGCCCTCTGCGCCTTACTATCCCAGCATGCACTCTGTTTTAACACACCTTCTCCCTGGCAGAAAGAGAACATTTAGCAGGCCTTGCCTTGATTGCTGCATGCTATTGACTCACCCGTTTACACGCGCGCACACACACACATACGTGCGCGTGCGCTAAAGGTGCACACGCAGGGCAACTTGACTCATTCATCTCCTGTGGGGGGGTCCTAATGAGCCGACCCTCCCCGTTTGGACTGAATGGACAGAGAGAGATGAGTGCGAAGCCCCGAATAGATTTTCTTCCTCATCCCTCACCTCCCAAACGTGGTTAGTTCAAAGTGTGTTAATCAAGAGCGATGGATAACACCGTCTTCTTTTAATTACCTCGAAGCATACAACTTCGGGGGAGGCCTCCTGGTGCCAATCTTTTTATTTGTTTTTTTCTACTGAGTCAAGTCTCTAGTTTGTTCAAAACTTGAGGGTCGTAATGAATGTGCTTTCGGGTTACGTCATTTTATAATTTCTATAGCAGAACGGTGGATTAGTGGAAGTTTGTATTTTTGATAGCAGCTCTTGTAACAATTAGTGTACATCATTAGCCTACATGCTAGTGTACCTAATGTTGTGGTGAGCCTTTTGATACTCTGTAAATCTTCTCAGCCCTAACTCATCCATACGAGCTAATAAACATTGATTAGATTGCGTAATCAATGCACTCAATGGCAATGACTCAGTGCTCTGCGTAAATGTTATTGACTGCAATCACTTCCAAATAGCAGCACCTCATTTGTCCATGATTTAAAAATAAAAATATTTATGTATTTTTTGCGATCTTCAGGCATTTAATTTCCCCATAACTGGATTGTAGAATACCGATCACGTATTTAAAAAAAAAAAAAAAAAAAAAGTAAATGCATTTACATTTTGCCAAGTCCTATAATCAATTCTTCGTGCCACCAGAAGATGTCGACATTGAACCACAGCTGATATTAAGGTCTTAAAAGCTGCATAAAGCCTAATAAAATCGACACATTCTTTTTCCAGTGTGGCTGAGCTGTGTGATTGTAAAGTACTACTAATGCCTTGTCTGTATTTTCAAGGCACCCATTTTACAAGTCCTGATTTAGTACAGAACGTATTTGGTTTATGACCAAACAATAAATAAATTATTAATAATATAAAAATCAATCATTTAAAGAGAGAATAAAAGCATATAAATATTACAAGGAAAAAAATACCTTCTAAAAATATACTTTTTATTCCCTTGATATGCTTTGTCTTTAATATCACAATTATACATTTATTTAGGAAAAACACTACTTTTTAATTGTAAGATTGCAGCTTTTTACCTACCATAACAAAATACGACTTATTTTCACAAAGATTAGGACTTTTTTTCTTGAGAAAAAAAAATCATCTACACTGCATATAACTGTATTTTTTTTTAAAAATCGAAATAATGTGAATCTATTACAGTACAGTTACAACTTATTTTTTTTAAACAGTCAACTTTTTCATTCCAATGGTATTTATGAGTATACATGGTACTTTTGTTCAACTGGCATTATGATTTTAAGGGGGAATTTTCTCCTAATGGGTCCCTGGAAGAAAAAAGTTTGGTTGTTTTTGAAGTGCTGAAAACCCTCCTGAGTTGAATAAGAGGCCAACCGTCTTTTTTAGAGCCTATGCCACTTATTATCTTAATGTGTTTTTTATCAATGCAGTGCATTTAGTAAGTGCAGTTCAGTTGTACTTAACTTTTTTTTTTTAACACTATATATTTAATTGAATCGTCATTTGAGCACAGCACCCCCTACTTGTTTAAGCCCATTGTTAGCGTAGCTTACAATATTAAAAAATATCTCTTTTTATTGACCAACACTTAGGCCTACTATGTTAATTGTAATGTTGATCATTATGTTAGTGGCGCTTGGTGTAAAAAAAAAAAAAAAAAAAAAAACAGTTCAAGAACCACTAATATAAGCTATAGTGAAGTTTTAGGGGAACGCCACAACAAATGCTCTCAGAGTTTGGAAAGTAGCATCTAATGACAACAACAAGGTGACATATCACCTTTCAGCCAAAATACAGTAGTGAGAGCATGTAAGTTTAGTGCGGCCCGCATGGCCATGCATGGCTGGGTCACATAATGAATGTTGATGAAGTAGAAAAGCCGCTTTAATCAGGACGGATCACTGTGCAGAGGTGGAGAATGTCAGCGAGAGCAGGCACAGCTGCTTGCTGAGAAATTCAATATTGACTGTCGGGATAAATGTCCTGCATATTCTCTCATGTGTCCCAGGGGCCGCGGTATTATGCCTCTCACGTTAGCGGGCCCTAATTGGATTAAAAATGACTTGTTATTGGGAGAAAAATGGCCGAGAATATGCCGTCATAATTATTGCCTCCGCTTCCCCGAGTGCTCGGCGAAATGTCAAAATCAGGTGTTTGCGGGCAAACACCTGATTTGATGGATTGTGTTTCATTTGGGAATCAATGAGAGGCTGTGCAGTAAGAAATGTCACATCAAAGTCTGGTTTTCTTTTTGTTTGCTGGCCTAAGCTTTGATATATACCTGCAGTGTTTTAGAAAAGTTCATGTGAGCGTTGCATTAGCTGGCCTGATTCAAGTAAACTAAACAACTGCTTGTGATCCTCTAACTACAACAAGGCCATTATTATTATTATTTTTAACACATTAAAGAAATTAAAAGTGGAAGAGGTACAATCATATTAGCCTTTCTTTGCAGAGGATAAAGAAAATACGCCTGTATGTATCGTTATATTGTTGCATACATGTGTTGATCCACTATTAGGCAACTGCTTGCAGGGTTATAAATAAATGTCAAGAAAACACTAAAATAATACCCGAAACAAGGTGACAAAAAATGGGTTCAAAAGCAAATAGGAACTTGAAAAGTTAGCTCTTAATTAATTATACCTTATAAGAAAAGTGTCCAATTTTTGGCTTTTTGCTTTTTATTAATAATAATATCAAATATAAAGCATATAAAAAAATCACTGAGTGAGCTGAAATTGCACCCAATTGTCCAAAACATGTTGAAGTTCAAAATGGCACCGTCCAAAATTTCCAAATTATTATTGTCATCATTATATGTGGGGAACAAATTTTTATAGTACACATGAAAAAAAATGTCCAATTTTGGCCCATTGACTCCCATTATAAATCATGATTTTTGATTCACTGTACACCTGATGTGTTACAGTGCATTTCCCGCGATTACACAATTTATCCCTTCACTGGGTCATCAACTAAACGTAGAAAAAAATTGGTTTGACTTTAGAGTCATATAAGCCATAATACACCAGATGATGCTAGAGAGATAATTATCATTTTTGCTTCAGCTGACTTATGTGCTTCCTATGTTCCCATTCTTGTACCAAAACAAGAAAACACGGCTGGGATCGAGAGCTCAGGCCTGTGAGCGTGTGTGGACCCAGTAACAGTGACGTGCACACGCGTATGAGTGTGTGATGAGTGTATGTGCGCGACTGCGTGAATATTCCAATTTGAAAGTGTTTAAAAATATATATATGTACAGATGATAGTTAGTTGTGCTATTAGGACAATATGGCTTTTATTGTACATCAGAAACACATATATAATAAAATGCCATTGAACATTTTGAGTGGTCGCAAGTAAAAAAAAAAATTCAGAAATGACTTAGACATCACACTTCCAAAAGTGAGCCAAATGTTGGTTCATTTTACTTATGTGCCGTCGTAAAAAAAAAAATTAAAAATACTGTACGAGGGTAACATGTGCAAAAGCATTAGTTGGAAAAAAAAAAACATCAAAATTTTTGTTACTCTGTTCTTCCTCAATACGACTTGCACGAGAAATAATCCTAACAGGAAAAAATTCCTACACCTGGCTCTATTGACTGTTAATTGCTCATGGTGGACCCCTAGTGGTCAGCCGGCCCTATAGCAGCTGTTTAGTTTGATTATGTGGGCTAACACAAACATTAAAAATCATATTTTAACACTCACAGGGGTGTGGTTTTGGGGGTGGAAAGGGGAGGGTGGGGCATGGCGTTGTAAGACCGCCCCCCCATAACAAGTTTCTGTTGCGAAAGAAATCTGATTTTGGATTTTCCTTCGTCCTTTCCGTTTTGCATCCAGTAAGTAACATTGCTGAAATGATGTTTCAGTGTCAAGGTTGGCCAGTTTGTTTGGTCCATACTAGAAGTCAAGCAGTGGTGGGATGGGAGGTGTGTGTGTGTGTGTCTGTGTGTGTGTGTGGGGGGGGGGGGGGTCAAATTGTCCACCATGCAGAGTAGACGTGACAGACAAAAATCCATCTGAAGTCCGCTGGGGTTTGTTTTGTGCGTGCCACCAGGCGCCAGCCATTAACACAAAATAAATGCTCGACGCCGTAAAAGTGACAGCGTCTCATTCATACTGACACGGGCTAAATTACACATAAAACCACTGATAACATCATCATTAAATATTGATTCTAAGGAAGGCGGAGACCAAAACACACGCATAACACACACGCCCGCCAGGCATTGCAAAGACCACGATGCAGATTTAGCAGAGGGCTGGGGTGGGAGTTGCAATAGTTGACGGGAGGTGAAGAGGAAGTGGAGACGGTGAAGGGGGGGTAAAGGCTTGGAGGAGGGGCTGAAGGTGGCAGTGAGATTTAAGTCTGAGGCTGTGAGCAGATGTGAGCATTGATGATGATGGATGTGGCTTGTTGAGATGCAGACTTGTTAGCATCAGAGACCCTCGCAGCCTCCTCACGGTCCCCAATGTGCCACGGTGTGCATTTGTCTGCTTTTATTTATTTATTTATTTTGGTGCTTAGAAACAGTTACATGTTTCCATCCTTTTATCTATCTATCTATCTATCTATCTATCTATCTATCTATCTATCTATCTATCTATCTATCTATCTATCTATCTATCTATCTATCTATCTATCTATCATCCATCCATCCATCCATCTAGTTAGCTAGCTAGAGCGCTAATGTTTTGTTATCATGAGCTTCTATCTATCTATCTATCTATCTATCTATCTATCTATCTATCTATCTATCTATCTATCTATCTATCTATCTATCAATCTATCTGCTAGCTAGTAAGCTAGCTAGAGCGCTAATGTTGTGTTATCATGAGCTTCTATCTATCTATCTATCTATCATCCATCCATCCATCCATCTAGTTAGCTAGCTAGAGCGCTAATGTTTTGTTATCATGAGCTTCTATCTATCTATCTATCTATCTATCTATCTATCTATCTATCTATCTATCTATCTATCTATCTATCTGCTAGCTAGTAAGCTAGCTAGAGCGCTAATGTTGTGTTATCATGAGCTTCTATCTGTCTATCTATCTATCTATCTATCTATCTATCTATCTATCTATCTATCTATCTATCTATCTATCTATCTATCTATCTGCTAGCTAGTAAGCTAGCTAGAGCGCTAATGTTGTGTTATCATGAGCTTCTATCTATCTATCTATCTATCACCCATCCATCCATCCATCTAGTTAGCTAGCTAGAGCGCTAATGTTTTGTTATCATGAGCTTCTATCTATCTATCTATCTATCTATCTATCTATCTATCTATCTATCTATCTATCTATCTGCTAGCTAGTAAGCTAGCTAGAGCGCTAATGTTGTGTTATCATGAGCTTCTATCTATCTATCTATCTATCTATCTATCTATCTATCTATCTATCTATCTATCTATCTATCCATCATGTTAACCATACAATTCCAGTGGGTTATTGTCCATTTCTTGTCAATTTTAGGCCGTACACGTTCAACTTGGTTTAAAAGGATCATACAGTGACGGCTCTGGTATTGACCTATAACAACTGCCATCTAGTGGATGAGAATTAAATTGTTCTGCCCGTTGCTATACGTCAGTAGCATAGATGTATATGAGCAAAGATACATTCCTTGTCTTCAATAAGTAAGAATTTTTAAACCAATGAAATCAAATTGGATAATTTCCTAAAGCACATTTGGTGATATCTCACAGTACACTAATGTGAACACAGTGATCTGTAAACCATGAAGCAGTAGTGTTCTTGATATAGCTAGCTAGTTAGTATGAGGACGGCAAAAAAAAAAAAAAAGCAAAAAAAAACATCACAACATTCACAATTCATATCGCATTGTAGTCATGAGCTTTGTTCCATAATAGAGGGCTTTACCATAATGATTTTTTTTCCCCAGTAAATGGGACATATTATGGAAAATTGACTTGTTAATTGCTTGTATACAAATGCTGTAGTTTTGTCTCTGGAGTGCCTGCCCACACATCAAGTGTGAAATTAAACACCTAAGTAAATTTATCTGCCTAGTTCTGAAAATGACTTTGTGAGAGCCACACTCTTCCGTACCAGTGGAGCTAAGGAGCTAATTAGCATAATAGCCCCCCCCACCTCCCGCCCATGATTTAGACCCTTACCTGAGATCCAGAGCCACTGAAAACGTCCTCCGGTTCATGATGTGTACATGTTCCATTAACACAGTAAACTGCTGCCTACACTAGTTAAAATGCTTTTATTCTCTTTATCGTTTTCTTCTTTTGAAATTTCCCTCATGTGTTAATATTAATCCAACTAGGTCCCCCCCCCCCCCATTCATCGGAAAATTGCCCCGCATCAAAGCCCGCGTCACCCAGTTACAGCATACATAAGTGCATCCCTGCACATACACAGGCAGCAGGTGTTGTGTTAGTGTGTGTGTGCGTGATGGGCCATGCTGAGTGGTAACCTGCTCTCCACTCGAACCATATAAAAGGTGCAGGGCAGAAACATGCGGGTAATTGATTGCTAATTAGTCCTTTTGTTGTCGTGATGTATTGTCCTGACACAGCTTTGCCCCCGGGCTTGTCTATTCACTCTCGGCAGTCACACTCACAAAAATAAGCACAGCAAATCCTTAATGAGACACAACCAGGAGACCCCCGCCCGGCAGGTGATTAGGATTCAGCATGCTTTACGCAGACGGCATTTCGCGCACGCTCGAGGGCCACAATATTAGGTACGGCTACACGACGGCAAGAACGAGAAGAAACGTCAAATATTTACAGCTTTTTAACTCAGGAAAACTTTTGTGGTCGAGATTTTTTTGAAGACAACGATGGCGCAATGATTCGAAATCGATTAATTGATGATGTCGTTGATATTGTGCACAGTACAGCAATCTTCCATCTTTTTTTTATGCACGCGTGCCGGATCATTTTCAATTCGATATGTGACTTGAGCGAACAGGTCTGCAACCTGACGCTCTGGAGCCACGTGATTTTATTTTATTTTATTTTTTACATCTTCTTGAAACTAATTATGGAGTTATATTAAAAAAAACATGAATCTTTAAATGTTCAATAAATGAAAAAATATTTTAAAATGACCTACAAAGTTACCAGAAAATGTCTTTAGAATTGACAAAACCCAAAAGATTTATTTAAAAAAAAAAGGCTGAAAAGAAAACATTTTTAAAAATATCCGAAATTCCGAAAAATTACCATAAAATACCCACAAAATTGCCAAAAATGTCAGAAAATTGATAGCAAAATAGGCGAAAAAAATGTCAATAAATGAAAATTAGACTGTTCTATTCCTGTGACCTTTATGCAGCTATTGCATCTATTAGCACCCTTAAAAACTTTTCAAAGCAGTTGAACCACAGAAGACCGTGGAGTCACACATAGGAAGATGCTAACATTATTGTTTAGGTTATGCCGCATTTCGGCATCCACATACGTGGCAAAAAAACAGAATAAAAGGCAGGAATGCTTTTGGACGCAGACCTTCTTCGGCACCTGCGAGGCTATAAAGCTCCACCGATGTGACCAATGCGGTGCAGCTGTGATCCACTGTGCACATCCAGGTGATTCACAGGCAGGCATGTCATGATAGGATAGCACACAACAACGGTTGAACAAATGTAATAAACAGAGCAACCCCCCCCCCCCTTCTTTCCTCCCTCCCTCCCGGCTGGTTGAAGCGGTGTCATATGAGCGTGATGTTATGCTAAATATCCCCGCAGTGTGCTCTTCACGGGCACGGCCCACCACATCCAGCGGGGCCGTGCACATGACCCGCGCCGGTCCTGACCGCCTGGGCTGCACACCAACAGATGCGGAATCGCATTAAGCAAACGCCGCAATTAGTCTCACTCGTTCGCGGGTTAATGAGTTTGTGGAAATGCGCGACCCATTCCTCATTAGGTGATTTCTCATGCACTGATGAGAGAGAGAGAGAGAGAGAGAGAGAGACAGACAGATATAGAGATATAGAGTGATAAAGATATGGATTGGTATATATATATATATATATATATATATATATATATCATATTTTAGTCATTGATACAGTAATTTCATAATAATTCATGAAATCTAATTAGAATTAAAAATATGTACTGTACTGTTCAGTGTGATATTGATTTGTGTTGAGGTCATTTTCTGCCACTAGATGGCGTAATTGCATTTGTAAGACGGTGACAGCTCAGTGAATTTCCTTTTCATATTAAGAGCTATCTCATCTTTAACATGAAGTAATTTGTGAAATTCTGCAATTTTTTTTAAATTGTAAAATACAACTTGACCCCAGTCTCCACAAATATATGCATTACTATTAAATTTATTACTGCTAAATTTTGATGTGAACGGGTCTGCTGCGTTGCAACTGAAATTACCCCAGTAAAGTATTAATTCAAAATGATGATATTACGATCACGATATTTTGGGGAGGTTGAAGATATATATATAAAAAAAAAAAAAAAAAGCTCACGAGTGGCTAAAACATTCCTAATTCAAATAAAACTGCACTAATAAACTAACCACCAGAGGGTGCTAGAACTGCACAAAAGGAATACAGCCTTGCTGTTAAAAAAAACAACACACATAACAATCCCCCTACTTTTAATTCATTCACTCACTATTCACTGAAGTAACCCCCTTTACTCACAGTTGCTTTACTGGATTTTGACTGATTTTGCAAGGCAAAGGGAAAAAAAATATCTATCCGTTTCCGTTTTGCAGCAATTAGCATTAGAATATAGATAAATTTCCTAATGACTCACAAATCTGTTCAGAAATTGGGGTAAATTAGCTTTTTTTTCCAACATGGCCCTGGTTGATCTCTTTTGCTCTGCTGCCACCTGCTGGCCGTTTGTGTAATAACTACCATTTCTGCATCAAAGCCTTCTGTATGCTCTAGCATTAAAAAAAAAAAACATTTAAAAAAAAGTATAAATACGTCTTTGGGACACTTAAAACATTTAAAATAGAACATATTTATACGTTTTTGGGAGTAAGTGAGTTAATATCGTGACACGACGACTATATGGTGGTATCACGATTTTGCCATTATTGTTACATTCCAAGTGTAAATTACATAAAGGCCTCCTCTACTTCCGCCATGTCGTACTATGCGCCTTTCGCATGTTGAATTGAAAGGGAATGAGAGTAGCCGCTCCAATTAGCCACAAAGCTAGTCAGCTAATGTTTGCACAAACTATGGCACAAACCGCTAGCTGCGCGCATTTGCCAAAGTACCAAACACTGTTTGATTGGATGTCGTTAGATTGTACATGTTAATCCATTGTTCCCTCCAACTATATAACAGACCCATATTTCAGAAATAACATGATATGATATGTGTGTGATATTTTTCCAAACAAGTTGACGCTAATAGAAAAAGGTGCGACGCAGACTGTTTTAGCTTGACTGCAATCATTTTTTTTGTTAATTTGGAGGAATCTTTCATGAAACTGCGATGTTTTGATACCCAAAAAAAAGAAGAAGAGGAAAATCCAATTATAAACTTGCAGGCAGCGCTGCTGGTCGGAAGTCATATCTTGTCAATTAGCATCCTGGGACCAGGAATGGGACCCACACTGTGTTGATTTGGGGAACATGGACTACGTAAAATATTTTCCCCTCCTAAGTTTATTATTATAATTATTCATATCTGGAGAAGATAAATGGACATTAAAATAAGGTCACATATTTGCTTGCTGTGGAGCTGAGTTTTTACTAAATCATCAGATTAATTCCTATATAAAATAAACTATTGCTCCAGGTTGTCTTAAGCAGAATGATTGTTCAGCCTTATATTGAATTATGTTATTATTATTATTATCATCAGTATTATTAATAGAATAAAGGTTCTTCAGAGATTCCATATTAGACCACTGGTTCTATAGCACCATTGCACTGTGGTGGGAAGAAGCTAGACATATTTTAGTTCCTAAAGGTTTTGTGAACCTTGATTCACTATAAAGACCCAAATGGTTGATTATGGTGTTTAATATCCAATCATTTGTTGGTGCTGTTGGATAATGGTTGGTTCTATACTGAACCGCAAAGAATGTGTACTAAATGCTGCCATTATGCATTTAAGCCAAGTAACCATATTTGGTTACTAAGTAGAACCCAGGGGACATGCCGGTCAGCCAGGCAGGATGTGTAAAAAATAAAAATAAAATAATAATGATAATAATGTGGTAATTGTATTTAGCTCCAATACATAACTCGTTGAATTATTTTCTGATTTGAACATGGGTTGATTTGTTAAAATCGTCAGACATGCAGTTATGATACCAGACATGAGGATATTTTTTTTTATAATTGGAGTTTCATAACATAATATAAAATTAAGACCCAATTAAAAAAAAAAAGAGGTCAGCAAAACAAACAAACAAAAAAATCAACACAGAATTTGAGCTTTTACTTAACCTTATATTAAATATTATTTTGTTTTTCTTGCTGTCACACTGTTGAACAATTAATTGAATCATAATTAAAAGCGTTGAGAACAAATGATTCAATTAGGGTCAAAATTGAAACATCCTATTTAGGGTTCCTATTTTTATATGACTCTAGCGAAGTCATGAACCTCACCACACGTCACCTTTCGGTTTTGATGGACACGGTAATCGAGATACTCATGAAACAATATGATTCTTATTGTGCATGGTTGGCAATTAACTAGTGGGAGAAAAATGTTATCTCTCAGTAAACATCAATATAAACTACAACCGTAATAAAAAAAACCTTGGGTCACATAAACACCTCCTAAGATCCACTATAAGATTGTACAGGTGTTCCTAATCAAGTGATCTCATCACTGACATCTTTACTCAAAAAGATTCTCATAAATTAACAATAAAATCCAATTTAATAGAGACATGTGGACATTCTTTAAAAGTACTTTTATTTGTTGCTTTTTTTTGTTTAATTATTGGTACAAACCTGTCAATGTGATGCATTTCGATGTAAGATCAAACATTTAATAAGAAATGTGTCAAGTAATATAGCACATACAATAAGTTAAAACATGTCACACAAGAATGTTTTTTTTTTTTGTTATCTACACAAAAACATCCTAAAACAGAGTTTAGGTCTAGACCGAAAGATCACTGTATAGTATAAGTATGTGCGCGTGTGTCCCTTCATGTAAAATCCCCACGCATGCACAATTTTGCATGCCTGCAGCTCCAACGGGCTCGCGCACAAGTTGTTACAAAAAAGAAAGGAAAGAAAAAACCCAATGTATATTTAATAAATTACCGTTTGACATAACACAAGTTCACTTGAACACAACATTACAAGTGCTGAAGAGGCACTCGGGGGGGAAACGCGATAGTTTGGCCCCTCCGAAGATGATTCAGCGTCAAATCTTTTCTTCTTTTCAATGAACATCATGAACCTATACGGAAGCTTGGAATTTAATTGTGGAGTAAACTCTTTTTTTTTTGACTGGCAAATATGTTCGGACGTATTTGTATAAAGTAAACGTACGCGTATAGATCAATGTTAAAAAACATTTTCCCTACATGCCACAGGTATTGATTTGCGCATGCGCATAAAAAGCCTTTGACCTACATTATACCAATACTTTTGAAAATTAAGTAAATAAACATGTTGTATTTGTAAATTTTATCACGTCTGTAATTTATGATTTCCGTTCGGCATTTGTTTTCTATCATGTCACGGGGTATGCGCATGCGCAAGTCAATACCGGAAATAAAGTAAATAACGCACTGCATACATACATCATAAACATTACGAATAAATAAATGTTGACTGTATGGGTATAATATAGGCCAAAGGCTTCTTTTTTTTTTTTTTTACTTGGGGAATGCTAGTCAATACCCCGCGGCATCATGGGGAAAAAATGCTATGTTTTTAGCATTTAGCCTACAGGTACGTCGAACATACTTGCCAGTCAAAAATGTTTACTCCACATTGGCAGTTCCACGCATAGGTGTCATTCCTTGAGTCCCGGCGTCTAAATCGGGGGGAGGGAGTGGAGATTGGACGTGGTGGTGGTTATGGTGGCGGGGTAAGCGCGTTTTGTACAAGTCACTAAGTGAAGCTCATGGACACTGTGTGCTCCAGCGCCTTGCGCCGGAGGGACGCGATGCTGGTCCCTCTCCACATGTCACTGTCCGGGGAAGTACACAGCTGCGGGGAGCCCGATACGTTCGTGGGGCCGGAGAGCGACGCCGACATGCCGGGGAAAGGCGACTGGTACAGGTGCGACTGCAGGCCGGAGCCGTTGGACGAAAGGCCGTTGGACAGCCCCATGGAGTTGTGCGGCTGCCCATGGCCCAGGCTGCACTGCGACAGCGACTGCGCCATGCCGGGCGGCTGGCGGCCCAGCGCGGGCGGCAGCTGCAGCTGGGACACGCCCGGCATGCCGGTGGCCCAGCGGGAGTCGTTGGCGTGGAACGAGCACAGGCTGTTCTCCATGGCGGCCGCCGAGAACTGCGGCAGGCCCGGCGTGGGCAGCAGCGTGCCCGGGGCGCGGAACACGTTGGTGGTCTTCTTCCTCTTCTTCCACTTGGCGCGCCGGTTCTGGAACCAGACCTGCGGGCCCAACGGACACCCAGCCGTCACACGGGGACGAGTCTTTGGACGCGACACATGAAACCGATGGCTGGCAACACAGCAGCCACTATAAATCGGCATAGAGTTTAGGGTCCACAATATTTATTTTTCCAGTATAATGAACCTTTTGACTGCAAAACGCCAAACAATGGCAGAAAATTATAAATGGACGAAAGCCTTTTTGTTGCCATTTTTATTTATATTTATTTAATTAATTTATTACCTTTTTTTTTTTTGGGGGGGGGGGGGGGGGTATTTTTTTCCAGGGCTTGTAAATTGTTACATTTACGCATATTCCACATTTTGGCTGTATTGAAGTGGATACGTTCAAACTACTTTATTTTAGTATTTTTCTTTTCGTTTTGTGTTATTTATTTCCTTGACCTATAAGGATAGTATGTTGTTATTTCAATCTATCCGTCCATCTATCTGTCTTGTAAAATATGCTGCAGAGGTAAAACCACTTTAAAGGAAATAAATAACTATGGTGCATGTTAATATTACACAAAAATTACATAATGTCATAATGAAAATATTCGTGAAAGAAATCGAATTGTTAATAGATTCAAGCGACTCACAGGGATGAGCAGCGATTTGAATATTATTACCTGCATGTAAGCACGTTACTGGAGTAAAAATATATTTTACCCTCAACCACTTAATTGCGATACAATTGTTGGGAATTGCATTGTAATTAAATACGTTATAATGTTTACCGTGGCAATGGCGAATGGAAAATAAAAAGGCAGCCTACTCATATTATATTTAATGTCACACTAAAATCATCAATATCATCGTTACATTGACAAAAATAAAAGACATTTACACATTTTTCGGTCATTTGGTTATTGTATAAATAATATAATTTGTAGTTGCCTTGTAAGGTGACTTTGAGACGCCTGTAAATTATTCAAAAAATTTTAGTAAAGGAAATGTGAGCATTCTGAAGAAAAAAAAGATATTTATACATAATTTGAGGGACAGGCTATCTTTGTTTTGAATAAGTGCGTTTGTGGCCTAAAATGTCACTTTTCCCTTCTGCTGTTCTAAAATCGAAATTAAAACAATAATAATAAAAAAAAATACAATACTGTATAACATAACACAGCCGTTTTACAGTCGCGTTGCGACCCAAAACACGCGTGGCCGTGTGAAGATTTCATCAGGCTCGGCAGTGATGAACTCGCTCTCATTCCACGCAGCGAGGCGTGACGCAGCAGGCGAGGGCGAGACTATTACGCGACCACCACAAAGCAAATGCAATCTCTCATGTCGCTCGAAAAGAGACGATATTCTTCTCCAGTCCTATTAAGAGCTTGTTGATGGAATATTGAGGACGAGCACGTGACTGTCGAGGTGACAAATAACGAGTAGGACGGCGGCTTTTATTGCTTTCGTGGGATCATTTGCATGAATTCCACACACGAATTATAATAACGCCGGAATAATAATGTCTTAATTTGCAAATCGAAATAAGGCGTGTGAAAATACAGAATATTAGCATTTTTTTTTCATGCTTTAATGCTCAAATGCGGGGAGGTATCGATTGTTTTCCCCGAGTGGATGTTCGTAGGACAGTTGTGCATAAGTGTCCACACCCTGGCAGAATTGGCGAAATATTGCCACTTTAGAGGGACAATAACCGATGACTTAATCCCATTATTTTCATCATTATTGCGATGTTTTGATGATTGTGATATTCTGAACGTTCTAACAAGTAGGGACACATTTTCCGAATTCTGCCGGGACGTGTAAACATACGCGCAACTGCATATTAAAAGTATAAATTCAAGTTATATTTTTCGAAGTGGAAAATACACTCAAAAAATCGAACTATATGGATTTATATTTTGCGAAATCCTATATTGATGAATTTCTTTCTTTTTTTGGGCGAATGATTTGCACGTATAAACAGATTTAACAATTAAATAATAAGATCCATTTTGTAACTCTTTTTATATAATTTTTTTTGCCACAATATGATTTCCTTTAGCACGTGTGCTTTTTATCAGCACAACGGACAGCGACTCAAACGAAACTCAGGCTGCCAGTAAACACATTATTATTTTGTGAACTATAGGTTTATTTAATATAATGTCGGAACAAAATGGTGGAAGATGCCATCAACACTGAACTGAATATAACCTCACACGTGATTTATTTACACCGATGCCGGATCCGTTTTTCGTCTTCCATGCAGCATGCATTTCAGGCTTACCTGGACTCTGGACTCAGTTAGGCCGATCCTGAGCGCCAGTTCCTCCCTCATGAAGATGTCCGGGTAGTGCGTCTTGGCGAAGCTGCGCTCCAGTTCGTTGAGCTGCGCCGGCGTGAAGCGGGTTCGGTGCCGTTTCTGTTTCTGCTGACTGGTCTGCCCGCCGGAGCTCTGCTGGGGCTGCTGCTGCTGTTGTTGCTGCTGCTGCTTTTCCGGCTCTTTCCCGTTTACCGGCATGCCTGCCGAGTTGGATCCCACGGTGGTGATGACGTCTTCGCCGGGCAAGAGAGTGGCTCCCTCCACGGAGTCCGAACCGGGGGCCATGTCTCCCGGATGGCCCTGGTCCGGCACCCCGCCGCCCAGCCGACACTTGAGAGCTTCTCGGTGTCCGAGTAACTCTGCAGCATCTTTCATCCCTGAGAGGAATAAAGAGAGTGTAAATGCGTCTTTAAAAAAAAAAAATCACTAATGAAAAAATATGACCAAATGACAAATTAACTTAATTTAGCTGAGGGTCTTAATCATATTTATGCTGTCAAATGATTCCTAATTCCACAAAAACACTAATTAAATACATCCTCAATTGATCAGTGCACACACACACGCGCCAACCCACTCCCATTCACACACACACACACACAAGGTGAAATAAATAAGAAGTTAAGTCTTACAGTGGAGTTTAGC
This sequence comes from Vanacampus margaritifer, assembly GCF_051991255.1. Lineage (NCBI taxonomy): Eukaryota > Metazoa > Chordata > Actinopteri > Syngnathiformes > Syngnathidae > Vanacampus > Vanacampus margaritifer. Next base: position 10,324,514 of record NC_135434.1, on the reverse strand, counting down.
TCCCGGGTTTAGAGCCGAGAACTCACCGAGCCGAGCATCCAGGAGGTCGGCGTGGGAGAGCATCGCGTACCGCTCCAGGGCGAAAAGAGGTCCGGGCAAAACGCTCCTACAAACTTCGGGGGCAATTTAAGGGGCATAGATGTTGTAAATGAAGCAAAATTCGCTTTGTGCTTAAAAAAAGGAGGTCTCTTGCATTATAATGGCCCTTAGAAGGGCTGGGAGGCGCTTATTAGTGGAGAGAAGCCGTCAGCTTCCTCAAATAAGAACCAATCACAGGCGAGGATTGGACCGAACCAACACCACCCCCACGAGCGCACGGACCCCTCACCCGCCCTCCTGTTGGCACGCACGCGCCCAGAGCCCAGGCGTGCACGTGTAAAAAAGCACTACAATTCAATTGTGCCATACCATCCTCTGATTTATTAGCTTTTTCATGCTCAAATTATTCCACGTTAAAACGTCTTAATGTGTTTGTTTAATCTGCACGTGGGCTGCTTGCGAGATGAACACACGCGTGAAATGAAAAAAAAAAAAAAAGCAGAAGAGTGGAATTAATGTCGAATTGGAAAACAATATATGGCGAATGTGCATGTGCGCAATCGCATTTACAAATAATAATCCTTGATATGAATTCATGCAAATGAGCGAGCTGATTTTTTTTTATTTATTTTTTTTAAGCGTTGCACAAACAAAACAAATACGCGTCTCGGTCCCGGCTGGCAGGTGATTTGTGGAGACAAATGGAGGAAATAAATAAATAAACGAGTACAGATGGATCGCAGCTTCGCTCAGTGATCGGGCCGCTTTAACCTCCATCGACTTTTCATCAAGGCGTTGGCAATTAGAGCCATTTAGGCCCGCTTTGCTTGGAACTAAATCAGACGTGCAGGAGCCTAAACGCTCGCCCCCGTCTTGCAGGAGGGGGTGTCCACAAGTAGGACTGTTACACAATTAAAAGAGGGGACAACCATTGATCTGAGACTCGTCTCCGCACCAATGCTGCATGGCGGATTTTTATTTTGATTTTTTTTTTCTTTCGGGGGGGCAGATGTTCGGATTGAGGACGGTGAATGGAGCAGCACACCCCGGGACTTGACAAAGGAGGCGTCCGAGCGAGGAGTCCATTCGAACCTGCACATGGTCCTCCTCTTTTGTGTTCAATCTGTCAGGATGCAAAGGAGCAGCGCGTGCAGCGTGAAAAAAAACCGCAAGGAAATGGACCGGTACGTGCATGTGATGAGGAGGGATCCCGAACTTCATCACCATCATCATCATCATCATCATCATCATCGTGAGGGGCTGTAAATTCAGTGAGGCAAGAGAGAGAAGAGGAGGCCAAGTTTGTTTTATTATTATTATTGGGAGAAGGGTTCGAAAACCGCTAAAGCATATCAAAAATCTGCTTTGGTCAGAAATTATAATTTGTCTAAAGGAATTTTGTAAAAATTCAAGCACATAATGCAATATAATGCACGCTGAATGTGAGACATATTTTCTTTTGAGGTAATTGCAATCAAGTGATTTATATCGGAAAAAAGAAGCTTAATTTATTTGCATTTCATACCCCCCCCCCCCAAAAAAAAATGCAAAATGCCAAACAACTTGCAGCATCTTTCTAATAATGCCAAATCCCCACATTTATTTTGCATAATTGGATAACCTTATACTAAAACTACATCAACGGCAACAATTAAAAACATTATTAAAACACTATGTGATAAATGTGATAAACGAATGTAGGCTAAACACAACTTGAATAATAATAATAGTAATAATAATAATAATAAATGTTGTAATAAATGACCATGCCAATAGCGCTTTTAATGCATAATGCATTCAGTGAAATAATTTCAACCACCTCCAAATTTAGAATAAAAAAATGTCCCCATATTTCGAATAATAATAACACAGGATTGCCTCATATTAATTCATACCTTGTTTATTAAATCACATCTTCGTTGATTGATGCGAGAAATGGGAAAAAAAAACAAAAAAAGCACAAACCAATATATTTAAGGATTATCAATCTATTTTCGGAACGTGCATGAGAAATCCGGTACAAAAATGTCTGTTTGTTGCAGGCGGAGAAGGGAAAGTAATCAGTAATCTGTTGTGCTGTTATGGCGCCTCCGACTCGAACTTTATTGGCGTAATAAGAGCGAGCCACTCGTGCAGGCTCTATGTCTCACTCAGCCTCCCTAACTGGACCACATCAATCTTTCTCCCTTGCAGTGGAAACACTCGCGCGCAATCCACGAGGGTTAATGCGGCGCATCTGAGTGCACGCGGGGCTGTTTACACGCCAAGAGACACGCTTTGAATGGAAAATACACGCCCGAAAAAAAAAAAAAAACACACACACAAAAAACAAAAAACAAATGCAATTTTGTTGCGCAATAGCAAAGATCAAATTTCCCTAGCATGTGCGCCATTTTGTTTACTCATCAAACCGCGTTAAATCCACCGCGCTAAAATGGCCTTGGTAAAACTAACAGCAACAAAAAAAAAAAGAAGAAACACAAACGTGCTAATACACACAGTATTTACATTTTATAAGGTCTATCTATCTGTCACCTTTTAGGTACAAGCATTCACTCGCTTAAAGGGGGCAATCGATGTTCCATCTACAGAAATGGTTGAAATGGCTGCATTTGTGTGTGTGCGCGTGTGTGCAGGTGATTTGGTGACGGTCCAATGAGTACATCCGAACCCCCCCACCCCCACCCACCCCACCCTCACATGACAGGCTTCCCTCTCCGGCCACCCAGCTTGGCTGCAGCACGGCGTGCATCCCGAGCCCCAATTAGGCCCGCTGCCCCGCGCCTGCTCCCCGCGACTGCGTGATCTATTGCACATGGCGGTAATCACAGGCTCCAAATAAAATAATCAGCAAAGAAGAGCCATTTCCTTAATGATGAAGAGGAGGAGTGTGTCACGCAGAGGGGTGATGATGGTGGCGGTGGCGTGCGTGAGTGAGTGTCAGTGTGTGTGTGAGTGTGTGTGTGGTGGAGGGGTTATTAAAATAGCCACAACACCAGGCGTGCACGAAAAGGTGGCATTGTTGAGTCATTAGGTGCACGTGCGCAATCACTATATCGCCAATTATTTTATAACATTAGAAGTGCAATGGTTAATCCTCAACTAATAAATCTAAATCAAATGAATCGATTTTTTTGGGGGGGACAATCCATTTATTAGATATTGCCTATTCCTCATCATTTCATCCTCTCAGTAAACATGATCTGATTTATTTGTCATCCATTTATTTTTCAAAATAAAACCCGAGCAAACATTCACTTTTTTTTCTTCCTTGCACTGTCAATTGAAATAATGTCCTGTTTATGGATAAAGGGATGGGAATTAAAACATTGAAATAAATCAGATCAGATTAATTGATTATTAAAATAATTGTTAGTTGCAGCCTTAAACAATATGTTGATTATACAAAAGTCTTCACACCCCTGTTTAAATGTCAGTTTTTTTTGTAATCTAAACAAATACCATTAATTGAACCTACATAGTATTTACAATGTATTTTAAGCTTATTATTATTATTATTATTAGAGATAACTCTCAAATTAACCCCAAATCAAACTCAGATGCTCTCGGAGGCTTTTCCTGACATTTTTCTTCCCTTTCAAGCAGAAATCAGATAATTATAATTTTTTTTGCTTACATTGACTGCTATTTGGAAGTGTTCATAATCCCGGCAAAACCTCCTTGATGAAGGTTCCAGTTGCAGTTGAAGAAAAACAACCCCTAAAAGCAGTGTCGTGTTTGGAACAAAAAATACCTTTCAGAATTATGGCTAAAAAGTCCAACCTTGGTTTATTGGGCACATATCGTCACACATGCACAGAGCTTCACTGCTTCATACTCTGAATATTTTTGACCTGTCATGCAAACAAAATTCAAGAAAAATGTAAACATTTGGACAGAGCACTTGGTGTAACTAATTTTACTGGCATTGAGCTCCCTCGTGTTTATCCTACAGAAAAATCATAAAAGAAACCCCCACGCCCCACCAAAAAGAAATTCTAAACGTAACCTGCCACTCAAAATGCATACTTGATTGGATTTGATTAAAGCAGCTGAGTAAATGACTCATTACTGTGCTTTATGTTAAAAACAGAACGTAAAAAAGAAAAGAAAAAAATGTGAAAATGTAAACCCTCTGACCTGATTCTCCTTGGGAAGGCCATAAATATTCATAGCAACATCAGGAAGAAAAAAAAATATCAACATGTAATTTCCCACTTGTTTTCGTGGCAATCTTTTTGCAGGTCTCATCCGCACTGTGGAAATCTAAATAACAGGCAAGTGCATTCATTCATCAGGACGCAAGATGATTCCCGGAATATAGATGCATTCTGTATTAGTATACGAGACATCCTGCAACCGTAGCTCTAAATGTCACATTTACTTCATTAAAATGAACAGTAAATGACTTGAATTTGCTTCTCTCTTTTTTTTTAAAGTACACATTTGGAAAGGCCAAAAGCCAAACAAAATGTGTAAAAGTACATTTTGACAACTTGTTACCGAAAGCTTTGTGATGCAATCCCAACTCCTCATCATGCTGGTGACTTTGAATGCACATTTTTCCCCTCAATTCCATTTCATCCCAAATCGATGAACACCGTCTTTAATTGCATTTGAAAAAAAAAAGTTAAATATGGAAGTGAAAGGGGTCAAAAGATTAAAACTATGACGTGTGTTTACAAGCCATTTCTTGACTTTGCCTCCAGTTGTGCTCCAGCTATTAGAATATGCTCTTTGTTAAGAGCTTCTCATTAGCGGACTCTATTACAGTGGCTCCATCATTAGGAAGCCGTGATGCATCATTTGAGGTAATGAGTGCCTTACATTACAGGTGCCAGCGAGCTGTGGACTCAGTGCCGTAAGGGTCTGTTCTCCTGAGATTTATTGTTACTACAAGACTTTTGGGGTTACTGTCCATTTCATTTCCACAACTCTATTCTCCACAATTTTGATCATTTATACTGTATTTTATTTAGCATATTGAACATTTTAGACGTGTCCCTGGAATTAATGTCCAGTGTTCACCCTGCGGGGGAACTACGGATAAAGCACCTTAGAAAAAACAAAGTTTGGCAAATAGTGAACAATTCATAAAAAAAAAAAAAAAAAAAGGCATCAGGCAGCAAATGAGCGCTTGTTTAGCTTAATGCTAATGTTTACGGAAAAAGCAATTTAAAATTGCCAGTGTTAGATTAACACTTAGAGTGTTAAATCTAACCTTAGAAATGTGTTTATACACTCCAAAAACAGTTGGATCAAAAGTAACCCAATTATGGGTAAAAAGTGGATTGATCCACTTTATGGGTCAATTTGACCCAACTTTTTGTTGTCTAATACAAAATGACCCGATTTTTTGACCCAAGTAAAGGATCTGATCTGACCAATTTTTATGAGTTGTTTTACACTAAAAGGCCAATTTCTACTTGGTTCAAATTGACCCAAGTAGAGGATCGGTCAATTTTTGACCCATTGTTGGGTTATTTTTTTTACCCAACTGTTTTTAGGATGTATGTATCCACACCAATCTGACACTTTTCAAAGTGTTACTTTTTCACTTTTAACCAGTGTTATTCCAACATTGTATATAGTGTTAAAAATCTACACTGGTAAACAATGAGTAGCGTTGAAAGTACTCTACACTAGTGTCAGTGTTAATTTTTTTTAACTGAAACTATACTTTCCTCCTTACAAGGCCCTCAAAGCACTTTACATTTTGACGACGGCATCAGGAGCAACTGTGGGTTCAGTATATGCTCAAAGATACTTTGACATAGCCTGGCTTGGGATCGAACCCACGATCTCAGGGTCGGGAGACAAACACTCTACATTCTAAAAACAGTTGGGTAAAAAAAATAACCCAACAATGGGTCAAAAATGGGCCGATCTTCTACTTGGGTTGTTTTGACCCAAGGTTGGGTCAAGAAATGGGTTGTTCAGCGTGAAACAACTCAAAGATATTGGTTAGATCCTTTACCGTGGGCCAAAAAATTGGGTCATTTTGTATAAAACAACCCAGAAAGTTGGGTCAAATTGACCCATAAAGTAGATTGGTCCATTTTTGATCCACAATTGGGTTACTTTTGACTCAACTGTTTTTAGAGTGTATCACTGATCCACATCGCCCAACACTAAAGGAAATTTACTCTGACAGTGTTAAAATAACACTTTTAGCATATTTGATCAAACACTGGAAATTTGACACTGACTGATTTGCTGTGTGCTAGCATTGATAGCCATGAACCATCATTAGTTGCCAAGAACGACTTAAGTCGTCCATTAGAATCAAAACGTTCAGTGCCAAAGACGAGTTATGTCGTTTGATATATTTTTTTAATTGAGAGAGGGTGATATGGGTGATCATGTGCTTGCAAATGCACAGACTGCGTTTTGCACTGGGCATGAAAATAGGGTCCATAGCGTTTAACTTTTTATCCCAAATACCGTTGTCTGGATTTTTTTCGGCATGGCTAAAACCAAGCCCAAGTGCGAAATTGTGTTTAGGAATATTTTCTGGCCACATGCCGGCCACCACTACAGAGAAACTTTGCGGATAGTTAACTATTTATGTTTTCTAGCACATGAGCTAACAAGCTAGTAAGCTAGCAAGCAAATCTTTGCAAATGTGATTTGTCACAGGCCTATTAATTCAGAATTGGCAATAATCAAAAGGTTGCGAAAAACGATCAATCGTGATTTATGTGTGTGTTATGTAATATTTACATGTCAGTTTAATCTAAAATAACTTGAAAACAAAGTTTAATATTATGCATAAATACTAGAACAAGGACTCACACAGGGCCTTGCTTGACTTTATTAACTGACTGCCAGCTAATGCTCACTAGCCATTAGCCGGCTAAATATTACAATTACAGACAATTGAAGGCAGCACACTTTTCAAACAACACGTGCCACTCCCACATACATACGTCACACATACTGAGAGATGAGTATGTGGCCATTCAACATTCTGTTCGGACTCAAATCCGAAAATTCCGATTTTCAGTGTCGCCACCGAATCGTGCACTTCCCATTTACATTTTGTTTTATAAAAAAAAATAAATTGGGGTTTTGGGTGATTTCCAAATGTTTACTTAGGCAACCTTGTTATTGTTGATATTCAAATTATATATATATATAAATATCATTTTTTCCCCATTCACTAAGTATCACTTCCATACATATGACTTATCATCAATACCAGGTGTGTGATACTGCTCGGTGGCACAGTTGGTAACATGTAAAGTCCAGTAAGCAGGAGGTCAGAATTTATCCCTCAATTTACTTCATAAGCATTCCACATGCATTCAAATCTTATTTTTCAGCTATTAGCATTCAGCATTCCCATAATAATAACAGAACATTTTGTACGTCGCTTTGGAGGGTGGCTATACTTAATTCTTTATATTAAATACAGGTGGGTTTTAATGAACACAAAAAAATGTTTGGGGGCTGTAATGGATTAATGGCATTTCTATTCACTTCAATTGGTCAAAGATGATTTCAGTTATGAATGTTACCCCGCTGAATGACATTACTGCGGCGTGAGATTGACTTTGCATCCATTTGTTGTCTCGTGCGACAAAGTGTGTTTGTTGGCGTGGCAAACATGGCGGCGAGAAGGGGAGGACTTGGGTCAGTGGTGTCTGTGAGTGGCTTGAAATTAGAAACATGTGCTGGCAATTATCAAACGGCGGCGAAGCCACGTCATGCAATTGAACGGCTCGGCAAATGAAAGAATAAATGGGATCACTCTCTTTGACCTTGCTCGTCGCCACTCGCCCAACTTCATCTACCCCCTGCTACTTCTCAGTGTACGACTCGCGCACGCACGCGCGCGCACACACACACGGTGTGTATTTCGTAGCTATATTTGTGACATAATAGGGACGGTTGCCGCAGCATCCCCGCGTTTCCGTTCACACGCTCTCCGGTCCCGTCCATCCATTCTCTTTATCCTCCCTCTCTCTCTCCCTCTCTCTCTCTCCCTCGCTCGCTCGCTCGCTCCCGCTGCCACTTTTCTGCTGCTCCTCTGCTAAACGCGGCGCACTACCCCTCCCAAGATTAATTGATCATCAATTTAGCTCTAATTTGGACCAAGTCAGCTGGTAAATGGGGCAGTTTTCCCTGATTGTTAGTGAAATGTGTGCAAGTACATTGATAAATTTTGATTATTTATCAATTACAAGCAAATGAAGTAAATCTATTGAATAAATTCTAGCCTGATTGCCGTAATAGAGTTTGAAAATATGGCTATTGATAATGATTCTGGCTAATAGTCTTTTCCGGCGGCGCTTGCCGGCTTGTCGGAATGACAACACAAAACTCATTTTTCACAGAATCAGCTGAGTGAGCGCAAGGTTGATCTTTCATTAATCAGTCGCATTACGGAGCTGATACGCCGTAATGTGCCACGCTTCCCTCACAAAGACTCCCACGCTTTGTCATATTTTATGTCAATTACCAGTCATTTTGTTGTGTTCCATCAAGCCACCTTGTAATAGTTAACATATGCTAAGGTAAAGCTCCCCCCTGTCCCGCCCTCCGGGAGCTCCGGCGGCGGAGTTTGGGAGAGACAGCGGGCGCTCTTAATTTCTTATTTTGCTGGCCACGGGCCCTTATGGGAAGGGTGGAGCGGCGGCTTTTTAAATGGACCTGCCATCATGTTTTCCCAACACTAATGGAAACGCAGCTTTGTGGAAAATAGGAGGGAGAAAATTGGAAATAGGTTGGGGGGGGCTTCAGTACACAATGACAGCTGATACAGCCACAAGGAGTATTTGCACACAGACGTACAAATTAGCACTGACATTCTTTCGCTACGTCCAACTATTAAGAGCAGGTGATTGATTGATTTTTTTATGTTGTCTATGGTTTATATGAGGATGCCACACAATCGGTTTGAAATGGTTTCTGGGGAGAAATCGAACCAAAGGTGGCCAAAAAATTAATAGGATTGACATGACATGGTTATCCAAATGGGTGGCGTGCCAACGGCCTCACCTAGGGGGCGCCAGAGCACCACAGGGCAAGTGCAGCAGCTTGAGAAAAAAGAAAGAAGAAATATTTGTAAACTTGCTATGCTAACTTTGGAAGAAAAATGTTTCCCTCCCAATCCAACTGTGAGAGAGGAGAACCGCCACACTTTGAAAAATCTTGATGTGGAGCACGATGAAAATAGTTTCATGGAAATTTGATTTTGAAGTTCTACTCTAACTTAAATTAAAGGCATCAAAAGCATGTTTATGTTATGGTTTCCCTCAGGGAGCTGTTAACAGAAAATCATATTAATGTATTATCACCTGAGCAGCAAAATCAATCTGTTTTTAACCATCTCAGAGGGCGGCCATTTTGTCACTTGCTGTCGACTGAAAATCGCATCACAGCTACGAAGGTCAAAATGACCGCCACTTGAGATGGAAAAATACGGATGGATTTTGCTGCTTAATTCATTTTCCACAAACATAATGTTTGACTTTTTTTAATTTGATATTTGACTTCCCTTTAAGGGATTTGGTTAAAAAAAAAAATGCTTGTAATATCCATTAAAAGGAAAGAAAATGTGCAAATTTGTCCCGTATTCCGCGTCAAGATAAAGCAAACTGATTTAATTAGCGAGAAACTTGAAGAAGACGATTTTTTTTGTGGGCAGGCTCTTGAGTTTGTCACCTGTAAATTAGATCAACACATCAGCACGTCTCACTGAAAAAAGTACTTCATTATCGGTTGCACATGATGTAATGTTCAGCTATTATTGAAAAAAAAAGAATGATATACTGGTGCACATTTTTGGAGAATCTTACGGTGCACATGTACAAGTTTACTGATTAGTAGTGATGGGAAACGGACGCTTCATGAACCTTCATGATGAACTTGCATTTTTTTTTAAACTTCTATGAGGCTCATGGTTTAAAGATAATGGCGATGGAAATTGATTACATTCCCACTGCATCTTTAAACCAAGAGTGCCATTTAGAGGCGTAAAAAAACAACACAAGTGCTTCATGAAGCTTCATTTGTCCGTCTGTCTGATTAGTTGTTTAGCTAGCTAGCTAGCTGCCAACTTGAAACCAAGAGTCATCTAGAGGAGTCAAACAATATCACGGGTTCTTCATAAAGATTAATTTGTCTGTCTAGTTAGCTGTTTAGCTAGCTAGCTGGCACCTTTAAACCAAGAATGCCATCTATGAGGAATCAAACAATATCACAGGTTCTTCATAAAGATTCATTTGTCTGTCTGTCTGTCTAGTTAGCTGTTTAGCTAGCTAGCTGGCACCTTTAAACCAAGGGTGCCATCTAGAGGAGTCAAAAAATATCACAATTGCTTCATGAAGCTTCATTTGTCTGTCTGTCTGTTTAGTTGTTTAGCTAGCTAGCTAGCTGGCACCTTTAAACCAAGAATGCCATCTAAGAGGAGTCAAACAATATCACAGGTTCTTCATAAAGATTCATTTGTCTGTGTGTCTGTCTAGTTAGCTGTTTAGCTAGCTAGCTGGCACCTTTAAACCAAGAGTGCCATCTACAGGAGTCAAAAAATATCACAATTGCTTCATGAAGCTTCATTTGTCTGTCTGTCTGTTTAGTTATTTAGCTAGCTAGCTAGCTGGCACCTTTAAACCAAGAATGCCATCTAAGAGGAGTCAAACAATATCACAGGTTCTTCATAAAGATTCACTTGTCTGTCTGTCTAGTTAGTTGTTTAGCTAGCTAGTTGGCACCTTTACACCAAGAGTGCCATCTAGAGGAGTCAAACAATATCGCAATTGCTTCATGAAGCTTCATTTGTCTAACACTACTGATGAGTATTTTAAAAAATTTGAGTAAAATAAAATTCACAATAATCGACTTATAGAGTTGTATTGTGATTACCGGCAATTGGTATCAAATCGAATCATGACTCGGATCGAAGTGCCAGGTACGAGGCAATTCCCACCCCTAGAAAATAACTAACAAACTGACAAAAAGTTGCTTATTCAAAGAAAGTGGAATCCATCCCACCGTCACAGAAGCTTAAACGGGCTTTAACAGCTTGAAACCTGGCTGGCCTCGTCTGCGCAACGGCGGAGAAGTGAAATAATTGTGATTCGGGATCAATGAAAAGAAGCATCGGTGCAGCAGAAGCAACTTAATGATCAGCATTTAGAGCGGGCAGATAAAGCGCCGTGCTGCGGAGCCAACACAGGGGCCAAGTGCAGGTGAATTAACCCGGTCCACATCTAATATGCCGGTGTCAGCTCTGGTTAGCGCGCGGCTACACCGCCGCCTGTATTGGCAGTGGCACAGCATCCAACATCGTCTTCCCTCCATATGCCAGCAGGCAGCTATCTATAATCGATGGCCACTTTTAATTGGGCGGCCTGTCTGTCGGTGCACGGGGACGCTGGAGGGTGAGCAACGCTGTATATATTTACAGCGCTGAGGAGAAATACTGTGGTCGTCTTCTCTGGAAAAAGCCAATCAGAGCTTGTGCTGTTGCATGGCAGGCAGTTATAATTGAATAATTTCACACGGTGACCCTCGATAAACACCCAGGACCCACATGCTGTAACAGGCATGAAATGATATAGATTGGAATATAAATGAGTTTACACATCAGTCAGAGTTATGGATGAGTTTATAGGGTAGCCTTTAGAGTATTTTCATTTTAAACAGGATACGGACATATGCTTCTTCTGCTTTTAGTTTTGTAAAGGCGCTCAATAAATTCTGGTCACATTTCGACACGTTTGCTTAAGATATGCAACAATTAATCGACTAATCAACAACTAACTGATTATCAAATTGTGAATTGAATTGTTTAGATATCTTTTCCATTTACAATTTTCCAAATGCTTAGATATATTTTTTATTTAAAATTATCGTGATGTTCAGAATTTCAGCTCAACGGTAAATATTGTCAGATTTCTGTAGTCCTCCATAAAAGTGGACTGATTAATTTTGTTTTTGAACCAAAATAAAACAATTGCTCAATATTTTTGCCTATTTTCTTCACATTACAAACCAAACCAGGAACTGAAACATAATTTAATTTATGTTTGTGATCTGTCAATTTAAAATAACGTCCGTTTTTTATTTTTATTATTATTATTTTTTTTTAAATCTTATTCTCTGGTCAATAAAAAAAACAAATAATCGAGATCTTAATTGATTACTGAAATAATCGTTAGTTGCAGCCTTTGTTTTGCTTTTAATTTGCAGATTTAACATTACAAAAGTATACACATTTGAGTCAGTAAATTAAACGTTATCTTCCCAAAAACTTAATTTTAATTAATAATAATTTTTTCAATTAATTGATGAATTGGATATATTAAAAAAAAAAAAAGTAAGGTTAAATTTCCACCCCTTTTTGAAAAACTGGACATTATTTCAAATTGACAGTGCACAAACATAAATTGTTTCAGTTACTGGTTTAGTCTGTAACACGAGAAAAATAGGCAAAAATGTTGCTTATTGTTTCCCAGAGCAAAAGCAATTGTAGATAACCAGTTTGCTTTCATGGAGGACTACAGAAATCGGAGATTATTTATTGCTGAGGAGCTGAAATTCCGACCATTTGGCCAATAAAAATAAAATAAATCGATTATCAATTTTATTTTTATCGATTAATCGTCGATATAAATCTCTAACAAGTTGTATTATTGTGTCTTCATTTAACACCGCGATTGAATTGACAGACTTTTTGAGAGGTTTCATTACTACATTTGCCATTTTAGTATTGCATAGTAACTCAAATGGATCAAATGCTATTAGCGACACCCTGCGCACAAATTAAAATAAGAGATAAGTGTTAGAGATGAGCTGCATTCTTCTTTTTTTTCCGCCGTTACTCTTGTTTTTCAAGTAGGTTGGGGGGTTGCCATGCAGCGTTGCCAGGAGGGAGGCTGCACGGGAGCTGGAGACGAGAGCCACCGGTGGACATGCTGCTTTTGCCGCAGCCGCTAATTGATATTGAGCGCGCTGCTGGTGAGGAGCGCGCAGGGCCACTGCTGGCTAATCTATGCTTTAATCAGCGTGTGTAATGAGAGTGGCGGCACGCTCTCGCAGAAGAGAGACTTACAAGCAGCGTCTGTCAGCATCCGGAAGAAAATATTGGGTCCAACTCCTGTGTGATTATTAGCTGGCGATTGTTTTAAAAAAAACAAAAAAACAAGAGCTGTCCTTCAGCACACCTGAAGGGACCTGAGGTCTGCACTATCTAATGAAATCCCACAGAGCCCCATAAATAACAGAAAAAATAAATGTGGCTACAATATAGTTAATTCCGGTGCTAAACGTGCTATCCGTGACAGTCGTCGGTTAGCTTAGCAATTAGCATGGCTTCTCCGTCTTTCCTTGTCATCCCTTCGTGAGAAGTGTAGCTTACTCGCCGCTACGGATTAGCGACTCAAGAGCGAGTCGTCCGCAACGAAATTAGCCGCATTAGTAGCTAGCGAAGCTTTTTGTAAGCTAGCTAGCTCGTTGCGGCGTAAGTAGCGCCCGTCACTGAGCTTGCCTCGATCGTAAACAACATATGAAATCTGTCTCTCAGTGTGATACAGCGCACTTGTAGTCGTGTCAACGAAACAAAACAACAGTTAGCGTTAGCAGGTGTACCTAATGAAGTGTCCGGGATAAAACCTTATTTATTGCTTCACAAGCTAACATCAGAGCATGATCACCGCTCGTTCAGGGGTCAAGTTAATTATCAAATGAGAGAGATCGCTATTGTGATGGAACAACCCGTACCAAAGGACGGGATGGAGGGTTGGGGGAAGGGGTGGGGTCCAGGGGGGGGGGGGGGAGTACTGCACACATGCAAGCCGCAGACTGAATAGCAAGCGGAACATTAGCAGAGGTGTGTGCGGGAACACTGTCAGACAATTAGCAGGCTATCACCGATGACACACACTCAGGCAAATAGGTTCACGCACACGCGGCCGTCCGCCGCACACATGCTCGGTTATGCATACTTTAGATAGGAGACTGTGTACAAAACCAACGGCCGCTAATTATGAAATTGAGCCGAAATAATTGCTCCCGTTGACGTGCAAAGCGGGTTATTTAATTGCCAACTAGGATTTCAATTAACGCATTACAACTTCATGCGATGAGCATACTGTACATGTTCAAGGGGGGAAAATAGGAAAGTAGTGTTCAAGTAAAGATTTTTTCAGGAACTGTTGACCTTTCGTAAATTTACACCTCGCAGTGTGTGACTTTCTAACCTTGATTTTTTTCCCCCTGGAGAATTTAATCAAACTATGGCTCGGGGGCCATTTGTGGCCGGCGTCCAATTTTAAGGGGCCCGCAGCTTATACTAAAAATGACATTTGCTATAAATAATTTTGTTTTATATAGTAGGGCTAGTAGTATAGTTGGGCTGCAGAATCAATTGAATTCATTAGTCATTATTATTAATTTGGATTTGAAATTAAGCTGCGCTAAGTAAATAAATACATTCTTTTGGACAATTAAAAGCTGTTGGTCTTAAGTTCTGATATATCGAAATGTTTTTTGCGAGCTGTAATTTTGCACAAGTGGCAGAATGCTGAGCCTGGATGGGTTTATAAGATGTGTTTACTTAATTTACAATTTTAATTTACTTAATTGTGCCATTTAAGCAAGTTATATAATTTTTGATTTGTTTATTGAACATATAAACATAAAAACAAGTAGCAGCCAAAAAAAATCAAGATTTAAAAGAACAAAAAAACAAAAACATACACAAGGTATGAATGTTAAATTTACATTGAACTAATTTCAAATCAATATACATTATTGTTGTTTGGTTTATTACTTTGGTTAAAATCGTAATCGTCCAGAATGACAGATTTTTATTTTTGGCCCTATCACCCAGCGCTACCATTTTTCAAAAGACACTAATATATAAACAATATGCAATTGCTTGAATGACTGATTTTGGTTTGCTTGATCAATTAAAATAGAAAATTTCAAAGTGGCTGTTCCTTTGATTTTTCGGTATGTGGCCTTTGGAGGAAAAAAGTTTAGACACCCCTTGCCTTATAACAATTTAAGCAGCAGAGGTTGACGTAAATTACGGCTCAATATATAACAACACTCACTGGCATATTTTCTTTATCCTCTGCGAAAAACAGAATGATTGCGGTTACTGAGGAGCTGTGACCCTTTTCAGTACTGCCCTCCGGTGGCCAAGGCACGCACAGCAGGTGCAGCACAACGTCCAATGAATTGAAGAGTGCAAAAACTATAAAACACCCAAAATGGAATTGTAGCGAGGGGGGGGGGGGGGGGGGTTCGACGGATGAATCTGGTTTCCTCCTGACAGAAGAGGAGCACACCTCGGTCCTCCCCCGGCCTGGTCTACTTCCTGTCCCCGGTGCCAACCCTTTTGTCTCTCTCATCAATCACACCCTGTATGCGTACGTGCTCGGGTAAGACGCACACACTTCTGGTTTTCTATATGTTTGATAACAAAATAGACGCTGCGGTTGAAATAGACAGTTATGGCAAAATGAGATATCCACAAAAAAGTGACAAGCTCTCCAACTACGTGATTGATAGCTGAAACTCCAGACATATAATGGCACTTTTTAAAGGTGAGGAGACACCTGCTTAGATGCTTAGCAGACAAAGTAATCACGTGACTTACAGTAGATATGAGTGATGGAACTTTTTATTTTTTAAGTCCGATTCATTTAAAGTGCAGCAAAATTAATGACTACGAATAAAAATAGAAGGCTAATCAGCCTTACAAGTTTTTTAATGTAAGTTTTAGAACGTGTTGTATTAAATGGTGGTATGATGAATGCAATTACATTTTTATATTGTGGGCCATCATTTACATCCCTGGCCTGTGCATAAGTTATATACATGGATGAAAGTATTGTCTGTTAGGTTACCTTCACATGGCATGACATGATGACCAATTCGGATTTCTTATTAAATCCGATCTTCTTTTCTACGTGTTCAAATTCATGTGCACGGATTTTTAAAATTATTATAAAAAAAAAAAAAATATATATATATATATATATATATATATATATATATATATATATATATTTTTTTTTTTTAAATATATATATATACACACACACACATATATATAAGGAAATCTTAAATAAGATTGTAAACATAAAAGTGATCACATTTAAAAGTTACATCAAATTGTGCCTAAATGTTATTTTTAAACAGTTCTAAAAGATTAAGCGCAAACATGTTGTACTTAAAAGTTCTGTACTGTACTGTATTAAATAATCTGTACTGAGTAAAAAAAAAAGTTGAAAGGGGACGTCAACCCAAAAAATGGCTTAATAATATAATAATGTTGTATGCATCCCTTCTAGTCTAAACACGGTATTTTCATGAATATTGTGTTTACGGAATATGAATAAAGCAGCAAAATCCACACGTTTAAAATCCATCTCATGGGGGCGGCCATTTTGTCACTTACTGTCGACTGAAAATGACATCACAGTTGCTCAGGGTTCCGGTAATTACCAATCACGGCTGACCTCTTAAGTTTGGTCATGTGACATTCGCAAGCTGAGCCCTGATTGATCATTACCTGAGAAACTGTGATGTCATTTTCAGCGGACAGAAAGTGACAAAATGGCCGCCCCCTGAGATGGATAAAAAACAGGTGGCTTTTGTTTCCTAATTCATATTCCACAAACGCAATATTAACCCGAATGCCGTGTTTAGGCTAGCGGGGCAACATAGAACACATTATTGCAAAGAATATTAAATTAAAAATAACTTTTAACTTGAGAATAGAATACACAGAGTTGCATGTAAGGAAATAAAATGTTAAACTCTTTCCTATTCAATAACTGCTCTGTATTAAATAAGAATATATTCTTTTCTTTGGTCCTTTCTCGGGTTTCCTCGCGGCCTCACGACTCTGGTTGAAAGTGTTCGGTTTAGGGAAATGGTATGGGATTTTTATTTTTTTTATAGGTTTTAGGTGAACTAATGAATGCACGCACGCACGCACATACACATATTCACCCACATACAAAAACAAAAACAAAATACAAAAAAATATATATATTTAAAAAAAAAAGGAGAGCAATGATGATGACATGTCAAATTGGTAAAATTACCGAATGATCAATACTGAGCTCTAAGAAAGAAAAAAATAAAAAAAAATAAAAAAGAATATATTCAAAAAGCGCCATCTGGTAGACAAGCGCAGAGTCGCCGCCGACTGACGGAATGAATCCGAGTTTCCTGGCCGACACACAAACGCAGCCATAGAGCAGCTCTCGGTCTCCGCATGGGGCTTTTATGAATGATATGAAGCGCACGTTGGCCTGGTGACCTTGGAGGGGTCGAACCGTGGGGCGGCGATGGAGTCTGCGGTGAGGAAGAAGAAGAAAGGAAGGATTTCCGCGGAGTGCCGCGGTGAAGACGCTGCATAAGTTTTGAAGGTGACTGCAGGTTATTTCCTCTCATGCATGTGCAAATAATGCGCGCATCCCCTTCCTCGTCCCTCCCCCCCTCCCCTCCCCCCTAACTGCCTATTTAGGGCCCAAATTGGAACGACCCACCGCTATTTCCAAAACAAATAAAGTGCCTTTGAAATGGATTAGCGAGATATGTATGAATTTCTGCTTGATTTATTTGATCATTCCGCATTACAAAAGCTGCGTGGCGCTCAAATGCCATTACAAGTTTTCACTTCCATTCATTATGTAAGAGAAATTAGGCCTCTATAGGATTTGGCTGGTGCGCAGTGGTTCGGCGGATGAAATGTAATTTGCGGGGGGAATTTGTTGTATCTGTCGCAAATATTCCCAATTAGTGGCGTAATTATTGGAAGGTTTCTGCAATTACGACTTAAGCCGGGGAAATCTGAAGCCGCGGCTGCCCCTAATTGCTCTGGATTTGATATTTTGCATATTTGCATAATGAGGAAATTGGAAGGAAATTGTGTTCAGCCATTTGTGAAGAATTCTATGAATTTTATGAATGTGAAAGCCGTCCCCTCTGCGGCGGATGCCTCCGGAGGAAGCGGGGCAGGCCAATGTCACTGCAGGAAATGTTGCAGTGTGTGTGAAATGTACACAAATATTCTTAACATAGCGCAAGGTCACCGCGTGAAAGCCTGCGACGGCACGTGACGGGTTCAGCATTAGCCGGGAGGGGGACGCGTCTCCGTCTCCTTTTCGTGAACAAACAGCGAATGGTGTTTTATTAAGAAGCCTTTGATTTTGTCATTAGATTTATATTAGATAATTCATCCAGATTGGCCTGCGAGACTTAATTATACATTATCACAGCGTGCTGATTGATATTGAGAAAGATAAGTGTTCTATGTAATTGGTAATAAAGAAGGTAATTTTAGAAATTTGTCCAATCAGTAATGATTATGAGGCTGTGAGTGGTTAATGGCGTTAAGTCCGGGTGCCCCCTTTTACACAGTCCACCATCAGCGTGTCATAAAATGAAATAAAGGATCGGCAAGAGGAGGAAACTGACTATTATTACAACTCTTTGTGATATTTATCATTCTTTTTATGTACCTGCATGCTCAACAATAATTTTATTGAATTTGTCATTCACTCAACATAATCCTCATTTTACAGTATTAAAACTATCTGGCTTCTAATTCTTTCATGAAGCTCAATGAAGGTAAAAATTTGGGATGATCAATTTACAATCAATTTTCTTTCATTACACTGGGGAACAATCTGAAAAAAAGAATGTTAAGTTAGATTTTTTTTGGGGGGGGGTGATTGAAAATAAATTAGCTCTCCACAGCTGACCCTCCAGATAAGCTAAATCCCACTGATTAGCTGTAGTAAGACTGTAGTAAGAAGAGTTGATAACAAATCTGTTAAATTAGATTTTTATGGTGACTGAAACAAAAATTAGCTTCCTGATTCGAGAAAATTGCATATCAGTTTTATTCCCTAGCGCATCAAGTTTTTTCTCCACAGCTAATCCTCCACATAAGCAAAATTCCACTAATTAGCTGTAGAAAGACTGTAGTAAGAGCAGCTGATTCCAAATCTGTTCAATTAGATTTTGATGCTGATTCAAAAATTGAAGTCTGTTCCCCCCCCCAGCATGTTAAGTTATTTTTCTCCACAGCTTACAGTCGTTAGCTGTAGTAAGACTGTAGTAAGAAATTAGCTTCATGAATTCCAAAATTGCAGTCAGTTTTTTTCCTATCACATCAAGAGTGTTTTTCTCCACAGCTTACACTCAGTAGTTGTAGTAAGACTGTAGTAAGAAGAGCTGATTCCAACCGGACTAAAATAAATAATTATTCACCGACATGTCAAACGACCACAGTGTAGCATGTCAATGTTTTTTTTTTTTTTTTTTTTGCTTTGCTCATCAAATTTGTTTCCTCTACAGCTTACCCTCCATACCCGACTGATTAGCTGTAGTAAGACTGTAGTAAAGAAGACCCGATTACGACTGGACTCTAGGAGGCAACTTGTTTGCGCAGTCCCAATTGCTTGTCATTATTAGTGTACCTAATGTTGTGGCCCACGGGAATATAGACTTTCCCCTTTTATGTGGTTGATACAAGGCGAAGGAGGCAGCTGTTAACGGTTGTGTAGTGGTAGCGTGCGCGTCCTCATGTAGGAGCGGCAGCCAGCCCGCTGAGAGTCGTATATCGTCCCGCCGTAAAAGAAGGAGAGAGCACGCGAGGCTGATGAATGTGTGAGAGATGGATGTGTTAAGTGACCTTGGTACATTACACTCTCCTTCAAAGAGGGCCAATGAAGATTAGTGCAGGCTTGTCGCGCCACACTGAGTGCGCTCCAGTGTGTGCAGATCATCTCCAGGCGCTTCTCACAACTTCTGTCATGGGAATGGTGTCACTTTAACGCATGCCATAACCTATTGTTTGATTATCAAGTTGTATTTCCGCCTCTTTTCCCCCCCATTGAAATAACGGGCAGTGAAAATGATCATTTAGCCGAGGCTTGCTTTTCTCTGCTTCTCTATTTGTTCTTCTTACTACTTTTAATGTGAAGTTGTGTAATGTACGGTTTCTGGTTGCATGCATTAAAGCTGAAATATGTTGTTTGCATATTGGTGTATTGAATAATCAACATTGTTTTTCTACTTTTAATAAATGCTCTCATGAGATGGGCGAGTGCCTTTTCGGTGCTCTTTTATTTCTGTAGTCATTTGTGAAAGCAGACTGATTCTTTTTTTTCTGTTTTGATGAAATTAAAACATTTGCAAACATCTGCTTTAACTTTGGAAAACAATGAACGCACTCGTGTGATACTGCTTAATTGGTAATCAGTAAGGCTGCTCGATTATGAAAAAAATATTGGTAATAATGGAATTTATTTTTGGGGCACAAAACAAGAAAATGTTTAAACATATAATACTAAGACAAACAAAATTCTTTGAAACAGTTCCTTTTGGACCAAACAAAATTTATAAAATTAGTTTTTTTTTTTTTTAAGGAGCAAACTAGCTACTATTTGCATGCAGATACCTTAAAAACTATAATAAATAATAATAATATAATAAATAATCATTTTTATTTTTTTTATAATTATGCCAACTTTGTAATCGTGAAGTGTAATTGAAATTGTAATTGAATTTTGATGCATTGCACAGCTCTTGATAATTACTATCAGAGAAAAAAAAATATTTTGTAATATACTTTAATGCAAAATAAAAATAAAATGAATCAGATGAAATGATGCAATAATTCATAAAATAATTGATTTTAAAAATATGGATAGTGACAGCCCTATCACAAGCTACACACACACATTTGTCTCTTTTAGGGATTATTAAATCTAAAAATCTATGTAAAGTCATACAAAAATAATGTTAGCTAAAAGATTCTGTTCAGATTGGCCGAAAAGTAACACAACCAACGTTCAATTACCTGATTTAACTACTGTGAGTGTCTTAATTTTTTAAAATAGAGTGGAGAAAAGAACAAATGCTCTCATGTGACAAAACAATCAACAGCAAATACAAACATTTTCATGCATCTATTAGAGGAAAAACATTTAAATTGTTGACTCAAAATTGACTTTGAATTGATTAGCCGTCTCTCAGCTCGATACTTAAACAACACAAGTTGTTGATCTCATCGTAATTGCTGTAAAATGGGAAACAAGATTAATTCAGGTAGTTCATTGAAAGCAAAGCTAAGCCGTTGCTATTAAATGTCTGAATATTGAGTCTATAAGAGGAGAATGAAGCTTAAATTAAAGCAACTGTGAGTTTATCATGAATAAAAGAATGCAAAAACAAACAAGGCAGATATTCTGCCGCTATGGCGAGACAGACAACTCCTTCAATAGCACCTGTTGATAATTCTTGCACTTTTATTCACCTTAGAGACGACTCAAGAAAGTGTAAAACTGCAACAACAAACACAAAAACACTTACATTCTGCTGTAAAATTAAATACAATAAAACACTGTGCCCCACTTGTCTGCTATGATGAACAATAAGCTAAGCTAGCATGCGAACACACGCTAATTGCTAGTTTAGGTGCTAATGGTTGATTAGCATATTTCTAGCATCGCTTTGATACAAATTTACAATTGAAAACCCCTCTAACGTATGATGATAACTACATTTTTACACAAAAACATGTTCAATATACACACGTTTGGCTCAGGACTGAGAACATGGAGGTGCAGTCATCCTAGCAAGACGCTAAACAGGAAGTGCTTAACGCCACAACATCCGGTTTGCTTTTCACAATAAATGTTAACTTACGCTTACAAAGTAACAAAACATAAATAATTCAAGGTTCTTCAGGAGCCAGAATAGTATATGTAAAATAAATAAATAAATCAATAAATAAAACACCCTTTTGAAATATTCACGGGCAGCTCATAAAAGAGGCTGCCTAATAATTGCACTATTTCATGGGATATTAGAGCAAAATGAGTCCAGCCCTCGACGGCCCATATTAGGACGCACCCCTCGATCCTTTCGCTGCTAATTTATAGCTAAAAATGAAAGGCCGCCTGAGCGTAATGGATTTTTAAAAGACACAAAAAGAAGAGCGGAGGGGAAGAGGGAAGAGCCAGACTAAAAAACATGAAGCTTGCGGGGGCACCAATGTGTTCCCAATGAAAGTCCCGCGACAAGCCTGAACAAATAGAATCACACGTGCACACAAACAGCGGCGGCAGAAACTGGCGTATTCGACTCTGGGACTTAATGGGAATAAAATACCTCAGTGGATGAGTGCAGATGTGTTTGATACAAATAGTCATTTTCCTATTTGCTGCCTCATTGGGCATGATGAATGATGGAAGTCAGGGAGGCGTTGTGATAAATGGCAGCACCTTGGCTCCACTGCATGGCCTATTGATTCTCCTTCTTTATTACCCCTCCAACCCAGCTGGCTGTTCTGCCCACTGCACCCCCCCACCCCCCACAACCTCCCTCCATTCCTTCCCAGCACACACAGGGAAACAAATATGTGCTTCCAAGCCAAGCGCTGGGAAAATCCACACACACACATTTAGAGAAAGGGATGCACCGGTGAGGAAAATAATCTGAAAGTGTATTTTCATGTTTATCGCTTAACAAAGCCATACAATGGGCATTTAGAGAAGGAAAAAAATCCACACAGCCTCCTGCTCAATTAAAGTGTTTTAGCGGCGTTAAATTCAAACGCATGCTGTATTGGAAACTGTCGAAAGGTTGAATAATTCGGTGAGGGATTAGGCGGCCAGATAGACAAACTAGGCAGGGTAAATAAAGCGATGTTATCTTCCACTGAGCTCTTCATCACGAGGTAATGGGGGGGAAATGATCCCGCCCTGTGCAATAGCCGTGCCGTTTGAAATAAATAACCGATTGCTGTCATTGTGGAAGTGCGCTCGAATGCGATGTCACTTGAATGACACGATCACGTGCTTTTGACGTGGACCAAAACACATACAGAAGAAAGAACGAAGATATTGGCATTTTGTACCGAAGTGTATTGCATTCACTTGAAAACAAACAAACAAAAAACTCCTTTTTCTGACAAATTTTTGGGGGAGGCTTTGTATTTTTGAATATAAAAAAAAATATATATAGATATATTTTCTTCTATTCTTTATAATTTTATAATTTATTATTAATTATTTTTCTGTTTATTAAATATTTGTTGTCATTGATCCCTCCAATTTAAATATTTTTTCTGTTCATAATCATTTTTGTTTTTTAAAAAAAATTTTCTGTCATTGATCCCCCCACCTTCGCCCAAATAAATAAATAAATAAATAAAAACAGGGGTAACAATTGAAAAACCGGAGAGAATAAAATGAACAGGAAAAAATATTCAGAAAAACATTTTTAAAAAATATAAAAAACAGGGGGGGGGGGGAATCCATAAATAAATAAACAATAATTCAGAAAACAGGAACTAAAAAAATTATATTAAAAAAACAACCCCCTCCTCCAAAAAAAAACATTACTCATAAAAAATATTCTGAAAAACAGGGAACATATATTCAGAGTAATAATACAAGTATTATTCCAAAAAATGAAAAATATATTTCATCGAATAAAAAATAAATTTAAAAAAATAACATTGAAAAAACTGAAATAAAAAATAAAAATTCTAAAAAAAATAGAAAAAAAAACATACATCAAACAATAATAATAATAAAAAAACAGGAACTAAAAAAATACATATTTAAAAAAAACAACCCCTCCCCCAAAAAAAACATTACTCATAAAAAATATTCTGAAAAACAGGGAACATATATTCAGAGTAATAATACAAGTATTATTCCAAAAAATGAAAAATATATTTCATCGAATAATTTTTTTTTTTTTAAAAAATAACATTGAAAAAACTGAAATAAAAAATAAAAATTCTAAAAAACAGAAAAAAACCCCATCAAACAATAATAATAATAATAAAAAAAACAGGAACTAAAAAAATACATATTAAAAAAAACACCCCCCCCCCCGAAAAAAACATTACTCATAAAAAAATATTAAGAAAAACAAGAAACATATATTCTGAAAAATTAAAAAAAAAATCAAAAAAGAATAGAAAAATATATTCCATAGAACATTTTTTAAAATAAATAAATAAGTAAATAAAATAAATGAAAAAAAATCAAAAAACAGAAACTTAAAAAACAAACAAACGTAAAAACAGTCCAGTCCAGGTTGTACCCAAAAGTCTGCTGGGATATGTTCCAGCTTGCCTATGACCCCAATGAGGACATGAGCTAGAGAAAATGGAGGCGCTAGATAAATTTTGGCTCCAACACTTCCTTGAAATAAGCCGCATCGAGATGACAAAAGGAAATGTCTCCATCATGTCTATGAGTAGACGTCTCATCGGCAACAGTGGAGGCTGATGCGAACGTCAGAATGGAAAAAGAGAGATCAAATGGCGCTGACCTCTCCGACTTCAATTTACCTGCTGCATCTCCTTGACCTTGAACCTGAGAGATAATAATTCAGGGGGGCCCGGGCAGGTGATGAATGGTTTGTGTGCATGTGTGCACGTGCACTTTTTCGCCGTGTGTGTGTCCACGTCCAACGCGCAGCGCGGATAACAAATGGAGAGAACGAACCGTACACAAACAGAAGTAAAAAAAAAGAAGAAGCAGAAGACGTGACTTTTATATTGAAAGGTCAAATTTGATTTATAAGGCAGAAAAATATTTTGTATCTTTAATTTTTGGAATGTATTTTTTATGTCGGCGCCACAGTGAACTAATGGTTAGCATACCTGCCTCCTATTTTGTTGTGGGTCAAAATGACCCACTTTCAACAGACAATAAAAAACTTTTTGAGATATTTGTAAGGAACACAGCGTGTATCACATTCACATCAACAGACTATTAAAAAAAAAAAAGAAGTTACTTTTGACGCACGCGCAATGAAAACGGTTAATAATAGGCTATAACAATGTTGACTGTTTTGGAATGTTAAACATTCTGGGTCAAATTCACCCATTGGATAATATGTAGCATGAAACATCTCATCGACAGACAATTAAAATTGTTCACTTTAACATTTTCAAATGTTAAAATGTTTATTGGAATGCTTTGGGAACATTCAACATAGCAAATTGACACCGTTTAAAATTTGTAGTTTTTTGCATTTACATTTTATCAACAGACAAATAAAATGACTTGTTGTGACATATCTGCAATGAAAATTGTTAATTATGAGCTATAATTGGTTATCATAGCGCTTTTGGAACATTAAACATAGCCCATTTCAAAGTTAAAGAACTACAAATAGTAGTTAAATTTCATGATGAAACTTGTTAGAAATGGTTTGTTTGAAATACTAACTCATTCGCTGCCGGCTGTTTTACTGGATTTCGACTGATTTTGCAAGGCCCGCAGAATATTGTGTTCTATTGCTATAAAAACGTATATTTCTATCTGTTTTGCAGCAATTAGCATTAGAACATAGCTAAGTTTCATCATTATTCACAAATTTGTTTAAAACAGTTGGTGAAAGACCGTTTTGCAACATGGTCCTAGTTGATCTCTTATACTCTGCTGCCACCTGCTGGCTGTTTTTTGTAATCATTATGATTGCCTTAAGCGACCTCTTCAGGTCCGAGGCTGCATCGAAGCCTTCTGTATGCTCTAGAATAAAAAAAATAAATAAATAAAAAACGTCTTTGAGAGCATGGCAATATTTAAAATAGAACATATTTATACGTTTTTTGGGAGCAAATGAGTTCAATATAGTCTGGGTCAAATTGACCCAGGAGTGATTAATCAACAGACGGAAATTTGTTTTTTTTTTTAAATTTATAAGTCTTTATTCTTAACAGGACATTATTTCAAATTGACAGTGTGGAAAACAGACGAAAAACGGATTCCGTTAAATTGGTGTTGTCCAAACTATGGCCTAGGGGCCATTTGTGACCCATTATCCATTTTTAAGTGGCATCTAATAAAAAGTCAGCTAGTTCAGAGGGTATTGACCACCCCCCAAATCTTGTAAAAACCTAAACTATAGAAAAAACAACAACACTAATATACCATATAAACAATGTGCAATTGCCTAATTTACTGATTTTGGCGTGCGTGATAAAGTAAAAAAAAAAAAAAAAAAAAAAAGTCAAAGGGACCCTTTGAGTTTGGACACCCCTGAGTTAGATGATCAGTCTCCTTTCATTGAGCATTACAGAAAGGTAAGAATATTTACTGTTGAGAGGCTGAAATTCCAACAATTTGGCTGATGATCGATTAGTTGGTGATTACTCGATTAATCGTCACACCTCTAATGATGTGAGTACGTGTCCTGTTATTGGTTGGCTTTAAAAATCATAAATACACCTGCCGTAAAGGTTTGACATTTACTTTAATATTAATGAAACTTTGCTGGTGAAATACTACCCCCTACTGGTTTGGAGTATAAAAAAAGAAAAGAAAATCATGCTCATTATGAAATCATTTCATACAGAGTTAGCACGGGCTCCGTGTGGCGTCCTGATGGCGTCCAGCACTGGCTTACTGCTTTAAAAGTCCATTTGGACTCCTGCCTAAAATCACATCTCGCCGTTGCCGTGGTAACGGAGCCAGACCTAATTAGTATGCATTATCAATTAACAAACTTAATAGCCGGCAGATTGATTAGATCCTCAGTTATAGGGGCAGAACTCAGGCGAAACACGGAATGAAAAATAATCACACACACACGCACACACACACACACACACACGCACGCGCACAGCACAGACGCTAACCTTCTCCTCCTCCTCACTTGTGTAATTACTCCATGCATATGGCGGCGAGCGGATTGGGAACGAGGCAGTGTGAGGTTTTAAATAAACCTTCAAGCTTCTAATGAGTCAGGCCGCCATGGCTAGTTTAGCTCTGATTGTGCTCCTCGCTAATGAATGACAAACCTGCGCGCGCAAGCAAAGACAGACGGCGTTCGACTGCAGCACAAACAAGAAAGACGCGGATTGTGTGTGTGTGTGTGCGTGTGCGTGTGCGCGCGCGCGTGTGTGTGTAAAAGTATAGCAGGTTTCCGTCCCGCATACTTGCGGGGGGGACACGCATCCTTTCACAGACGCACGGAAAATGTAATCAGGCGTTGGGTTTACCCTCCTATCAGTCTAATGGAGGTTAATGAATGATTAGGCGGAATCATTTTTTAGAGTGGAACTCCGGCTCGGCATCAAACTCACTCCGAGGAGGATGGAGAGATGAAACGGAAAAATAAGAATCAAATCACAAACTCCTAGGGTTAAAATGGTGTCTTTTCATGTGTAGGTGGATTGCCAAAAGGCAAAGTCAGAGTGTAAATGTGTGACTGCAGCAGGGAAGCGGTGACCTACCACATCCCGGAAAGGCCAATTGATGGGCATTAAAATGCAAACGCGTGCATATTTCACAGCGTTAAATTTAACGAAGCATTTAAAGCACAATCCGTCCGCCAGTAAATCCTAATAGTCTCATTTCCTATTGGTAATATTCAAACGGGCCACCCTATTGCGCTGACGTTAAAAATGTTTGCATCCACACTCGGGATAGACCGATTATCAGCAGGGCCGATTATTGGCGCCGATATTCGAGTGGCCTTTTTTGAAAATCTGACTGTCGATAATAGATCAATTTTAAACTGTGATAACTTCAGGGACTATTTGTTTAAATTTTCAGTTAACTTTGTTAGAGTTTGTGGGAACTGTTTGCACCTTTTGTTTTGGTTTGAAAGTAAAACCAAAATAAAAGTTGAAAAAAAACCTTACATTTGAGAGATTTTGAAAATCTGAAAAATGAAATTTATTGAAGAAAACTATGTATAAGGTATGGAGGTAAAAAATAACTAAATAAATAAATAAATGACTACAAGTGAAAATAAAAATGAATGTAAAAAATATAATTAAATAATTAATTATTAAAAAATAAATATAAATGGAAATAAAATACAATATATTTATTTAGTGATATGACAGATATCTATATATATATATATATATATATATATGTTTTTATTTCCATTTATATTAAAAAAATATATTTTTTATATATGTTTTTATTTTCACTCTTAGTCATTTATTTATTTTAAATGTTGACAGTTTTAATCCTTCATAATAAGGACCTTTGCGCTTCTTTTAAGTTTTCATTTAAGTTTTTAAGACATGCTGATAAACCAGGAAGCTCCCTGAACTTCTAGTTAGAATTTCAAAACAAAGATGACTATTGTCTAAGATAAAAAAAGAAAAGAAACTTAAAACATTTAGCAAATTTGAAAAGTTGTTCAATAAACATATTCTTAACGACATTTCAGCAATAATAAATAAAACAGTGTGTTTTTTCTGCGCCAATTAGAGCTGTCAAAATCAATTGATTAATCAACAATCGATTACCAAATTAATCGACAGCTATTTTAATGATCGAGCCATTAAAAAAAAAAAAAAAAAAAAAACTTAAACGTGTCTAAATGCTTTGATTTCAGAACAAACATCAGCTTTTACTTTGAACAACAACGGCTGAATTTCAAAAAGGTCGGTGAGTACAACATCGATCGCCCTTTTTTAATTACTAAACAACACAAAATAAGCAACAACAATTGGTTAATAAACAGTAATCATGGGGAAAATGCTTTTGTAGTGTAATACACTTGAATGCAAAATAAAAAAATTATCCAATTAGAGCTGTCCAAAAAAAATCAATTAATCGACAAGTAATCGATTATCAAATCCAAGACATCAATCCTTTGTTTTTTTTAATCACTATACGAATACGAAATACAAAATAAACATCAATTACTGGTTAAAAAATAGTAATCAGGGAGGTAAAATGCTTTTGTAATATACTTTAA
Organism: Vanacampus margaritifer; assembly: GCF_051991255.1. Classification (NCBI taxonomy): domain Eukaryota; kingdom Metazoa; phylum Chordata; class Actinopteri; order Syngnathiformes; family Syngnathidae; genus Vanacampus; species Vanacampus margaritifer. Next base: position 10,295,744 of record NC_135434.1, on the reverse strand, counting down.
TGCGAAATTAAAATGAGTTCTAAATTCTAAAAATAGTTAATAGTGACAGCACTATATCCGATTAATCGATTCCATAGTATTTAATAGTAACTAGTAGCACTAACGCCGATATTTTCCCTTTCAGCGAAAGTGACTATCAGCTCCAAATATCGGTTATCGCCCCCCCTTGACAACTAATAATCGGTATCGGTATCGGCCCGGGGAAAAACATATCGGTCTAACTCAAATCTCAAAGCAATTTAGAGGGTAACATTCACGCACGCGCACACGCAGTGCACAGATGTGCGCCGGGTCTCTTCTGCTGCATTGTGGCCTCGTTTGCAGCCATCTCCCTCTGATGTATAACTCGTTGTCCAAGCCTTAATGTTGATTTATTATCCATCCATAAATTAGAAAAATATGTTTGAGAATTCGGCGGGGCTCCGCCAGCCCGTCGAGGGGATTGGCTGACGTGTCGGAGGCGCGTATTGGCTCGCCGCGCAGCCTTTTGTTTCCCTGCACCAGCAGGCATTTAATGAGTGCTGATGGCTTAAGGTAAATGTGTTAGGACAGACGGCAACAACAGCCACAAAAAACAGCTTGCTATATAGGTTGGTGTGGGGGGGGAAGGGGAAGGAAGGGGGTCTCAACATGCCTCTTTACTTTACATGGCTTGACAACAACATCAATCCCATGATAAATCACACGCCGTCTTTTAGCGGAGAGTTAAATAAAGTTTTTGCGTATCAGCAGGCTGATTTTCTCATTTCGCCCGAGCCGGCCTCGGCCTTCCATTCACAAGTTGAATCAAACGCCTCTCGTGGGCCCGCTCATTATATTTGCTCCACTTTCGCCGCCATGTAAGCCTATTTTTCTCTTATCCCGCTATTACCAAGTAAGGCTGATTATTAGCCGCCATGATTCTCAAGCTCGTCTCGGTTGACTCGTGCGCCGACATGCATACTAATCTGTAATAGACGTCTCGGGAGGGCGGAAGAGGGGGGGGGGGGGGGGGCATGTAGGAGCAGACGTCGCCTCGCCGCCTATCACAAAAGCTTTTTTTTTTTGCCGCGCTTCTTGTTAATGATAAAAGTAATCATGGGTCAAGGTTTAATTTTGTGACATAAAACGCCGCCACGATGCACGCAGCCGGCTTCGTTGGCCATTAATGCAGAACGGCCGCTAGCTCGTGCCGACGCGGCGTATCGGGGGCCGGGGCGCGAGCGAGCGGACACAAACATCATTGTGGCGTTGCCTGAGAGCTGACACTGTCACTTCATTGTCATGGCTGTTAGCTCGAACCGCCGCTGCCCGTGTCCTGCTCTGCTGTTTATGTTACAGATGTTGCAGTAATCAGAGCAGCAGCGTGTGAAGGACTTTGACTGACGCCCCCGACCGACATCCCGCCGGCAAAGGTCAACCAGGAAATGCGGGGCTGATGTGACGGATACGGCGAGGAGGGGGGGGGGGGGGGTGCGGGGGAGCACAGTCCCACCGAGATGTCTACTTTTCTCATATCAAGAAGTTGCCGTTTTAGAGGACAGTTATAATTTTTTTAGTGCCGATACGGATACAAGGAGGCCGATAAACGATATTTAGAGCTGATGTGGAAAAAAAAAGAAAAATAAATTTGTGTTTTCACTCCTGCTGTCACTATCGAATAGTTTTAATTTTGCATTATAGTGTATTACAAAAGCATTTTTTCCCCTGATGACTAGAGATAGACCGATATGCTTTTTCAGGGCTGATACGATTATCTGCAGTCAGGGAGGCCGATAACCGATATTTTAAGCCGATATACATTTGCAGGAAGAAAAAAAAGTTGGTGTCAACATTTTTAATGATAAAATAATAGTAAAAACTCCAGCATTTTGACTGCTTAAATGCCTTCAAGGACATGTTTATTAAACAGCTTTTATGATTCGCAACATGTTCAATCTTTTTTGTTTGCCATGAGAGCTTTTGCACCAACTATAATGCCAACTCCCAAATAGCCACTAATTCGCGGGCTAACTTTTAGCTCACAGGCTAACTATTCACCCACACGCTAACCCCGGGATAACTCCCAAATAGCCGCTAAAAAAACGACTTTTAGGTTAGCCCGCCAGCTAACCGTTAGCTCACGGGCTAACCTAATAGCCGTTAATTCGCGAGCTAGCCGGTTAGCTCGCGGGCTAATAGACGCTAATTCGCGAGCACGCTAACTCCCCAAATAGCTGCTAATTCGCGAGCTAACAGTTAGCTCACCCACACGCTAACCCTGGGATAACTCCCAAATAGCCGCTAACGGCTAGCTCGCGGGCTAATATCCGGTAATTGCTGCTTATTGGCTGTTAGGACTGCACGAGCAACCAATCGGATGGTGCTGTGGGCGAGCCAATGCAGCAGGAAGTCAACATCCGCTGACTCAGAGCAGACGGAGGAGAAAAGCACCCACCGGAGCAAAAATAACAGTTTTTAATATATTGGACATAAAGAAAAAAAAAGAGGCAGAACATCTGCCAAAACATTATTTTCCCCTTATAACGTTATAATGAAAGAAAAGCAAAGTTTCTGACGCTGTGAAAGTACCCTGAATGCACCGTTTTGCTTGCGTAGCATTAGCGTAGTGTTTAGCGTATGTTATTCTGTTGTCCCTCGGCGTCCTTTAAGCAGTTTAATGACATTCCAGTTGGAGTTAACTGTAAAACTAAACACAAAACGTTAGAATTACATCCACTGTATATTCAAATACAAAACATGCCTCGTTTTTAAAACATTGCGAGCCTAGCGCTGAAGCTAAAAGCGAAGGGAGGATGCCATTCAAATGCTAACCGGAAGTTAGCATCACCTTTATGCATTTATTATTATTATTTTTTTTAATAATCAGGCGATTAATCGGTCATCAGTATTTTTTTCTGCCAAAAATCGGTCTTGGCATCGGCTTCAAAAAATGCATATCGGTCGGGCCCTATTTCACATAACATTCAAGAGATTAAAAACACATTTGTGAGAAAGAGGATATGAAATGGGATAGATCTGAAAATGAGAGAAAACTAACATCATCTAAATGCTTGATATGGTCTTTCATTGTAATGCCGTCATACTAATTTTGTCAAGCAAAAGAAAAAGTGTTTTGGATGAATATGTACAATATGACTTCACATGTATGTATGTATGGTGTTCCACAGGGTTCAATTCTGGGGCCTCTGCTGTTTTCATTGTAACTGCTAGCCTTCCATCTTAATAAGACAAACCGGTAAGCCTTCTTGTAAGTGTTGCTGTAGGAAGCGTCAACTACTGGCCTGCCTGGCATGAATATGACGGAATTGTGGGAAAATATCTTAAGATGGCCACGAATTAGCCATTTGCAAATTTTATATATTTGAATCTCCTGAATAGCAATTTATCAGTGCATATTGGTTAACTACAAAAATGATAACGAGCCATTAGGTTGAATTTTGAGTGCCTTTTTTGGAAGTGGAAAAACACAGTATGTCATTGAAGTGCACATCAGTCAACCATTGTTTTGATGCCAGGCCCGGGCCGAGGAAACAAGTGGTGCCGTTTGGAGGGAAAAACGATGCCTGCGAGGCGCACTTATAGCCCATCAGTAGCGATAGCTATTCCTCAGTCTGCACGTTTATCCTTGGCCATTATGGGATGCTGAGTTGCTTGTGGCGGCCATTGTTTAATGATCTCCTTGGGCTCGGGGAGTAAACTACTGCCATAATCAGAAGGGTAAACTCAGCTATATTTCAATTTGGGGAGCCGCTGTTGCGTTCAGAGAGGCCGCTCGGAGACGATAAATAATAGGACTATTTAAGCCTATCCCGCCGGCTGCCTCTGACACCGACCCAAACACACACACATACACACGCACGCATAAAAGTCAGCCCATAACAATTCATGTCCCCTCCATAAATCTGCGGCACTAAAAGCTGGTGATTAGCGACATCATTTCGCCTCTAAAAGCCAAACAGCGACAATGTTTCCTTCCCTCTTTTGGGGAGAAGATGGAGAGATGCACAGATGGCTAACTGGCTGGAAGGGAATCAACTGTGGCTCGATGACTAATGGAGATGTCCAATAAAATTCATTGTTGAATTCCAACTCGGGGCAAAAGGGTTTTGGTGGGCAAACGCGGGTTTGACCTTGCAGATCAGAAGCGGAGACACTCACCGTTTTTAAAGATAGAACGCGTCCTCGTGTTACGTCGTTCGCGACCTACGTGGTTTCGACTTTACGGCGCCCGTAACACCTTCTTTTACGTTGGTTTCCCCACGCCATTTAAATTTTTTTTAAAGTTGCGTTATTGTTACCTCCAGCAACGGACGTCCATCGAGCGGGTCGGCTCGCCATCAGGCGCGTCACACATCCGTGTTTAGGTTCGAATTAGATCCGCTTTGCCGTCCGTCAGCAATGAATGTCCGTGCGGAAACACGAAATATTGGTTCCGGGTCGCGCAAATATTTACTTTTTATTTTTTAATTACTGTACAAAGTATTTTGATGTAAATATGGACTTTAACAGTTAAATCCGACTTAAGTTGAGATAGGAACGGAACTCCGCCGTAACTTGAGGACTCTTGGAGAATTGTAAATGAGGTGAAAAGGTTTGTTGAATCTTGAATTGAACTGAATATTGTTAGATTGAATGTACTTTTATTCTCTGTGAAACTGTTTGTGTGATGTTTATAGCGGCTTCATCAAGCTTTATGCCTTCAATTATTGGTAAATAGCGAACGTCACCTGCAATTCAATTACTAGATTATATTTGACATTTTTAGTGTATATTTTCATGATTGAATTTGGGCCGATACTTGGCCTTATTTCAAGGTATCAGCACTCGCAATGGCGACCAATCCTCTTGTGGCTGTTTTATGGTCAGGAACTAGAAATTAGAAGAATAGAAAATGTACATAAATTTCATGCAATTTTACTTTAAAATTAACTACCATTGGGTTTTTTTTTGTGGGGGGGGGTTCAGGTATCGGATGTACTAGTTGTATCAGTACTTGGTATCAGTGACTACTCACGAGGACTTGTACTGGTATCGGTCTTAAAAAAAAAAGTGGTATCAAACATCCCTAATTTAATCTTTATCATGATTTATTATAATTGAACAAATAGTCCACACTAGCAGACAAATCATTAGATACAGCAAGCAGAACAGCTCGTTTCAATGTTTCAATTTATCGGGCTGGGTTTAAAAAAAAAAAAAATCGGTTAATCGATATTGAATCAATTTTCCTTTTCACAGCCTGACATCAATTCATACAACCATAAATTGATACTTTTAACGTCTTTTCCCCGTGAGTTTGTGAGAAAATAGAATTTTAAAGGCAAAAAATGTTTTGTATTTTTTTTTGGTGCTGTTTTCATGAAATTTACTGTTTGAGGAAGTTCAAAGTATTTTCTTACATTTACAAAAGACCTGACTTATTGCACTCAAGACAATTCAGAATATTTTCCATTTATATTTACATTTATTAAATGACATATGCCTTGTCAATGTTTATGTAACACTTTCATTAACAAAAAAAAAAAAAAAAAATCATTTGACTAGTTACTGCTGCTGCATAATTTAATGTGGAATCTAATGTTGGTTAATGTGAATGTTTTGATATTTAAGAAGAATTGATGTTCCATAAATATTTTTTACAATAATAAATATTGGATTGAATTGAATTCAAAATCAAATCGAACTGAAATCTTGTGAATCGATCTAGGAAATTAGTATTGATACCCAACCATAGCTTGTTATGGTTGCTGTACATTTGTCTACAGCTGAAATGCATTATTAACATTTAAAAACAAAACTATATTGATTTATTTTGAATAATCAAAACTGTGTTATCAATAAGGCACAATTCTTGACCCAGTTGTCGTATTGGATATTTCATGGAAGTGTATCTCAGTAAACTTACAGTGAGTTAATATAAAAACCCAACCATTCAAATTTCTATTATTCATTTTTCCCTTATTTTGAAATAAATTAAACAATCAATTACTTCACTACAAAAGCACAAAAACAAAATCACACCTGACCTGCTATATAACATATATCTTACAAATGACGCAATAGATGATGAAAATAATCAAGTCTGACGACTGTGCTTGGAAGACCAAGTGATTAACAAGCAGCAATAAAAAAGCAAACAGATTAAGCAACCTATCGCAATCATTTGCTCGTCTACATCCTGCAGAAGACTTTCTGCGGTCTCAGTGGAGACGGATCCGACGTGTGTCTGATTATAGCTTCCTAAAGAGCTTCAATTAGCGGGCTGTCACTTATCATTAGGGCCGCTGAAAGGCGGGACACCAGAGAGCACCGTGCAAACAAAGGCGCGCTTTACGGTGTCAATTGGAAAAAAAGCGCCCATCGACTCAACTGCGGCGGCTGGCCTCGGAGGCCCTCGTCCCCCTGCTGCCCCCCCCCCCCCCCCAACCCGGGCCCCGCTGGGCTCTCTCCTGGGGGATTAGCGGGATCTGCTCAAATTAGCCGTTTGGATGACAAGCGGAGGCCAAAGGACGAGCGGGTGTTAATGTCCCCTTTTTACGGGAACAAAAGCACTGGGGATTTTAAGTAACACGTCTCCTTTGCCGCATGTGGCCACTTCACCCGCTGTGTGTTTGTGTGTATGTGTGTGTGTGTGTGTGTGTGTGTGTGTTGGGTCGGTTACTGTGTGGCGTTAATTAATTGAAGCCAGTGCTGGCTGCAGGAATTGGTGTGTCTGATAGACTACACCATCCTGCATCTGTGGCTCAGAAATTTGCTGCCTTTCGCTGCCAGAAGAAAGAAGCAAAGGTTTTAAAGTGGAAAGCAACCCCAACATGTTCTACATTCTGTTAATATTGTATTTGTAGAATATGAATTAAGCAGCAAAATCCACCCATTTTTATGGAGGCGGCCATTTTGTCACTTGCAGTCGATTGGAAAATGACATCACCGTTGCTCAGGTAACGACCAATCAGGACTCAGCTTGTGAACGTCACAAGACCAGACTCAGAAAACGTGAGACATGATTGGGCGTTACCGACGGACTTATATATGAATGGACTGTCAATAGGACCCACATACAAAAAAAAATAAAAAAAATAAAATATATATATATATATATGTGTGTGTATATGTGTATATATGTATATATATTTAAAAAAAAACATTTATTAATTTTTTTTAAATTTATTTGTTTTTTAAAAAAAAAGGTGAGCAATGATGATGTCAAATCGAATGAACAATACTGAGCTCTCCTGAGGAAAAAAAAAAAAGGACCCTTGCCAGAGGGCAGCCATCTTTTTCTGACAACATCTGTTATTTTTCCCTGATACCTGACGGCTCTCACAATATGATACGAACGAATATTTGAGTAGCACGGGGAGATCATATACCTTATAAGTAGGGCTGGGTATCGATTCAAATTTCCTCAACCGATTCGATTTCAATTCACAAGAGTTCAGTTCGATTCAATTGCGATTTTTTCCGAATCAATTCACTTCAGTCCGATGTTGATTAATTATGAAACATCACTTCTTCTTAAATTACAAGGACATGTTAAAAAAAAACAACTCCACAAACGTTAAATTCCAAATAGGCCGTAACTGGTTAAATGATTTATTCATTCATGAAAATAACACGTTTTAATCACTTAAGTGTTACACCAACATTGACAAGCATGGATGAAATGAAAATGTTTTCATAATTCTAATTCAATAATTGTAATTATAAATAAAAGATTCTGAATTGTCAAAAAGTGCAATAAGTCAGGTATTTCATAAGTGTAAGTAAATACTTTTAAATTCAAGTCAACAGTAAATTTCAAGAAGACAGTAAGATTTTATTATTATTTTTTTTTAAATCGTCCTTTAAAATTATATTTGCTTGTTAACTTATGTGAAAAAAAGACATATTAAAATAACCTATTCATGGTTTTATGAATCGATATCAATCGAAAAGAAAAATTGATTCAATATCGATTATTTGATTAAAAAAAAAAAAACAGCCCTACTTATAAGAGGAAATCAAACATTCTTTTTCTTAGCAATGAAATATACATCATAATAACTACACGTCATAAACAGTGGAATTTTCACCTAAAGATAGAAAATAACGTAACAATAAGTGACAACACTGCAGAGAAATCAATGTATTCAAGTTCGGCGGCCTTAGTGAATGGCAACGTAAGATGGCCGCCAGTGGCTTCACTAAGTGCCATTGACAGTCTACACTTTGGGGGAGGGATGGCACCTTTCCCTGTGACGATAGGCTGTCATCCCGCTCAGTGTGGATGAGCTCCCCTTGGTTGCTTTTCCCCACATGGTTTCCTTGTGCCCCGCCGTGTTTATTTATTTATTATTTTTACATAGTTAACTGATTGTGTGCGGGCTTTCTCTTGGGGATTTTTTTGGGGGAAAAGGTGTTGTATTTTAATGACACTTTGAGTTACATTTTTATGTATGAAAAGTGCTATCTAAATAAATGATGACTTCCCCTTTGATACAAGGTCAAACCAGAAAAAAAAATGAACAATATAGAACAAATGTCAACGCAAGAAGCATTTTTCTCTCCCACAGAAGCTGCCTATTAAAATGAAATTATGCGTCTAAAAGACTGTTTGCAGCCAAGCCGTTTTGGTGTTGTCCACAGAAATGCTTGTTTACTCTTCATTATGATGTCAAGCTAAGGCAGAGGGAGCTCCTCAAAGAGAACATCCACAACAACATCCTCTTGACTGGGCCTCTGCAGTGCTGCTTTTGTCCATTACGCTTGGCCTCCTCATTGACAGCCAATAAATCATTCATTTAGAGGCAAAGCATGGAGAGAACTCAAACAGCCATTTCGGAGCCCGAGGCCTTTGAGCGCGGCGCGGCTGCTGCAGGCCACAGATCTAATGTGGAGTGGCTTGGGCTGCTGGCGGAGGCGAGGGCTCTTAAGAGACACGAGCGCATTGTTTGGAGAGACGGGGGGAAACGCTCCTCTCATTAGACCTGGAGCTAAAAAACCAACCTGAAAGGCCCGCTTCAATTTACCTGCCATGTGCTTGGAATAAATCACCAGCACGTACGCGTGTGTGCGCGCATGTAATGCACAAACACACAAAACGACAAAAACCCAGGCGCACTCATGAGCAGGCGGGTACAAAGAGGTTTATATACGCGAGGCTTTAAGAGCGTACATCTTCAAGTTCAGAGTTGTTTTAGCGCAGTGTCGTGTTAAAGGTATAACAAAAAAACACACACACACAAAAAAAAAACCTTTTACCTCTCTGCCTCTGATGGCGCTTTTATTGAGCTGCTTTCTTATTCAAATCAGAATTACAATTAAAGATGTCCTGACTTATGATGGGAGGTTTTTGCACGTGTTTGCACAAAGTACTTTGAATGGGCGGCAAGGGTTGGAGTGGCTTCTGTGCAACACAATACAACCACTCAGCATTTGGACAAAAGTCAGTGGGCACAATTCTTAAAGGGATAGTTTACTTATTTAACCGTTTTTGGTAGTAAAAAGTATTTTTTTCCCGTCTATAATTAATTTGCTATTTTCATTATTTTCCATGTCCAATTAGTACCTTTAAAAACACATTTTGCAACTTGCCGTCGACAGAAAATGACATCACAGGTGCTCAAGTAACAACCAATCGCGGCTCAACTGTTTTCTGGGTTTGGCCATGCGGCAATCGCAAGCTGAGCAAAGTATTAGTTTGAGGTGTGCATATTTAAATGGGTTATTGTTCTTTTTCCCCGCCATTCAAATATATATATATATTTTTTATTGTGTTGTACAGGTTAAAATGGTTTACAGTGGTCTCACTGTTTTATATAAGAAAAAAACTAACCAGGGTTATTATAGTTTTGGAAACTTCACTATAATTAGTTTTTATTTCTTTATTTTTTTTATTTAGATGGTTTTAAATAGTTTTCTGGGGTTAGGGTTATTATTTTATATTTATGTATTTATTTAACTTATTTATTTATCGATTTGTTTTTATTATTGCATATATTATATATTATTATTATTTTTTATTTATTTATTATTCAATTATCGTATTATTAGTTTTAGTTATTTCAAAATGCTTAGTTTTAGTATTAGTTTTCATTTAAAAAAAAAATGTATGGTACTTGTGTGCAAGATTTAATAAATACCATGGTAAAATGAAAAAAGTAATGTATTTTTTAACTAGCCTTGAGTTTCGACTGAATTAAATGAAAAAGCAGACAAGGCGAGCCATTGGACAAAAAAGTCAAACAAGCAAAATTGTCTTCATCTAAAGGTGCTTTTCTATTGGCTGCTGCTAGATCACGTCACTTCGGTGCGACACACTTTCAAACGTCCTTATTCCGCTTAATATAAAAAATAAATATACTTAAATCACATTTAAAATCAACCTCAATGGCTCATGTATTAAATCAATGACCAAAGACGAAAACTCAAGACATTTTCATTATAAGTATAGTTAGTTTTAGATTTGTAAATTTAAAATGTAATTTGAGTTAGTTTTTGTTTTAAAAAAAGCTTTTTTTTTTTAATTTATTTTGAAATTTAGGTTGAGTTATTTCGTTAGTTTTAGTTAACTAAAATAACCTTGACGTGAACTGGGGTGTGTAGACTTTTAATATCCAGTGTTCTAAAACGGTAGGACCAACTCCCCATTTTCCTCAATTTTCACCATCTCGAGGTGTTATTTCAGATGTCCCAATACTTTTATTCATTTAGTGCAACTGAAACAAATTTGATCAAATATTGCTACCAAGTAGTCTCGCATATTGGATTTCAGAAGCAAAATGCAACCTGGTGCAGCAAAAGGACAGAGAATTGAATTTATTTCCACCAGCTAGTCAGGCACAGCAGGTATAATGCACTGTGACAAATAAAAACACACGCTGAGGCAAAAGAAAAAGTGAATAAATTACACAGTCAGCGATATTAGGTGCAGGAAAAGGGGGGGGAAAAAACAGCAAGAGAGCAAGCAGCCCGGGGGAGGAAAGAAAGATGGATGGAAGTTGCAGAGGAGGAGAGAGGATGGAGGAGTGAGAGGAGAGCAGGAATCCCCTGCAGATGTGCAGTGGCGGAGATGTCAGACTATTTAAATACTGACGAGGCCCCTCTGTCTCTACTCGTCTCTGTTAATGACATGCTCGTCAGGGCCAAACAAAGGGACCCGCAGCCTGCTCTGCCATGCCTGTCACAATGCACACACACACACACACACACACAGCACATTGGGCAAGGTGTGTGTGTGTGTGTGTGTGTCGGGGGGATTCTCACATCCGTGGTGTGTCAGGGCGTAAGCTAACACCGATGATGAATGTCTGGCTTTTTGTCAGAGTGCAAACACTGCAACATCACGCTCACAAATAAAAGTAACTTTTCCACTTGGGGAGGTCCTCATTGTGTAGATGCACTTTTTAACCTTCTATCAAGACGGTTACGGTTTTGGTTGGGGAGTTTTTCAGCTGTGTTTTTATATTTACAAATGTTGGAGCAGAAATCACTAATAGAGGTTACACAATAGAAAAAGTACAATATTGTTTACGGTCATTGCTGTCAGTTGGGAACCCCGTTTGGCAGAATAGGCACTTTTTTTTTTTAGTTGACGCTATTGGTCGGGCCCAACATTCTCTGTTGTTTTTATTCATTTAAAGTCTTGAAAATTCTATTGAACTCTCTGAAAAGTGCCCTAGATCTCCGCCTTGTCTTCACTACATGGAAGCTGTGTGGCATTAAGTTCTCTCAAGATTGAAAGTGCCGATGTTTTTAACTCATTTGCTCCCAAAAACGTATAAAAACGTTCTATTTTAAATATCGCCATGGTCACAAAAACATATTTATACGTTTTTATGTTTTTTTTTTTTTGCTAGAGCATACAGAAGGGCTTTGATGAAGCCTCTGAACTGAAGAGACTGCTTAAAGCAATGGTAGTGATTACAAACACGGCCAGCAGGTGGTAGCAGAGTTTAAGAGATCAACCAGGGCCACGTTGCAAAAAGCCCTTTCCCCCAATGTTTTAAACAGATTTGTGAATAATGATGAAACTTAGCTATATTCTAATGCTCATTGCTGCAAAACGGAAACAGATACAACTATAGACTGGACATTTTGTGGTTCTGTTGAGTATAATAAGAGAAAAAAAAATTCACCTGTGAACCAAATGAGGGCAAGCGCTTTAGAAAATTGATGAATGGATGTTAGAATTTGGACTACACCGAAACCTAAACTAAACTGAGTCAGACAAGTAACTACAAGGATATTACTAGATCCTGTCATTTTAAAGCAAGCTAAATGAAGTATTTTACAATATTAGTGCCTCTCTATTGTATTTTGTTCCAATACTTCCACGCTCTCTTTGACTTCTAATTTGATCCAAAACACAATTCAGCCACACGTAGGAGGTCTATGAAATGTACAATTTTGCAACTGACCCAAATTGTATTTTTTTTTCTCCATGCTTAGTGCTCTACTGAGTGCTATTCTCGTTTCCTGCTGTGTCTGCGCCAGTCTTCTAAATTGTGTCACATGAGGCCAACTGTATTACACACGCACACGAAGATATTGAGGTGGAATTGAATCAGACAATACCTGCTTCAAAGAAAAGCAAAAACACACAACACTGGTGTCCATAAGTGCTACTAGTCTTCCAATGTGTTTCGAGTTACTGTAAATTCTTGCTTATTTATTTCCTGTATTAGTGACTACACCGAAGTCTGCTGACAAAAAAAAAAGCAGCTGTTGATATAGAAACATCATAAAATGAGGCATGCTATAAAACAGAGTCCTAAAAATGCACACATCAAAAACACAAGTCTGCTTAATAAGACGGACGTGCAGTCATAAGACGATAAATGGCACGCGCGCACACACTCATGATGTATTTGTTTGCTTGAAGTGTGCGAGCTTGTTGCTAGCTGTATTATTGCAGCTGGTAACAAAACTTTTGCTCTAAATTGGTTTTAAAAGGCCTCATAAAACCATCTGGCCATCTTTCATCACCTCTCGCCGTGTCTTCCCTCGTCGTGACTTTGGCTCTAAAGCAGAGGAGAGCATGAGTGGATGCTCACTTTGATTCAGTGCTATCTAACCTTGCTTTATGAAAGCATTAAATTGATGGTTCCAGACCAGCCCAGAGAAAATGCACATAAAACTGAGACTAACTGAGAGATAATAGTCCTCGTAAACTGGTCTAAGAGCTCCATAACTCACATCGTCCTCAAACTTGTTCTGTCTCGACAGAACAAGTCCATCTAGACGCCTCCGATGCAAACTTCAACGCAAAGAAAAACAACCTGCAAAGTTACCATAAGCTCTTTTTGTCCCGCTGTAAACTCATCACATGATAATGCTACAGCCAAAAAGTTAAATTAATATTTTTTTAGTCATTGATACAGTAATTTCATAATAATGCATTAAATTGAGTTAAAATTAAAAAGATGTACTGTAAAAACACGGGTGTGATTTTGATTTGTGTTGGTAATTTTTTTTCTGCCACTAGATGGCATAATTGCATTTGGAAGACGTTGGTGAGCGCTCAATGCATTTTTCTTTTCATATTAAGAGCTATCAATCTTAAACATGAAGTCACTTGTGAAATTCTGCACATTTTTAACAGTGTAAAATACAACTTGTCTTACAAATAAATACATTATTATTCAATTTATTACTGCTAAATTTTGATGTAGACGTGTCTACTGCATTGCGACTGGAATTCCCCCGGTACAGGCTTTCCAAGTAAGGGACGGTCATTAATCGTTCTTTTTTTTGTGGTGTTAAAGGAACTTTAAGGCCCTGCCTAGACGAAAGATCATTTCAATGCACGAGTTTCTTACCGTTTCAGAGCTTGAAACTGATCACTTTTGGAACCAGGCTCCAGAGTGGAAAGATTTCAAAATGCGTTATTACAAAAAAAAAAAAACGGCCAGCTGGTGGCAGCAAAGTATAAAAGATCAACCAGGGCCATGTTGCAAAAAAGCTCTTTTTCCCCAGTGTTTTAAACAGATTTGTGAATGATAAAACTTCTAATGCTAATATACAAATATACTATTTTTTTTCCTGATGAAATAAGAGACTAATATTTCTTTTGATAGGTTCAATAATTTTATGGCAATAGAACACAATATTCTGTGGGCCTTGCTAAATCAGTCAAAATCCAGTAAAACAGCCGGGAGCGAAGGGGGTTGCTTCAGTGAAAATGGCTAGGAGTGAATGAGTTCAACATGTTCTTCTTGTTTTGTACCCCAAAAATATGATCGTTTAAACAATTGTGATTTCAGTATTACCAAAATCCATCCATCCATTATCTGAACCGCTTAATCGTGATTCATATTTTTTCCCTAATCGAGCGGCCCTATTTGACACCATCCCATTCCAATGAAAAATATGGGCCAAGCACCTGCAAGATGTTGCATATGCAGACGGTTCGATCCAGGTCGGCCGCATAAGACGTGCGAATCTTTACGGTACAACTTGCACGTTTGCTCGGGGGTGATAATGGATGGCCGCTGTGTGCCCGCTGACGTGTTATTCTTTTATAAAACATTGCCTCAGCGTAGCGCCGCGCTGGGGAGAGCGTGTCATGCGTGTGATGAATGAGCAGAGGCTAACATCTTCACTCCTGACCACTAACAGAGGCGCGCACGCTCCCGTGGATACAATGCACACGTCCGTGCATCCAGTTTAAATATGAGCTCATTTGAGTAAGTAAAACTGACTTTATTGTCAGCACCAAAGATGTGCCGAATCAAAACGGTGACCTCTTTTCCTTTTGAGGTTCAAAACTACAGAAGAAGTCGGGACGGGTTTCATCGCTTCATCTTTTCTTTTATTTGATCACAGCTCCGCCATTAAGAAGCTCCTTCCTCTCATTTGTCACACAACTTGACTAACAAGCTTGCAGCCATCAAAGCAGGCCGACATCAAACGCTGCTGCTGCTATTAAAACACCGGCTGGATGGACAATACAGAGTAATAAGCACTGACCTTGTTTTTTTTTTTTTTTTTTTTTTTTCTTTTTCAAAAGCACCTGAATGTATCACAGAGTCGTATATAACAAACAGCAGAGAATACTTATACACGAGTGTACTGCCTTGGAGCAAGAGAAGCAAAAAAAAAAAAAAAGAAAAAAGAGAGAGACAGAGGAGGAGATAGGAGGAGAAGGAGACATGATAGGGAGGAAAGCGAGACAGAGGGGATGAGGGGGGAGATGAGACAAGTAGACAGAGACAGAGTGGGTGACGGTGCAGGCACTGCAGGTTCCGAGAGGAGGGTGGGAATGGGTTTGGGGAGGGGGCACGCTCAGCCAGTCTATTATCAGGGGTCTATAGAGAAGCATTTAGGGACAAATAGGACACCACCCCCCTGTCACCCCAAACCATTCAGCCTCTGTCAGTCCGGCCCATTCAGCCAAATCCCATTGGGAACTGGGGGCTGGCGACGAGGGGGCGCCGAAGATGGAGCACCCCAGTTCCACCCCTTCGTCAGATGCGGTATCTTAGCAACGGCACTCGGGGTGTGACCCGTCGTCATATGGCTCCATTCAGTTTCGCAGCAGAGCCTCTTGAAAGACAAACACGCTGACCACCGCGCACACACAGGGGGCCCCGCAGTGCTTATCAGGAGCCAAAACGGGCTCTCGTGTACAACAATTAGCACAGATCATGCACCCCCCCAACCCCCGTAGCCCTCCACCCAAAACCTGGCCTTAATAGCACAAGCCCCACTGGGAGCACGCTTAATTACTATCAACAGACAGAAGGGAGTTCATCTTTACATACTTCAGATGATCCGCTTCTCACACGCACGCACGCACGCACGCGCGCAGTCAATACAAAAACTCTCCATTTCAGCAAGCCGTCAATCACGTGCTAATTTGATTGACGCAACATGTTGATAAGGTTTGCTCTCACGATTTTCATACAGAATTAGTATTTAATGACTTGAGATGCAGATTAATTAGAGCATAATGATATTTGATTGTTGTTGTCGAATTGTTCTGCTTCTATTTTGTATTTGCTGGAAACTTGTTTTGGGGTAGGATAGCTGCTTGCACTGCAATATAGAGTCGTAAAATCTTTGGAAACTGTATATTGTAGTGCTGGATGATTATAGAAAATATAATAATCGCAATTATTTTGATTGAGATTTAAATCACGATTAATAAAACAATTATTCATTGATTTTAAAACTAGTATATAGTATTTCTTCAACTACTCAAAACTATTCTAACCTCATGTGGATCCCTGCACGTTGAAAACTTGATTATTTTTGTCAAGTACAAAATTACCTTGTAGATATGTGAAATTCAAGCCTTTTGCATTTTCATTCTTAAGCATTACATTACTCTAATCTCTTTTTCATATTTATTTGAACTTCTGTTAGTTTTTCAGGTCTTGGGACTTAGTGGGCTAACCTGGGACCAACCTTATGGATTGTATTTTGTGCCATGTCATATGGAAATATATATACATATAAATTTAAATTCAAATTTAATTCCATTTAATTTATAATAAAAAAAAACAAATACTGGCTGTTCCGGTGTGTGTTGTCCTCTAGGGGCAGTGTGTTGCCGTGCATCCATGGAGTACACACTTCAAATGAGATGGAAGAAAATTGCAATCGAACTCTATTAATATAACTCATTTTGACACAAAAAAACATGCCTTTGAGTAGTGTTATCTTACCTGTGTGTATGTGTTTCCACACCATTTGTGTGTGAATATTCATTTTTTGAAGGAATATCACTCCCAAAGTCAATGCTAATTTCCCCGTTAGCATTTCAATGCAATCCTCCATTGACTGTAGCATTAGCGCGAGTGATGTTTTAAAAACTAAACATGTTTTGTATTTAAATATACAATGTGTGTAATTCTTCTAGTTGCGTGGTTAGTTTTATAGTCAACTTCAACATCTTAAAAGGAGGCTTAGACACGGCAGAATCACATACGCTCAAGCAACATGGTGCATTCAGGGTACTTTCACAATGTAGGAAACTTGTATACAGCATGCTTTAGATTACTGGATTCATATTGTCTGCCAATGCTTTATGGTGGTCACCCTCCAGTCAACCACTTACCCCCTTTTTAAACACACACTGTTAGGGGGGATAATCCCTCCTTTCACATGGGGAAACAGCTTTATCAGCTTTGTTCTGCTTAATAGATTTATATACTCCATCTATTATTTACTCAGGGATCATCACTGTTGCCTGAGGCCACTGATAAATGTTTACAATGACCTTGAGACACACACACACACACACTCTCTCTCATCCAGTAGGCCATGGAATTGGTGGAGGATTAAATATCTGAGCTGTAATTGTCCTTAAGTCATGCTGCTTTTTTTTTTTCCATCTAGCAAATCCATTTAAAATCCACAAAATAAGATCGTCTTCTGTGCCTTCATGACATCTCACTACAACACATTTTTTATCATTTGTCATAATAAAGCACATTCTTCCCGGAATTACAAACATAATTCAATTTTGGCCTCATTTTAATTTTCCTGATTCATTCCCACTTCTATTAAATCTGGTCAGTGGCAGCTGTAAACTGCTGCACTGCCCCACTGTGGCCGGAATGGGACTTGCAGGATGGCAAGCAAGAAAAAAAAAACTCTGGGGGCAATTGTCCAACTCTACCTGAATTGATCTACAATTTGAGCGCTATAAAAACAGATGGCACCGAGTTAGTGCAAATGTTGAGGAGCGTAAACACAAGAAAGACGCACGCGGCCGCGCAAACACACAACTCTCTGTGTAAACACACGCGGACAGACCTATAGGGCAATTTGGTAAATGTCATCAGGTCTGCAGAAAGAGGGAAATAGGCTTGCCTCCCATCTTTGTATCGGGAACACAGGTGAGATTGATGAGCAGGGTCTGTTTATGATATCGGTTATTCAAGATGAAAGATGAGGGTTTGCAGTGGGGTTCCTCCCATTCACTGTCATTGATTTACACACACACACACACAAAGAGAGGAACATTGCCACACGCAGTGAGTGTCCTTGCTTTGTCAATAGTCAAGGTTATTTGATATGCAGTAGAATATGGAAGTAATATGGCAAGATGCAACATGGCAAACAAGTGAACACACACACACACACACACACACACACACACACACACACACACACACACATCCCCCCACCCCCTTCCTCCTACACACGCACACTTTCGGACTCCTGATGGTTCAAGAACAAAGACATGCAGTCAGTATTCCGGTTAAGATCAAAATACATTTACATGTTGAGTGGACAAAGTTACTAGCGATGTAATGATAGCCAAACATCATAATACGATAATTATCACGGTATTGTGGGGAGGTTGGTGAAAACAAACAAACAAACAAACAAACAAACAATACTGTATAAAAACACAAAACTCATATTAAAAAAAAAAGCACAATATTGTGTTTTGGTACATAATAACAGCAATGACAAAGAAATAGGCTTGGTCAGTCATTTTATTGTCATGTGCTCCTATTGGCTATTATCACGGTCTATGTAGTTTACAGTGATGTATTTGACTCAAGCGGGCAAAAAGTCATGTTTTTTTTTGATGGAGATTGAGAAATATTAGCTGGTATGACTGATTTAGGGGAGTGATAACTGCCACAGTATTTCCTGTTTAATTAACCATTAAACCATAAACCTAAAAGCCTAATTTGGTGGTGTGTTTTTTTGTAGAACAAAAAATGCAAAAAAAACCATGAGCAATTGCATGTAAATGTCTCGTCTATACAATGCTAATTATCTGAGGTTACAATTACATACAGAGTTCAAATAGTATAAGTAACAATAACCTCAATGTACATAAATGACCCATAATCACTAACACAATATTGAGGCACTTGCTAATGCATGCACACTGAGCTCTATTAATATACTGTAGCTCTTTTTTCACAGATTGGGGGAAAGCATGCCTTTGAATAGTGTTATCCCTCTTTTTTTTTTTCCTGGAATAGTGTTATCTTACCCTTGTGTATGTGTTTCCACAGGATTTGTGTGTGTATATTAGTTTTTTGAAGGAATATCACTCAAAAAGTCTATGCTAACTTCCGGTTAGCATTTCAATGGAACCCTCCCATTAACTTAAGCATGAGCACTAATACATTTCTAAAAACTAAGCACGTTTTGTATTTAAATATACAAAAGTATAAATTAAATATACAATATACATTATGAATCAAATCAATTTCCCTTTCATCTGGCCATTAGCGTGGTTCTTAAACATAGGTGACCAAAACATGCCTAATTAAAATTAAACAGCACTAAAGAACTAGCCACCAGAGGGTGCTGGAACTGCCTTTTTAACAAAAGTGCTGCTTTTAACATCGTGATATGACAACGACAATATCGTTGCAATTTTAATATCGCGATATCGCCATTACCGTTACATCCCTAGGAGTTACTCCCGCATACTTAGTCTGATCCAAACCGTGACGCACGGGAAACGTCATTACGCAAATAGACATCATTTCCGCGTTTAACTTTTTACAGTCAATACAATTCATGTCTTTGGGCTTCCTCCTCACTCCAAAAATGTAGTTCCGTCGTGTGGTCGCCATGTTTCGCCATTTTAGTTTTTACCTCTGCTTGTGTATTTCTGGTGGGTTGCGCACTAGACACATGGACTTATATACACGCATATATGTGTGCGTATATACACACTGTGGAACTTTTGCCATAAAGACAGAAAATAAATTAAAAACGCAGAAGAGAAATCAATGTATTCAAGTTTGGCTCGTTTAGCGAGTGGCAACGTAAGATGGCCGCCACGCAACTGGTTCAGACCAAAATTCCTTGCGAATAGCCAAAGTTTCATTCAAAGGAGTTACCTCAATACGCGTTTATAAATAAAATATTCGTGTTAAGAAAGGGGTAACCCAGGAGTGTTACTCAGGGTTTCAAAAATATTTTATTGACGCTGCATGTAAACGTAGTCAAAGACGGACTTCCTTAAGAGAGCTGAGCTCACTAAACAAGCTAGGCATTACTGAGTGAAAATCCATCAGCGGTGCAAAAAAAGTTGTTTAAAGGCAATAAAGACAGCGAGGAAATTTTCTAAAAGCAGTCGGGAGGAAAACGGAGCATTCAAGGCAGTGGCAATTCCTCTCTTATGAATTAAAACCTATTTCGCATTAACGGCCCGCTGAGAGACAAGTGCCGCTAAGTGAATGTGTTGCCCGTGTTTGTGTCAAAAGCCTGTTTTTCTTCCTCGGCCAATTAGAGTGACTATGGCACAAAAGCGGCTAATTTTGTCAAGCTCCTGTAAATGGAATGATGGATGCTGCCTTCTGGTGAGGGGCGGGGGGGGATAGCGAGGGCGAACGTAAGCTTTGCGGTTACCCCGGTGAGGCCTCCTTCATTAAAGCATCTTCTAGTTGGACACAGGCAGACAGACAAGAGAGAGATGTGCACAAACATTCCCTATTCAGGATGAATTAAAAACCAACAACACTCGACTTTGCACAAGAGAGCATTCATTACGGAGCCCTAATGTAATGGCATAAAGCAGAGGAGCAACAGCCTATCAAGTGCTGTGATTTGGCTTCTTTTTTCTTTTTTTCCCACTTGTGCCGTTTCGTTGCTATAGGGTAATTTGTAGCACTCAGCAGGCCAGCATAAAGTGAATCAAGATTAATTTACATGCAGGCATACACTTAGGCAAGGAAGAACGGTAAGCAAATACAACCAGCAAAAAAAAAAAAAGGAGGGGGGGGGTGTAGGATAATTGTGGACCAATTTTAAAACTCACAACATGTGTGGTTGGGGGGGCTTAAATGATGCAGCACATGCTCACTCAGATATCATCTTTCAAAATTTGGGGCAGGTTGTACAAAAAAACACAAGAAATATAAATTCAGTTGCAAGAAATTATTTTTGATGTGCCACTAAATGGTAAAAACTAAAAGTAAAAATTATTATAAAAAATTCCCACTAATGTAACATCTGACACCAGCAGCTCGTGTCTCTTACAAAACCCGCCACACATTTAGTTGGTGATATTTAACGTGTTAGAATATTAATTAAGACAGAAAATACCAATAAATAAATAAAAAATAATAATGCACATAACAGATTCAAGACAAAATTAGATAGAAATGATAACACAACCCCGTCAAAATTCAGTTAGTAAAGATAATCTTGTTCATCTGCTCTTGACCATTTATTTGTAAAAAATGTATTTAGATTTTTGGTAGAGCTGTCAAACGATTACTGTACATTTTTCAATCAGATTACTCCCTTCTTAGAATTTTGAATAATCATGATTAATCACTTCAGTAAAAAGGCTTTTTAATCAACATTTTTGGGCCGCCAAAATATGAAGAGCAACTCTTATGTGTTAATTCTTTCTGCATTTAATGTTATGGGGATGTCTTCAACATTTTTTGATCCACCGCACACTCTCGTCCTCCTCTTTTTGAATCAGTTAATTGCATAATTTATAATGAAATAAATGTGGCAAAAATTATGAAATGCTTTACTTTAATGCATGTAGTTGTGTTTATTGTTCAAACACAACCTGTGCTACCTTTAAGGTAACCACCCGCAGTCAAGCTAAAGGATAATTTGCGGTCAAGACTAATAGTGTGATTAATCTGCGATCTTTTTCTGTGATTAATAAATGAGTTCACGCTTTAAATTTGACAGCGCAAATTTTTGGACAACTGACTCTCACGGCCTCCATTTTCCAAAACAGTTTTGCTGACGTTCACCTTACCGCACCATTTTGTGTCTGGAAAGCGCTGCATGAACACAAACAAGGTTGCTCGATTGAAACACTTTCGACAACACATTTCTGCATGTCCGCGGCGTCACAAAGACAACCAAGACGCGAGATTGAAGTGACAAAGCTAACTTGGACAAAGTGCGAAGACTCAAATCCAAACACGGCTCCGAGTACACCGAAAGGGTCGGGAATGAAAATGCTAAATGAGCTGTTTGAGGTGGACATGCATCTTGGATCTTCTTGGATGGAGTCTTGGCCCGCTGAACAGACTTAACATATCAGAGAAGGTGAGCGAGCGATAGAGAGAGAGAGAGAGAGAGAGAGAGAGAGAGAGAGAGAGAGATCACTGGGATGGGATGAAAAGAGAATACCTTTCTATCGCTCAGTGGTAATGGACCCTGGACCGAGCGAATGGCAAGGGAACCTGATGCGGAGCCATCACGGACACACACATACAGAACCATTCTGTCAAATCTGAATAAACACACATGGGTCGGACTTGCTGGGGTGCAGCTCAGGGATTTGGGCTGAGCGTCTGGCATATTTGGCCATCTCAGATCTCCTGTCAGGGCCTGAATGCGCCGTGACAGCAGGAGAGAGGCGGCGGCGGCGTCTGGAGACCCATCTCCATCTATGCATCTCTCACATAAACAAATTCTCCCCCTCGCTGCATTCGGACTAGCCTCTCTGCTCTATTACACACAACACACAGCTGCCACAAGCACTCAGACACCCAATCAACAACCGCGGCGAGAGCAAGAGGATGGGAAGGGGAAAAAGGAGGGATGAGGAGAAGAAAGAGAAGGTTCAGGGGAGATTGGAGAGCGAGCGAGCGAGCGAGCGAGAGAGAGAGAGAGAGAGAGAGAGGGAGATGGCAAGATGGGAATGTTGAAAGGAGGGCCAGCGCTCCGGAACTGTGCTCATCGTTCTGTCTGGCCGAGCAGGAACCGCCTAAAAGCAGGACAACCGGCATCGGGCTTAAGCGGGATGAGGAACAGACAAGGGCAGGAGTGTGGGGCTAAGGGTTGCATACACACGGATCTCGCATGAAATATTCCGACCACCTGCTCTTCCCGTGAAATAGACTGAGCAGGAGAGCACGAGCGCCGGGGCGAAAAAAGTGCAAAGCTACGTGAACTTGCTGTATTTGAGTATTTACAATGTTTGTTTTTGGTTACAGGATACGGTAGACGTTGAACATGACTTCCCTGCAAACATTTTGAATTAAAAACCTTGGCAATACATTAAGAAAAAAAATAGATGGGAGTGTTTTCACATCATTCAGGTCTCCTTGTTGGTCCAAGTATAAATTATGTTCTGCTGCAGCAAGGAAGGAGAGCAATCTGTGTGTGGCTTTTATGCTCAGTATGGCCGCTAACCCCCCCCCCCCTCCCCAAAAAAAAAAAACACAAATAGTAAAATTGTGTAACATAAAATTAAGCTACTACCATTCCTTTGACAAGATATATAGAGCTTTGGATTAGTTGGTCATTTTCACCCCAAAAAAAAAATCAGGAAATAACAAAAACTATCTTTTTGTCCTGATCAGATGGAAATCTGGGTCGAACACGTGATTGGATCAGGACATACCAATAACAGGTATTGGAATCGGGCCAGTACTCGGGCCTTATTTCAATGTATCAGTACTCGCGACGGTAGATGATACCAGTATCGGTCGCCCTTTTGTGGCCGTCTTACGATAAGGAACTAGAAATGAGAAGGATAGAAAATTACTATTAATTTAATGCAATTTTCAGGAAAAATGTTGTGTGTGTGTGTGTATATATATATATATATATATATATATATATATATATATATATATATATATATGTGCCAAAAATGGCACAGCTAAGTTCTTACACTTAACAAAAATGGACACTATTGTTTTTTTTGCCAATCAATACAATAAAACTGCATCTTGCCATTTATTGTTGGCAACCTAAGGTGCAACTGTGAAATAATTGTGCTGGCTAATCGGCATCTTGATTTGCCACTCCTGTGAGGTGGATGGCTTATTTCGGCAAAGTAGAAGTGCTCACTAAGGGATTTAGCTAGATTTTTGAAAAATAATATCTGAGAGAGAGAAAATACCTTTTTATGTACATAGAAAAAAATCCTACATCTTTGAGTTAAGTTCATTTCCATTTTTCAACACTATATGTATGCATGTCCATGGTCAAAGCTATCTATCTCTAGAAAACAATATTATATAATTTGAAATATATTGGTTAAGGCTTTTTTTTCATACCCAGTATATTTAAATAGTTTTTCCCTTTTAGAAAAAAAAGATTTTCACCACTCCAAATAAATTTCTAGTAGCACAGCAATATGGAGAAGGTCTTAAAATAGGCTTCATAATGAATATAACAGGCAGGCAAGCACACATCCAGAAAGAAGCAACATTGATTTGGCACATTACAAAGCATCCCTCCCCTCCTTCCTCTGCATCCCTACTCAGTTCTCCCACCCTCATCTGATCAGACTATCGATCCCCGGACCAGTCGATGGGCTGCTAGCTCTGTGATCTGGGCCAGGACAATTACTTCAGTGAGTTATAGCGATTAGTTTGTGTCTAGATCAATCTGTACCTCAATAGGGAGAAAGTCTGCGGACAGAGCCTGGGAGACTTTTCATCGGGGAATATTCGCAGACAAAAAAAACAACTCGGCTAGGCGTGTGACAACCGGTCTGGTCGTAGGTGCAAGGAGAAACCTGTACGCTACAATATTTAACCCTGGAGAACCCACGCGGTCAAATTTGGCCCCTATAAATTCTGCTACTCAAATAACAAAGACCTTTTTTTTTTTTTTTACTAATTTAACTTCAAAAGTCCAGAGTGCCACTTCTGACCCCTGCATGGGGCCATCTAGTGGATGAATATTGCACTTACATGAGCCAGAGTGGTGGTGACAAGATGGCTAAAATGCAACAAATAAAACAAAAAAATTATATTGTTCAATGTAGCTGTGTATTTGATTGATTATTTTCTTAAATTCTAAATCGTTTACTGACAGTTTTTGTTATTCAGATTTTTCGAAATGATACCCCTAAATTCCAAAGGGTCAAATTTCGCCCTAATCCTAAATTAGGGAATAAATTGAAAAAAACATTGAAAAAACATATATTTTGGTGTTCAGTGAATTTATAGCAGTCATTTAATGTATAATTCATAATTTTCCAAAGAAGAAAAGGGTTCTTGGGTTCTCTAGGGTTTTAATAAAAACTGGACTAAAATCAATAGACATTTTAATTTATGAACAAAAATGAGATGGAAATGATATGATTTTGTAAAATCTTGTCTCTGCTAATCATGTGACACACAGAGACACACTCCCTTTCAAATCTGCAGCTAACAAGTGCAACATGCACAAACGCATGGGAAAGTCAGGAGTGCAGATTCACGGTAAAAGGTTTAAAAAAAAGAAAGAAATAAATTATAGTTATAATGTAAGAATAATCCAACGGCGAGAACGTTTCAACAATATTGTTAATCTGGCCGCTAACTAATGCTGGCTAATTTACTAGCTCATGTACTGTAATTGTGTGTCAAGTTGTTTTTCATCAAAAAGATGAGAGCAAATTTTTATGTGAAATAGTTTTAGATATGAAATTTAACATTATCTGCTGACCAAAAATATACAGGGGTAAAATAAATGATTGTCCTGACTAAAACTAGACTAAAACGTTGACAGTTTTTTTTGCCTATAACTAGACAAATAAAGTGTTTTCTTGGATTAACCCTCGAGAACCCACGGGGTCAAATTTGGCCCCTATAAATTCTGCTACTCAAATAACAAAGACCTTTTTTTTTTTTTACAAATTTAACTTCAAAAGTCCAGAGTGCCACTTCTGACCCCTGCATGGGGCCATCTAGTGGATGAATATTGCACTTATATGAGCCAGAGTGGTGGTGACAAGATGGCTGGAAATCAATCCAAACAAAACCATCTGTTTGTTAATCTATTTCATATCATGTTGCAGAATGCCTAGGAGTATGTTATATATATATATTTTGATAAATTAGCAACTCTGAGCTAGTTAAAAAAAAGGGTTAAAATTGAAAAAACATATATTTTGGTGTTCAGTGAACTTATAGCAGT
The DNA here is from genome assembly GCF_051991255.1 of Vanacampus margaritifer. Lineage (NCBI taxonomy): Eukaryota > Metazoa > Chordata > Actinopteri > Syngnathiformes > Syngnathidae > Vanacampus > Vanacampus margaritifer. The sequence continues at coordinate 10,269,959 of NC_135434.1, read as the reverse complement.
CATTTAATGTATAATTCATAATTTTCCAAAGAAGAAAAGGGTTCTTGGGTTCTCCAGGGTTAAATATCCATCAGTGATACCACAATGATTGCGTGAACAAACCCCACAAAAAGTTGCAGACGATCCGAGCTCATTTAGTTTAGCAGTTTGGGAGCATTTTGCCTAGTTGAGAACTAGAGATGGAAACTGCCGAGTCAACAAGACCCACACTGCTTTCTGTAGCTACGTCAGGGGTCACAAATCTTTTACAAACTCACATTTCTTGGCTACTGTCCCTACAATGTGCTGAGAAACAACTCGCCATCAGATATGAAAGACAAAGGCACACACGCTAGGCACGCAAACTCACACACACGCACACACACCCCCACACACACACACACACACACACACACACACACACACACACACACGCACACACACACACACACACACACACACACACACACACACACACACACACACACACACACACACACACACAATGTTGGTGCTTGCTGGCTCTAACCCAGTGGCATTGGTTTGACATTGCATAAGTCATTAAAGGTAAACTAGTACTAATGTCGGAGGCAAATCTATTTATGTTGATAGTATTCATGGGCAATCTTTCCATAACATTGATCAGCACAGTCTAATAGGAAAATAATAAACAATTACTCCTGCAGACGAGAAGGGTAATTGATTTTCTTCTGTAAATTACCACCGCCACCAGGCCTGCGTACACAGAAAGGTGATCATCTGCATAAAATCAATGGGATATGATCCTCTCTGTATGATAATCATGGACAGTAACCAAGGAGTCGTCATTAGCTTTGGAGCACGAACAAAAAACAGGTGAGTTTCCCACAGATCCTCTTTTAATATTGCAACAACGGGAAAAAAAAAAAGTGATCACTACACAGACTTCCTATGTAGAGGACCGGGTTTAAAACAAGGATTAGTTTCTAATGTGTGTTCGCACCCATGGTGTTCTCATGCAGTCAGACACTGACGAATGGTGATTGCTAAGCCCACCAGTGGACAGCTATATGTACGACTACGAGCAAGCCCCCAAATCAATACTCAGTCCCGCCAAAATTGATAACACCACATGCGTCAACATGCAAGGATCGGCCAACACTCTGGAACAAAAGAGGACGCCGTCTGCAACGACACGACTTGTGAGGGCTGTTAATCACAAACGCTACAATCAAAACATTCAACAAATACCGTTTACGTACCAGTACAATGTCCAATACTGTTGCCATTGTTACCTTGAAAAAGTAACTTAGTTACTTTAAAGACTACTTGCTTTTAAAAAAGTAACTTAGTTACTTTACTGATTACATCAATCAATATTTGTATGGCACTTTTCATACAAAAAAAATGCAACTCAAAAAACAAATCTCCAGCCCACAATACCGACCCCCCCCCCCCAAAAAATACATTAAAATAAAATTTAAAAAATGCTATAAAAAGTAACAAAAAGTTAGATTACAAGTTACCACATTCAGCAAATTCTGACAACCTTGCTTAACATAGAAATGATACCCGGTTTTGCCACTTAATCCCAAGTGCACTTTTGACAGTGACATCTAAGAATAAAGTTTGTTTTTGTTAAAAATAAAATGGACACTTTTTTTTTTCCTCCAGAAAAAAATTAAATAAAATGGACAGCCGTTTTGACTTACAATTATTTGATTTAAATCATTTTAGTCTTTTCAGGATTTCACTTAACATATATTTGCTTCTTGTTTTTTATTTTAAAAATAAAATAAAAATATAGACTTCACTGAACATTTTTTTAAAAAAAAAAAATTAATTCTTATTTTTAAAATAAAGACTTATTTTACTCAAGATATTTGACTATTAATTTTGTAATGGCAAAAATTAACATTTATTATGTACATTGATGTTTTGGATACACAGGCATACATTTCAAATTCTAATCATCTTAAATTTGACATTATTTCATCCATTCTAAATCTAAACAATCACTTTTTTTATGTTATTACTGCACAATAATCATCATAACATTTGGACTATCAGAGCTATGTTTATTCTTTAACAATCTAATAAATAATTTAAAAACAATTCTAGCTTACTATATATCAAAGCTTGAAACCAGGATGTGAAAAAATAAATATTCTTGGGCAGGCTAAAATAAACAATGAATTAAAAGAGAGGGTGGAGGAACTGGAATACTCTGCTTTGTGTAATCTTTCATTGTAAGCAAAAAAAAAGGTACAAGGTGGACGATATATACTATAAACTAGCGGTGTTCGAAAAAATCGATTCGGCAATATATCGCGATATTACAGCGCCCAATTCTCGAATCGATTCGATATGCGGCCGAATCGATTTTTAAACACCAATTTTTGATGGGAATATTCAACAAAACGTCTTACTTAGGGTTAGGATTCACACATTAAGCATGGAAGAATGTTATATTAATGGAACATTAAGCCTTAATATTTGATTTCAGTGCTGTTCAAACATGAAACAGACCAACCTGTTTGTTAAATGCAGTGGCTCAGTTATAAGCCTGAAGGTTCAGATAAATAAATACATTTTCATACAAATCTTACAGTGTACATGTACAAGTTTACTGATTAGTATTCTCTAAATTTGAGTAAAAAAAAAAAATCGCAATAATCAATTTATAGATTCGCATCAGGATTAATCGGTATCGAATCGCGACCTATGAATCGTGATAGGAATCGAATCGCCAGGTACAAGGCAATTCACACCCCTACTATACACAGGATATAGCTGACGTCATGCAGAATCTTTTTTAAAACCGTTACTTTTCAAAGGGAAAAAACAACAACAACAAAAACAGTCTAGTTGTCATGTTTGGATCTGTTTTCCTTCTATGTCTTCCTTGTCTTGTTAAGTGTGATCCCGCCCTTCCTCGTGTGATCCAATCAGTGCCCTCAGCCACTTGTTTCTTGCCCCAGGTGTGTCTTGTTGTGTCGTTAGTGTTTGTGTGTTTAGTCTGCTGTCTCCCCTCTGTCTGTGTGGGTTCATTGTTTTTCCCCATGTCATGCTGCCCGTTTTTTTGCCTTGTCTTTCCCCCCCCCATGTTTTGGTTCTAGTTTTGGTTTATCTTTTAATTTGGAAGATCACCTTTTGTTTGTATAGAAATTAAATCCCTCTTTTTGATTGAACCTCTGCCTCCTCGCCCTGTCTTGCCGCATTTGGGTCCTCAAGCTTCCCCATCCTGACACTAGTGAGCTATATTAGCATTGCATCATCAAAGACAGCAAGCCGTTTTCGTCACTTTAGACTGGTTAATAGTTTGCAAAAATGACAAACCCACATAGTAATAAATAATAAAAATAATAATAATTAAAAATAATAATAGAAATTTGGACAGTGACTATATAGCACCTTTTACAGCTCCGGAAAACCACCGTTAAGGACATTAGGGAATGTGTTTTCTACTAGCAGCATTAAGACATTTTGTGGAGATTATTTCTCCTTACAAAGTCACCACTGTCTTTCCTAAAGAAAGACACATAATATATACAGTACAATGGAGCTGGAGAATTGTACGTACACTGCATTAGCATTTTACTGGTATGGAGGATGATTTCTTCTTCTTCTTTTTTTTAAGGTCAAACCAAATAAAGGCCTTTGCAGTAATAAAAGGGGTTGGGTTTAATGCCGAGAAAATGAGCTCCAGACAATCAGCAAGAAGATGCTTTCAGTATATTAGCTTCTCAAATCAAAGCAGCACAGAGAGAAGACAGAGGCAGCATTTAACATAGCAAGGAGGCATGGAGCAGATGAATAGAACGAATGTTCCGTTTCAATATGCACTCCCTTCATAGACTTTAATGGCCTATTGCAAAGTGAAGTGTGTTAACACCCAATAACTACATTAGTGCGGGACTATTTTTTAAGAGGACAGAAGAGGCTCAGCCAATTTAGCATTTCCATTTGCGTCGCTGTTGTAAATTGCACACAATGAAATCAAAACCTCGGGTACACCGAGTACAGTCTGTTACCCATTATCAAGTTATCCGGATTTATTAGAAATAGTTAATTTCAGACACTAAGTGCAATAAAAGGCATGGACTGATATGCAGCAGAAACTGTGCAAGGCCAGCACATCACCTCACAGTAAAGATTTGGATAAAGTGAACGTATAAAGGAATTATATGCGTTTGGAAGAAGAGGGGGGTGGGAGGGGGGGGGGCAGTTTTGTTCAGATTGATGCTCTGCTTTTGTCATGACGGAAAAGTCAGAGATCACTCAGTAATAATCAACAGGCTGGACACGAACTGGTCTTTATCACTTTGTCCCCTTTATATGAGTCCCAACCTTGGCTGTGTGACCAGTCGCCTGATTTCTCATTTTGTTGCACTGCGACTGACAGTGAGCGGCTCTGATTGAGGGGATCCATTAGGGATCAGCCTGAGGAAAGCCCGTTTGATGGATGAGACCAGCAGTCACCTTCAAAGCTTGCTAACAACACCTGTATCCTCTCTGTCACACGGGCGCACGCACACACTCACACAAAGCAGGCACACTTCTGCTGACATATAGCAATTTACTCACTTTGTAGGGAGAGAGGGAGGAACGGAGGAGAAGATATCTTCAAAGCCGAAAATCCATACTGGCCTGTCACTTCAACTTGTGGCCAAAACTAACAGTTGAGTTGCACTTTTGAAAATATATGTGCTACTTAAGAAGAACAAATAAATAAGTTTGAGCAAAAACTTTAAAGGCGCACCGGCCTCGCCTGGCCTCGGTTGCTTATCAATTACCGGGTTCAAGCGAGAAAGGCGCAACGGCTCGGCAAAATACAGTACACATGTTTATGTCGTGATTTACAACAATACTTAACCATATTTACAATGGCATATGTATCAATGGATGGAATAGTGAAGCTTGGGGTCAGCAGGTCCATTCCATTTTTTTCAAAATCTGACGGCCGATAAAAGGTAAAGCTAAAACCATTTTACTATTTATTGAAAATTTCAGTTAACTTTATAAGACATGCTGCTGACCCTAGGAACATTCTGAACCTTTCCGTTTTTGTTTGACATTAAAACAAAGAAATGTCAACGTTAAAAATGTCAGGATTTTTTTTTAATTTGGAAAAAACACAGCTATGATATTTACTTTTTGAAGGTTTCCATTTAACTTTTTAAGAAGTACTGATAACCTTGGGAGCTCCCTGAACTTTTTTTTTTTAGAAATCTAAAATGAAGCATATTGTCTAAGATTAAAAATAATTAAAAAATAATTTATAATAAATAATAATTTTGAAAAGTCTGAAAAAAATATATTTTTTTTTTTCTAGAGCTCAATATTGTTCATTCGGTAACTTTACCGATTTGACATGTCATCATCATTGCTCGCTCTTTTTTTTTTATGTGGGTGAGTGTGTGTAAATCTAAAATGAAGTATATTGTCTAAGATTAAAAATAATTAAAAAAAAAAATAAAAAAAACTTCTACATTTTGAAAAGTCTGAAAAAATTATTATTTTTTTTTTCTGGAGAGCTCAGTATTGTTAATTCGGTAATTTTACCGATTTGACATGTCATCATCATTGCTCTCTCTTTTTTTTTTTATGTGGGCGTGTATGTGCATGTGCGTGTGTGTGTGCGTGTGTAAGTCTGAAAAAATGTTCAATAACCATTAATGTTTTAAGACATAACAACAAAGTCAAGATTGGCATTTGTATTTTAAAATGACAACGACGACACATGAAGAATGGTAGCCATGGCAACACAATTTCATCAGCAGTTATTTCCTCTCTCAAATAAAAAAAAAAAGAGAAAAAAGAAAAGAAAAGAAGCAGTTATTTCCTTTAGGCTATTTATTTCTCAACTTGTCGAAAGGTATGAAACAAATAACCCCCCCCCCCCCCCCCCGGTCTAAAAAAAACATTGAGAATTTTAGAAGACTGAACTCTAGTGCGTATGTATGAGGTTGAAAGGTTACACAGGTACAAGTAATTGGACACACTGGCCTCACATTTACTCGACAATCTTCCATTTGCTTTTTTGATGTAGACACGAGGCTTTCATGGACTAATTACATCTACATATGAAGCAACATTTTATTAATTTTTTTACAAGAATAATATTTGTGCTAGTGTTATAAGTGTACAAGTCTCCGTGTGTTAATGGGAATAGCCCTCCTGTAGCTAACAGGCTAATTGCTCTCAGCAGTATTATCTCATTAGGGCCCATCAGCATTTGACATTTAAATACACAGCTGCTAAAAGCCTCTCCGCTTATTTAACATCAACATTACCATCCATCACATCCCTCACAGAAGGGCAGACGCGGTGACGGGGGTCCTTGTTGACTCCATTTCTCCCATTTCCCGGCGCTTCAAACCTCCGAGTAATTTCTCTCCTAAATCATCAATTGATGAATCTAATCAGAATAATGCATCTAATATAGATGGCTGCGCAGCAAGAGCCGCTGTAAAGGCATCGTGTAATTTGTACACAGTGTTGAAATATGGAGGGAACGCCGGGATAAGTGGAGGTAAGCAGGGAGGGTGAGAAAAGGAAGATGAGCAATGGAGTGTGGAAAGAGAGAGAGAAGAGGAATGGCGGGTGAAACGGAGGGAGGAAGGTCAGCAGTGTGGCGTTACAGAAGGAAGGTAGAGGCTGATGGGCACCAAATGAACAAATTATGACGGGCTCCATTTTGCGGGATGGGGTCACCCCTCCCCCATCCCTTTGCCACCCTTCCTCTCTCCTCCACTCCTCCTCTCTCTTCTCCTCTCTGACAGTTCAATTTCCCCCTCTCGCCTCTCCGCTGCAGCCTGCTAATTGTGAGTGAAGCCTTATCATTGGGCCCCCCGTTCACCCTCGGCCCGAGGCATCGCCGTGTCTTAGGGAGGAGACCGGAATGTCAAAATGTTATCCGAGACGGCAATCCACCGGAGAGACAGAGGTCACACACAATAAGAGTGGACGCTCGTCCGAATTCGCGAGCACGGGGAAAGTCATCCTTTTTGCGCGGGACCCAGGGACAAATGATTAAAAAAAAAAAACGGGTGCAGGTTATATATGACGGATAGATTCAGAGATCGGATGGATGATTGAATGGATGGATTGGTGGATAAAGACAAAAATATCAACTGCTAATGTTAGCTGCTAGCCGCAACCGCAGGTGGACTAGCTAACTGCTACCCGCAACATCACTTTGTGTCGATTATGTTCAACCTTAGTTTCATTTATTTGTGCTTGTGAGATAACTAGAGTTTTGTTTTTCTTCTAACATTTTTACAAGAAATAGAAAGGACTAATGAAATTAGGTTTCTAGGTATTATTATTGATGAACATTTCACATGGAAATAGCATATAGAATATGTTAAATTTAAGGTATCCCAGCCGTTTTACACAGGTTGAAGAATCATTGGACAAGAATGCTTTGTTATTGTTATGTAATTCATTGTTGTTTGTTCCATACCTGATCTATTGCATTGAAGTGCGGGGGTGTGCTGGCAAAACCTATACCGAACCCATGTTTCTTCTACAGAAACGTGCTATTCGTTTGAAACTTTAAACTTGAAACTTTAAAATGTCATGAATTGATGGAGTTTAAAACAGTTTTGTAAAACAAAAATATTCTCAGTCTATCTGTATTTTTTTTTTTTAATGTGTAAAAGCTCAATTACTGTAAAAATATGTATAGCATTAGGACATGCTGTTGAATTATTTTATAGAATTGTTACATTGAAAGCGTCTTGACCGCTCGCTGTCATTTATTTTGTATTATGTTTTTTTTTTTTTTTTTGATCAGGGGCAGATATAACATTTTTACTTCTTTCTGCCCCCTTTCATTTCTTTTCTTTTAAAGAGTGAAACAAATTTGAATTGAAATGAGTAGATTTTTTTTTTTCAAATGTCTTGGAGAATCTGTGCATTGTGTTCAAAAACATGATCAGACATGTTAACATGCAATATAGCTTTCTTTATTGCATTCTTAAAATTGGAAGTGATAGATGGATGCAGCCCTGGGCCTAGGCGAACTAGGCGGTCGCCTAGGGCGCCATCTGGTGGAGGGGGCACCAAATTGCAGGGCAATTTTTTTTTTCTAAAATAAAATATGTTGTACAGCAAATTTATTTTATATAATAAAGTTTTAATGACTTCTAAATGACTGTGAGATCGTGATCTGGCGCCCTGAACCTGACTGCTGCTGCTGCTTACAGTGAAAGGTAGGGGAAGAGTGTTAGCACTAATGATAGATGGATGGCACGCTTGTGTTGTTGTCTATACATCCAAAATTTGACAATGAAAAGGTCCAAGCCCTTATTTATATATATTTAGCTGCATTGAAGGGAGGAGGAGGAAAAACCGACCTAGGGTAGAAGTATCAACAATCTTCACTTTCGCCTAGGGAACCAAATCACCTAGGGCCGGCCCTGGACGGATGGGGGGGGATCCAATAATGATCCAATATATTTTACTCAAAAACATTGCCTTGTCAGACGTCAAATCACACACAAGTTTTTCCATATGAATTTGAAGTGACACCAGCAAGCATTTGCTCACGGCTTCATTGTTGGAAAGACTTTTGCCTTTCATTGGATATAAGGGGATATTTAGCGCAGCAGCTGGTTGGCAGACGGGTCGGGGTCTAAAGTAATTTACTGGTCAGCTGATTGGGCTGCTCTCGGGTCAGAATAATCTGAATGCAGGAGGAACAAGCAGGACAGAATCTCTGACCCCAAACGTCCCCATCACGCAAGGCTAGATGGAGGGAACAAGCGGGCTCGGAGGGGAGAAGATTGCGAGCGAGAGGAGAGAGAGATCACTCATCTATATTCCAACACTGGTAATAAGGGTTAATTCATTGGTTAAGGATTAACAAGGCGCAAGAGTGTGATAGGCAAGCAGTTGCCTTCTCAAATATAAGTTTAAATCAACCCCATTAGACGGGATATAATTTCAGACCCAGAGCCCCTCCTGGTGGTAAAGTAATTACATAGTGACCTCCGGGACTACTCTTTTAAAGTAAAACTCCACTGCAAAGTCAGACGTTTTTATTTCTTCCATGCTTATGAGTTTTTCCCTTTTTGCTTCAGTCATTTTATCGGAACAAATCTAAGGATCGATTGAAAAATCATACATATACAGTACAAACATATATATATATCCGTTGTTTGTTTGTTTTGCATTGGCCGATTTATCAGGCCCGATTTCCAATTGGCCGTTCCCTTAAAAATAAACCGATCTTTTCCATCTTATCTCCCTCCTTAGAGGTCTGAAAAAAAGTCAGCCACTGTCCTCTTCTGCTGATATGACGAATAGGCTTTTCATCTTTATTTGCGAGAACTACTTCATGTGCAGTTAAAACAACCCGTTTGTATTACTTCACAGATATTTTGCAATGTTTTCCAATAAAACAAGATTGGAACACTTAAGATGTATGCTGCTTGTTAAGAAAAAAAAAATCGGAATCGGCAAAAATCGAGATCGATCGGCAGGTCAGACTTTTTGAAAGCTCGGGGATGAGTTAGGGCTGTGCAATTAATCGAAATTCAATTACAATTTCAATTAATACATTCCTCAATTACAAAATCGGCATTATAGTAAACAAAAATAAAAGATTAATACTAATTTTGAGTTGTTTAAATGTATGTATTTATGCCTTTTTCATTTTAAAATGACAAATTTAATCATTCTTGTTTAGTCCAAAAGGAACTTGCATAATTATAGTGTTTCAAAGAAATTTATTTGTCTTGTTCTGATTGTCCTAATCGTGATTGCAATTATTACCAAATTAATCGTGATTCATATTTTCTTCATAATCGATTGTTCACTTATTTGTTTGTCCTTAGTTCTTATTTCTTTGAGTTGGGTTATGCATTTGTATGTACAGAGGATTATCTTTGAGTTTCAGGATTCACAAGTCACAATATATTTTTCCTTTGGTTAAACAAAGCCAATTATGTCCAATAGTTAACGATTAATGGAGTACAATTTCTTAGATATTATTTAATTAGAAAAATATTAATACTGCATTATTTTCTACAATTTTCTTTTGTGAATTTCTCATTTCTATTTTTTTTAATTTTTTTTTTTACTAATTAGCACTTCAATTATGCCACTTGACAGTATCTTTAAATTATGAAATTATCACTAGTATTATACACTATTTAAAATGAAAGGGGGGTAAAATTCACTTGCAAGTCATACATGAGTCCAACGTGACCTCACGGCAAGACCACACTAATGACAATCTGAGCTAAGCTAATATTTCATCATCAGCTAAGCGTTGTTGGAATAGTCGGGATGCTATTAGCAGACTAATGGCCAAAATACTCAGGCGCTGTTAAAGAGCAGCCAGCCTTGGTCACACTTGGGATCGGCTGGCTCCTTTTTAGCTACGCGGATAGTAAATTAGCATATGAGGAGAGGAGACATGCAAGTGATGGACACACAGGTGACCCCTTTCACATATAGGAACACGCGCAAAGGCACACAAAACACATACACGGGGCCCGCACACACAAGCATGGACACTGTGACCCCTACATGGTTGATGAGACAGGGGCTGATATGCGAGTCAGGCGGAGCCACATTTGTAAAAAGAGATAGCCAATTACGGGAGCCCGGGCTGGGGGATAATAGCCTGCCTGTCAGGGTCTGTGTGCATGATCTGTAAGTGCATGGATGTGTGTGTGCCTGCGCCGGAGCACGTAGCACCCAAGAGTGAATACCAAGCTCCCTATTCTCACCTATTTGCCCTAGATCTTCATTGCTTGGGTATTAATTTCAGAGCGGCGCAGGCCACACAGAGCGCGGGTCGTTAGTGTGATTCATCTGCGCTTCATCCCCCAAAAAAAGGTAGGGGAAAAGACAGAAAGGAGCTTGAGGCCGTTTCTACCACCGCCGCGAGAATATTACTGGTTTCGGCGCCATGAAACAAGGGCTGAGGTTGAACTATAATCACATTTCTTGCTGTATAATATCAAGTACAATGGCCTTCCAACATGGTCGGACAATCTTAATTTGTATCAGCACTTAAATGGAAACTTTCAAAGATATCAATCTTCTACATTATGCCGGTATTTTGTCATTATAAATTTACAGTATGTACAGTATGCAATATAACTCCAACTACTTCTGCTAATAAACACTTTAGAAGCCATTCCATTTTTGATCCAGAATGGATATATATATATTATATATATATATATATATATATATATATATATATTATATATATATATATATATATATATATATATATATATATTTAAATAAATAAATAAATATATATATATATATATATATATATATATATATATATATATATATATATATATTTAAATAAATAAATATATACATATATATATACATACACATATATATATATATATTTAAATAAATAAATAAATAAATATATATATATATATATATATATATATATATATATATATATATATATATATATATATAAATAACCTTGTAAAATGTACTCAAAAGTTACTTAGAATTTCTGAGTGGAAAAAATGTTTTCCTAGTTTTTTTCAAGTAAATACAGTATTTTTATTTTTTACAGTGGAGTGTGCACTATAAAAACAGTTAGGTAAAAAATAAGAAAAATGTGGGTTATTTTGTACTGAAAAAAAAATAAGCACCGTTTTGTGAGTTATTCATTTGACCCAACTTTTAGATTTTTAGGGTTAAATGATAAATTAAAAATTTGGGTCCATTCCTTTTGAATTCATATTAGTTTTTTTTGTGTTTTTTTTACCCAACTGTTTTTAGAGTGTACATCATGGACTGGTCGCCAGGGCATATATAGACATCTATTCACAATCACTTTCACACCAAAGTACCATTTACAGTCTTGAATGAACCTAAAATGCATGTTTGTGAAATATAAAAAATAAGAAAAATGTGGGTTATTTTGTACTGAAAAAAAAATAAGCACCGTTTTGTGAGTTATTCATTTGACCCAACTTTTAGATTTTTAGGGTTAAATGATAAATTAAAAATTTGGGTCCATTCCTTTTGAATTCATATTAGTTTTTTTTGTGTTTTTTTTACCCAACTGTTTTTAGAGTGTACATCATGGACTGGTCGCCAGGGCATATATAGACATCTATTCACAATCACTTTCACACCAAAGTACCATTTACGGTCTTGAATGAACCTAAAATGCATGTTTGTGAAATATGGGAGGAAACTGAAGCAACCGGTTAAAAAAAACAAAACATGCAGGCATAGGGAGAACATACAAATTTCAGCCCGGATTCGAACCCCCACCGAAAAATTTGGAGGTGGGCGTGCTAAACGCAAAGGCCACCTTATGACAAAATTCCGCATTTTCAAGAAGTGGCTGTGCTTATTCTGCCTGAGAAACGATCTCTCTATTGTACGATTATATCCAGATAGATGCCACATTTTTGCTAAATAAAGATAACGAGAAAAAGAAACACTGAAATCCGTCTTGGAGGAGGTAATGAGGCGGGTCATTTAAAGGTGGAGACATGATCAAGGATACCTCGTCAACATAATCATTCAAGGCATTCCAATCCATGCGGGTGAAGCCATGGAACGCTATCATAGAGACATTTGGACGAAACAGACCAGAAAGAACGAGAGAGTAAAAAAAAAAAAAAAAAAACAGCAGCTAGAGAATCATTCCAAAGCTCCAACATCAGTGCTTGTCCTGTACTTTCTACAGACGCATGATCTCCTCAAGGACTCGGCCCCGTCAGCCACAGCGGGCCAGCCACCTGAAACGGAGCCATGATGGACTATCAGAGGAAGGGAAAGTGTTCGGGGGAATTGTGTGGATTTAGTGGTCTGCTGCTGACACATGGCTTTGAGCGTGCTAGAAAAGCACTTTAACTCTTCACTGCTTTTATAGCGTGTACACACCCCATAAAACTTGAGTCTATGTGGCATCTCTCACCCTTTCAAACGCTCACACACAATGCATATGCGTCGCATTTGTACATTAAACAACCAAATTCTCGGAGATTAACTACATTGGATTAGTTGATCGGTACTTTTGTATGCCTTCTTTGTAAGCCAAATAGGTCGACACGACAGGACAAAAAGTTTGTAAAACTGGCATTGCTCATCTGGTGTATACCCGTTATTGTGAAATTCTATTATTCGCTCCGCATGACTAAAGACTGAGGATTGTGTCAAGTTATATGTGATTTATGTGTGGGCACATAAATGTGTGCACTGTACACATAAAAGTGTAAAGATTTGGAGTGGGATGCAATGAATTGATGGATTCGTTTACTACAATGTATTGTTAATCCTTTTCGAAAATAAGCAGACATGGGCAAATGGTGTCCGCAAAAAAAAAGGACAAGGACTAAAAAAAAACAACCTCTGTGAAGGGGTGGAAATTTGTGGGAAAAAATGAAAGTGTGTTGTTCCATTATATCTTTTAAACCCAAAGAAAAAAAAGCATAAAAGAAAGTATGAACTAGGGGTGGGAATCTTGGAATGTCTCACGATTCGATTCGATTCCGATTTTTGGGTGTGCGATTCGATTCACAATCGATTCTCGATTTGATTGACAATAATTTGATTGACAATGATTTTTGCTTCAATTTATAGATGTTTGTAATGATCTACTCCAGTTTGACTCGCTAATGCTAATTAGTGCGCTACTCGCGGCACTTTTATCACTCAAAAGAATGGCTCCACGCTGCAAAAAAACAACAACTTTTATTGGAATAACTTGATCGTGACTTTTTCCTTCTACTCGCTAATGTGGCTACAACTTAACAGTGTATCAGACCGCGTGGAACCACACTGCCCCTAAGTGGCCAAATCGGGTACAACATGAACAGCGCTCCCATTAAAGGCACACACAAACAAAGAGAAGACAGTATAAAATAATTTAAATAAAATCAATTTTGGGACATTTAAAATCGATTCTCAATCGTACAAAATGAGAATCGCTGACACATTTTTTGGCACACCCCTAGTATGAACATTCCTTTTTTTTGTTGACTTGACTGGATGGGTTAATTTGTGCAAAAAGCTTTTTTTGTTTAAAAAATGATTTGCTTTTTCTATATGTACTTAATTTTGGACAGATTTTCTTTTGCTGAGGTATGTTTTGTTAAAAAAAAAGTGTAAGCATGATAAGATGTGATTTTAAAGTGATACTTGACTCACTTGAGCAATTTTCAGCAGTAAAAAGTTAATATTTTGTCTATAATTAATGTGATAACTTCATTATTTTTCATGAACAAATAATACCTTTAAAAAAATAAGCGGAAATCCTTCAAATTGGTCCAGATCTTTTGCCAAAATAAAATGAGCAAATCCATTTCGCAACAACATGAAGTTTCCACACATCATTTGCTTTAGCGGTCAACATAAAATAACGATGCAGGCCGGATCTGGCCCCTAGTCCAAGGCTTTGAGTTTTATCTGCTTGATTATACAGTAATCTAATCTTTCACCATTTGGAGGAGTCAGAATAGAAGACAAATGCAGATGCTGTTGCTTTTTGTATCAAAGGGGAAGTCAACAACATTTTTTTTTGTCAATAATATGTTCTATGCAGCCCCACTAGTCTAAATATGGCAATCTGGTTAATATTGCGTTAGTGGAATATGAGTTAAGCAACTAAACGTTTATATCCATCTCAGGGTGCGGCCATTTTGCCACTTGCTGTCGACTGAAGATGACATCACAGTTGCTCAGTTATCAGGTAACAACTAATGACAGCGCAGCTTCAGAAAACAGGTGAACTCTGATTGGTTGTTGCCTGAGCCCTGAGCAACAGTGATGTCATCTTCAGTCAACAGCAAGAGGCAAAAAGGCCGCACCCTGAAGTGGATAAAAACAGCTGGATTTTGCTTTATAACTCATATTCCAAAAATGCTGTATTAATCAGAATATCATGTTAAGTCACATATAACATATTATTGTCAAGAAATGTTTAAGGTTGACTTCCACTTTAACTCATTCACTGCCATTGACGGCTATTGACGTAAAAAATTCATTTGAACTATTTCTATTAGTCTAACATTTTTTCCCCACTTTTGTTAAGAAGAGTATGAAAACCTAGGGGAAAAAAATTATTGTACATTTTGAACAGATATCAAATTTATGATTAATCGTGAGTTAACTATTGAAGTCATGCGATTAATTACAATTAAATATAAGGCGCGTCAGGCGATTAAAATCATAATTAATTGCTTGACTTTACGAGTTAACTCACGATTAATCACAAATTTTATATCTGTTCTAGATGTACAATAAAAAAAGTTTTAAGTTTACATACTCTGTTTAACAAAAGTGGAAAAAAATGTTAAACTAATAGAAATAGTTCAAATGAATTTTTGACGTCTATAATCGTCAATGGCAGTGAATGAGTTATTATTCCAGCTCTCAAGTTTGTTTGCATTAGGATGAGCGGTTCAGATAATGGATGGCTGGATGGATGATTATTTCCTTTAAAAAAAACAGTGTGGCCGCAAATCGTTATGATCAAGAATGGCAAAAACGTTATACTGTGCCTATCAAAAACAACTCAAGCCTTCAAATGATGCCAATGGAAAAAAAAAAAATAACTACGTCTACCAATTAATGGCCAAATGAGTGCATCTTGACGTTTTTCATACACATTTAAGCCTGCCCAGATTGGATCTTAAATGCAAGAAAACAAAGCAATATGTGATATAGCTCTCTCTTGGTTTCTCCATCTCTGTAATAGAGATGCAAGCTCCGTAATGCTCGCTGGGAGCCAAGCATGAGATTGAGGATTTCTCACACACCATGCATTATTCATAGTGCAGAGCAACAGAGTGTGTAAGATGAGAATTACGCAGCATGAAGAGAACAGGGGAGCGAGGACTGAAGGGAGAACAGGGGAGGGGAGACGGGGAGGAAGAAGAGGGCAACACAGGTGAGCGAGAAAGAGTGAGGGGAAGTGAAAAGAGAGACGGTGGACACGGTCAGATCTCCATTTTCTTTTCCTGTCAGCTTAACCCCCGGATTGTTCTTGGAGTTGGAGAACAGTGGGGTGGGACGGAAATGAATATGGAAACTGGAGAGCTCGGAGAGCGTCGCCAGATTGGCTCGCAATTTGCATTTGTTAAGTACGCGTCTTGTGAGTCGGTTTGTATTCCAAGCACAAACTGGATAGCGCGCAGGAAATTTCAGGGCTCCGTTACAATTCGTGTCCAGCCTTCGTTCTTCGTAATGAAAAACAGTGGGAAGTGAGTCGGTGTTGGAATTGATTTGTTTAACAATGGCAATGGAACAAAGCAGGAGGAATGGGAGCAAAAATAGAAGGCTCGCTATCTTAAATGAAACCCCGAGACCAAGAAATTGCAAGATTGTGGCAGATGCAATTTGACAAATGAATTGCACGGAATGATATTGTGCGTTTTTCATTCCAATAATTGATCGATGGCGGCGGGGAGAAAAAAAAAAAGTCCATTACAGTGTAACAAAAGACACAAACCCTCGCAAATATACTCACGGCGCTCTTAATTTACACCTCGAAAGCACACCTAGTAATTGGCCAAATGTAATTCATCAGCCGCTATTTCTCTTATTTGAATTATTAAATCAAAGTGACTCTGTTGGAGGAAACCACTGCAATAAAATTGCAGTTATTCTCCTGATGACCCTCATTTTCTTTGTCTGAAAGCCTTTCTCAGCAGACGACTAATGGTTATTAGAGAGCCAACTTAATGGAATATTACATTACGCTGTATATATTTGTTAAACGTGAGCACGCGCGCGTGTGTGTGTATGTGCGCGCATAAACCGTCTCCTCAGATGCGGCATTAATGACAAGAATGTGACGGTTACTGGCTTTTTAACTTCCCGGTGATGAAAAGCCAGTATTAATTTGGGCTACAGATTTCATTTGTTCAGAACAGGAAAAACAATATAAATCACTTTTAGAGTGATTAGAGGGAGGGTTGGATTAATCCAGGCTTGATTAGGGCATTATGCCGCCTTGTTATGGACACACAGGGTGACTGACGGTAATTACTGTCTGTAATAGGAGAACACACACTCAGTCAAGGCATCAGCCACAGCAGCCTAAGGTGTGTGTGTGTGTGGGAGCGTGCGCACTTGGAGATGCCGAGGCTGATAACGTTTGCTTTCCACCAATTACACGGAGAAATATGTGGAATATTTGCAATTGTTGGCGCGAGGCTGGCCCCGGCGCGACACACAAACAGTGTTCGAGGGAGTGAGTCATGGCTTTCTTTATGATTATTGATATCCTGAGACAAACATATTTACCCGGATAATAAAAACAGATGGCGGTAGGTAAGGCTAATATTACTGTGTGGAAAATTAGAGAGGTGCTAAATCAGCAAATCAATTTACGGAGGCGCAATTGGGCCTCATCCATACGCAATGTCGACAACTTGAGGAGCCAAAACGTCCGCGCCGAAACAAAAGGATATTTGAATTAGGCTCATTAAAGGGCGACTGATTTTATTCTTTACAGAAGATGCGTGTTAACTGCGTTATATAGAAGTTTAGACCATTTTTTTTGGGTATGGGAGCGTTCCTGAATGCGTCAAGCTAAATTACCTTTTAAAGTTTGGAAGCAGACATAAGGCGACCGAATGAAACGTGTCCCGTTAAAAAAAAAAAAAAAAAAAAGATTGGGAAATAATGTACATTATGCATATTTAACACAATGTCGAACATCTCTCGCATGTGGCGTTTTTCCTTAATGGCGCAAATCGTTTCATTTCATCACATGGCTGCTTGGAAGAGAACTTAAAACACGCTGTTGGCTCAGCAAGAGCTCCAACATGATTTGATATGCTGAACCCCCCCCCCCCCTTTCCACTCCCAACCACCCAACACCAGTCCCTTTGGGCTGTAAAACAGCCATTGAGGACCTTATTTTACGAGTGCACACTTCTGCTCTTTGCATGTTTATGGCCAACATTTGGAACAAATGGCACGCATTGGCTGGAACAACACAGATAAATCTTGTCAAGTCACAAGGCGGGGGGACGATGAGAGAGTGCCTGCACTCAGTGGCGCTCAGTGGCTGACGAGAGGAGTGCTTGCATTATTCAATTAATACCTGAAAGGGGCACAATTTATGCAGCATTTAGCGACGCGGGCTAAGACACACAAACACAAAACATACGGCTGGCAAAGGCAGTCTTGCGTTTGCATCCTGGGAAAAGACTGGACTCCCCCTTCCATTTTGCCAAATCAAATATACAGTGAGAGCAAGCTAAAAGGCACTTTCAATCAGCCGCTCCGGGTCTTTCTGTCAATCCGTGAACAACAACAATCTAGCCTACTTGGAGTGGTCCAAGTCAACATCCATTCCCCAATAAATTCAATCAGCGATGGCGCGCGTGTGCGCCTGTTTGTGTGTCACGCTGACAGGTACGACAACAAAAGATGATTTTTTTTTTCCCAGGTAACGCCTGCACAACGGAGCCAATGTTGAATATTCAAGGGCATTTGTTGAAGTTTGGAAAATGCAGAATTTGAATGCACTTTGTTGTACCTCATTCAAAAGTGACGATACGGGCAAATAATCTTAAGAGGGCTGAGCGGCAGAGTTGTCAGGCCTGAGCTAATGACATTGACGCGGAGGGGCTGCACACCAGAGTGATTGGCTGACAGTCGGAGAGCCAAAAGCAGCGCTCGCCGCCTCATCATGGGCCTGCCCGCGCTCTCATTATTCGGCCACAAATGGAAATGCAAATCGCTCGCTTGCCGCGGACGCCTCAAATTTATTAAACTAAAAGGTTTAATTTCCATTTTTCTCTGCATCAGCTTTATTTATAAATGTCGTGCCCTATGAAGACCCTGTTATTTTCTCCTTCTCCTCCAGGCTCTTAACAAATCTGCTCATTAATATGGAAATGGGGAATCAATCAGCCCCCCCACTACCGACCCCCCCTCCTCTGTCGAAGGGCGTTGTGTGTAATGTGCTCTGACTGGTCATCAGAATAAACATGTTTACATATTCACACTGAACTTATGTCTACAGTCCGAAATATGGATGCAATACTTTTTATGCTGATTTTTTCATGACTCGAATTTGGTTTACCTAAACAGAAACAAAATGTTTATATTTCCCAAATATGGCATGCTTTTGTTTACTTTTGCATTAGTGCACATCAAAGGTAAGATTTGACTTGTATCTCAATTTCTGATAAATAAGCATGTAATATTTGTATAATACATTTAAATAATTTAATATTATAAATATACATTTAGAGATACATTAGCGTAATTACATTGATTTATTTATAAAAACATAAAGAAATGTATACTATTATAAATAAATGTATCAAAATAGACCATGCCTGTGTTTTTTTCTGTGGCCCATTTTAATTCAAATAATTTTGGGATGCGTCTTGAAGGCGCGTGAATAAGTTTGCCGTGACTTGGGAGGTTTATTGAAGAATTTGCTATAGTAATTACTATGCAATTTACATTTTTGCTCTCAACCGGGTAGCCAAAATGCTTCCATACTGTTGAGCTAAATGAGCCTGGAGGGTCCGCAATTTTATTGTTTTTATTCATACCATGTCTCCTCTAATCTTCACATAGTTCCACAGAACAAACACGAGCAGTAGCCACAGTTGTAGTCACATGAACATACGTAGATCAAGCTTAAAAATTTTGTAATGACCTTCAAATAATAATAATAACATTATATATGTCATATTAGGTTTCGTAGCACTGTGAGCGAGTCACAAATTTTGTGAGTTAGAAAAGGTTCATGTCTCAAGATTGCCACAACGTTAGGTTTTGATACTGGATATGGCTTAATGGTCATAAAAGACCAAAATGCATTCTGCCAAACAAACAGATGAAAGCACAATCAAGAGTGCAGCGCAGTGCAGCCTGACTGGCCAAGTACACTCTTAAATGTCTAATGATATCACACAACGCAAGGACATGGAATGGATACGATAAATTTTAGGCAGTATGCAATTTTAATGTCAACAGACAAAACCATGATCACAAACGGGATCATTTGTAATCTGAGTAATTTGGCAGGATGTGTTTTTTTTAACAATTTGTGAATTCAACTTCAGAGAAACATTTTTACATTTTGGAAAGCTAAATGTTTTATTTCAATTCATGAGGGGAAAAAATGGGTGCTACATTTACATTTGAGTACACGTTTTGGTATATATATTTTTTCACACTAATATTATCACAAAAGTAGTCTTAAAGAGGAATTCAAACCAAAAAATGTCAGTACTATAATATGTTCTATGCAGCCTCACTAATCCAAACACAGTCTTCTGATTAATATTGTACTTGTGGAATGCGAATTAAGCAGCAAAATCCACCCGATTTGATTCATTCTCAAGGGGCGGCCATTTTGCAACTTGCTGTCAACTGAAAATGACATCACAGTTGCTCAGGGCTCAGGAAACGACGAATCACAGCTCAGCCTGCAAATGTCACATGACCAAACTCACAGAATAGGTGAGCTGTGATTGGCCGTTACCTGATCTCCGAGCACCTGGGATGTCATTTTCAGTCGACAGCAAATGGCCACCCCCTTAGATGGATAAAAACGGGTGGATTTTGCCGCATAATTCACATTCCATAAATGCGTCTTTGGACTAGTGGGGCTGCATAGAACATATTATTGCAATGAAAATGTTTGGGTTGACGTCCCCTTCACGTTGCATTCAGGTTCCATCTTCCGTCCGGCATTTAATGCAATATAATAATGATAATAACAACAACGAGTTTAATTATGTATACTTTGGGGATGTCTATTGTTACATTTAGAACGAGTGATTTCACCTTATGACGATAACATTTAAATACTGCATTTCCTTCCCATTCACTCATCAAAATATTGCCAGAATGGCGCCAGATGTTGCGGCATTAATAAGCCATAATACCAAGTCCTGCTTATCCAACCTTTCAGAACTCTAAAATAACACTCATAGACATTAATGAGATGTAATTATACGCCAGGTTCTAATTCAGGGCAATCTGGGGATAATTGCATCCACGGCTTTTAACACTTGGTCGTCAAGTTGGCGGGTGAATGACTTTCCCTCTGCCTCTCGGTCTGCCTATGCCCGTCTCTCCACAGTCGACAGCGGAGAGTGAACTATCGCACCTATCCACTCTGGTCGGCGACCTAATGAACATTTCTAAATGGCCATGACCAGCTGGTTAGGAGACTAATGTAGCAGCTATTAGCCAAAGTGGTTGTTTCCACACACACATACACACACTCACGAGGACTGCAGTATTAGAGACACAGAGGATGGGAGGACGAGGGCGGACATTTTCACCATCTTTTTTCCCTAGGCACACGTGTAGAGTGCATACACAAAGACGGGCAGTCACAGCCACGGCTTGTTTATCTTTCACATTGTGCAGCAAACAAACCATGCGACAGATTCTAAACCATTAGAGTGCTGATTAGGGCCTCAAGGTGTGTGCGCATCTGATTAGGAAAATTCAGTTTTACTCAAGGTCTAAGCACTGCGGTTGCAGACCACTGACCATTGATTATTCATAGAGTCTGTGATTGGGTCCATTAATACGAGATTAGGGGAGGAACTGATGCTCACTTTCAGTGTGCATGTGTGTGCGCACAGAAGGTGAATTGTAATGGATGCGCAGCTTGTGTTTATCTATAGTCCATCTCTGGGTTCAGTATAAAATAAGTATTGAGTGTATAAAGCAGACCAAGTAGTTAAAAGTCAAAGTAGTAAATACACTAAATGTATACCGGACATGAGCCTTCAACAAAACCAAAGAGGTACAAGTGCATTTTGTTCAAATATGACCAATAAGATTAAAACAATAAAATTGGGAATATTTTAAGCGCTGTGGTTTACAGCATACCGTAAGATTTCCACCTAATAGCATTTGTTCTCCAATTGAAACTTAATCTGGGTAAATGGTGCTTAAATGTTTAAATCACATTTACAGGCTGTCAACTCATCTGATGTTCTTCACATGGTCACCCTTCGTTTGAATGAAAATAAATTGGAGGCAAATGAGAAAAAAAAGATTCTGCCAAAGGAGAGACAAGAGACGGCTGCCGACGGCATTGTAGCGCCCCTAAGTGTTTAGTGCGGGAACCTCGGGCGACTCGCATCACATTGGCTGCTACTCTTTCACTGTGACTGTGGTGAGGTCCAAAATAATTTATACGCTGTGTTTTTTATGAGAAACAAGTCATCATTGTAGATATTATGAAAGCGATAATCCTCATTGGCAGCAGAGATCATCGACACAGCAGATGCTTCCATTGCTAATCATCCTCATCATCATTAGCGCCATCACCATTAACGTCCTCATTATTATCACATGGAGGAAGATGGCTGCCGTATTTGACCTACAGGAGGTAAAAATACTGTACAGCGGGCATAATGTTTGCGTAGAGGATTGACTGTATTGCAATTGAAGCTACGGAATATAGATCCACTGTATATGTACAAGCACAGGATTTAAATACTGATGATAAACTGTTGAGTCCATTCACCCAAAACTTAATGTACAAGGTGTAATTACTGTAGTAAGCTTTAAAATTCCAAGCAACAGATTAAATTCTAAAAAGGCCCTGCTCAGAGTTGTGGTCAGCAATCAGTACTGTTAAACCGGTTCAATATAAACAATCTATAAAACTTGTTTGGGACAAGAAAGGTAACAGTAGCCATTTAGGAAGCGGGACACAAATAGAGGAATGACTGGTTGTGTCTCATCACAAGACATTCAGCACTGTAAAAACTACAAGGAGAATTGTTTGCATCTAAATGTAGTGACTAGATATGCTAACAGTGAACCGAGATTTTTCCATTTCAACTACTTAGCACAAAAACAACAACATATTTGCAGCTTGACAGTCACAGATTACTATTTGCAGTTTTTGTGCCAAGGACAAAGCAAGAACAGTATTGTTTTGGTGCCATCTGGTGGCATTTTGGTACCAAGGGAGGGGGGAAAATTTAGTGAGTTGAGGAGCTTCATTTAGAAAGAAACGCCAGTCATTTGCTGCTATCTTGTGGACATTCTAGGCAATTACATACCCTTTGGGCATGGGAGCGTCAATTACTTGTAGATTGTAAAAAATTGCCTTGGCTCAAAAGAGGTTGTAAAACACTGACGTAGAAGAATGACATACTCATCAATGTAAATGTTTACTTACCAAACACCGACCCATTGATATGGACCACTGCTGTAACTCAGCTTTCCAACTGTAATTGAAAGTATTAGTTAATATCATTTAAAGAGCTTGTTTGTAATTAAATGATACATGTTTGAAGATAATTGCTGACATTTACTGAAAAAACTATCTGAAAGTGATAAAAACATGTTAGGTTGGTGCTAGCCCAGCTTTAAGTGGCTAACGTTATGCTAGACTAATACATATTGCTAAACTTACTATTCTGCTGCAGACTGACAGGAATTATGTTGATTTTCAATTCAGTCGGTTCTGATTAATAATGGGGTAGATGCCACGGACTTCCGACTTTCACACATCAGCGTTGTTTTCGGCCACTGATGGCCGCGTTCCAACACTCGCACCCCCACTCCTGCCGTCTCAACTCTCTGAAATTCTTCGAACAACTGAGACAGACACACTCGCACCCATCGACGGTAAGCGCAAGAACTGAGACGCAGCCCACATGCCGCAAAACAGGAAACGGAAACAAAGCTGATGTGTGAAAACCAGGAAGTCGTAAGTCCCGCCTCCTGCGTGGCATATACCCCATAGGCTCTGGTGGCTCGAACATCCCATTCAGGTCGGAGAGGTGGTATTTGATTGACAGTTGACAGTCGATTGGGCGTGGTCTCAGCACATTCAGCTTGAGATGACCAGCAACTGACGGATTTTTCACAATTTTGAAGCCTTATGTTATATGGTGGCGATTTTTTTTTAATTATACAAATTTGACAGGTTGTTAACAGATTCAAATTCAGGTATCATTTATTTTTGCTTTACATCATCTTTAATTTAAAAGAAAATGAGAAAGGTTCAAGTCTGGTGGCAAGCAAGATTATAGTAAACAAAAAGTAAGGGGAAAATGGGGGAAGGGGTGAAATACAGTATTTTGACCTACTAGTCAGTGGATCTGCGCAGCTGGATTGTAGATTTATGTCATGACAATTTCCATACATATTATTAATGACGAAAGTGACGTCATTTGTCCTAGGCGAAATGCCGTTGCAGATAACTAAAAATGTCAACTTGTAGTTATGGATAAAATATCTGAAATGTTCTTTGTGATTAGGCAAAAGTAAATTGCAGATATCTTCAACATCTAGCTGTTAAATGGTTGGAAGGCTTACAGTCTCTTCTAATTTACAAGTTAACTACCCGTCACCATTAAAATCTTTACCGTACGCCGTGACGTCACGCTATCCGAGGTGCTGAATGTATGACGTCACACTCCAGCCGCGCGTCGCCTTTCCTTTCACCCGGTTTTGTTGTGTGCTAACTGGGCTAGCAACTAGCGGTGGGTCCTCCATCAGTGGACGGCGGCGGAGAAGACCGCAAGGCGGCAGAGAGGGGAAGCAAAGAGCGAAGGACCGAATACTGCCAGGCGAATCGGGACGCGCTTAAATACCGGAACGAGTTCTCTGAAAGGTTGTAAAATGTCCGATTTTGACAGCAACCCGTTCGCGGACCCGGACTTCAACAATCCGTTTCAGGTAACTAACTCTTGCTAGCATGCTAACTGTCAAGCTACAGCTATAGATTTATTACCTCGGTACGGAGCTAAGTAGCACGACCGGCTACAAAGTAACCATTTTACTTATTTAATACTGCACTTGCATATCAACTGTGCAGGTTGTGGTCACAACATAATGTGTATGAATGAACGCCTCCAGTTAGCTATAGGTTTCCCCTAGTCGGTACATGCTAGGTAGCACAATCGGCTACCCGGTAAGCATTTAATACAATCCCTGGCCTTCAATGGAAGACGACGCTAAAACCGCTATGCTAGCTTAACAGACAGAAAATGTGTGCCCTCCAACATTACTGAATGTTCTCGGCTTCGAGGCAGTACATAAAATGTATGGTTGTTGTGGTTGTGCTTCATCCCAGAGGTGTTAGCATTTTGCAAATACATTGTTATCTAATGACACGAACTACACACGATACTGATGGTCATAAACAAGCCCTTGATAAACTGGTTGCGTGTTGCCTGTTTTATATATAAATTAAATTATGTTGCGTTCTCACCTGTTAGCAAAGGTGACAGTCCCCCTGCCCCCTGCCCCCTGCCCCCTGCTCAACTAACCAGAAGAATTTTGATTGAGACAACTTTTTAAAGTTATGATGGTTTGTGATTGGATAGAAAGCTGGCTTGTGATTGGCTCTTCAGTGCACGTTAATTGGCAGCCATTTTGGTCGCATATGTGTACATTTAGGACAATGGCTTTTTACAGGTAAATTATAAACATACCTATATTGGTCTATCGGCTGTTTAAAAAAGTAACAGACTACTGGGAGCCACACAGGACCATGCACGGAAAAAAGCCATTTTAAGTATGGACAAAATACGAGCAAAAACGTGTTTTTAACAATTTAATTTGATAATACATTTCTCAGTGCATGTATGAAAGATTCAGCATTAAATAACAAAGGGTTTGAAAAAAATACAAATCCCGGTACAAACGGCTCTCTTACATAGAAAATTACCATTCAATGACAGCACAAAACTGTTGAACAGCATTTTTTTTTCCCCCACACAAAAATAAATTTGCCCATAATTGTATTATTATTATTATTATTATTATTGAGGTGCTTTGTTTGTCCTGCATGTCATTCCAAATATTAGGTCTAGTACTCACGTTGTAATATCGGGCAGTGTAAGACCCAGTGTAAGTGCAGCTAAGCCATGTCTGCCATCTAGCGGTGAATGCTGATATTACAACTTAAAACTTCAGGCGTTCCCAGTTCATGAACAGCTCTCAGTGTGATGAAATGCAGTTGTGCTCCACTGTAAACTACACAATAATAAACATATTGTTAAAGTAATACTTGTAACACTAGTCTTGAAAATCCAGCTCTTGTATTAGATGATCTCAATTAGATGCGCAGGTATTTCTAATATTATGGCCAATGACTGTAATCTAAAATCCCATAGGATCCCTCAGTGACACAGGTGACCCGTTCTACCCCACCCGGCGGTCTAGAAGAATACAACCCCTTCACAGATGCCAGAACGGTAAGCTGAACTTCTGAGTTCATCTTGCGCTAATGAATTTGACTATTTGTGTTTGTGTGTGGCCTTATTTGATATGCTTCAATCTTATCGCTCTCAAATTCCAAATTGACAAAATAGTACTGTGGCCTATTTTGCTTCAATACTAAGATTGTTCCTGCTGGTTTTGCAGGCCGCCCCTGGAAATGCCCCCAAGTCTGCCCCAGCACCTTCGCAGAACACACAACCTGCCATCATGAAGCCCACAGAAGAGCCCCCGGCTTACTCACAGCAACAAACACAGGTAACTTATTTTAAAACTATTTTTTTCACCAACAGTTTGATTGACACAAATATTTTATCCTAAGTCTTTGTTTTGCCTTTTTGTTGTTGTTGTGTATTTTGTCATACTCCTGCTTTCTCACCTTTAGCACAAACCTGAACTCCCATTGCAAGACAAACATTACCACAATGCAAGCATACCTGATTGCAAGTCTGTGTTATTTCCTTGGTGAACTCTGCGCGGACGTTGCAGGACCAGGCACGTGCTCAGGCCGAATTGCTGAGAAGGCAGGAGGAGTTGGAGAGGAAAGCGGCGGAGTTGGACCGCAGGGAGAGAGAGCTGCAGTCTCACGGGGGAGCAGGTCAGTAAGTCCGTCAATTCATCACTGCTCTGTCACAAAAAAACCTTTTGAGTTTGATTAAATTGTTGAAATTTGAGGGGCAGGGGAGCTTTTTTGCTTGACTCTGCTTTTAGCATGCTAATGCTGCTAACACCCTACCCACAAATGGCCTCATCCATATCTTGGCAGGTCGTAAAAACAACTGGCCCCCCATGCCTGAGAAGTTCCCCGTGGGTCCGTGTTTCTACCACGACATCGCAGTGGACATTCCCATCGAGTTCCAGAAGACGGTGAAGATCATGTACAACCTCTGGATGTGTAAGCGAATCCACTTCATTTTGAAGAAGAAGCTGGATTCACTTGACGCTGATTATCCATCTTGCTGTTGCATTTCCACCAGTCCACGCCGCCACGCTGTTTGTCAACATGTTTGGCTGCTTGGCCTGGTTCTGCGTGGACCCGACCCACGGCGTCGACTTCGGCCTGGCCATGTTGTGGTTTCTGCTCTTTATGCCTTGCTCCTTTGTCTGCTGGTACAGACCGCTGTACGGGGCTTTCAGGTGACGACTTTATGGTGGCAATAAATTCAGCTCATCCTCACATTTTTCCAAAAAGAGGCTTAGGGTTACTAACAAATTGCTAAAATTATAGAAGTAGTAGTAGCTTAGCCGTTAGTCTGCTATCTTAATGCAAATGATAACAGATACCTGCATATGGGAATTAGCCATTAGCTTAGATTTACTAACAAATTGCTAAAATTGTAGTAGTAGTAGCAGCTTAGCCATTAGTCTACTAGCTTAATGCTAATGCTAACACATACCTGTACAGTATATGGGAATTAACCATTATCTTAGGTTTACTAACAAATTGCTAAATTTTTAGTAGTAGTAGTAGCTTAGCCATTGGTCTAATAGCTTAATGCTAATGCTAACACATACTTGTACAGTTTTTGGGAATTAGCCATTATCTAGGTTTACTGACAAATTGCAAAATTTATAGTAGTAGTAGCTTAGCCGTTAGTCTACTAACTTAATGCTAATGCTAGCACATACCTGTATATGGGAATTAGCCTTTAGCTTAGGTTTACTAACAAATTGCTAAAATTATAGTAGTAGTAGTAGCTTAGCCGTTAGTCTACTAACTTAATGCTAATGCTAGCATATACCTGTATATGGGAATTAGCCATTAGCTCAGGTTTTCTAACAAATTGCTAAAATTATAGTAGTACTAGTAGCTTAGCCGTTAGTCCACTAACTTAATGCTAATGCTAGCATATACGTGTATTTGGGAATTAGCCATTAGCTTAGGTTTATTAACAAATTGCTAAAATTGTAGTAATAGTAGTAGTAGCTTAGCCGTTAGTCTGCTAGCTTAATGCTAATGCTAACACATACATGTATATGGTAACTAGCCATTAGCCGACATGCTTTGTATGACCTCCCCTGTCTGCACTCCAGGAGCGACAGTTCCTTCCGCTTCTTCGTCTTCTTCTTCGTCTACATCTGCCAGTTTGGAGTTCACGTGCTACAAACGATCGGCATAACCGGCTGGGGCACATGGTGAGCGAGTCAAACAGGCACGAGCTTTTCAGTTTGGACGCATCTCAAGTCATTGTTGTGGTTTTGCAGTGGCTGGATTACAGCTCTCATGGGCCTGAACACCAGCATCCCGGTGGGCATTATCATGTTGCTCATCGCGGCGCTCTTCACCACGCTCTCTGTGGGTTCGCTCATCATGTTTAAGAAGGTACAAACTCGCACATCACGATGGATAAAATTGTTGGTAC
The DNA here is from genome assembly GCF_051991255.1 of Vanacampus margaritifer. NCBI lineage: Eukaryota > Metazoa > Chordata > Actinopteri > Syngnathiformes > Syngnathidae > Vanacampus > Vanacampus margaritifer. Next base: position 10,241,436 of record NC_135434.1, on the reverse strand, counting down.
CAGGGATGGGTACCGAAAACGGTACTTTTTGTGGTATGGACCGATTTGGGTCGGTACTTCCGAGTACGTCGTTAAGGTATATAGACATTGTAATGTGGATATACTACTGGTGACCATATTTAAGTTAGCAAAAGATTGTGGCCAAAATGTAGCGAGCATTACAGACCACATCGGATACGTTCAAATGATTCATTTGAACCCAATTATTCTCTTTGTTCATGTCATGTCCTCCAACTGTCATTTTTTTTTTATATTTGAGTCCAACGTGGGTTCAAACTTCGAGCTCATAGCTCGGCAGGCTTTACGTTCTTGATCAACAACTGCACAAGAAACTAAGATAACATCAATTATTATTCATTTATATATTTACTGTTTTTCATTGCACAGAACTTTGATTCACACTTTGTTTGTTTTCTTGTAATATTAACTTATGCTTATTAATTATACTTCAGTACTATAATTGTAAAATGTTAAACCTTTATTTTTACTATTCTTCTCTGGCTCATTTCAATAAAATTTTATTTTTATTTGTCAAGATTTATATATTGAAAGGTAATTGTTATTATTTTTTATATATATTAAACTATTAAACAATGATAAACATTTACTACCACAAAAATGAATAAATCAAATTTAACAAAGAAAAAAAAAAGAGAGAGTACAAAAGTACCGAAAATTGGTACCGTTGAGTACCAGACTCATCATACTCACAAATTAACCTCACATTTTATATCTGTTCTAAATGTACAATAAAATATATTTTTTCATATTCTTGTTAACAAAAGTGGAAAAATATGATAATATAAATAACCTAATACAAATATGGTGGCATCTTTTAGTTCATTGATACAGTAATTTCATAGTAATTCATAAATTTATTTGAAGTTTAAGTTCAAAAGATGTAATGTACTGTAAAAAAAAAAAAACAAGAAAGAATGTGAGACATTGACTTATGTTGAGGTCATTTTTTTCTGCCATTAGATGGCATAAGCGTTTAATGTTGGACATCGATGACAGCACAGTGTAAGGGGCGGGCGTTAATCGAGAGTTTAAAAAATTAGTGGCCCCTTCGGACCTATAGATGATTGCAGTTGACATAACGTATTTGCGTGTGTAAACCAATAGAAACGTATCATTTGAATGATGTCAACACTTCTGGTTCATGATTGGATCCTAGCTAACCAATCAGTCGCAAGTTGATTTGCATGATGTTCATGGTAAAAATGATTACAGCCACCCTGGCGTCCACTATAACAAAAACATGACATAACCCCCAAAATAATTCAATGTTTTTCTTATGTGGCAAAAGAGTCAAAATCAGTATAAAAAAATAAAAAAAATTAAATTAAATAAAAAGTGCCCAGCAGAAAAAACGCTGGTCGGAAGGGTTAAAGGAACTTTAAATTTCGTCAATATTAACACACTAATTTTGACATTCCTTGTTAGGACATTCCAAAAATTATTTAAGCACCTTAAAATCAATCCTGATGACGTCCACAAGAGGAAGCATGTCAAGATTAAAAAGTAGTGGGCCTAGCATTGAACCTTGGAGAACCCCACTTTTAATGTATCTACCTGGATGTGGCCGCAGAAGGTATCTTGTATCTCGCGAGTCAACAATTCTTAAAATGCAAAACTAATTTCAAGCCTCTGCGCAGGTACACGCACTGTATCGGACCACCGGCGCCAGCTTCGAGAAAGCTCAGCAGGAGTTCGCCACCGGCGTCATGTCCAACAAGACGGTCCAGACGGCAGCGGCCAACGCCGCGGCTAACGCCGCTTCCAACGCCGCCCGCGGGGCCTTCAAACCTCATCCATAGACACACGTACACGCGCACACCCAGATGCACAAATCTGTCCCTGCTCAATCACCCCCCGATTTGCTAACATCTTAAAAAAAAAACACGACTTCACTCCACATCTAACCTCATAACTTAGCCTGCTCGTGTGCTTCCCGGACCCCGAATGAGTCCCGCTTCCTCCTAGTCATTTCCATTAGTGGGATTTACAAGCCCACACCTAAAAATAACCCCGTTCACCTTCTGTTCGACTGGACGGGTCAGTAACTCCGCAGCGAGATTGAGTGACGGCGCGACGTGCGCAAGTTGAAGCACGCTCGGCCATGTTGCTAATTCATTAGCGTCGTGTCTCCCCGAATGTGAGCTGCATGTCCATCGGCCATTTGACGGACGCCTGGCGGAGGGGAGGACGACTCGAAAGACGTGTGTTGTGTGTGTGTGTGTGTGTGTGTGTGTGTGTGTGTGTGTGTGTGTGTGTGCGTGTGTGTGTGTGTGTGTGTGTGTGTGTGTGTGTGTGTTGCGCGTGTGACTTTTGTCTTCGTAGCCCGTCACGTTGAACAAATCTGAAGCTGCTATCAATCTGGACGAGGCCTGTTGCTATTTTTGGGTTCCTTCGCATAAAGGAGACTCGCACTAGACTCGGCAAACAGGCCCACCTAAAAGGGAGGGAGTCATGTGACCCGCCTTGAGAATAAGATGAAATTGTACTTCTTTTTTTTCCTTTTCTTTTTTTAATTCTGCCATGTGACTGAATGTTGCACATTACTCCACATAGTGACATCCAACCTTTGTTGAGCCAAGGCACATACTTTGTTCTGTTTGAAAATGTTCACATTGACTGAAAAAATCAGATTTACTCAACAACAAAAAAAAGACACACAAAGCTGCTATTTCTTTCCTTCTGCCACCTCGCCTTTGATTGTTCACGTCACTGGCGTCGATAGAAAGACAACGATACATTATTAGCAGTAAATCAACTTCGTTTTCAGACCAATGAAGTCAAATTGGAGAATTTCCAGCTCGTAGCTGGGAATCGCTGTTTAAAAGCTGTACAGACTACTATCGCCAACTGTGTTGTATTTTCGCACCCCTCTCGTATTGTGGTGGGGTGTGCGCCATATGGCGAATGACTGAACCGTTGTTGCAAGTGAGGAACTGGATCTCGACCAGAGTGTTTTAGATAAAGTTGTTGGAAGTCTAATCGCGACATTAATAGGCCGACGCTAACCGCAGTATTTCTTTTTTTTTTATTTTCATTTGATAGCACATATTTGTTAGGTTTATTTATGGAATAATTTATGGTTTTACATGATTTAAGTGTCGCGTGCATCAAACGTTGTGCTTGTGTTCAAGGTATGACTGATTAAGACAAATCCCTCAAGTGTTATTCTACTGTATGTCCTCAAAAGCTGTGAGAAATCTACCAAATGTCCATTTCATAATTATTTTTTTTTTTTTTTGTTTATGATTTTGACATATCTCACTTCACAAACAAAAAGTTGTTTTGTGCAAGCCGGTCTACACTTAAGGAATGTGAACACACAAAAAAAAATGATTTAGACCTGTGACCATGTGACTTCACTAAATCAAACGTGTAAACTAATTTAAGAGGAATACCATACTTGTACATTCTGTAAAGATGATCATTTGGTGCCCCCATTAGGAGTCGCGTGTAAAAAGAACATTCAATGCACTCTCGTCTGGCCTGGCCTTTGTCGCATGTGAAATAGTTTTCAGTTTTGTATATTTATGGTATTAACATGGAATAAAGATTTGAAAGAGACAATCTGTGGACTTTTAATGCAACAATTTTCCTATTAGAGAGAAATTATTATACGTATATTAAAATCACAGATCCTCGGACTCACACTGTAGTTTATTGCTCAACAAATAAGTGACATTTCTTAGACTGTAATTCACGATGTTTTCCACTAGGTGGCACAACTTCCCCTGGTGGCCTCAAAAATAAATATCGAACCATCATTTAGACATTTTTACCTAGAGTGTCCTCACTTTTGTTGCTATCTGTATAGACATTAATAAAGCTGCACACTTCATTGGAGCAAATTCATTTCCCCCCAGCGCTGTCCCATGAAAATAAATGTAAAAATAATATTTACCCAAAAATGAGATCCTGGTTCCCCGCTACATTTTTTTTAAACAACTAATCATACTTAAATCTCAGTATGTCAATGTTTCAAGAATACACTTACTGATATGTTAAAATGAAATTTATTCATACAAACTGACTATTCTTGTTAATGTAACAAAAAACATCCCATTGACTCATTGTGTTAGTGTCTCACTCATCCGCTCACTTTCACCGATTTGCAAAAGTATTACAAACATCAGCACGACTTCTCATTATTAGTTTGAAAGCGAATTACTTCTACAAACATGAAATCCATTCTCTTGGACACACACTGTATGGCGCTGTTTAGTGGTCCATATTTATTGCTAATCAGTTCAACCACCGGCCACAACATTAGGTACACCTGCAGAATGTTAGAACCATTTACAAAGACAATAATTGTTCAGTTAATACCACTGTCACAGTGTCATCCAAAACATTATTAGTCGCATTCATACTTCACAGTATAGATTTGTGTTGATATCAGAAATCTTAACACGTGTGACTGGCCAGCGACCTGAATTAAAAAAATGTATATATTTGTGATTGCAATTCACCACGTTCCCCACTAGGTGGCGCATCATCACTCTTGTGATTGAGATTGTGTTTTCATCTCCAATTGTTCAGACAGCCTGTATCTCTGAATTTTGTGAGTTTTATTTAATTGTATTTTTGGGAGGAGGGGGGGGGGAATTAGATAAACGGTGGTTAACTTGTGATATGAATTTAGGTTTTTGTTTTTTATTTTTTATTTGTGCAGGTGTACTAAATCTGATTCAGTGGTATGCACTTTGCCAGCAAATGCGCAACATTCTTTTTCTCAACTTCACGAGGACTTACTAAAATAGCAAAACTGTTTGATATATATATATACACACATACCACCTCCTGCTTCTAATCTCAACAAGTCCATGCTCCCTTGAGTCAGTCAGGATGAGTCCCCGGTGTCACAGCACGCAGATGAGACTCTTGCCCTCCTCTATCTCCTCTTGCACCTTGTCACTGGAGGTGGCGACCTCGGCCTGCGCCGACAAAACGGCACACAGGAAGGTCGCCAAAGTTCCCCCGATGGCCGCGTAAAAGGCCCAACCGAGGGAGCACATGGCCGGCCTGAAGGGGGAGGCCTCGGCCCCGCAGTAGCCGACCACCTTCTCGGAACCCCAGCCGGCTGGGTACAGCATGAGGCCCACCAGGAGGAGGAGGCCTGGCGGGAGAACACACAAGGAGGTGAGTCAAGAATGTAAACAACAGATCCCAGATCAGCCGCTGACAGATTTACGGTTTACACGAATGATTACGGAGCACGTGGCTGCATCATTTACCCGCAATGGCCTGCATCAGACCGCAGATGTTGAAGATGCTTTTCCTCAGGATGCTTTGGAAGCACATGCTGAAGACCGAGATGCAGGCCACCACGGCAAGCACCAATATCCCCGCCGCCAGGAACAACATGGCCGCCTGCCAGAAGCCGCTGGCCACCTCGGCGAAGGTCCCGGCGTACGGCCCGCAGCTCACCCCTCCTCCCCGGGTGCTGAGGCGGAGGCAGCGGCTGTAGAGGCCCAGAGTGGGCCGGTACTCCCCGGGGCTCGCCTCGGAATCGGCGCGAGGGAATCCCAGCAGCCAATCGGGGCTCATGAAGGCGATGAGCTCGGCGAAGGCCACCGTGATACTGAGCAGCGTCCACAGCATGGAGCGGCATGTGACGATGACATGACACATGGTTTCCCTCTTGGAATTCAATGTTTTGAGCGTCTTTACAGTTCCTGTGATGTTTAAATGTCTTTTCCTGGAAAAACTTGGAAAGGTGTTCGGATCCGAAAGGGTAGCAGATGAGAAAATATGTTCCCCGTTTTGTTGATATTTTTTTAGTCCTTACAGCCAAGATTCACTTTGTTGCGCTCGAGCAGCTTACAATGAACCAAAGCAGCTTCCCTCCTCCATGATGCATTCAGGAACTCGCACCTACAGACGCACAAAAGGAACGCCAGAGGTTAAGCCAAGTGCGAGTCACAGATGTAAACAAGCGCGTTCCCGGACCTCGGTGATTCATCTTCTCTTGTGTTTCAAACGGGCGACATTTTCCCCGCGACATTCCCACCAACTCTGCTCCCTCGGCCGACGGGGCCAGCTGCGAGCAGCACTTCCAGATGTCCGCCGACCTGATGAATCACGCTTGCGCACACTAAACCGGCCCCATCCTGCCGTCGTCGGATTAGTCACACACTTTCTTTGACTTGATATCATTGATAGCCGGCTTGGGCGGTTCCCCACCCCCCCGGCATTCTACGCGGCGTGACAAGTCGACACATGACATCAACTGGAGCGCTGTTATTATTCTATTCAGTCATTTTTTGTTTTTTTTATAATCAGGCAAGTTTTTATTGGAAGAGTTCCATGATCTTTTCTTAACAAAAACATACTTATTAGATTAGGGCTGAACAATTAATCAAGTTCAAATCATCTTCTGTTTCATTTCAGTTAGTTGGTATACTATTTATATTAGAGATGTTTGATTCAATAAAAACAGTACTCAACTTTTGCGCCGTCGCCGATACCAAGTACTGATACTACTAGTACGTACCGTTGATACATAAAATCCCCCCCCAAAAAATGGCAGATTATTTTAAACAAAGTCCTACAGTATATATATATATCCCAATGTAGCATTTTATTTCAAATTAAATGAAATTCATAGCAATTTTCTATTCTTTTCATTAATTAATTAATTTATTTGTCATTTCTAGTTCCTTATCATAAAATGGAATTGGCTGCCATCGCAAGTACCTTGAAATTAAGCCTGGTATCGGTTCTCGCCCATCCCAAATTTATAATTGGTTATATAAGAATAGTGCTGAAAAAGTGCATTCCACGTTTACATATTATTTGCATGAATCTGACATATGACTTGCTGATTTATGTATAGGTCCACCTTGGACGGCCCTCTCTGCAGATTAGAAAGTGAACAATAGGGTTATGTTATGTTCTCCTGCGACATCCTTGGAATGCCACCATTGATTGTTTTGCATTTTTCTGCTATTATCAGTGACACTTCAAGGAAAAACATAGTTGACATTTCAAAGCCACAATATGAAGAATTTCTTTCTCGCACGCTTATCTGAGGCTGACTGTAATATAGAATGACCAAATCTCATCTCCCGAGCTAATGGGTCGTCAAGGTTGTGCAGATGTTTGGGCCGGGCCATCTTCTATTCTGGTCCTCACAAGTCTTGGCGGACTTTGCCATGGCGTGTGGTTTAACACAGTAGCAATCACACAAACGCAAGACTTGACGACAACAGACGGGCTGCTGCATCCCGTCTAAACAGCAGCTTTGCGTACATGCAGATTACTGGCCATGACACACCGAAGCATACCTGTGTATGTTTGTTTGCATTGCCTTTTTTTTGTTGAAGCCACCCTAGTGGATGAAGCCGCTCCTGCTTCCAAAGCGATTATAAATATCGCAGTGTTCGCGGAATAAAGACGACCATGACCACAAATGAGCAGCTTTGCTCCTTCAGATAGCTGCATGGATCTTAAACACACCTTTAAGTGGCAGTTTGCAGGGCCCTTTACTAATCTCATCATGCAGAGAACAAATACTGACAGACATCTAAAAGGGACTTTTTCTACTTGATAATAATGTTGGCATTTACAGTTTAACTCCTTCACTGCCATTGACGGCTATAGACGTCAAAAGATAAATTTTTATTGGGCTGGCAGTGAATGAATCAATGAGAAGGTTTAAGTTAACATACTGGACTAAAAATCTTTTAACTACGGAAGAGGAATAGCGCCAGTGAAGTGGGGGTGGGGGGAGGATTGGCAGGATTCTCGCTTTATTTTCAGAATTCTGACTTTATTCACATAATTCTGACTTAAAAGTGAGAATTCTGACTTTATTCACATAATTCTGACTTTATTTACATAATTCTGACTTTATTTACATAATTCTGACTTAACTCTTTGACTGCCAAAAACGTTAAATAACGTTTAGTAAAATCCTATGGAGGAGTGCCAATGACGTTAAAAGACGTTTTTTTTTCAAAACAGAGATGAAACTAACCATTTTCTATTGTTTATTACTGAAAAACGGAATAAGGTAGAAACAAACTTTTTTTTCTGACGAAAGATGAGAGTCCAATCTTTCATTTGGTAGTATGTGTGTTTCCATAGTCCAAACACATCATTTTCTGTGAACCTTGAAAGATCAGTCAAAAATGCTTAAATCGGCTGGCACCCACGGCATCCCTTTTCTGAAAACGTCTGGCAGTCAAAGAGTTAAAAGTGAGAATTCTGACTTTATTCACATAATTCTGTCTTTATTCACATAATTCTGACTTAAAAGTGAGAATTCTGACTTTATTCACATAATTCTGATTTTATTCACATAATTCTGACTTAAAAGTGAGAATTCTGACTTTATTCACACAATTCTGATTTAGAAGTGAGAATTCTGACTTTATTCTCATAATTCTGACTTTAAAGTGAGAATTCTGACTTTAACCTCAGAATCCTGACTTTATTCTCATAATTCTGACTTTAAAGTGAGAATTCTGACTTTAACCTCAGAATCCTGACTTTGTAGTGAGAATTCTCACTTTAAAGTGAAAATTCTGACTTAATGTCGTAGAGCTATGAATTGTGGGGGAAGGTCAAAAAGTCAGAATTATGAGAATAAAGTCAGAATCCTGCCAACTTTTTTTCCCCACTGTTCACTGGCCCTAATCCTCTTCCGTATTTAACAGCTTCAACCTATGTCATCATTAGTGCACGTATCCATGTAAATGTCATTTTGATGTGATGCACGTCAGACGCAAAATCCCCTGATGAACACAGCCTCTGTTTCTTTTTCAGATTCCTATCATCATTCCATCACATCTCTGGAGTCGTATTGTATTATTGTATCTTTTGCTGCGTGTGCAAGACAACATCTTTCCCCGACCCCCAGTGTGATGCTGACTCAGGCCGATAAAAACACTTGATACCTTTGGAGATGGATGTGGGACGCGCAGCGTGTTCTCACACTCCTGCAGCGACGCAAGTCTGGACTCGAACGCGCACAGCCAGGCCTCCGACGCCCTCGCGACGGGCAGCAGTCAGCGGGCCAACATGAACATTGCTTTGAAAAAACAAACCTGCTCTGGTGGACTTTACAACAATATCAACTTTTTTCCCCAGTAGTTGCAAGTAATTTTGACGACATTTTGAATGATTGTTATTATAGTGGTGGTGCCTTGTGATATGAATGACCTGTTTTTTGGGTTTATGAGCCATGAAGTCTGGTTAGCTTAGTGCTAACAGACGTGGCAAAATGCAATAAACAGGCTAACGCATAGCAACAGTGTAGCAGTGTAAAAACAACATCAAGTTCTGCCGAGCCACGGACTCCATGATTGTGCTGCGAAACTGAACGATAGCAAATTAGAGAAAACGTCTTAAAGCTCGCATTGTTGCTAGACACAAATAAGAGGTTTAACTTTTGAGTGTTTAACCCCACGACAATCACTACAATGAAAATGAAAAAGAAAGAAAAAAGGTAGCCTACGTGTTACCAATCTTCCAAAAGAGATTTTCCAAACTATAAAAAACACAAAAATGTTTTTTCCACTTTTAGAAAAGAGGCGAAGTCAAACCAAAGATGGTCACTACCAAAACCACACCAGAGGCTGCGTCACCATCTTACATCAGCTACTCAAACAAGACACCAGGACCTGTATCCGCTTATGTTTAAAAAAAAAAAAAAAAAAAAGAAGAAAAAAAATAATCATTTGAAATCCAACAAGCAATGCGCAAACTGAAACATTTGTTAAACAGACACTACCCTACCAACTTCATGATGGTCGTACCTACCTATGAGGTCATATCGAACTTAGCATTTTAAATGCTGAAGTAAGGAAGAAATACATGATTCTTCCATGCATCAATAACTAGTAGCCTACTATGATATCTGTCATATTGAGTGTGCGTGCGTTTTCTAAAAAGTGGGGCCTTGCTTGGTGAGTGACGTGGGTGCCAGCGCATGAGAGTGTGCAGTAGAGTTGGCTGTTGGCGATCTTAGCGCTGGCAGTTAACTAGCTAACTCAATGCTAAGGTTTCAGATTTGGCTGTTGCTGCTCATCTATGATTGTGCTTTGTTGAGTTTATTATGTTACAATTTGTTCATTTAAGCAAATAAAAGTGCAGTTGCATTTGTCTATTCATGAACATGTGTGGCGACATTACAATACATTTGAACTGGTGGTGCTGGGCTATATTTAGCTAACATTGCAGATCATAGACTTTCTGTACTTTGTTATTTTTGAAGAATGAACGGATCACAAATTTGGGTTATTTTCCATCTCTTTTTTTTCACTTTCACCAACTTATTTTGAAACCGAGTTGTGCTGCGACACTAGTGAGCACTGCGAAGCTTCAAGGCAGAGATTTTGCTTCGACTTTTTTTTTTTTATATTATTATTGTATAAATGGAATTATTTAATTGTTCATTTGAAGGATTGTTTTCGATCCATGTTACAACGTTATCAACCTTTAGCGGAGGGCAGCCACTCGCTACGACTTTCATTCGACATTCGAGAGAGGACAGCCGGATCAAAGAGAACATTACAGCGGAGTGCAAACAACGTGAGCTGCGCTTGTGAATCGGTTTCCTATTAGTTATAAGAGCAAAGACTACATTCTTCGGGCCCGAATGAAACGACGTGTTTTGGCACGGCAGAGCAGCAGACAAGCTGTAACATTAGGAGGAAAAGGACACCTATGCCCTGCAGTGATAACTCAATAAGGAACAGTCATCACAGATTGCCTTTACAAAGTGAAACAAAGCACAAGCGCGGGTAAATAAAGTCTCTTCTGAGATCAAATGTTTGAACTGTGAAACGTGATTAACCATACATGTGGACCAAATAGCAGCGGTTCTAAACTTTCAAAGACAAATGAACTCAGCAAGCTCAAATGTTGACTTCATTAGTGTATCTACTATCAGGGATGTGATTTGACCAAAGTGAAATTATCTGAAAATTTAGCCGGGGGTCTGGGGGCCGCTGGGTCCAGGGCAGTGCCCTGGTGGGGGGGACGAGGGGCCCCCCCGGAGCTCATGGGTTTTCCGTGTTTTTAAGTACTTTCAATGCACTCACATGACAAAGAAATAGACAAAACAACAGCATAAATTTTCAATGTATATTGAACTATCCCATATAAAATGGCAGTTTTAGTCAACTCAAAATCAGTCACATTCAAAAACATTGGACTGCCTTTGCTTTTAAAAACTATCACTGAGAATATCATCATATCTAACTAATGTGATTACTAAGTTAACACATAAATAATGTTGAAGAGTTCAAATTTCATGAACAAATAATTGTATCATGACCAAATGAAAAGTAACTCATATTAGAGCATACCACAAATGTCTTTGTTATAGCAGAAGATGTTATCTGTCGGAGTCATGTGCATACACAATGAACTACTTAAAAAAAAATAAAAAATAAAAAATAAAAATCTGATTTTTTTTTGGGGGGGAGATAAAAAAAAGCGGAATTCCGCGAATTAGCGGAAAAATCACATCCCTGTACTATCTACAAGTACTGAGGATACTTTTTGCTACGAGAAAACATTTGGAAATCTGAAAACCATCTGAAGTTGAATGAACTTAGCCTTTCAAGGTTCAGCTTTAAAGGAAGCATGACAAATGTCACATGTTAACATTACCGTACAGAAAAATGGCATTCACTGCTTGTATACAAATATTTGGATCTCTGGAGTGCTTGCCCGTCACTCAAGTGTGAAATTGCACAAACAAGCCAAACTATTTAAGTTACCCAGAGGCGCGTATGTTAGAAAATGTGCCTTCAAGCAAGCCGTCCACCTAACTGTGAGTTGAGAATAATACCAACCCCCCCCCCCGCATTGCGCTTCTCCACTCATGACTTGGCACTTACGCCTTTAACCTTTTGGAGTGTCTGATAACAGCGTTTTGTACCGCAGGAAACACACTACATTGGCGGCCATGAGACGACAAGATATTTAAAAAAAAAAGCATAAGTAGCATTTTGGCCAACGTTACCCAAGCAGTAGTACGCCGTACACAAAAAATGCTTGGGAGCTAATGGCCACCATTTTGAGCACCTCTTGTAATTATAGAGGCAAAAGGTATAAATCTTGTGATGATAGAATACATTTGGTACTAGAATATTTATGCAAGTTTTTCCTGTAACTGTATGTATACATTTTTGGGGGACTGACTATATTTTCATATTCATTATGGCCTTTTGATATGTTTGGTTTTAAATTTGGTTAGATTCAATCTGCATTTTAATGATTAATTAGGGGGGTGTTATGGCCCAAAATGTTTTATTTTTTTTTCTGTCATTCAGGACGATGACAATTTTAAATCGATTTTAACCCAATAAACCCAACAAACATTTGTTCAAACGGACAGTAACGTGAAAAAAATCTACTTTTTGGAGCTTTTAGCCATGTTAAAATGCTAATGCCTCACCAAAAACATCACCGAAGTGGTGTTTTCCGCCGTTCACCCCTCTATGAGAAATTCTAGGTCATTCGGCTTCCCAAGACACAGCCCCTCCCAATAAGGGAAAACGAGTGGGTGCTCACTCTATGACGTCATTAAGTGTGGACCCAACCCCGCACCACCTCTCAAGGATTTTTAAAATGAGTATTAATCTAATTAATGCCCAACCCCATTATTATTATTATTCAGATTAACTCATTAACTTTAATGCACCATTTATTGTTAACATCCCAGAGACGACACTCCAAAACTCACTCTGTAGCACCCCCTGAAGGGTAAGAAAAAACAGAAGACACCAGTTAGGCTGATCGACACGAATTTGGATGAACAAGTCCATCGTGACAGGATGATTGAAAAAGTCTGAAGCGCACAGACCCACCAGGAAGTTTGGCCATTTTAGGCAAATTCCACGGCGCCTAGTTTGACAAAAGGCCCCAATCGCAAGCAGGGATTCTCGACAGATGGCGGACGATACTAAGCTAAGCTTAGCTTTTTTGCCTGCAATGATGCCAACTTAATGTGGGACCAGCTAGCACGACATCACAAATTTGGCAATCATTATGAAGATCTTAAAAAAATTGTTTTTAATTTTTTTAAAGAAGGCTTTTCAAGGGCCAGTTCATCACTACTTGAAGTTCAAGTCATTGTAGTTTGTCCTAAAGCAGGGGTCACCTTTTCCCTCCTCCGACACACCTGATTCAAATGGTTGGGATCCTTTACAGGCTTCTGCATTCAAATCAGGTGTGTTGGAGGAGCGAAACATCTAAAACATGCCGGATAGAGGGCCCTCGAGGACCGAAAGTTAATTGCGCCTTCTGTCATCCAGTGGAAGAGCATTTAATTGTTCTGCCTGTCACTTCAACAAAGATAAACAAATTGTCAGACCAATTACGTGAAATTTCCCAGGCACACCTGATGATGAGAGCCGTTGGGAATCACTGAGGAACATAAGGCCATTTTAAAAGACATTCCCACATCTCATTAGCATGCTCATACATGTGTGTGCGAATTAAAGCGGGGCTCCTGATCTGGTGCCACTCAGCCCAACAAAGGCCGCTCAGAGGCCCGCTGACACCGCCGCCGCCCCCCCCGTCTTAGACACACCACCACCAGCCCAGAATGCTCCCCTTCATCCTCAAAGGCGAGCCGCCGCAACCTTTAACCTCTTCACCGGGTTCGGCGGGCCGGCCCCTTCAATGCCAGCGGCGACTTGGCAGTGGCCCCCCCGCCTCGCACTAAATTGTCACACACAAAACCCATTCAGTGACCCTCGCATTTCACCAACACAAAGGCAGGAATGACCCGGACTGGTCTGCCTGGAAAATACTTTTGATTCACACACTTCCACAACTAACATAACTAACTACCTAACACAAGACCAACATTTTGCTTCTGAGAAGAGAGGGGATTTCCTAATGTAGTCATTTTGAAATAGTAGCTTGCCCTTGAACTTAGCAAGAACAAACACAAGCTCTTTCCTGGTTTTGTTTAGTTTTGGGATGTAGTAGCGCTTCCCTTTGCAACATGTACAACTCCATGGGTGGCTCTGTAAGGCATGGCGGAGGCGCGGGGGCTCCCTGCTACTCAAGGACAAGGAAGTGTGGTGGAAGAGAAGGCGGAAAAGAAGGCGGCCACCTGAAGCTGCTGTGCCATGCACAAATGTGTGAAGGGAAAACAAATCTAATCAAAACAGACTTAAGGAGCTTTGAAGGCCGACATGCAAGCCTTCATTTTAGTGGATGTTATACAAAAGTCCAAAGCACTCGAGGCCAGCCAACTTGGAATTTAACCAACATTTTCAAGACACGTTTAGAACCGCTCCCTCATTTGAATAACATTTCGTCCTGGCAGTATGGACCAAAACTGCCAAAATTAAAAATAAATAAATGACTAAAAGTGAAAATAAAAACAAATGTAATTTTTTTTAATATTGTGTATATATATATATATTGACTTCTGTCTTTGTGACGAATAGGGAAAGGGGGAGTGACGTATGCCATAAAGCAGTCAGCACATTTGTAGTTTTTTTGTGTGGCAGTGTTCCTACCATCCTCCTCAAAGTTGCTTAGTGCCAGTAAAAATGATACAGACCCCCTCCGGCCATGGCAAGAGTACCATTCAACTAGTAAGCGATAGGAAAATATTTTATTAAGGTTGAAAAGTTCCTTAGTGCTACTTTAAAGTTCAAACTGAATAATTTACAATGAAATTTAAAAATATTAAATATACTTTTGGGGGTGGGAGAACCATTTATAATAAACGTTACTGTAATTAATGTTGGTAAATTTGGCTTTTACTTCAGCATGAGTCTGCCCTTGTTTAATTGTTGTTGTTTTTTTATTGTGTTTAATGGTTAATGTTATATTTGTTTCATATAGAGCAGCTCTTCTGATCAACTATGGTTGTTTTTGTTTGTTTTTTAAGTACCCCGATAATTAAGTTAGGTTGAGTTGGGTATGCTTTAAGTACAAGAGTCAAAACAGTACTCTTAACTTCTTCTTTTTTAAACATGGATATGTGTACTTTTCAAGTTTTTAGTACAGCATGTGAGGAGTAGCACCTCTGCAACTGATACCTTTGGGACAGGCTTTGTTACGGTACAGTCCGAAGAGGGATTTTCAAATTCATATTCATGTTCATGTTACCAATAAAAACACCATAAAAGTCGCCACATCTTTGACTTCTCGTTCAACTGAATCTTACTCGTTACTGTACGTGTGCTAAACAAACAACACTTGGACAGAAACATATAGTACTTCCTTAACGCTTACCTTATCAAAATGAAGGCAAAAAAAAAAACAGACAAGAAGCTGTGGCCTTTTCCACGTAGGGGTTGTAAAAAATAAAACAAAAACAATAGGGGCGAACGTGTTCAAATAAGGAGACGTTTTGTTGTTTTGTCTTGGGAGAAACGTTGCTCGGTCTGCCGGTGGGAGAACAGCTTCATTCACTGAAGTCGCTCTTTTTTCTGGAAGTGCCTCCGCCCACCTCTTCCTCCTCCTCTTCCTCCCTCTTCCTCCACCCGGGATGTGATGACGTCACCGCCACTTTACTCAAAAACGATGATGGTGATGAAAAAAAAAACAAGAGAACTGACCTGATTGACTGTGAGTTTTTATTTCATTTTTTTCTACTTGTCTTCCAAATGAACAAAGACAATGTTGGAAAATTCTGTAACGAATGTTTCTAAATGTAATGTTGTTCCTGATTGTCTCAATAAACGTTAAAAAGAAAAAAAAGAAAAAAACATGATAGAAATAAGTTTTTTTTTTTTTATTTTAAAGACAATGATGATGATTAGATTTTCTGGATTCTCCTGCTCACAAAAATATTTTTAAGTCACTCCAAATTCAAATTCGTTGATTTTTTTTAATGATAATATACCAATATAATTTTTGTTCTATTTGATAATATTATATAGTATTTATAGAAGACATATTTGACATCATGATTTTATTTATTTATTTATTTACATGGCTTCAAATGTGATTTATCACATTTTAAATTAAATCGTATTTGTTTGTTTATTCGTATATTTAGTACTTTTGCTTTTTAGTTATTTAGCTCTATTCCTATTTTTAAAATGTGAATGTATGCACAATGAATGAGTCAAAAAAAGATTTAATCATATAGTTTTTGTTCAAAGAAACACATTTGTTTTAAATCATTATAAAGAAATATAACAAATACATTTGCAATACCTAGATATTTAGCGATGATTAAACAGAACACATCAATCACAATATTAGATGAAAAAAGCTACAATAATGTAGTTAAATTAGCAAGAAATTGTTTTATTTAATGAATTTTTAATGACAAATAGAATAAAAATCTTTATTGGGTCAGTGATGTTCACTGGGCTGACTTTGATGCAGGCAGCTCACCCATCAAAGTGAAATAATAATAAAAAAAAGTTTAGTAAATCAATCAACAGGCAAATTAAATGATCAATGAGAAATATTATTACAATCTAGTTTAATTAGTTTGACATTACCAATATTTTTGTATTTGTATTCATATATTCTTGATATATTCTTGATTCCCAGAAAAAATCAAAACCGAAATAATAATAATAAATAATAAAACCTTTATTGACTTGTTTTTGTCGCAAAAAATAATAAATAATAAAAATTCATTTTCTGTAGTACTTATCCTCTTTAGGGTTGCTTGACTGTGCACCCCGAATCCCCCCCCCCCCTTCCCCAAAACCGCTCCGCCATAAATGCCCCCTTGTGCGGCCGCACATATTACACATACCAAAAACCATCGCTGTCGCTAAATTTGGGCGAAAGGCAGGGCACACCCTCGATCGGTTGCCAGCCAATTGCAGGGCACATAGATAAAGAAGCATTCAAACTCACATTCGCACCGACGGATGCATGGTTTGGATTCTCCGATGAAGCCAGATACAGAGAAATGATCCAATTGTGATATGGAGCCAACCACTGTTCTACCATGAATCCAATGATAACAATAAATAAGTTTGAATAAGTCCATGAAATCTGCAAATAAGATGAATAAAAATCACTTTAAGACATTTCAATGCACGGTGGGAAAATGGAAGGCTATCTAAATTTGTCATTTTCCTCATTGCAATGGGAGTGCGGTTACACTCAAACTACGGTTTTAAGTGTTTTATAAATAAAGCTTGTTTGGCTGTGCGTGCTCAAAACAAAACATTTAACTTTTGCTATTTCCTCTCCTAAGTGAGGACTTAAGATATGTGTTTTGCATGTCATCACGCAGAGAATGTCCTTTTGCATGCGAACATTTGCTGATAGGATGCACAAAAACCCTTACTTTAATTTCAGCCTCTGCATGTGTCCGTTCCACTTCATCACCACAAGCCACATGCAAAATAAAAACAAGCCCAAAAAAACAACAACCGAGCTCTCCTCCAAGCATACTCTCACTTTCCTTTTTCCTTTTTTGTTTGATAAATCACGCACTGCCTGCCTGGCATTGACCGGCCTTTGTGTCATTTGGTCATCTTTTAGGGCTTCCTCTTTCTTCACCACTCGTGTTTTTGCTTGGTGAGAACACTATGGGAGGTTGTGAGTGTGTTGTGAGGCGGCCTCAGTGGGAAACACAACATTGGTGGTGAGAAGACACAGGGAGGAAGTTCCGCTGCGTCATGTTGCCATTTGTGGTGCAAGGGCGCTCAGAGATAAACATGCGTTTCTTCCCTGGGGCTTCAATTATATGTACATAAATTATGTCAGTCGCTTGAGAAGCTGTACATTTTAGCTTTGAGATGTAAATCGGAGAGAGAGAGAGAGAGAGAGGGAGAGAGAGAGAGAGCTCTGCTTACCTTGCGCATAACCACCACTAGCTATAATTTAACCTTCGGGTAGCCTATTTGCAAAGTCATGGCTGAGAAAGTGTACATTTACTTTCCCTTGAAATGAACAAACAGCCACCCGTGGCAACAAACATGAGTACACCCCTTAATGAAACTGTGGGAATTGACCGACTAGTCATTTTCATGTGACTTGTTGGTGTTGCAAATCCATCCTACCGTCCATTTTGGGGTAATTCTCTTTGGGAGTTCAAGGTGGCACCTCATAGCAAAGATAATAAAAATTCAGGGAGTTCTCAAGTTACGGCGGAGTTCCGTTCCTACCCTGGCTATGTAACCAGAATATTGACTTAAGTAAAAGTCAATTTTTACATCCAAACACTTTGTACAGTAATAAAAAACACACACACACACACACACGCACACACATTTGCGCGACCAAGAAAAGCCGGAAACACTATTTCGTGTTTCCACACGGACATTCATTGCTAACGGACGGTAGAGCGGAGCCAATTCAAATTTAAACACGAAAATGTGACGCGTCTGTTGGCGAGCCGACATGCGCGACGGACGCCGGTTGCTGGGGGTAACAACACAACTTTAAATAACTTTAAAATGGCGTGAATTCTGTGGGAAATGAACGAAAAGGAAGGTGTTACAGACGAGGCACGGGCGCCGTAATGTTGAACGACGTAGGTCGCGTACGACGTAACTCGAGCACTCCTACTTCTTACTGTATATGGTCATCGCACACTAAACTCAAAGTCGGACCACACACACACATTGCTCCCATTTGCTTACATATATCTTGTATTTATGTAAGCAGCGTCTCCCATTAATGTTAACATATTATTCACAAACATGAAGGAACGATTGCAGCATCAACGACGTGACTCATCCTGCACGATGCACAATTTGTGTTCGCTGCTCAGCGTGCCAAGATAAATACAACGCGCGCACGCAGGTCACTTCATGACTTAGCGATGGGAAGAGATTCCTGGCGGTTGCTAGGAGACCAAGACAAACAACTCATGACACAAGCCACACCACAGGATAGGAGTCCAGCAGGGTAGTCTTACAGAGACATCAGATAATCGGCTGAATGCCTCGCTGAAAAATGAATGCTTCTTCATATAGCAATGCACAAGTTTACATTTTTGTACATTTGCTAGCTGTGTCTTCTTGAAGAAACAGTTTTGGCCAAATGTAACCAGTGAAAACTTTCCGCCCCTGTTATTTACTTGATTGGATCATACAATATGGGTATCATTACACTCTCAATGTTTTTTTTTTCTTTTTCATGTTTTTACCAAATTACAGTATATCATTTGGCAATTTTTGGACAAGGGAGCAATTTCATGTTATATTTTTAGTTCTCAAAAGAGGCGTTTAATGGCTTACTGCACACCAACTGAGCAAATAAATGATGCAATTTTGATTTTAAGAAGTAGAGATATCATCTGCTGATGGAAAGAAATGTTCATTTAAAAAGTTTTTTTAAACGTATTTTTTAATGTTGCTTTATGTGCACATCATGCATTTACAAAATGAAAATAAATGGGTCAAAGCTGTAATTGTACAAGACTAATCTTGTCATTTTACTGCAATAAAGTGTAATTCAAAGTTTCATTCTAAAGGAATAAAATATGAGTAATGTTGTAATTACCACAGAACAGCTGTTTTTTTTTTTGTTGTTTAAAAAAAATGTTTAGAAGAGTTGGCTGCAGCTTCTTAATTTTGTTCACTTTTTTGGGGGATTAGAACTATTGAATGTCAATAATCAGTGCTGGAAAAAAGTACTTGGACTCAATAATCATTTTAGATGAGAGAAAATAAAAATCGACTGCAATAGTCAATTTGAAAAAATCCTGAGAACTGTACTTTGTTGGGGAATTTTTTTTTCCCAGTACACCCTCTCTTTTCTATACTTTCTTTTAAATCCTGCATATCTACATCATATAATTCAGTGACGTATCACAAAGTTTTTTTTCTTCTATATGTTTATGTTGGAGAAGATTCAGCCTATGTGCTGACAAATATGTTCTAAAGCGCCCTCATGTGGCTCAACTATTCATACGTCTGAGTTTGTTTGGATTTCAAAAATATTGGCGCCACAGGGAAATAAAATAAATATGTTACACAGTTAATCTGCCACTGCTTTATTGACAGTACACACAATTTTCTAAGTAATATTTATGTGTTCTTAAAAACAAACGAATAAATAAATGAAGGTAAAGTAAAAAAAAATAAGTTAACAACTATTCATATAAAAATATCTGCACTCATAAGGAGTCCACTTAATGAATCACATTTGTTACGGTGTAAAAAAAAAAAATCCTTATTTGTAATGAATGCATAATTTTTGGTCGATTATTTCCCGCGGCACATCTTGTGATCTCTCACGGCCCGGTGGTTTGAAATAACTGTATTACACATTATGCCTAATCTATTTTTACAACAGCCGCGGTCTATTTGTTACAAGCGTCACTTTTATGTTTTTTTTACTGAAGACAATAGTGATAAGAATGTTGCAAAGTAACACGTCAATTTATTTGTCCACAGAGAGCGCTCATTCGCTGTCTTCTTTTTTTCCCTGCTCAAGAACTCAATGCCTTTTTTCCTCATTTGGCCTGCTGTGGTCAACAAATCCACAAAGTATGGGCAGCAACTTGAGCTGTGATTGGACCAGATGTGGGCGTGGGGGTTAAAAAGTGGCACAGAGGGTGAAGCAACACTTCTAATAGAACGCCATAAAGAGTAATTAAGACCCGATGTGATAAACACAGGAGAATTGTGCAGATGCACGGTGAGAAGTGAAATTTTTTAGTTGCTTTATTTTGCATGTCTTTTGTTATCAAGAGAACACGTGACAAGCCTGAAGGCTGAAACTTATCATTGGCAAGTAAAAAGTTAACCGCAACTTTATCAGCTTGTCAGATGTGTTTCCACACAGTCTTTAACTCTTGTTTGCACACATCCACGCTCCCTGCCTCAAACTCTTATATTTTCTGTTTTGTTTGCTTTTTTTTTTTTTTACGCAACGTCAACACTAACTCCTCCCCCTTCCCTGTCGTGGTCACCTGGTGCATCAACCCACGCTTCGGAAACCTTGTTACTCTTTTGCCTCTTTTGAACTGCTTTGGCTTTGTCCTTTTCCAGTCACAGCCAGTGACTAGTTGTGGCTACAAATAATAATAATAATAATAATTTAAAAAAAAATCATTCAGTACGGGTCAGCATAAAACAGCCAGAGGGGGAAAAACGGATAGTACATTATATATACAGTAAAAAATAAAATAAAAATAATAATAATAATAATAAATATATATATATATATATATATATATATATATATATAAGATTAAATCATTCATAATTTGAGATGTGATGAGAAGACTCATAATTTTATGTGGAAAACCTCATAATATTGACAGAATTAAGTTGTATATATTTTTTAGAATATGTGAGAAACCATAACAAGAGTTAAGTTGCAATTAGGATTTTCACAATTAAAAAAAAAAAAGAAAGAAAGAAAAAATAACTGATCACCGATTCGATCAGAAGGTGAAGCAATATGTCTATTTAAACAACTTTTTATTCTGTAGTCAACCCCCATCATTCGGGGAATAGGGACTGGCCCGCCCACGAATACCGAAAACCCACGTATGATTGACGGCAATCGAAATGCATCTAAAAAAAATACAACGAAACCCCAAATATTCTTCAAAAATCACTGAGAAACAATACACATAACATGTAATATCTTACTTCACGGAGCTGATCAATCACGTCATTGATCGATTGGTCACTTTAAGACATGATAGTCGATCGCTGATTTTGCACAAATGCAAAATATCGGTCGATCCCGATCCAGACGATCAGATTAGTGTTAAGTCTAGTTGTAATATTACACGAAGGTAGACTACCATGAAAAACATTCATGACAATAGAACAACTAAATCCTAAATACTATAAGATTATATTCATAATGTCATTTTCTGTTAAAAATGTATTTTGCGAAACGGGCGTAATTTTACAAGAATGAAGTCATAATATTAAAATAATTTCAGAATATTATGGGGATCAAATTGCAACAAAAAAAAGCTGTAGTTTTACAAGATATTACAAAAATAAAAATAATAGAATAAAAAAATAATAACAGTCATCTATCTATTGTAGCTAGCTATAAAACAAACAGCAATAGCCAGAAGAAGTATGGGTAAACATACTTTAAGTTATGATAATGTTAATAAAAGTCACACATTCATAATGGTAAGCTATAGTAAAGACTTTGGATGAAGTTTATGAGGCCAAAGAGAAAAAACAATGAAGATGTGGGGGAAAACCCCCCGTAGCCATAAATGGAGACCGGAGTATTGACGATCTTCGGGGTCAGTCCATGTGATGTAATAAAGGCCGTCGTAGAACTTTGAGCTTCATGTGAAGCTTCTCTACAAACAGAGTGGCCATTAACCCTCTTGACGAAGAGATCAGTGGCGCCATGACCCTTAAAGTTGTCTCTGAAGTTGCACATATACACTCAAAGATGCCAAGACGCAATACGTGCAAGTTGCAACACAAACCAAGAAGAGTTTCACAACTACTGCAAAGTAACTCCGTGAACTGCAGTAATAATACAATAGTCTGCCAATCTTCTGCGTGTTGTGAAGTGAACTGAACGTTCACTGCCACGTAACCATGTAACATAAATCATATGTAATATGAAATATCCCATGCAAATTTGCACGGTTGACTGCGTTTTTGCAGTCTTTTATATTTAATACAGAGTAGTAATTAAAATGTGCCTGTCTGATCTATGGCGCTGTTATGATCGAGCCCTGTGAACTCTGCCTAGCAACAAGTTGCCACACAAACGTGACGGGACCAGGAAACAGAATACGATCTGCTTCTGTTATATATATATATATATATATATATATATATATATATATATATATATATATATATATATATATATATATATATATATATATATATATATAAACAAACAAATCTGTTGATTTGTAATAAATTCATATGGATTATTTTATTTGTTTGTGGGGAAAAAAATGCACCAGCATATTTTTTTGCTTATAAGAACACAGCAGTGTCCCGGCTTGTATCGGCTCATTTAAATTTTAACATAAAAATGTCAATAGATGAAAATTTCAAGGTGGTTTTGAAATATATTGTAGTCTAATCAGGTCACTTATGTGATGCATTAAAACCCCACTGATGATATCCTTTGGTGAACTGTGGGTCGGAGGCGCGGGGGGGGGGGGGGTCGGGGGAGGTTGCACTTTGACTCTGTTGATAAACTCCAAGGAGGAGGGGCGTCGCTAATCTCTCTAAAACTGGATCGACCCAGAATTGACAGCGCTCTGCTGAAGGTTAATAAACCATATTGTGTGTGTGTGTGGTCTTGTTTTTGTCACATATTGGGGCCAATATATCGGGATTTCACATAGTTTGCTGGGCCCCACAAGTTTAGATCACTTTTTGAGGGTCAAAACTTGGTTTTAGAGTTTAGGTTTGAATTGGGTTATGGTTGAGGTTAGGGTAAGGAATGGGGGTAGGCAATCATTTTTGATGGTTGGGGTTAGGGGAATGGGCTAGGAAATGCATTATGTCAATGAGATGGCCCCGCAAAGACAGTAAAACAAACGTGTGTGTGTGTGCGTTCATTTAAAAACAGGAAGATGTTGAGGGTTAACTAAAAAAAATAATGATCTACAGTAAGTGTTAAAGTCTTACTTGAGCCTGACCTTAGCAAACATTTTAAAGTTATTTTCGAGCATGCTTGTTAGCGTCATGCTAACAAAAAGTATCATGGCAAATGTCAGCGAGCATGTTGCAGCGTTGCAGGCCTTTGCTGTGACTTCACGTGGTCAAGCACTTTTGGCCGGATTTCAAAATATTGACAGACTTCTACCACAAGTTGACTTGACTTCTCACAATTTCAGCAAAAACACATGGACTCTTTGATAACGAAGCTGCAGTTAATGTTTAAAAGAATAATTCTTGATACTACAATGATTGAACTGAAAGCTCTCTTTGAACTTCATTGGGGGGGGTGTCAACAGTTTTAAATGACTTTATTGAATGGTGTGGCAGTTCTAGTAATAAGACACCAGCATGCATATATAATCCACCCATTATTTTTCACGGGTATAAAAAGTGGAAAAGAATTGCCCTTGTGTGGGATTTGGAAGCAACGATTCAGGGATTGCTTCTGTTGCAACTGGACATGGCACCCATCAAAAAGGTCAGCATAGATTTTGTTTTGTGACAATAAATACACCAATGCTACGTACAGTATTTTAGAAAAGTCAATCCAAGAGAAATCTAGTCAAGAAATGCAAATAACACATCCTCTCTCTGGTAGCTAAATATGGACTTATATAGAACGTTAAACCACAATAACAAGTCAGCTTCTTGATGACAGCTCCAGTTAACTTACAGATTTGATCCAGCTCTGGTATCTTGGTGGGTTGCGTAAGTGTCCCTGTCCTAATAAGTGAGTTCAATTTGTTGACATTTTTCCAGTTGCAACAGCCCTCGGCGTAAAAGCGCCTTTTTTTATCATCGCACCTTTGCACCCGGTGCCTTAGCTTTTTTTTCTGTCATAAAAGCAATCATAAACATGAAATCTTCACGGCATCGACGCATTTGTTCAGTTTTGTTTACAAAACTGTACGACACTGGCATCGTTGACCTACAAAATTGCCGATGAAGCCATTAGCTTCCGTTTGTTTTCCGTATTCTTTTTTGAATTGCCAGCCAATCATGGGGAACTCAATGACAAACAACCATTCACACTCACGTTCACAAATATTGATAGTTTTCGGATCCTAACATACATAAAGACCATGCAAAGCGTTTGTGTTCACACAGGGCATCATTGAGCGTCTGAACTCGGGCGAGGTGGTGATCGGTGATGGGGGCTTTGTGGTTGCCCTAGAGAAGAGGGGCTACGTCAAGGCCGGGCCGTGGACCCCCGAAGCGACTGTTACCCATCCCGAGGCCGGTAAGGCTCACCGAACGCGCACTTCCCAACATAAGCAGACGCATAAAAGCTTGACGGATGATGCTCTCAGTCAGGCAACTCCACAGAGAGTTCCTGAGAGCCGGATCCAACGTCATGCAGACCTTCAGCTTCTACTCCAGTGACGACAAGCTGGAGAACAGAGGCCAGAGTCTACAACTGACGGTGGGTGTCCCAATGAGAAACACTGCAATGAGCACTCCGGGCTTCTGGGTTGGCTCCGGGGGGGGTTGTGCCCTAGTGCGGCCATGGCCTGGGGAGGGTCCTAGGGGGCTGGGCTCCCCTCTTTGGCGGAGGTTCTCATGTATGCCAGATCCTCCACACCAGCATCTACTGAAACTCAAAAAGAGTTTGCTTCTCCCACTGGTTGCTTGAATTGTGGATCTCAGACTGCTTCATCCATCCTTCCTTCCTTTAGTCTTTCCTCTGATCTCTTAATGTCTCCCTAATCTGTTGGAATTTAGATGTAGCCTATCTGGGGTTGGTGAGAGATTCTGGATTTGTAACTGTGATCGGAGGGTGGTGTCTGGTCGGTGTTAAATTTTGTTTCATCTCTCTTTACTTTGATCCTTCTTCTGGTCTCCTGACAACTACACGACTCCGGCGATACTCTGAAGTATCCGATTAAGATGAAGAGTTTTGGATTTATAGCAGGTTTCAGGTGAATTAAAGAGCACAAATTCACATGCACACAAAGAGAGATATGATGACGACATGTTGACTCGGAAAGGCTGCGAAATGAATAATACTGAATTTTCAGAAAAAAGAAAGAAAAAAAGAGGAAAAACTGATGGGTCAAGAGTAACCTAAATTGGGAGAAATTGCAAACCCAGCGCTGGGGTCCAAAAGGATCCTAAAGCCCATGTTGAGATATTTATACCCAGCACATTGGGTTGATGATTTGAAACAGCACGTTGGGTCAAGATTTTGACCCAAGAAGAGTTAAAAACGACACATAATGATGGGTTAACGCTATCCCGGCTATCAGCATAGCTGTGGCTAAAAACAGCCAATCAGAAGCCATGAACATTTTCTTAGAATGTTACATGAAATTTACTTCCAGTTCAACTATCCAACACAATCTGCTAGGTCAAAAATAATTAAACCCACCTTAAGTAAAAGCTACCCAATCTTTTTAAAATCCACCACAACACAGCATTTTTCAGTGTGTATATGAGGCCAAGTCATGTGATCGAATGCTTCCCAAAACTTTCAGGGGGTCCAAATCAATGAAGCTGCGTGCGATCTGGCCCGCGAGGTGGCCAGCGAGGGCGACGCCTTGGTGGCGGGAGGCGTCTCTCAGACGCCGTCCTACATGAGCTGCAAGAGTGAGGCCGACGTGAAGGCCATCTTCAAGAAGCAACTGGAAGTGTTCATGAAGAAGAACGTGGACTTCCTGATTGTTGAGGTAGACATCTACGGAACCACTGAGAACTAGAGTGGAATTTTCAGCATTTTCAGCAGTAAAAAATATTTTGTCCAGAATTAATTTGATAACTTTATTACTTTCCATTCGCAATTAATACCTTCAAAACTATTTTTTCCACTTGCTGTCGACTGAATATGACATAACCTGTGCTGAGGAAGTATGAAACGACCAATCGTGCCTCACCTGTTTTCTTGGTTTGGTCAGCAAAATGAGCCATAATTGGTCGTTGCTTACTTCCTCAGCACAGGTGATGTCATCTTCAGTCGACAGCAAGTGGAAAAAATTGTTTTTGGTATTAATTGTACATGAAATGTATTGAAGTTATCAAATTAATTCTGTATAAAATATTAACTTTTACTCCTGAAAATTGCTCAATGAGTCAAGTATCCCTTTAAAACAGGAAGTCAACCCCCCAAAAATGTCTTGACAATAATATGTTTATGCAACCCCACTAGTCTAAATACAATATTTGGGTTAATATTGCATTAGTGGAATATGAGTGAAAGAAGATGAGAAAATCCAGCAGTTTTTATCAAAATCAGAAGGCGGCCATTTTGCCACTTGCTGTCGAGCAAAAATGAGATCACAATTGCTCAGGTTTCAGGTAACAACCAATCACAGCTCAGCTTCAGAAAACATGTGAGCTGTGATTGGTCGTTTCCTGAGCCCTAAGCAACTGTGATGTCATCTTCAGTCGACAGCAAGTGGCAAAATGGCCTCCGCCTGAGATGGGGAAAAAACGGATGGATTTTGCTTCATAACTCCACAAATGTAATATTAATCAGAATTTCATGTTTATTATTGTCCCAAAAAATTTAAAGGTTGACTTCCCCTTTAAGGCACAGGTCCTCGAGTGCCGAAGTCCTACATGTTTTAGATGTTTCTCGAGTAATGACTCCTTTGTCATGCGCAGTACTTCGAGCACGTCGAGGAGGCCGTGTGGGCCGTGGAGGTGCTGAAAACCAGCGGCAAGCCGGTGGCCGCCACGTTGTGCATGGGACCCGAGGGCGACCCGCACGGAGTCTCACCTGGCGAGTGCGCCGTCAGGCTGGTGAAGGCTGGTACGCTCTTCATCATGTCTGATTAACTGGTGGATGTGTAACTGGTGAATGTGCACCATTGACACACCTGGTAAAAATGAACAACAAACGATCCCACTGATAATGTTCTAATGCATATTTGTCAAAGCTATGACTCAGGGACCATTTGCGGCCCACCATCCACTTTTTAGCGGCCCGTAGCATATTTTAAAAATTACATTTGACTGTAGTTTTTTTTTTTTTTTTTTTCTGAGATTAACGATCCTCAAAATGGTCATTTTACAACAGTTTATTCTTGTTTTGGTTCTGAATTTTGAGAAGGGATTTGGCAAATGTTCAGTCCAGGGGTGAATCTAGTCTAGGGCAATAAAGGGCAGAGGGCCACCCCAAAATCTTGAAAAAATTCTAAACTTTGCCTTAGCAGGATTATTATAGCTTTGAAATTTTTATTTTAGTTAGTTTTTATTCCACTTTGAGTTTTGTTTTTTAAATGTAGTTAGTTTTAATTGGTTTCAAGGGTGGTTAATTTAGTTTTTATTAGTTTTAGTTATTTAAAAAAAATGCTTAGTTTTAGTTAGTGTCAGTATAAGTTTTCATTTTTTATCCATCCATCCATCCATTTTCTTGACCGCTTTTCCTCACAAGGGTCGCAGGGGTGCTGGAGCCTATCCCAGCTGGCTTCGGGCAGTAGGCAGGGTACACCCTGAACTGGTTGCCAGCCAATCACAGGGCACACAGAGACAAACAACCATACTCACAATCACACCTATGGACAATTTGGAGTGTTCAATTAACCTGCCATGCATGTCTTTGGAATGTGGGAGGAAACCGGAGTACCCGGTGAAAACCCACGCAAGCACGGGGAGAACATGCAAACTCCACCCAGGAAGGCCGAAGCCCGGACTCGATCTCACGTCCTCAGAACTGGGAGGCGGACGTGCTAACCAGTCAGCCACCGTGCTGCCTTTTCATTTTTTAATTTATTTTTATTATTTGTGTGTAATATTTAATGAACACCGTGGTAAAATAAAAAATAAAAAAAGTAGCACATTTCTTACCTAGCGTTGCATACATTTGTGCTGAGCCTGAGCCATTGGAGCCAAAAGTCAAGCACGCAAAATTGTTCTCAAGGTGCTTTTCTATTGGCTGCTGCTAGATGATGTCACTTTTGTGTGATACACTTTTATGATAATATTTTAGACATCATTTTTGTTAGCTTTGTCAACGTAAAACGTAATTTCAGTTAGTTCGTTTTTTTTAAGAAGCATTTCCTTTATTTTTAATTACTTTGTTAATTTTTGTCAACTAAAATAACCTTGCTTAGGACCTGTAAAAGAAATCTGTAAATGTAGCAAAAAACAAAAAAAATTGGACACCTCTGTTCTAGTTCTAGTGTAGTATGTGACTAGGCACTGATATTGGTGTGATGCCGTAGGTGCCCAAATTGTGGGCGTCAACTGCCACTTCGACCCACTGACCTGTGTGAAGACTGTCAAGTTGATGAAGGAGGGCGTGGCCAAAGCTGGACTGAAAGCTCACTACATGGTGCAGCCTCTGGCCTACCACACCCCCGACTGCAACTGCAAGGGATTCATCGACATACCGGAATTCCCCTTCGGTAAAATCTAATAACGTACACCACAGCACCAACTTGCATTGCACCGTCAATGATTATCGGCTGCTTTAAGCTATGGAACCCAGGACCCTGACCCGCTGGGATATGCACAAGTACGCCAGGGAGGCCTACGACGCCGGCATCCGCTTCATCGGCGGCTGCTGCGGATTTGAGCCGTACCACATCAGGGCCGTGGCCGAGGAACTGGCGGCCGAGAGGGGGATGTTGCCCCCGGCGTCGGACAAACACGGCATGTGGGGCGCCGGTCTGGAGATGCACACCAAACCCTGGGTCAGAGCCAGGTAAAGCATCCACTGGGTTTATAGTCGTCCGTAACCCTCAAAGATTGTTTGTTTAGTTGTTGTCAATATTTCCATCAGGGCTCGTCGTGACTACTGGGAAAATCTCCTACCTGCGTCCGGCCGCCCCAAATGTCCTTCCATGTCCACTCCAGACTGCTGGGGTATGTCGAGGGGTCATGCTGAGCTCATGCAGCACAAAGAGGCCACCAGCGACCAGGCAATGAAGCGTGTGATGGAACTGCAAGGCAAAGTGGGGAAATCGAAGCAATGAGAAGAAAAAAAATGACGACGGCTTGAGGATACAAAAGCGCTTGAAACAATGATGCACGCTGCAATGTGCTGTAAACGTCACAACAATAAACATGATTAAGTTTAATTGTGGCAAGTTATTATTATCTCTGCAAAGCCCACATATGTTTGTATGGTTTTATTTTGATGATGATTATTATTATTATAAATTATTGATCTAGATCATTTGTTGAACATTTGGTGTGAAACAAAGACCAAATTTGAGGAATTTTTGGTGATGATGATCTAGATTGCCAATGTGGATCCAGATCAAATCTGGATTAGATCTAATCTGTAAAAACTAAAGCAATAGATGCTCAACTCAAAAAATCTAGATCTGGAGTCATGGATCCAGATCAGTTTTGGTCAACATACTGTAAAAACTTCAGTATGACAACTTGATGAATCTGATGATATGAATCTAGGTTTGAGAAAGTGGATCATGTTTGG
This sequence comes from Vanacampus margaritifer, assembly GCF_051991255.1. Taxonomy (NCBI): domain Eukaryota; kingdom Metazoa; phylum Chordata; class Actinopteri; order Syngnathiformes; family Syngnathidae; genus Vanacampus; species Vanacampus margaritifer. Next base: position 10,211,505 of record NC_135434.1, on the reverse strand, counting down.
TACAACATTTCTTGGTATGGCCGTATTGATGGAGTTTTGGAATCTGGATCTTTTGTAACGCTTGAAAACTCAATTAAACATTTACACTACAATTAAATGTATTGTGTAGCTTTGGTTTGACATGAACATGATCTAGATCATGGTAGCTCCGTTATGACCCAAGAACCAAACTGGTTGAATCATCATCTGGCTCTGGAATATGGATCTGGGTCGTTTTTAAACCTACAGCTCTAAAGTTTTTAAATCTATTTTTGACATGGTTGTGCAGAATGAGCACATCACTAATTGATTGAACTTTAAACGGACATAAAAAAAGACGAGTATGTGATTTAGATTGATTAACTTTGGATCATGATCAGTAATCTGGAATTAGAATGTGGAAAACTGAAATACGTGGCTAACTCCATAGCATAGCTGAATATGTATTGATAGCCAACTCAACGTCCAGATCATTTTATGATAAAACAGACATTGAGTAATTATATGGTCATGAACAGATTTCCGTTACGTGTTGTGTTGTGTTACGTTTTTGACTGACAAAATATTTTTTGAGCAGGATTCAGAAATGAGCAGGATTATGCAAATCAACCGATCAGATTGAAAAACAGACCAATCAGACTTGATCCAAAATCTAAATCTTTTTCTTTTTTTTTTAGTTATTTAATAAAAAATGTTTCAGGCAATAACAAAAGCAAGTGTCAGATTCCACAAAAAGCAAAAAAAAAAAAAAAAACGCAGATAAAGTCCAGTTATGCCTGAATGGGAGTGGGAAGAAGAACATTTATTTAATCCTACCCCCATTTCCCATTCGAAATTACAAGGTACTCTGCTACTAAATTTAAGACGATAAATAACATGTACCCAGAGAGCAATGGATATTAAATAACCCAAAAATAAATAAACAAATACAAAAGATTTAGCATTGTGGCATTACCATAAGAAACAAATAAGAGTTACGTTTTAACAACACTAATACACAAATGAGGAACGTATAGCTTTAAGTTTTTATGTAACCTGTCATGTTTTTACTGAAAAACTAACTTTTGATCAGCCCATGCCACAGTGTAACATTACATAACACATAAAGTCAATACAAACACTCCAGGTTTAATCATTCCCCCTCCAGTTTAATGTTCTACAAGAATTTTCTTTCACTTATTAGCATTGAATGCCTTCAACACTGTGATTACAAGTGCGTTTTTTTTTAAAGGTTTTGTTTGCTGTGTATCTTATCAACGTGTCTAGTCAGCAAAATTCACACTTAAAGCGAAACGCACAAACAAACCAACAAGTGTACTTCATCCGGCCTAAACTAGTAAATGCGCAGTGACAACACACTCATTCACCTGGAAAGGTGAGGGGGGCAAGTTGTTGTGTAACTTGCGTTTTTTGCCAATCAGAGCGTCTCTGGCTTTGACCCCTCCCCCTGGTCGCAATGGATTTAAAGAAGTGCTCTGGTCCATTTTAATGTCTGTTTCAACCTGTCAAAGTCTGAGCAGTCAGGGGTCCACGCAGCTCTGGGAATATGGCACCAGCAAAGGTAAGCAACGGGAAACATGTATTCGGAATTGATGTCCGTAAAATGCCGAAATACAATCCTTTAAATCAGGGGTGCTCAAGTTCGGTCCCCTATCCAGCCTGTTTTCCATGTTTCTCACCACTAACACACCCGATTCGTGATCAGGATCGTTATCAGGCTTCTGCAAAGCTTGCTGATTAGCTGAGCATTAGATTCAGCTGTGCTGCAGGAGGGAAAGGATAGGGGCTCTCGAGGACCGAATTTGAGCACCCCTACTTTAAATTATACGTTGCCTTTTAGGTTACAAATGAAAATGTTTGGCTAAATTGATGGTATTGTATTTTAAGGATCAGGGATTTTATTATATTACAAATAGCTTTGAATGTGATTAAAAAAAACATGACACAAATCCATACATTAAACTAAGAAATAAAAATGAATTGTAGTGTTTTGTAGATCGGAAGGTCAAAAGTTGCTTTTGATGATTGGAGCATCCACAAAGAAGTGTGAGGCTTCTCATTAATATTCAACTATCTTGCACAGGAATTTATCAGTTATCATTCCAAGTATCATTTTTGTGGTTTATTGTCATTCCTAAGTTGACATCCATCCTTTGTTTCTTTCTCTCAGGGAATCTTGGAGCGTCTCAACGCTGGGGAGGTGGTGATCGGCGATGGCGGCTTTGTGTTCGCCCTGGAAAAGAGAGGCTACGTGAAGGCGGGTCCCTGGACCCCCGAGGCCGCCACCGAGCACCCCGAAGCAGGTGAGGACCAGGCGTCAACTCACTTTTTAAGATTAGATTAGGGGTTTGAACATTCCTGTATTGGATGTCTCTGGTTCTTTTTTTTAATGGTCTTTTTTTTTTTGGGGTCTTCTGATTAATGTTATGGTAGTTTTGGATTTTTCATTAGAGTTAGTTTTTATTTCATTTTGACTTTTGATTTTTAAACCCAGTTAGTATTAATTGTATTTTAGAGTAGTTTTGTTAGCTTGTATAAAAAGTATAAATTAGGGATGTCCAAGTACCGATTCCAGGTATCCTATCAGTGCCAATTCTAACCTTATTTCAAGGCATCGGTATGTGCGACGGTGGCCGATATGAGTATCGAGTGCCCTCTTGTGATTATTTTACCATCAGGAACTAAAAATTTGACATTAGAAGAATAGAAAATTACTAGGGGTGTGCCCCAAAAAATTATTTTCATAAGAATCGCGATTCTCATTTAGTACGATTCAGAATCGATTTTAAATGACCCAAAATCGATTTTATTTAAATTATTTTAGACTGTCTTCCCTTTGTTTGTGTGTGCCTTCATTGGGAGCGCTGTTCATGCTGTACCCGATTTGGCCACTTAGGGGCAGTGTGGTTCCACACGGTCTGATACACTGTTAAGTTGCAGCCCCATTAGCGAGTAGAAGGAAAAAGTCACGATCAAGTTATTCCAATAAAAGTAGTTTTTTTGCAGTGTGGAGCCGTTGTTTTGGGTGATAAAAGTGCCGCAAGTAGAGCACTAATTAGCATTAGCGAGTCAGACTGGAGTAGATCATTACGATTCCTTGAACATCTATAAATTGAATCGAGAGACATTCAAAGATTCCCACCCCTAAAAATTACCATTAATTTCATGCAATTTTTAGGAAAAATGCTATTTTGGGATATATCGCACTTTCTTTAAAATGATGTCATTGGTTTTTGTTTTTGTTTTTATGTATCAAAGGTATGGTATTAAAGATGAAAATTAAGAAAATGTTTCCTATTGCGTAATTTGTAGTTCAAGTTTTATAAATCATTTCCTCAAAATTTTATTAATTTAATTGACAAAAATATTTTTTTTCATTTGAGTTCTTTTGTTAGTTTTCGCGAACTATAATGTATAACCTTGCTTCTGATGTAACCGTGTTTGCTCTTCCAGTTCGCCAGCTGCACAGGGAGTTCTTGAGGGCAGGGTCCAATGTCATGCAGACCTTCACCTTCTACGCCAGTGACGATAAACTGGAGAACAGGGGCAACAAGATGACCTACACCGTATGTTCAATGAAACTAACTAGTCTATTACTTTTACTCCTCTAACTGCAGGAGCAGCTGGATTTAGCCACATTTTCTCATAGCGTCAATAATATTGCATTCATCGCACAGGGCGCCCAAATCAACGAGGCCGCCTGCGACCTGGCCCGCCAGGTGGCCAACGAGGGCGACGCCTTGGTGGCGGGAGGCGTGTCTCAAACGCCGTCCTACCTGAGCTGCAAGAGTGAGGCCGACGTGAAGGCCATCTTCAAGAAGCAACTGGATGTTTTCACCAAGAAGAACGTGGACTTCCTGATTGCTGAGGTAGACGTGAATCCTCGCTTCTGCACGCGCGCTGTCGATTTTTCGCTATTGCATATTGAGGTTTGCCCTTCCTGCAGTACTTTGAACACGTTGAGGAGGCCGTGTGGGCGGTGGAGGTGCTGAAGGCGACAGGGAAGCCCGTGGCCGCTTCTCTGTGCATTGGGCCGGAAGGCGACATGCACGGCGTCTCGCCTGCAGAGTGTGCTGTCAGGCTGGTCAAAGCTGGTTGGTGAACTTTACATTCACACACAAACACAACTGACTCCTTATTTGCGACAGTGGTGTCTTGACTTGCGAGTGAAATTTTTTCCGTAACCACCCTCGTATCTCAAAACATTGTTCCCCATTTAAAGGGAAAATGCCATGAATCCGTTTGAGCCCTTGTGCTCCTTCTGTTGTGCAGGCCTTGGCCACCAGGTGGCAGTAAATACAAACGTCGAGAAAAACACGAAGAAGAGTTTCACAAGGGGCTCGGGAAGCTCGTCATATTAGCCAATTTTCACAGAAGATAAAGAATATATACTTGCGTCACTGTTTGTGTTCAAATATCCGTTGCTAACAGCTTGTAACACTACAACAATCGCTGCTATTTGCTAGCCCATTTTTGTGTTTTGCAATGTGTTAGCATTAAGCTAGTGGTGATCCCTAAGGCAGAGTTGTGCGGCAGTTTAAATAAACATGTAATTTCCCTTTTTTTTTTGTCTGACAGTTAACTGTACTAGAAAGTGAATTAAACAGCTTAAAACCTCTTTTTAGAAGAATTGTTCCCTATCTGCTAAACTGCTACTTGTTGTGAAGCGAGCTGAGTTGAGTTGAGCCACCATGCCGCGCTTGTTCAAATTTTGGCTTGCAATTTGAAGCATATCGTCCAAACAATGGCTCCCAAAAATCCTCTTAAGTCAGATGGCTTGTATCTCACGGCACCACTGTAGTATGTCAAACATTTGTATATTTCTTAGTTAGCATTAGCATGCTATTTTCTTGTTCAAGGTGACAAAATCTGAGCTTTTTTTTGGCTAACAAAAGGGAAATGTTTTTGTGACCCAAATGCCAAAAGGCAAAATTACCCAAACCAAAGTCATGACAACAAAAAAAACAAATGGTCTCCATATTTGTGTTTACCTGTAGCATTCTTGCTTAGCAGGCTAATTCCTTAATGCTGCATTTGAGGTCGGCAGCCAGGAAGTGTGCACGGCAATGCCCTTTTGAACTCGGAGAACCGAGTTGCAAAATTGGAAAACAAAAAGGACGCATCACCGACCGGCTTCAATCTGACATCACCTGACAATGGCGACCCCCTTAGATACAAAGATGTGGATGACAAAACAATAATTTACACGATTATATACATATTTATCTAAAACATTTCTTTAATTATTCGCATCAAAATAAGTAACTTCACGTAAGCCAACGTGATTTTCACTAACTGCGTTAACTAGAACAACAAACAATTTATCTGAATCAGCCATCTTTGTTGTTTACATTCGCATTGAACGATTTGAGGCCGAAACTAAGAGAATGCAAGTGGGATATATCCGACTTCCCACCTTCCTCGAATGCAGCATAAGGCTACAAGATTGAACTGTTTTTGAGGAAAGGGGGCATTGTGACTACGACGACCCCAAAAAAAAAATTCCTCTCACATAAGACAGGGGGGAACATTGGACATCCTGGCAACTGACAAAACACATTAGGAGTACGGATGGGAATCAATAGCAACCAATAGCATTTGGAGGCGTACAGACGACAGTGACTAGGTTACATTTTCACCCATAAATCGTTGAAATAGAAAAGCTGCTTTCTTGCGAATTTTGTGAACTCACATCAGCGTGCCGTCTCCTTGCGTAGGTGCCCAGATTGTGGGTGTCAACTGCCACTTTGACCCACTGACCTGTGTGAAGGCTGTCAAGATGATGAAGGAGGGCGTGGAGAAGGCTGGACTGAGAGCTCACTACATGGTGCAGCCTCTGGCCTACCACACCCCCGACTGCAACTGCCAGGGATTCATCGACCTGCCAGAATTCCCCTTCGGTAATCACACACGCACACACAAAAGAACCACGTTATACTTTTAACCCTTACATAGTTTTCTATGCACATATTATGTATAACTGCAAATATCTAATTATGAACTATGAATACTTTTTAAAAATGTTACCAAAGCCTAAAATTAATCCTAAATCAATGATTCTGAGAAAACGATAAGTGTTTTACAACACTCGTTTTTGAACAAAAACATCTACTATTCTACGAAATAAATAAATAAATATTTTGTTTTTTAATCACTACAAGTAGGCACTTTGCAATTTATGAAATCCTTGCCTAGGTCTGGAGCCCAGAATCCTGACCCGCTGGGACATGCACAAGTATGCCAGGGAGGCCTACAACGCCGGCATCCGCTTCATCGGCGGCTGCTGCGGATTTGAGCCGTACCACATCAGGGCCGTGGCAGAGGAGCTGGCGGCCGAGAGGAAAATTGTGCCCCCTGGATCGGAGAAACACGGCATGTGGGGTGCGGGTTTGGAGATGCACACCAAACCCTGGGTCAGAGCCAGGTAATCCATAAATCATACACTGGGATATGGTTTCATGCAATTTCAGGTGCATATATAGCACACACTTTTTGGAATTTTAGCCCAAAATTTTAACTTTGGTTTTCATCAGACCGTAACACATTTTAATATATACATGTATATTGCTATATAGTAAAAACTACACTAAATTAGAATTAAACTATTTAAATACTCCCTGCATGTTTTTATAGCATTTATGACACTTATTTTTAAGTTCCTTAAACACACTTCAAAAAACACCGAATGGATATGACAAAAATGTTGTACAAACAGTGTACCGATATCCATTTACAGTAAACAAATCCCATTATTTCCTAACAAACAAATGTATCATTTCACAATATAAATAATATAATCCTTCCCAAACATTTTCTGTACATTTTAAAATGAACCTACAGCCATGCTTCTTTCAACGAGTGAGACGTTCTTTATGATCTTTTCCTGATTCTCTTCTTCTGCTAGTGTTAAACAGTACTGTGCCGCCATCTGGTGGCCAAAAGTGGAATTAAATCCCAACTTTAAGTACAAAATTGAGTCATGACAGGGCCCCAAAAAATCAGCAAAATAAAAATACGTCTCTAATATGTAGCTTATGGTATTTCTGTCTTTTTGTGTAACTTAGAGCTCGTCGTGACTACTGGGAGAACCTGAAGCCGGCCTCTGGCCGTCCCCTGTGTTCCTCCATGTCCGACCCGGATAGCTGGGGTGTCACCAAAGGCGACGCTGATCTCATGCAGCAAAAAGAAGCCACCTCTAAGCAACAACTCAAGGAGCTGTTTGATCGCTCAAAGAGCCACTGATTTAACTAGTACCGCACCCCTCAGACCTGACAGCAGAGATTCAACGTAGACAACCGTGGACTAACACACGTGTGCAAATGTCAGCATTTTCACCATGTTGACCAGATCTTCACTTGTAACTGGCACTGTTGAGTGCATCTGATGATTGTAAACTGCTGTAGAGTTTATGTGAATCCACAGTGGCAGCTCAAGTTTGGACCAGGCCCCTTTAAGATCGGGACTTTTTCCATGACACACGACCACTATGTAAAATAAAGACAGACCTTATACAACGTGTATCGGTGTCTTTCTTGATTGTTGCTATGAGATACATGCATGAAATAAGATACAAGAAATGTTTGCAAATCGAAACATGTAGATTGTATTTATAAATACATGAGCCATAATGGAGAATCGCCATTTGGTATGACGATGTTTTGTAGACTTAGATTGTGTTTTGAATTTTATAGTGCACACACACACACACACACACACACACACACACACACACACACACACACACACACACACACACACACACACGGTGTAGTCAGGCGGGGAAGCGAACTCGCGCCAGACTACACCTAAGGCAAGTGACGGCAACCACTCCGACACCCGGAGCCCCGACTAAGATTGTAGTTTAAAGGGGTCAGCAGCGAGAAAACCTGACTTTGTACTTCGAAGTTAAGTATTTCCCAACTTGTATTGAGCCAGGCTGCCAGGGCAGCCATTTTGCATGAGAAGAATCTCAAGTAATGCTGATCAATTGTTAATTTGGTTTTGTTTGCTCATTAAATACCAAAATAAATAACAATAATCTGTTAATAAACAGGAAAAATAACTTTGCAATACATTTGAAAGAAATTAGATTTGTACCCAATTATTAAACTAATCGAAGGAATAAACAGGTCAAAGTAGCACTGAGCAATAACATTCTTACTTTGCCTTTCAGAACCAAAATAACCCAGTTTGAAATTGATTTCTAAACAGCCAATTCATTTTTTAAAGGCTGATGCAAAATACAGATAATATTGGGCTATACAGTATATGATATTGAAAAAAAAAAAGTTTTTTAAAGTTGTTATCTAAATGACACTTATCTCCCTCCGTAGACCAGCTCTGCTAAATACGTCGTTGCCTATTGGACGATGTGTATCACGTGATTAATGTATTATTTCCTGAGCAATGTAAAAATAAAAGATAGCTGGTAAGAGCTCTGTTTGTTATTCACCCAACTAAACAAGGCACCGGTATGCGACACATATCGTAACATTTCTTACAAATTCCGGACGTCATCTGTACCATTTAAAGTATTTGCGTGTATGGGTTGGTCCACTTGGAATATAAGGTGACTGGTGGATTTAGATCTCTGTTTTGGCTCTATTTTTGTGCGCCTATGGTAGGAAGCTAATCCGCTAGCCTGTTAATATTTGCTTTTTTGACGCAGAGAACGCTGCTTGCCTGATAGGTGACATAAATTTTCGGGGTGGAATTGTTGTCTATTTATTTAAAAGTGGCCGTACAGTAACGCTAATGGAATTTACCTTGAGCACTGTGGTTTCGTCAATTCTCTTTGCAGACATTACTGCGTGAGTGCGTGTTGTGGGCGACGCCACCTTGTGGCGTATAAAGGAGAAGTGCAATTGTTTTTCAACCCGGAAGTAAAAGCACGGAGGTCGTCATGGGGAGCAAAGTCAGCTCCAAAATGGCTGCTCCCACCGCCAGAATTATTCAGGTAACGTCTCCCTGTGATAACTTAACTTTTGGACTGCTTTACATGTCATGTTTGTTTAAAATTTATAAGCGATACCGTGGGTGGGTATTTGACGGAAATGCTTGACGAATTAGCGCAGGGAGGATGGCCTAGTGCGGTGGCAAAAGTTGGTCGTACCCTTGTTGGTGTCCTTGTTTTCGATGCCAAAAACGTCGTTTCCCCGCTTTAAAACAGCAGCAGTTAACGTGTTTGGCCATTTAAAGTATACGTTTGGTAAATGTAATTTCTTTGTCAATGCGGGTGTTTAGTATGCGTGCTCAGGAGGCTGCTAGCTGGCTAAACAGTTGAATTCGAACCGATCTACTGTAAGCTAATGGTGTAGGAATTTCCTCAAATGCTTTTTTTGGGGGGGTATTTGACTGCAGAAAGTACACGGTATTTAATTGAGATGTTTTATTTATGCTGTTGATTTTGACATGGCATTTATTCCAACAACGGATGTGATAGTTCGACATTTAACTCAATTTTGATTGAACTATAGTCCTAAACAAAGAACGTTTAAATAACTTACTAAAATAATAACGAAAAATAACTCTGTGTACATAGGTGACTTTTCCCTGTATTAATGTTTAATTACGGAATAATGACCAACAGGCCACTTTAAATAGGAAAGATTAAAAATAAATCTTTTCCTAAGTACTTTGACTTTATTTTTCATTGCATCAAATGTTTTTGCTTTCCTCAGGCTGTGCGGCCTCATGCGCCCATGATTAAATTTCCCAGCAGACTGGGCATCCCTAAGCCTAATGGTGAGTGGCATTGTATCTTATACCAAAATGTGATATTGGATAAACCCTAGATATGACTTATTTTTTAAAGTTGAAACTGCTGAAAACTTTTTTTCAATGTATAGACAGGACTTGTATTAAACCAGTGATGCTTTGTGTGGTACTTTTGGAGTGCGGGCTCCCTCTAGTGGTACACCAAAGAATTACTGCCCAAGTGCACCTTATTTGAATACACAAAAAAGTTATTTGATTTAAAAACTTTTAGAAGGAAATAAACAGACTTTAGGACTGTTGATTTCCTGCTTACTCTCATCATCGTATCTTGTTTTCTCTCTCCTCCAGCCCAAGAAGCATTATTAGTCAACGTCCCACAACCTAACAGCTCCATATCGCCATCAGCTTCAGCGCCGCCGCAAATATCAAGTCGAGTAACTTTGCCGCCTATTCCGGGCACACCTGACACGTTGGCATCCGTTCAGCTGCTCCCTGCAAGGTACCGTCGAAGAACGTTGGTGGTAGAAGAGATGGATTACATCCAGGTAAACTAGCTAATTGTTAAATGTGAGCAGTTATGACTAAATGTTTTTTTTAAGTGATTGATTGTTTTCTTGTTCCAGCGTGGCGGACCAGAGTGATGGCTCGCATTACTTTTTTTTTTTTTTTTTTTTGGTGGCTTGCATTACAATGACTGCAACCAATGTCCTTATCTATGGAGGTCATCGTCTTGATGTCTTTTCTGTTTTTGGCTCACACAATAATCCAGAGACACAATGTAGAATAAAAATTACACAAATCCTGTCATAATGTACATATGTTTATTGGTCAAGATGTTTGTTTTGATGACCTATTTTGATTTCTAATGAACACTGGATGTTCTCCTGGATTGGCATCTTGCACCCGACTGCTGCTTTTATGTGCTTCTTGTATGACATTTGGTCATGCTCTGAAGACATTACTCTAAGAGTTCTTCTCGCTTCCATGGCCTGTATCATAATGCCGAGTCTGTTGGTGTTTGTTCCAATGTTTCATTCAAGTCATTAAAGCAATACTCTACTCTGTTGTGGCGTGTGTGTGTGATGCAAGACAGGCAAACTATACTTATCGTAAATGCAGTTATTTATTGTTGCCAACATGCTCTCTATGCTAACACTGAATATTCACTGTTGATATGATTCACATCCATGTGGCAGGCTTTCTAATAGGGGATGTGTACAAATAATTAACTCAAATGTGCAGTATAGTATTGGCACACATGACTGACAGATTGTCAATTATAGACAAAAGCTGTTTGTATACAATTTGCTGTTGTGATGTTTCAGATGAAAATTTGGTAAAAAGAAAAAAAACTCAGTATCAAACACGCAAGCTCCTGAATAAAAAGGTGCAATAGAAATGACGAAACAATGTTTATCACAAATGGCCACAACACTTAACACTGAGGTATGCTTGAAACTAAGTTGGTCAATCACATTTGTCTTTTTTTCTCTCCAACATCCTCTATTTTTTGAAGCAGTTTTTAGATGCCGCATAATGGTGCCAAAACTCCCTAAATAGGGAAGTAGTACCATACAGCACAATCACATCTTGACTGAAAGAAACTGTCAGACTTGTTGCGGAATGTCTTTACTGCCTGTGCTTCGGGTGAATTTTTCCCTTTAGATCAAACAATTTGTAAGCCGTTTTATGGGTATATAAGTTTGCATCGATACAGAATTTATTGGGGGGGGGCGCAGTTTATAAGGAGTGTCAATTACTTGCAGTTCTTCCACTATTCGCAGCAAGGCTCCATCCAATAGAAACACTGCACTGATCAGTTGCTTTGCTCTTCAACCTCCTCAAACGCGGGCAAGAAGTCAGCGATGGTGTCCACCACATAATCCGGCACCAGGTTCTGATGCACTTCGTTATTCCCGTACTGGTGGGCCTCTTCCATCTGAGACACCCCGGTGAGGGTGAGCATGGTGTCCAGGCCGCAGTTGGAGCCGAACAGCATGTCGGTCTCCAGGCGGTCTCCCACCATTAGGCACTGGGCCGGGTCCATGCCCGGAAACTGGCTGGAGATGCACTCGAACATGTAGCGGCTCGGCTTGCCGATCACCGTAGCCTTGCGGCCCGAGGCCACCTCCAGGGCTGCCATGAGGGACCCGGAACCTGCCGGGCAAGACGAAAACCAGGATGGATGAAAATGAAACTAAATAGCAGTTCCGCTCTCCGAATGAGTCAGATGAGATACCGGAATCCCCCCGTGACTATGAAGTACATGTGCAACAAAACGATCAGGTTACAATATTAACTCATTCACTGCCATTGACGGCAAAAATTCATTTGAACTATTTCAATTAGTTTAACATTTTTTGCCCACTTTTCTAATTGGCGAGTAGGGGTGCAGTCATTGTCATGCTTTTTTTCCTCCCTCGTTTCTTCTTAACTAGCCATTAAAAGAACAGAGGAAAAATTACACGGGAAATTACATAATGTTATTTTTTCCTTTTTTAATAGGTGTATTTTGTACTCATTCACTGCCATTGACGGCTATAGACGTCGAAAATTAATTTGAACTATTTCTATTAGTTGAACATTTTTTTCCCCACTTTTCTTAAGAGTATGAAAACCTAGAAAAAAAATAGTGAACATTTAGAACAGATATAAAATTTGTGATTAATAGTGAGTTAATTATTGAAGTCATGCAATTAATAACAATTTTTAAAAAATGATCAGCTGACACGATTTAAAAAAAGAAAACATTAAAAATTAGGGGCGTCAGGCAATTACATTTTTTGAATCATAATTCATCGCATGACTTCACTAGTTAACTCACGATTAATCACAAATTTTACATGTTCTAAATGTACAATAAAAAAATTCTAGGTTTACATACTCTTGTTAACAAAAGTGGAAAAAAAAGTTTAACTAATAGAAATAGTTCAAATTAACTTTTGACGTCTATAGCCGTCAATGGCAGTGAATGAGTTGAAGTCAAATTTAACTAATTTTCCATAAACAATGAAAGTAAACCTAACGGGAGGGTTAAAAGGTAGAAAAAGAAACATTGCAGTGCTTTGGAGGTATAACTCCACCTCCCCCCAACACTGTGTCACCTGAAGCAGTTACAAACTGCTTTTGGGAGGTGCGTCATTTTATATTCGCGGATTTTCGCTATTCGCGGCAGGGCTCATCATAGCTAACGCGAGTGCCGGGCTGTCAGATCTGTAAATTGTCAAGACAATGCAGTAAAACGCTAACAATGCCCCTCCGCAGAGTGACCGGAGCACCACCTTCGTACCTGGCAGTATCCTGCCGCTAGATAGCGGGTGCCAGGGGTCGTTGTCGGTAGCCAGGAACAAGCAGTTGGGGTCTTTTAAGTAGCACGATGCTTTGGCCAGCTTGAGGAAAGTCAGTTTGTCGTCGTGGCCCACCAGCACCGCCTTGACGTCCGCGGCCAGGGCGCAGTCGTAAATGGTGGCGTCCGGCTCGTCCGCCTCCTCCACGCAGGGGATTCCCGCTTCCCGGAGCTCGTCCCGGAGCCCGTCGCAGCCGACGACGAACACCTGACCGCAGAGCTTGGCCACGTCCCGCAGGTAGAGAGCCGAGCAGTAGGACGAGCTGAAGATGTGTTCCAGCGCGACGGCGGTGAAGCCCAGCCGGTAGAACTTGTGGACGTACTTCTCGCGCGGCCTGGTCGAGTTGTTGGTGACGAACACGACGTTTTTGCCCCGCTTCATCAGCGAGTTGACCACCTGGGCCGCGCCCGCCACGGCCTTCTCGCCGTGCCACAGGACCCCGTCGCAGTCGAACAGGAAGAACTCCTTCGCCTCCAGGAGACCTCGAATCTGCGCACCGCCAATTTTCCGGCAGGCTTTGAAGCCGAAGGTGGCCGCCATGGCGGAGTTGTCCTCGACCGCTTCCGTGTTTTACCTCCGAGCGCGTCGCCGTGTTAGGAGCTGGACCATAATAATGCGTTTGACGGGAGGGAAATATGGCAGCGTGGCCGTCCGTCGTTAAATCACATTGCGGAGAGGACCTTGGTGACGTTACGTACCATCTTGCAGCGACAGGAAGGAAGCTCGACGTGTAGCCACGCCCACCTGGTCAAATTTCGACCAATCGGATTGCAGAGGCGCTTTGACCAATCAGGAACGTAGTACGGCATAACAAGAAACGTTCCTTTTCTCTGCGAAAAGTTAAAACCTTTCTATTTTATGGTAAAAGTTTTACACCGACAAGTGTAAATGTTTCAAATCAACTCCGTTATTTGAACTATTCAAGTAATTACAGTATAGCAATTACCAATCAGAACGGATTATATATTTACAATGTGAAGTTTTTTATTATTATTGTTTTTATTTGTACTCACTGTCATTTGATACTTTTTCACTGTAATGTTAACCGTAACAAAAAATGTGTAAGGCAAGTAAACTGGTTTGGCTGATCTTTAATTGTTAATGAAAAATAAAATAAATATGAATTACAGTTAAAGGTGTACAAAATTAGACTGTTCCATTGTAAAGTCCATTCACACTTAGGATCTTCAATGACCCTAGTGTAACATGCAAGTTTTTGTATTGTGCGAGGTTCTTTCTGTTTCATTATGACTAAAAAGTGTGTGACGTACAGTAAGTCCTGTTTGTCTTCTCAATTGTTGTACCTGTAGTGCATGTACAAAAACAGACTTTGTTCAGACATAGGAAGCAAATGCCAACATGACAGGCGTCCTGGGCCTGGCTGATCCAAAAAAATAAACAAACAAAAACAAAAATACTAAAGAAACTACTAATTCTTATGACTCTGTAAAATTGTTACAAATTATTGTTGCTTAGGTATTATGGTTAGTCTCAATAAAACCTTCATAACCATGATTTGAACCCAAATTCTCTGAATTGTGAGGCAAATGTGCTCACCACTAGGGAACCTTGCTTCCCTATCTTCTACAATTTTGTTTAAATATTTGTCACTGAATTTTGGAAGACGCTAAAGTTAAAGCCAATTAAGTATCCTTTTAATGTTACAGCACATGCTCCACACCATTAGATGGCGCTAAATCCACATAATTGGGGTTTGGACCTTGAGTCAAGGCAGCACGGTGACCCTAATCCACTTCTGTCCCACAATTAGTAACTCACAAGATTTTGTCTTCAAATCTCGGCTCAAGCCTTCCTATGTGGAATTTACACTTTCTAATATAAAGTGAATTAACGTGTTAGCATTATAATACTTCTATTGACTGTACAGACAATGTTTTAAGTCACATTTTAGCATTATTAATTAATTCAATTGTCTTAAAAAGTGTGTAACATGAGTTAACCATGGCATGCGTTGAATAAAAAAAAAACAACATATCGCAACATATTTCTTCTTCATTATCGTTGTTACCCATCTGCCGCTGCATCGCAAAATTAGAAAAGCCAAAGAAAAAGAAAAACACCTGTGGAGTTTTTACTTTAGACGCTCACTGAGCTAAAGTCTCACAATATTTTCTGCCATCGCAGTTTCATTCATCAGAAGTGAACGCTGCTTGCGTGCTCTTATTAACGTGTGTCTGTCCTAAACTCAGTGCAGTCCTATACCTACCTTATTTAGTGTTTCACACCACAAAACAACAATGGCGCAACATTTTTATATACGGATACGATTATACACAATTGACTCACAAATATATTTCTGTGTGAAATCTGGGCCTATGAAATTGAACTCAGGGCTGGTATCCTGAATGGCAACAGGTGGATACACAGGTTAATTGTACCTTCTACCATCTAGTGGAAGAACCACATCAGTGGTTAGCTATCCGGTGCAATTGCAGTGTGCAGTAAGCTAGCTAGCTAGCTTGCTTGTTATGGCTATACTCCGCATACAGCACAATTTAAAGAACAGTTCGGTGGTGTTGTTGTTTAAATGCCCAAGCGAGGAAGTAATGCCGCGGACAAGCTCACCGCCTGTTAGCTTGTGAGCTAGCGGGTGGCTAGCACCTCTCGCCTTAATATGCAGAGCCCTATAACTACCTCGGTGGTAAGTAAACTTCAATTTCCAAATGCCCTTTTATTCTTCTTAATGGCCGAACACTAATACCGAAATACAGCAAATATTATTTTTTTTTTTTAAACTGAGAGTTTGTATACAAAGACTAAAATGAAGGACGCTTTTGCTATAAATTTTAGTTAGTTTTATTTATTTAAAATGTAGTATTAGTTCGTTTTTTGTTTTGCTAAATAGATGTTAGATGAAATAGCATCACCTACACATTTGAGAGCGGACTAAACAGCTTGATTTTGATTTGATATACTTTGCGATTCATTCAATCGTTCAAATTTTATAGGGTTGACAACACTCTTCTCTGTGGTGTGACAAATATAGAAGACATTTTAATTTCATTTAAAAGCACTTCATATAACAAAGAGTGCTAATTTCAGTATTGCATTGCAGCTGTGTTACAATACCGGCAATGAATCGCTGCACATTACCACGCTGACTTCACTGCGCGTGTGAAGCAGCAGATTATAGACGTGTGAACGTGTTGTTTTATTCCGCAAACTGTATTGTTTTTTCTTCTTTAACATTTCGTGCCAACAGCTTGTCAGATTCTTCCCCTCCTCTCGTCTAATTTGTTTGCTTTCATTCCTCTTCTGCTTCATTGCGGTTTCATCTTTTGTTTTTTTTCCCTCCTTTGCCATTATTATCTGTCCCCCCGCTTGCTGTTATATTATGCTTGGGCCCGTTTTGCCCGGCCCACTTGGGATTGCGTGCGAGGCAGAGGAAGACATACTGGCACCTGCAACTGCCAGACAAATGAAAGGAAGAGATGGCATGAAGGATTGGACAGCTGAATGGGGGAAAGAGAGAGAGAGAGTGAGAGAGAGAACATGCCGCCCTAATTGGTCATTCTTTCCTTGCTAATTTATCTTTTCCCCCCAACACAGATGTAAGGGGTGGGAAGAAGGGCAGAGGAAGGGAAGGGGGGAGGTCCTCCAAGACCTTTTCTGCTCTCCACTGCCGAGTGAGCGCTGACCGTGAACATTGCCGGGCCTTGTGTAGGAGTGGGAAGCAGACTGTGCCAACAAGCAGGGGAGGCCGCGGGGGTCGGAGTTGAGGCCTGCAGGTGTGGGTGCCAAAAGAAGAGCCTGGAGGCCACATGGCTACTCACAAACAATGGTGCACACTGGTGGGCTTATGTGGGTATTTTTCCCAAAAAGTGTGTTTACGTGTGCCCCCCCTCCCGCTTCTAGCACAGTCAGGTCAAAGCAGCACGAAGGTGTGGGACAATGTAGCAGTGCTGTACAAAGACGTCTGTGTCCAGTGGTGGGAAGTAACAAAGTAGAATTATTTTAATCCGGTATTTAAATAAATTACAGGTATATGTACTTTGAATATGTTGTTATAATGACTTGCCTTTTGATGTGAGTGTCTTTTAAATATAAGTGCTTCAGACCATCACCGCTAGTAAACATCACAACACGTCAATTGACATAGGTTTCGATTGGAGCCAGTAATGCGTTTAAGCTGGTTTGTCAACTGCCAGTTGAGCTTATAGAAGAAGAACAATTTGTTGTAATGTTGAGTAAAAAATGTTTTAACATTTTTCTTTGTTTATCTTAATAAAATGTTGAAGTACTCTACTTTCTTTAGCACAGCTGGCAGTTTAATCGACATTGGAAAATGTAAAAAAAAAAATAATAATAATAATAATTGTGATTGAGGTCATTCTTCAGCAAGCCAGGCTGATAATGTAAGCCAAGCCATTTTGAAGCCAATTTTCCAAAAATACGTTCCCTTTAGAATATTACTCAAAACATTCCCATGCACTGTAAATTATTTAGAGTAAATTTGACTATTTAAAGTGGGACCAAATAGACTCAGTTTCAGAGTAACATTTACACTTGGAAGAGAGTAAAATAAAGAATCGGAAAAGAGATAGACAATCTACGCCCTGAGTCCCGCAGCTCCTGCTGTGTGTTAGTATATCACTCGTTCCTCAACCCTTGAGTGACTTTTATTTATTTCCCCAATTCTTTATTTTACTATTTTACAAGTGTAAATATTACTCTAAAACTGAGTCTATTTGGTCCCACTCTAAAATAGAGTCAAATTTACTCTACATAATTTACTAACAGATGATTTCTAAATCCCAACAAATCAGACTTGTGTCGTTTGAGGTTCCACTAAGACTTGGAATCATTTTATTTAAAAAAAAAAAAAAAAATGGGTTCAAGACTTTTGGTCATGCAAAGATCTTCTACATCAACATTAGTGGCTCGAGGATCCTTGTTCGATTCCCTCGAGCAAAGCACCTGACTCAGTAATGAGCAGTATCGACAGAATGGTTCACCAGAACTCCAAAAGAGTGCTACTATTCTGCTTTTTTGCTGTCACCTTTGCTTGTCTTGCTCTTGCAGAAAATCCAGCAGAGAAGGACGGAGCCGCCAAGACCCACCAGGACGAGGGCAAGCAGATCCAGCAGGTATCTCTGGTACCAAGGCTGCTGCAGTGAGGCCGGCCACAGATGAGCTCCACCTCCGCTGTGCAGGATGTGCTCCACCCACTGCACAAGTCGAAGTGCGGGGGGCACGGGGTGCGATCTGTGGATGCGGCTGAGGGCCAAAGCTGCCGACTTGAACCTAAAGAGAGGGGGAGGAATCACGAGAAGGATAGATGGTCGATAATAAGAAATTTGCCTGTTTTTTCATCATATTTGCTTGCTTGCGAAAACCCGTGCACGCACCTGACGTCCCGCACGACAGTCTGGATGGTGGAGCTAAGCAGCTTGCCGGTGATCCGCGTGGGGCTGATGGCGAGGCCCAAGCCCTTCGCTTCAGCCTTCACCACATTGTCAAACTGATCTCCAAACAGGGGGATGCCCAGGATGGGAACGGCGTGATACACCGCCTGAAGAAGACTGTTCTGACCTCCGTGCGTGATGAAGAGGCGCACCTTGTCATGTCCTTGGAAGAATTGGGAGAGTTCATTTGAAAAACATAAGGAATAAACAAATCCTGTTAACAATAATGCATATCAACATATAATATATCATTTTCTGATTTGATCTTTTTTTCAACTGTATAACGAAGTGGACAAACACCAAGCAAGTCATTGAGGGGCAGCCAGTCCATGAGGAGAAGATTGGAAGGTTTGCTCAGGTGAGACGGCCAACGCTCGCAGTCATACCTGAACGCAAAAACAAGCATCAAGATCAAAACACACTTTTTGTGTGAGCGCACACATCGTGACAAACTTGTACCTCCAGATCACGCCCTGCGGGACTACGGAAAAGCCATCCACCAGTTCTACAAGGAGCCGGTCCACAGACACGGAAGAGACCATTGAACCCAAGGCCACGATGATGAAACCTGACTCTCCGAAAGTGGAGATCCACGAGTCAAGATCCTGCAAGTATTTATAATGCATATTTTTTTTCACAATTGAAAACACTGTGACCCATCACCAATGACAGGACATTGTGATTTCCTAGCAATTCTTTCTAAATGTTAATCAAAGATCTGAGCAAATGTGTTATTTCAGAAGTGTGTATCAAACTGGTAGGCGGTAGGCGGTAGCCCTTCGCGTTAATCAGTACTATTCACTCATTCACTGCCATTGACGGCTAAAGATGTCAAAAACTTATCTGAACTATTCCTATTAGTTTAAAAAATAAATCCACTTCTGTTAACAAGAGTATGAAAACCTAGAATTTTATTTATTGTACATTCAGAACGGATATAAAATTAACGATTAATCGTGAGTTAATTCATGCGATTAATCACGATTAAAAAAAATAATCGCCTGACGCCCCTAATTTTTTAAAATCATTTTTTTCTTTTTTTAAATCGCGTCAGGCGATTAAATTTTTTAATTGTAATTAATTGCATGACTTCAATAGTTAACTCACGATTAATCACAAATTTTATGTGTTCTAAATGTCCAATATTTTTTTCCTAGGTTTTCATACTGTTGTTAACAAAAGTGGGCGGGGAAATGTTAAACTAATAGAAATAGTTCAAATGATTTTTTTACGTCTATAGCCGTCAATGGCATTGAATGAGTTAACTTAGAGTCCTTTCTCAGAAGCTATCGCTGTTAGCTAACGCTATTCTGTGCATACAGCACAGCTAAATGCAGCACTACTGGCTAATTTAACTATATTTAATTCAACCAATTTACTTGGTTGTTTAATTTCCCACTTAATGGGTGAGCAGGCACTCAACTTCTATAATAAGCTACATATCAGAATGTATTGTAATGAAGAGCACTGACCTGCTCCAGAGGCTTTGCGGGTTTATTGAGGAGCCCCCCCATCAACACGGTGGCAGGCAGAAGCGGCTGCGGAAACTCCAGCGAAAAGTCGGTGTTGAAGGCCCAGAGTTCTGCCTTCTGGTGGAACTCATCCAGGCCACCAGGGGGGGAGCCCGAGGTGAGGTGGCGCTCGGCCACGTCCTTGAAAATGGACCAGACAATTTTCTGACCTGTCCACGAGAAGTGGACATTTTTTTAGGATGATGTTACAATAGTTTACTGTATTCTTTTGAGAATGTCAAAAAAAGGGTGTACAGTGGAACCTCAAAATGACAATGCCACAAAGATGAGTGAAAATCGTGCCATTGCTGTACTGACCATTGTTGTCTGTTTTTGTTGTCATTGTTGTCTGAGTGTACAAAAAGTGCTATATAAATTGAAAGTTGTTGATTTTATTATTATTATTATTAGTAGTAGTAGTATGAAATCAAGTGCCACATATAACAAATGGTAAACTGTGCATCTAACAAAACTCAGTTTAGCTTGGCTGCTTACATTTTGCCTTTAACATGATACTGTTTCAGACTTGTAGTCCCCCTGCCGCGTGGAAATGGGCAAATCATTGTCCAAATTGGTAAAGGGGTGCTATTACAGTATTTAAATCAGAATGACTCGCTTATCTTTTTGATAACAGGTAGATCCCGAAATATTTACTAGGTTGCTTAATTTAACGTTCGTTGGGTGGGAAGGCATTTCAGAGACCTAAATATTTGTAGGCAACCAATCAAAAAGTGAATTGCACTTAACATATCGCACCCTCTTTAAAACATTATCTGTACAATTGATCAAAGTTATTTTCCGAGTATTAATTACATTTTTATTTTAGACAACCAGTTTTTCGCAATGTATGCGTTTGACTTTTGAGGGGCCACTGTAATATAATGAAGCTATGCAGATTAAAAAAAATAATAATAATAATAAATAATAATAATAATAAATAAGAATAAATATTTTTTTTAAATAAATAAATACAATAAAAATACAATAATTTAAAAATAAAATAAAAATAAAATAAAATATAAAATAAAAATAATAAATAAAATAATACATAAATAAATAAAATTGTATGCATCCTTACCTACAGCCCCCAGGAGAGAGCAGATAAAGTTCTTCGCACGACCCCAGATGTCCATGCGGTCCGACAACTGCGAGCTGAAAGCTGGCACTGAGGAGATGGAGGCGGGGATGGCAATGGACAGAGGTCCGTTCAGTGAGCCTGGATAAAAGGCGATGTAGGGGACACCTGGATGAGGTAAAACGGGTGTGGAATTACATTTTCGGAGTTTGTACAGCAACGCGTAATAATTAATCACTGAGCTCCAAGTACCAAGTTTGTGTGCTACGATGAAGGAGCAGGGGTTAAAAGCATCCAGGATAGCGACGTCATATTGCTCCTTCTGGAGGAATGTTATTTGATCGCTGTCCCCTAAGAGCTTGTCGCACTGATGAGAAAGGTGGCCCATGAAATTTAAAAAGCCATTAAAGCTGTCCCTGTAGGAAGAAATTTAGTTTGACTCCAAATCACAGCAGTAATGAATGTGTAGGTGATAAAGGATCTCAAAAGTGTGGTACCGGCCCAGTAAAAACTGTACTTGTTGTTCCAAGAACCAGCCGTTGTATTGCTTAATGTAATCCTCTCCTAGGGACCAGGTGCTGGTCTGGTAACTGCCATTGCGACCGGCATAGGAAAAACCTGACAGATGTGATGTTATATGAAAAGGGATCATATAAATCAATATTGCAGAAAAAAACAGCACAACAATCTGAAACAATACCAGTTATGAGAGGGTTGCCAAGCTGCAGGAGCATGCGGACCTCGTGGCCGTGCAGGTGGAAGTTATGGGAGATCTCGTCAAACAACAAGTAGTGGCTTCCTCCTGCAGGAAAGATGGCATCAACAACTGCTGGGCTAGTAGACACTCTATTAGACAATCTAATATGTTATATGCACCCCAAGTAGTCTTAAAATGGCCTTCTGATTTGTGGAATATGAAGTAAGCGAAAAAATACACCCATTTTTTATCCATCTCTGGGAGGTGGCCATTGTGCCACTTGCTGTCGACTAAAAACGTCATCATAGTGCTTAAGGGCTCAGGTAACGACCGTCATGGCGCACCTGTTTTTTGGGTTTGGTCATGTAACATTCACAAGCTGAGCCTTTAAGGCGCCGTGATGTCATTTTCAGTCACCGGCAAGTGACAAAATGGCGGCCTCGAGGTGGATCAAAACGGGTGGATCTTTTTGCTTAATTCATATTCTACAAACAATCCGAATTAAGTATTTAAATTTGTGCGGGTGCAAAGGACATTTTTTTGAAATGTGCGAGGAAGCCACTGGGTCTGTCGGGTCAATATAATGTATTTAACACACCATGCAAATAAAAAATACTAAAAATATGACTAAAATAAGAACAGAACAAGAAAATTATTAAATGTATTTTGTTAAAAAAATTATTAATTTTTTCACATTTACATTTTCCCCCCAGAATTTCAAACTGTAAAATATCACTGAAGAGTGCTCTTACTAATTAACTCATCCACTGCCATTGACTGCTATGGACATCAAAGATTTATTTGAACTATTTTTATTAGTTTTTTTCCACTTTTGTTTAACAAGAGTATGAAAACCTATACTTTTTTTATTGTACATTTAGAACAGATATAAAATTTGTGATTAATCGTGAGTTAACTAGTGAAGTCATGCGATTCAATTACGATTTAAAAATTTTAATCGCCTGACACCCCTAATTTTTAATAATCTTTTCTTTTTTTAAATCGCGTCAGGCGATTAAAATTTGTAATTATAATTAATTGCATGACTTTAATAGTTAACTCATGATTAATCACAAATTTTAGATCTGTTCTAACGGTACAATAATTTTTTTCTAGATTTTCATACTCTTGTTAAGAAAAGTGGGAGAAAAATGTTAAACTAATAGAAATAGTTCAAATGAATTTTTGACGTCTATAGCCGTCAATGGCAGTGAATGAGTTAAAAATACACCTATTAAAAAAAAAAGGAAAAAATAACATTATATAATTTCCCGTGTCATTTTTCCTGTTCTTTTGATGGCTAGTTAAGAAGAAACGAGAGGGGGGGAAAAAGCATGACAATGACTGCACCCCTACTCACCAATTAGGCAGACAGTCAGGATCTTGGCAGACTGGAGCAGTGGGAGAGCCAACAGCCAGCACATCCAAACCACAAGCCCCATGTCGTTGGTGCCACCCTGATCTGCGGCCAAAGTCCCGTAAATAGTCTTCCAGTTTAAAAATAAACTGTAATGAAAGCGTTCTTGTGCGAGTGTCTGCCTTGTAAAACTCCCAGTAAAATTATAATTATTGATTGCAGCAGGCAGAATTACAATAGGGAAAACAATTCCACCCACAAGAAAGCAAAGGAATCCAAAAAATGAGTTGAGTAGAAAAAAAGACAACGTTGCATTCAGAGTCAAGCTGATGAAAGGGAGAAGGCGGCAACAATGTCTGGGTGTCACTTTGCTTGGCTGTCAATGTAAATTAATGGAAAAATTCCGACCTTAAGGCGCTGATCCTTGTCATTCAGGAGTCGGCACGCCAGGCTGAGTGAGTGGTTCTCTCCACATAACACATTAGCCTCTCCGTTTTTCTTCTAAAAGTCAGACACTCACATGTCTACCAGCATTGGACCTGCAGCGTTAATGAAAGGGAGGGACCAGGAGGAGGGGCGGCGGCAAAAGGGGGGCTCAGGGTCCCCCAAAGCACGTCTTTAATCAAATTGGATAAATAGGAATGTGAACTCAAGTCAACACAATAATAATTTAGTATTAGCTAACTTTGCCTGCACTTTCATTCCTGTTTTTGTCCAAATGTCATTTGTTGAGTAATATTAGCTTTAAAATAAAGCCTTAATGAAATGTTTGTTTTGCTGATTACGGGATTGATTGGAAGGGGCGCAGCAGTAGGTAGGACAGCGCATCCCGACTAAATGAGCTACAATAGGCTTGCGGGTGCTCCGGAAGGTCGCTGCTGGCAAGTGAGGCTTGACATGTAGGTTATCTTGGACAATGCGCTCATTGTGGACGCAAACCGATGCTCCTCTGTGTCAGAGAGGTCATTAGAAAAACAAGTGAATCAGAAAAACTGCTGGAGTGTTTCAGGAAAAAAGAATGCCGAGTCAGAGAGGTCAGTCCCATCACGAATGATGTTTTCAGGCAGCCTGCTTCGTCACTTGGCTCAAGTCGCCTACACGCGTCGAAACTATAGAATGTTCGACTCAATCAACACTGAAGTTACTAAAGCAAGAATTTAGTTTCTTTCATCTATTTATTCTCTCCTAAAAGTTTATTTAGACAGAAAGTAGACGTGTCAACAAATAATAGACTGTTGAGACTCTCCTTTTGGCTGAGGGGCCTGCAGCACATTATGAATGTTCTGAAAGACAACAAAAATATACGTTTGAGAAAATGGAACATTAAGGTTGTAAAATATAATAACAATGTGTGTACTGGTACTGAGTACCTTTTTTTTGTTTTGTTTGAAAGGTTTGTGCCTCATTAATTAGATGTGAAAAATAAATAAATAAATAAATAAATGCTTCGAAAGTTAACAAAGGTGATTAAAAAAAAATTCTCCAAATATAAAGATAACTGGGCTGTTTTTCTCCTGATTTTGCCCAAATTAACCCCTAGGCGTTATTGTGACCATTTTTTGGCTTTTTGTTGGTTCTGACCAAGCCATTTCAAAATAAAATACTGCCCACGGGTTAAACATGTTCAATATGTACAATTAAAAATCTTCTTGTGTGGTTCCAGAAATTGTTATGTGAATAGAATGAGCCGTTGAGAGTGTTTGTGAATAGAAACAGAGATGAGTCTTGACTTACGACAAAGAGGTGGTTATCGGTGATCGCTATCAGGTTATGAAAGGAAGGATGCTCGGAGAGGACCGAAAAGGGAACGGCATCTTCTGGAGTGTAGCCCAGCTCTGCGAATATCTGCATCAGATGCTACGGGGGTAGTAAAGGTACCGTTAGTTCTATTAAATGTTACATAACATTTACAAAGGACAGATATTAATTAATTAATATGATTTTTTGGGGAGGATTCCCACATGACCCTTGCATAATAAAATAAGATTTATATGTCCATTGGATGGAATGCATCTGAAGCGCAATGGTCCACAACAATGTTTCAAATCTTATATTTATAGCGGCAGTGAGTTTATTGTGTCAATTTTAAGGGTTTTGGGGCAATTTCTAAGTGAGCCCTTGGCCACCTCTACCAGGTGGGAAGAATCTCCCTTTTGCAATTGATTTGGCATTACAAGCTTGTTCATCACAGCAAATTTAGCTTGTCATTATTAGAATTGCTCAAATTCTAGAAATGTACACGCCGGACAAATCTACAGAGAAGAAAACACACTCTGCCTGGTGGAGGTAATAATTAGAGGTCCCAATGTGGTTTAAAAAAAAAGTTTAACCCTGGAGAACCCACGGGGTCAAATTTGGCCCCTATAAATTCTGCTACTCAAATAACAAAGACCTTTTTTTTTTTCACAAATTTAACTTCAAAAGTCCAGAGTGCCACTTCTGACCCCTGCATGGGGCCATCTAGTGGATGAATATTGCACTTACATGAGCCAGAGTGGTGGTGACAAGATGGCTGGCAACATGCTGTTTTGTTGAGCTGGAAATCAAGCCAAACAAAACCATCTTCTCAGCAAACCATCAGATGGTAAAATTGTGTTTTTTTTTGTTAATCTATTTCATATCATGTTGCAGAATGCCTAGGAGTATGTTTTATATATATTTTTTGATAAATTAGCAACTCTGAGCTAGTTAAAAAAAGGGTTAAAAATGGAAAAAAACATATTTTGGTGTTCAGTGAACTTATAGCAGTCATTTAATGTATAATTCATAATTTTCCAAAGAAGAAAAGGGTTCTTGGGTTCTCCAGGGTTAAACACAACTCTTGCACCATATGAAACAGGCCTAGGTATAACCTTTGTTTTAAAGTGGTGCAATACAAAGCAAATATAATTAATTTTTTTCCCCATCATACCTCGCCGTTCTCCTCCTGGCTCAAGCAGCCAGAAGGAGGGTTGACGCCACCTTTCATCTTTCCCACTTCGGGGCCCACGACAGTAAGGAGCGCTGGGATGGACACTGTCTGTACGTGACTCGCTGAACACTCCTCTTCCTCTCTGCACATTTCTTCAGGCCCCGATGGGGTGGCCACTGGGGTCTCCCTTAAGCTGGTATCAGTC
Organism: Vanacampus margaritifer; assembly: GCF_051991255.1. Classification (NCBI taxonomy): domain Eukaryota; kingdom Metazoa; phylum Chordata; class Actinopteri; order Syngnathiformes; family Syngnathidae; genus Vanacampus; species Vanacampus margaritifer. Next base: position 10,185,280 of record NC_135434.1, on the reverse strand, counting down.
TGAATACGTAACAAGTCTGTGTTACTGAATCATCAACATGAGGTCGCCATGTTGTGCAGAATGCCAGTTGATGATTGCACACCAGTGAACGTACCGTTTCAAGAGAGCTTGAGGTGGGATACTGGAGATGATGTCCCGTCATTACACTCAGTGCTTTAATGAAGCCCTGCTTGGGGTCGGGGTCAGAGGCGAAGCACAGAAGCATGGTCATGTAGTCCAGTTGAGGCGGGGTGGTAGAGTGGTCGGAAAACAGCTGGAAAAAGAACTGGGAAAAAACATGGGAATCGTTTTGGCAAATAAGGCGTTTTTATCATAACAGTTGTCAGGAATTGCGCCCTTGCTGGCACTTTACCTTGCGTAGGTTGGCTCGACGGTTATTCAGAGGCTCATAGGAGTCCTCGGACATGGACTGCTCTCGCTCAGTGGGAAACCACAATTCAGTCTGAAAATGAAATGAATAGATCAGTGACTCCGAACCACATTAGTGTGCCATGAGAAATGATTTGACATTTCCCCCAAATTACTATATTTACAACAAATTATGTATTTTTGTTAATCTAATTATGGTTACGATGTAGAGTGACAGGCAGAACAATTTCTTTGTATTTCAATATTATCATCATTTGTATTAACTCATTCACTGCCATTGACGGCTATAGACGTCAAAAATTCATTTGAACCATTTATATTAGTTTAACATTTTTTTTCCACTTTTGTGAACAAGAGTATAAAAACCTTAAAAAAATATTGTACATTTAGAACAAATATACAATTTGTGATTAATTGTGAGTTAACTAGTGGTCATGCGATTAATTACGAAACATTTTAATCGCCTGATGCCCCTAATTTTTAATAATTAGTTCTTTTTTTAAAAGTAATTTTATTTATTTTAAAATTTTATATATCTTTTCTTTTCATTTTCCTTTTTTTCTTAAAAAGAAGAAAAGATTATTAAAAATTAGGGTGTCCGGCGATTAATTTTTTTAAATCATAATTAATCGCATGATTCACTAGTTAACTCACGATTAATCACAAATTTTATATCTGCTCTAAATGCACAATAAAAAATGTTCTAGGTTTACATACTCTTGTTAACAAAAGTGGGAAAAAATGTTAAACTAATAGAAATAGTTCAAATAAATTTTTGACGTCTATAGCCGTCAATGGCAGTGAATGAGTTAATTCAGTGGGTAGTATAATACAAACATGTGTGAGCATTAAGCTAAGTCAACCGTCATCATTTCTTGACAATAATATGTTATGTGTGACCTTATTAGTCTAAAGATGACATTCTGATTAATATTACATTTGCGGAATATGAGTTATGAAGCAAAATCCAGCCGTTTTCATCCAACTCAAGAGGCGGCCATTTTGTCACTTGCTGTCAACTGAAGATGACATCAATGTTGCTCAGGGCTCAGGCAACAACCAATCAGAGCTCACCTGTTTTCTGACACTGTGATTGGTTGTTACCTGAGACCGGAGCAACATTGATGTTATCTTCAGTCGACAGCAAATTGGATGGATTTTACTCATATTTCACAATATTAACCGGAATACCATATTTAGACGAGTGGGGCAACATAGAACAAAAAAAAGTTATGATGCCATTTTAGATACGCAACATGTAATTCTCTTTGATTTATGTTTGACAGTAAACTAGGAGTGGCAATAAACTGCTTGAAGAGTTATTTACCATCTGTCAAACAGAAACACTGGAATGGATGATGAATGGAGACAACTCTTCAGGAAGTTAAGGGTCTTTTTTTCTTGTTGCAGAGACTAACCTGCATATACTGCTCCTCATTTATGTATCCTGTGTCGTCAGTGTCTGCCGCCTTGAAATTCTTGCGCACAAGCAGCAGTTGTGTTAATGAGGGAAATGGCCACGGGATGGCAGCACTGAGAAGGAATCGACGCCAGTCGATCTGTTTGTATCCATCAGTGAGCAGAGAAATGATCTCGTTCAACTAACCAACAAGAGAGGAAATGTAATGTAATGACACACATGACCGGGTCTGTTTACTCACCAAATGATATAAGCGACATTAGATACATAATCTAATGAGATCTAATTCAAGAGCTGTATGAAACTTAACAATCAGAGAGGCATTTATTATCATCCTGACATGTTATCTATTATTTTTGATGAATTGAGCCTACCTGTGTTTCACTCATGTTCTCCCAGGGTTCGGGCAGAGTGTTGAAAGGGAGGATGTCCCTGATTAGATGGAAGAACTCAGAACTGGACATGACACCTGAAAATTGTGAGAGGAATGATAAAAAAATAAAATAAAAAATAAAAAGGAATAAGGGAAAGAAAAAGCAGCTGGAAGGCAACCAGCGATGCTCAATTGGTTGACCTGTTGGAGCCTCATTGCAAAGGCAGTGGTACAGCGAGTCCAGCTGAAGGACGGTCAGCATTGAGGTTGTTTCTCTCTCCGATGCAGGTGGACTCGGTGGGGTAGGTGGACTTTCAATCATTTGGGAGTCACCGTTCAAATAGAAATCAATACTTTCCTAAAAGCAAGAACATATGGAATATATTAAGAAGACACAATTGTTATTCACCATGAATAAAATTTTCAAACAAAATGTTTTTCCGTTTTCAGTCCTGGTAGGTGTAATGTAACCAGATGGCGCAATACTTTTTTATATACCGTATATTATATTTATTATGCACAGATGCCCTTAACTCATTTGCTCCCAAAAACGTTTAAATACGTTCTATTTTGAATATAACCAGTGTCCCAAAGACGTATTTATACATTTTTTATTGGAATTTCTTGGGCTTTGATGCAGCCTCTGAACTGCAGAGAACGGTTGAATAAATGGTAGTTATTACCAAAAAAAAAACGGCCAGCAGGTGGCAGCAGAGTATAAGAGATCAACCAGGCCATGTTGCAAACAAGCTGTTTTCCCCACAATTTAAAACAGAATCGTGAATAATGATGAAACTTAGCTATATTAGGATGCTAATTGCTGCAAAACGGAAACAGATAGAAATATACTTTTTTTCCTGATGAAAGAAGAGACTAATCTTTATTTTGTTAGGTTCCATGTTTTTGTAGCAATAGAACACAATATTCTGTGGGCCTTGCAAAATCAGTCAAAATCTAGTAAAACAGCCGGGAGTGAAGGGGGTTCCTTCAATGAAAATGGGTGAGTGAATGAGTAAAAAAAAAAAGATATGGTGTTACTACTTAGTACTTACCAGCACCAACTCATTCTGAAGCTTAGCAGCGGTCTCTACAAAGTGGCGCACCACCTCTGCAAGTTGGTCAATACTAAAAAAAAAAAAAATTTTAACGGATCATTCTCAACATGTTCATTTTTATTAAGATGTCAATTTACGTTACATAAATTGTGAAATGATGTCGAATAAAGAGACACTGACCTCTTCATTTGTGCAAAATAATGTGCTTCTAATCTGTCTCGCATGTCGCTAAAAATTTGTTCTGCTCTGCTTAGCAGAGAGTTTACCAGTACCAGCCCATGGCCTTTCACCAGCTGAATTCGTACCTTTGATGCATTCTCTGGAACACACACACACACACCAACATGTATGAGAATGGTGTTTTTAAAGATTAAAAAAAAAACACTGCCATGCCATTCATTGTGTACAGATTGGTTGAATATGTTCAGACAGGAGAAAATGATCGCTTGTAAAAATGTGCATGTCTGAATCAATAGCATTTTGGCCATAACACCTTCATGCTTCAACACGGCTGTGTATTCTCTGATTATTTGTTTCTGTTTGACATTTTTCACAGCTCCAGTGTTCTTCTCCACAGTCTCCAAAGCTGGCGGCGGGCTGGGCGGTGGAGGTGGAGATGGAGAAGCTGAACACAAGAGGTAAAGAATTTGTTTTATAAAATAATGTAGAAAACCTGCTAGCAACCAGTTTTTTTCCCACACACCTTTCGGTTTTTTATCTTTGTCTTTAGTCTTTTTGTTTGCATTATCTTTCTCTTTATCCTTTTCTTTCTCTTTTTCCTTTTCTTTCTCCTTTTCCTTTTCTTTCTCCTTCTCCTGCACTTTGTCCTTCTCTTGGATGTCTTGCGATTTCAGCTCCACCTGCTGAGGTTCTGTTGACACCTTCGCGTGGACACAAGTCACCGTTTAAAACATGCCTTCCATATAGCCGCTCCATATATATTAGACATGTTCCTGTCTGTGTTACACAAGCAGCATTTACCAGTTTACTTATGACTGCGAGGGCATCGTCGTGTTTGTCGATCAAGATCTCACGAAGTACCTGAACACAATCAACAAGACGACCATTATCTTTATGATACAACTGATCACAAATATTCATTGGTATTGTTGAAGAAAATAATCTTTTTATTCGCGTGTTCATTTTCTTTCGGGTAGAGAGAATGTTGATTATCTGAATACAGGCTGGAAATCGGTGAACAGTTCCTTCGAAGGTTTTATTTTTACACAATATTCCGGACACAAGCAAGTTTACAGACAAATGGCTGCATTCTTCTCGCAAGTGTCTAGTTACAGCGGACTCACAACATTCTTATACTATCTTGAAGGGGCGGTACCACAACGCCCCCTCCAAACAGCCCACCTGGAGTTCACCGGACATGAGATAAGACTTTAAACACATCATTGATTACATTGTTGTGGAAATAGATGAGGTCTCAGTCATGACGATAAGACTTTAAAAACATCATTGATTACAGACACTAGGCAGAAATAGCGACATCACTCACAAAGACACATCCACAGATAAAAGTTCTACTGAGGAAATAAATAAATTAAAACAGTTATGACTAAATCTGGGCAGAAGACCCTCTTCAGTATGTTTTGGATTAAATTGTATCCCAAAAAAAATAAAATTCTGTGCAGAAAGCCTATATCGTACTTGACTCATAAGGGAACGGGAATATATATATAAAAAAAAAAAAAGAAATATGACAGGAAATCATATTACTGAGAAATACCTTTACAGGTCCAATATCTTCAACGTCAAGGAGGGGGATGGAGTCCAGGTGTTCCTGTTGACCCGCATTTAGATAGTAGTCCCGCAAAATATTGCGTGTGTTCTGAAAACGGCTCATTTCCACCTATATAACACATAGATTTTTATGAAAGCGTTAAGAGAGAATTAAAGTGATGGTAGTGTACTAACAAATGGGAATTGATAAGAAGTTAGCTTTTTTTATGACTACACTATCGAGCCTGCTTATCGATCCGATTCCTTATTATTTTATTATCAGTGGGTGAGGGGATGGAATAATAGAAATTTGTTTGCTTGGACAGAAGAGCACACAGCATATCCTGTATCCCCCCCTAGGCGTTATTGTAACTATTTTTTGGCTTTTTGTTGGTTCTGACCAAGCCATTTCAAAAATAAAATACTGCCCACGGGATTTATGCAATCAAAATTTGTAATGTATGATTAGGAAAACAGAAATAGTAGGCAACTTAATTCTCTAAGTATGTCAACAGACGAAAAAGCTTAATGCAGCCCAACTTGTCACACCGCGGTGAGGTTGTCTTGTCATTTCCTGTTTTATTTTGAAAATTCTGACTCCTTTCGTTTCAAGTCACTTGCCTTTCCTCATGTGGTGTCAGTGTCAATCAACCCTGATTCCTGATTGTGTCCACCTGTTTCCCATTACCCAAGCCAGTCACAGTCCTCAGCCTTGTTGTCCTGTCTCTTGTGTGAACTTTGGTTTGTAACTTTGTATAGCCACAGTATAGTTTTAGTTAAGGAGGGATATTGTTTTGTTTGTAGTTTAGACATCCTCCCTTTTGGAGCGCCTTTAGTTTAACATTTAATAGCCTTTGTTTTTTCCCTCTAAACGAGGAGTTTTTTTTGTTTAATAAATATCTGCCTTGGCCTCAAACAGTCAAAGGAGAGCTAACCTGCCAGAATAGATTTATTTTCACTGGATAAGTGTCCCGGTAAATGGCACTCAATAAATATTTATTGTGTAAAACCTCACGATAAAAACAGAAAATGACTCATGGAATCAAAGTTGTCAAAAACTCCAGTTTCCATGAAATCTGTAGTCATGACTCACATGTAATCGTAAATAGATGGCCCACTTGATGAAAAAGTGCTACCTGTATGAGTCTTAAATGATGGTTGACTAAGATAATGGTGTGCTCCTCCAACCATTTCTCACGTATGAGCCCAGTCCGTTGTGTCTCATCGTCCTCCTTGTGCGTATCGACGATGTCCCACAAATGTTCCCGTAGGTCCTACGTACCAATCACAATGCCTCAGTTTACTCTTAAGCCAGTTCTATTTGTGTTCAAATTATATATATATTTTTTTTTGTACTTACATCCAGGCGATGATTTAACTCTGCTTTGGTCTCCTCGTTTTTCCTCAAGTCATCAGGTATGCTGTTGTAGTCCTTCTGCCACTGAGATACTAATTCCTGCTTCAGGTCCGGTCGCTCCAGGAATTGCTTGAACTCCTCTCTGGAGATGTGTCACATGGTTCGAAACGAATGGGATACAAAGGGAAAAAAATATTTTTAGTCTTTTTTTTTTTCAAACTAGTCGAGACTATATTGGAAAAACTCTTTTGCATTACTCAGTGGATTTACAGCAAAATTTTCCTAAATTGTTAAAAATATCGCTTGTACAGTGGTGTACCACCTCAAAACACTTACGTAGTTCTCCAAGTACCACCACCATGAACAACATTAAAATGTAGTAATCTAGTAGGTCTCAGTGATCATTAAAAACAAAACGAGGACGTGGTTTTATCCCCCAAATTTTGCTACTGTAGTTATTGTAAGCCATTGTAGCGTTATGCAGTTTGATTATCAACACTGTGCTTAAATAAAGGAAAAGGAGAAAAACTCCTCAAATACTGATTAATGAAAGTGGATTGCACATAAAAACAAACATTTCTTATAGATTAAATGTAAAATGCATTGTACTGTATTTAAAATTTGAATACAACTGACCTGCACTTAAAAGTATACAGTACTGAAATAAAATAAAAAATATATATATATACATACAAAAAATAAGTTTATTCAAAAATGTTTGATCATATTTCATGTTTTAATTGTTGCATATTTTCTTAGTACCGGTATTTAAAGTTGCTCTCTGTAACAATTATGCCCCCAAAAAATCTTTACAATAGCCTTTTTATTAGACCATTTATGACTGAAACAGCTTCTAATTAGTAGATCAACACTTTAGCTGTTCACGATGGGTACTCCTGCAAGCCTCAGGCCAAAAATTTCCAGACTGAATTCGGGTTTGAATTTCCCGCCTTCTGTCCCTGGATGTGATGTCAATAGTGCATTGTGTCTGCTAAGAAGGCCGTGTGCAGTTCCATTTTTCATCAACAGATGGCAGTAGCGATCCGAAATGGAATTTTCTGCGTTCAGTAGCTTTAATTGAAAACATTCCTTCCTGTACTACTATTCAGAGCCTGCGTACTAATAGTGGTACACTTGGCAAAGTGAGAATCATTGCATTATTACAGTATATGAAAACACACTTCCAAATGTAGTATACCTGATGTCGTACAAGTGTTGGACAATAACAGTGCGTTCTAAGCGGAGCTCCTGCATCACAGCCTTTACGCTGCTCACATAAGAATCACATATTGACTCCCACTGTTGGCACAGATATTCCGCTTTATCCTAAAGGCAGACATGGAGAGAACAAAAGTACATATTGATGTGACAGGATGGGAATTCTCCTATGCCTTAATTTATGATAACATAAATTGTTTCCTACTGAGGACAGCGGCTCATCTACGTAGACCCAGCCAGGAGAACCCGGGCATGGTGAGGAAGAAGTGGGTGGGGTTTCTTGCAGGTCTTCGTCGGCCACTGAGTCAGCTGATGTCTTACTTGCTGGATCTGCAGCTTGGACAGAAAGCTCCATTAAATTGCGGTGACTTCTACTATATAGCCGCCACTCACTTCCACTGTTAATTAACACAAAACAGCCTTTACGAGGATTTTCAGTCCAGTGCAGCTGACTCTGCATATTAAATCACAAAAGTACTCCTTGTTGACAGGAAATCTACACTATCCAAAGTTTACAGGTTCTACCGCCTCTAATTTTGCGAGCTTGGGGAAACCCTGTTCCTACAAATATGCTACACAGTGGAAGTTGATCTCTATAAATTGTTGCCTTGTATAAATTGAGCACAATTGCAAACATTTCGAGCTTGTTTTCACGCATTTACAAATACGACCATTGTACCTGTCGAGGTGACTGGGTTGGATTTGTCCTCAGTGATGCTCAATTGAGATTCTTCATTTTTGACGTCTTCATTTGTGACGGCCGGCGTTTGGGCGGAGCTCACAGCAGGAGGCGGAGACACTACAGGTACAGCGGTGTCCAAAACCTCTTCCTCGAACGGCGGCCAAGGGACTGTTGCAGAAGTTAGAAAAAAATATATAATAAAAGTCAGTTATGTTCCAGACAAAATGGTTCTCAATGCATCCTTGTTACCTTCCAGTTTTTGCTCTATAGCCTTCTGAAAGATACTTTTCATGGTCACGTAAAGTTCCTCCTTTGTTATATCAGCATTCACACATGTCAAAATACTTTTCCTCCCAGCGTTTCCAAACCATTCCTCAAGTTTGACCCAAGTATCCTGAAAAGATGTGATCCTAAAAGAGGAGAATGGGTTTTAGGCTGGAGATGCAAGGCGACAGACAATCAAGGCTGCTCATCCCATTTTTATTACCTGTGTGGAATCTGTGCCACAAACAATCGGTTGTTTACATGTGGAGAGACTGCCGCACCGGAAGTGTGTTTACTCCCATCTATTCATGAAAGAAAGTTTGACAAAAAATTCTAAGGGATGCAATAAAAAAAAAAAAATCTGCCTATAATGTACTGTGCTTGGGCACCGTGTGAATTGGCATTGGCTAACCGTGTATAACTATAATTCATACAGATCATTCAATAATGTAGAGCCAGGCTGGTTTAACTGTTAACAAGTGAACAGTTGTATAGTGTCCATCTGTTTGTTACTCCTTATATTAACTCATTCACTGCCATTGACGGCTATAGACGTCAAAAATTCATTTGAACTATTTCTATTAGTTTCACATTCCCCCCCCCACACACTTTTGTTAATAAGCGTATGAAAACCTAAAAAAAATATATTGTACATTTAGAACAAATGTGAAATTTGTGATTAATCTCGAGTTAACTAGTGAAGTCATGTGATTAATTACAATTAAAAAAAATAATCGCCTGATGCCCCTAATAAAAAAAAAGAAGGGAAAAATTATAAAAAATTAGGGGCGTCAGACGATTACATTTTTAAATTGGAATTAATCGATTAATCACAAATTTTGTATCTGTTCTAAATGTACAATACCAAAATCTAGGTTTTCATACTCTTGTTAACAAAAGTGGGAAAAAAAGTGAAACTAATAGAAATAGTTCAAATTAATTTTTGACATCTATAGGGTTCAATGGCAGTGAATGAGTTAAGGAGCGTCTTGAGGTGCGAGGATTGAGCTTCCACGGTTGAGATTAAATCGAGTGATGTCTAATGTATCCTCTGCAGAAATCTTCTAGCTCCTCAATGGTCAAGTTGAAAACTGACGTTAATGATGGACAAATGAAGCTTCATGAAGCACTTGTGATATATATATTTTTTTACTTCTCTAGATGGCACTCTTGATTTAAAGATGCAGTGGAAATTGAATCAATTTCCATTGCACTTGCCTTTATTATTAACAACAGAGCACCACCTAGAGGAGTCAAAAAATATTTCAAGTGCTTCACGAAGCTTCACGAAGCTTCATTTTTCCCATCACTAATTCGGATGTGTACCAATTGGATGCAAGATTTCAAATTAAATAGTTAAACCTAGGACTAGGAATGTGCAATTAGAGGAATAAGATGAGCCCAAAATGATGGATTCTGCCATTGTGATTCTGGTTGAGTGGACTATTGCATTAATGCCTATCTGTACCTTTATCCAGATCTTCAATGTGTGGTGGGTTTTTCCTTGGCCAATGCACCACCTTCACGAAATTTTGGGAAATTGTTTATGTATTTTCTTTTCTGTTATTTAATAGTTTACTGTATCTGAATAAAACAACAAAAAGGTTAATCAAAACAAAAAAGCTAGCATCGGTCTAAATCCTTTGCACAGCACTGTCGATCTATTTTTGCTGCATGAAAAGGCCAAAATATTCAGAACCTTTCACTTCACTGATTATTCGACACGTACCAGTGTGATGGACTGCCCGCTTGGCTGCACATTGATCAGGAATATCTAGCAGTACAACCAAGTCCAGTGCAGGCAGCGGAGGTGGCGGAGGCGGAGGATTCGGATCGAAGGCGAGGTCTATCTTTCTGTCCAATACTTCGTACCCCGTATCCAGAGAGGCGATGGCTGTCTCAAGTAGATGGGCCTGATCTATGTTGACCGGAAAGCCATCCAGGATCCAGCCTGACTCGAATGGAATCTGGCTACTCACAAGATTACAAATATTTATGTAGTGTGTACGTCTATTAACTCATTCACTGCCATTGACGGCTATAAACGTCAAAAATTCATTTAAGCTATTTCTATTAGTTCAATTGTTTTTTCACTTTTGTTAACAAGAGTATGAGTGTACAATTAAAAAAATATATTGTACAGTTAAAACAGATATAACATTTGTGATTAATCGTGAGTTAACTAGTGAAGTCATGCGATTAATTACAATAAAAAATTTGAATCGCCTGACGAGTTGATTATTAAAAATTAGGGGCGTCAAATTTTATATCTGTTCTAAATGTACAATTTAAAAAATCTAGGTTTTCACTCTTGTTAACAAAAGTAGAAAAAAATTGTTAAACAAATAGAAATAGTTTAAATGATTTTTGACGTTTATAACCGTTAATGGCAGTGAATGAGTTAATTCTCCATGTGTGGATATTCTGTCATTGAGTGCAATGCAGTGATACCTGATAGCCTCCACTACAATGTCCACCAATAGCTTATCGGGGATGGCGTTGCCTTGGCTCAGCTCCTCTGCAGCAGCTCTTCCCAGCATTGCACGGATCGACAACTGGGACAAAAAGAGAAAAGGAGCGCTTGGGATAGACTTGAATTTTGCATCTTTAAGATTTTTCAGCAATTGCTTCTCTTACATTTATCTGCGATCTTTCCTCGTTCCCATACAGATCTGAAAAATGAAACATCAATACAATGACAAAGAAAAATGGCTGCCATAGATTAGTTGTGTTAACAAGTAGCCCACCGGTATTCATAATTGTGGCTAGTTCACTCTCATGTTCTTCATTTTCTTCTTTGACCTGCACACATGTTTTAAAACGGTTACTAGCGAGCTCCTAACCCACAGTATGGTCCGTAAGGTGATTCTCGGCTCACCCTCTCTCTACTTTGGTGAGAGTTCAGTGCTTCTTCTATGAGCCTATCCACTGATAGGACACATGTTTTGAGATCTACAAGGAGAAGACAACAGGCTGACTTAGCCCATAAGACACATGAGGTGTTCATGTGCGCACGTACCTTGAGCAATCTTCTTCAAACAGATGGTCTTGCCCGAGCAGATCTTGCCCAAGACACACGCCTTGATCCTGTAGCCGGTCATTGCTGACGGGCTCGGTGGCGGGAGCATGCTCCTCATTCTGAAGAACACATGTCTGAGAATAACGTTGTGGCACGGCACAACCGGTGAACTGGCCTCCCCGGACTCCTCTGTCCATGTCCATTCTCCCACCATGTTCTGACACACAGCAAAGTTAAGTCAGAACGGAAGGTTCACTTGCCCTACATGCGGGTCCCGTTCCACATGCACCTAAATAGAGATACACTGACCACAAATGTTAATGCAAGACTTTTGTTTTTGCTCCAAATTGACATGATCTTAACCCTGGAGAACCCAAGAACCCTTTTCTTCTTTGGAAAATTATGAATTATACATTAAATGACTGCTATAAGTTCACTGAACACCAAAATATATGTTTTTTCAATTTTAACCTTTTTTTTTTTAACTAGCTCAGAGTTGCTAATTCATCAAAATATATATATAAAACATACTCCTAGGCATTCTGCAACATGATATGAAATAGATTAACAAAAAAAAACACAATTTTACCATCTGATGGTTTGCTGAGAAGATGGTTTTGTTTGGATTGATTTTCTCAACTCAACAAAACAGCATGTTGCCAGCCATCTTGTCACCACCACTCTGGCTCATGTAAGTGCAATATTCATCCACTAGATGGCCCCATGCAGGGGTCAGAAGTGGCACTCTGGACTTTTGAAGTTACATTTGTAAAAAAAAAAAAAAAGGTCTTTGTTATTTGAGTAGCAAAATTTATAGGGGCCAAATTTGACCCCGTGGGTTCTCCAGGGTTTAAATTACGAATAAAACAGTTTTTCTATGTACACAAAACGGTTCTTTCACTCAAATACTGTTCACAAATCAAAATGTGTAAATCTGTGTTAGTGAGCACTTGTCCTTTGAGATAATCCATCCAGCTCACAGGTGTCGAATATCAAGATGTTGTAGATCATAGGTGTCAAACTCCGGGCCTCGAGGGGCCGGAGTCCTGCAGGTTGTGGATGTTTCCCTTCTCCAACACAGCTGATATATGATCAGCTCATCAGCAAGCTCTGCACAAGCCAGATAACGTTCCTGCTGATTGGAATCAGCTTGTGTTGGAAGAGGGAAACTTCCAAAACCTGCAGAACTGCGACCCTCGAGGGCCCGAGTTTGACACTTATGTTGTAGATGCTGCCCACAATAATAATAATTAAAAAAAAAACTCTAAAATAAATACCCCAAAAAATATATAAATAATATTTGAGATAAATCGGGTTTTAAGTTCAAAAAAAAAATCTAAGATGTTTGAGTTTAATGCAAAATCACAAGTGCTACATTTATATTTGTGTTCAATATAACTCACAACATATTCCTCGTAATCCTGATTGTTGAGCAGCTCCTGTTTCTGGAGCTCGACTGGGTCGGGCGATGTGGGCCGCTGCTGCTCGTAAAGCGGGAGACCGTTTAGCAGCAACTCCTTCAATTCCCGCATCAGCTTGGCTGGAATCAGACTGCAAATGACACAGCCTTAACTTGAAAACAAAACTAAACAAACAAAGTATACCACAACATGTCCTTGTTTACTATTGTCACACAACCAACTAAGCATTTTTTATAATTTCAGTCCACACTCAACTCCTAAAAAAAGAGAAATAGGATTTAACATAAGTATATAGTTGTGGGTGACAAATTGTACATTTGAGTGTCCATTATTATTGTGCTATATAAAACTGTTTATTATATGCTACATATGGGGTGCGAACATATTGCTTACTTTGAAGTGAGCAGGCGATATTCTCCAACCTTGGTGGCCAAGTCCACAATTTGCTCCAAAATCTCCTTACAATTCTCAAAATGCTTCTTGGATCTATTCCGAGCACACTCGGCAGCCATCTTCTTACAGAATTCCAGCTCCAATTGGATCTCCTCTGCCCGGTCTAAATGAGCTTGACGGGTCAAGGCCTGAATCCCAAAGATACCAGGAGGCCATGCAGGCAAGTCAGAAGATGTCCGATATAACATCTACAAACCGACAGGACGGTAAAGTGACACTCACGGCTTCCCTTTCAAGAGCTTCTCGGAATTCCTTCTCTCTCTGCTGCTGGAACTGCTGCTCTATCAGCAGGCGGTTCTGCCGGAACGCATCTTTTTGCTTGCGCATCTGGAGGAGCTGCACTGCCAAACGCTTCTCTTGCTGAGTCTGGCCTGTCAGAGACCTTACCAGTTGCTCTTCTCGCCATCTTTCCTGAATGGGGAGGGAAGCCACATTGCCTTCAAGTGTGGTGAGTTTAAGAACAATCAAAATTCTCCAGTAAAAAAAAAAAAAATGAACAATCAAAATTACAGATGTGAAGTTGACCAGTGTCTCTCACCATGCACCGAATCAAGCTTATGTAACCCACCTCTTGAGCCACGTGGGCTTTGAGCTGCTCGACCAGGCACCGGATTCGTCTCTTTTCTCTCTGCTCAGAAGCGGCCACGTTCTCTTGCAATCTTTGGCGGATCTCCTGAATATAGGCGCTGCTGGATTGGAACGTCAGCTCATTTTCACCTCCACTGCCCTGGGTGTTACCTCCAAGTGGAACATCTAGACCACTAGTGAGAGCAAAGAGGTTAAAAAAAAAATTCCAACAATAATATGCAGTTATCACTGTTTATAATGTATTAACAACCCTGGAGAACCCACGGGGTCAAATTTGGCCCCTATAAATTCTGCTACTCAAATTATAAAGACCTTTTATATTTTACAAATTTTACTTCAAAAGTCCAGAGTGCCACTTCTGACCCCTGCATGGGGCCATCTAGTGGATGAATATTGCACTTACATGAGCCAGAGTGGTGGTGACAAGATGGCTGGCAACATGCTATTTTGTTGAGCTGGAAATCAATCCAAACAAAACCATCTTCTCAGAAAACCATCAGATGGTGTTTTTTTTGTTAATCTATTTCATATCATGTTGCAGAATGCCTAGGAGTATGTTTTATATATATATATTTTGATAAATTAGCAACTCTGAGCTAGTTTAAAAAAAAGGGTTAAAATTGAAAAAACATATATTTTGGTGTTCAGTGAACTTATAGCAGTCATTTAATGTATAATTCATAATTTTCCAAAGAAGAAAAGGGTTCTTGGGTTCTCCAGGGTTAATTTGACTTTTTTCTATGCTATTCGTTGGAAAACTCACCTAATCAAAATGTTTGTGGTCTTTTTGAAAAGCCCTACAATGCCACAAGATGGCGACAAAAAGTCTTGCCTAATACAGTAGGAAATTAATACAGTGGCGTGTGTCAGGGTATGTGAAATTTGTACATCTCGACTGTGAGGCACACATACATGCCGGTACATTCACACATTTTTGCATTGTTTTTTTTTCACTGTAATTTGTTCTTGTTTCATAATGATTTATTTATTTTTTTAATCATTATCTGTAAGCCATTTATGTTTACGTATAATGTACGGTGATTTGGAAATGTCACTAAACTGTTTTGGGTTAACAGATTTTTTTCAAGGGGAAGCGTCAATTAGTAAATAGAACTCCATCTCTATACAGATGCACACAAAATGTTTCTCTCACCCTGAAGTTGAAGCCAAGCCTGAAGTGGTCAACTTCTTCCTGTTTATCTCAAACTCTGCAATTTCAGCCTGGACTGTCTGCATGGACGGAAGTATAATGACACAACACAAGCCTAAATACTTTGACCTTTGACCTGGATACTATTTGAGCCAATGAAATGAAGTACAAGTCTTCTCAAAAGCTAAAAGTATGTCAAATGCATCAAGCTTGATAAAAACAAGTCATTGTAAGGCAAATCTGTGTGCTGCACATTTTAGCTGGATAGTGAAAGAGGATTACAAGTATTTTGTCCTCTTTGCGTGTTCGAAAACTTCAAGACAGATTTAATGTAAGAAAAAACACCTTTGCAAAAATGATTTAATAAAAAAAAAGGTCAGAGATCTCTGGACACTCATTACAGACTCCAATTGCTTCACTTAAACAGGTGGAATTTCAGAGCGTCGAATGTAGCTCTTCCGCGTGTACAATGGCTTCTTATAGTTAAAATACCTCCTCTCTTTCATTTGTAGACAAAACATACTCTCTGGGTACTTTTCCATGAGCGATGGCGAAAACAGAGTCAGGAGTGCGTGTTCGAAAACAGATTCTGTTCTCAAGGACTAAATGTGTTTTCGCACAAAACGCTGAGAAGGAACTTTTTTAGACTAAATAGTATGTCCCAGTTTAAGGTCAGATTATGCCGAAATCAACACCACTTGCTCTGCACAGGACACAAAACATTTCGACAAGGTTAATACTGAAGAATTAAAATGTTAATAATGTGTAACAATGGTTAATATATGAAATGAAGTATTAAAAATGTTACAATATCTATCAATAGCAAGTGCAGTCTCATCTTAAATCAATCAATATCAGACGAGTATTTATTTTTCGACTTTTTTTTTAATCCACTGTAGCTTCTTCTTACCTCCTTTGTAAATAGGTTTACTGACTGTGCTGGTTGTGTGAACAGAAATTAATACATAATGTAAGTTATAAATAGGTTTGACTGTTTCCTTTAAGTGAATAATTTTGGTGATGGTTTCCCCTTGAACACCTGTTCCAAATGTAAGTGCACATGTTTGCGGTCTCTAGTATTTACAAGACCGGTCTCAGCCAGGTTCTTTCAAGTTCAGTCTACTTGTTAACACTCTACTTACTTGCACACCAGGTCTAAAATCCAAATTTAGTTTCTTGGAGATGGAGACCGAGTTTTTGCAGGTTAAGGTTCACAAGTCCCCTCTCAAGTATTTTAGCTTCAAAGTGCAAGTCGAGTCCCGCCCCAATTCTTTGAATCTGAGACCAAGTCTAGTCTTGAGTCTTTGTGCTTGGGTGCAAGTTTAGTCTGAAGTTTAAGACAACAGGAGACTGTGTAGCAGTTTCACATCTTTGTATAGTTTCTAGCTTTTGAACTCAAGGTAAAATTTCTATAGTCCCTAAAGTTTCTACATTTTTTATAGGACAAATCCAGCACCCTTGAACTAGTTTCAGTCAAATTCAAGTCCAAGTCTAGTCTCCAGCCTTTGAGTTTAAACCAAGCCTAGTTTTTGATGTCAGGTACAAGTTGTTGTTTTTTTTTTAAATTATATTATTTTAATTATTATTATTACAAATTCAGGTCTTTGGTCCAACTTTGATTCCCCCCAATTATTTCAATTGAAGTCTATGTCCAGAAAGTAAAACTGGACCTGGATGTGCCACCTCTGAGCATAGGTCTAGTCCATCTTTTGATCTTGAGCCCAAAACTAAACTCAAGCAAATGGATGGCAATATCAAGACTGAAGTCTTTTAAGTAGGTCTTAATACGTCTTGTAGAAGTCTTAGTAAGTCTTGGCTTTATTTTTTAAACCTAAAACTAAGTCTAGACTCGAGTATTTGCAGGGAAAATTCAAGCGTTGTCATCATCTTTTTGAGTTCTGATTAGCTTGAGTGTGACCTCTGCTTGCTGATCTTTGCGTTGCTGATGCTTCTGCCGCCTCATGTTGACCAGTGACGAGTAGGGAGGCGGTTTTGGCACCTGGACGTCAGTGGACGATTGATTTGACATGACATCACTAGATTTCGGACGAGAAAACTGCAAAACATACAGAATAATGTTGTGATGTGTGATTTTAGGCAGGCTAATGGTGAGAACAGGGGTGGGAGGAGCTAACACTGTACTGGGTTAAAATTGATATCTGTGTTGATAAGAGAAGACTGGGAGACAATGAGTTTCCTTGAGCACCTTCCTCGTGTGTGCGGCTCTCTTGTCATCCTGGTCTTTGAGTTGACCCTTCTTCTGGGCTGACTTGTCAAACTCAGGGCGTCTCTTCTCTAAGTCTTGATTCACTTTCTGCAACTTCAACTCCGCATCGCGTTTCTTCACCACAAGATGGAGACGCTACAGAAAACGAATACTGAGTAGGATTCACATTCAGATTGCTTGTACTTGGTAAAGATCTGCGTTTAATAAATCTCATCACACTTACATCAGAGAAGATTTCGTGACTTTTTTTATGCAGGGCATCATGTTGCATGATTTCGGATTTCCTCTTTTTCTGTTTCTCGAGTGTGACGTAGAGCTGATAAAGAAGATGTGTGGCGGCGCCAGGCTTCTCCTGCATCACTCCCTGAGCTGCGGCCAGGTCGAAGGAGATGCCCAGCCGATGGAGAGTTGGCTCGAGGCGCGTGAAATTGTTCAGTTTGGACGTGGGGGTGCTGTGGGCATATTTTTTTTTCCAGATTAAAACGTAAGACAAATTCAAGAAGGAGCAATCCGTTTTTGAGAGTTTGGTTTTCAAGGAGGAGAAAATAAATGAACTTACTCTGTTTTCATAAAGGTACTGACGTCATTTATTATTTGATATTTATGTAAAACTTCTCCAACTAGGTAACCATTGGAGAAATCCTTAGCAAAGTTCTTTGGTTCTGAAAGGATGAACATGCCAGTTATTTCATAATACAAACAAAAATAAATCAGTTCAATTGAGATTTGGGGGGGAGAGGGGAAGTAAATGGAAAAAAAAACTGCCATGTGGTTGCATGTTCAGAATTATTTAATCACACATTAAATGGTAAACACACCTGCATTTTAAAGCGCATTGAATTAACTCTGAATAAAGTTCAGATGTTCTTGTAGGCTTTTTTTTTCCTGTCCTGAAGTTTTTGTGTTAACACTAAGTGGTATTTGGAATTGTTCATTCCATCAGAATTTGATTTGGGAGCTTCTCCCCCACCATATTTCGATGTGCTTGAAGAAGAAAAAAAATAGTCACACTTTTTGGGAGCCCTCTAGTGGCAAGGGGGCACCAAGCAGCTACTTATTTATCTTATGCATCAGAACGGATGAACAATCAAAAGCTCTTCCACTAGATGGCAATAAACCTGTGTACAAAATTCACTTTTTGTGAATTGTTTTCTTATGTAAAATATGTTCATTGACGCAAAAAAAAAGTTGGGAAACACTGTAATAGTGAACTGAACTACTGAAAATGAAAACAAACCTTTCTACTATATTGTAATTTATTGATTGAGTTACACCTGCAGAGGTCTCAAATTAAATGTTAGCTATTATTCAGTCCAGTCAGTTAGACTCTAAACACTCTATTCACCTGTCATTTATGGCTCAACATGAAAGATACATTAATTTACCACAAGAAAATCACCAACAGTCGCCATTAGTATAAATGAGTTAGCACACAGGTAACATTTCAGTCATACATACCGATAACCTTTGACAGGCGAAGCTCTTCGTTGAGCCACTTGCACAATATGTCCGACATTTTCTTCTTTTGAACATGTGTCTCTCTTTAATTTAACAAGGTAGATTTCCTAGCGCTACTTTTTTTTTTTCAAACGACATTTCTGGGGGTCGTTTGGAACTCTTCCTAACCAGGAGACGGTACACATTTTTAGGACCATTACGTCATCGAGCGTTGGTCGACGGCACGTAAACAGACGCGTCGGAGCGGTGTTGCTATGGTAACCAGGAAGTGCTACTTCAGGTTTCCATTGGGGCCACAGTTTTCTTTCTTGTCAGATTCAAGTCGAGGTGCCACTCATTTAACTACACGTTTAAATGTAAAACAAAATTTAAAACGTATGACTATTTGAACAAAATCCTTAAATGGAAAAAACTTTAAAAAAATATATATATATATATAAAGGGACTAAATTAATTTAAAAAAGGGTGCCAAGCCGAGGATCCCAGGTTGTCATGTCGCCATGGATACGCGACAACAAAGTTGAGTACTCTAATCTGCAGGATGAGGCTCTCATGAAAAAGGCGGGGCACCTGTCCCTGAATCCGTTATACACATCTGCGCTTCAACCAGAGCAGAGGGCGATGGAGCTCTACAGTACTCACAGATTCAGGATCGGTTGTTATTCGCAAACGCAAACAAAGCGTCAACAGTGACATGCTATTTTTAGTTTTTGCAACCATTGTTCGAGACTATACAAAATGTTTTCTCAACAACCAATAAATACATGAGGGAATAACATGCATGTAGCCAGACAAATTATTATAATTTTTTTTATTATTGTTTTTACATGAGTAACATTTCAGCTTGATGTTAACATTAAGCATAGTTTGCGGGGTCAACATTTTCATAATCTATCCTTTTATTCTCCCTCCTAATCATCAGGAATTACAAACATGAGAATAATATTCTCTGACAGATCATCAAATTTAAAGCATTTCAATAATGCGAGCATTTATAGGTGCACATTTAGTCATAAAATCATGCGCAGCATTAGTCAATGTTAGTTTTTAAAGCCATGGGAGCTCAAACCGTATAAGGTATCGTGATTTTGTTGTGTTTGCTTATACACCGTGCATTTACAAATCAGGAAAGGTGCAGCAGCAAGCGTACCCTGATGTTATTTACACAAGCGGTTTCCTGCTTTACTCGAGACCACATCAGCGTCTGGCAGCAATTTGACACCGATGCTGTGAAAGCAGACTAAGCGATCATTGGAAGACAATCACAATATTACTAACTACAAACATTCAGATCTGTTGGGTAAATCATAAACAATGATATTTCCTATCTAAGAGCGCAAAGGGATACATGTACACCACACATGGTTTAGTATAAAACATTATCTGTTGCCACAAATAAAATCTAGTAGCATACCCTGCCTCATTGGAAATGCAGGCTTTAAAAGGGGAAAACAATGTGCAGCCATGTTTAAATTCTCAAAACTATATCCTCTGTTTCATATAACCTCATATCGGCTTGGATAGTCATCTGACCATCCACTGTAGCTTTTGGATTGAATCCAGTCAATCGATATTTCTTGTAAAACAAGAACAGCATTGCTAAATGAAGACATTTTTTTCCTCAGTAGTCAGAAAGGGACCGCCTGAGAAGTTGACCAGCAAAGTCATCCAGTTCCACCCACGTTATTCCTGTCACAGTAGTTTTACTTAAAGCTTGTAAGCTGTAGGCACTGAGAAACTTGAGTGAAATTAGCATCAATTTCCTATCATACAGTATATGCAAATGAATATCAACGGATAATTGAAGCATGTCACAATTTGTGGAAAGGCATAACATGAGAGGAATATGGACACGGCAAATCTCTCCTAAGTAAAATAAAAGCTAATTATTTTTAAAAACAACAATATGCTGCAATTGGTGTCCCATACATTATTCATCTGTTCTGAGCTACTGTCATTTTTGCATAATGCATACGAGTTGATTTGAGTAGCAAAGGCAGTCCGTGAAAGGTGACAAGTGACTGGAAGCATTAAAATGATTCATTAAAATGGAACACTATGATTGATTCTCAAAGTTCAGTCTCAATATTTGCACGGAAAGCCGCTAACTAGCAAGTACATGTGACATGAATTATAGATATATATATAAAAAAATCAAAATAAAACTGGCCTGTAAAATATTTACAAAAAACCTACAGATTAAACATGACAAATGTAAACAAAAGTAACACGATAGCATTCGTTCAGTACATGAAATTGAATACGTTCTAGCTTATATCACCAGTGTCATCATCCAGACAATTCCAGAGCGTAAAATAAATCACCTTCTGATTGTGTGTAAAATAATGACTCATTAAAAGTGCATAGGACATCGTCTCGTGAGAGGGCTACTCAAAAGACAATTAACAGACATGTTCCATTCATATCTAACGTAAAAAAATAATAATAATAATTTTGTAGTGTTTCAACAAATGCTTATATGGAAATGTTTGGTTTGAAAATTACTTTCTAGGATTTTTAAATTCACATCACGAGTAAAATAAAAAAATAAAAAATAAAATAAAATAAAAGCTGCAATATTGGAACACGTCAGTGCTGAATGCCCAAAGTCATGAAGAAAGGCCAATAGGTGCGCCATTTTTCCTCAAATAGTGGCCTCTGCTTTAATGGATGCACACTATATAGCATGATAACGAGTAAATCAATGCCCCTGGACCACTATATGAGGAAAACATGATTATTTACCTGCCATCAAACTGCTACATCAAATGGACATATTACATTTTTGCTTGACGAATGAAGCTTTCTGCACTTTGATCCACGTGACTGGCAATACTAATGAATGTAAGAGGACTAGGCCATCCTACTAGCCGGGCAGCTTCTCATGAGGAGGATATCATGGTTTTGCAGAGGACAGCAAGTTGGTGAACCAGCCTGTAGAAAGCGGACGTTTCTTTTCGCCGTCCTCCTCCGACTCGCCGTCGTGGAGGAGGAACTGCGTGGAAGCCACTGATGTGGGTGAGCCCAAACCAGGCGCCAGGCAGTCCTGCTCCTCGGCCTCCCCGGGCGAGTCCAAATTCCAAGAGCTTTGAGGTTTGTAGCCTCCGGAGCACGCGGCTTGGGGATCTTGGGACGAGTTGTCACATGACGCTGCGGGTTGCCTCTGGGGGCGGTAACCACCTCCGCCGGCTGCCATTTCGACCTCAGATGACCCCTGTTGATCTGTGTGGAAGACCAGACACGACCCTGAAGTTTGGATTCCCGTGTAAGTCACGTCGGTTTGCCCGGAGTCCATTGAAGACGAAGAGGAGTCCGAAGAGTCCGGGTAACGCGGCCTTATGGGGCGCTCGTCGATCATTTGGTCGTAGTAGCGTAACGACGTTGGCTCGTCCGTGTCGAGCGGCCCGTCTCCGATCATCTGATCCTCTTCCTCCTCATCCTCTTCGGGAATGACCACCAGCACTTCTTTCAGGGAGTCCGATTCGGGCTTCTCGACGACATGGACCAGGTTGTGGGGCGATGGCCTCACATCCAGCGGACCCTGTCGGGTTCAGTCAATCAATGATCAAAGATGGAAGCGAGTTACGGTATAGTTTAACCCTGGAGAACCCAAGAACCCTTTTCTTCTTTGGAAAATTATGAATTATACATTAAATGACTGCTATAAGTTCACTGAACACCAAAATATATGTTTTTTCAATTTTAACCCTTTTTTTTAACTAGCTCAGAGTTGCTAATTTATCAAAAAATATATATAAAACATACTCCTAGACATTGTGCAACATGATATGAAATAGATTAACAAAAAAAACACAATTTTATCATCTGATGGTTTGCTGAGAAGATGGTTTTGTTTGGATTAATATCCAGCGGCTCATGTAAGTGCAATGTTCATCCACTAGATGGCCCCATGCAGGGGTCAGAAGTGGCACGCTGGACTTTTGAAGTTAAAGTTGTAAAAAAATAAAAAATAAAAAAATGTCTGTTATTTGAGTAGCAGAATTTATAGGGGCCAAATTTGACCCCGTGGGTTCTCCAGGGTTAAAAATAAAAATAAAAATACATATAGACCTGCATTACAAATTGTCAGTGATTAGTGCCACGTTTATTATCGTAGTTTATTTACAGTTAGTATAAATCAGTCATCATCATTTGTGGATTTAGAATTTAGCAGCAAAATCCACCTGTCCTCTCAGGGGGCGGCCATTTTGCCACTTGTTGTCAACTGAAAATGACATCACAGTTGCTCAGGGCTCAGATAAAACGACTAATCCCAGCTCACCTGTTTTCTGAATTTGGTCATGTGACGTTCGTAAGCTGAGCCGTGATTGGGCGTTAGGCCTACCTTCGCCTTGAGCAACTGTGATGTCATTTTTACTCAACAGCGAGTGGCAAAATGGCCGCCCCCTGAAATGGATTTTTTTTTTAAAGTGGATTTTGCTGCTTAATTGATATTCCTTGAACGCAACCTTATTCAGAATGGATTTTTAGACTAAGTGTATTGAACATTATTATCGTCAAGAATTTTTTTGGGAGGGGGGGGGGGGGGTGACTTCCGCTTTAAGAACTCTTGTTTAGATCAGTCATTCACAAACACAGCAAACCAGTGTGCCATGAAAGATCATAAAGTTTTGCCTAACTGGTCTGTAAATCATGATAACAGAACAATTAAACACAAAGATATAAAAGGTACAAATAATCCATGTATCCACTTGTTGCCATTCATATAACAGAATAAGACTTATTCCGTTGGTGGTGTGTTATGAGATTCATGTAAAATATGTAAAAACATTGACAAAATGGTGGCCATACATTTACTGACACGTACCTGTGTCCTGGTCCAGTCGTCGTTCAATTTGGGCTGCGGTATGTCTGGATAGAAGGCCGTCTTTACCCTGATGAGAACAAAACGGAAAATGTTATTGTGTCAAAATAAAAACATCCCTTTAGCATTAATCATGTCACATGCTCAAATAAAAGGTGCACTGACTCACCATTTCCGTTTCTTATAGCAAAGGAAGGTGACGATGGATAGCAATAATGCGAGCGATCCGAGAGATGTCAGCATTTCCAGGATGAGCCAATCAGCTTGAAGGAAGAGAACATAGGAGAAATGACTGCATAATAGGGCTGGGAATCTTTGACTGTCTCACAATTCGATTCCGATTTTTGGGTCTGCGATTCGATTCAGAATCGATATTCGATTCAAAATGACTCGATTGGCAATGTTTTCTGCTTCAATTTATAGATGTGCAAAGAATTGTCTCGATCTACTCCTGTCTGACTCGCTAATGCTAATTAGCGCGCTGCTCGTGGCACTTGTATTACTCGAAAGAACGACTATTCATACAAAACACTTCAGGGATGTGTACAGAGAAGCATCTTAACATTACTGATTGACATATGGTCTTCCTACACTGCAAAAAAAAAACTTTTATTGGAATAACTTGATCATGACTTTTTGCTTCTATGTGGCTACAACTTAACAGTGTATCAGAACACGTGAAACCACACTGCCCCTAAGTGGCCAAATCGTGTACAACATGAACAGTGCTCCCAATAAAGGCACACACAAACAAGGTCAAGACAGTATAAAATAATTGAAATAAAATCGATTTAGGGACATTTCAAATCGATTCTGAATCGTACTAAATGAGAAGCATTTTTTTTTTTGCCACGCCCCTACTGCATAAGTATATTCACAGGGAGTAATCGCAAGTATTTAGAGGGTGCACATACCTAACTGCTCCACTGTGATGGAGGTGGTGGCGCCCGTGTCCTCGCCTGCTGAAGTGTACGCTTTAACTGTGAATTTATAGGAGCCCTTGGAGAGACCCTTAACCGTGTACTTCCTGCTTCCTTCTCCCGATAGATTGGCTGCGAGGACGGACAAGATGAGGAAGAGCACAAGAGGATGTAGCGGTAAATGTTGATGCACTCAAACACTGCTAGACTGTTAGAAAAAGGCCGGTATATACCGAGTAGCATAAGCTGGGAGTCACTTCTGAGGTAAACGTTGTAGCCCAAGATGTATCCTCTCCTGCTGGCCTCCGGCATGGCTTCCCACGTCAAGAGAACGTCCGAGTCCTGCTGACTGATGAGCAGGTGCGGGACGGCTCTGGAGGGAGCTTGAGTGAGGAAGGTATGAAGGTCGTTTGAAAGTCAATGACATTTTGAAAAGGAATGCTGCTTCGGTGGCAAAAAAAAAAAAAAAAGTTGGTGCTACTTACCCAGTTCTTGCATGTAGCCCTGCCAGCACTGCAGCAGCTCTGAGGAGCAGCTGAACAGGGAGATGTTGTACTTCACACCTGGCTGGAAGTTGACTGACGAAGGGATAAGAGATTAGTCATTGGTTTAAAAGTAAAAATCCCCAAATGTAACGATGAAAGCCAGCTTCAGAAGTGTTTAATCAAATGCAAAGGTCACATCACATTCCAACTCAGGTTGTGTCTGTAAATAACCCCAAATAAATTTCAGCTGTTCAGTTGGATTTTCCTGACATTGTACTTTGCTTTCTATGAGAACCCTGGGGGGTTTGTGATAAAACTGACTGGGGGTGTGCCCAAAAAAATCGATTCTCATTTAGTACGATTCACAATTGATTTTAAATGTCCCCAAATCGATTTTATTTCAATTATTTTATACTGTCTTGCCTTTGATTGTGTGTGCCTTTATTGGGAGTGCTGTTCATGTTGTACTCGATTTGGCCACTTAGGGGCTGTGTGGTTCCACGCGGTCTGATACACTGTTAAGTTGTAGCCACATTAGAGAGTAGAAAGAAAAAGTCACAATCAAGTAATTCCAATAAAAGTTGTTTTTTTGCAGCGTGGAGCCGTTCTTTCAAGTGATAAAAGTGCCGCGAGTAGCGCGCTAATTAGCATTAGCGAGTCAGACTGGAGTAGATCATTCCGATTCTTTGCACATCTATAAATTGAAGCAAAAATCATTGTCAATCAAATCATTTTGAATCAAAAATCATTCTCAACCGAAAATCGATTCTAAATCGAATCGCAGACCCAAAAATCGGAATTGAATCGAATTGTGAGACATTCAAATATTCCCAGCCCTAAAATTGACTGATTTTAACTGTTCATAATTTCTTCCAACTTGTCTAAGGCCCCAGGTCCAAGCATGGCATTCTTTCATTTATTTATTTCATTCTTTAAAGAAAAAGAAAAAAAAAGAGAGATGAAAGGGGGCAGAAAGAAGCAAAAGATAGAACATTTGCCTCTAATTAACACAAAATGAATGACAGCTATGGTCAAGTTACACTTACACAAAATAACCGTTTTACAAAATTACCAAATAAATGCAATAACCTAGTTAACTGCTACATATCAATATCATGTGTTTAATTTTTTTTTATAAATAATTCCATAAACTGACCTCCTGGATTGAAATACATCTTTCTTTTTGTTTTGTTCTATACTTTATATATATTTCTTAATTTATACTCACTTTCAATTTTTAAAAATCTATTTTGCAAGTTATTTGGTCAAATTTGATGATGGGCTTTATACGTAATTTTGAGGCGGTTATTTCCATCAATTTATTAAATTTTAAGGATTTTAATTATGAATATTGGGTTTGTATAATCCCTATATCCGCTTCCATTAATGACTCGAACAGCACGTTTTTTTTGTAAAAGAACGGTTGGTTCGGTCTATGTTTTACAAGTGCACCCCCCCATACTTCTTGATTGAAAGGTTAACGTTGTCAGGAAAAGCCTACTAGAACAACTGAAATCTACCGGTAATAGTGGTAAATCACAGGCACTTTTAATGTTGATAAATGTGTGCTGGCTTGTTTGAATGTGAATGATATATTGTAAACATCCCAATTTTTAGAGGGGTCTCAGTTATTTATTTTTGACTTCCCCTCTCTCAAAGCTCATGTCGCTTGAAGTACCTGACTCAATGGAAGTATTTGTGTTCCCCGTTGCCACCTTGACCCACTCCACCTGGCAGTCCTGCTGGCAGTGGGCATCGTGCCACTCTATGACATAACCGCAGCTGGAGTTGGTGTCATCCTGCCAGGCCAGGGGGAAACCTGTGTCCATATAGACCACCCTCTGGCACCTCTCTAGTAGAAAAAATAATAATAATACATTTAAAAAAATATAAATTTTTTAAGTATTTTTAATTAGATTTTCTCAGACGTTCTTACTCCGAATGATGTCATTTTTTTGTGTGATACTTAAAATATCAATACCTTTTAGACAGCGAGACACAATCTCTTTTAATTGATCGCATTAGCTTAGTAAATCTGTACAGTACACATAACCCCCCTAGCTGTGACCTTACCTGCGACACGTAGAGGGATGGTAACACTTGCGGGCAGCGAATCCCCAGCAGCGTTCTTGGCAACGACGGCGGCCATGACTTGGTTGTCGTTGGTGAAGGCGGAGATTCGCGTGAGGTTGATTGGCAGCGTGAACGTGTCTGGAGGAAGCGTTTCGGTGTGCTGCAGATTCTCTTCGGGGCTCCAGAGCGTCACTTCGTAAGACGTGATGGGACCGTGGCTTTCTCGGGCTGTTAGAGGCTAAAGAGGGGCAAGGTTTTGAAACTTGGTTACCTAGTGCAGACTAATTAATACCTACTGTAGCTGTTACAGTGGCTTTAGACAGTCAATGCAGGTAAATAAAAGTAAAAACAATGATATCACAATATATTATTTGAACCCTTTTTTTTTTTTTAAATCATAAAACCTTGTACAAGTTAAAAAAAATCAGTTGGCTACATGTGTATGACAAACCCACAAATTAATACTTTGCTGAATTATTTATCTTTTTCTTCAATTACAGCATTCGTTACATAAATAAAATGTCCAATTCATATGTTTTTTGTTTTTTTTTGAAAGTGCAAATTATCATGGTAGCATTCATTGGAAAACTAAAAACTTAAGGAGCAAACATGGTTAATTTTGAATATATGAATATGCATATGAACTCACTTAAATGATACATAAATTATATATATTTTTTTTAAATCACCTTCCAAATGATCTGACCGGAGTTGTCATTGTTGATATGTATCCACACATCAAGCTGGTCTGGAACTGTAATGGAAATTGAAATGATGGTTAGCAATAGGGGTCATTAAATGTCTCACGATTCGATTTAATTCCAATTTTTGGGAGTGCGATTCGATTCAGAATCGATTTTTCGATTGAGAACGATTTTTGATTCAAAATGATTTGATTGACAATGATTTTTGCTTCAATTTAAAGATGTTCAAGTAATCGTAATGATCTACTCCAGTCTGACTCGCTAAAGCTAATTAATGCGCTACTCGCGGCACTTTTATCACTCAAAAGAATGGCTCCACGCTGCAAAAAAATTTTTTTTATTGGAATAACTTGATCGTGACTTTTTCCTTCTACTCTCTAATGTGGCTACAACTTAACAGTGTATCAGACAGACCGCGTGGAACCACACTGCCTCTAAGTGGCCAAATCGGGTACAACATGAACAGCGCTCCCAATAAAGGCACACACAAACAAAAGGGAAGACAGTACAAAATAATTGAAATAAAATCGATTTGGGGACATTTAAAATCGATTCTGAATCATACTAAATGAGAATCGCGATTCTTATGAGAATCGATTTTTGAGCACACCCCTAGTTAGCAAGTTCACACCTTTTAATTGTCAAATACAAAAAAATGTAAATGCAGTTAAATGGCTATTTATTTCATTTACAAACATGGATCTACAGTAAATAAAGGTATTCAAAACCATACATCCATCCTTACCATCCATATTTGTTTTGATAGTAAGAGATTGACTCCAGTTTCCCCACTTCCAGAAATTCTGCTGGGCACCACAACGGACTTTAATGTTGTACTCCTCATTGGGATAAAGCTCCAAAAGCCGCATCGTCGTCAGTCCGACCCCTGTGAAGGTGCGCTGGACAACATTTTTAACACTTGTAAGACCACATTATTGAACATGAAAAGAAACAATGTTGCTGGGCAAAGGAAGCAACTGACCTTTGCTTTGTTGCCATGTGAACTGAGCTCCACCTGGCAGACAAGCGGCAGGGAAATATATCTGTTATAATCCCAATTCCACAGCAAGGTGGCATTCCAAGCATTGACGACAGCGCTCAGGTTCGCAGGTGCCACCGGGTACACTGGGATGAGAAATGTAATTTAGATAGATTTGCATTTCATCTTTAGAATTTTAACAGTTAAGTCATTCACTGCCATTGACGGTTATAGACGTCAAATATTCATTTGAACTATTTCAATTGGTTTAACATTTTTTTCCACTTTTGTTAACAAGAGTATGAAAACCTATAATTTTTTATTGTACATTTAGAACAGATATCAATTTTTTGATTAAGTCATGCAATTAATTACGATAAAAAAATGTAATTGCCCGACGCTCCTAATTTTTAATAATCTTTTCTTTTTTTAAATCACGTCAGGCGATTAAATTTTTTAATTGTAATTAATCGCATGACTTCAATAGGAAACTCACGTTCATTCATAAATTTTATATCTGTTCTAAGTGTACAATAAAAAAAAATTCTAGGTTTTCATACTCTTATTAACAAAAGTGGGGAAAAAAATGTTAAGCTAATAGAAATAGTTCAAATGAATTTTTGACGTCAACAGCCGTCAATGGCAGTGAATGAGTTAAAAACTCATTGCTGTGTTTCGCAATGAGGTGAGGCCGAGCCACTCACCTCTGTGTCGGATCTCAGCTGAATCCAACACGCTGTCCCGGCCGAGAGGATTCACAGCTTGCAGCGTCCAGTTACCCTCCCACAGCGCTGCACTGCACGTCCTCAAATTTTCGACCAAGGTGGCCTCGTCACATTTCCTACGAAAGTAAAAATGAATCATATTAGACAGTGAACTGCCATTTGGTTGAGACAAAATAATACACTGTTCTCTTTGTCGCTGGACGAACGTTGCTTAAAAATTGATGTTTGCGATATCACACACATGCAAAGTACCTGTCGTTCATCGAGTAGATTGTTCTTCTTCGCTTGCCGTACAGACGTGTGTCTCGCACTTCTTTCCACTGGCACACGGCCGAAGTCAAATCCCGAGTTTCGCAATGAAAATCACTGAGTAGAGGAGGATCTGGGGAAATAATAGTAAAGTAAGAAGGAGAAACGGGGAAAAATGTTGAGTCTGGGTGGAATGGCCACTTTACCCTAAGCACGACGCACCAATGGATAATCAGACGATTGGTTATGGAAAAATTTATTTTTTTTTGTGTTGGGGAAAATAAAAGGCCTTTTTGGGTATTTTTTTGTGCAATATTGCAAAAAAATCTGGCCAAAAAACAACACCTTCAAATTAGATCATTTATTTAATTATTTTTTCTTTAATTTCATTATTTCTCAGCATTCGTTTTGATCCTTTTGTCTTCTACTTAAGGAACCCATTTTTTCTGATTGGCTAACAAGTTGAAGTTAAAAATATCCACCAATAGCTTATACAGGCAACGGGACAAAATGACCAACACTTGCTCCAAAAATTCAACTTAACTAGCACAAATGTGAAATTATTTCTTATGGAAGATTTTAGAGGCATTTGAAGTGCTCATTCCATGCTTGTTTTTTTTATTTTTAAAACTCTTTTTACTGCCACACGTTATCCAGAAAACAACCCCGACAGTGCCAGCCAATTTCGAGCATTTTAACTCATCTTTCAAGGCAAAAAGAATATTGTGTACTTTGACTACATAAACATGGTGGGTACCAAATGAAAGATTGCGTTCCATTCTTTCATTAGAAAACAAAAGTATATTTCTAGTTCTACCTTATTCTGTTCTTTGGTAATTTCGAGTGACATTTAGTGAAAATTGAAAAGATAAGGAGAAAACAAGCTTTTTGTGAAAAGATACATTTTCTTCACAATATTTTTTGTTTAGTGACACTCTGTGAATAGATTTAATGTGACAAAGGCTTTGATCATTTACGTCATCCTTGAAAACATTCTATTTCATCACATTGGTCATGTTTCAATGTAATTCCATACTATTGGGAGCCCTTTGAAAAGATACAATGCTGCCATCTGGTGGCCATAGTTAGTGGACGTTTGTGATTTCACAAGTCCATTAAGTAGGCACTTCTACTGCCTATTGAGAAAAGAAAAAAAACGGAGTAAACGTCAATTAAAGCTTTTGGCGGGATTCATTTGGATTTTAGTATACGTCATTAAACGTTTTTGGCGGTAAAAGAGACAAAGATGGCGGGCAATTCTCACATTGCTGTATGAAATAACTTAAGCATGAAAGTAGCATGCACTGAAATCACAAACTAATTTGCAACTCTTACTCGTAAAATTAAAGCAATGAGATGAATGTTTTTTCTGGAAAACAACAAAATACAGTTGATGACCCTAAAGCAATGATTTTTTTGCTACACCCTCCCCAAGAGAAGAAAATATTTCGCAAACCACAACTCTCTGCTGCGTCAATAAATAGTGTCATTTGTCTATAAAATTGTTGTAAGTATACCTCTACATAGGAGCTAATATCTTTGCACACATTGACAATGAGAGCAACACTGCCACCTACTGCAGTGGCTGTCCAATTACACTTTGGTAAACTTACATCCAACAAAGACCACGGCTCCCGACAGTTTGTTCTTTTCCTTGTTCTTGCAGATGACGTTGGTCCCGGTCCTGTTTGACGGAGCCTGATGAGTCACCGTGACGCCGTAACTCCGCCGACTCAGCCGCGTGGCGTTCACGGCTGCGTTGCCGTAATGCATCGAACCGAAGATCCGCCCTTCCGCCACAATGCAGCAGAAGGTGGTGCTGTCCCCCGCACGCACGATTCTATCCTGGGGGTACATCTGGAACTTCTCGTTGGTGGGCAGATCGTTTCCTGAGGAAGGAAAAATGAGAAGAGGAAGAGAATCGTTCAAAGGGCGGAAAGGTATAAATAGACATGTTTGGTGTATTCAAGCAAAGAGGTTTGACCTTGGAGGATTTGCGCGTCGCTCCATTCACTCGTCACCGTCCCCTCTCTGGAGCGGATTTGGACAGACAAGGAGGTACATTCGAGAGGTTCTGCTGAGGTCCAATTCCACTCGTACCGACCGGTCGTCTGGTTTAGAGTCGCATTCAGCGAGTCCTAAAACATCATAGTAACAAATTAACTGCAGTGTGCTCACAACTTAACTCTTTGACTGCCAAAAACGTTTAATAACGTTTAGTAAAATCCAAATGAGGGCTGCCAAAGACGTTAAAAGACGTTAACTATGTTTTTTTTTTGGAAACGGGTGGAGGAAAGCCTTGGCCAGCTGTGCTGAAAGTATCAAGCATATCGAGTTAGTATAATGACTATTTTTGGGCACTAGATGGCAGCGATGACTCTCTTTGGACAAGTGTCAAATTCACTAGAGTGCATGAAATAATACCGTTTCACAAAAAGCTTGATTTCTCCGTATTTTGGTCCAAAACAAAGCATTTGGGTGAAACTAACCATTTTCTATTGTTGATTACTGAAAAACCGAATAAGGTAGAAACAAACTTTTTTTTCTGATGAAAGATGAGAGTTCAATCTTTCATTTGGTAGAATGTGTGTTTCCATAGTCCAAACACAAAATTTTCTGTGGACCTTGAAAGATCAGTCAAAATGCTTAAATCAGCTGGCACCCACAGCATCCCTTTTCTGAAAACGGTTGGCAGTCATAGAGTTAAAATGGTCGTTAAAAAAAAAAATACATTTTGAGAGGCAGGGTACATCTTGGGACTGCCAATCGTCGGGTATCTATTCTAGAATCAGACTCTGGCAACATCATTCAAAATAAGAATTGAGAAAAAGAGAATATTCCTCACATAGAAGACTGTTTCATTGAGTTCCGTCCTGAGGATGATCGCATCAAACGTCGTGGCGCCGCCTCCCAGCCAGGAAATGGACATTTGCTGCGTGTTCATATTGGGAGCCAGTTTTACCTGCTGGGGTACGGTCAGGTCTGAGAAGAGAAATAAGACAACAAACAAAAAAAGCCTGAATCTTTTGCTCGTTATTGCGCAAGTTCAGCCCGATGTGATGGAAGATTCCTACCATTTTGTGCATGAGTTTGTACCACTGAAAGGAGGCAACAGATGAGCCAGACAGGCCAGCAGCTGGCTTGTAATTGAGGCATGGCGAGTGACTGTTTGTGGGGCCGTTCCACTATGGCAGCACCATGCTGTTGGCAGAGCACCCTGCGAGAGCTTAAAAATACACAGATACAGACATTTAGTTGAGTGAAGTCATTTATATGCACAAGATCTTTTGTTGGACTTTTGAGAAACGAGCGCCTGCTTTTCCCGCACGTCAACTCTATCTTGTCCTAACTGGAAGAGCCAGCCCTCAACAGCGCATGTACCAACCTGAAGGATAAACCAAGCCACAGGACAAAAATACATTTGTCACAATATTTGCGCACTTGCGCAACAAGGTCTCGATCCAAAATTATATAGCGCGGACCTCATGTCTATGTCCTTTAACTAATAAAAAAAAGATAGGCATGCCAAGTGATAATGTTGCTCTCCAGTCCAGAAGGTGGCGGTATTTCACAGTACAATGCTTTTCATCGCAGCTCCCTCTACTAGATATGGTGCTGTCCTACTTTGCCACAACTCCAAAGAGTGAAAATATGTTCCCGGATGTGCACCTTTGACTCATCTGCAGCAAAATTGTATGGGTATATATATCCTATGCCAAGCAGGGTTATAATAGATTTTTCATCATAGTTAGCTTTTATTCCGTTTTGTTATTCTAAAATTTAGTTAGTTTTAATTTGTATTCAGAGTAGCTGTGTTAGTTTCTATTCATCTTTCATTCATCGTTTTTATTTGTTTTAGTATTAGTTTTTTTCTTCCTATTTTGTAGAGTTCTTGCATGAAGATTATAAAAACATCACAGTAAAAATTCATCAAAGTTAGTTTTTATTCCGTTTTGTTATTTTAAAATTTAGTTAGTTTTAATTTGTATTCAGAGCAGCTGTGTTAGTTTCTATTCATCTTTCATTCATCCTTTTTATTTGTTTTAGTATTAGTTTTTTTCCCTATTTTGTAGAGTTCTTGTATGAAGATTGTAAAAACATCACAGTAAAAATTCATCAGTTAGTTTTTATTCCGTTTTGTTATTTTAAAATTTAGTTAGTTTTAATTTGTATTCAGAGCAGCTGTGTTAGTTTCTATTCATCTTCATTCATCGTTTTTATTTGTTTTAGTATTAGTTTTTTTCTTCCTATTTTGTAGAGTTCTTGTATGAAGATTATAAAAACATCACAGTAAAAATTCATCATAGTTAGTTTTTATTCCGTTTTGTTATTCTAAAATTTAGTTAGTTTTAATTTGTATTCAGAGCAGCTGTGTTAGTTTCTATTCATCTTTCATTCATCGTTTTTATTTGTTTTAGTATTAGTTTTTTTCTTTCTATTTTATAGAGTTCTTGCATGAAGATTATAAAAACATCACAGTAAAAATTAATCAAAGTTAGTTTTTATTCCGTTTTGTTATTCTAAAATTTAGTTAGTTTTAATTTGTATTCAGAGCAGCTGTGTTAGTTTCTATTCATCTTTCATTCATCCTTTTTATTTGTTTTAGTATTAGTTTTTTTCTTCCTATTTTGTAGAGTTATTGTATGAAGATTATAAAAACATCACAGTAAAAATTCATCAGTTAGTTTTTATTCCGTTTTGTTATTTTAAAATTTAGTTCGTTTTAATTTGTATTCAGAGCAGCTGTGTTAGTTTCTATTCATCTTTCATTCATCGTTTTTATTTGTTTTAGTATTATTTTTTTCCCCTATTTTGTAGAGTTCTTGTATGAAGATTGTAAAAACATCACAGTAAAAATTCATCAGTTAGTTTTTATTCCGTTTTGTTATTTTAAAATTTAGTTAGTTTTAATTTGTATTCAGAGCAGCTGTGTTAGTTTCTATTCATCTTTCATTCATCGTTTTTATTTGTTTTAGTATTAGTTTTTTTCTTCCTATTTTGTAGAGTTCTTGCATGAAGATTATAAAAACATCACAGTAAAAATTCATCAAAGTTAGTTTTTATTCCGTTTTGTTATTCTAAAATTTAGTTAGTTTTAATTTGTATTCAGAGCAGCTGTGTTAGTTTCTATTCATCTTTCATTCATCCTTTTTATTTGTTTTAGTATTAGTTTTTTTCCCTATTTTGTAGAGTTCTTGTATGAAGATTATAAAAACATCACAGTAAAAATTGTGCAGTAAAAAAAAAATATCAAAACATAATGAAAAAGAACATAAAGAAAGCAAATTGTTTTATCAAATGTACTTATTCAACATGCCATAGTGTTCGTGTGTAGAATGTGTGTGTTTTTAAGGGGCGCGGCCTAGTGAAGCGAAGTCACAAGCTGGATTCGGAATCTCTACTTGTGAATCTTCTCATTTTTTTTTTTATTTGTATCTGACTGTCACCCATTGAAAATCCATTGAAAATGATAGCTCTTTTTTCCCCCCCACTTCACTCGAGCAGGGGCACTGAAGCTCACTTGTGACTAAAATTTTAGCTCTCAACACAAAGCAAAAAACAATACCTTGCTTCCAGAGAGCAGCATAATGTTCAAAGCACCTAATATGTTTACTTTTATGCTTACAGTGGGACTCAAAACTGAATATTATTATGTTGTGAGTGCGTATTCAATAAAGAAAACCTTTATTCTTCGGGACCTATTCATGCATCAGCTTATGGAAAGTCACAGAGCAGTCTTCTTTCCCAAATTCCATTAGCATTTTTAGCTAACACATGGTCCAAAGAAGTTAAAAATAATAATAATAATTTAAACGCGAAATAATACTCCTCAACTGGAAAAAAAAAAGGGCATGATTTTTTCACTTGTAAGAATCCCATACAGACATTTACTGCAAGTCAAGTTTATCAACAAGGTCAACCCCACATTCAAGTTTATCAACAAGGTCAACCCCACATTTCAGTTTGGCTTAAGAATCATGTCAATAATTGCAAAAAAAAAAAATGCACTACACAGTCCAGCTGGAAAAGGGAGGATAAACAAATTGGTGCTAAAGCATTAGGGAGGATACCATATTTAAAGCCATGAACTTGACGAACCTGTGTGTTTGTGTAACCAATTCTCGGATGTGTTCTGTTCAACTGCAACACAGGTGCTTTAGTTTCCCAATTGGACAAGCTTGGACACGCATGACAAAAAGAAAACACGCAGGTCGTATCATTCAATCCATTATTGCAACACACACCGTGCCTACACTTTGACTTAAAATGATGAGCTTGTCATTTATTCCATCTAAAATACTTCCAGTTGATATGGTTTGATAAAAATTCAAAGTCATAGCATCACATAAATACAGCCCGTCTGGACTCATTGTTTCCCACACGCGTGTCAGCGCCACGATGTTTTTTGAACTGGTTGCAAGCTTGGTGGCCCCCCCCCCCCCCACATAAAAAGATCCTGAAGCTGAATACGCCTTCCAGCCCCCACACCACACATGAGCTGTAGGTCCAGTGATTGGAAGCGAGACAATGGGCAGATTCTGGGAAATACACCCAAGAAACTGATAGCTCTAAAAGCTCGCCACACGCGTCCAAATCAATACTTGTTTGCAGGCCAGCAGCGATAAATGCGACCGCAGATGAGGCAATTACGAGAACGTGGTCAGCACTTAAAAACCAAGCCGGGAGCTTCATCTGTATGCCAGCAGTGTTCCTGTTTTAGACAAGACTTTTTCCTCGCCTCAACACCTCGGACTTTGTCTTTTTTTTTTTTTGTATGTCCCCAGAGCTACGGGAAAATATGGCGAAATGCTGTGTAAAGTGCAGGACCGCAAACATTTCTCAGAACCCAAATTTGTTTAAAGGCCTTTTTGTCCTGTCTTTTTTCTAAGAAAAACTGGACAACAGTAAGACCTTGTTGTGCCCACCTAAAAGAGTTTCCAGCCTTTTCATTCCAGTCCGGAAGCCCCACAGAACTTCAACTCACTTGGTCGAATTTATTTACTTTTTTTTTTTTTAATATACAAATTACTCAATATAAAGCAGGGAACCATAAGAAAAATGACTTTTAAAATATGAATTCATTATATATATATATTTTTTTTCCTTTTTTTTTAACAGTCTTGTAAGTGTGAAAAGATGGCCTGTCTTTTGGAATAATTTATGGTTGCAGCTATAAAAAAAAATTTGAATTGAGTATTTTTAATGTTATTGATTGAGTACAAAAGCTGGTGCATTATTAAACAACAAGAAGAAATAATGCATAACGGGAATGAAAGGCCTGTTAAGAAGACTAAGCCATTGGCTTTTATTTTGGAAAAAAACAACCACAACATACACAGCCAACTCCAATTGTTGGTTCCGAAACACAATTCAACACAAATACGTTTCCATGACTTTCATGCCAACATCAGGCTACAGCCACTACAAATACAAATACAGTGTAGTGATGATAGACTATATTAAATTACCTACGATTGATGTTTAGGTAACAACTATGTGCTCAAATCTCGAATCGTCATAAACATGCTGCATTAATGATCCCAAACTTTGGACAGTCTGTTTTCTACAATCTACATGATTTGTAGGCCTTTACCATCATGCAAACTTTCTCCCGCCAAGCAGAAGAGTAGTGAATTCTTCAGTCATCATTTTTTTTTACCCCCTTTTGCGATCATGTGAGGCAGTGTGGCACCCCATAACGCAACATATAACATTACTTCAAATTTGCTGGCAAAATAAGAAGTTAACAGAGCAGAAAAACAGGGTGGGCACATCCGAGTAATAAACAAAAAGTCCACTCGCTTAAAAAAAGGGCGGCTGTGTCCATGCAATAACATCTTCCCGAGCCCTAGAATAAATAAAATCTGGATATGCTGACCATTCGTGGGCCGTCATGTGACTCATGTGACCACGGTGGTCCATCTTTTGGAACCAGTGGAAATAAAAGCACCAAAGAAAAAGGGGCACCATATGGTGCAGTTACTTAGGTATAAAAAGCAGTCTATTTACCATTTCAGATGTGCAACACAATAAATGAAACTGCGGGTACATATGAGAGAAAAATAAATCACTTTTTCGGGTATGTGTTGCTATTCTGAAACATGAGCCACAATCCTGATCCCGACCTTTGAATGGGAACTAGAGGACGACCGGATGCTTTTGGACAAAGTAAATTCACAGACGTGTGTGTGTGTGTGCGTGCGTGCGTGTGTGTGGGCGTGTGTGTGTGAAAATGCCAGTGCTCTGACATCACTAGCAAGAGGACATTCAGTCCAGTGTGTGAAGCTGTTCGACTCAATCAGTCCTTCCTTCCTTCCTCTTCTCTGTAGCTCTTTATGCATTTAACATCTGCAAAGGCACATTTTTTTGTCTAAGAAATTTCTTTGGCTAGGAAGACACTTAATATTTAGAAAATTCAAAATACCAGTGCGATTATTTTACTATTTTCAGATGAATAATTGGGCATGAATATAGATGTACACAACAATTGGTTGTAGTTCATAAATTAAGTGACATAAATTTTTATTTTCTATGAGTGCATATGAAGAGGAAAAGGCTTACCAACGTCCATAATATCCAAAGCATTGAAGTGATCGTTCTAATATTTTCAGAAGATGAAGTTGGGCATGAGTAAAGATGTGTACATGAATTATGTGGTGACAATCCTATCAGTTTTCAGACAAAAACGGCATTACGCTTATTCACATTAAGCGATTTAGATTGTCTCTTTTGGAGGCTTGGGCTACATTTGCCACCTATTGTCGCTGTATGTTTTAAAAAAAAAGTTTTTTTCTTTTCCTATAATAGCAAATTAGACCATGAAACAAATACAAAAAATATTTGCTATGTTTAAGCACAACACTGCTTAAAAAAATGCTCAAAACAGCGCTGCCCAAGGTAATATCATTATTATTTGTGACTTTTAATGTTATTTTTTTCCAGGTCATCAGATGCCATTGATTATTTTCGCAGGATTATTCTTGTACACACTGCTTAATCGAATATTAAACATTATTATTGTTTTTTTTTATGCAATAAGCGGCGTGTTTCTTTAAGGTGGTTTAACAAGCACCCGCCTTGTCATAAACCTACTTTGTCATCCGATATGAACAGAGCTACGAGTGGAGAGAAAGAAACCACGAGGTGGTGTAACAGGAGCTCCTATCTGTAATGGTCATTAACGTCTCTTGATTTTCCATTACCAAGACACACTAGAGTCAAGTATAAGAAAACCTTACAAACTTATTCAGTGCACACAACGAGTAAGAGGAACGACACTATAATCAATCACACACACGTTATAATTAAAGGGGCAAATAGCTTGTATTAGAAGAAGAGCTCAGGAGAGCTCTTTTTCTTACAAGAGACCATTTTAGTCCTCTGGGGACCTTAAATATATGAAGAAATATGACGTGACAAAAAAACACATGCCACATGCTTATCTATTATATATTCAGAGCATTTGTTGTCTGTCGCCAAGTCACTGCTATATGGGGGACAATTGTTTTTTTGAATACTGTATATTATGAACTGTATGAGTGAAGTTCTTGACCTGCTCAAGGTGTAAAGCGCTTTAAGTAAATAAAATGATCTTGGATGACCTTTAATTTTAAAAACAACATTTTTTTCAACATTTAGAGGACGATGTCAGGTGCACAAATTATACAAATTGTATATATGCTACTTTTGATCCTCCATAGTAGGTCACAGAAAAGGCAGTGCGCATTGCATCGCATCACCAAGGTTAGCATTAGCCAGTGGTCAGCAGCAGAGGCGGAGATGTCGTGACGTCCTCCATGACATTTGAGTCGCATCCATTTTCTGGATTGGTAATATCGTGAAATATTAAGCACATCGGGGTTGTTATAGCGATTTAAATATTTGCCATCTCTTTAAATCGAAAACGCGTATAGGAAGGCCAATGATGCTTGGGGGGGAAACAACAACAGGCCAACAACACGCATACCCGATTAAATGATCATTTAACGGTTATTATGAGCTCACTAGTGACACGAAAATTACCTTCTACGTGGCCACAAATCCTTTATGATGTCGTGGATCACGTAATCCAGCGAGTAAACGATTGGCGCGGTGATTTCTCTGGATTTGATGTGTTACAGTCGTGGGCCCGTGCTGTCTGTCATACCCAATCCCAATGGATAGAAACAGCGTGGGTTGGGATTACTGGAACCCAATGTTTTTGATTGGCGCTTGAACCAACCAATAGAATTCTGAGAAGACAACCGACCGCAAGAAAGGGCGTTGTCGCGGTGCGTTCATGTACCACTGGAAAAGGGGCATCGTTCCCTGAAAGAATGCGGGTGTTGAAAAAGTGAGGTGTTTCGACACCCACATCCCTCATGGTCATTGATGTACCTGACAACTATTACTATGAAGAAATTTGACTATAAATAAACTATTTATTAACTAAATAATAACATTTCTAATCAATTCATATATTTTAGTTTCAAAAGCAAAAATGCTTTCCTGCACTTTCTGCTGTCTTTGTCAAAGTCAGATTTGTGAAGATATCACATTAATGATTAGCTAAAACCTTCAAGTAAATGCTACTTTTAAAATTGTAATTTTACCAAATACTCTTGCTTTGGTTCTGAATGTGGGGATCTGTTCTGGGCAGGGGCAAATGTAGTGGGATA
The DNA here is from genome assembly GCF_051991255.1 of Vanacampus margaritifer. Classification (NCBI taxonomy): domain Eukaryota; kingdom Metazoa; phylum Chordata; class Actinopteri; order Syngnathiformes; family Syngnathidae; genus Vanacampus; species Vanacampus margaritifer. The sequence continues at coordinate 10,144,877 of NC_135434.1, read as the reverse complement.
CATGGTTGTGGGCCACCCCAAAATCATGAAAAATCCACTGTTGTTTTGTTTTGAATCATTGTGCTGATCTCCATATGCAGCGATGCATATGTAGGATTATTATGCAGGATTATTTTCTGTGACTGTCCTGCACTTAATTCGAAATTAGGTGATCATTTTCTGACGATTAAAAAAAATAATCTTTTTTTGTTTACGCATTTTGGTAATTGATAAGGCCCGTTACTTACTACTTTCTTCACAGCTCGGCAGGACAAAAGAAGAAACATATTTTAATTTATTGATTGTTTTCCACCAATCACATATCCTTTGGCAAGGCGCGCCTTAAAATAAGGATTGTTTGCTCCACATTCTGCTCTGCATGTCAAGGTCAATTTAAAAGTTGTTCTTGTTTTGGTTCTGAGGAGTTGTGATAGCTGCTGCTCAGTACATGCCGGCATGAATCCAGTGAAAAACAGCTGCCCAAATATCCTAATTAAAAATATATTTTACTTATTGCTTTATCACCTAATTTTTTTTATTTTTTTATTTTTATTTTCAAATAAATGTAAAAACAATATTTTCACAGTTCCGTAGGTTTTAAAGATTAAAATTATTCCTTTCTTTTCATTTCTCTGAATGCTGCCCTTGGAAGAAGAAATCTGAACACCTCTAGATTAACGGTTATTTTCCCAAGAGGAAGATACACGTCTTTATTATCTGCAAAGAGAAAAAGTATTTCTGCTATTTCTGTGATGATTTAATGTTGATGTTTGAAAAATAAACTTGCTGGGGGAAAGGGCAACGCGGTTTATTTATTTATATATTTATGCTATTGTCTGTTTCTTTAAGAGAAGGGTTAAACTAGATTCAAATCGGAAATCGTGCTATTTGTTTCTGCCAGTGGCAGTTCTGAACTATGATTGTGTGCCCACTATAGGATGTGTATTCCGTACGATAGGGGGCGCGCAAGTATTTAGCATCAAGATGACGGACATGGCATGCGTACAACGAATAAGTGGCCGTCACTTTATTTGAAAGAGCACTCATGCCACAACAACAAACCTTAGGAGTTGACGAAGATTTGAGCAACGAGAGCTGAACAGCCGAAGTTTTTTAAACGTTCAGGTATAAAGTAAACAATGCGTTCAAACATGAAATTGTTTGTCTTGTAAGAGGCGCGAGACCTTACCGTTAGTAGCAGCGCGTTGCTAACAACTTTGCTCTTCTACGTGACAGTTGCTAGGAGGCTAGCGTCTGAAACTGTTTGGTTCCAGAGTCATTTTTCCCGGGAATAATTTATTTATTGAACGTTTCAACCAAAATAAAAGACATTTCGTTTAATTGTTCATTATTTGTGCATCGTCACTCTCTGATATGTATTGCTTACACTAACAAAAGGGCTGCGAAAAGAGAGAACCTAGTGTTCTTCTCCAACTTTCAAGGGGCTTACAAAAAAAATCTAACCGAGTGACTTACTGTTTTGTTTTTTTTAATTCATGAGACATTTGACTGGTGCGATATATACTTAGCAACTTCTAGTCCGAAATATATGGTGTTGTTAATCATGATGATCTGATTCTTTTTCCACCTTCAGCAATGGTCCAGGAGAGTGTTCAGATCAAGAGGCGGGGTGCCCATGACTTCTTGGAATACTACACTTATGCCTGCACCCAACAGCAATCCACCCCCCTCACTGTTGTTAAAGTAAATCTCGACAAAGGCATTCTGGACTTCAATGGAGACAGGGTCAAGTTAGCTGATTGGCCTCCCATCCTGGACTCCATCTCTATCAATAAGCACCTTCTCCAAATTACAATTACTAGCTCGTACCAGACAAGCCACGGGTGTGGAGATATAGGTAAGGCTTTAAAAAGTACATAAGATTGGGCTCCACTGAGTTCAGCTTTGCATCTCTTTGTTAAATGTCACAGATAGGAAGTACTACAAGCCAGTCTTCAGGAAAAAGATCCCATCTATCCGCTCTAAGGATATGACATTCAGGTTGTGCAAAGCTCTGAAGGAGTGTCTGTCAATTTCTCCCAACCTGAAGACTTTAAAGCTTAACGGGCTTCCTCTGAGGGAAAGAGACCTTGTCAACTTGACAAAGGTAAGAATTCAAAAAAAAAAAATTAGCGTGTTGGAATGGATTAATTGTATTTGTATGTATTTCAACAGGGAAAAATGATTTGAGATTGAATTGTTTTGAATTTATGAGTGTGGTTACAGAATGAATCAAACTCAAAAGATATTACCTTATGCATAAAAATGTCGTTCTATTTCAGGGTGTAGCAAAAAGTGTTTCCTTGGAAGCTCTTTCCTTGGCAAACTGTCCTGTCGCAGACGACGGCTTGGAGGGTAAGTGCTTACATATTTGTGACGTGCGTAATCCTTTGCTATTTTCAGTAATGTCAGACAATCTTAAATTGGGTTACATTTTTGTCATTTTAGCAAGCATGTTTTTTTTTTCCATATCTTTCAGTCATTTGCCAAAGTGTGAAGTACTCTACAAGAATCAAAGAAATTGATTTCACAGGATGCAATATCACATGGAGAGGAGCTGAGCACCTCGCCAACATCATCCAGGTGAAATTTGATGTTTGCAATAATACAGTCTTTAACCAATTGTCTAAGCCTCACGTACCCACCTTTTTCCTTCCTAAAACATGTTAGCCAGAACATATGGATTGTTACAAGAAAATATCTCTCACAATTTGGACTTGTATAGCTTATTTCGAGTACATTTTGGGTAGACATTTTTTGCTACTGTTGTTTTTATTTCAGTGGCAATTTTCATATTTACCCTTTCTTATTCATTGAAAAAATTGACACAAATTAATATATTCATGAATGTGAATATGTAGTTGTTGGGGAATCCTTACACTATGGCACAATGTTGTGAATATTTTTGTCTCCATCTAATGGCATGCAAAAATTACAGAAATAAGCAAAATTACATTAATTGGTGCTTTCAGGTGTGGATGTCAAAATTTCCACAAAATCATAAACTATAGTTGCCGAACATTTTAATCAAACTTTATTCTTATTAACATTATCCGCCGACTATTATGACATTATTGTAAAAATCTCACTATTTTCTATTTTCTCATGCAATTATGACTTCATAATTTACAAAATTGCCTCTCTAATGTAAAATGTATTGAAACCCCAAATATTCTTACATTTATAGCCACAATGACACAAACAAACTTGTGTTTTAGCATCAGGGGATGCAGAGGCATGGCTCGGCATGGGCACAATCTTTGAGGTATCAACAGCCCAAATTTGAGGGCATGGGAGGTCTCCGCCGCCTCACCCTGAACTGTAACACTTTGATCGGGGATCTGGGTGCTGCTCGTCTTGCCCGCGAGCTGGCTGAAGACCTCTGGCTTAAAGGTTAGAAGGTGGAAATATGACGACGGCAAAACAAATATCTATGTATGGATATGTAATTAATGTGTGTTTATACATCACCGAATTCTTTAAGATCTTTCGTTGTATGTTTTTGGTGTCCTGAGCAGCTGTGGACCTGCAGAAATGTGGTCTCTCCAATCGAGGAGCTTGCCATCTGCTGGAGGTTTTGAAGACAAATTCTACTCTCTGTGTACTGGATATCCGTAATAATCCTTTAGTTGGTAGGAAGCTGTTAACTACTTTAGTTTTTGTCACCCTATGCTCCTATTTGTATTAATGATTGTTCACTTTACATTGCGTTTTCTTACATTGCATTACATTCACTGCCACAATTTTAATGAAGTTATGATCATTCTCAGCATCGCCATCTAACCAGCCTTACATTATGCAATGCATTTGTGGCAAAATCCCGCTGATATTCGGTGAGATGCTTCGGTTATCTTATCTCTGACCATGCATTTCTAGTTGCATCCATCCTCTTTTCGTTTGGTGTGTGTAGACACAAGCACTGCACTGTGGACCAATAGACAAATACAAACACGCTTTTAACAGATGATGCTGCCCGAATAATCTTAAAAAAAAAAAACAGAACAAAGCTCAACTCATAAAACAAAGTATACATTTTCATGAGAATCATTAAATTTTTACATTTCAGTGCTAAATGTGACCCCCCCCCCCCTCTCTCTCTGTTTTAGACAATGCCATAATTAAGACTATAATAGAGAAAGTACTAATGAAAGCTGAAACACAGACAGTAGAGGTGAGTGGTTTCGGCTCGTGCCCTATAAAGTAATTTTTTACTAGCAAGTAATAAAAATAAATAAATGGCGTGTATTTGTGTGTTCACTGCAGTATTGCTGGATCACACCTGCCACCAAAGAGCAACAAAAAGCTTCTGCTTCTAATCGGCGAGTGCTGTCCAGGGCTTCCACAGAGAGTACCGGTACAATTTACGCTTTCTCTTAAGCCAACACTCAAAAATGTGCTGTACTGACCATGATAAGTGACCTGACAGAACACTTTAATCATTCATGTGGAAAGGCAGTACAGTAAGTCTCAAAATGTTATACAGTGGTACTTGGGCTCCCTCTAGTGGTATGAAAAAAAATCAATTCAGATTTGTATTTAACGTTTAACTAAGTACAATAAATTTCTATTTAATTTCTAAAAATGTATGTGCAGTACATTTTGATTAAAGCATTGTCGATTTTTAAGTGCAGTTGTTTTTCTGTATTTAAGGACAGTGTTAATGTTCAACTTGTGCAATGTGACAGTGGCTTACATTTATTTTAAATATAAGTTTTGGGAATAAAACCTGGCTCATTTTTGACGAACACTTTCTGCAGATCTAGAGTGAATCAACCGTAAGACTCTGTCTGACATCATATTATGCGGTTTCCTAACTTTGACGGCAATATTGCGATCTTGTGCCGCAGCTCCTCAAAAACTGACCTCTACTGGATATGAAGGCTTAGTTTCTACTCCGCTTCAACGATCCGCTTCCTGCTGCAAACATATGCCTCATCATTCCGCTGCACGTGCTGGACGCCAGCGGTGAGGAGACTGTTGAGATACTTCATTGCAAATTAAAAACAAATGGACATAACATTGCACTGGTTGAAGATGACAAGGCAGCAGGTCCCACAATCTGAGTGAGAATTTGCAGCAGCTAAAATGGAATGGCAGAAAATAAAGATTCTCTGTTCCAGATGTGACAGGATCTTTTATTAACACCCCGTGTCTTTGATGACCTGGGTTGCCTATTGACACTGTACTTCGTACCTGTGGCCCCAACGCTCATGAGCTGCTTTCTTATGTTTCAGAGGTTTTCCTCCCGGAGATGCAAAAGCCCACAGTTTCCAGGCAACACAGCATATTCAAAGTCAAGTATGGATTTATATGAATACTTTTATAACTCATTTTACATATGCAATAAGTACTCTTCTGACCCCATATAAGGCTGCGTCCACTGTGAGGGTTACTTTTGCATCTGATTCGGAGGAAGAGGACGGCGGTGAGGAAGAGTGCGAGGCAATAGTGGCGGGGGATCAAAGGCCATCTAATGGAAGCCAACAGGACAGCGACATTACACGGCGGATAGATCATATGCAGGTTAACCAAATCTGGCCCTAGTTTAACAGGTACAACTTTTTTTTTAATGCTGTTTGTGATGCATGTCCTGCAGATGGCACTACAGGAGTGTCGTTTGAGATTAGGGGAGGAGCGCAGGGCCAGACTTAAAGCCGAGTCTTCACTCAGAGAGGTACCAGTGTGCTTTGTTTTGATTGCTACTGAAATCAAATATTGTTTTGAGAGGAACAAAACATGGCAGCAGAACGGCCTAGTGCACATCTGCCTTCCAGTTCTGAGGTTCGGGGTCCGAATCTTGGCTCCGGCCTTCCTGAGTTGAGTTTGCATGTTCTCCCCATGCTTGCGTGGGTTTTCCACAGGTAGCCAAAAACATTCATTGAAGACTCCAAATTGTCCATTAGTGTGATTGTGAGTATGAATGGGGGTTTGATTCTAGTTGTTGAATGAGTGCAACTCACCACTATTTCATGCCAATTTCTCTCCATTTTTACTGTTTTGCTCACAGATTTTAGATCATTAAGTCAATATTATATGAAAAGTACTTTTATTTGCCTTCCAGATGATGTTCGTTAAGAAAAAAAAATCATAATAACAGTTACTCTTGTTATCTAAACAACCACTCTAAAATAACTTTCTTGTCATCATCTTTTTTTCCCCCCCATTCAGTTTGAGCTGGAGAATGCTCGTCTTCGTGATAACAACAACTCCCTGTCCAGGGCACTTGCGGCCATGGGCTCTGTGCCGCCAGACCGCAGGACGCTCGAAGACGAAGACGTGCTGGAGAGCATCGAACGCTCGTTCGCCAAGTTCCACGCTTTCCTGGATCTCGTCAACGATGCTGGGTGGGTAACAAAGATACCCGCCATTTCTATTCCCACACTGCTCTGACACTTGAATATAAGGAAACCACTGAATGCAAAGACATCACGGTTGGAACACTGATTGTTCCGGATATTAAATAAAAAAAAAAAAATGTGTCGGATGCTGTCGGGCCACCAAGACGCTGGCCAGTACACATTTAATAAATTCCGCTGTTTATATTGTGGAATGATTGGTGCACGCTATTTTGTGCCGCTACGGCTAGCTAGCTGATGACCCTGATGTGGCTAAATACGATGCAGAGCCCCAAGTTCTTTTTGCGCCCGGTGTTACACATCATAAGTCCCTAATCATCACCACCATGGCAGCGAATAAGCGATACTTTTGACTAGTAATTTTTATCAAGAAATTATATCGGCTAAGCTATAATGACAGAGATGTCGATGTGAAACACCGAAATAAGTGAATTTGGTGATACAGTACACTTATCACATAGGTCTGCCTGGAACCGAGTAATTAAATAGCGTAGAGTAACCAACTTTGAACAACAAAGTAACAAGCAAATTGAATGCTACACAGCTGCAAAGGACAGGAAATGAACATCGCCATAGATGTCAGCCGAGAAAATGGGCCTATGAGGTTCAAAGTATATTCAAATAAAAAATATTTATAATGTGATATAAGATAAGATAACCTGTATTAGTCCCAGAAGGTGGAAATTGGCATCGTTTCACCAGCAATAGTTGATCTAGGAAATAGAAAAATGCATGCAAAAGAAGACATTTGCAGAAGTACATTGTACTAATTGGAAACCAAAAATGTTGGTCATGCTTAAACCATCTGATCGGATCTCTCATTAACTCATTCACTGCCATTGATGTCAAAAAATCATTTGAACTATTTTTATTAGTTTAACATTTTTTTCCACTTTTGATAACAAGCGTATGAAAATGTAAATTTACAACATAAAAAAAAAATCCTACTTTTGTTAACAAGAGTATTAAAACCTAGATTTTTTAAAATTGTACATTTAGAACAGATATACATTTTGTGATTAATCGTGAGTTAACTATTGAAGTCATGCGATTCATTACGAGTAAAAAAATGTAATCGCCTGACGAGATGATTATTAAAAATTAGGGGCGTCAGGTGATTAAATTTTTTTACTCATAATGAATCGCATGACTTCAATAGTTAACTCACGATTAATCACAAATTTGATATCCGTTCTCAATGTACAATTTAAAAAATCTAGGTTTTTATACTCTTGTTAACAAAAGTAGATTTTTTTTTTAAAAGTAATAGAAATCGTTACAATTATTTCTTTGACTTTTATAGCTGTCAATGGCAGTGAATGAGTTAAAGTCATTTGCTTGCTTGCAAAATGGATTGCTGAGTTCAAATGTTGACTTTTGCAATCTTGATTGATCTGATTTATTACATATTTTTCTTCATTTACTGGATTAAATTCGTCCCCAAACCAGATACAGTACAAATTCCAGTTCCAGTTCAACCCCTATTTTCTTGACTATTTTGTGTTCAAAGTCGGTCATCGTTTACTTCTGCTTTGATGTTGTTTCTTAAGCACTTCCTTTTTCTTTCAGCTTGTAGCTTTCTCTCACTGACCAAGGTCATTTGTGAATCAGCTAGATGTTGGTGAGGGAAAGTATTAGAGTGGGATGGGAGGAGGTTGTTTACCTTTCTTTTTGAAATAGCTTTACTTTGTGTTTCGTTATTTGTAATGGAATGTGCTATATCAACATAGTTAGTGTAGTTATAAAATGAAGCAATAACAAGAGAACATGAACCAGTAAATTAAGGCAGGTTCCATGGAACTTCTAGAAGTGATGACCTCAAAACGCATCATACATGCAGGTCATAGTTAGTGTAGTTATAAAACAGGGATGTGATTTTTCCGCTAATTCGCGGAATTCCGCTTTTTTTTTTATCTCCCCCCCAAAAAAAAAAAATTAGATTTTTATTTTTATTTTTTTATTTTTTTTATATTTTTAGTAGTAGTAGTAGTAGTTCATTGTGTATGCACATGACTCCGACATTTGTGGTATGCTCTAATATGAGTTACTTTTCATTTGGTCATGATACAATTATTTGTTCATGAAATTTGAACCCCTCAACATTATTTATGTGTTAACTTAGTAATCACATTAGTTAGATATGATGATATTCTCAGTGATAGTTTTTAAAAGCAAAAGGCAGTCCAATGTTTTTGAATATGACTGATTTTGAGTTGACTAAAACTGCCATTTTATATGGGATAGTTCAATATACATTGAAAATTTATGCTGTTGTTTTGTCTATTTCTTTGTCATGTGAGTGCATTGAAAGTACTTAAAAACACAGAAAACCCATGAGCTCCGGGGGGCTGTGCCCCCCTTGTCCCCCCACCAGGGCACTGCCCTGGACCTAGCTGGGTGCCAGCGGCCCCCAGACCCCCGGCTAAATTTTCAGATAATTTCACTTTGGTCAAATCACATCCCTGATAAAATGAAGCAATAACAAGAGAACATGAACCAGTAAATTAAGGCAGGTTCCATGGAACTTCTAGAAGTGATGACCTCAAAACTCATCATACATGCAGGTCACGTGGTTTCAAATAACTCCGCTCAATTCTCAGCTGCCACCACTGGACTCAATAATGAAACTCTATGCATCTGTTCTTGGCTGGGATGCTGATCATTCATTTCCTTCCTCGCGTCACCGGCAGTTTGAGAACTCGTTCCATGGTCTAGAAGTGACAGACAGAATGAAAGTGGAACCTAAGGATTAAGGTTTCTTTTTCATTCTGATGCTCTGATCCTCTTGAATATATCAATTTAATGAATACATTTACATTTACATAGCGAGCCTGTTTCAATACAACCGAGGACACTTAAAACAAGACCTGGTTCAAATACATGAATAGGATCAATATTTATATATTATAAATATAATATTATATTATAATAATAATATAATATTATTATATATATATATTAATAATTATATTGATAGATCCGACAGACATTTGTGCTTAAGGGCCAAATTTTATTTTTTTACAGTAAATCAGGCAAATGGACAAGCTCATTCGTTGTTGGGGGTGGAGGGCAGACTAAAGAGTTAGTGTGTTATTATGAAAAAAAAAAAAGTGTTGTATATTTAATTTACTTAACCACTATTTAAATATATAATTAATAAAAAGTTTGTGCCAAAGTTTTAGAACACCCCTAATTTTTCCATTCATTTTCATTTTCAAGTCACCCCACCCACCCCTTTTTTGATCCTTGAGTTTTCTTTTGACACAACTACTACCTTTTGATTACCCTGGGGATCATTAAAAGATTAGGATTTTATCTCATCTTAATTCCGTTTAATCTGTAGATGATCAGAATGTCATCGATTTCAGTAAATCCCTGCCAGTGTTGCTGATCATTTATCTGTTATTGACATGATTAAGCCATCCTGAGAACTGTAAACCCCGGTTTATTGCAAGGGTACATTCTATAACCATCCATAACAGGTCAAAACACGATACAGAGTTAGAAAATTACATTTCAGTTTCATGCCTCCCACACATTTTAAACACGTTTAATTAAAAACATTTTTTTATCTACTTTTGAAACGCTTTCCTAGCATTAAATGAATTAAAAGGGCATCCGCAAGTAAGTAAACAATTTAAGAAAAACGTAAAATTCCATTGTATAACGGAAGTGCAAATAATGAATGCAATTACATGCTAAACAAGAGATGCTCTTTTACTGTAATTTGCAAGTTCATGCCTGTGCATTTATGATTTTAGACCAGCTGACTAGAAATAAGACAAATATTCGTTATACAGCTAGAAATGTTCAAACAAAACTGAAGACAATTTGAGGAGGATCAAATCTTTATCTTCATTTGACTTCACCCAAGCGCACCTCTCACCTTTGGTACGTGATTCATTTTACTCTTCAGTCCTCTGACCTCTGACACATTTTTCACCCATTTCACAATGTGACTATAAAAGCAATTGAGATGGTAAACTATATTGAATGATGATTAATGTTCTCATCAATTAAGCCCTTATCCCACTTTGTGGCGAGTGTTGGCAAAGGCAGTGAATGTGTGAAATTTTCCACGCAGATGTTTATGTAAATAGGGTTATGGAAAGGTATATAGATGCTGATTAATTCTAGCAGTAGGTATAAAATGCCCAAAAGTGGCAGCTTTGCTTTTCTCCTTGTCACAAATAATCAAATGATGGTTATTAAAAATAAATAATAATAAAAATCACTTGCACAGTTTTTACCTGCTTTATGTTGGTGATTGTGTGAGCCTGGAAATAATTGGGAAACACTGTTTTGAAAATACTGTTCATTAAAAAAAACTTGGAAGTCAACCAGCATCCACGATTGTGTTTAACGGTGCATGTTTTGGTTATAGTTTGCGTGTAAGGTAACGCCATATTTTTCTTCCATTTCATGTTCCCACTTAGCCTCGGTCAGCTAGCATCAATGGCTGGCATTGACACGGGGGATTTCTCGCCTTTGGGAAGACCGCAGCTCTCTTCCACACTGGGACGTGGACGTCATTCTCACGATATTCAGATGCAAAATTCTGTTGTGGTAAGCATTTGTAAGGGATTTCTTGTGCTGTTATTTTTTAAAGCCTACCTTGATTTAGCAAACAGGAAGTTACTCATTAAAGTATCTGTAAATGCAAAGCATGGAACGTAGTCCTGCTCCAAATAGTGGAAATATATATAATTGAAGACCCTTCCCCAAGTTTGTATACCCATTAGTAATCATTAATCCTGGAGAACCCAAGAACCCTTTTCTTCTTTGGAAAATTATGAATTATACATTAAATGACTGCTATAAGTTCACTGAACACCAAAATATATGTTTTTTCAATTTTAACCCTTTTTTTTTAAACTAGCTCAGAGTTGCTAATTTATCAAAAAAAAAATATATAAAGCATACTCCTAGGCATTCTGCAACATGATATGAAATAGATTAACAAAAAAAAACACAATTTTACCATCTGATGGTTTGCTGAGAAGATGGTTTTGCTTGGATTGATTTCCAGCTCAACAAAACAGCATGTTGCCAGCCATCTTGTCACCACCACTCTGGCTCATGTAAGTGGAATATTCATCCACTAGATGGCCCCATGCAGGGGTCAGAAGTGGCACTCTGGACTTTTGAAGTTAAATTTGTAAAAAAAAAAAAGGTCTTTGTTATTTGAGTAGCAGAATTTATAGGGGCCAAATTTGACCCCGTGGGTTCTCCAGGGTTAAACTTTTTTTTTAAACCACTTTGGGACCTCTAATTATTACCTCCACCAGGCAGAGTGTGTTTTCTTCTCTGTAGATTTGTCAGGCGTGTACATTTCTAGAATTTGAGCAATTCTAATAATGACAAGCTAAATTTGCTGTGATGAACAAGCTTGCAATGCCAAATCAATTGCAAAAGGGAGATTCTTTGTTATTTGAGTAGCAGAATTTATAGGGGCCAAATTTGACCCCGTGGGTTTTCCAGGGTTTTAAACTGTAAATATACCAAAATTGTCAAAAATAATCTTACATTACGCTTAAAAATAAATGGCTTATTTGATTTTCAAAAAATGCACTGGAATGACCAGGGTCCATTTACGTTTCAATTTCCTTACCTGGATCAATAAGGGTTAAATCAATCAAAATAAATCCTCCACTTTCTTTTTAGGCTGCCAGTGCTCACGCTGGTGACATAGCCGACATCAGCGCTCCTAAATCGCCGCCATCAGACCGAAAGTCTTTGCATCAAGACGGTCTTGACATGAATTTCCAACAGGCTACCGAAGCCCAGATGAAGTTAAGTGTCATAAGAGAACAGGAGCCAGATCAGTTTTCTCAACCCAAAACCCAGTATGACTCGGATTCAGAGCACAGCTTGCCTAGCCACAGATCCCACCGTCAAAGTCGTCCGACCCCGGGAAGTCGCCCGCGCGGCAGCCTCGGCGGTTCCCATCATAGTAACGGCTTCAATTCCAGTCACAGCAATTCCTCCCATAGCTGCAGCTCCCATGGCAGATGGAGCGCAAGCGACATCATGAGAGACATTGTAAGTAGTAACAAGGCGCAGTCAGCGGGATCTCAGAGGCTGGTGGTCATAGAACAGTCCGGGACAGAAGGGTCAGTGCGAAGGTCAACTCCTGACATTCTGGAGGAGATCAGTTCTTTGGTGGCTCTGCAAGGATGATTGCACGGTGGACACTCTGTTTAGGCAGCTCTTTTTCAACTAATTTATTTGAAGACTGAAGAGATTGCATTTTAATTGGACATTCCTTGACAATAGATTCTCAGGGCTCCGGGACAACCTTTCCATCAACTGTTGCTTAAGACCTTTTAAGAAATAAGTTTCTCTTGGCAGCAATTGTTTTTTAACATATTTTACATGTTTTGCTATTGCTACTTTTAAAAGCATTTTTTTAAAACAACTGTTTTGAATTTCCCAGCAATACTAGATTAACTATTCTTTAAATTCTAGCCATGCTCTCTAACGCACAGTAAGATAGATTTGTTAAGAATATTTGAGATATATAGTTTTGTGGACATGAAACAAAATTACTCTTAATCTTTGAGTTCAGCCCATGAAAAATGGGAGCAAAAACAAAAGTGTTGCTGTATATCTTTGTTTATTGTAAGTAGAAGATTTTACATCAAATTGAAATAAAAATAAATAAATAAATAAATAAAATAAAAGTGGGTATTGGTGCTTAGTCGCAGTCACATGATAATACAGCATAATATTTAACTCCTTAACGAATGAATGCTTTTACTATCAATGTATGGCAACTACAAACATCCTGCAGACCTGCACTTCTTTGACTCATCAAACTAACGGTTATCATGTCCGAGCACAGTGCCAGACACTCTACTTAGCCCTGTCAGTCTGTTTAGAAAACTGCGCTCCTGCTTTATGATCTATGTTTGGCCTCAGCTGATTGTTGTATTATGGAGTGAGAACAGTTTGTAAAAAGCTGAGGGAACAGTGATACCAAACAAAAGAAAGACAGAAATGAGATGTTGTCTGACCTGGCACATTTAAAAAAAAAATAAAAAATAAAAAATCATGGCAGTATTTTTTTATTTTTTTTTTATAAATTGCATACAGCAACTACAATGTGTTAACTATTGCAGCCATGTGTCTATTTGGATTATAATAGTTAGCATATTGTGTGAGATCAGTGAGTATCCAAACTCCCTAAGTGTATTTGGTGTTTAACTTAACAATATACATTCATTGATGCTTTGGATAAAATAAAGTGGAACATAAACTTCGTATCGTTTAGTTGATGTGCTTTCGCTCTCTGTATGCTCATCAAAGATATAGGTGAGTAAAAATATTGTTTATACGGATGATTCAATAATAATGTTTTAGGATATTTAGGAATGTGGACAAATGTTGAAGTGTACAAGTGTTTAGGACATTTGAATCGCAGTTTAGAATTTTAGGAATTCTAATCAGAAAAAGACAACTGTGATATATCTTGCTATGATAAAGCAGAATTTGTTTTTTTCCCCAGTTGTTTTTAATTAGAATCAGTGGGCATCTGTAATTGTTGAAATAAAATAATAAAAACAAATAAAATACCTGGTGGCTCCAGGACAGATCTTTGAGGAACACCATGATTGAATGGGAAATAGAACATACCGAGTGTCTACAACATATTTTGGGAGAGACCAAATCAATGGGTAAATGTGTAAAACCGTCAAATCATATTGTTTCAGATTGATGTGTGAAACGCATGACTAATAAGTAGCTTAATTTCTGGTTTTGACAAGGATCACCGCTGTTTATTTTGGGGAGTATGGTTTGTCATATGCTACGTACAGCACCAGGATCATAACATTTTAGGTGTTGAAATTGTATAGCATCCTGTCTGTATCTTAACTAAATAGTTACATTTATTGTCTGTTTTTATATTTTGGCTGTGACATTTATAGCCAGCTGGAGATAACCACTGGTGAAATAAATCTCTGATACAAACCAATGATTGGATGGCTCGCACTACTACATTGTTATATAATAATAAGAAAAAAAACTGGCAAGTAGTCCTCCAGGAAGTTCTTATCGTCACCTGGTGATAAGACATTTTTTATTTGATGAGCCTCTGTCCAGTGTCTCATATGTATTAACAACAACAACAAAAAAAGGCCATGTTAAAAATTAATGCTGTCAAGTTGACTTTCAATACTCATATTGGCTGTCGGCCATCCAATGGTTTCCCCTGAGTTTCATTCATGTCACGTTGTGTACTTTTAGCAAACGGTGATGAAATTAGATGACCGAAAGGTCCCTTTTTCAGGGCTGTGTCTCCACCATTGACCTGTGAGCTTGAACAAACCTTTGGCGTTCATCGCACGTGTTGTGAGCTTCTTCATATACTGCAGTTATTTAGTGTCTTTAAAAAATTAATAACAATGTCTGCTGATACATTAATTATCAGTGTAAAGTCACTCAATAAACAATTTTAGGATTATTAGAGCAACGAAAATGAAGCTATATGAGAAAAAAGTTACAAGAGTAGTGTTATTAGAAAAATGTGCAATGTTAGGGGAAAAAAGAACTGTTTCAAGAATTAAGTCCTAAATTCAGAATGTTACAAGAAGCAAATTATATTGACAATTAAAATGCAAAATTAGGAGAACAAATACCATACTCAAAATATTTTAAGAAAAAAAAAAGGTCTTTGAAGTTAAATGGTAATCTGTACAACAATAAAATCCCAATTGTAACAAATGAATGTTGGAGTTTGCGTACAGTTTTGATTATAGGCTATAGCCATGCTGAACCAGTCAATTAATTACAAAGTTGTTACACTCCCTAAATAAGGCCAGAAAATGTGAGAGAAAAAAAGATTGCAATTTTTTGCCACACATGTCAATGTAGCAGTTTGAGACCACAAAATGTATGCTAATGCAAAAAAAAAAAGCACGTCAAGCTTTTTGCTCCTTGTCTTCCCAATCTGCCAAGATGACACACTGACATCTTTTAATCAGTCAAAATAGTATAATAAGAATTCTCCACATTGTGGACATGTGCCAGACAGATACAGCTTATCTTTTATTAGCCCAACTACTGTTAATTTTATGACTATCAATTAAATATTCACAGACTCATTCACACATTGAAATCCATGGACAGGCAAAAAAAAAAACTTGTATTTCCAAAATTGTCACTTTTCAGGAGACACAAAAATTAAATGTTTTTTTCAACATTGCATCAACAAAGAAAACAAGTCATTTTCAACACTTAAGATTGGTTAATAATTCAGAAAAAAAAAATCACACCCACATGTGTGGACTGACCAATAGTATACCATAGATTTTTGAAAATAATATGAAATTTGGCAAATTGTGACTTACGGGGTTTTGGCCCGACACAAGCAATATGAAATATACTGTATGTGTGTATATATTCGATAGGCTGTGAGAAAAAACAAACAAACAAAAAAAAAAAAACGCTGGGCCAATTGACTCAGCATTGTCAACGTATAATAACTAATGGCTAACCAGCTAGTCATGTTTTTGTTTGTAAAAAAATCCTCGTGTAGGAAATCCAAACGAACAAATAAGAAACCAAATGTTTATTGTTCCATTCGATCATTTATTGCATCACAGATATCAGTGCTATAGCAGTTAAAAAAAAAAAAATATGACTACACAATATGAATTTACTAGCTACAAATATAAAATGTAGAATCCTGAATGTGTACGGAATTAAGCAACACACGCTAATTATAACAACTTTAACTGTTTGTTTTAACAATTGGTCTGGTCTAGCTAAACAAACATTACATTTTACCCACCCACCCAAAAAATCGAACAGAACTTTTTTTCCCCCGTCATCACACCGTACAAAAAAAAAAAAAAAAAGAGGCTAAAATCCAGTCACTTTTCAGCAGAAATTAAGACAACTATATGTGGCATCACCGAACATTATATTGCAGACAGAAAAGTGCTCCACGGTGAGAGAAATTTGCTAGCCATCCATCCGTTTCAGGACGTTATCATTTCAAAGAAACTCGGGATAGGAAATAAAATCACAGTTTCTCTATAAAATGCCAAAAAGCTTAATCATGCATTCAAAGCCACATTAAGGCCTGTGTGTCCTTTCGTACGAACCTGCAGTTGTATCTCATATAAGCCGCATGCTTATTGTGCATTTAAAATAAAAAGAGAAAAAAATAATAATCTTGATGATCCGGAGTCCAATTAGTTGTTCTCTTTTGATGCGGTCGTCTGCGAAAATACAAAAGAGAAACAGTTAAGCTTCTCCATAATGCATGATTATAATAATCAAATAACGATTACATTTATTGAAACCCCCCAATATATTTTCATTTAAAATGATGTATAATTATTATTTTTTAACTTTACCTTAAGAAAAAGAGTTCTGAACACAAAGGGTGTGGCCTAGTTTATTATGTAGTAACTCCCTTGTACTGCCGCTATCTTATCTTCTTGTTTATTTAGTGTCACAAACTCAAGTACTAAAAACTCCACATTGTTGTGGTCAAGGTATACTTTAACAGCTCGTTAGCCATTCCACCGAATCGCTACCTTTTAAGTCCCCAGGAAATGAAATGTACCAATGCATGATCAAATGACCTGTAAAATACACTTTTTTTTTTTTGGTTTATAATTAAGCGAACTGTCCTGCACAGTGATTTGATTGCATATTTAATAAATACAACTGAAACCATGAACATTGGAAAAAATCCTAAAATTTGTTTTTACCATGAAATATAGTTATTTAAATGCATTAAAAACATTTTTAAATACACATTTGGGTAATGAATTATACTTTGTTTATTTTCTTAAAAAATAAAATAAAAAATAATAAAATAAACAAATAATAATTCAAATTAAATATGTGAATTTGCAAATGGTGATTATAAAACGACACTTTTTATATGTATATTTATTTAATTTTTTGAACATTATTAATATTTGTCTTGGTTAATTAACTCAATTATACCTCAAATTTGGGACATGACCCATGTAGGGTCCATTTAGAACACCACCTTGAATGACCAAAAGCTGTTTCCTTGTCTGGTATGACTGCTATTTGTAAACTATAGCTGGATTAGCATTTTTTTTGCACAATGACACAAAGTTGCTTACAAGTGGAGTCCTCTCTCCGTATTTGCTCCAGAAGGTCATCTGAGCGACACTCTTGTGGCTGGTGCGCTGGTCAAACACCTGACACGTCTGGAAAGGTGGGCTGTACAGGTGCAAACTGATTGAGCCCTCTGTGTGGCTCGCATTCTCCACGCGGTGGAGGCCGATGGAATCTGAAAGAGACGCACACACAAACACAGAGGAATGACACTGAGCGGTGACAAAACTTTTCCGATCAGCACAGTTCATTCAAAAGTCCTCTGTGGGGCATGGGCCATACCAAATGCGAGGAAAAATATTATTCAGCAACCAGTGTTTCTTTTGACATTTTAATCATTCAGCCATCGAGTTTTAGAGGTGACACCCCTGCACAGGTCGGATACTATTCTCAGAAAATATAATGAAATCAACGTTATTTTATACCAACAAACTTTTTTTTTTAAGTTACTAAAACCAGTGGGCCAATAAAATGTGCATTGTCAACAAAATAACAAATGGCTCCAAGGTAGATCCTTGTGGAACTCCGCACACACCTCTGTAGCAGCCACCCATCCATTAATTATCTACACTAGAATGAATACACACACACACACGCACACATATCCATCCACATACCCAAAAAAAAAAAAAAAATATATATATATATATATATAGAAATAAATTAAAAAAATATATATATATATATACATATAGAAATAATTAAAAATATATATATATATATATATATATACACATATAGAAATAATTAAAAAAAAAATATATATATATATATATACATATAGAAATAATTTAAACAAAAAAAAAATATATATATATATATACATATAGAAATAATTAAAAAAAAATATATATATATATATATACATATAGAAATAATAAAAAAAAAAAAAATATATATATATATATAAATTAAAAAAAAATATATATATATATATATATATATATATATAAATTTAAAAAAAAAAAAAATATATATATATATATAAATAAAAAAAAAATAAAAAAAATATATATATATAAAAAAATATATATATATATATATATATATATATATATATATATAAATAATAAAAATATATATATATTTAAAAAAAGGAGAGCAATGATGATGACATGTCAAATCGTTAAAATTACCGAATGAACAATACTGAGCTCTCCAGAAAAAAAAAAAAAGAAGAAAATTTGATTTTCTACACTAGATTACGTTAGTTACATTAGTAAGAATGTAGACACCTGCCCCCGAAAAAACTGTTTTTCTTCCTACCATTTATGTAGGCCACAGAGTTCTCCTTCAGGTTCGAGTGTGACCTCTCTTTCATCTGGCTGTCTTCGCCCTTGGGCCAGTCAAAGAGCGTCTCCTTCAGCTCACCCTGAAGCATCTTCATGAAGCAGTGGGAGTCGGAGTGGTCGTGGATGCTACTGCAAGGTGGTCAAAGCACACGGGCGTGCGCAACAGTGTTAGCAGGAGCGGTATATTCAATAACATCACAAAACAAAAAAATTAACATGTGCAGCCACGTGTGGACCAACAGAAGAAGGAAATATTTACATGTGCTATACTCTAAAAATTACCTCCAACAAGGCGGCTATGTTTTCAAAACTGTTCGTGTGTTTAAGGTCAAACATAATGTTTGTGTATCTAAAATATGGTATTATTTTTAACAAGTCCTATTTTCCAGGGATTATTAAGATGCCTTTGACCACATTTCCCTAAATTCACAATAAGGGCAACTAGCAAGTATAATTGTATTGTACTGCATGTCAAAGTGTTTAGTAAGTTAATGCCTCTAATTGAAGTTTATAAATACGGTAAACTTCTTTCAAATGAATTTATTGTTCATTTTCCTTTTTTGCATAAGCCTAACCTAAAAGACCAAAACATTCATGTCTATTTTTATTGAAATGCAGATGAATTTATTGCTTGTTAAAAACAAAACAAAAAAAATCACACATATTAAATCTGAACCACAACAGGGGGGTCGCAATTAGATTTTTCTAATAGCCTTATACTCAAAAAAAAAAAAAAAAGAAACGCTCCCCTACTCCAGCACTAAAACATCAATAATAGGGTAACAAGAAAATGACTTTTTTTTTTTTAAACCCAAATAATGATGCATCAGTAGTACTTTGACTTATTTTGACTTATCTTTTTACAAAAAAACTAATATGGTGCCGGCACAAAACAAATCTTACGGCACTCACCAAATAAAAAAAGTGGACACACAGGCGTTAATTATGTACCATTTCATTGAACAGCATTTAATTGTTCTGCCTGCAATACACATCGCTGGCAAAGATTGATGATAAATGCTATTTTTAGTAAATAAATCATTATTTTTGGAACAATTAAGCAATTTTGGATAATTTCCAACAGCAAACCTGATGATTTGTCACAGCATCGGGTACTAAAGATTTACAAAAATGTATCGTGCTGCATCCATATCAACATTTTCTCACCTTCCATGGCCTTCTCCCCAACACAAGATGATCAAGTTGAACTTTCCGTTGCCTTCATCCACCAAGTTCCTTGTATATCTGCAAATAAAAAAAAGCAATCAATGATGTGTGATAGTGAAACATCAACCTGTACAACTTAAAAAATATGAAATACTTTCGAGAGTATAAGTTAAAAGAAGTCGCTGAAACAAAATGTAGTATGCTAAATTCTTTGGCCATAATTCCCAAAAGTATTTTTGGCACAAACAAAACACTGCTCAAAAAAACCCCCACCATACCTAAAAATCATTTAGTCTGTTTATTTCCACTGTTAAGCACCCTTAGTACTTTACAGACTGTGAAGGGGAGGGGTCAGGCTAAACCGCCTGCCCTCCCCTCACATTCCGTCACTCGCCAAATATTTTGGAGGCAGCTGCGGTGGCTCCCTGGTGATCTCTACGCCACCGGAGCACAAACCTCTGTACATACACGTTTACACACACACACATATGAGCGGGTGTGAGTCGTTCGCTTACTGTTGATTGGTCAACCGCACACCGTTCACTACCTCCTCCCCCTTCCATTGGCCATCACAACATTGGCCAACACTAGCAATGGAACACTTGCAATGCACTATAGGGCAATGTAGTTAATATAGGTCAGATAAACGTGTGTGACGTCAACTATCTCGGAGTTTAAAATTATACCATTCAAATATAATTCCAAACTTTTAGTGACTCATTTCGCAACTGTTTGTACACTTTTTAAAACTAGCATTAAAAAAAGCATTAAAAAAAAAGACTAACTTCAAATTTTAAACCAAATACAAAGGTGCTGACGTCACAGCAAGCGTGCAAAGTGCATCATTGCTCTTGAAATGAGTAAAACTTCATCATTAACGATTCCTAATAGTACATCAAAGGATGAGTTTTACCTATGTGCGTCAAATATGGCGAATTGCTTCCAGTCCTGAGGGTTGCTCCTGTATGACTCCATGAGTTCCTTCACCTCCTCCACATTGACACGATCCTCCTTGAAGATTTCGTGCAGCTTTTGGATCAGCTCCTGCAGACTTGAAGGCATTTTTCTTCTTTGTGTATGTGTGCAGCAGCAGCACAGTTTGTTTGCCTGTTAGCAATTATCTCGTAACGAAGATGCTCACAGCAGCTTACCTACTAACTTACCGCCGCAGCGTCCGTATTTATAAACTGGACCGTACCATCATGGGCGGAGGGGGGCACGCCCCCAAACACGATGCCCGTATAAATTATACAGAGGTGGGTGGGTGGGCTGCGCGGTGACGAAGAACGAAAATGGATGTTTTCACTTTCAACATGACTGACCCACCACCATTTTATACTTGGGTTGTTTGAAACTGGTCTTCAACGAAACCTTAAATCCATCTGATGCATTCAAAACAAATTTGGACCGGTCCTCTTCGAGTGTTTTTCTACCACGTTGTCACAAACGCAGCCTCCCCCGGGGCTCTCTCATTGAACTCCTCTTTGAACAATAGCCCTGCAGCCTGTTGGTGGCCCCCACAGCACCCCAATTCAGTGCACTGTCCAAAACAAAATCAAAACAAGCGCATTTTGCTACGCTTAATCACGAGGAAACACCATTTATGGATCATTTCTCAAATAAAACAGTGTATTTAGTAGGGGAATGACAATAATTCGACCGGAAAACAACCTTTCTGCCTGGCATCCTCCAAATGTGAAAGCAAAACTAATTAAAGTTTCTTTCTGACGGGCAAAATTAGTAAGTAGCATTTGTCACAGGAATCCTATTTTCCCCTCATAAGGCCTGTTAGTCTGATGTTGTGATGGAGTAGGAAAAAAAAGCAAACAAACTTAGATGGAAGTCCTATAGTGGTCAGCCATGCAGAGCTAAAACAATATCTTGATGTTCTCTGAAATTGTATCATGATGTCCTCCGGAGTTGTGGTTAACAACATACATCTGAATTTCTTTGTTTGTCAAGTGGTTGACGATGGGACATAAAACACAAAAACAATGCAATATTGTCTATTCGTAGCTTTGAGCCAAGTGTAATCAACCATTTAAAAAAGGTAGATGTGCTGTTTTTGCCCCCTTTCCATTTTCACACCGGAGGTGCCACATCATCAGACGTCAACTGTTTTACTCCACCTTGTGGCCGATTACATCACTTGATTTACACCGTAACATCCATACTAGATAGAGATTGTCTAACAATTTGCTGAAGTGGGTGTAGCTGCAATTTATTTTTCTCAAGAATAATTGGAAAAACACATTTTTGTGTCATTACGTGAATAGAATTGTGCATATAGCGGTTAATCATGAGAATGAAAAGGGTTATAAAATTTAGGCTGTCAAACTAGCAAAGAAAATGTAAAAAAAAAAAGTGCCAGTTCAGATTATGCTTGTATTTGTTTTTAGATAATTTATTTTTTTGAGCATGTTGCACTAATTATAACGTTTTTTTAGTTTAGTTTTTTTTTTAAATTAATTCTATATGAGATGTTTTTTACATTTCTGTTTGCTTGTTTACAATATTTTGATTTCAATAACATTTCTGTTACGAGGTAATCTCAAGAAAATTGTTGACTTTTGAAAAAAATAAAAGAGGTAGTATAATAATTTACTGCCTATGTTATCGTTGTATTTATTTAGGGGGATGGACTGGGCACATATTTTTTCCGCCAGTCATCCTCCAAAAGTGAAAGCAAAACAGGTTTCAGTTTCTTTCTGACAAGACCCCCAGAAAGTAAGTCGCATCTCTTACGGGAACTCCTCTCCAAAAGTATTGGTACAATGAGGCCAATTTCTTTGGTCTTTCTTTTTTTTCTTTGTACTCCACCTTGTGGCTAACTGCGTCATTCACCTTTACATTACCACTGGTATGCAGGCTCTCTCTAGTGGTACGAGATTGAATCACTGCATCAGTACAGTTCATGAAACATTTAGGTCCAGTACATTTGCACTTAATATTTAAAAACTGTTCGTTTTTAGACTTTATTTAGGTATTTTTTTATGTATATTTTAATGTGCAATAAACTATTTGATGCATATTTAAGTACTTAAAAAAAACTTCCTATATTTAAGTGTGAACTTAATATTTAAACTGTGCATAATGTTACAATGGCTTAAATATACTTATCCACCATCCCTCTTTTTTTAAATTTAAAATCCTCATTCTTCTTGTAAAACTGGTGTTACTAGTGTAAAAAGTTAGTTTGCGAACCACTGTCCAAACATGTAAACATGAATAATCATCAGATTTAAAATAACCCACTTTTTTTTGTGCCCATCTATTTTTACTGCATTAATACATTTTATAAGTAAAATATATGTTTTGTTGTTTTTAAGGTTAGACTTCTTTCCACTCCATTCTGAACATGGAAACGAGGAGTATTGTGTTCCACTGGCCATTCTGAAATTGTTCTCTTGTTAAAATGTAATTGAATCACATTAAAACAATTTAAGTAGAGTATATCACTTTTTAAAACTGAATGTGAATGGGGCCTCTCCACTGAGCGCTCAAGTGTGCCACACACATCATGGCTATGACTTACACGTGTGTCTCAGAGCACAAAACGGTGTTTATTTATATGCCTGTGTGTACTATATATTTTTCCTAAAAAAATCTCTCTTTTGTTTTTAATTTTTAAATATCCCCTTTAAAAGCAATACAATTTTATGTTTGTCTGGCACATGTTTAACCCTTCTCATTCGCCGTAGTAGGCAGGCAACGGAGGCATGTCAAGACGCCATCTAATCATCCTTTGTAAGTTATCCCTTTTAATTAAAGCTTGTTGAACAATGTTACAAAAATAATCTCTCTTTTGTTTATGTTGTTAAATATCCCCTTTAAAAGCAATACGATTTTATGTTTGTCTGTCACATTGTTTAACCCTTCTCATTTGCCGTAGTAGGCAGGCAGCGGAGGGGCGGGGGAGGAGCGGTTCCTTGACGTGGACAGTCATTTCCGTAAAGAGACGATGGAGCAGTAGTGGCGTGTCGAGTCCAAGCGATCCCCGCATTAAACTTAAATCGAGACGGGATTTGGCCGTCAATCCCTCGGTCGCGTTCGGGTTGACGGGAGTCACACACGGACTGATCCCTTTTTGCTCCCGCCCCGCCCCGCCCGCCGCCTCCTCCCCCCCAACTCAGCAACAATCATGATAAAAGCAATTTTAATATTCAATAACCACGGCAAGCCGAGGCTGTCCAAATTCTACGAACATTATGTGAGTAAGCGTTTGCATTTTCAGTAGAATTACTTTACATCTATTTATATTATACTGTACTTGTCGATGGGATGCTTGCCCATCTGCATTTCTCGCCGTAGGGCATCCGAGCTAAGAGGGGAGGGGGGTGAATTTAGTGCCAACTGGTTCGAAATATGAATTACTGAGCGCGTGCAAGCTGAACCGACGTGCGTGTGAGTGTGAGCGCGCTTACTGCCCACTGTGCTCAGTTGACTGTTTGTGTCACATGATCTGAATGACGCCCTTGTGAGGCACTCGTGCCTTCAGCATGCACCCCCCCCCCCTATTGTTTTGTTTTAAATGACACAGAGGAGGCAGGAACGGAACAGACATGGTGTAAGAAGCTTGATAATAAACTCGTAGATATTTTTTAGTCTACCTGTCTGTCTGTTGCTCAAAAGTGAAGCGTGGAGAGTCTCTGCCGCAACAAAAATTGCACTGGTGCCACCATCGAGACTTCCAGTGGGCCACAGCCAAGCTGTACCAATGTAGCCGATATAGCATAAGTATATGTCCCTCCCATTTATGCTTATAACTTTGTATGTTTCTGTAGGTGAAAAAAGGAAGCATAGAGATGCTTCTGACAAAATTCATGAGTGAATGAATGGAGCCAGCAACTTATTAAATATTTGTACTTTGTCCTTTTATTTCTATTTTTTTTCTGTCTCCATGCCTATGGGCCTAACATGAGGTCTAATTTGTGTGTTCTTTTATTCTTGGTTCCTATCAATAATGCAGCGCAACTAGAGGCGGAGCGTTGCTAAGAAACGTCATACACTATTTCGAGACAAGCAAGGCTGGAAGACCATCCTGATGTGTATTTTCTTAATCATACCAACGTTAATTATTCTGGCTCAGAAAAATCCAAGGGAAGAGCATGTTGAAAAAAATCTCTTATTAAATCTCAATCGCATTTTGAGTGGGAAAAAAATTGCAATAAAATTATTTTCTCAAAATCATTCATCCCTAGCAACTGTACATTTGAGTTCAGCTGGGTGTGCCTTATTCGCACGCTTCAAGTTTTATGACCCGTCTTATATTTAGAGCCTTACATCACCGTGAACCTGGCCCAAAACTCTCACTTCTGTTAGGAATCCTCCAGTGAAGATAACAGAGCTTTCATATGCGGCGCAGAGTCTACAGCAAGCTGAAATCCTGGCCTGTGTGGCCCCCGGGGCGAGCGTGTTTGATTTAATATGACAAAAGCAAACGGCAGTGTAGGATTCGGGCTTTGCCGCTCAGTTTGTGTTAAATGACATAAGGAAGACAAATAAAATTGTGTGCTTGTAGTAATAAAAAGCAGGTCCGTGGGAGCAGACACGTAATGTGATAGTCACATTTTGTTTCTCTCATGCAGAGTGAAGACACAGAGCAACACATTATCAGGGAAACCTTCCACTTGGTGTCCAAAAGAGATGAGAACGTCTGCAATTTTCTGGAAGGTGGAATGTAAGTAGCATGCAGTGGCAAACTAATTATTTGGTGTTAACTGATAGTCGGCCATGTTTACCATGTGTCAGGTTGATCGGCGGATCCGACTACAAGCTGATCTACAGACACTACGCCACGTTGTACTTTGTGTTCTGCGTGGATTCCTCAGAGAGTGAACTAGGAATTTTAGACTTAATACAGGTAAAAAAAAAAAAAAAAAAAAAATCTGTATATTTGCTATGTTTGTTTTGTTGTATTGTTAAAAGTTGCATTTCCTTTTCCCTTTCAGGTATTTGTGGAAACGTTGGACAAATGCTTTGAGAATGTCTGCGAGCTCGACCTCATTTTCCATGTAGACAAGGTAGGAAATGTCCAAAAAAAATTGCGCAACAATGTAGGAACTATCACATTACTTCTCCTACGCAGTGACGTAATAATCAATTAACTCATTCTCTGCCATTGACAGCTATAGACTTAAAAAAAA
The DNA here is from genome assembly GCF_051991255.1 of Vanacampus margaritifer. Lineage (NCBI taxonomy): Eukaryota > Metazoa > Chordata > Actinopteri > Syngnathiformes > Syngnathidae > Vanacampus > Vanacampus margaritifer. Next base: position 10,118,831 of record NC_135434.1, on the reverse strand, counting down.
TCTTTTTAACTATTTCTATTAGTGTAACATTTTTTTCCATTTTTGTTAACAAGAGTATGAAAACCTAGAATTGTATTTTTTTTGTACATTTAGAACAGATATAAAATTTGTGATTAATCGTGAGTTAACTAGTGAAGTCATGGGATTAATTACAAATTTTAATCGCCTGATGCGCCTAATTTTTAATAGTCTTTTATTTTTTAAAAAACAAAACAAAAAAAATTTTGTTTAATTTTTAATTTTTTTTTTTTTGAAGAAAAGATTATTAAAAATTAGGGGCGCCAGGCGATGACAATTTTTAATCGTAATTAATCCCATGACTTCACTAGTTAACTCACGATTAATCACAAATTGTATATCTGTTCTAATACAATAAAACACATTTTTGGTTTTCATACTCTTGTTAACAAAAGTGGAAAAAAAAATGTTAAACTAATAGAAATAGTTCAAATGAATTTTTTACATCCATAGCCGTCAATGGCAATGAATGAGTTAATTGATTAAGCATGTGGCTGTTTGTGTCAAAGTTGATTAGTTTACGTTGCTGCAACCAGCAGAGGGGGCTGTTAATTTAGTTTATTGCAGCAGAGGCCAAGGGCCGAGAAAATTTATTTATTTACTTTTTGTTTGCAACGGGGTATTTACTTGTGGTAAGGTGTTTATTAACAGTCACTGGGCAATTAACGGGGACACAATACTTATTACAGCATGGTTGCTAATTGAGGAAATAATAGTTTCCTTTTGTTTGAAAGGGGGTGTTCACTTGAGGTGCACTGTTTATTTACCTGCATCTGGTGGTTAATTGGGGCACGGTATTTGTTTTAGCAGGGCTAGTAATTGAGTAAATCAAATGGTTTATTTATTTATTTTAAACTGGGGTGGTTACGTGAGGTGAGGCATTTATTTTTATGCACCTGGCAATTAATTAGCGCACCACCGTTATTCCAGCAGAGGCCATTAATTTAGGGATGTCAGTAGTTTCATTTTGTTTGAAAAATGGGTTATTTACTTGAGGCGAGGCATTTAAATACTTGCAACTTGTGATTAATTGGGGAACAGTGTTTGTTTTACTTCACTGATATAGAGTATATAGCAGTTTTATTTTGTTTCAAAAGTATTTACTTGAGGTGAGGAGTTCATTTGCCTGCTCCTGAAAATTAATTGGGGTGTGGTTTCTATTACAGTGGAGGCTACTAATTGAGTGAATATAGTTTGATTTTGCTTGCAAAGAGGCAGTTTAGTTGAGTCGAGATGTTTATTTACTTGTGCTTGATGATTTATTGCGGACACTATTTAAGGTAATACAGTAGTTTGCTTTTATTTGTAAAGAGGGTGTTGACTTGTTGACTGGTTAGGTGCTAATTTCCTGCCTCTGACAATTAATTGGGACGCACCCTTTCTCACGTTGGACACCATTTTTTTAGTTGTGTCCAAAAATAGTATAGTACAGATGACAATTTGCCAGTGTTTTAAACAGCTACAGTATTATGCTAACTACAGGTGAGGACTTAGTCATTTATTTTTATTGAATTATCAGTGGCCAGTACAGGCAGCCTCCATAAGTACTCGATACCTTGAAATAAGGCCGGTTTTGCAGAGAGAAATGCACATTTGCATTTGGTTCATTTGCTTTTGTTTGTTTATTTAATCTGCACCTGATTATTAATTGGGGAACACTATTTGAGGACCTTGTATAGTTTTATGTTGTTTAAAATGGTGTTTATTGAGGCATGGCATGGACAAATGCTTTATCGGACTGTCTCCCATTCAGGTTCACAACATTCTGGCAGAGATGGTGATGGGCGGGATGGTGCTAGAGACCAACATGAACGAGATCATCACCCAGGTGGACGCCCAGAACAAGATGGAGAAGTCTGAGGTAAGCGCTCGCCCGTCCGTCCGCCCGTCCGTCTCGCTTTTCTACGAGGGATGGTACAGAGTATGCAGGCATGCGTGTATGCTGCACCCTGCATGCGACTCTCCAGTGACCTTGTGATGCTCCCGACATGATCCTGGGTGTTTGCGCTCTCTCTCTTTCTCGTTGGTTCTTCTCGCTGCCGCACTGCTTTGAACACTAATCAACACTCTGCCATTCATACGGACGTAACTGTTCCATCTTTCCAGATGATCATTGAGTCTCTAAATCATCCACTTTTTTTTCTCTTTTTTAAAGAGGAGTGCACACAAATGAAATAGCAAGACATTCTCCGTGTGGGTTCGGTACAATATTGAGACCAGCCCTTTTGCCAGATATCATTCATGCACAGGTGATATAGCAGATGGGTGGATGGACAATGAAACATGGCGTCCATGATGCAGCTAATGTTTTTTTTTTTCTTAATGTGTTATGTAGATATCTGATGCTTTGCTTTTATTGCTGCCTCTGCTAATCTCTACGACGGAGTATTACGCTCACATTGAAAAAAACAAAAAAAAGACACACAGCTACAGAACTAAGCAGATTGTAATCTCATGAGAATAATTTTTTTTAATTTTTAGGACGAAAAGTTCTATATTTCTACATTTTATATAATAGATTTTAGTCAATATTGTTATATATATTTTTTTTTTACATTTAAATGGTGTGTTTTTAGGAAAAGTTGTATTTTTTAAGATTAAAATGATATAAAAGAATACAATTGTATATTTTTGAGAAAAAAACATTTGAAATTATTAGAAGATTTTAGTTGAAACAAGAATAATATGTATTTTTGAGATTTTACTTAAGAATTTTTTAAAATTAAATTCCAAATATTACAGGAGTAAAGTTGTATCTTTTTCATATGAAAGTTGAAATACAAGAAGAAACAGAAAGTTTTATATTTTTGAGGAAAAAAACATTTTCACAGATAAAAATTCTCATATTTTCAAAATTGAAGTCATAATGTTGCAAAAATATTTTTGATGTAAAGTTGTAGATTTTTGATGAAAACATAATATTGAAATGATTAAAGTCATAATATTATAAAAAGTTTAATATTTACGAGAGTATTTTTTTTAGAAAAAGGTTTTGGTAATGTGGTTTAAGCTATGTTTTTAGATCAATTGTATATTTTCAATATTCAAGTTGAAATATGAGAATAAAGTTGTATACTTTTAAGAGAAATTAAAAAAGAATATGCATATTTTTAGAGGAAAGGTAATATATTTTTGACCATCAAATTGCATTTTTTGAGAGAAAAAATCAAGGTAACCCAAAACTTTTTATCATGAAAAGATTTTCATTTTATCCTTGTAAGACTTTAAATTCTACAGTTTCTTTATTTATTTTCTGTGTGACCGTCCTTCATAAATATCAATTGCGAATAAGAATTACGGTCAGACCAACAGCCAGAGACAATTTCTTGAAGTCATTTCCTTGTTTCCTCTCGCACTGCGAAACGCTGACATAATAACATCAAGTGACGTATTGCCGAGTTGCCGGCTTCTCTAATTGGCTGACATCTGCTGTGTGCTCCAAATCACTAGTGATAATAGAATTGACATTCTTTTAATCCGAGCTGCAGTTTGTGTTTTTTTTAACTCGACAGATTCTTTTGTTATTTTCATTTTTTTCTTGATTGCTGTTCTGTAAGCAGAGTTTCATCAGAGCTGCTCTCGTCTCTCCCATCTGGGACCTACCCTAGACCACACTGTGTCTCTCACTCGCACGCTAATTTCAAACGGCAGCGTCCGTTTCTAGGCAGCTATCAGGAGAGTAAGGAATGAGCTGTTCCATGAGCCTGACGTAGACTAATAGCTTCTTAAGCCCTCCATAACTGGGGTGTGTTTCAGCAGGCTGTTTTGGATAATACCTGGTGGTCTACGATAGATCCTCTCACCCCCCCCCCCCTCCTGTGCAGATAAACTGTAATTACTTTAACCTGCTTTAACATTCCTCATTCCTCTTTCCCCCCTGACCCTGTCTAGTTCTTTCCATTCTTCTCTCTCTCTTTACAGACGTTTATCTTTCAGTCTACCAGGCAGGACAGGTAGACGCAGGTACTGCTAAAATCTACAACCAAGTACTGTAATCCTAACTGAAGTTTACTCTCCCCTACCCGCCTCCTCCTCCTCCTCTTCCTCCTTGAGTCTCTCCATTAAAAAAAATGTCAATAACGTCACTAACATACACCACGAATCTTTCATGACAGACCCAAAAATGTCTTTGTTGAGGGCTGAATTGAAATGGAATCCCCGCTTCGACGGTCATTATTTTTTCCACATTGACTAATGCTCAATTTCACACTTGAAAAAGAAAATGTGCAATGCAGAACTAACTAAAATGTCTATAATTGCCAACACAAGATACTAATGCTAGATAATTTAACTAATTCAATGCCATTGATGGCTATAGACGTCAAAAATGAATTTGAACTATTTCTATTCGTTTAACATTCCCCCCCCTTTTGTTATCAACAGAATGAAAACCTAGAAAAAAAATATTGTACATTTAGAACAGATATAAAATATGTGATTAATCGTGAGTTAACTATTGCAGTCATGCAATTAATTACAATTTAAAAAAATGTAATCGCCTGACGCGATTTAAAAAAAGAAGAAAATATTAAAAATTAGGTGTGTCCGGCGATTATTTATTTTTTTAATCATAATTAATCGCATGACTTCACTAGTTAAGTCACAATTAACCACAAATGTTATATCTGTTCTAAATGTACAATAAAAAAATTCTAGGTTTTCATGCTCTTGTTAACAAAAGTGGAAAAAAAAGTTAAACTAGTAGAAATAGTTCAAATTAGTTTTTGACGTCTATAGCCGTCAATGGCAGTGAATGAGTTAATATAGCCTACATGTATTGTAATGCCCTAACAGTGGTAAAATATAGACACAGCCAACTGTCAACTTACAAAAACAATTAAAAAAAAAGACGGATAATTCATATGCAAACGGCTTCGGCCGTAACTGATGTACAAACAATTAATATATAGTTGACATCCAACTGCTGGTGCTAACTAGCTAATGGCTTAGCCAGATGACAGCCAACTGCTAACGGGCTAATGGATTAGCCAGCTAACAGCCAGCTGCTAACGGGTTAGCCAGTTCACAGCTAGCTGCTAACGGGTTAGCCAGTTCACAGCTAGCTGCTAACGGGTTAGCCAGTTCACAGCTAGCTGCTAACGAGTTAGCCAGTTCACAGCCAGCTGCTAACGGGTAATCATCATTATTGTGTAATTCTACAACTTCATGCCCTGCCCTGAAGGATTTGCTCATGCATGACCAGGGCTCTATGGGAAAGTCAGCTTAGTGGAGGAATGTACATTCCAGACATGTCACATCCCGAGCAATGAATGTACAGCTTTGTTCACTAGTGACTGGTCACTTTTGGGTCTGTCTTGCGTAAAAGATTCACACAAGTGGGTGGGGTTCTCTAAACACAGTGATTCTCAAATTTGGATAATGATGAAGTCATTGTTGCATAAAAAACCCTCTGAATTAGTGATTCTGAACCACTGGAGGACATTGGTATATCATGAGAGGCTGTCAGGTCTGCCGCGGAAATTTATTTACTGAAAAGTGCCAATATCAAATATACCATCTGTCGACGACAGCAATAATAATATGTTCTATGGGGCCCCACTAGTGCGAACACGTTGTTCTGATTTTTATTGTGTTTGTGGAATATGAAGTAAGCAGCAAAATTTATTCGTTTTTATCCATCTTAGGGGGCGGACATTTTTCCATATGCTGTCAACTAAAAATGACATCGCTGTTGCTTAATTAGCGACCAATCACGGCTCAGCTTCAGAAAACAAGTGAGCCGTGATTGGTTGTTAAATGAGCCCTGAGCAACTTTTACGTCATTTTCAGTAAGACAGCAAGTGACAAAATGGCCGCCCGTTGAGATGGATAAAAATGAGTGGATTTTTCTGCTTAGAACACATTATTGTAACGAAGATTTTGGACTTGACTTCTTCATTATTAATAATAACTATTCTTTTTAAGAATAAAATCTAACTTTGAGGTGATGCAAAAATTAACTCATTCACTGCCATTGACGGCTTTAGACGTCAAAAATTCATTTTAACTTTAATTTTTGACGTCAATAGCAGTAAACGAGTTAAGAACCAATACACTACATGCAAAAAGGTACAATTGACCTGCGTAGCAGCCTGTTGCTATTCATATAACAGAACAATAGCTTTTTGTTCAATTCACACGGCCAGTTTTACCATTGTGAAAATAAATGGAAGAAATCGACTCTTTTTGATGAGATTGTTCCTGGTGTAAAATATCTGCCTTGGCGCAAAGCTTGGGAAACACTGCTCTAAATTGTTCCAATTGAGACTCACTGTGTTAAAGTCACTTGCCTCCTCTGTCCGCAAAGCACATCTTCCAGTGTAGTTGAGTGCTAGCTTTACAACGCCCCCTACCCATGTCAACAGTACCTAAATACCGCAGTCTTTTGTTCCTACAGCCACAAAAAAGATAAAAAAGCAGTTAGCTGGACAAATAAGCGCTGTATAACATCCAATGTAGCACTGTCTTATGTTTCCCCTCTGCTTTTCATTCAAAACTTACTGTACTCTTTTCCGTCTTCATTTCCAAATCCATATCCCAATTCTCTCTTTGGGCCCCTCGAGAGTCCGGTGGGTTCACTCTGAGCAATGCTTGCCCAACTCCAGCTCATCCAAAAAAGTGAATGACCTCACAGTGGATTCAGAATTGGCTCTGGTTGTGACATAACCAACGTAGCACCGCATACTGCATGTGCATCTGACGCTATGACGGCATCTGAATGTACATAACGCACACGCGTGTCATGGTAGTCGTCGGTGCTTTGGCATCGTGTCAACAGTCTCGTTGACGTGTCGTGGTTCTGTTTGTCCCTCGTGTCCACCGTTGAATGTGATTGTTTGATGATGTGCCGTGTAATCTTAATATTGTGTGTTTGTGTGTGTGTTTGCGCAGGCTGGTATTGCAGGAGCGCCGGCTCGTGCCGTATCAGCTGTAAAGAACATGAACCTGCCGGAAATGCCCAGAAACATCAACATTGGCGACATCAGCATCAAAGTGCCAAATTTGCCGTCCTTCAAATAGCAGTACGCAGACGATCCGCTGCCTGGAGATGTCGCCCAATGTTTTAACGTGATGCAATCTGTTTACCAAAACCTCTTACTAACTCGTTTTATCCAATCATGGAAGTACTGTGTGATTTAATTTTTTTTTTTTTTTAAAGCTTGATCTGCAGTTTTTATGCATTTTGTGTTCTGTTGCGAAATCGGAATAAAGTATTTATTTGTCCACGGTACATTCCTAATCCCCTCGTTGACGTTCAGCTGCTAAAGCCATCTCAGTCCAACGGAAGTCATTTCACCAACTCGAGTGTTTACTTTCTGAAAAGAAATGAAGTTTGATTTAAGTGCAAGTTTCTCATTCCAGAAAAACATAATCGAATGGGAACAGTCGGGATCAATACAGTGTTGGAAAATTCATACTTTGCAGTGCGTGTGAAACCAAATGAAACAATGAAGAATATGATATTGCTGATATGCTGTTTTACAGATTTATGATCATATATCCTGGATTTATATTTTGTATCTGTTGAAATGATTAGTTTTCTTTTAATTTTATTCTCAGCATGAATTTTGCCCACCTCTTCTTTTACTGTATAATAAACAGTTCAAACTGACTGTCTTTTTTCTTTGTTTATTTCCTCCTTACCCTTTTGCTTAAGACAAGTTTGAATAATGTGTGTATGGTGCGAATGACAGACCTGCTAAAATGTTTTGATTATATGTCAACAGACATCAGGACCAGTACACGACTCCATGGGCTAAGCGAATGATTTCTTGCCAAATGTCTATTGTTATTGATCATTCAAATACAACCAACTACAGGAAAAGACTGGGGTTGATTTACACATTCCAAGTTATAAAGCAGTATTAATATCTCTGTCTACTAAAAGTAACAAGAATACGCCATCTGGTTTATTATTTTTGGTTTGAAATAAAAAGAAGCTGCAACAACAGTATGCAATTTTTTTCGTGAAAGTAACTGAAACAAAATCAGGTACATGAAAATAACTTTAAAAAATCATCAAAATAAAGTACCAACTGATGTAAATAAACACGTTGCACATTAAATTAAGATGACTGGTAGTTTAAAATCAACGTCATTGAAGTTTCAGTTTAAGGAAATACATATAAAATACGTATCAACGGAGTAACGCTTTCCGCTATGTTTGTGCTTTTGCGCTTTCCGTAGTTACTGAGACTTTTTTAGAGTCATATTGCGCAATTTTACGCATTTCATAATTTTGAATAAATGACGTGGTTATTCTACATCCTTTTGTTTATTATTATTTTTACGTAGTCAAAATTATTATACAGGTTAATTTTCAACATAATTTTAGTTTATATTGTATTTATTGGGCGTACGGCACTTCGGGGTCCTGAAGCATCCTTGCGCAGTGTTGACAGTCGCGAGGTGACGTCTTGTGACACCAGGAAGCTAGAAGTGACTACAAATTGAGGATGCTGCGACTGCTTTGAAACTTTGGTTCTGATCCTTGAATTTATTGGATATACAATGGCGTCAATTATTAAAGAAACACAAAGGTTCGTTGTTGTTTTTCATAATTTGAATTGCTAAGCAACCTCAGTCGTAGCTAGCCTATTAGCTACCTGTAGCCAAACGCTGTCCCAAAATGTGTTGATCAGTGCAAAATTAACTTAACATGACGTAGTGTTGTTTATCTATTTGCCTTTTGAAAATAACATTATCCATACAGTAAACGTTGTACAGGACACCTAAATGTATCGTTCTAACAGTTTGCTAATTAAATTAACCTGTTGCATTTGTTAAACATGGTTGTTATTTGGTGCACTTACACAATGAGATACAATGCAAGAGCTGTATGACAAATTAGAATCAAAACTAAACATGGACAACGTTATTGCTGTCATTGAGTGTATTGCTCAGTTTTTAGTATTGGCAACGTCTGAACAAGATCCTCGTCATGCAGTTTTAAACACAAACAAGGTGCTATTTTTCCTAAAATTAATCTTGATCTTTTCCACACATACAATAATTGTGCCTTAAGACCGTAAAATGCTCAAATGTTCGGTATGTCTACCTCACACTGCACTTGGCTACAAAAGATCCCAGCACCGCACATACCATGAATATAAATATATGTTGTGTTGAAACAAACAAACCAATCCTGATAACATTTATGATTGTTACTTCCCTTTTCTTAACAGTATCAAGGAAGCAGTGACTCTCATCAATGCCATAGACGTGATAAAGTTCTCCAGATTGATTTCTCGCATCATCCAAAAGCTTCATCTAAAGGTACGGCCATTTGATACTACCTTTTAAGATCAATACAGGAAATGATTGAAGCAGTCGTCCTCTTTTGTTTTTGGCTTAAACTATCAGAAGCATTGGCCTACGTTATTTACATGAAATTGTGTTAATTTATTCGCAACAGTTTATTCTCGTCATTTTTGTAGTTATATGTGGATGTTTTTTCAGAGGACCAACTGTTACAACAGCTGCAATAATGTCAAATTATTTCCTTTGCTGTGCATATGTTCAATTACAACAAATGAATTATTACCGTAGTATATTGCTCGTGCTTGTGCTGTCACTCGCTTGCTCCATTTTGTTTTTCTTCTCGCAATGCATTGTGGTCTATCTTAACCGGTTAAGTGACCAAGACCATTGATGTTGATGTCGTGGGCTTTTCTTTGCAGGGAGAACGAACATTTAGCGAAGAGGAGGAGCAAAAACTTCAAACGGCTCTTTCGCTGGACAAACAGGCTCTCAACTTAGTCCTGGAAACGTCCGCTTTCATTCTTGAGCAGGTGAGGAGGAGCGGTCATGTGACCTTTAATTTCTCCACATTAGTGATAATAAACGGGTGCAATGTGTATTTGGATTTATTTATTTTTTTTTCCGTGGAGAGAAGTGTATTTGGATTTTAATAAAGAAAAGACAACACTCCATAATATTTTAGTGTTTTAAAAAGCGTACAGTAATGATATAATTAGATAGAAATTTAAATAGTTCAAAGTTTTTGAAACAACATTTAATGAATATGGTGGGCCCACGGTTTGAATGTGAGTGTCAATGCTTGTTATAATTATTTATAAGCGAAAAGTTGCCCACATTAATATTTTATGAATATCAGTCGCTGACAAAGGTTCAAACGGTGTCAAATGGTTTGGTGGCACATGTAATGTTCACACTTGTCCACTTGGGTTCACTATTGCACTGTCTGTGTGGCTCCCGTTTAGGCGGTGTACCATAATGTGAAGCCCTCCTCTCTGCAGCAGCAGCTTCAGGGCATCAGCATGAACCCCGACAAGGCCGAAGTGTTCTCTCAAACGTGGTCCACCTCTGGCCCCGAGCTGGTGGACCGACTAAAGCGCAATATCTTTGCCCCTAAGAAGGTAAGATCCGTCATAACAACTTTATTTATTTGACCTGAGAAAAGAACAGCTGTATTCTCGCCTGACTTCAATGCAGGCAGTTCACACTTTTTGTGAATGGTTGTCAGTAGGGGTGGGAATCTTTGAATGTCTCACGATTCGATTCAGATTAGATTTTCGATTAAGAACGATTTTTGATTCAAAATGATTTGATTGACAATGATTTTTGCTTCAATCTATAGATGTACAAGAAATTGTAATGATCTACTCCAGTCTGACTGGCTAATGCTAATTAGCGCGCTACTCGCGGCACTTTTATCAGTCAAAAGAATGGCTCCATGTTGAAAAAAAAAAAAAAAACTTTTATTGGAATAACTTGATTGTGACTTTTTTCCTTGTACTCTCTAATGTGGCTACAACTTAACAGTGTATTAGACCGCGTGGAACCACACTGCCCCTCAGTGGCCAAACCGGGTACAACATAAACAGCGCTCCAAACAAAGGCACACACAGACAAAAGCAAGACAGTATCAAATAATTTAAATAAAATCGATTTTGGGACATTTAAAATCGATTCTGAATCGTACTAAATGAGAATCGATTTTTTTTGGCACACCCCTAGTTGTCAGTCTATATGTTTCCTGAGATTGGCAAAAAAAACACTCTAGCGTGTAGTGACGGGACGAACAACACTGGCGCGCCAGCACTGTGCCGAGTGCGCAAGTGTGAAACCCCGTATCGGCGCGTGTATCGCTTTAATAAAAAAATCACGTGACCGAAACAGGAAGTGTGTCGTTTGGATGTGCCGCGCCAAATTGTATTTATAGGTAGACAAACTGTATCAATGGAGATTAAACTGTTTGCTGTTGCTATAAATTTACCTGTACCTGTGCCTGTTGGATTTTTGTTTGCTTCCACTCATGGATCGTTCTAGAAAATTTTCACAAGTCTGGAATCATTTTGATCAGAGAAAGTATCCACACCTTTATCAACTGGCACTTAAATATTTATGCACGCCAGCTTCCTCTGTTCCCTGTGAACGAGCGTTCTCTAAGGCAGGGGAACTGGTGTCCAAGAGGAGAAATCGCCTTGGAGAAATCAAACTTCAAAAACTTTTATTTTTCAATAAAAATGTATGACAGAATCTGTTTTTAGTGTGTTATTACATATGGTTTAAAACTTTTAACAAAATCCCATACAGAAGTTAAACATTTTAACTTTTATTATTTATTTCATTTTATTTTATTTTATTTATTATATTAATATTATTTTATTGCATACAAATTTGCTATATTTTACAAGCCAACTCATATGAGCATCTAATAAACAACTTAACTCAGCAAGCAAATGGACCAACTGAAATTATACAAAGATGAGATCATATTTTAAGTAAAAGACTAGCAAGTGAATAAATAAAATATATTAAATTTATTTTATAAATATAAATTCATAAGCTAATATTAAGGTTTACAGCGTGCACGTTTTACCATCTTATTTTCATTTTGTTTATCTGCAATGATTTTAGATCTCCAGCAGAGGTCACTATTGAGTGACCAACACAGTGTCAATACAGTTTGTGTAATGTGTCAATACACTCCTTGAGGTATCATCGTCCCATCACTACTCGTGTGTAGTCTATGATAGGCTCCAGCTCACCCTGCATCTTTATGAGGACAAGTACTATAGAAAATGGATGAATGGAGATGGATACTGACTGATAGCTTCATCCATAATCATGTATTCTATTCATCCACATTACGCTTAGGCACCCCTTATCAACATCACGCTGTTTATAATAACAGTGAATATTCTCAGCGTGTGAAAGCTGTCATATACATTTTTTTAAAAAGCCACTCCTGTGCTACCCCGACATTTCAAACAATGTCGGCGAGTCAAGATCTAAGTGCAAATAAAGTGTCAGAATGTAGGCAGCAGTTGCGGTTGTCATTCAGACGTGTCGGCTGCTTGTGTTTTTTGCACGTCATCTTCTTCCTCCCTGATGGATTTGATTCAACAGCCAGTCGAGGCGTTTGTGCGCTGTTACGTCGGATTTTGAGGACCAGTCGAGTCACAATGGAAGTGACGGATGGTTTTGTTGACATAAATGCCCACTTTGTTGGAGAAGTTGATGTTTCTCATTCATAGTTTGCTACCCCTCTCAAGGATTAGTTTAGAGATTAGAGTCCGTTTGGGTCTAGTCATGTAAATGGGAGTTTTTATGGAATAGTGGTGATTGTGTTCATGGGTGAGCAGCACATTTACGCAGGTTTCCATCCAAACTAACTGTTGGTTTTTGAAGAGTTTTGGGGGAATTTTTGAAGTGGTGAAAGAGTAGAACAACATAAGAATTAGGGGTGTTAGAAAAAAATCGATTTGGCGATATATCGCGATATTACAGCGCACAATTCTCGAATCGATTCAATATGCGGCCGAATTGATTTTTAAACATAAATTTTTTATGGGAATATTCAACAAAACGTCTTACTTGGGGTTAGGATTTACACATTAAGCATGGAAGAATGTTATATTAATTATATATTAATTAAGCCTTAATATATTTATTTATTTTTATTTTTATTTTTTTATTTTTTTTTATTTCGAGAGCTCAGTATTGTTCATTCGGTAATTTTACCAATTTGACATGTCATCGTCATTGCTCTCTCTTTTTTATTTATTTTAATTTTATTTTTATTTTGAATGTGTGTGTGCGTGCGTGCGTGTGATTAAGCCTTAATATTTGATTTCAGTGCTGTTCAAACATGAAACAGACGGCAACCTGAATTTTCAGATAAATAAATACATTTTCATACAAATCTTACAGTGTACATGTACAAGTCTACTGATGAATATTTTCGAAATTTGAGTTTGAAAAAAAAAAATCGCAATAATCAATATATAGATTTGTATCGGGATTAATCGGTATCGAATCGAATCGTGACCTATGAACCGTGATACGAATCGAATCGCCAGGTACTATTCACACCCCTAATAAGAATAATGATACACATTAACCAAACAAAATAAACAGAAGTCAGCATCAACACAGGCAGAAGATCAACATCTGCAAAAACAAGTACGTACCTGCAGTGTAGAAAATCAAAATACGCTTTTCGTTTTCTCTAAATCATTCATTAAGGATAATCACCCTCATTGATTTTGTCACTGCCTATTTTCTAATGTTTTACAGCAGTTTATTAAGCCTTAAAGGGAACACATTATGGAAAATTGACTTTTTACTTTGACCTAATCGCTTGTGTACAACTACTAATAGTTGGGTATTTGGAGCACCTGCCCACCCGTCAAGTGTGAAATTACACCGAGCAAATGTTTTGTTAGCTGCCAGTGGTGGCTTTATTTTGCTATTAGTGATTCATTTGCACCCTGGCTTTAGAAGTGTGATTGTCTCGTATTCTGGAGGAAGTGACGGAGTCTCCAGAAGTTTATAGTTGCTTGACTTGTAGCTATTTTGCATTATTTGTTGTTGGTAAGGCAGGATATTATTATTGCCAATCCCAGTTTGCTGCCAAACTAAACATGAAATAAAGAAGTTACACTGTGTATTTTAAACGACCACATAATTGTGCCTTATACGAACGTTTGCTATCTTAATGCTAACATTGAATGCAAAGCGACATAGACAGGCTTAAAAGCTAGCATATTTCAATAGTTCTATCCCTTTTTTTTTTACACAAACATTTAAGCAACACATGTAGACAGACAATATAGCAATTAGGGGTGTGAATTGCGTAGTACCTGGCGATTCGATCCGTATCACGATTCATAGGTCACGATTCGATTCGATGCCGATTAATCCCGATACAAATCTATAAATTGATTATAGCGATTTTTTTTCTTTTCTTTTTTTTTTAACTCAAATTTAGAAAATACTAATCAGTAAACTTGTACATGTACACTGTAAGATTTGTATAAAAATGTATTTATTTATGTGAAACTTCAGGATTATAACTGAGCTACTGCATTTAACAAACAGGTTGCAGTCTGTTTGAACAGCCTTGAAATAGAATATTAAGGCTTAATGTTCCATTTATATAACATTCTTCCATGCTTAAAGTGTGAACCTTAACCCTAAGTAAGACGTTTTGTTGAATATTTCCAACAAAAATTGATGTTTGAAAATCAATTCGGCCGCATATAAAATCGATTCGAGAATTGTGCGCTGTAAGATCGCGATATATTTCCGAATCAATTATTATTTTTTAAACACGCCTAATAGCAAACATGTATTCTTTATCCTCTGCGAAAAATTACTAATATTACTGTACCTTAGTGTGTCATTTGTGAAACTCTACTTTGTATTATACTGCCACCTGGTGGTCAAGACGAGCACACCAAAAATGATGACATTTGTGGGGCTGGAACTCAATGAGGAAATATCATTTGAGATATGAGTGTTTTGAGTTAAGAGCGTGGTTATGGTGCGAATTAAGGCACCACTGTAGTTAATAATCAATGTATGCAAAATATCATTAAACCCTTCAATTAGGGTACAATTAATTGGAAACCATTGTGCCGTAGTAGAAATAAAGGAGAGCCATTACCTTTTAATTAATAATATCATTCTCACTATAATTAATTCTAAAAGTCTCCCCTATCACCCCTATTACTATCGGGTTAAGATTATGCACTTACCACATCTGCTTCATTTCACGGAATATAATGACCAAAGCAAATAAGCTCTCGGTGTGCAGTGAAGTTCTAAACCGCCAGTACATCAACAATAATACATGTATACTAATACAGTTATTTATTAATAAAATGCAGAATTATTCACACAGTTTTTGTATTGGTTAGATTGCAAATGTAAACAGCACCGGCTGACATGCTTAAAAATATGACCATGCTCTCTATGCAATTGCCTTTCTTCTGTTTATTTACGACCCACCGTATCGGAATTCAGATCCTTCTCTCATTTCAATTAATTACATTTATTTTGAAATTGACTTAGGGATCCATATACAGCATGTCAACACTGAAAGTAATACAAGTTCAGACCATCACTCAACGCTAATGTGGACCGTGTCCCCGGTGTGAATAATGTGCCAATCGCAGCTCTTTCGCACCTCGCGCCGGGTCCTGCGATGCTGCACAAGCATCCAGAACCAATAAGTCACACATAGTTTATCATGAGGACCTCTCACTGCATCATAAACTGCCTAACTGCGGCGCCCTGACTCAATCCTGTGGATCTATCACGCCGCTGCGTAAGGACTGAGGAGGAGAGGGGGATTGGGAACATTGAGTTTTTTTAGCCCACCAGGCCCAACTTGAATGACAATTTATGTCGAGGGCAGAAGCAACATTTTACGCTTGCTGCCATGACTGTCTGCTTGGTTAAAGAAGTGTGAGGATTTCAAAATTACTCAGCCATTAAAATCATTGTAATTGTTTTACAATGGCTGTAAATGTTACTGATTTAGAGCAGCACAGTGAGGTCCGGCTTCATAGGTTCCGGGTACCCACGTACCAAAAGCATGCATGTTGGATTATATGAAAACTCAAAAAAAAAAAGAAAAAAAAGGGGGCTGAACAATTAATGACATTCAAATCAACAGGGCAGTGTTGTAGAATGCACTTTTCAAATGGTTGTCGGTAGGCTTTATTGTATATTTATTTATTTATATAGTGTCTAGATAAGGTCAGTGCTTAAGAAATGAAGCGTACATATTATTTCATGAAACCTGTAAAGTTGAAGATATAAAGCTACAGATTTCAGCCCTACTCTAAATTGTAATATGAGTGTGAATGGTTTTTCGTCTATTGGTGGTTATTTAGATAAGAGATGGACATCTATCTATCCATCTATCCATCTATCCATCTTTCTATCTATCTATCTATCTATCTATCTATCTATCTATCTATCTATCTATCTATCTATCTATCTATCTATCTATCTATCTATCTATTCATCCATCCATCCATCATGTAAGCTAGCTAGCTAGCACATTGTTTTGCTATCTATCTATCTATCTATCTAAATATCTATCTATCTATCTATCTATCTATCTATCTATCTATCTGTCTGTCTGTCTGTCTGTCTGTCTATTCATCCATCCATCCATCCATCATGTAAGCTACCTAGCTAGCACATTGTTTTGCTATCTATCCATCCATCCATCATGTAAGCTAGCTAGCTAGCACATTGTTTTGCTATCTATCTATCTATCTATCTATCTATCTATCTATCTATCTATCTATCTATCTATCTATCTATCTATCTATCTATCTATCTATCTATCTATCTATCTATCTATCTATTGATGTCTTTTCAGTACAACATTTGCATGGCAGCAGGAGTTCAGAACATTCACAGAGATGGGGAGAGAGTCATATTGTTGTTGTGGCTGACATTCTGAAAAGTGTGTGTCCCCCCCATCTGAAAATAAATACGTCCTGTATTTTTGTGTTTCCAGCTGGATTTTGTCAGCTGGCAGTTGAACCTGCAGATGGCCCAGTCCAGCCAGGCCAGACTCAAGTCCCCCAGTGCTGTGCTCCAACTGGGCCTCCATAATGAAGACTCTCAGGTGGGGAAAGCACACCAAGTACCACCCAATTAGGCTACATCATCCATCACTTTCCATTACCCAACCCCCCCTCCACACACACTTTTTCTATCTGCCCCTCCTACTTGGCTAATACATGTTAATCCCCCTGGTGTTTATTTTGTAGATAGACATTTGGTTCCAGAGTAGCCGTGTGTAAAGTTCAGAGGTCGGGGAGCTTGTTATCTGAAACCTCCACGGTTATGTGTGTCAAAAAGTACTGAAATAGATATTTGTCTTTCAGAGCTTTTCATGTGTTTTATTCTCACTATAGTATCTAATTAATATTGTGTGACTGCACAGTATTTTTGAAGAGAAACTTTTTAATAATATAATTTTATTTTATTCAGAACTGTGAGGCAGTGCACTAGTCCACTGTGCTGCTCATACAATATCTGACTCAATTGACAGTAAAAAATAAAAAATAAAATAAATAATTAAATATATATATATATATATATATATATATATATATATATATATATATATTTTTTTTTGGGGGGGGGGGGGGGTGAGGGGGTCTAAATGACAATTTTTTTCATAATATATAATTTTAAAAATATATATGTAAATATTTCCTCCCCTACTATAAAAAATAATAATGATCCAGTCAGGTGTAACACATCATAGACCATGCAAACGATAATCCATAAACATCATGCATATTATTCTGTAATACCTCCAAAGTTTCAGATTTTGTTTAGTTTTAATTAGTAGTGGCAAGTAGCTGAAACAAATTCAGCCTTGCACAAATTGTATGTTTCATTGTAACGTCTTTTTTGTTGTTATTTTAAATCAGTCCCTTAAAAGGCATTCAGTGGCTTTTTCTAAGGCAATTTAATTCCCAGGACTATCTTGTTTCAGTTTACTAGTCAAGTTTTTTTTCCTGCCTTATCTTCCCATAGAGAATGCCGGCTCAGATTAACCATGGAATTAAGTAGGGTATCTTCAAACATGGGGCCTATAGGCGCATGATAGGGGGAAAAGAAATATAGGTTTTTCGGAGTCTTTGTTGATGCAAGAGAGAATCAGGATTTTACATTTAGTAGGCCTCCTTTTTTTTTTGCAGTGTTTACTTGAGGCTAGTAAAGGAAGCATTAATTTATTTAAATCCACTTACACAACTCCCCTTGTGGGCGGAGATAGCTGGGGGCTCAAAAACTGCTCGTTTAAAGTGAAGCGGGATCAACAACCGAGAAAAAAAAAACAAACACCAGAGAGAATTTCCTTCATACTTCTGCAGAGGGCGCTGTTGTCTCACAGTTTTCAACGCATGCTGGGACTAAGAACCATTAGATGAATATCTGTTTTTAAGCCTTTCTAGAGGAGCCATTTAAAATGCACTATGTTTCGTGTAGTATACACTAATTGAACAGCCTGCTGCTATCTCCAATAAAGTGAAAACTGCAAGACAAGAGGAAGTGGATATAAAATAGTACTTTAATAGGAGCTTTAACCCTGGCAGAGGTTGGAGAACACCGAGGAACAATGCAGGGAAGACAAATAGGACAAGAGGGAGTAAAATAATGTCGGCCTGTGTGGTATCGATTGCTTTGGTGCGGAGAAAGTTTGGAGGCTCTGCCATCTGACCAGTCTCTTGCTTCATTAGCGCTCTCCCTGAGGAGAACGAGGAGGCGGAGGGAGGAGCAGAAATGCCAGGTGCTTTACTTCTCCTTCACCAAACAGTACAAGGCATGCAGTACAGCTGCAGATGTCGCACAACGTTGTTTTTTTTTGTGTGTGTGTGTGGGGGGGGGGGGGGGGGGATTTAACCCTGGAGAACCCACGGGGTCAAATTTGGCCCCTATAAATTCTGCTACTCAAATAACAAAGACCTCTTTTTTTACTTTTTTTTTTTTTTACAAATTTAACTTCAAAAGTCCAGAGTGCCACTTCTGACCCCTGCATGGGGCCATCTAGTGGATGAATATTGCACTTACATGAGCCAGAGTGGTGGTGACAAGATGGCTGGCAACATGCTGTTTCGTTGAGCTGGAAATCAATCCAAACAAAACCATCTTCTCAGCAAACCATCAGATGGTAAAATTGAGTTTTTTTTGTTAATCTATTTCATATCATGTTGCAGAATGCCTAGGAGTATGTTTTATATGTATATTTTGATAAATTAGCAACTCTGAGCTAGTTAAAATTGAAAAAACATATATTTTGGTGTTCAGTGAACTTATAGCAGTCATTTAATGTATAATTCATAATTTTCCAAAGAAGAAAAGGGTTCTTGGGTTCTCCAGGGTTAATGGAGTCCCTTTCAGTATATGGGAAATAATTTTTCATCCCATGAAATGCTAATTAAGTGATGCCATCATAAAACCGTTTCTTGTAGTAACATTTGAATACTGTTAACTCCCATGCAAGTATACAATTTAGTGTAAACGATACTTGAGTGCAGCATCCCTGTCAACGCACGGCACCTGTTGCAATGACGCTTGAAATGTTGTTTTGACGTAGAAGCAGCGTTTACAGAAAAAGCCTCAAGTTGTCTAGAGTTGGTGAAAACCACATAGAGACGCAGGGACGGATCACCATGCAGTTAAAAAAACTGACAGGATGGAAAGGAAAGTGAAATATGGAGGAGTTTTTTTTTCTGGGCTTCTTTTGCATTTTCCCGTGGACGTGATGCAGTAAGTAAAGGCGGCAGTGAATTTTAATATGAACCCTTGCTAACAATGGCTGTGGGGGACTTTTTCCATTTGTCAAAACAAATCCGTCAACCGTCTGTCTCTATATGTGCCTTGAAACCGAAATCTGCAATCTAGATGTGCCGCGTGCAGTCGTTTAAGAGAAGTTCTAGAGGAACCCAACGCATAAAGCGCCCACTAGCTGCTTGCTAGTGTTTAGAATTTTACAAACATGTATATTTTTTCCCTTTATTTCGCTTCAATGCATTTGAATACTGCCTGCTTTCTGTGGCTGAGAAAAACACACACAAAAGCAACGCGATGCAAGGATTAAGCCAGAGGAAGGGAAAAAAACACATAAACAAAATGATTGTTTTTTTTTTCTGTGTAGGTGTTTGCTTTGTGCTGTACTGCGATTCTCTAAATGAATTTCTTGGCACAATGTTAAGCAAAAAAGAAAAAGTAATATACAGTACATTTAAGCTGCAAGTAGTTCTGAAAGGGCCCCGACATTCTGGATTCAGTGCTTTATCGAATGACTAATCGAAGCTACTGAGGTAATGTAGCTGTCACATGTTACCTTAGACTTCAAATTGTGTCTTTAGTTTAGTGAAGGAGCAAATGACGTTGCTCCAAGTAGATGCTATACTCCAACTAACCACCAGGTGCATCATCCACCATCAAATAAACAACCTCGTGTAACCCGCTCAAGGAACAAATAACTGTCTGAACACTAGGGGGCACTATGTATAAGGAATACATACAGTAGATCAGGAAAAAATCTAAATAACAAAGAACCTCGAGTCTGGTGGAATATAAAAGTAGGAATATGGATCCCATAACTACAAAATAAAGAATGTAAAAAAAAAAAAAGTACTTAACTACTTCCATAGAATACCACAAGTTATAAAATAAAATAGTCACAGGACAACTGTAGTAATACTTTACCACACAATTGTTTACTTCTCTTTACTTGACGTGCCCGTGCTGCAGTGTCGGGACGCTCGGCTAGCAAAGCGTCGTCATCACTCTTCACTTTAAAATCGTTTGTGTCTGGAGTACAAGTACAGATGTTGCAACATCTGCACAGCATTCCTTCTAGGTGGCGTTTATCATCTGATAGCGCCAAGCGCCGTCGTTGTAGATGCCATTAGCGCAAACGCATCCGGCACGCACAGCGGATTTGGCACCTAAGGTGTACTTCAAAGAGATGTTTAAAAAGCGTGAAAGTGTATGCGGATCAAGTCATTAAGGAACAGGAGGCAAATGAAACAATGATATTTAAGATTATTATTATTTTTTTTTTTCAATATGTCTAGGTGTCATTTCTTCTCATGACAAATGAGCAGTTTTGAAAAGGTTGTGTTTAAAAGTAACTGCAGCCGGATGATGTTTCTGTTCTTGAAATGTGTGCAAATGTACAGTAATAGCGGCTCTGCGGTTAATTGTGCTCATTCATACATTCAGCACTTTTGAATGGATTCTCTTTCTCGCAAATCAGAATTGAGTGGCCTCTGTTGACTCGTTCACAATCACATTATTCTACCCTTCAACTTCTTTTTTTTTTTTATTCAAGCCTCAAAATAAATCATGCAAGCCTTCATTTCCTGTGTTTCTGGTTTAGTCCTGAGTGAACGTTCCCTTTAATCCTTCTTTTTTTGGTATTTCTCATTTCAAAGTTATGTGTCAAGTTGTCCCCAGCTGATGTCTAAAGAAAAAATAAGCCCACCAATTTGAGTTTAAGGAAACCTTTTTTTTTGTTTCGTTATTGTGCTCTCAAAGCATCAGACATGAAAGACTTTTTTCTCCTTGTGTTTCAAATTCGTTTTTTTTTGTGTGTTCTGGCTTCCTACAATCAGGATTCTTTTTGTACACACAACTTGCATCACGCACGCATACTGAGGTTGAGGCTTATTCGCACTTTTATCGCGAGGGGTGCAATTAAACATTCTGTTTTGACTTCTGCGAGAGGGCTGATGTCATCACAGCTTTCCCGAGCATCGGGGGCTGCCTCACGTCTCTCTCATCAGGGTGGCGGGCAGCGCTTTGAACGCAACTCAAGAGCTTACGTAAAGCAAAGCTTCTGCCTCCCACACGCCCTTGCCGTGTAGTCCCAATAAAAACGGCTTCCAGAGGAGATCCAGGCTTTACGTTCTTATTCGTGGGATTACACGGCACGATCAATATATCGGAGCGCTGCCATGTAAATGCTAGCACTTTGGAAATCCTTCGCACCAAGCCGCCCACCAGCCAGGAGGGACAAAGGCTGCTTTGTTTTAACTTTCACTTGCCTTGCTCTACATGTCCCAAAATGCTTTGTGCGACCATCTTTTTTTTTCCCCTCAGGGGTCTCTCCCCTCTCTGTCTCTTGCTCCATCACTTTCCCACTGGTGATTTGTTTTTCCTCCTGTGGGATTTGGGATCCCATTCATCGGGAGCTCATTGTTGGGCTCTTATCCTCTCCAACGGATGGGCCCCGAGAGCAGAATGGGTGACTGTGGACTCCCTCTCGCCGCACTCCTCCTCACCCAAGTCCCTCGCTCTTTGCCATGTGATGATGTCATGGCTTTGCTTGACATGGGAGGGGGCACCTATTGATTCTCTCTCCCTAATACTACATACCCTTTATATGTCTCCCCTTCCATTCATGCCCATCTAACCTCCTCTCATGTTTTCTCCAGCCAGTTCTCTTTGCAGATTCCTTGGCCTCCCAAAAGGCGCCCGGGGGATTTGGGGATGTTTGGATGTTGTTTAGTACATCCACCGCACAACGCTTGACACCCCCGTAGGAACGCCATCAACCCGCAAAGCCAGCTCCATTTAAATCTCATTGATTTAACGTCTCTCTTAAATTTCCGCTGCAGAGGTTTTATATCCAGCCTGTTTTGTCTACACCCACTTTGTCAAGTATTCATTAATCCCCTAAAAACGGGGTGTCGTTTTGCCGTAGCCGGTAGCGATGATAAGAGAGTGCTTAAGACTCCATTTTTTCGAATGTGAACGTGTCCTCCTCCTTCTCTCGTCATTGGCCCAGCTCTTGGCTGAACTATGCAGGGGTGAGAAATCTGGTGCAGCTGAAACAAGGCACTCTGATTGCAGAAGCATGGAGCCAAATCACGAATCAAATCCATTCATTCCGCTGAAAGGCGCATTTGCCGTCACAGGAAATAAAGGCTGCCTTTTTACCCCATAATAGCACATATAATAATAATACAGCCTGATACATCTTAATCTTAACTTTACTTTATCCTTATTGACCAGATTGTGAGTATTCCTCTATTTTGAAAGACCGCACGACATATTGATCAAATCATTTTGTCATTTTGTGTTGGGACGAGATAAAGGAATTGAGTTGCGGGGCTTTCCCTCCTCTTGAACTCATGATGATAAAGAGCGGAGTCATCAAACATGCACTTTTGGATGACAAGAGCCTTCGCTCTGTGAATCAAAACAATTGTCACTAGTGCCTTCTTGAACTCCTTCTCTACCCTTTGATGGTACTTGTTTGGATATGACATCGAAATGTGTTGCATTTCTAGCAAACTCAACCCCAAAAAATAAATATCAGTTTCGATGCCATTTGTTATCATTCAGGTTATTTTATTTTATTTTATTTATTTTAATTTAGACAAACGACAATTTACACTCACATTCACAAATACGCTAACCAAAGAAGCATGTTTTGGGTATGTGTGAGGTCGGAGTACCCTGAGAGAACTATTATGAGTGCAGAGGAGATTTGATTTGTCTGCATTCTATTTACACGCTTCCCAAGATATTGCACAACCTGGTTATGCTCTGCCAGTGACCCGCTAAGTTTATTCTATGCTGTAGTTTCATCTCAGAGACATAGTGTACGCTGAGAAAAAATAAATAAATAATTATTTGAAGAAAACTAGAAACCCAGAAATTTACAAGGAGAGTTTTTAGTACATTTTACCAGTTTATCAAAAATAAATAAATTTAAAAAAAAGTTACTCAAGCTTTGAGGTACAAACCCATGACCTTCACCTTGGGAGAGAGCCACTCTACCACCTGAGCCATGCCACTCCTGCTGTTTGCAACTATACTGAATTGCTGGCGTGTCCAAAATGAGACCAAAAATTGGTCTCTTGTAGGTAAGAAGGATTCCGCCTGACACCATCAATATATAACACACAGCAGGAGCGGCGTGGCTCAGGTGGTAGAGTGGCTGCCTACCAACATGATGGTTGTGGGTTTGTTCTTTAACCCTTGAGTAACTAAAAAAAAAAAAAAAAAGGTAAAATGTACTGAAAAATCTCTTTGTAAAATTTACTTAAATTTCTGAGGGAAAAATCTGTTAGTCTTTTTTCAAGTAAATATTACTCTCTTTTTTTTTAATTTTATTTTTTTACAGTGTCCTGTACTTTTATAAACATTTAAAATTAAAATTAAAAGTAAAATTGTGCCTTACCATAAAAAAAAAAATCATGAACTCTTTAGGCAGGGAGCCTGATTTTATTTTATTTTTTTAAACCCATCAGTTATCATTTTGTTAGCAATGGAGATACAATATTATAATTTCAAGGACAGTTCTAAAGACCAAATGGTGAACAAATTAGAATGTGATGAAATGTCGCCATTTCTCTGGATCGCACTCCTCCTCTTCCTCCTGCATGTACCCTTAAATTCTTCCCACTCCTTCGCTGTGTAAAGGAGCGCCAGTGTCTACATACCTTGGGGGCATAGGCCGGCTGCCTTGGCGATGTTCTAGCTTTGCCTCATACTGGGAAAGAAATGGGCCTTAGGTTTGAATAGCAGCCGTTACTCGTGTGGGGCAGCCACAATGTCTTTGCATGCACTCACGTCGCAGTTGCCCATGACAGCCTCCAGCCCAGCCCACTCCAAGCATGTGCCAGGCCAATATATTTCAAATGCATACTTTTTCAAGATGCCAGCCTCGACTGAAGGTCTCGAGTGCCACTTATGTGAGAACCCGGCACTCAGATTTGATAGTTCAGGCTCGCTCTGCAAGTTCTTGGCTAGCTTTTTTTAAGACACTTGACACACATTAATAAAATTAATGTTTGACACAGCTTTTTCAGCTTCTAAGTCGCTTTGTAGAAAACAGATTTGGAGGTCAATGTGGTTTTAGGAACTTCTACAAAGTTTTGGCAGATCTTGTCTGTTTCATCTGTTGCTATGTCTGAGAGATGGAATCTGTGTAGACCACCAGGATACATTGGAATTGGTTAATCTACAACATATTTCGACCGTGTGGTTCGGTTCACTTTAGTACACGTTTTTGGAATTTCTACTGTAATGGGTAACAAAATATCCAAGCTGAACTATCCCATTTTTTGTTTGCTATGCTTTGGTTTGTTCTTGGAGGTTGGAGCAAAACTTGCTGCCCTCTGTTCATTGGTCAACACAGAATTACCACTTTGGTGTTACAATGGCATTTTATAAACAGAGTGGCGGTGGAGGGGGGGGGGGGCTATACATTGTATTTATACGCTTCTCATGTGCTTTTTCTTGATGACAGAAAACAAAAAACCACCAATCAATTTCTAGTTTTTCAAGATTTTTGTTGCCTTTATGTGTGTTTTAGTTTTGAGAGCTAGCTATGTTGGCAGCTAAATTCACAAGCAGTAGTTAGGCATGTAGTAAACAAGCCTTCAAAAAGATGACAAGTGCTTGCTTAAGCTGTTATGTGCCACTACCAGTAGAACAAGATTGTTGTGTATTTAACCAAACCACATTAATTTTGTCTAACAGGCTAATGAAATTAGCATAAATGTTGCACAGTTCCCAATGTTCAAAATCATGTTTTCTTTATCCTCTGCAAAAAATGACTTATTGTTACAACTTTCATCATAAAATCGGTATAGTCTGTGTGTATTGTACTGCCCTCTGGTGGCCAACACATGCACAACAGAATGAGCAGCATAATGCACATTGAATTATCCATCCGTCCGTCCATCCATCCATCTAAACCGGATGCACAAATGATTATCATGATGTACTATTATAAAATAAATAAAATAAACAAAGAAAACGTTTATATTGGTTGTTGCTTTTTTTTGTGTGTGGCAGAAATACAAGTGTTAGATTGAATTTAAAAAAATCCCAAAAGCTTTGTGGTGGTCATCGACAAGCATGCATTTCCAGTATGACTTTGACAGCCCCATTTGATTGTGCATAAGCTATAAACGGGATTAAAAGGATCAACTTTTGAGATGCCATTTGTGTTGAAAAGGGCTATGAACAAAGAGTCACACAATTCTTTTTACTCCAATTAATAAATTTGTTATGTTTTTGGGCTTAAAGCGATTTGTCTCACGTCAGTGTTGGCATCCTCCCTCTAGGAAGTGTGGGAGGTGTGAACAAACAATGTGAAAACACAAGACTATTTACAGACATTTCTCAGACCGGCTTCACCTGTCAATCACTTGTTGTCATTTTCTTTCTTTAGTTCTTTTTTGATCATGACATTGCTTCCTATGTGTTTTCTTTTTTTTTGTTCTTTGTCAGCAAGGCGAAATAGACACTTTTAAAACTTCACTTTTGAGAGATTTATCAGTGCAATAGTTCAAATTTTGCCTCAGCTTTTATTTACGGCACTGAAGTCTGCGGGGCATCTAACTTGCTGTTGATGCTGATGTGACACTTGAAAGCCGAATTGTTTATTTGAATGAATTATATGATTTTTGCTCAATGTAATGTATTTCATACACGAGGTAACTCAATGTGCTACACATACTCAAAAAATACAACAATCAAAAGAATCACCTGATGCCATTAACCACCTAATGTGGGCTAATGTCAGAAAACATTTCTCAAGTGAGGATCCACAACTACTTGTGTGCATGTAGGCAACTTGAGTATAGTTTATTCATGTATGCAATTTACATTTTAATGATCTAAAACTTGATAAACAAAAGCAGTAGAAGATGCTCGAACCTCTTTTTCTGTGTGACAATTGCCACAGGCCTCACACTGAGCGATAAAGCCCATGACAATCGTTGTTTGTGTCACATATGCCATCTTCCATTAACAATAAATGGTGTTTTAATTAGGACACATTAATTAATAGGGACAATGTTGAAACTGAGGCCCTAAGGAGGCTTTTGACAGTACAGCGGGCCCTGCGAAACAATCATAACGTCTCAATGTGCAAAACATATCCCCAATGCAATCCAATCCACGCTTAGATTAAGCATCCCATTTTAATTGCAGGTACACAAAGTACTGTAATTTCCCTTTGCGGATGTGGTACGAAGAGGAAACTCAACCGGTATAAACGTAGCGTTCTTTTCAAGCCTGTTCACATGTCAACCCGTCTGCTTCCTGATAATGTGGGTCAGAGGAAACCCATCAAGATGGAGAAGAGAATCTTGCTTGTTCTTCATGTAGTTGTCAGCCCGCCTGTCAGTCCGTTTTCTCGTTTGTACCATCAAAGTCGCTGATAACTCTCAGTGGCTCGCTCCGTGACTATATTTTCTTCTGACGCTTTGGGAGGCGTATCAGTTACTTTGTGTTGGATTGGAGCCGAACACTCCAATGCTCTTTGTCTAAAGACCGTGCAATCAATTATGGATACAGGAAGCTGCTCGCATGACAGCTTCCAAGTCAAAACAATGCACATTTGAAAATGCAAACAATAATCAAAAGTTAACAGGTCTTCTCATATTCTATTTATTTATTTTTGTACTTATTAAAAGTGGCTCTAAGTAATCCAATTAGGTGTGAATTGTCGGGTGTTTGTAGTTGCTCAGGTGTTGCTTTTTAGATTGATTGTTTTAAGTATTAGTGCTTGTTTTTTGGTTTAGGTTTCACCTGTGAAAACTGTATTTGCTGTATAAAAAGTATTTTCAAATGTAAGGAATAAAAGTAAAAAGTCATCAAAAATAAATACTGTACTAATAAAAATGAAGTATAGTAAGTAGGGGTGTCAAAATGAGTGCATTAATGTTGAGTTAATTTAAAGGTTTTTTTAATGCCACTTATTTTTTCTATGTGTGATTAATGACTGTCCGTTACTTGGAAAGCCTGTATTGGGGGAATTTCAGTCGCAACGCAGCAGACACGCCCACGTCAAAATTTAGCAGTTTAACACTAATGCATATATTTGTGGAGACTGGTTTCAAGTTGTATTTTACAATTTTAAAAATGTGCAGAATTTCACAGGTTACTTCACGTTAAAGATAGCTCTTAATATGATAAGACAAATGCACTGAGCTTTCACCAATGTGTTACGAATGCAATTATGCCATCTAGTGGCAGAAAATGACCTCTGCACAAATCAATATCACACTTATTATTTACACTACAGTACATGTTTTTATTTTTAACTCAATTTTATGAATTATTATGAAATTACTGTATCAATGACTAAAAGATGCAGGCAGCCTTATTTCTATTAGTTTTACATTTTTTTCCCCCACTTTTATGTTAACAAGAGTGTAGAACAGATATAATATTTCGGATTAATCGCGAGTTAATTATTGACTTCATGCGATTAATTACGATAATTGCCTCACACCCCAATAGTAAGAAAATATTTGTACTGTACTTCATTACTTCCCACCACCGCACTTTTCTTTGCAGTTATTGCAATGTTTCACCATTACTACAGCATCATATAAATGACAGCTTCGAGAGACATGTAGTTTGCACATCTATCCCATAATGTCTCCCAGGTGTTAAATTTGCCTGCTCAAAGTTAATGGCTCAGAGGTGACGATAATAATGCAAGCAGGAACATCCCATCCAACTGCCTTTTCTGATATGAACATGTCGCATGTTTTGATTTCGATCAGCTAAAACCGTGACAGAAGTGACTACAAAATAGCATCTGGTAGTCGTAACAGAAGATTCACTCCCGGAGCACCTCTCTTACTGGAGCAGCGACAGCATAGGTAATTTCATAAATGTAATGATGCTCCTTTTAATGTCTGCACAAATTGAGTAATGGTGGATGATGCTCACCATGGCAAGTAATATTCCGAGCCCATTAGAACGGCGCCCCGACCGGCTCCTGCACGGCGACTGATTCCTTAATGATAAAGGAACAGAGGAATAAGCACTTTTGTTATCATCTCCATTGTCACATCCCCACAACTACAGCCTTCCATTACAGCGCTAATAATAGACACGGTCCTTATCGCTTCCATCACCGTCATAGTAGCAAAGCGAGAGAAAGGAAACCGGGTAGCTGTGCAGTACAGACAAAAATCAAAATGCTAATGCATGTCATTATAACCAAAGAGACGGGGACCCTTTTAAATTTGAATGCGTCTCAGGTTATATCAATTCAACGCAAATCTGTATGTTTGACTTTGGGTTTCTTATGCCTAAGAAATACCTCACAAAATTTTAGGATGAGTTGTGCTTGTCTGTTGCTTAGTCTTTTGGCTTTTTCTGGCTGTTTTATGATACAAAATTCACCTCAACAAGTAGAGAGAAGACAATTTTGAGAACAGAAGAAGATGAATATTTATTGGCTCTGTGAAAGATATTCTTTAAAAAGTAATAGTAGTAGTAGGTACCACTCTCACTTTGTTTGTGTTAAATATTGAATACAATCATTTATGCAACATGGATCCATGGTTGTGTACATGCTAGATGCATGGTGTTGACACTTTGCTGGTTGTTCTCTGTCTGTGCAGTTATTTTATATTTTTTTTTAAAGAGGGGGGAAAAAATCAATCCAAACATAGGAAGGTGTCACATATTCAATAATTTTTTTTTTTTTACCATTTGTTTTATTTTTTTAAATCTTAGGTAGGTAGGTAGAACATTATGGTGGAACTGCAACAGATTCATATATTGTAAAACAAGTAGGATCCATTTTAAGTACTTTACTAAAGTGATAGCTTGTAAATATTTGATGGGCACCACACGGGGAACACAACGTCTGCGTGTTAGTGCGTGGGCGCTGATCGGTTTCTTAACTCGAGTTTCTACCAGGGGTTCCTGGTAAAGATGGAGTTGTAACAAAGGAGAAGAAGGTAAACATTGGAGGAGTGTTGCCACATGAAAGCTCCCAGTTTCAAAGACAATGACATCAATGCTTCCTCCTAGCAGGTGCAGCAGCCTTGATGGTGAGGGAGGCCAGTTGGAGATGATCTGAGGCGTTGATGTGTTTGGTCAAAACAGGAGAGGGGAGATGGCTTCACATGCATGCATGGGAGGAAGGAAAGGATCTGCGTTTTTTGTGGTTTCTTCAGGCTTCAGTTTGACGAGAAACACGACATGTTTGGCAATGTTAGGAGTTTCTCAAGTTAATTGTCGTTGTCGTTTTGGGCTTGCGTGTAAATTCATTTGAACATTTGGGCCTCATAGTCCATTATGTGATTTCATTGACTACAAAAATCTTTCAATTGGTTTATTCCACCACTCTGAATGAGCAGTTTCTGAGAGCTGTCTGTACATCTGCACTGTCAAAATAGCTCTGCCAATTTGCCAAATGGGAAGATTTTGAACAGACACACGCATCTTTCTAACTTTTCGGAACATGGAAGCTTGCCAGCTCACACTGGCCCTCCCTCTTTCCCTCACATCCACAAGTACACACAGATACTTGGTCATGTATTCTCTTTGCGTGGTGACCTGCTGCTTTGCTTTTTGGATGATGCTCTCTGGGTGATTTTGTGTAGATACATACATCTATATACTGTATGTGTGTGGGAGTGAAACAATATGCTGTAAGTCAAGTTAACCTTTAGAATATTATGTTGTATATGCCCCTACTAGTCTAAACACAGTATTCTGATTAATACTGTGTTTGTGGAATATGAGTTAAGCAGCAAAATCCACCCGTCTATCCATCTTGGGGGCGGCATCGCTCAGTGGTAGAGTGGTCATCTTGCAACCCAGAGATTGTGGGTTCGATCCCATGCCTTTGTGACCATGTCGGAGTACCCTTGAGCAAAATACTGAACCCCCAGTTGCTCCTGATGGGAATGAGTAGTGGAATGTAAAGTGCTAGATAAATGAAGTACCATTTACCATCTCAGTGGGCGCCATTTTTGCCACTTACTGTTGCTTAGGGCTCAGGTAACGACCAATCATGGCTCACCTGTTTTCTGAAGATGAGCCGTGATTGGTCATTACTTGAGCTTGTCCTTATCCGGAACAAAAGGTGTGCTATGTGGTCCACAATTTGACTTTCACCGCTCAACAAAAGTGTGGGATGCAAGGGCACATTCTTAGCAGCTTTAATTATAAACAAAGAAAACGGTGCAATTTTCAGGTAATATGCTTCATTGCCGTCTAAAAAAAAAAAAAGTCATGTCAGTTGATTCTACATCACATTTTCGTATTCATTCTCTGTACATAGTCATTTTCCATCATCACATCGTCAGGAAACTAAAAATTTTTGTGTGTCTGTAATCTTTTGAAAAAGTTTTCTTGTCTGCTATAAATAATAGAGTGAGAGTGCTAAACTGCAAGGTGAGAGCTTGTCAAAGTGACAGTCACTCTTTTTTTCATGATTTGGCCTTTTAAATTGCAAAACACTGACGAGGTGGGTCATGGGTCCCCGGAGCTTGACAAAGGAGGAACCAGTGCCACTATTCTGTCATAATCAGCTTCAATCAACGCTCGGGGACGGCTGACGCACACGCAAGCTGCTTGAGTGCATATGTTTATGATGAAAGGGCTTTATTTATTTCTGACTGATGCTTATTTAGCTTTTCGTTCAGTTTTTGGAAGGAAATTTGAGGCAAAAAAAAATAAAATCAGATATACAGGGTGTCCATAAAGTCTCTTTACCATTTAAAAAAATTATTAAAAATGCAATTGATTAGATATTTTATTCAGATTTGTTCTATTGTATTCAGTGTTTAAAAACACACACAGTGTTTATCATTACTGACCTTAAGCAAAGGATTACTGATGCCATTGCCACAATTGATGAGGCTATGCTACAGCGAACATGGCAAGAAATCGAGTACCGTCTTGATGTGCTTTGTGCAACTAATGGTGCCCATGTAGAAGCGTATTAAACAGGGATGTGATTTTTCCGCTAATTCGCGGAATTCCGCTTTTTTTATCCCCCCCCCCAAAAAAAAAAAATCTATTTTTTTTTTTTTTTTTTAAGTAGTTCATTGTGTATGCATATGACTCCGACAGATAACATCTTCTGCTATAACAAAGACATTTGTGGTATGCTCTAATATGAGTTACTTTTCATTTGGTCATAATTTAATTATTTGTTCATGCCCCCCCCCCCCCCCCCCCCCCCCACTGGGCACTGCTCTGGACCTAGCTGGGTGCCAGCGGGCCCCAGACCCCCGGCTAAATTTTCAGATAATTTCACTTTGGTCAAATCACATCCCTGATTAAAAGAAGTAAAAAAAAACTTTGATAAACGCTGAATACAATAGAACAAATCTAAATAAAATATCTAATCAATTGCATTTTTAATAATTTTTTGAAATAGTAAAGAGACTTTATGGACACCCTGTATACTGTAGTTTCCTAATGGATCCTTGAAAATTTGGCCTAGCTAGATATTGACAGTAACTTTCAAAATCGTCCGTTCCCTCTCTCTCTCTCTCTCTCTCTCTCATTCTCTCTCTCTCTCTCTCTCTCTCTCTGTCGCCAATTGTTTTTTGCATGCATTCGCCCCGGGAATCCACCACTCGAGCATCCGAATCAGCTGTGAGTTGCTGAGATAGCATTGCCATTAAACCCCCTCGTATCTTTCCTAAGGCTGTGTCATTTCAGCCATTTAGACAGCCAAATGTGCCAGCCTCATCAAGGTGCTCAGGCTTTGCCCTTTTCAATAATTCACCACCGAATTTGCAGGGTGGAGTAAAGGTTTGTCCGTAGCAGCTTCCTCTACAAAGGCGCGTTTCTTCTAATTGGAGTGACACTAAGGTCCCTCTTGGTGACGCCGAAATGTCATTAGCGGAGGTGCCAAATGCCACGTGTTGTTTGAGGGTATGCCATTGATTGGAAATGGCAATGTGAAACGTGGCTCGTCTGACATGGACCAAGAGTCGTTTGGTGTCGGGCACACAACTAAATAAATACATTCTTGTTTTTTTCTATTCTATTTCGCCTATTCTTCACTTCCTGTTTCCGTACATTTCTTTTAATTGATGGCCTGTCCAGTCCATACGTCACCGTCCAAAGTAACCCAGAGACTTTGAGCCCCGTGCTGCCTTATGCCAAACCCCAGCTCTGCATAATGCAACACTGTAATAGCCGCAGTTCTTCTTTTGGTGCTAATTAGAGATTATACAAATGCTCACGCTTGTAGACACACAAGCGCGTGATGCATACAGGTACAAACATGCAAATACAGCCACAGCTCCACGGAGCGTTTTAATTACAAAGTCTAATTCTTGTGTAGTTGTAAATTATTTATGAAGGTGTGTTGATAAAGTCACGTTGACCTTCCTCTAATGATGCTGCTCACATACACACATGCGCCGTTGTAAAAAGTGCAGCTCGCCACCCTGAATTGCCCCCCAGCTGTGACTTAGCACCGTCTCGACTCCTTGAAGGTTGTATTCATTTTCATTTTAAATAGTGTGTTGTTGATAACCAAATAAAATTGATGCCTCAGCACACAAGCAGGGTATTGCTGTAGCGTTTTTTTTGTTTTTTTTTTGTATTATGCATTTGACATGAAAAGACTGTTGAAGATGCTTCTCTGAGTCTCTCAGCTCATTTTTTTGCATCCAATTCAAATGGTTTTGTTCAAATGATGGCCACTGGCAGAGATTAGGCTCGCCTAGATCTTTGCTATTTTCCGCAAACCAATGTTTCCCCGTCTGGAAACAGTACACGCGGTACAATGGCGTAAGATGACAGCTTGTCAGATTGGACAGAACGCGCCAGTGTTGGTGGGTGTGGAGAAATAATCCTTATTGTTCTGTGGTAGAAGCGTCAGATCCCACTTGTTCACGTAGGCGTCGTTTTTCCTTCATGTTCCCGAGGCTTTAGCTCCTTGTAAGATAGTGTAATTGTCTGAAACACCTCAGCTAGTATGTATGAACATGGATCCTTGTAGGTAATTTCAATCCTATCCTTTCATTAGTGTTTTACAGAGAATTAAGTAAGAGAACTTAACAGTTTTCCCACTTCATGTGGCATATTGCCAAGTTTTTTTCTCATACAATAGAGATGACATGAGAGACTCTTGATAATGGAGGGAATGTTTTCTGAATCGGCATGGTCGTATCACAATCCAGCGGTTGTGGGTTCGATCCCTCGCCATTGTGACCATGTCGAAGTGTCTTTGAGCAAGATAGTGAACCACTAGTTCCTCCTGGTGCCTACATTCATTAGTACAGAGGTGGGCATCGAGGGCCGCAGTCCTGCAGGTTTTGCGTGTTGCCCTTCTCCAACACAGCTGATATATGATCAGCTCATCAGCAAGCTCTGCATAAGCCTGATAACGATCCTGTTGATTGGAATCAGCTTGTGTTGGAAGTGAGAAACCTACAAAACCTGCAGGACTCCGGCCCTCGAGGACCGAGATTGCCCACCTCTGCATTAGTAAGTAAAATGAGGAAATGGTGTCAAAGGGGGAAGTTAACCTTAAACATTTTTTTGACAATAATATGTTATACGTGATCTCACTAGTCGAAACATAACATTGTGATTAATATTATGGAATATCGATTATGAAGCAAAATCCAGCCGTTTTTATCCATCTCAGGGGGCGGCCATTTTGCCACTTGCTGTCAACTTAAGATGACATCACAGTTGCTCAGGCAACGACCAATCACATAGCTCACCTGTTTTCTGAATCTGAGCTGTGATTGGTTGTTACCTCAGACCTGAGCAACCGTGACGTCATTTTCACTTGACAGCAAGTGGCAAAATGGCCGCTTTCTGATATTGATAACAACTGCTGGATTTTGTTTCATAACTCATATTCCCCTATCGCAATATTAACCAAAATACCGTGTTTAGACAGTGGGGCTACAAAAAACATATTATTGTCAATCAAATTTTTTTTTTAGGTTGACTCCCCCTTTAAAGCGCTTTGCGTACCTAACGATTATTAAAAAAAGAGAAAAGCGATTATACCAGTGAACGCCCATTTGAATTTGAATCGCAATAAAAACATCGAAAACAGGAGGAGCAGCCTCAACAAGAATGTGAACAGAATAATATTAGTAATAAGCTTCGTCATACGCTATTATCAATATTGGGTTTTATGATAGCGGCACTTGAGCTGATCCCTCTCCATTCTGCACTCACTACTAAAATGTGTGAATATTTTCTTCCACATCATTTGTCTGTGTATGTTTGCTCCCTGGGTGACCGAGGTAAAACGATACCGGTGCTGCCAATCGGGTCATCACACCTACACAGCCTAAAGTTGTCAACAGCCTGCATGTCTTTGCATATTTTGTCTCCCTTGCTTTGTCTCCACCTCTATCTGTGTCTGGCCCGTATTTTTTTTCCCCTGATGTGACTCATTGCACAGTCTAGATTATAAACGGCCCTAAAGTGATAAGCACAATCGCAATTTTGCCGGAGACCCTTTTGTCTGAGGCGTTAAATGCCACCGCAAAAAAGAAAAACTGGAAACATGCGTCATGCTTATTCCTTAAAATCTCTTTTGTTAAAATCACTTTCAGCATACGCAACGACATCGTCACATTTAACCCTGGAGAACCCAAGAAGCCTTTTCTTCTTTGGAAACTTATGAATTATACATTAAATGACTGCTATAAGTTCACTGAACACCAAAATACATGTTTTTTCAATTTTAACCCTTTTTTTGAACTAGCTCAGAGTTGCTAATTTATCAATATATATATATAAAACATACTCCTAGGCATTCTGCAACATGATATGAAATAGATTAAGAAAAATAATTTTTTTTTCACCATCTGATGGTTTGCTGAGAAGATGGTTTTGTTTGGATTGATTTCCAGCTCAACAAAACAGCATGTTGCCAGCCATCTTGTCACCACCACTCTGGCTCATGTAAGTGCAATATTCATCCACTAGATGACCCCATGCAGGGGTCAGAAGTGGCACTCTGGACTTTTGAAGTTAAATTTGTAAAAAAAAAAAAAAAAGGTCTTTGTAGCAGAATTTATAGGGGCCAAATTTGACCCCGTGGGTTCTCCATGTTTAAATATGTGAAACCCTAATTTAAAAAATTGCCAGCTTGTAGATTGGACCCAATCTCAATGTGTTTCCCTGATTCTTAATGACAGCTTTGCAAAAGTATTTCACAGTTATGTTAGTTCAGCACAGTTTATATACCAGCAGAAGCTTTGTAGGAAAACGACTCTACTCTAAAGCAGACTTTTGCGTGAAGCTTATAAACCGGAACGTGTGCTAGCGTTTGATTCTGTAGGCTTGGATATGCGTGTCGGCTTCATTGTGACTGCCACGGGGCTGATAGAAGGGAGCGGGGTTTTACGGCGTACCATTTCCGCAGCCTTGCCGTAGACCTGGGAAGCCTCGATAAGACACCCAGGCTCTGAAGCCGCTAAAAACACATGGAGAGCGGAACAAAGAGAGAGGCTAGGGAAGAGAAAGACTGGAAGAAGGTGTAGTTGGGCTGATGAGGAGGTTAAAAATAAAACTCATCCTTCAGTTGGGCGTTGCTCTAAACCATACTTTCTTTTTTTTGCCATTACATTAAAAATCCTCACAATCCTTTTAGTCACAGTTGGGATGGGGGAAGCCCTCAAAGGGAAGACAATTAAGCACAAGCTGATTTTAAGGGTTAATCTTTGTCGGCGGGATTGGAATTCAGTTAAACCTGTCTAAAGGCACGTTTCAGTCTCGCCAGTGGCTGTTTTGCTCACTCACTTTAAGAACTCTAGAATATCCCGAATTAGATGGCTGCATGAAGTGATATTTTGCCTCATAAACCTGTCACACTGGATATCGTTTATGCCTTCGCCTTGCAACACTGTATGCCTTCGAGCGGTGGCGCCTCACTTAATTCTTCAGTTTGATGTCAAAGTTCAACATGGAATTGCATCTCCACTGAGGCACTTAAGTCGACAGAAGTCATCAATTTTTGAGAGAGACGGCACACAACCTTGACTTAAAACACGGGAAAGCCTTTCGCAGACATTTCCCTATTTGGGGCCTCAATGAGCTTCCTTGTGTCTTAGATGGAGGGTAGCGCGTAATCTTGGCAGCCATCATGGTTTTAGAAGAAATGTGAAGGGTTCAAGGTGACATGAACGAGTAGGTGCATATTCACCACAAGTACCGAGACCAGACTTGTTTGATGGGATTTTATCTGATCTGGCCCCAACTTTGTGTATATGCTGGCATATATTTTCTTGGTTCCGACATTTCCAGAAAGCAGCTACTTAGTCATCCAGTCAGATATGCTTGAAGCTGAAGACCACATTCCAAATTTCCTGAGCCTTTTGTATGGCTTTTTGGTGGTTTGTTGGAGGGGAAAAAGTTCCAAATTTACATTTTGTTGGTCTGTTTGTCGAAGATACACGCTGTATGAACAACATAACTCAGTTTTAGTGTATCTCGTGTGTATTGGGTGTTTACTGGAGAACCCACGGGGTCAAATTTGGCCCCTATACATTCTGCTACTCAACTAACAAAGACCTTTTTTTTCTCTTTTTTTTTTTTTACAAATTAAACTTCAAAAGTCCAGAGTGCCACTTCTGACCCCTGCATGGGGCCCTCTAGTGGATGAATATTGCACTTACATGAGCCAGAGTGGTGGTGACAAGATGGCTGGCAACATGCTCTTTTGTTGAGCTGGAAATCAATCCAAACAAAACCATCTTCTCAGCAAACCATCAGATGGTAAAATTGTGTTTTTTTTTGTTAATCTATTTCATATCATGTTGCAGAATGCCTAGGATTATGTTTTATATACATATATTGATAAATTAGCAACTCTGAGCTAGTTCAAAAAACAAGGGTTAAAATTGAAAAAACATATATTTTGGTATTCAGTGAACTTATAGCAGTCATTTAATGTATAATTCATAATTTCCCAAAGAAGAAAAGGGTTCTTGGGTTCTCCAGGGTTAAATGTGGATACTTGATATGACAGATGGGCAATGCGATGCTTATGTGTTGAGCAGGGTGTGCAGGTTCTCAAAACAATGGTTGATGGATGGTTGAAAGCTCTGAAAGCTCTGGGTGAGAGGCAGTTTAGAGGCCAACAGTGAAGACGTAACACGCCGGGTTTGTTTTTGATTCGGTCATGAAAGACTACAGGATAGCAGCGGAATATGGATGACACCTGAAGCTTCTCCTATTCTACTTTCTCCCTCACTTTGTTTACTTTTTCCACGCGTCAAGGATAAAGTACAATCAAAGCTATCATGTCTGTTTTTTTCCCCCCTCAGTGAGATGTTGAAAGAGGGAAACAGAATCTAGGCTACTGCACTGGGATGAATTTTGTCTATGATGTTGTGCAGCACCGCTGGATGTTATTTCAGGAAAATATTGCTTTTTAGCATGCAGCATGTCTATTGCTCTTGCATAAAGCCGGCTTCCCTTTGTAATGCGACTGTTTGGATGGATCAAATTACATTCTAAATATACGTTGTGGCATCTGGTAGACTTAAAAATGCTAGGAAAAACTCTTGTCTCGGGTCTTCTTCAGTATCTGCATCTTTGGTTTTTTTAAATACACATACAACATTTTCCAAGGTTTTAGTGGGCTGAAACAAAGTGAACACACAAACCAATTACACATGAACACTAAAAAAAAATAAGGGATTCCTCTTTCCAGGGCTGACTGCAGGCTAAGCGGAGGTGATGCTTTCACATGTAACGAAACCTCACAGCACAGTTGGAGCTCATTATTCTGCGACTCAGTGTTCAGTGTTCTGTTCTCCCTGCGAGCGACGGACCTTCCTGTATGGGTCATTTGTTATTGAAGCCCATCTGTAGCTTTACTTGAGTACAACACTGCTACCGAGCAAGTGTTCCTCTAGTCTCTGTCGCGTGTTCACTTGTAATTGTGGTGTTTGACGAGGTGAATTCTAGTTAGCAGGGGGCTAAAATGAGGGCAAACAGTCCCTCAATGAGCTTGAGCCCATTAGTGATGATTTGTATCCATCACCCACTGTCAAGTTTGACCCGGCCTTTTCCCGCAGATCAAAGCCTCGAGTACTCCGAAGTGAGCAAACTGGAGTTTTAAAAGACTGCCGAGTTCATGTGGCATCATTAAGCTTCACTTCACACAGATATTCTTTTCTGCTGTGAAGTTTGAGTATTTGTCATTGCTTAGTGTAGAGACTGAGAGACGCACCGCTGAGTTAATAACACAGCCAACCTTTATGTAACCATCCCTCATCGAGATGGCATAGTGTGATATCTGCTTATTACCGTTAGCTGGTGGCATAAAGAATGATTTAATGGGATATGTTTTGTAACTATAGGATATAATAGCAGGAATTGAACAGAGGGAAGAGATTAGGTTTATCAATGAGGGAATGGAATTTTGACTATCTCACAGGGATGTGATTTTTCCGCTAATTCGTGGAATTCCGCTTTTTTTATGAGCGACAGGCGTTTCTTCTTCTTCCTCCTCCTCGACACGTTGCTGAGCCTCCAATGCTGGGTGAGCTCTCACAGCGCCAAGCGGCGGTATTAGCGGCGGAAAGAAGCACTACAGTACTCGGAAAAAGGTGCGCAATACAAAATCTAACTTACAGCATCTCTTTCCGAACATTTTTTGACATGCGCGCAGACATGTTCGTATGTACCGTTGTTCGTAACTCGAATGTTCGTAAGTAGGGGAGCGTCTGTACTGATAACGATCCTGTTGATTGGAATCTGCTCATGTTGGAAGTGAGAAACCTCCAAAACCTGCAGGACTTCGGCCCTCGAGGACCCGAGATCGCCCACCTCTGGGTTATTGGAATCGGTTGGTTTATAAACATTTGCCGTAATTCTGGACACTTTGTTGTTCCCGTTCGACATTCCATGGAACGGCACACAATGTGGGGCAAAAGTTTCATGTCACATTTTTGTTCGCCCAATCTTGCACACAGGTGCACCATTGTGAAGTGGTTTGTGAAAAACTGGCATGAATGGACAAAATGAATGAATCAAAGTAACTTGTAGTAAGCAACACGGGCGCTCCTCAGCATTTGCTTACGTTGCATTATAGATGGGGGTCGGTGACGTCATGTGACCTTCCTGCCATATCCTCAATAAAAGGACATGGAAGTTACAATGTTTGTATTTCAATTAAGACACTCATATGATAAGCTTAGAACTTTCCATATTTACCAAGTAGATTTTTTTTTTTAGGCCTCATGACCACAAATTATTGGACGTAAATATCCTAAATA
Organism: Vanacampus margaritifer; assembly: GCF_051991255.1. NCBI lineage: Eukaryota > Metazoa > Chordata > Actinopteri > Syngnathiformes > Syngnathidae > Vanacampus > Vanacampus margaritifer. Next base: position 10,079,010 of record NC_135434.1, on the reverse strand, counting down.
CTGAAATATGAACTGAGTTTTCACTCATGCTTCATGCTACCGGTTTCTCAATTCCCCTCAACCTTTGATTGCTTTGCGACATGTGGATTGGATGAGCAGCATATCCCAGCGTAAGTCTTTCTCTACTTCTACCCTGCTGGGCCCGCTTTGCCCTGGCAAACCGGGAGTTGGGTCGTCTCATTTTGCTGGTGCAGGTGTTACAAAGAGAACTATCACAGGCCAGTCTTGACTTAATATTGCAACAAAACCCTGGTGTAGCCGAAGGAGCCAATGAGAACGGGGAGCGAGCACACAAAATGAGGCCAGAGAGAGAAGGAATATGTCCAGCATATTTATGATCGGACACAATCAGAATGAATTACTTGCCAATTTTACACTTAACATTGTTTTTTTTTTAATCTTCCCTGAAAATGAGTCCATCACTCCCCCGCCACTTATCTGTAACTCTTGTCTGTGCCAGCTTTTTAGACTGTGAAATGGAGAGCGGTTATTTTCCCCTCTTCTCCCTGTATGTTAATGACACGCTAATCTGTTCCTGAGCGAGTGTCTTAATGAGGGCGGCGAGCCCCTCACTCCGCTGGCTAGCGCCTGTTAAGCTACCATTATGGAAATAGCTCGGTATCATGCGTCGTTCTGGGACCCGCCTGAAATGTATGCCTTATTTCCACTTTTAAAGTTTTCCTCTCCCTCTTTAACAAGGCCGGGTAGTTCCTTTGAGGGATGAAGCGCTGATAAACAAACATGGTGATGACGAGTATGGGGAGAGGCCTTTGCACATTTTGAGGTCTTCTCGTTTTCATATTCTGAATGTTGCTTGTGCTAGTAAATAGGCACATTGGAAAGATTTTTGGCTGTAGCGGGCATGTGACTTTAAGGCAAGCGTCACAAATACACCACTAAGCCATCTGATTTACTAATAAAACCCCTGTAAAGTAAATTCTGAGATTTGTTTCTAAATACTGTACATGTTAAGACTGACTTATGTAGCACTTAATTGTGGAGGACCGGAGGTGGTATGAATTATTATTATTATTTTAATTTATTTTTTATTTTTATTTTTTACATTTCAGTTTTCCTGATTTTTCGGGGGAGCTTGGCTCGATTGAGGCGCCGTGACGCAATTGGACATGAGTTGCGCCTTCCACACAATATATAAGAGCTGTATACAATTTAAAATCTAACAATATTTAACATTTGACATTTACTGGGCTTTTTCTCTTGTACACGCCATTCTTTTCTGGAAAAAAAGTGTATACAGTGCATTAAAAAGATCAATAATGATTGATCCATTTTGAATCAATAAAACTCAAATTATTGAATATTATATATTAAAAAGTAAGAATGTGGTCAGATGGCCTCACCCAGTCACAATAGTAACCCAGGTCCATTGCTAATGCAGAACCTTTGGGCACCAACTATATATTATGTTATCTTCCATTGCGCTTGTTTATTGCCAAGCTGGCTCTCAGCTAATAATCAACACTGACTACTTTTTAGCTAGCATGGCACATTACAAGGAGTAAGGTGTGAAAGAAAGAGCACACAAATACGCGGATAAGTGCGTAACATTGCGTTTTAAAAAAAAAAATCAGCAAATGGCTTCAGTTAAGTTCTATGGAAAAATTTGCCGGCAAGGGTTCACTTGTCCAACAAACGTGCTAAACAAAAAGAAAGACAACAAGAACTAGTGGATCTTGATGACTTGATATGCTTTTCCACCTCACTTGTAGTTGTTGATACCAATAAGTTGCCGCTAGCTTTTAGGTGTTAATTCCAAAGCAAACCCAACCAATCTAGCACATTCACTGCCATTGACGGCTATTAACTCATTCACTGCCATTGACAGCTCTAGACGTCAAAATTTTATTTTAACAATTTCTATTAGTTTAATTTTTTTCCTTTTTTTAACAAGAGTATGAAAGCCTAGAATTTTTTTAGAACAGATATAAAATTTGTTATTAATCGTGAGTTAACTAGTGAAGTCATGCGAATATTTACAATTACAAATTGTAATCGCCTGCTGCCCCTAATTTTTAATCTTTAAAAAAAATATATATATATCTTTTTTTTCTCTTAATTTTTTCTCTCTTTTTTTTTTTAAAGAAAAGATTATTAAAAAGCAGGCGATTACAATTTGTAATTGTAAATATTCGCATGACTTCACTAGTTAACTCACGATTAATAACAAATTTTATATCTATTATAAATGTACAAAAAAATTCTAGGCTTTCATACTCTTGTTAACAAAAGTGGGAAAAAATGTTAAACTAATAGAAATAGTTCGAATGAATTTTTGACGTCTATAGCCGTCAATGGCAGTGAATGAGTTAACATCAAAAATCAATTTTTATTGGGCTGGCAGTGAATAAGCATATTTTTTCTAGGTTTATCTATCCAAATTGCTATTGCTGTGGTAGTGTAGTTTTGCCCATTAAGAACAAAAATAATGTAAGAGCTATTAATCGTAAAAGTGGAAGACTGAGATCACGCATTTGTGAATTTCCTCATGACAACTCCTAATACGTCTCCGTAGCGTGTGAATAGCCTCCACTTGCTTGCATGCATTCCCTACAGCACCTTTCACTCATGTTTAGCCTTGAAGTGAGAAATGGATGACGCAAGACTGTCAACACCGTCCAACGATTTATACGGCAAGACATGATCGTTTTATTGATTTGTGTGCGTCTAGGTCAGCCTGGCCTCAATATGAAGCGGTGGTGGTGCTTCACTCTTGAAATTAAATTGCTTATAGTTTGGCTTCTCCGTGTCCCCCATCACTTGATTTGCACTCCAACCCAATGTACCGTATGTGTGAAGAAGGATCCTTCCTCGGGGGACAGGGTTTGTACACAAACAGCAGGCACTTGAGGACGTAGGGCAGATTACATCCATATTGAAGCTGGTGCTGAAGAGTCATTTAATTTAAAATCAAGATTCATGCATAGTTGTCAATCCACTTGAGCGATGGACTAAAGTGCACTTCTCCGAGTTTAAAATGGTACGTTTTTGAGTGAAACAAGTGTTACTGGGGTTTAAGGGCGTGTAATACGAGTGGGAGTTATGTCGGCTGATAGTAGAGAGGGAGGCAGGGAAGGTATCTCAAAGTTTTTCTCGCAATTTGCAGCTCACATTAAATTTACTGCCAGAGCTGAAACCTCATGATTCCTCTTAAGATGATGAAAACATGCCTGAGTCTTGTCTGACACCTTCTTAAAGGTTCTGCTTGGATTTACAGACTTAGGGGAGTCTTTTGTTACACTTTTTCAAGCTTGTGCATCAGTACAGCAGTCCTTGAACAAAGCAATTTGCAAGAAATATCATATATTATATAATAATATTGTCAAACTTAGGTTGATGGGGGTTGCTTGTTAAGTCTAGGGAATGTTTATTGCTTAGGGACACTAGCCGAGATTTTCTGTTTTTTTTTTAAATTCCATCTGATTTTATTCCTTATATATGATTGGCTGTCAACCAGTCCAGTTTGTACCCTACTTTTTTTTTCAAATTCAGCTGGGATAGGCTCTAGCTCACCTACCACTCAAATAAGGACAACCGCTGTCAAAAATGGATGGATGAGTGATTATAAATGAAGCATCGTTATCATGACTTAAACATTCAGATTTTCCCTCAAGCGCCGTATATGGGCCGTGTCAGGCACAAAATCGTAAGGTTCTGCATCTGAAAGTGCTGAATATATACTACACCGTATTTCACTGTCTCACAGGGTCCAATGAAAGATTAAGAAAGTGCCAAGCATGACATTAAACTCCTTCAGTGATAATGTTCATATTTCCAGAGTTTCTGCAGGCAATAAGAAGACCCAGAGAGCTTTTACAAGTTACCAGTGGAAGCTTGTTGCCTGTAAAGCCACTTGCAAACGTTTACCCACAGCATTTATCAAATGACGCATTGCGGACATGCCGGCTGGATGTCTGATGAGACTGGGACTCTGTTTCTATTCAACTTTGACCACAGGAAGGAAGAGAGAAATTGAGGAGCTGTCATATATCCCTCGGGAAGGAGGGAAGTTTCCCATGTGGGTGATTGAAGGGTGAACGGAGGGGGGAGCAAGTCGTCATCAAGAATTTGTCAAGAAAGTTCAAAAGGTTTTGCTGGCTTCAACAGAAACAAACCCTTGTGGCTTTAACCTCATTGAGTTGAGCTGGGGGCGTATGAGCGTCAGGAAAGTTCCGGGACTGGCGTCACAAAAGCTATACAGACGCTCCCCACCTTACGAACGAGTTACGTTCCGGACGATCGTTCGTAAGGTGAATTTGTTCGTAAGTTGCTTCAGTGCTATATTTTGTATTATAATTTATGTTTAAAGCCTATATAAGTATATTGAAGGTTTATATAAGTATGTTTAAGGCTTGTACAAGTAACCTGCATTGGTTTGTACTGAAAAAAACTTAATAAAATGGAGAGAATACATACAGTACTGTACTACGTATGTTAGAGAGAGAGAGCGAGACACACACACACAGTATGTACATGTACGTATTAAGATAAATAAAATGAAGTTTAACTTACTTTTGGAAGATGTACTCGATGCTTAAGGAGATGATGGAGGAGGAGGAAGAGGAGGATTTTATATCATGAGAGATTCTTCGTCGTCGCTGGAATCGGCTTCAAAAGTTATTTCCTGCTTCATGGGGACCGGCGTTTCTTCCTCCTCCTCCTCGCCACGTTGCTCAGCCTCCAATGAGCTCTCACAGCGCCAATCGTCGGTATTAGCGGCGGAAAGAAGCACTACGCGCAATACAAAATCTAACTTACAGCATTTCTTTCCGAACATTTTTCGACATACTGTACGCGCAGAAATGTTCGTATGTACCGTTGTTCGTAACTCGAATGTTCGTAAGTAGGGGAGCGTCTGTATTCCAAACCCAATTACGTGTTTTCATCTTCATTGTGGGCCAGATCATCAACCAGGACTTCTCCAAAAAGATTCTGCCAAATTACCATATGCCATGAGCATCTGACAGTTCCTAGTCGAGAAGAACTGTCTGTGAGTGTGTGTGTGTGTGTGTGTGTGTGTGTGTGTGTGTGTGTGGGTGGTATTTTGAAGTTTGGATTTAAAATATAGCTTTTGTGACACCAGTCCTGGAGAAAAGGAACAAAGAGAGGTACTTATACTGTACGTTTTCATATGTTAACATTTTTGGCTGTTGAGAATGTTTTTAAAAAGTCAGTTTGAACCTGGAATAGGTCATTTGTATTTCCTTTATTTTGGGGGCAAATATGATCAATTTAGACATCGATTATAATCCTTAACCTCCTTTATCAATGTTTGACCTCCACTACTCAGAAATAGATTCATCTTCACAAACCCACTAGTGCAGGATTTCTGCATAATACAGCATCACATAACGCATTGTATTATACCAGATTTAATGAACTAATGGTGATTTATTCACTGTTTGGAATTCTGTATGCATACGCACATTATCAACCGTCATAAGACAAATTTAGGAGACCCGACTGCATAAATTTGATGACATTATTCCAACTGTAATAATGACATTCTTTTCATAATAGAACATTTGGGTGGCTTTTTACCAGGCATGATTAGAGTGGCTGTTAATGAATAACTTCTCAAAATACATTCAAAACATCTGAGAAGTCAATCGTTTGTTCAGTTTTTAGTTGACTAAATAGCGACTTTGTGTTTGTTGTAGTTGTGGGCCCCAAGAGGACAAAGAGTCAGCTATGTGGCCACTGCTCTCCATCAGGAAAAGAAAAAAAAAATCTCTGAATGTTGTTCAGGCATGCCTAGAGGCAGCCTGTGCATGAATCTGCATCCTTGGCTTTGTGTCTTTCTGCCATTCTTGTTCTGAGTGGCCCACGGAGTGCAGACAATTCCGGGCTTTGTGTGTGTGTCCTGTTGTCATGCTGTGTACTGTACTGAATGGATTCAGGGGAACATGGCGTGTGAAAATCCCGCCCTTGCCTACCTAGTGATAGTCAGCTCTGTGTGTAAGATGGAGAGTGAGGACTGAAACAACTGCGCTCTTTGTTGAGGAATATGATTTAAAAAAAAAAAACTTTATTCTTTTATTTCATTAATTGGGAAAGTTAATGAGCTGACGAATGGTTGCAGACAAGATCGCTGACATGTAACATTACTTCTCCTAAGTGACTTTACAGTCTTAAATGTAGAAAATCTTTATATGGTATGCACAAATATAATAAGCTCAATAAATGATCGACTCGCTCTCAATCGCTTTGCTTACCAAAAAATGTGTTGTGTCAGAGGTGGCAAATCCAGGTCCAGAAAGTTGATGGTTTTGTAGACGGGTACAGACTGCTGTTTGTTGAATTTGTTGTGTTTTTTGTTTTTTTCCAAAAATGTTAAAAAATGACTTGGGGACCCCACACGACCTTCCACACCAAACTTGCTTAATTTCCCTAGGGGGATTAAAAAAAAATGTCTCAGTCACATTGACAATTAAATTTCAGGTACACTCAAATCCTCTAGCTAACACCTAAGATGCATGTCCCAATGCATTGTACTCGTGGTTAATGTGTTAACCGATCCATTTGATGTCAGTCATGTGAGATGCCGGAGACGGATGCGGCCGTGTTAACCTCGGGGGAAAGACGAGTCATGACTCCTTTTTTTCCTAACCTCCACAGGACGTGGTGGATTTGAAAATGGGAGGCGATTTGATAAGGACGCGTGCACATAAGCAAATGACCGCTGACCATGGATACGCTCCAATTAGGCAGACGGCGCACAGGTGACCTCATCCCTGGGTGACAAAACCAATAGGCAAATAAGAGGATGTGATTTGTTTAGATCTTGGTTGCTAACTACAGAGCATCATAAATCAGCTTTGTTGGTAAAAAGTATGCCGATGTGTTAAACCTATAACACCAAATGTATCATATTAAATATAAGACATTTTGAGCCCTTTTTCATGAGTATTCCCCCCCATTAAAACCCTGACGTGTATGATCTGACACATGCATTGCAAGGATAATCCATTAGAGGGCAATATCACCCAGCTGATGGCTTTTCGAGCGAGCTCACAAGATCGCCACAATTGAGAAAGGAGAGACACCTACACTTAACTCATTTGCTCCCAAAAACGTATAAATACGTTCTATTTTAAACGTTTAATTGTCCCAAAGACGTATTTATATGTTTTTAATCAGTTTTTTTTTATGTTAGAGCATAGGCAAGGCTTTGATGCAGCCTCTCAACTGCAAAGAACGATTGAAGAAATGGTAGTTACTACACAAACAGCCAGCAGGTGGCAGCAGAGCAAAGGAGATGGACCATGTTGAAAAAATCCTCAGTTACTCACAATTCTAAATAGATTTGTGAATAATGATGAAACTTAGCTATATTCTAATGCTAAGATAGAAATATACTCCTTTTTCCTGATGAAAGAAAATACTTTAATGTTTATTTTGGTAGATTTCATGTTTTTATAGCAATGGAACAATATTCTGTGGGCCTTGCAAAATCAGTCCAAATGCAGTAAAACGGAGTGAAGGGGATTGCTTCTGTAAAAATGGCTGGGATTAATAGTGGGAAATGTTCTTTCAGATTTTTGGAAATACTAATAGGCTTGATATGTCTGTTTCTTATTATATTTTTGACAGTTACAAATGTACAAATTTAAAGCATTATGATCGGATGTATAAAATATGATACAAATCAAAAGTCATATGTGGCAGTTGAAAAAAAAGTATTATCTATTTACAAAAAGTTGAGTAAAGATGTAAAGGATTTGTTACATCAGTTCCTTTTTTAAAAAATGGAATATTTTGCTTTCACAATACCTCATCCAGCAAGTTGAGATCTGTGCTCATCTCTTATCCACCTGCTGTCTCAGTTTTGGGTTTGTTGTTGTGTTCTGTGCTCTTGCCTTCCCCTGCATGTAGACATATGCCCTGTTTTTCCACTAATTGGTACGCAGTATTCATGCGGGAATACACAGCGAGGCAAGGGGGTTGGTTGCAGCCAAAGCTGATGTCTAACTAAGTGTCAGTGCACAGCTGGGTTATAGATGGACAGCTCAATGATGGCCTGTTAAGACAACCCGTCACTTAATGCATGAGGTGAGGCAAAGCCGGAGTGATAAAGGAATACAATAAAGCTGGGGTGCGTTCATTGTGATTGTGGCGAGAGAAGGTAGAGCGAGGCAGAACCACCTTGAAGTGAAGGAAGACCTCACATCATGTTAGTGCAGCCTGCGGGCAGTTATTGTGAAATGGCTTGTAATGTGTGACGGGAGGGAGGTAACGGGCAGTCAGTCATTGGAGTGGTGTGTGTTGAGGTTAATTGTGGGTATGATGGTGCATTGGCAGTGCTGGTTGCTTATGGTCTGTTTAGTGCTGCTTTGCCTTTTGTTTGGACGAGCTCATACGTTTCCCTCTGATTTCAAGGATTTTTCTCTGAGATGAATTCTTGAATCTTACAACCAAAATGCAAGCATTAAATACTGGTAGTTGGTTGCAAATCCAAATAAAGGTCAGGTTACGGTTAATTTACTCACGTTTTGCCATCTTATCAATGGGCTTTCACAACTTTCCACAGAATGCAAATGGGAGGCTCCAGTCCTGCATGAATCTTCTTAATAAAAAATAAAGTCTAAGCAGTTGTTGGGTTTTCACTGATGGTGCACAATTTTATGCTGATCTTTTTCCACCATTGATGCTAAATAGGTTGTTTCGCCTTGGGCATACAATACGTTTGTTCATGGTCATCTGTGACTTTTTTTTGTTTTGTTTAACCCATTAAGGCCTAAAGCGCCTGGCAAAACATGCCTCTGAAACCAATGGGTGGCTTTAGAATCACCCCCAAAAACCTGAAGTTAGTAAGTCAATGCCTACTAAATAATTGACATCTCAGCTCCTAAAGCAGATAGAGACATAATACCAAAAAGCTTGCACATGTGTCACAATAAACCTTCAATATATATATATATATATATATATATATATATATATATATATATATATATATACATATATGTATACCATTATATGTATAATTACCTGGGTAATTATTTGTCATTGATTCCATTACAAAGCCGTCGAAATTTTCAACATTCTCAAGGTTAACAAGCATATTTCTTAACTATATGTCACTGTCAACACTGATTCGAAGTCCCCCGCGCCGTCGTCAATTATTTCATATCTCCCGCGAATCTGCGTCAGCCATGAATGCTCCAATAAAATTCCAAGGCATGCTACGAGGCCCACGTCACCTTTTCGTGTATATTCTGATGCATTTCATCGGCTAAGAGACCAAGAATTGGTCAAAACAAAATGACGTATCCGCTCTCCCGGATTTAAAGTTAGAAAAGCTCTAGAGCGCTCCCGGCTCTAGTGGTAGAAACGTGGTAATGCGCTCCCGGCCTTAAAGCAACACTAAGGAATTTTTAGTTAACGTTGTTTATGGCGGCACCATATGGACAAAAGCAGTAATGTTATGCCTGAAGGAAGACCACATTTCCCATGAGGACAAGCGCATTGCGTCGTTTTTGAGCTCTCACACATTCAAATTGACTTCCGTCTTTGTAGCGAATGGGGAAAGGAGGAAGTGATTGCTTTGTGCCAGTAAAAATGATACAGACCCCGTCAAGCCATAAAGGTACCATTAAACTCGTTTAAAGACAATGTTTCATCAAAAGAGATATGAAAATATTTTATTAAGGTTGAAAAGTTCCTTAGTGCTACTTTAATGGGTTAAAGCACAAACATAAATTTTCATGGAAGATTGAGGAAATCAGAAAGTATTCACATTTGAGATCCTCAATGCCATTGGGCATTGAATTATCAAGCTTCTTTTGCTTTACTGTCATTGTGTTTTAACCCAACAAAGGTTTGCCAGTTGTGGTTATTTAACTCTTTGGACAGACTACGGCGAGGAGCAGTTAAACGCAAGAAAATGTGAATTTTGTCTTAAAAGTTTGCTCACCCCGGAACAATTTGTTCCTCCCTACTTTTAAAAGGATTCCTACGCCTCTGGTCTACACATTAATTTCTTCTTTCCTTTCTAATTTGCATAAGATGCTACACCGCTGCCTGTGTTCTTTTGTTTAAACATAGGAGGTTATAGTACCAGGCAGCCTTTTATGTAAAGTGTGTCACAGTTATGCATGTGTCGTTTGTTGTCAGGAATGTATTCATGTCAGGCCGAGGAAGTGTCTGCCTTGACCCAGCTTGTCCCGTCTCTCATGCAGCAAATCCAAGCAAACCTTTAAGTAATATTTTGTCCTTCTTGTTTTTTCTTTCCGTTGTTGCCAAAATTCTCAGTCTCACCTGATGTTCAGCGGCTTACACTCCACTCTTGTAAGCTTTTCAACTATAGTTTGCTTCCTGTTGTGTTTGAATTAAGACAGGCTTCAAAGGGGCTGTCAAAAAGAAAACAAAATATCTAAGAGGGATGAAGAATCTTCAGAGATGGCTTGTGTTTACTCTAACGAGGATATTTGTCAGATATGCTGGCCTTTGTAAATCCTCTCATCAACTAACAATATAGTAATGTGAAGTTTGGCAAAAATATTCACTTCATACGGGTTTTCACAATTCAAATTCTGTTCATGCAAGTTTGCATCCCTTCTGGATGGCTCTGGTTTTTACACACGGAGGTTGATTGACACTTTCTAGTGTTTGGCTTTGACAGCCCTCATTTGTTATTGTCGACAGGCTTTGAGAGAATGGCTGACGTTTTGAGGTTCAGTGTCTGTCACTTTGTGATGGCTCCAACACAACGCTGAAGATGAGGACGCCGTTTTTTTTTGTGGCAGGGTCCTTTCAGCAACAACCCCTACGGGCTGGCTTAGGCTCAGGAGGTCATGGGAAGACTAAACATACAGCAACATAATCACAAACTATAGCTGTTGCCTGCAGCCTGCTGCTGTTTCATATTGTGGGCTGATATCATTAAAGAAGCAGAGCCTTTATGTCAACATTTTTTTCTCCACAATACCAAACCCAAACCGGAATGAAGTGGATTGCTGTTTTTGGACTATGATGGACACATCTAGAACCTAAAATAGATCTTAAAACTCTTTGACTGCCAGACGTTTTCAGAAAAGGGATGCCGTGGGTGCCAGCCGATTTAAGCATTTCGACTGATCTTTTGACTGATCTTTCAAGGTCCACAGAAAATTATGTGTTTGGACTATGGAAACACACATACTACCAAATGAAAGATTGGACTCTCATTTTTCATCAGAAAAAAAAAGTTTGTTTCTACCTTATTCCGTTTTTCAGTAATCAACAATAGAAAATGGTTAGTTTCACCTCTGTTTTAAAACAAACGTCTTTTAACGTCTTTGGCACTCCTCCCTAGGATTTTACTAAACGTTATTTAACGTTTTTGGCAGTTAAAGGCGAAGTCAACCCCCCAAAAAATTCTTGACCATAATATTTTCTATGCAGACCCACTTGTCTAAATACGGTATTCTGGTTTATATTGTGTTAGTGGAATAAGAGTTAAGCAGCAAAATCCAGCAGTTTTTATCAATCACAGAAGGCGGACATTTTGCCACTTGCTGTCGACTGAAGATGACATCACAGTTGCTCAGGCAACAACCAATCACAGCTCACTTGTATCCTGAAGCTGAAACGTTTTTTTTTCCATCTCAGGAGGCGACCATTTTGCCACTTGCTGTCGAGTGATTATGACATCACAGTTGCTCAGGTAACAACCAATCACAGCTCAGCTTCAGGAAACAAGTGAGCTGTGATTGGTTGTGGCAAAATGGTCGCCTCCTGAGATGGATAAAAACGTCTATATTTTGCTTTATAACTCATTCCACAAATGTACTAATAATCAGAATGTCATGTTTAGTCTAGTGAGGTCACATATTATTGTCAATAAATGTTTAATGTTGACTTCCAATTGAATGAAATATGCAAGTGGGCTCAGCTAATGTGTCCAGAGAGTGTGTAATGGTCACACAGCGTACAGTACAGTCAGAGACACAAATGGATTCTGGTTCAAAGCTGTCAGGAAAGGGAAAGGGGTGTCTCAGGGTGTGAATGTGTTGACAGGAGAGAGGATCAAGGTCTGCTCACCTTCCTGATCTTTCATCTCTTTCAGTGTTAAGATGTCTGTTCCAGACAAAAGTCAACACCATCCAAACTTCCAAAAGTTACTTTTTTTTTCTGACAGCTGCTACTGCTCAGCTGAATGAATATGCAGCGTGTCCATTGTGCCTGTTTTTACATTTAATGTAGTGACACAACAGTCCCTGTTCCCAACTGAGTTGATGCTCAGTGCTGCCTCGTCCAGGAAATAGCGCCGGAAACATTGCTATAAAACATTGATTTTGTTTGTGCTGTGATCCACAACAGAATATGTTGTTCCGGAATGATGAAATTGTCCAAATGTCTTCTTTCTTTTTGAAAGTTTGTTTTTCCTTCTGTTAGTTTATGCTCTCTAATGTGTTGGGATTCCCTCCGCATGCAACCTACATACAAATGATATTCCCTGACTTAACGGCGCGTTCAGCACACCGGATCCAAGTGAATTAATGATGATCATCCCGTCTTCTTTCTTTCCATCCTTCCAGTTTTCAGGGATCAAGTTGGTCCCCACGCAACTTTAACTTCAGCATTAACTTGATGCATTTCATTTCACTACAAATTGGTGATTAGTTTTGACATTAACGTCGATTAATGCCACATTTAGAAGGACAGATTGCAGAGATTTGCCACACATTGTAGAGTATTTATTAAGCTTGAAATATTAATAAAGGTTAAGAACCAGTTGTGGGAGTAATAAATATTTTGTTTGTGGAATTTGAGTTAAGCAGCAAAATCCACCAGTTTTTATCCATCTCGAGAGGCGGCCATTTTGCCACTTACTGTCGACTGAAAATGACATCACAGTTGCTCAGGGAACGACCAATCTCGGCTCACCCTGTTTTCTGATTTTCGTCATGCGACGTTCACAAGCTGAGCCATTGTCGCTACCTGAGCCCTGAGCAATTGAGATGTCATTTTCAGGCGACAGCCAGTATCAAAATGGCGGTCCCCTGAGATGGATAAAAACAGGTGTATTTTGCTGCTTAACTCATAATCCACAAACGCAATATTAAACACATTGCCGTGTTTAGACAAGTGATGACGCATAGAACATATTATAAATAAAATGTTTGGGTTGACTTCCCCTTTAAAGGGATACTTGACTCATTGAGCCATTTTCAGCAATAAAAAGTTAATATTTTTTCCAGAATGAATTTGATAACTTCATTATTTATCATGTAGAATTAATACCTTTAAAAACTATTTTTTTCCGCTTGCTGTCGACTGAAGATGACATCACCTGTGCTGAGGAGGTAGGTAACGACCAATCATGGCTCAGTTTGCTGACCAAACCCAGAAAACAGGTGAGCCATGATTGGTCGTTACCTACTACTTTAGCACAGGTGATGTCATCTTCAGTCGACAGCAAGTGTAAAATAAATCGTTTTTAAAGGTATTAATTGTATACAAAAAATAATACAGTTACCAAATTCCTTCTACACAAACTTTTTACTGCTAAAAAAAAAATTGTCAAGTAGTCACAATTGGATAATTTCTCACAACAGCCCTAATTTACTGTCTTTAATCATCAGAGTTAATGTTTTTGGAATATGGAAGTGCCTGTAGAAATTCCACACAAGCACAGGAAGGATTCAAACCCATACATGCTTAGCTCTGGTCCACTGCTTTGCCCTCATTACATACTTAAATACTTAAAAAAAATTGCCAATTATATGACCGCCAGCAAGTTTGGCTTAAAAAGTTGTACTGTATAATCGTATAGTAAGTCTCTAACAAATGCAAGTCAATGTAGTGCCATGTGATGTGTGTGCGTGTGTGTAAGTTGTAGTCGAGGGCTGCGATGATGAGCATCATGCGTCCTATCCCCATTAGTGTTAGCCTAGATCTGTCAGCGCCTTGTTACGCTCCTCCTTGGCAAAATCCCAACCCTTAAGGAACAACGGGATGGGCCAAACACACACACTCGTGTGTATGCTAAAGAAAAGCCCGTCTGTACGCACACCCGGCAGTGCCTGGGTCGTCTAGCCAGACTGTCATCCTCAAACTCCTCCCATGTACGAGTGTCAGATGTTTTTCAGATCTTATTTGTGTCAATACATGCAAACCACATTTGGTTATGACCCACGCGTCACCTTTTTCTCACCATCGAGCCAAATAGGTGGCTCTCTCTTCATCACCTCAAAAATCAATAGCGGCGCTCACCCAGCCTCACCGTTCTCATTTTTCCCCCCAGTTGAGTCACACACAACGGCACAACAAATGAATAAGTAGCGTTACACAGGCTGTCCTTGCGGCGCTCCCTCCGCAATCGCTTAATTCAACCATGTCCTACATTCTCCCTGTGCTGCGCAGCCTAGAGTGGGTTGGGGAATGGGATGGTGGGGGTTGGTGGGGGTGGGGGGGCTTTGATAAACAGATAGCATTTTCTCCCCAATGCACAATTCTTTATGAACTTTTGACATTGCCTCTAATTAATATCTTCGCCATTTATTCGCTCTGACATGCCGTCTCCCCGCGCCCACAACCACCCACCTAACCAGTCAGTTACTTTCAAGCCTGCAAGTCATGTTTGGTCTCCAAGCTTGCAAACTACAAGTACTGACAACTCGTGTCAGCTTTCTGTGACTCTAAGCAATTTTTCCTTTTTTTTTTTTTTTTTTTTTTCCAGTCTTGGTTTCTGGCCACCATTTTGTTGCTTTTATCCTCAGTACTTATGATGACACAGGGTGCACTTTGGCTTCAAGACAGCCCCCTTACAATCTGTACTACGCCAAACACATTTTTTTCAAAGCCCCTATGACAAGATCGAGAAAGAGCGGGTCGCATTTATGACGTTCCAGATGGTAGACTTTTTGTTCAGCCTTCACTTCTGATGGTGTGATGATCACACCTCACTGATGGTTGCCCTTAGTTACCTCCATTAAGGAAAATTCTGTTTGTGTGTGACTGTCTGCATGAAAGCAGGTCTTGCACAGGGCAAGGGATATGCTTTTTGGGATAAAAACAAACAAACCTCACATAGTATGCTTACTCATAATATCTATGACATTATGAACTACAGACACTTGACTTTTTCTTAAGATGGCACCCAGGGGAAGGAGATACAATGAAAGCAGCAGAGGTCTCAGAATTGAACCATGTGGAACACCATCCATTCTGTTAAACATGTGAATTCATATTGCACATATTTGTCCGACGACTTATTTTTTTTGCTCGGCACATTAATTATGAACAGATTGCAGTAATAAAAAAAAAAATCAAACGACGTACCATCACAACAGTCACAAGTCAACTACTGAGCAATGTAGCATGATCACCTGCAGCCAATGATGGGCAAGCGGTGCGTATCATCATGAATCATTTGAGTCAGGTGTGTGCGTTGACCTCTGACGAATCCCTGGGCTTCGATCGACTGATCTAAGACATGAATTTTTTTTACAGCCATGATGATTTCGATACTCTTTCACTGTTTGACCCTGAACATCCAAAACGTACACCTGAACAAACATAAAAAAAATCACATTTTAAAATATATTCCTGTTTTTGTGTCTTTTGAATCACTTTTGGAAAAAGTCAGCAAAGTTCATTGTGAGGGAAAAAAACTTAACAGAAATTTAGTTTATTTATTATCATTGCAGTCAAATGTCAAAATGGATCTGATCTCACCTAAACAGCATAGACTGTGGCTATAAAAAGTCTACACACCCTTGTTCAAATGCCAGGTTTTGTGATGTAAGATTAAGAATAAATCATTTTTGAACACAGCCATATCCGCAGTCATAAGCTTGAGCACGTACGTTATCTCAGTTGGTTATTTTTTAGAGCTGTCAAATGATTTTTTTAATTAGATTAATCACATCTTAGAATTTTGATTAATCACGATTAATCGCTTAATAAAAAAGCCTTTTTTATCTACATTTGTTTCCCCGCCAAATTTGAAGAGCGTGCGTTAATTCTTTTGACATTTAATGTTATGAGGACGTCTTCAAAATGTTTTGATCCACTGCACTCGCTCATCCTCCTTTTTTTCTAATCAGTAACCACTTGCATGATTTAAAATGGGGAAAAAAATGGAAAAATATTCTAAATGTGATACGCAAACATTCATTAAATGCTTTTTACTTTAATGCATGAAATTATGTTTATTGCTCAAACACAACCTGTGCTACCTTAAACGTAGCCATCCGCTGTCACGCTAAAGGCTAATCTATGGTCAAAATTAATAGTGCGATTAATCTGCGTTAATTCATGATTAATGCAGTATATTTTTGTGATTAATTAGTCAATTAGCGCTTTAACTTTGACAGCACTATTATTTTTACTTCACCGCTCTAAAATAGTTCATTTTTTTTCGTTTTAGTTGCAAAGGTTATAGGTTAATTATGCTGGAAAATACTGGGAAAATGTTTTAAAATGATGATCACAAAACCTTGCGTTTGAGCAGGGGTGTGTAGACTTTTTATATTCACTTTCAGGTTAAAAATGTTAAAAAGCGCTACTTTAAATGAAGTGGCTCTGATATTTTTTTTAAACAATGTGAAAACGTGATGACTTTGGCTCTGCTGTCAGTGTATTTTTAATCACGCTGATAGTTGACGAGTTTTTAGGCAAGCACATGTTGACCAGCGCAGTAATAATAAATGAAGGGTTTTTTACGGAAAGCGCCAGAAGACCGCAGAGATTATACTTATACTATCTTTTTGTTGAGTGTCCTCTCTGTCCTGCTCTCTCTCCGAAGGTTCAGGAAAATGTCTTTGTCGAGTTTAACCACCAGGAGCTGCTTGAGTTCTACAACAAGGTCAGTGTGTACTATCTGCGTTTGTGTGTTTGTGTGAGAGACGCACGTCAGCGCCCCCTTTACTCAACCTTGTCTTTCTTACAGCTTGAAATTGTACAAGGCCAACTGGATTCACTGGCTTGATTATTGTAAACCGCAGTCCCAAACACACACACACTCTCACATTTAAGTAGTGTCTTGCTGACAGCTAAAAGGGGATTTGTAAGAAAAACAAGAAAGTCTTTGAATGCAACCGTTTCTCCTTCGCTCAAGAAAGGTATGATAAATGCGATTGTGTGCCACGTTTTCATAGCTGAGCGTGTGTTCAAAATGTAACTAGATGTTTTGTCAATAAAACAATTCTTAAACACGTGTTCCGTCCTTTTTGTCATTTGTGTGTGTGACTGTAAATGAGTCATCATCTGAGGAAAAAGACATTGAACTATTAAAAGGAAATCATTGTCATTGTACAGTTTGAAAGGTACACTTTGGATTTCAACAAACAATTTACCCCCAAAACGGACTGTCAGGCATATTTGGTTCTCACTTACCAACTGATTAATTACGGTTTCTATTTCCTGACCTTTATCTCGTGCAGACAGGTGAGTGTGAAGAACAGTGGTGCCTGATTTACAAAGTTTTCAACATTCGAGCCAATGATTGGACGAGCTTGCAAGAATTAGACATCGTGTATTTAAAACAACCGCATAGCGTTGTTCGGAAAAGTCAATTTAGCTTAATGCTAACAAACGGGTGGGGGTAGGGTTTGGATGTCACATATTAAGAGGGAGGTCAACCCCCCCAAAATTCTTGACAATATGATCTCTTTTTCCGCAAAAAAATGTTTAATGTCGTATACTAAAATCTAAATGCCGCCAAAAACATTTATTGACATTTACTACGTTTTTTTTTTTCTAAAAGGACAGTGGAACTTGTTGTGCGCGCTGCCAAGTGAATGGGCTTGTGAAATCACAAACACCCACTAACTATGGCCAGCAGATGGCACCATTGTATCTCTTTTCAATGGGCTCCCTGTAGTATAAATTACAATGAAACCTGACAAATGTGATGAATTTCAAGGATGACGTGAATGATCAAAGCTTTTGTCGCATTAAATCTAATTCACAGAGCGTCACTAAACAAAAAATATTAGTGTCAAAGTCACTGAAAATGTATCTTTTCACAAAAAGCTTGTTTTCTCCTTATCTTTTTAATTTTCGCTCAATGTCACTCAGATGACCTATTTTCAAAGGGTGATTACTAACAAAGAGAATAAGGTAGAAACATACTTTTTTTCTAATGAAAGAATGGAACGCAATCTTTCATGTTTATGTAGTCATAGCACAGTTTGCCTTGAAAGATAAGTTAAAATGCTCGAAATCTGAGTTGTTTGTGTGGCTTTAAAAGAGTTAAATTCTATGTAGCCCCATAAGTAAATACGGTATTCTGGGTAATATTGCGTTAGTGGAATATGAGTTAAGCAGCAAAATCCAGCAGTTATCAATATCAGACGGCGGCCATTTTGCCACTTGCTGTCGAGTGACAATGACATGACAGTTGCTCAGGTCTCACGTAACAACCAATCACAGCTCAGCTTCAGAAAACAGGTGAGCTGTGATTGGTCGTTGCCTGAGCCCTGAGCAACTGTGATGTCATCTTCAGTCGATAGCAAGTGACAAAATGGCCGCCCCCTGAGATGGATAATAACGGCTGGATTTAGCTTCATAACTCATATCCCACAAGTGTAATATTAATCAGAATGTCGTGTTTAGACTAGCGGGGGTCGCATGAAATGTTTAAGGTTGACTTCCCCTTTTAATGGCTTTTCCGAAAAATGATTTGAGAGAATTAAGTCACAAACTAATCTTGTATCTCAAGGCACCGCTGTATGTCCTCATTCCCTGATACCATGAATGTATTTTTTTGTTTCCCCAAATTGCCCATTTCTGTCTCCAAACACCTGCAGCAGCCAGCGGGAACACGTTCAGCCCCACAGCGCGGCGAACAGATGGATGAGCGGAAACAACAGCGAGCCACGCTCGCAGAATCACATGCAGATGAAGCGGAGAGAATGTCGGTGAGTTGTGCTTGTCAGAGCTGCGATGTCGAGGAGGAACTCGAGTACTCGCATTCTGTTCTTCACAGAGCAGCTAATTGCGGATCTCGTTTGTGTTTGAATAGAAAGCACTAAAGGGGCTTTAGACAGACAACAGTCTGACCAGTCTGTTAATTACGCTCACCCCGAGGTTGGATTAGTCTTGGTCATAATTTCCAATATTTGTGTCCGTGTAGCGCTGGAGCGTTTGTAATCCACCATGCGTGAAGTGTCTTTTTGTGTTCCCGGCTAAATGGATACAAATGAGAAAGCAGTACTAGCGCTGGCCTCCATTTTGCTAGCGGAGAGTGTGAGAAAATTGGATGCCTCCTCCAATTTGAAGTCCTCCTCTATACCTTCAGAGCGGCGTGCTTGTTTGAGTGCTGCTTGAACGCCGTCACGGCCGCACATTTGCATTTCAAAGTTAGTCCAAGTCCGCGAGGTGAACACGCCGCACAATTTGAGTCTCTGTATAGAAGCGGCGTTTGGGGGGGGGGGGGGGGGGGTGGGGGGGACGGGATTCGGTGAAATTGTTTGATTTTGAGGTTAAAATTGGGCTGTAATAACTGCTGCGGTCTTAGTGCACATGACCTCCACGCACCATCTACTTGCTGGCCAGCATTTTACCATTGAAGCCTTTTTCAATTGTCTGCGATGTTGTACTTTGTTGTCCACAAATTGAAGCCATGAGGCCAATTTGGTCCAGGCTAGCGCATTAGGTGCACCTGCACAAACTAATGAGATACACAGAAGCTGTATCCAGAATTCTATCATAGACAATAAGGCTCTGTTTTGATTGTGGTTGCAGTTTGTGGTGGTGTAGAGCTGCAAATAGTCTGTGTATTTTGTCTTTAAAAAAAAAAAAATTTTTATATGTGTATTATGTTTAGATTTTGTATTATATTATTTTTTATTTTATTTATTTTATACTATTTCCTGTATTTTGTAAACATGACTTGTGGGCTCCAAACAAGCGCAATAGTAAGTATTAGGGATGTTCAATACCACTTTTTTTTTTTTTTTCAGATCAATACCAGTATAAAAACCAACACCAAGCACTGAATCTGCTAGTACGTTTGGTACAGAAAATTTACTCAAGAAAACACATAATTTTAAAGGAAGACCTATATATCACAATACAGCATTTTCCTTTAAAATTGCTTAAAAGTAATGGGAATTTTCCATTTTTCTAATCTCTAATTTTGAGAAACGATATTAGGTGTCTTGCCTATAACAAGTATAATGTTTATTTAAGGCTTCATCATATTATAGTGGCTATAAAAAGTCTACACACCCTAATTAAAATATTTTCTTTTGTGGCATAGCATAATAAAACCGAAATAAATCATTTCAAAACGTTTAGTGTGACCTGTGCAATCCAACCGATGAAAAAAATATATATTTTCAAAGATGAAAAAAAATAAATAAATCTTCATCCACCTGCAATTGTTTAAGTGCCTCTGATGTGACTTTATAGATCCACTGCGGTTATCACCATAAATATACCATAAAATACAATCTCAAAATAGTCTTAATATTTCAAAGTTAAAATTTAAAAATATATTTTTTTACAACATTACCCTTACAAATAAGGTGTGCATGTGGTGAAGACTCTCTGTAACTTCCACTAACAACACGGGCTAAAATTAGCTCCTCGCCAACATGCAAAGCTTGTCCGTCAGTCGAGATGTATCATTTCAACATACTTCCTTGACATGTTTGTTTTTAGGCAGAAAAAAAACACACCAAGAAGTGAATTTGTGAATTTTAAACCACGAATATGCAGGGGCTTATTGTATGTAATTTGGAAGGCTTCATCCCATTTAAACGGACTAGAACTTTTTATCTTGCTGGAAAATGTCAACCACACGCATTGCGTGACTGCATTTTAATGGCATTACTTTTATTACTCATTTTTATTGCTTATATTCCTCACATGGTCACATATCATTTTTAAAACAACATTTGTTTCCAGCAGCCACTTCAAATATCCCTTTTTTGTTTTTGAACCAAAAAAATGACAAGTCAGCTTTCATTCTTTGTGGTTTTCCATCTTAAGCCGAGCACTTTGACATGACTTTGAATCATGGCGCTTGTGGCGGTGGGTTGTGCTACAAAACATAGAACAACAACAAAAAAAAGTGTCAATTAGAGTCTTCCCTGCGTGTTTGTGACATTTACTGACGTCAATGGAGTCGCATATGATGCAATTGAAACAAAGTGAGCCACCTGGTTGGCCGCTGGAACTTTTTTTTTTTCCTTCCCCTCTTTTTTGTCCCTATCTGCCCGTCCCAGCCATGAGCGCCGCTTGACCCTGCCGCTTACAGATGAGGACGCTTTCCCTCAGCCCCCCGACCCCCCACCCCCCCTCCCCCGTAAAGCTGCTTTCCTGCCTTCTCTACCTCCTGGATCACAGCCTCCCTCTGGGTGGGAGTTTTTATAACTCCTTTTTGCTCTCTCCAGTGAGTTTACTTTCCGTCTGCCCTGAAATATAAATGGCCTCCTCTGCAGATACTTGGTGCTTAACATACACGAGTATATCCCCAACTGATTTGTTAGCCGACCTTCGGAATCAATATTTCATATCCAAATGATTTTAATGATTCAAACACGAGTCTAATGATTGAAAATTGACAGAGAAATGGATTAAAAGCAGACTTTTTTCACTGTTCTCATTTGTGTTGAACGTTGTGGGTGACACGAACAGACATACACACACAAGCAAGCACAACGCAGTTAAGCAAAGGTTGAATCTAATCCGTCTTGACATTATGCTTCCTACTGCAGATCGGCTGCAGAAATAAAGTAATGACATAAGCAGAGTAGCCTTTGAAGGGCAAAGGCTAATGAATAAAGTTCCGTAAAAAAAAAACGTGAATAATACGTTCCCCGTGTATAATTTGCAAAAAAAAAAAAAAGCTAAATGTTTTTAAAAATTTAGGTTAAAAACTATGCATTGTTTTCCTATACATATGGTTATGGTCTTTTAAAGTAACTAAAATCATGTTTTGTTTTGTTTTTGTGATTTTAGTGATTTTTTATTTCTTTACTTTGCTTTTAAATCTCTCCTACTGTATTTGTAACTGCTTTTAAATTTTGTAATTTTAATTATAGAATGTGAAGCATATTGAGTTACGTTGAGTATTAAATGCATTATAAATCAGTGAAACCATTTTTTAACTACTAGGGGCTGCATTAAATGTCTAAACAATGTGAAAAAAAATCATATCTTATTCAGTGCCCTTTTGTTATACCCCCTCTTGATTTGAGTTTTATTTATTTATTTGTAAAAAAAAAAAAAAAAAAAAAATTGAGAAAAATAGCACTCTATAATATTATATTTTATAAAAACATACAGTAATGACATGGAATTAAACATGAGCTGTTTTGTGCAAATTTATGTTAAATAAAATCCATAAAATATGTTTTTTTAAATAAAATAAAAAATAATTATGGTAAGTCAAAAAGTATTTATTTTTAATTTAAATATATATATATTTTTAATGTTTCTGTTGAAAATGCACTTCCAATTAACTTATTCACTCCCAGTCATTTTCACTGAAGCAACCTTCTCCACTCCTGGCTGTTTTACTGGATTTTGACTGATTTTGCACGGCCCACAGAATATTGTGTTCTGTTGCTATAAAAACATGGAACCTACCAAAAGAAAGATTAGAGTCTCTTCTTTCATCAGAAAAAGTATATAAAGTATATTTCTATCTGTTTCCGTTTTGCAGCAATTAGCATTAGAATATAGCTAAGTTTCATCATTATTCACAAAT
Organism: Vanacampus margaritifer; assembly: GCF_051991255.1. Taxonomy (NCBI): domain Eukaryota; kingdom Metazoa; phylum Chordata; class Actinopteri; order Syngnathiformes; family Syngnathidae; genus Vanacampus; species Vanacampus margaritifer. The sequence goes on along the minus strand of NC_135434.1, from coordinate 10,056,341 downwards.
CTGTTTAAAACAGTGGGGGAAAGAACTTTTTGCAACATGGCCCTGGTTGCTCTCTTATACTCTGCTGCCGCCTGCTGGTCGTTTTTTAATAACTACAATTGCGTCATGCATTCTCTTCAGGTCAGCGGCTGCATCAAAGCCTTCTGTATGCTCTAGCATAAAAAACATATAAATACATCTTTGGGAGCATAGAAATATTTAATATAGAACGTATTTATACGTTCTTGGGAGCAAATGAGTTACGTGTCATTTTTATGTTAAGCAGGGGTGTCGATACCTGCCGAAAGTGACTATTAGAGTAACTAAGTAATTTAAATTACTTTTAAAATCAAGTAATTAGTAAAGTAACTAGTTACATTTTTAGGGTAACTGTGGCAAGACTTGCTCATATTAACACATCGCAGTGCAATATTTGCAAAGACCTGACACTGATGAGTAAGTTAGTTAATTAGCTGTGGGAAAAATGTTTATGGTGAACTTTGCTCTTGTTTTACTCTGTAGTACACACACAAACATGCACACTGCTTTTTTTTTTTTCATTGTCTTGCTATTCCACTTGATTTACGATGATCCCTTCCCACTTCTCTTTTCTACTTCTGGTCTGTGCTCCTCCACAACTTTCCAACCATCTCAAGCGTCATTATTGTCGTCTGCCACCCGTGCGGTGCATCCACGCCCTGCCCCGGCTGACACAAACAAATCAAAATGGAGAGCGACTGTCAACAAGTGTCTCCCCATTGGTCCACTGCCCTGCATGGGTGGCAAAGTTGGGCATCCAGCCTGGTCTGCTCCGGTTTTCCACCGCGCAGCCAGTCGGAAGCTGCCAGACCCGTCGCACGTTCGCGTCCCCAACATTTTCTCCGTGCGTCATCTTTTCATCTCTCTGCCAGCCATCTTGCTCGGCCAATTTGGCTGATTGTGGGATAAACAAGCAGCGCCGTGGTTTTGATCTTGCGTCACAATGGAGGCGACCTTGCTTCGGGTAAAACTTGAAGTGCCCTATTAAAGTTGATTGGATTTTTCTTTTTTTTGTGTCCGCGTGCAAGTCACTAGTGGTGTAGTGATTCAACTCACCTGATTTTTGTTCTCAATTAGTCATGGTGTGAGTGGCTTAATGCGCCCTGTGATTAACTGGAGACAAATGGGAATGGATTTTCTAGCAGTTCCATTATTAAGAATGCTTATCAATCTGATTCTTTATTGATTCTGTTATCAGTTCTCATTGGGTGAACTATCATTGGGTTTTCAATGTTAAAGAAGAGCTTCTACCTTTCAATATTTGTGCCAGGATACGAGCTGTCCTTTAATCCACCAGGTATTTATTTTATTTTATTCCTAATAAATGACACTTTGGCAACTAGCATTTGGGATTATTTACAGTTTTCCTTTTACATTCAACTTGATCCAAAAATTATTCAGACATAAAACAAAGAATTGCTCTGTAAAAAAAAAAAAAAAGTATTTGGCCTGATTTGGCCAAATCTGCTCGATGATAGAAAATCACTTTTTAGAAACTGCCAACTCCAGAGAGAGTCGTTGGAGACGGCCATTTTGCAACACTTCTCCTCCTCACTCTTCCATCATTCTCACCGTGACACAAACCCAATCACGGCCAAAATCCAGACGCTTTAAACGTTTGAGAAATGGCCTCACAACTCAAGCTGTGTTTTTTTTCTTTCTTTTTCCAAGAACAATTGTTAAGCAGAATCGGCAGGCAGTGAAACAAAACGATTCCTAGGAATCAAATTACTGGGAACTGAGTTTTTCAATACCCTCCACCCCCAACCTATATTTTACCATATTTCACACCAAAACAAACTCAATTCATTTTCTATCTCAATAACAATAATATTTTTGCCCCAGACTTTCCCTGCCACCAGCGCGTCTCTCTGCGGACACCCTTTCACGTCTTTTCTGCTCATCTTGTGAGGAGCGTCTGCGTCTGCGGAAGACGTCTCCGGAGTGGAGCTGGCTGGCACTGCCAAGACACGACAGCCCTGTCAGCCCGCACTAATATCCGTCTCTGCGGTCACTCTCCCGCTGGCTCTGCCTCGCTCGCTCGCTCGTCGCGTTCCGTCCTTTTTGACAGCAATTTGCTTTCTTCTGTCTTGTCTCCTTTTCTTTTTGTCTTGCGTGCTTTTTTACATTGGAGATGAATTCAGATTTGTAGTGATTTGGCTCCGCATGGGATTGATTCTGAGGAAGAAATTAGCCATGCGTTTTTCCATGAATAAAAAATAGTTTTCAGGTATTTTTGCTAATCAGTGACTTAACCCTGGAGAACCCACGGGGTCAAATTTGGCCCCTATAAATTCTGCTACTCAAATAGCAAAAACCTTTTTTTTTTTCCAGCAGTGATTTTGTCCCTGTGTTCTTGTTTCCATTGGCCAAAGTGTGTTTGTACATTTAAAATCCAGTTCTAAAATGAAACAAATAAAACGAAAAAATTATATTGTTCAATGTAGCTGTGTATTTGATTGATTATTTTCTTAAATTCTAAATGGTTTACTGACAGTTTTTGTTATTCTGATTTTTCGAAAATGATACCCCTAAATCCCAAAAGGGTCAAATTTCGCCCTAATCCTAAATTAGGGAATAAAGGGTTAAAATTGAAAAAAAAAACGTATATTTTGGTGTTCAGTGAACTTATAGCAGTCATTTAATGTATAATTCATAATTTTCCAAAGAAGAAAAGGGTTCTTGGGTTCTCCAGGGTTAATTTGAGGAGCAATTTATTAACTTTAAGGAGCATTATTTTTTTCTTAGTCAGCTAGCTTGAGCTCACCATACAGAACAGTATAAAAAAATGGATTGACGTCCATGGTTTTTTTTGCGCCAGATGTTTCTTTTTGTCGTCTGCAAGGTGGTGTTATGTTGAGCAGTGCTGTGTTGCGTAAACACAGATGGCGCCGTTACCGGCGGTAGGATCACCTTCCTCCTCCATCCCGTCGTCCTTTCATCCCTCCGTCCCTCCTCTGTGCTACTTTCCGTCCTCTGTCCTTGATGGCTTGTCAATGTTCTCATGCGTTTTTCTGCCTTCATCACTGGCCATTCCTCTAGGCAAGTGTGTTCAGATATTGGAGAGTAGGAGAGGATTTTGTTAATACCATATAGCAAGGAGGGGCAACTTAAAGGCTGGAGGGGGCCACTTTTTTAAAAACATTTTATCAGCGCTACTGCAGGGGTCACATAGGGCCATGCACATCCTAACCAGATGTGTAGAAAAAAGTTTTAAATATGGACAAAAAATACATGCTTATGTGCAAAATATGTGCTCTTAATATATTTTATACAAAATAATCACATACTGCTTGCAAAAAATAAAAAAAATTACCGTTCAAGGACGGCACAAAACTGCTGAACAAGAAAACAATATTAAGTGCAAGAACTCATTTTGTATACTTTTTCACTGCAAAAGGCCTAGTCACGTTGTAGTGTAAGAGCAGTATAAGACACAGTGTAAGACATGTCTGCCATCTAGTGGTGAATGGTGATATTCCAACTCAAAACAACATTCAACCCCTGCATATTTGCAGTTCATATTTGCTATTCGGTGACACCTTCGGATTCACTTATTGACTTTTTTTTTTGCTCTCCTTTTAAAAAAAAAAAAATAAATAAATAAAAGTTTTTTTTTCTTTCTCTTTTTTTTTTTAAATATATATACATATATATACATATACACACACATATATATATATATATATATATTTTTTTTTTGTATGTGGGTGAGCATGTGCATGTGCGTGCGTGCGTGTGCGTGCGTGCGTGCGTGCGTGTATTCATCAGTTCACATAAAGCCCATTAAAAAAAAAACCCTTTTTTTTTTTTCTTATATTAGATTTTTTAAAATCCACTTTTGGGTGCTCGTTTGCCCCCGTTTCTCTTTATTTATTTATTTTATTATTTATTTTTTTTCTGGAGGAAAATGTATATTGAATTTTTATTTTTATGAACATTAAATATGGACTGCCAGTTGTCCATCCCTACCATACAGAAATTACAGCATGATTAGCAATAAGCTAACCTTGCCAGCAAGCTGAATTCTCGCGATATTTGTGAGCTCACTAACTTCAGAGAATACATCTTGTACCGCTCCCGCTGATACGTTTGCAACCAACCTTCTTTTTTTTTTTTTTTTTACCTGTGAGGTTAGCAACAAGCAGTATTCCATTGTAGCATGTTGTCATTGTATCGGGCTTTGCCAAATCTTTTCACCCCCCTAGAAGCTTGTCCGAAGCTAAAGCTGGATTCACACTGCTGGTCTTAAGTGCCCAGTTGAAATTACACAAACCTTGAGTAGCTTTAATCTCTACAAATGATCCATAACAGTGAAGACCCCCGCCATGCTGCCTAAGCTACAGAAATATTATCGCTAGTTGTTTTGTGATTAGCATAGCATGTTAAGGCTAATTGCTCAGAAGCTATCAACAGCACAGTTAAACGCAGTACAGCTGATGCTAATGACAATATTGTAATGTTTTTACTGCGCACTTGTTACAAACCATATTTTAACTAGCACGCCAATCTGTTTGTATGTCCAAATGCGAAATTTGCTTAGTGTCTGCAATTATCATTATTATGTTTCCGGGAAATCTTCCAAACCAAAAAGCAGTAGATGAAAAATAATCATCTCCACAAGTGATGAAGCCGTGCCACCTGTTGCCCAGAGTAGCTCAGCCTTCATCCGCGTGTCACGCCATCTTTATTTCACGGGGAATAATAACAGAAGTTGAGCGCATCCCACAGGAGCGTGCGGCAGGTGTCGGCTGAGAGTGACTCATTTCGGCCTAATTAAGAAAACAGACGGGGCTCATTAGAAGCGCCGGCCAGTCTCGCGCTGCTGCGGACACGACGTCCTCACATCAGTAGCCCCTCGTTACGTTTCCGATTTAGCTTGTCTCTCCTTATTTCACCGTCTCGCCGCTGTACTGCAGAGGGATTGCTCACAAGCTTGTTAACATTATCGTCATCGTTATGTTTTCAGCGTCGTACGTTGCTGTCTTCAGACAAACACTACAGTCTTCTAACACACTTAAAGTGGTGTCCTGTTGGTTGTTATTGGCTCAGTGCAGGAAGCTGATGTTACTCTTGTGTGCAATACACACAATGGGGTTTGTTTTTCCCTTTTTGACTTAAAGTAGCCAGCAAGCTATGATTTTAAGTGCTGGGCTAGCAAAAAAGTAGTGGAAAGGAGCAATCTGACAAAAGAGTTTTGAGACCAAACATTCACTGACTTTATTGATTTTTGGAACACTCTTCATTGATTGAAATAATATGTGAGATGAAAAGTGAAAAGTTGAGATCTCTGTGGCTCTCCTTTCCTACTTGTGATGGCATTCCACTAAGTATACTGTAAAACATGTTAAACATGTCTTTTATTTATTTATTTATACACTATAAATTATTTATAAATGTATGACGGCAACCGCTTGGCCTCATCTGGCCGTTATTGCTTTATTTATCCAATTTCAAACCTTGGAAAAGGAATCTCTTGTGTGAATTGCCAATCTGGACTTTTATTGTTCTCATTTTAGTCATGTGATGGAATCTCTGTTTGGGGAAAATTGAAACTATCATGAGACCAAAATGGTGGTCATCAATGCCATAGGGAGTGTCCTCAATGTGCAAGCTGAGAAAAAAAAACATGTCCTGTGATCCAAACAACAAACTGGTCAAAAGAGGAGCCGCTCATGATTTAATTGCAAAACATGAGTTTCTCTGATGATGCGGAAAAAAAAGGCCATCTGGATAATCTAATAATCCGGACTATGCTGATTTTGAACAAAATGGACGGGGAAAAATATCAAAATCGGACTAATTATCCCTTCAATAATTAATTTGGGATCTTAAATATTGAACATTTTAACTTTTGCGACTGTCCGTTGGCCCTGAAAAATCACTCTTAACACACCTCACGCCACAGGATAGATAATATGTTACAGGCATCTTTGGTTCGAAAAAAGAGGAAAAATGCTCCAATTAAGCCCGATTAATCTGTACACGCGTACCCCATTTACTGGGGAAGCTCTACTCCACAGTTCAAAAGGTTTCCGTGAGGGAATGACAAGTGATCTTGTGGCTTTATTATTTATTTCAACAACATTGCAACAAGCACCTCCCATTCACACACTCCACTCGTGAATGTATCCTTAATAAAAGACTCGTTGAATTGATATTCAAAGTGTCCAATGTTTTTGGAGGACCTGCTGTTAAAAGTGCTTCTTATCAGCAAAGAACACAATCTTCCCTAATGTCTGTAATTGCACTTTAAGTGCACTTGCTCTCAAAGAAGAACAGCGTTAGTTTCGGTTAGAATTCAGCATTTTCTTTTTAAACATTAATTTCCTCTACTGGCTGCGGGGTTTTATGCCGGGCAGCCTTGGAAATTGATTTTTTTGTTCCTTTTGAAAACAGACATTTAATCACACAAGCTGCAGCTTTTCCTAACCTGGCAAAAGTTGATGATAAAATCCTTTTGGATAGATGAGACCTTACTTTTTAATGAGTCAAGAGGGGGGGAAGTATTGCTTTATGCTTTTGAGCCGCACGCTGGCTCTACTTAGAAGTTACTATTGAATTGCAGACAGAGAAGGTATTTTCTTTTTCATAACTACTTTTTTTCTCCCATTCATCATCAGGCTGAGCTTTTGGTGGGGAATAATGTACTTTTTTTTTTGTTATTATGACCTCTGGTACACTCTAGGTTGTTATATTTGTATTGCCTTTATTTACTTATTTGAAACTGACAATCCCTTTCTGAAAGATTTCTGTCAAATCTGAATATAACGCCTACATATGCGTACACGGTGTTTTTGAAATTTAATAAGATACCTATATGGTTTTAGGTTGCCAACAGTGTGTGTTGATTTCTACTAAACCTTAATGGGAACATCCTTGGAAGAATACGGTATCTAATTAGAAGCAAATAAACAAAAACAAACAGAAGAACCACCGCCTGGGTGGAAATAATAATATAGCATTTTGGCATGAAAACAAGAATGCTAATTGGTGACCACATATACTTTTAATAATAAGTTCTTCATACATCACATACACCTTATTGGAAAAACATCCTTCCATCTTTTTTTATTCAAACTGAGTTTTTCTTTCGTCTAATCCTGCCAACAGATGGATGGATCATGGATGAATGGATGAACAGCGGGTCAAAGAAACCAAATGGCAGCAAAACAAAAGCCTCCTTTAAAAAAAAAAAAAAAAGCTTTAAAAAGGTTACTCATTAAAGTTTTATTCCTGTCCTCATTCCTAAAATTAGAACATTTGTCTTAGTTGAGTCATTACTTCTTAGGACAACCTGAAAACTCATTCAATGTCAGGTACCTTTTTTTTTTTTTTTTTTAAATATATGCCTTTAAGAATCCAGACGTTCAATCCCAAAAAGTATATAAAAAAAAATAATTAAAACGTAGGGTACACCTACGTCATACTGCTCCTAATCCGTTCCCCTCAAATCCAAATCCCTTCACCTAAATCCGACTCATGCTGCATATTTCTTCAACATACCGTGTATCATTCACCTATTTGACAACAATCCACCCTAACCAATATGTCTGTAATCCACCCTGAGTTTGTGGTGACGTGCCGTTGCCGTGTGAGGTAAAAAGCACTACAAAGGGGTCGGACGCTGCTTGGTCTCTTGGTGGTTTATTTAGTGCCGTGTTTGTTTATTGATGGACTTTTAGTTAAGGATTCATGAGGATGACGTCTTTGCTGTTATGCTCCGGCGTTCGTTACGATAGCCAGCTCCAATTCTACCGGCATTACCTGCCTGACTAGATGAACATTTGATTGTATGTGTGACAACAACTTGTTTTCCAAAAAGAAAATCAAAATGTAGTGCAACAGTAAAAGTACTTATTTCTCATAAAATGAGGGCTACTTGTCTGCCGTTCTCCATTTTGTGAAGTGAGCATCAGAAAGGAAATGACCCGATTTTAGCCATGCTAGCTAGCTAGCCTCGGTAGCAAGTCTATTGTATTTATTTCACCGCTTGTAGACATGCTAACCCTCGTAGCTGGTAGCAAATGTCCATTTCAAGTACAGTATATTAACGTTACTGTGAATTTGTCAAAGAGTGATGGGTGTTGCTTTCGTAAATGTATATTTCTCACAGCCTGCTCGCGCCAACAACAGGAAGTGATGACGCCAAACAAAACAAAAATAATTTGTAAAACTGGGGGGAAATTGTCATGGTTTAGAAACCGTGATGTTTTAAAACCGTGGTATACCTTGTAACCGGTAACTCGTGCTGAGTTAACTAATCGTGCAGCCCTGCTATGTCGCAGATTTTTAAGCGGACATTTTTATGTTTGTAGTATGAAGAGCAAAGAGATTATATGCCTGTGAATATTGTTTGCTACCATAACATCAATGCTAATTTGCGCGAGCCCGCGTATGGTGTTCCGTATTATATGTTAGCATTAAGCTAATGGCCTTTCGTTTGATTTGTTTGAAATTTTTGGAGTTCAAATTTACAGTGTTTGCTTTTCTTTGTGTCAATTTTATGCTAAGCTTCAACTGGGAGTGACAGCTAGCTTAAAGGAAGCACACTTTAGGGAATTGTGCGAGTGAGAACTGTAAGCGATACTTTTAAAAAGTGTGTTTTAAGTTTAAGCGTGTTGGTTAAAAAAAAAAAAAGTTCACTCAGTGTTTTAGATTTTTACTCTTTCGTCACAGGTGTTAAGTATCTCTTATGATAAACAGTATAGCTGTTTTCATATGATGTATTTTATATTTATGCTAGTACAGTGAACTAGTGGTTAATCTGTCTTCGTCACAGTACTGATTAATGGTTCCTATTTTGAATGGATAATTTCATGAAGTGATTCCATTCAGTATTTTCGCTCAAAAGATTAATTTGTTTGCAAATGACACAAAACTATTCAAAACCTGACTGAAAAAGAAAGATTTTTTTTTCTTCTGTCTCTCTTGTGCAGCTCTATACCAAATGGCTTGTTGCCCGGTACCGGTCTGTATCTTGGTGCTTGGGGACTATTGTATGTCAACTATTTAAACTGGCCTAGATGCTCCAAAAGTGGCAACATTTTGCCAAAAATGCATGCAAACCCTTGGGAGGTTTCGACTAAAGCTGCTCACGAGTTATCGCGGGGCCTTCCAGCGCTTGATCCCAAATGAACGTGTGGCGTCACGCAGTCATGCGTGAAGCGAAGAGTTTTTCATCCCGGTGTATCGCTTGCACGGCACGCATCTGCTCAGCCCGAGGGAACAAAGTTCTCGCCCGCGTCATTGGATGTGACACGGCGCACTCCCAGACGCGCAAACTTCACAGCCACTCTCGCTCGTGTTTACTAACCGGTGACAAGCTCATTTACAACCCGCGCGCAGCAGCTCTTGCCTCATTCGTGAACGTCCAAATATTGTGACAAGCATGCGTGTGTACGGTAGCGGTGATGGATGAGGTTTGCACTTCCAAGAATCCATCTTTCATATATTTGATTAAGAAAAACACTTTTCCAACTGGCACGCGAGGCCAAGCGACACAAAGGGAAGTGCGCATTTGATGAGAGTGGTCGCCTTGAGCTAATCAAAGACTTTCGCTGGATTGGATGTACTTCAAAAGGCCATTCATCTTCCTCAATTTAGGAGCGTTCGCCACTGAGGAGTTTAGCACCTCATATCCCATCTGGCCAGCACTCAATTAATTAACCAATTAATTGAGCATGCCGAGGTCAATGATGTGTGGCTGCTTTGCTGACGTTACAATGCAAAAGTTCAGACTACAAGCTACAGGATCCTCCATTGATGCCTGATGAGCCGTTCAATGTGATGAAAACAAAACAAACAGTAAAGAATTAAAGTTGGAGTCGATATTGTTGAGGCTGCTAGCAAAATTTGAGTGACTTCGCTCCTCGTGTCTCTGCCCAAACAAATCCCCCCAGCAAACGAACACGTGCGTGCTACATTGCTAGCATGTCTTAGTCACGATGGAGTACTGCCAAAAATGAAATGTTACCGCTTTGATATTGTATTTTTTTGGAATGTACAGCCAATTAAAATGTAATCGAGGCGATGAACTTACCTGACAACCCGATGGGAACGGTTTGAGCGCATTGTAATTCATACTTTTTAACTTCTGTTGCTCACCAACGTTAAAGAATCATCCCAGAAACTGCAATAATCTCTTTTGCAAGAGCCCTGTGTGTATGTCTGTTAGAAAATGATTGACACACCCCTTGATCATGCCTTCCATCTATAGTCTCCCATTGGCTAGTTTTGATAATTACAACTTTAATTCGAAGCATAAGATGGCGCCAGAGAGGGATGATTTTCCCCACTAAATATTTAAATAATAGTCATACTAACAGTAACAGTTTCAAAATGGATGACAAAAATTGCTATTATTATTATTATTTAAATCATTGCATACTTTCTAGCTTTAACTTGATGCATATATTGTTTTTTGTCTGGCCTTTTTTGGCGAAAAGAAAGCCAGGAGTATTCAGATGAGAAGATTATTTATTTATTTTTTTATTTTAAACACAATTTGAAAGAAAATGAACAAATACTCCTTGCTTTAACTTGACCAAGACAACCAAACTCGGTCAAGATTAGGGCTGAACTTGATCTCTTTTCATTTGGACTCACAGCGTAAAATCCCCTCATAACATTACATCTATAAAACAATGTCAGGTTCTGTGTTGTCTTCTTCTAGTTCTTGCCCAATTACAAAAAAATATAAGAGCTGGATCTTCGTCCAAATGTTATGTTCAGTGAAGCATGGTGGTGGCAGCGTCATGCTTTTTTTTTTTTTTTGTAAACTGGAACTATGTCCTTAGAAGAGTTGGAGTGAATTATGAACAGTTTGAAATCTGCCAAAGATTACAGGAAAAGCCTACTAGAACATCTAATCTTTATTTGAGGTTAATCAGAGATGTTTAAATGCTGATTGATGAGTGCCGACTCCAATTTAAGAGAAAATGGATGCCGAGATGAATGTGATTGGTTGATTCTGAACACCGCCACTTCCCATTTTTAAGAAATGAAAAGATGAAAGATTTATCTTTAGCATTTGAACTGGATTGTATACATTTTTCTCTCCACTGTATTCATGGGAAAAAAAAGTGATTTTACCTTGTTGAAGAACTATTATTAGAATAGAAAATCATCCTGTTGTTCTCCTGGTACAACATAAACATCTCGTGTGTGCGGCTGCAGTTTTCAAGGTGGTGTCTCAAAATAGACTTTTTGTTATCTTGCCACATACGATCAGAGCAACGCATCCACGGAATATAAACCTGTTTGTGTGTCGGCTGTGATTCTTGCGTCAACAACATTGCGTTGCTTTCATAGATAGAAATAAAAAAAAAAAAAAACAGGGAGGCCATCATGGCGGAGTCAAATAGGAGTCACAGCTCCATGTTTTATTCATGGCTGCTGTGCTGCTTCGCTGCTATGTTTTTACTTACTTTCCCAGAGACACCCATGACGATCAGCCCATCTGCTGGGTGGGATCACGATATCCCTCAAGGACCGAGGGACCACCCCCCCCACAAAAGCCCCGCCCACCCAGGCCTGCTGCAAGGTACCTCTCAGCTCCTAACCAGCAAACACCTCAGACTGCATTTCTCATAAGGCAGGCAGGCAATCGCTGATGTATTTTTTTTTTATCACTCTTAAATGAAGTCATTACGGAGCAATTTGAGCTCATATCACTTCCGTCAAACTGTGCTCAGTTGATGATGGGCAAGGACTCGTACCCATGGCAACATGCACAATATTGTTTTTAAAAAGCAAATTGGGAAATGAATTAATCAGGGAAAGGGCACTGTAAACAACTGCGGTGATGTTTTGGATATTTATACATGCAGTGTTGCCTTGAGAATTTGAATAGAAATGCCATTAATACGTTACAGTACCCCCCAAAAAACAATAATAATAAAAAAAATTGTAATGTGTTTTTAATGAGGAAAAATATCTCTCTCTGGTATTGTAAATTATACAAACATAGAATAACAAGTTGTGCCACACCTGTCCCCATAGGCAGGCCAGAAGGGGCTGTGCCCGTACACACACGTACCGTACGCACACACACTTGAGGTGTGGTTCTCTAAATATATATATATATATATATATATATATATGGACTTATTACTTTTTATTTTATTCGATCGTAGTACTTTTTTGTGTTTTTAAAGATTACTGTTGAGTTGTTTATCACTAAGACATTAAAAATATAAAGAAACAAGAGGCCAGTTTGTTAAAGCTGATTGTCCATTAAATTGAAGTACTGTTTTTGTTGCCTAAAAATGGCCAGTAAAGTTCAAAATTTTTGTACATATATATATATATATATATATATATATATATATATATATATATATATAAAGAGCTCAAAAACATTTTTTCAAGTCGTTTGAAACATAAAGTATGTAATGACATACAGCTGGTCACTCAAGCTGAGTTTGTGTTTTTTTTTCCCCATCTTCGTTAGATTGGAAAAGACAGGCTTGACAAAAAATATAAAACTATAAACTGTACCAAAACTAGCATGTTCAAGAACACAGTAGACTCCGTTAAACAACAGTCACAGATATCAATAGATAGATACGACACGCTCCATTTTAGTTACGTGCCTATAGCGATGCTAAGCTAACGTCCATGCTTTCCTTTCATTGCCTTTGGGCTGTTGCCACAGTCAAAATGGCCGCCACGCAGACACATCTGTTAGCCGCACAGCCTCACAGCCAGAAATACTTGTACCAGTCTCTGGTTGTCTCTAAACGAATTTCAGCAAATGAGCAACCTAATCTTGCATTTACAGACTTTGACAGCTACTGTACAAAAGGAACATTTTCAGCGGACTCGTTTCTGTCTGCTAAATCTGGAATCCGTCGGTTGCGTGTGATTTAAATCGAAGTTCCAATGTAAATACTTAAAGAAGTGCTGAAGCCTCAAAGTGACACACTCTTTTTCATCCTCAAAAGGGCTCTTTATGGCAAGATTTATTTATTATGAATGAATAATGAATAGCAAAGCCTATAAAATATGTGTATTAAGAATATTTCCGAAAGCGGGTGGTTGTGATGAATGGAGTTTCGCTGGTAAGTGTGTGTGCATGTCAACTGAAACGTACTATCTGCCCTCTTTGCTGCGATATCATAATAAAAGCGCAAGGTGAGCACCAAAGCCTGATGTGAATATTAGAGTGGTTCTCTCAGTAGGCTCGCTTTTCTTCTGAACCGAGTGCGTGTGTGTGTATATGTGTGTGTGTGTCCGGCTATCTCCGAAAGGCAAAAAGACACTTCCCATCTGGACAGGGATGCGGGGTACAGTGTGAGAAAAAGCTTCTAGCCCCCGCGCTTGATCCTGTCTACAGATTGTGTATGTGCCTCAACGTAGGGAAGGAGGAATTTCTATACGGATCATTTAGATATAGACACGTGAGAAGGCCAAGCAGACAGAAAGGTCATAGGGGTCGCGCTTTGGTTTGCATTGCCGGAATCAAACTTGTGACCTCCATCCAGAAACGAGCATCAATGGAGCTGAGCATGTAAATACGTGGAGAGGAAAAGAAAGAAGGTGAGCAGGAGATGGCCGAGAACAGCTGGGGAAAATGGGAGGGTCCCCCCCGGGGAGCCTTATCTGCTGCATCAATTATGGAGGAGGGGCTTTCATATGTGTGTGTGTGTGTGTGTGAGTGAGGTAGCGGAAGAGAAAAGGGGTGAGAAACAAGAGAGGGCCGACATTTTCAGACCCCCTTTGTCATAAACATGCTGCAGATTTTCAACCTCCAAGAAAAAAAGAAAATCCGTCATTAGAACAGTCCCAGAATGTTGACTTCCAATTTGGAGGGTCCGCTCTTCTTACCCTCCACACGATCCGCATCCCCGACAGCTACGAGACAATTAATGTGTTGGTAAAAGTCGTTTTCACATGCGCCGATTTATGAGCTAAAAGCTTTTCTTGCGGGGTCGTTAATTCCTAAAAAACGATCGCAGGTGAATTGCGGCTGTTTGAAATGCATTAGAAAACATGATGCTAAGTGATGGCGTTTTTAACCCGGGTTCACGGCTTTTTTGCATAAATATCAAGCGTTGCTGTCGCATCTCATGTGGCTTCACTTAGAACGGATCATTGGGCACGTGCGATAAACAAGCCTTAATGGCACTCACATTCTACAATCGTTTACAAGGCAACAGAGTGAAGCGGTACGCCTGTGTTGGAACCTATCAGAGCTGATTTTGGGTGCGAGCTTGCCAGCCAATCACAGGGCACATAAAGAAAAAAAAACATTCACATTTACATTGACGCCTATGGACGATTTAGAGTCTTTTTTAATGATTTATGAATGTTACTGTCCCGTCAAAATGGGTCAACTTACAGCAGATATGTACAAATGTTGGCAACAAAAGTGAGTAGACCCCTAAGTGAAACTGTCCAAAAATGTAGACAAGTGTTATTTTTACTTGATGGTTGGTGCTCAGTGGGGTTTAGGTCTGGCACATTTGACCTTGGACAAAGGGATGTATGGTTCGAATCAGGGTGGATGGCAACTGGTGTAAAAATAGTGCCAAACTTCTTCTTCTTCTCCTCCTCCTCCTCCTTCTTCTTTTTCTTCTTTTTTATTTTCTTTATTCATTTAATTTCAAATGTACAGAACTCTTCATCTTCTTCAAATTCTTCTTCTTCAAATTCTTCTTCATCTTCTTCTACTTCTACTTCAACTTCTTCTTCAAATTCTTCTTAAAAATTTTCTTCTTTTTTTATTTTTTATTCGTTTTTTTTTACCTCAAATGTACAGAACTCTTCATCTTCTTCAAATTCTTCTTTAAATTCTTCTTCAATTTATTTTTTATTCGTTTAACTTCAAATGTACAGAACTCTTCATCTTCTTCAAATTCTTTGAATTCTTCTTCATATTCTTCTTTAAATTCTTCTTCAAATTCTTCTTCATATTCTCTTCAAATTCTTCTTCACTTCTTTTATTCTTCTAAAATGTTGGTAATAAAATTAAATTATCCCTTGTTGGATCAAAATCTTAACCCATCGTGCTGGGTATAAATAACCTAGCATTAGCTTAATCCCTTTTGGACCCATTTGGACCTTTGAACCCAGTAGCTATTTCACCCAATTTGGGCTATTTTTAACCCAGCAGTATTAAGAGTGTAGAGTTCCTTTTGGTCATAACGTTGTATCTGGTTGGCCGCCTCGTCTTGATGTGTTTTCCGACTCGTCGCACCTTGCTGACGAAGTGTCATCCTCTCCGCCGCTCTACCCCACTTTCACAAAGCAGGTCAGAGTTCGGCACTCCACGTCAAGTGTGACGGATGCTCCCCTCTCGCAAGACGTGCGACCCCGTGGCCCCGCCCTGTGTAACAAGGCCAGGTCAAGCACCGCGAACCAAGTAGTATTCAAATAACCGTTCCTGAGTGGGCGTAAATGCCGGCCATTGTGGAACAATCGGCTTGTGCTGGTCCAATAATGGCGCAGATTGGAGCAATTCATCACGTCTCTCATGCATATTGACGCCCTATCAAGCGGAGGGTGGCGCGTCATTCATATTCATGGGGGCAATCTTGGAATTTTAGTTTTTTTCTCCCCGTTTTTTCGACAGCATGTTTATGTATGTTTTTTTTTTTTTTTTAAGATGGAGGCTTTCTCCTCATTGACCTCGTTTTTTCCATCCACAAAAAAGATTGACCTGTCACTAATGAGCAGTGATCTCCCCACCTTCTACCAGGAACATACTGTAGATGTGTGTATGTGTGAGATGTGAGAAGATGTCGTCCAATCTGGTGTTCATTTTGAATTTCCACGTGGACGGACAGCAAATCAATCTCACAGGTACATAATCACATAATATTTTACTTTCATCAATGACACTAAATGAGGGGACCTCAAGGACAATGCACTCTCACACACATATCTGAAACAGTCATATGACTGAAATGCTCTCATATAAACTACTGAACCACTCTCACTCTCTACGGAATTGCTGTGATACACACTACTGAAACACTCTCGGTCATAATTAAGAATTGCACTCTCTCACACATAACTGAAACATTCATATGGCTCAGATGCTCTCATATACACTACGGGTACACTCTCACTCTCTACTGAAATGCTTTCAAACACATTATTGAAACATTTTTATTCACACCACTAAAATAACATACAAAACAGAATTGCTCTCTCACCCACACTACTAAACGCTCTCACACACTGAGATATAAAGTACAATAATACACTCTCATACTGTACTAAAATGTTCTCATACACAACTGAATTGTTGTACACACTACTGATACACGCTCACACACTATTAAAATGCTCACACACACTACTCAAATGTTCTCATGCACTACTGAAACTTCTCATTCACGCTACTAAAATGTTCTTTGTTTGTTCTTTCTTCTTTGGGATTGGCTGCAGCTCACCTGCGACCCTAATGAGAGCGACCGTGATATAAAATTGCCGGATGGATTTATCACTCATGCCACCCACCTATTTTCTGCTTGAAATTCTCACTTGTTGACATTTGTGAAATACACACACACACACACACGCACACAAACAAATACACACTTTGTCACGACTCGACTTTCAGTCCTTCGGAAAGGAGACCAGCAGCTGAGACCCGTCTGATTATAAGTGCATCGAGCGGCGAGGCTGTGTGCGCGCGTGCGACTGTGCACGTGTATGTGTGTGCGTCATAGCTGGGAGGTGTAAGTGACAGGTTGGTAGCTGAGCTGATGAGCTTGGAGGAGGAGAAAGATGGACAGATTAGATAGCATTGAGTTGGGGGGATGTTGGAGGGCTCTAAAAGATGGAAGAGATGCAGGGGTGGTGTGACGAAGGTCAGGAGGTAGGAAGAGGAGATAATGGATGCACAAAATTGCACATCCTGTTCGGGTGTGAAGGACGGGAGGAAATTTGACAGATGCTCACACGTACAGTATGTTGACATCTTCAAACAGGAGAAACATAAACTCGCTGGACAGTTCATTAGGTACAGCTGCGTAGTCTCATGGGACTCATTATAAATGCGGATTATTATTGATTACTGTGGTTGTAGTAAGCAGCGGGTAGAGAAGTGCGCTCCGTGCTACTGAGCTGATTCCAATTATTGTTTTAAGTGATGAAAGGTCCAAAATATTATATCTGTATTATATCTCAGTATACCACAATAATAAACATGTTGTAATATTGAATACATTGATATTAAATCTATAATATTAAATCTATCGAGCTAGCTATTGAGCTAACTAGCTAGCTAGCTAGTCATCTATCTATTGATCTAAATATCTACCTATTTGGCTAGCTTGCTAGTTAGCTCTATGTCTATCTATCTATCTATCTATCTATCTATCTATCTATCTATCTATCTATCTATCTATCTATCTATCTGTCTGTCTGTCTGTCTGTCTGTCTGTCTGTCTGTCTGTCTGTCTGTCTGTCATCTATATAGCTAGCGCTCTAGCTAGCTATGTAGCTAGCTATCTAGCTACCCAGCTGTTTATAGCCTTACTACAACATTTGTAAGAGTTTCTTGATTATTAAGATGATTGATTTTTGTGTTCTGTGCAGAACTGGATTATTCGCTCTTCAGTAGACTGATTTGACCACACGTGCCACAAGTTTTAATCCTTCTTGTCATTTCTCTACATTTCTCCTTATAGTTTTTCATTTTTCAATTTTCCATTGACATCAGATGCTATTAGCTAGCAACATTATTCCAAAAATGCATTTATACAAATAAAGACCTACAACGTAATCGATGCCTCCCCCCTAATAAATCGCCCACCAGCACTATTTGCGGCAATGAAGTGTGAAGTTAGTTTAGAGGCAGTGTCACAACACCAGACGGGTGCGAGCTGTGCTGCATCCCGTGTCGGAAAACAGGCAGGCAAGCAGGCGTACACGTGACGCACAACACTGTACTTTTATTTTGAGAACTTTCCACATTGTGCCCCAAACTATTCAAGTGTGGTTCAGTCTGTTTCAGCAGCCCACCAAAAAATAATAAGTCTGTCAAACTGACCATTTTGTCTTGGAGGACGTTTGAGCCAAAACCTCCACAAAGCCTTGGCTCGTGACCCCGTACTTAATGGGCACATCAGAGGACTCACTTTGGCTCATTTCTTGGTGTGGTTTTATTTCCATGTCACTATTGCTATGACAACTTCAGTCACTTTCATGAATTTGGTTAAGACGCAACACTTTCATGTAGGAGAACAGATGGATCCGAGCAGCTCAAAGAGCTTCTCACTTATTAATGTAAGTGTCATTCGATTCCAAAGCATTATGGGTAACATAGATAGAAGAGAGGTAACATAAACATGTTATGTGCAGAGATGTTTAATCTGCATACTTTTTTTGGGAATAACTATTACTAATGACTCAGTAAGATGCTGTAATATCAGTCTTTCTTTGTAGAGGATAAAGAAAATATGCCTGTGAGTATTGTTATATTATCTGCAGCCAACCAAGCAATCAAGTATGTGTCGCTTATCAGAATTCAACACTTATTTGATTGGCCAACAAAAAATACAATGCAGTTCTGCTTACCTTTTTTTCCTTCTTTTTTTTTACATGATAGCCAGGACCTCACACCTGTGGGGGGTGTGGGTATTCCCGCTTGATATTACCTCGGCATGATGGTGTCACCCGGCGGCAGTGGCGGGACTCCAGCCATCACTTGAAAGTGGCTCTGGATCTTCACCTGGCCTAACTGATCAAGTCTTGGGCAGAGAAGGTCGGACAATTTTCAATAATATTTGATAGTTTAAATAACTATATTATATATATTAAATTTATTTAATAATTTAAATAGCCTTTTTGAGGCTGCACAAGTGAAACTATGAATCTAACATGCTAAACTTTTAACATGAGAAATGTCCTGGCTGATCCACTGATAACATAATTTTTGGGGTGATCCACCTGTAAGGTTTCCATGGCAACAAGCCAACCTATCATAACCCAAAACAACTGCAATACTTCAAATGAGGCAGTATTGATGCATTAGTAATCACATTAAATACATTTACAAGGCTCTCAATTGACGTCATTAAAAATGAGGTGTCCTGGCTCATCTTCTCTTATTATAGCCCTCTAAAGTATGTGATATGTGGTCGGCATGGCAACGACAGATGCTATATAACAAACCCAAAAATCGAAAATGAGTTTGAAGTCTATATCAAGTTCATACATGTTTCTTCTTTCCTTGGCTGCCATCAAACTCAAGGCAGAGAAGTTGTTATGAGGACTCACTCAAGGACGCGTGTGAGTCTGAGTGAGTGACCTTGACCAACATGCAGCCAGTGAATCCGAGTGTTGATGAATTTTTCTCACCCTTTCAAGGGCACGCACACGCACGACACACAATCCATTCCACAGTGTCATAAACATATGAAAATGTAATACGCTTGGCACACTGTATAATTTTCACATTAAGTACCATAAATAAAAATCTTGACCGCCATTTGACATGCACAAGGCACGACATGGCATGTGTAAAATAATGGATGAATACACAAACAAGCATCCAAAAAACAGATGGACAATTGAAAGTCTTCAAGGGGAAGTTAACCCCCTCCAAAAAATTGGCGATAATTTAAATTTATGCAGCCCCACTAGTCTAAATACGGTATTTTGGTTATTATTAATAAGCAGCAAAATCCAGCAGTTTTTATCAATACCAGAAGGCGGCCATTTTGTCACTTACTGTCGACTGAAGATGACATCACAGGTGCTCAGGTCTCAGCTAACAACCAATCACAGCTCAGCTTCAGACAACACGTGAACTGTGATTGGTCGTTGAGCCCCGAGCAACTGTGATGTCATCTTAAGTCGACAGAAAAGGGCAAAATGGCCGCCCCCTCAGATGGATAAAAATGGCAGAATTTTGCAATTTAATTCTTATTCCACAAGCACAATACTAATCCGAATGTCATGTTTAGACTAATGAGGTCACATATAGCATATTATTAAGGATGACTTCCAATTTCAGTGCATGTTTTTTAATTGATCTTCATCGGTCTCATCCGCCATCCATCCGAAAAGTTTATGAGAATTAGCTTCTATTTTTTGTTTTGTATTGACCTTTTGCAAAATACTTTAATTTACTATATTATCACATACACACGATTAAATCTACATTTCATTGTATTTATTTATAATTTAACAACAAATTTAATTTGAAAGCAGAAGTCGTACACTTATAAATGTTGGGTCAAAAGGAACCCAAATTTGGGTTGAATAGCTAACCCAGTGGTTTGTCCAAAATAGGGCTGTCACTTAGGAATCTTTGTAAAATCTATTATCCTATTGATTATTCCGTCAATATTTTCAGTTCACTT
Source organism: Vanacampus margaritifer (assembly GCF_051991255.1). NCBI lineage: Eukaryota > Metazoa > Chordata > Actinopteri > Syngnathiformes > Syngnathidae > Vanacampus > Vanacampus margaritifer. Next base: position 10,035,999 of record NC_135434.1, on the reverse strand, counting down.
GACCATCTTCAGATCCTTAGCCAACCTAAATCCAAATCTTCAACCTAATCTGATGGGTCCAAATAATTCACTCAATCTTGGGTAAAAGTAGCCCAATCTGCTCAAAATCTACACCTGGGTTAGGAAAACAACCCAGCAGTGTGTAGAAAATTGTGATAACTTAATATAAATACTGTAGTAAGAAGGGATTTTGTGAATTAAAAATGCTTGTAACATCTATAATAAAAAAAACATATATATATATATATATAAATATATATATATATATTAAAAAAAACACATTTAGTAAGAAAGATTAGGTAGACACACTTTCTTTCTTCACAAAAAAAAGAAAAAAAGTTGTGTTGTCTCTTATCAGCTGTCAGCACCCAAACAAGGTGAGATGTTGTTGTTTAAAGCTTCGAGACCAACTCCAGGTGTGATGGCACTCATAGGAGACATGTTTTTGCCTCATCAGTCCTGGACGAGCCCGGGCGAGATGTCTGTGTCAGCCTTGATCAAACGCTGTCTTTCCTCATCAGATGTGCTAAAACAAGCAACGTGTCACATGGCGCCGGTGAGGTGCATGTGTGCGACGCAAGCGGACATTCTTTCAAAATAAGGAGTGAAAAACACACCAGGTTTATTTCATTTTATTATTTTTTATTTTTATTTTTAAAGTTGCTTAAAATGACACTAATCAGCCATTGATGTCACTGATTAGTTTGATTAATTCTGATACAGTGCCAGTAAGTGAGGCGACTTTATATTGTAGTGACGGAACGTATAAATCTATCTATCTATCTATCTATCTATCTATCTATCTATCTATCTATCTATCTATCTATCTATCTATCTATCTATCTATCTATCTATCTATCTATCTATCTATCTATCTATCTATCTATCTATCTATCTATCTATCTATCCATCCATCATGTAAGCTAGCTAGCTAGCACATTGTCTATCTATCTATCTATCTATCTATCTATCTATCTATCTATCTATCTATCTATCTATCTATCTATCTATCTATCTATCTATCTATCTATCTATCTATCTATCTATCTATCCATCCATCATGTAAGCTAGCTAGCTAGCACATTGTCTATCTATCTATCTATCTATCTATCTATCTATCTATCTATCTATCTATCTATCTATCTATCTATCTATCTATCTATCTATCTATCTATCTATCTATCCATCCATCCATCATGTAAGCTAGCTAGCTAGCACATTGTCTATCTATCTATCTATCTATCTATCTATCTATCTATCTATCTATCTATCTATCTATCCATCCATCATGTAAGATAGCTAGCTAGCACATTGTGTATCTATCTATCTATCTATCTATCTATCTATCTATCTATCTATCTATCTATCTATCTATCTATCTATCTATCTATCTATCTATCTATCTATCTATCTATCCATCATGTAAGCTAGCTAGCTAGCACATTGTCTATCTATCTATCTATCTATCTATCTATCTATCTATCTATCTATCTATCTATCTATCTATCTATCTATCTATCTATCTATCTATCTATCCATCCATCCATCATGTAAGCTAGCTAGCTAGCACATTGTCTATCTATCTATCTATCTATCTATCTATCTATCTATCTATCTATCTATCTATCTATCTATCTATCTATCTATCTATCTATCTATCTATCTATCATGTAAGATAGCTAGCTAGCACATTGTGTATCTATCTATCTATCTATCTATCTATCTATCTATCTATCTATCTATCTATCTATCTATCTATATATCTATCTATCTATCTATCTATCCATCCATCCATCATGTAAGCTAGCTAGCTAGCACATTGTCTATCTATCTATCTATCTATCTATCTATCTATCTATCTATCTATCTATCTATCTATCTATCTATCTATCTATCTATCTATCTATCTATCTATCTATCTATCCATCCATCCATCATGTAAGCTAGCTAGCTAGCACATTGTCTATCTATCTATCTATCTATCTATCTATCTATCTATCTATCTATCTATCTATCTATCTATCTATCTATCTATCTATCTATCTATCTATCTATCTATCTATCTATCTATCCATCCATCATGTAAGCTAGCTAGCTAGCACATTGTTTTGTTGCTATCTATTTATCTATCTACAAACAATGAAACATTAAAATATCTAGTAAAATAAAATAGCCTACCTATCAGATTCAGATCAATCAACCAATCAATAGCCTACATGCTTTTTAATTACACAAGGATTTTTGCTATTAGTAGGCTGGCCGGGTCCCCCTCACCCGCAAATAGCGGGGGCACATTGTATAGAATATATATTGTGGTGATATTTATTTGCATTTTGTCTTCATGAGCATACTCAATGTTGGCGTAATCCAAAAGTAATCCAGTCACATTATTTTAATATTATTTTACTCGGATTATGTTACTAACTACATTTTTTTTTAGCAGGTAACTCGTAAATGTAATGGATTACTTTTTCAAAGTAACCCTCCCAACCCTGGTCACACGTCATTATGGCATGAATTTGACTGACATCTTGGCGTGATACACACACACACACACGCACTGTTTGACAGGATTACGTGCTCCATTCCTGAAAACCTCTTCCAGTCTTTTTTTGGGGTGGGTGTAGGAAATAATCACACGTGAACTTAAAAGGAGGGACCCCCCCCCCCCCATGCACTAAATGCTTGCGTAGGTCCACATTTGCATGCGAGTGCGTGATATCGAGCAGGCCTCCATCTCATGTGTCTGAGCTGCCCATGGGCCTCGTTTTGATTCCCTTGCCAAGACCTTGCTGCTCTTAAGCTCCATGCATACTTCACCCCCGTGTCTTCTCTCTTTCTGTGTGTGTGTGTGTGTGTGTGTGTGTGTGGTTTGCAACCACACAACAAGGCTTGGCTGTCTTCCTCCACACTCCGCCATCACAAGCCTCTGAGGTATGCTTCTTTTTTCTTCTTGCTGCTTTTTCACAGCTGATAGGCTTCTGCTCACCCCACAACATTCTTGGTATCTTGCTGACAATGTTGTGCTGAACGCAGTGCAGCTGATTGATGCATTATCTGCTACCGGGGCAAGAAGACACTCGTAGCATCGTCATCTTATTGTTCAGGTTACTTCGTTAAAATGTTTTCTTATGTTTCCTGTATTTTTAGTAATGTAAGTTCAACTCGCTTCACAATAAGCGACATTTAAGCAAGTAGTGAGCAATTCTTGAAAATTGTTTGTTTTATGTTGTGTTTCTGTGACAGCTATGGCTGTTTAAAAGCGCTATATAAATAAAGATGACTTGACTTGACTTGTTTTGACTTACTTTCAAACTAAACACAAAACAAAGAATAGTACACATTTTTATAACGACCACAACTTTGTCTGAGGAAAATCTAATTTGATTAATGCTATGGATCAACGCAAAACACTGTTGACATGCTAATAGTTAGCATCGATAGTTTTAGAAGAAAAATATGTTTCAGTACAAACTTGTAAAAAAAAAAAGTTTTTACATTAAAGCAGGGCTGCATGATACTAGGAAAAACATGCAAAATGCAATGTATCTATATCATTAAAATATTTAACATGTACCTAACAAATGACATCTTTGTATCTAATAAAATTAAATAAAAAGTTTCATGTGGCAAAATAAGCAGAATCAATGTATTTGTATTTAAGTTATTTACATACTTTTCCCCTATTGGGTGGCAATGTCTATTTAAGGTTGCATCTAATTGGTCACAATTTGATGCAAATATTAAGAAAAAAATTAAGTAAACATAATAAAATAATAAATAATGAAATAATATAAAATTACATCTTCATTATCTAATACAATTAATATGTTTTTTAATTTGGAAAAATAAGTAGGATCTGTATCTATTTAAGTTATTTAGATGCTTTTCTGCTATTGGATGATGATGTATGTTTAAGGATGCATCTGATTGGTCAAAGTTTGAAGCAAGCATCAAATTCCTTAAGAATTTATCGCATGTCTTTGTGATATGTGTTCTTATCACGATGACTATATATTTTCAATATATTGTGCGGCTCTACAATAAAGGCATACTGTATATTTTGTATTCTCTTTGAAGAATGAAACTTATCACTTATAGTTTTACTATTCCAGAAGGAGCAGAACAATCAATTGAAATGCAGCATTAATTGATGATGAACAAATTAATTCTTTACATTCTATCGAATTATTTCTACATTTTAATAAAGTAAAATACAGAGTGCTGTCTGTCCTTACTAAAAAAAAAAAAAAACTTTTTTTTTTTTTTTTAGGCTAGAACTGATTAATATATTTACATTAGTTTCCATGGGATACTATGACTTGAGATACAGGTGGTTTGAGCTACAAGCTCAAGGCACCGCTGTATTGTCAATTAGCGCTTCTTATTTGTAGAAAATGAAACATGGGACACAGCCTAAAAAAAGATCCAATGTTGTTTGGGCTCTTTGCCCCCCCACACACACACACAAAAAAAAAATAGCTTCATGTGATCTCATAAGATTTCAAAACAGATGTCCAATCACGTGGACTTGCACACATTAATGACAGACCGACCAGAATGGCCATTAAGAGGCCCATTGCCCTCCATTAATAACTCATAGAGAACCATGGTATTGTGTGTGTGTGCGCGCATTTTGAGCCTTTGTCTAACATATCAGATGATGATCCCCTGCTTTTACTGATCTGCCTTTTCATGACTTTTCATTTATTCCTGCCTTTTCAGACATACCCTGATTTAAAAAAAAAAAAAAAAAGAAGAATATGGGCTTTGTGCCATTTGAGCGCTGGTGGCTACCGACAGTATCAGTGCAGGGATAATGACACACGGACGGGAAAAGCGAGGATTAGCACGCGGCTAAGCTCGTTGTTACCACTGATCGCCGTGCCAGGCCGAGCAGTTGAGTGAGGCCCGGCTGCGTGGATTCCGGTTGGTCGGATGAGCGGATGTGCCCGGGGACCGTCTGGCAGGCTGCCCCGTGTAGCTGCTCATAGGTTGGGATTGACGGGTCGTATTATCTTTGCGGATTTACACCAGAAAGACCAAAGCCACCGCTAATCAATGATGATTTTGTTGCTAAGACAGGCAGCGAATTGCTCGTTGATCAAATGTAGGCAATCAACTCCGGATGATTGATGATACACAAAGAGGCTTTTATTGTTGCATCTCATTTTTTTTTCAGACTTGGAAACTTCTTGCCAAGTTGTGATTAAAATCTGGATCTCCAGATTCATTTCCGTCCCCGTGGAGATGGCATCGAGCAACAAAACAAGGGTAGCGACAGGCAGGCCTCATTAGCTGCGCCATCTGATCTGTGTGTTGTGTTACCGCTGTGGCTCACCTCCACTGTGTCAGATACCTGACAAAACACAACAACACAACATCACACACTTCCTGACAGAGCAACAACACAGCAGCACGCCTCTGTTTTTTTTTTTCGCCTCACGTTTCTTTCCATGAAGCACAAACGTCAATGTCATTATTGAGTAGCAATTGCAATAAAACATATACTGTAACATTAGAATAACTGTTTCACATTTAAATGCAATTCTGCTTTGCATCAAGTTGCCTGGCCTGTTTTATAAATATTCCTCTCCAATTTGCACACTCCATTTAGCCTTCTAATATGCAGCCCTGTGCCCTGACTAATTACACTGTTATGCAGAGGGATTGGAGATGGCAAGTGTTCGTCATGGAAACACAACCCCACTAACAAGGTTAACTCAGTACAATGGTGTCTTTTACTTGCCGTCTACCAGGCAAATTCTTTTATATCATTTACTTGTTCTCATTAGAAATACCATACCAGATGATACCTCTCTATCTATCTATCTATCTATCTATCTATCTATCTATCTATCTATCTATCTATCTATCTATCTATCTATCTATCTATCTATCTATCTATCTATCTATCTATCTATCCATCCATCCATCCATCCATCCATCCAGTAAGCTAGCTAGCTAGCACATTGTCTATCTATCTATCTATCTATCTATCTATCTATCTATCTATCTATCTATCTATCTATCTATCTATCTATCTATCTATCTATCTATCTATCTATCATGTAAGCTAGCTAGCTAGCACATTGTCTATCTATCTATCTATCTATCTATCTATCTATCTATCTATCTATCTATCTATCTATCTATCTATCTATCTATCTATCTATCTATCTATCTATCTATCTATCTATCTATCTATCTATCCATCCATCCATCCATCCATCCATCCAGTAAGCTAGCTAGCTAGCACATTGTCTATCTATCTATCTATCTATCTATCTATCTATCTATCTATCTATCTATCTATCTATCTATCTATCTATCTATCTATCTATCTATCTATCTATCTATCTATCTATCTATCTATCTATCTATCATGTAAGCTAGCTAGCTAGCACATTGTCTATCTATCTATCTATCTATCTATCTATCTATCTATCTATCTATCTATCTATCTATCTATCTATCTATCTATCTATCTATCTATCTATCTATCTATCTATCTATCCATCCATCCATCCATCCATCCAGTAAGCTAGCTAGCTAGCACATTGTCTATCTATCTATCTATCTATCTATCTATCTATCTATCTATCTATCTATCTATCTATCTATCTATCTATCTATCTATCTATCTATCTATCATGTAAGCTAGCTAGCTAGCACATTGTCTATCTATCTATCTATCTATCTATCTATCTATCTATCTATCTATCTATCTATCTATCTATCTATCTATCTATCTATCTATCTATCTATCTATCTATCTATCTATCTATCTATCCATCCATCCATCCATCCATCCAGTAAGCTAGCTAGCTAGCACATTGTCTATCTATCTATCTATCTATCTATCTATCTATCTATCTATCTATCTATCTATCTATCTATCTATCTATCTATCTATCTATCTATCTATCTATCATGTAAGCTAGCTAGCTAGCACATTGTCTATCTATCTATCTATCTATCTATCTATCTATCTATCTATCTATCTATCTATCTATCTATCTATCTATCTATCTATCTATCTATCTATCCATCCATACATCCATTATCTATCATGTAAGCTAGCTAGCTAGCACATTGTTTTGTTGCTATCTATTTATCTATCTACAAACAATGAAACATTAAAATATCTAGTAAAATAAAATAGCCTACCTATCAGATTAGGGGGGCATCTAATTTTGATGTGATGCATATTTATTGTGGGTTCATTTGCTTTATGTTTACAATGCTCTATAATTAATGTGATAACGATTCCTTCAAAGCTAGATTTCAATCTTTAGTTTGTCAAGCAAACATCATTGTCGCAATTGGCTGCCCAATTGCGACAATGATTCCGATTCCCATAAAGTATATCCTCAACAAAATACAGTAAATGTTAAGAAAGCAGTAAAAGAAAGAAAGAAAGAAAGAAAAGTCAGACATCATGACAAGAATTTTATTAAATTTTTTCTCCTTTTGAAATTACATTTTGCATTAAATTAAAGTGTTTTTTTTTTTTTTTTTTATTCCTTTACAACATACATTAAGCTGTGAATCAGATGTTAAGGAGGTGGAGAGAACAGGGCAAAAAACGTGTGACGTCACAATATTTTACAAGCTCACAAGGGTCACGTTATCGTCTGGTCGCTTCGCACATCGCGCCGCGAGTTATCGAGGGATGGGTGAGAGACGACAAGGCACACACACACCAGAGAACCTCACTGGCCACTGCAGCCTTACACAATTGCACCCAATTAGATCTTCAACTAGATTCAAACATTTACACAGAATGTGCACATTAGAACATATTCTCTAGTCGTCACATTCTGCGTGTGACCATTTTTGACTTGATGGTTCGTGTCAGGGGGGGGGCACAGGAACCTGTAAAGATGTAGCGTGCTGCATTCAGGAAAATGGGATGTTGGAAACTTAAGACAAGGCTCAAAACTTGATTGTGACCTTTATCTTTGTGTATCTCTTAGACTTGATATTAGCTGTCCTCACCAGGGTCATTAGGTGAGCTGGAGCTTATCCCAGCAGACTTTGGGACAGCCAATCACAAGTTATTTGGTCAATTTTTGTTGTTGAAATGTTAAGAAAACAAATCATTGACTATCTTAGCCAAGTCTTAAGCCACCTTTTAATCCAAATTCCAGCTTTGCAGCTATTTCCAAGCCCTGATTTTCTCAAGTGGTTTGAGACAAACTTGGCTTTCCTCCACTGAGAAATGAAAAACAAATGTTCGATAAAACGTTCACCTATCTACACATACAACACTAAAGGAGTGCTTTGTTGATTTAAGTGTGGGGATGTGTCCTCAAAAATGAAAGGTAACATTAGTTGGACTACAAAGTCGCCTTACAAAATGGGGCGTTTTATTATTATTAGTTTTTATCATCATGTCTTCACAGGAACCAGCCTGTTTTAATGTGACGCAAGAAGCACCTTTCGGTGACTATTCCAGGTTAGCTTGGGTCGCTAATGCTATGCTAACCGCTAGCGGCGCACTCGCGTAGCAAACGCTTCAGTCAATCGGTCGTGCCGCCGCCTTCTTTCGACCACAATAAGTACAATTGTAGAAAACACAAAAATGGAAAAAAAAAAAAAACACTCAACAACGTCTCGGTGGACAAATAAAAGAAAAGCTTGCTCATGGCACAGTCAACAACATAAACGTGTGTTGTTGTGTATGTGTGTGTGTGTACATGTTTAGGGGAGCAGAATTACAACGATAACACCTACATTCTTTAATTGCATTTTTATCAAATCAGGGAAACATGATGTAAGAAAGAACAAAAAGTAAAAACACTAGTTAACAACTATCGAAGAAAACATTGTCACTACGTTAGGGTGTAAGGCACAAATTTACATGTGGGGAGGGGTTAAAAAAAAACAAAAAAAACATTTTTCTCACTCACTGGTCGTGGTGTTTCTTTATATGACGTAGATGTGGCCAATCAGGAGCGACGTTACTGATTCACACAGAAACACACACCAAAAAAAAACAAACAGTGCTGATTGGAGGAGTAAAAAGGGGAAATATTCCTTTTAAATTAGAATCGTCTGTGACAGTAAAAGTCCATTGTGGCACACTGTAAATAAATATCTTCTGCTCCTCACCGTAAGTCATTAGGAAAAAAAATCTACTGGCTCCAGTTTAATGACTTTAAATATGTGATTTTTTTTTTTTTTTTAAATCACACTTGATTAATTCATATTAAAAAGATCTCTCTGCCCTCTTGTCTTTGTTGAGCCTAAAAAGTCTTTTTGTTTCTCTTCAAAAGCACTTCATAAAAAATAAATACAACAAGCTATTAGTATTAACAGTCAAGTGTTGTTCAGTGAAACGGGAGGATTCTTCCGGCACAGGCCCGTCCAGGCGGCGACTTGATTGCGGTAACACTTGGAGGCTTTTCACAGTATTCCGACAGGCAGCTGACTCAGTTCAGTCTCCGGGTCGGCTGGCCCTCAATGCACTGTACACCCAAAAAACCCACCCGGCCCCTCCTGGCCCACGTGAATCCATTTTGTCCTTGTAGAGATCAAGAAAGCCTCCACTTCTCCATGCTACACAGATCAAATCGTCGGGGTCCCCCCCCCCCCCCCCCCGCTTGGATGTTATTTACACGTTCGTATAAAAGAAAGTGTTTTCTTAAAAAAACTGTGTTGCATTACCAACTGTACTGTACAGCCAAAGAAAGAAGTGATCACTTAGTCCGTCGGGTTTTCATCAGACTATGTGCACCCGTCGCTGGACTTCACCTTTGTGGACAGCGACACAATGGACGGCTTAGGGGGGACGTCGGGCTTGAGGTGCTTGCCGCCCCCGCGGGGCAGCGAACCGTACGAGCTCATGGCCGGCTGCCGCGACAGCGATATGCCCTGCGCTGTCATTTGTATGGAGTCCACCCGCTGAGGCGCCGGGGGCGGCGTCTCCACGCGGTTGAAGCTCTGGTGCCTCGCCAAATGGGAGGAGTTGGACGAGTTGGTGTTGTGCTTCTTCAGGCCGGACGCGCCCGAGGCGGAGGACGACGAGCCTTTCCGCAGACCGTAGACGGACGAGTGCACCTCCAGGCGTTTGCCCATCTGCGGGACCGCCGGCGGGACGGTGAGGGACGCCTCCCGTTGGGGCACACGTGGCGGCAGCACCCCGTCCGGGTCCACCATAGTGAGGTTGTGGTGCGGGTTCTTGACCGTCTTGTACTCCAGAGTGGCGCCCTGGTCGTCCATGAGGCCCATGGCGAGGTCGCTGGGGTGCGGCTGTTCCACGTACTCGTGCAGGTGAGGGGGAAGTTGGTGCTGGTGCTGCGGCAGAGGCAATACCACCACGCTGGGGATGTGTCCCGGGGACGCCCTCAGCGGCAGGTCCGAGATGACAGGGGAGCCAATGGGCGGCATGTCCTTGGTGCAAGCGTTGATGAGGTTCTGGTTCCGCTCCCACTCGCGGCTCCCCCGGCTAGGCTTGCGGCGCGGTTGCATGGGGGTGGACTCGGGTGTCGGCAGAGCGGTGAGGTCCAGGTGGTGCTGGTCGGCTTTGATGAGCATCTTCCCGTTGGCCGTCAGGCGCACGTTGTGCATCAAAGGCGTGAGTATGGCCTCGGGTCGGCCGTCTTTGGCCTGCGTCTCGAACAGGCCCGTCAGTTTGGTCACGCTGTTCATGGAGCCCCGGCGCGAGTGCAGGTGGTGGTTGTCCCTGTCCTTGCGGCCGGGCAGGTCCAAGTCTCGCCGGCGGTGGTCGCAAACGCAGTAAACGATAATGCCGGAAAAGATGGCGCCCATGGCGAACGCCAGGATGACGGCGATGGCCAACAGGGTAACGGGAACCAGCTGGTCGCGACCCTTCTGGTAGCTCTCGCGGATCACACCTGCAGAGAGAAAACGGTCACGCGGTGAGGTCCAACTACAACACAAGAAACGAGAACTATAAAGCGGTAAACAATCTCGTTTACCTGCCGGTTGAATAGAGTCAACTGGCAGGTTGAGTATTCGCACTTGTGACTAAAGCCAAACTGTGGCAGGGTTTTCAATTTCTGGACTTTGATTTGACACCTCTGGACCCTGAACTGTTCAACAGCCAATCACAAACAACTACTGACACTCACATTCACACCCTTGGACAATTTTGAGTCTTCAACTCATTTGCTCCCAAAAACGTATAAACACATTCTATTTTAAATATTGCCACGCTCCCAAAAATGTATTTATACGTTTTTATGTGTGTTTTTTTATGCTAGAGCATACAGAAGGCTTTAATGCAGCTTCTGACCTGAAGAGGTCGCTTAAAGCAAAGGTAGGTATTACAAAAAACGGCCAGCAGGTGACAGCAGAGTATAAGAGATCAACCAGGGCCATGTTGCAACAAGCTCTTTCCCCCAATGTTTTAAACAGCTTTGTGAATAATGATGAAACTCAGCTATATTCTGATGCTAATTGCTGCAAAACGGAAACAGGTAGAAATATACTTTTTTTTCCTGATGAAAGAAGCGACTCTAATCTTTCTTTTGGTAGGTTCCATGTTTTTATAGCAATAGAACACAATATTCTGTGGGCCTTACGAAATCAGTCAAAATCCTGTAAAACAGCCGGGAGCGAAGGGGGTTGCTTCAGTGAAACTGGCTGGGAGTGAATGAGTTAATTAACCTAACATGCAAGCTTTTGCCCATTTTGGTGAATGCAGTTGCTGCTGTGCAACAAACAATTTACGCGTGCAGCTTTATCAAAACAGAAACAGGAGCAAATAACTGAAGACTTGAAATTCTTCTTTTTCCTTTGCATCACATTACAAGTTTTGTCGCTACCCATTTCTAAGCAGTTTCCATTTTTTCCTCACAAAATTACCATAATTCTTTGAACACACCATCTGGTGGTTTCAGATTGTGGAACGGCTATGGGATGGACATAATAACCCATTACTCAATGAACCGATTGTTATTTTCCGTTAAATGGGTTGTTGATTGAAATACTGTTTCCAACCAGATTCAGTCATAATTAATTTGCAGACTGAAGTCTCGGGAGTGTAAAATATCGAAACTTGCCTGACTTCCACCCTGTGGCCATTTTCTTCCTCACAAGTGCCGCTACCCACTAGCATCCTTTCGTCAGTGAAATTATTTACAAGCTTGAAATTGACAGACAAGCCGGGCCAAACCCTCCTCCGCCCCCTTTTTGAAAAACATAAAAGACGTGTCTCGACGCCAATGGCAGTGAACGTTTGGATTCCGGTGGAGCTCCACAGGCGTCAATGGCAGTGAATAAGTTAAGTCACACAGGAAAGGGTCGGAGGCACTTGCACGGTTTGCTTTTGCTCTTCGTTTGAGCAAGCGATAGCTAACGGCTAACTGGCTAATGAGCTTCACTCATCAACAGATGGGGCTCACTAAACAGATGACTAAAGAAGTTGAAAGATATTTTTCTTAAAAAAAAAAAAGAAAAGGGTTGCGGGTCATTATGTGTATAATTGGACTAACGTCCCGAAAAGACAGAAATGATACTGAATTAAAAAACTAAAAAGATTAGCGGTCTCATAACAAACACGCAAATGAATTCTTTTTTATCCTCTCATGAGTAAACACCTTCTCAAATTGCTTTCGGCAGCCACATTCAATATTCTCCCTCAAATCCAATCTCAGAGTGTTTTGTTGAGCCTGATTCACATTTCAAATCCCAGATAAAAAAAGAAAAAAAAAAACCATCTGCCAAAATGAAAAATGATATGAATGGGAATAAAGAAGGCTGAAATGTACCAGATGGCTTTTTTTTCTTCTTGGATGCAAACGGCTGACATTACATAAAGCTGCCATCCAATCTAAAAGAATTCATTAAGAAAAAAGCGGACGCCAAAGCAAACGAGCTGTGTCATCACGCAAAGGAGGCCAGTGGAAAGCAGATATCAACTTGTCCGACCGACACAGACGGTGGTGGGGGAGTAATGGAGTAAAAATACTTCATACATGTACTTAATTACATTTTTCAGGCATTTTTACTTTATATTTTTCTGACACATTTTTAAGAATACAATTCTGTCAAAAACGGCCAATTATTTAAAAAAAAAATTATAACGACCAAAATCACTTCTTTGTTAGTGTTTCTGCTTTTAAAAATTCCTGTTGAATTTGAAAAAACACACAGGTAAGACGTACTGTATTTGACTATTTTTCCATCCATCCATCCATTTTCTTAACCGCTTGTCCTCAAAAGGGTCGCTGGAGCCTATCCCAGCTGGCTTCGGGCAGTAGGCGGGGCACACCCGGAACTGGTTGCCAGCCAATCGCAGACTATTTTTACATTGTTATCATAAGCTAGTTTAGCATTATTTAGTCAGTTCACAACATTAGCAATTCTAGATCAAAATCTGAGCTAATACTAGCTAATTATTCACACACCCACTAACAGACTGCCTATGGCTGTGTTCCATGTTCCAAAATTATTTTCTCGGAGTTGTCTGGTTTTACACTGAAATGACATCAAAGACTTCTTTCAAATCATTTTTCAATAAGTGTTCTCTTTTTTTTTCCTTCCTAATTTGCCTTATAGTTACTTAACTCATTCACTGCCATTGACGGCTATAGACGTCAAAAATTCATTTGAACTATTTCTATTAGTTTAACATTTTCCCCACTTTTGTTAACAAGAGTATGAAAACCTAGAAATATTTAGAACAGATATAAAATTTGTGATTAATTACAATTAAAAATGGTAATCGCCTGACGCCCCTAATTTTTAATAATCTTTTCTTTTATTTTTAGATTTAGATTTAGATTATTAGATTATTAGATTAGATTTAGATTTAGATTATTAAAAATTGGAAAAAAATAAAAACAATTATTTCATGTATTTATTTAAAAAAGAAAGAAAATATTGTTAAAAATCAGGGGTGTCAGGTGATTAAAAATGTTAATCGTAATTAATCGCTTGAATTCACTAGTTAACTCACGATTAATCACAAATGTTATATCTGTTCTAAATGTCCCCCAAAAAATTCTAGGTTTTCATACTCTTGTTAACAAAAGTGGAAAAAAATGTTAAACTAATAGAAATAGTTCAAATGAATTTATAACGTCCATAGTCGTCAATGGCAGTGAATTAGTTAATTTAATAAAAATGAAAAATTATCAGCTTTAATGTGGAAACCAGAAATAAAAATAAAAATAATTTTACTAAATTCACATTAGAATTGAGATACAGGTGCATCTCAATAAATTTGAGAATTTTGTTTTTAAAATAAATGTTTACGTTTTTTTTTTAATGTTTGTCTGCATTCAGTTTCATCCCAAAAACATAATAATACGAAAAGAGATAAAAATGGACACAAGTGTTTTTCACATATCAGTGACGATATATTCCTACCTAATTTCTGTATTCAAAATGTATTTGATTGTAATAAACTCCAAATATTTCACTGAGAGTTTCGTGAATCTGCACTGAACTACTGAAAGAAATCGTCCCGTGCTGCGTTCAGCCTAAACACACCAGGCTCAGCGCTCAGATTTATTGTGCGTTCACACATGACCTGCGCTGCACACGTGTCGTTTAGCACTGACACAACATCAAGCAGGTGGGTTTCATCTCACACACACACACACACACAAACACACACACTGCCTACCTCACTGTGTCGGCATAGCGTGACACTCTTATGAGTGGACCCTTTCCAAAGTCAAATATCTTTCAGAAGAAAGAAATGACTTGAAAGTGAGATGTGTGACAATGAACTAAAACTAGCCTTAATGCATTAAGAGTGCATCAAAAGGTGCATTATGTCCAAACCCCGGTTTTATTGTAGAATAAGTTTTGGGAATGTAACCCAGCAGGGTGTACATCCGTAATCCTCCCTCGTTGCTCTCAGTTTATAAACACTGGGAAGATGTATGAGGATGTGCTGGCAGACATGTACGTGACTTCTCTTTTTAACGGGGTGACGGTGACGTGCGGCTCGGTTATATTTCACCGGCAGCTTAAGTCAACATTTCAGCCAGACAAAAAAGTGGCCGCGCCCGGCCGAGGAGATAGCGTGCGTGGCGTTATCTAAGGTGGAGAACAAAGCCGAGCATCGACCCCGATGACTCGGGCCTAACATCTGCTTTCCATCTCTGTGGCTGATGTCTGAAGATGACCAAAAAATAAATACTTTCTCTGCTACACTTGGATTTTTTTCTTCACTTTTTCCCTGCTTGTCAACTTCACACGTCGTCACTTTTTGCAGAGAATACAAAGTCACATCTCCAACTTCAAACAAATAATGGTTTTATTCAGCATCCTGTGAGGAGATTGCAGGCTACTATAGATTTGTTTGTTTACATGCTAGCTGTTAGCTTGTAAGCAAACAGATAGCGGTGATGTTGCCAGCGCAGCAGTTTTATCAGAACAGAAATGTCGTCATCTACAGACTTACCGGTATCTAGATTTAAAAAAAAAAAAGATAAATTAAAAATTTGGGGAAAATCGACACTCCTATTGGTCAATCAAATGAGCCCATTATGGATTTCAATGATGGAACAATCTTTTTTTTTTTTTACTATTACACTTCAAGAAAATAATGACAAAATATTTCTGTAGCTTTTTCAATGCTTTTTGTTTGTTTTTATTTCATTAGTAATAATTTGTATTTATTTTGTTCCATCTTTTAACTCCTTTTGTTTTTTGATTGTCATTCTTAAAATATTTTAGTATTTTTTATTTTACGTTTAAATTTTAAATTTGTAATGTTTTGTATTTATTTTTAACTATCTTTTCAATCATAGCGACAATTTTATTTTTATTTCATTAAAAAAATCATTTTATTTCATGTTGTGATACTTTCATATCTCATTTTAAAAATGCTTTGTTGTTTTTTTATTTGATTTTAAAACTTTTTGTCAAATTCTGTAAACAATACTGAAGTTTGTTTTCATGTCATTTAATATAGTTTTTATTAGATTTTTTATACTTTCATTTCTAATACATGTTTATATCATCTGAAATAATTTTAATACTTAATTCTGTTTTTTGTCATTTTAAATTTTGTAGTTTTTATTTCAGTTTTTAAAATACTTATTTATATACTTAAAACATACTTTTTCAAGACATTTTGAATATGTAGTTTTTATTTTGTTGATTTTTTTTCATTTTATTTGTATTACTTTTCATTTGTTTTATACTTTATTGTTTACCTTTAAATAAAAGTAAATTTTACATATTTGTCCTTTTATTTAGTCAGTGTTTTATTGATGTTTGACATTAAAAAAGTGCTGGCTTTTTTCCAAACACTTCCGTCCCATCATTCCATACCTAAAATACGATGATTTACATGTTTTAGTATAAGGAATGACAACTTTAATTTAGCCCTGCATTTTTTTCAGTTCTTTCTAGGATAAAAAAAAAAAAAGGTCATAGGTTGCAAATCCTCTCATGTTCTTAAAATGTTTGCTAAATATGACTGGGTTCATCTCCCTTTGTTGCCATTTTTCCCAACAGGGAGACCAACGTTCTCTGCCGGCGTTTGGAGGTCAGAGGGCAACGAGTCAATCTGGTCGAACGTTTAATTGAAGAAGGCCGACTGTGGCGCTTTGTTGTGGTTTGGGTGAGGTTAATGCCCTGTTTAACCTTCACTGCACGCCTCTTCCTGTCTGACTTTGTTTTCTGTGCGTAAAACTAAATCCTTTCATTCTCTCTCGTGCACTTCCACGGATCACATGACAGTCGCTCGCACACTTCCTGAGAAGGAAAAACTTTGAAGACCCCCAGCTTTCATTTGACAAATTGTTTCCCGTCATCAAAGAGAACAGAGGACACTGAAGCTGTTTTAAATGCCGCCTGTGTTCCAGGCCTCTTTGGGAATATTGACAATTTTTCAAAAACTGGTATACAGATACTCGGATGTGTTCGTTCTGGTTTTACAGCTAATATGTGTGTACCCCACTTCAAAAAATATTTGTCTAAAATAATTTAAGATTCCCTGTTTCAGTCATGATTTATAATCTGGTTTGTTGACGGATGCAACAGCAGGCCTTCTCCATCCATCGGCCTGTTTGATGGATTTAGATTTCACGTGCCCTCCAGATTGAGCATCCCCACATTCCACATGCATAACTCCAGATCTTCTGATACAAATTCCTCGCAGTCAAAGCAGCCTCGGCTACATGTAGAAGCGCCTTAGTGGGTGTTCAAACACACATTCACGCTGCTACTTTTATCCCGTCAGGCGCTGCTCCGGCTGACTTAAAGCCACAGAGCTGGTCTTTGTGTTGACGATGGGAAAACGCTCAAAGGTGGAGAAGCATCACAGCGGGCTGACGGGGACGCCGCAAAGTTCTTAGCACCGCAAACTCGCAGACAAAAATGAATACGGAGCTTCTATCAAGCCGAAACGTGTCCACATCACAGTAGACTTTGACGCTCTAAAGAAAGAGCTCATTATATATATAAAAGGAACATTATAACTGAAATACTGACAGATGTTGCTATTTAAAACAAGGGTATCAAATAAAGTATTTTGTTTTAGCTTAAGGGCTTCCCTCATATTTGAACTGTCATGTGTAAGCCACTGTGACGAATGAAAACGGACAGCTCTAAGCAAAAAAATTAAAAATAAATAAATTTAGTGAAGTTATGATGACTTTAAAGTGGCAGTCTATCTGGTTTTAATCAGTATCTTTGTTTTAAATGCCATTGTAAATACAATAATAATAACAACAATAAAGGCTGTATACATTTCCGTACTGCACATTTCCTTAACACGTATCATTTGAATTACAATCTATTTAAAAAAATACTTATTTAGCCTATATTTCAAATGTTTTTACAGTCTTGTTTTTATTTTATTTTTTTATTTTGTTATTTTTTTAATTTTTTTTTCAGGAGAGCTCAGTATTGTTCATTCGATTTGACATCATCATTGCTCTCCTTTTTAAAAAAAAAAATGTTTTTTTTTTTCTTTCTTTCTTTTTTTTTTAAAATATATATACATATACACACACATATATATATATATATATATATATATATATATATATATACAGTCTTGTTTTTAATGTAAAAGAATGCACCAGAATAAATGGCATTAAACAGTTGAATTGGCGTGTCTTGAATTTTAATGATGCGACATACATGCTAACTGAAACATGTTTGTGTGTATGCGTGTTTTTTTTAACAAGCTTGTTTAGCTAGTTATGTAACCACCTAATGTAGCCATAACAATATTTCTGAGTACCCGCCCCCCTCACGATATGTTTTTACCCCCCCCCCCCCCAAAAAAAAAACAGAAGTGTAGATTCCGTAAAAAAAAAAAAAAAAAGCAAGTCGGCGTTAGCATGCTTAGCGGTCCCCTGTTAGCCACTCGTAGCAACATACATAACCACACAGCTCAAGCTAGCTTCACAGCAAAGCTAGTCAGTGCTTTGGCACATAAAAAAAAAAAGTGTGCCAAAATTTTAATTATTGACAGTGCTACTTTAACATGACAGGTGTTCTGGCTGGTTGTCCACTATATGGCGTAGCCACGGTAACAACACTGTTTGTCTTCAACAAGCTAGTAAGTATGCCATTCAAATGCTTTTCACGTTGTTATATTTTCAAATGACAACATATTGTTTCTATAATGATCCAATTAAAGCTTATGCGTGCGCATTACTGCGGCACTCACAGTAATGTTGTTATTCAAAATGAAAGACGATGCAAGGACGGCGCACTAATGAGACGCTTATGATTATAATTGAAGGTCTGATCTTTTAATTGCGCAGCTCTGCGCTTAACATCAACTCGCTAACCTACGCATGTCTGTACATGCATCACGTTGTTTTCAATGATCACACTGACAGTCTGCACTAATTAAGTATCACTGTTTGTATTAGTGTTTTGTTTGTTGATGTTAGGAGGTGCTGCACACATCCATTTGTCCAGTCACAAACAACTTCTAAATGTTAATTTTTTTTTTTTTTTAAACCATAAGTGTATGCTTTGTAGGTACTTTTGCCCTAGTGTTCAAGTGTGTGGATCGTGCCCAAACAGATGCTGCCTGATGGTGACGCATGTCAGCAGCAATCTTTAATGGCGAAATGCATAACAGTCCGAAATGATAACCGAAGTCTGTATTTGAGGCAGAAGGCGTAGGCAAAACACACAAATGCTAATGTAAGCTGCGAAAATGAGCCAGCGCGAAGAGAACAATGAGCTAATCAGGGGAGGAAATTGCTGCTTGCGTCAGTGGAGGAAGTGCGTAACGTCAGGAAAATATCAAGGCTAGTGTTTCTGTTATGAGTCACAATGAGACAGCGATTATCCACCTGCTACCACCAACACGCACGCACACATGACTCTCTGAGCTTTTGACCATTAAGTAGCTCTCCAAATTTACTGGCCAAGATTGGAGAGTAATAATGACAGGACTGGGACGACAAAAGCGTTTTTTTCCTCCATTGTCGCTAAGTCATGACCCACATTTATAGAACGATAAAGTGAATGTATTGTTCAAAGATAGCCTTTGAAATTCTGTAGAGTAAATTTTGCTATTTGGTCCCACTCTAAACAGAGTCAAATTTACACTTGGAAGAGAGTAAAATATTTAGAGTAAGTTTTACTTAAAGTATTTTTAGTGTGTACAAGAGAATTTGTCTATTAATGATTTTTTTACTCAGAAATTCGAAGTCAATTTTTTCAAAGAGAGAATTTGACTTAAATTTTACTAGTTTCTTAAAAAACAAAAAGTCACTTCAGGGTTGAGGAACAAACTTCAGGTTGGGAAGCAGTTAATCGACTCCCTGAGCCATGCTGCTCCTATTGTGTGTTAGTATATCGCTCATGTCAGCTGGAATCTTTGTACCAAAAACAATGTTTTTGGTCTCCTTTTGGATATTAGCAAACTGTGGGAGTGGCATAGCTCAGGTGGTAGAGTCTCCAAAGCTGAAGGTCGTTCTTCAATCCCTGTGTAACTTTTTTTTTTTTTTTAATAATAAAATGTACTTAAAAAATGTCCTTCTAAAATTTACTTAGAATTTCTGAGTGAAAAAAAACTTTACTAGGTTCTTGTCATGGGATAGGCCAATTCTCTCAAACACAGTAAAAAATACTTTTTTTTTTTAAAGTAAAATGTATTCTGCATATTTTACTCTCTTACAAGTGTAAATGTTACTCTGCTTAGAGTGAAATTTACTAAATTTACTATGAGTGCGTGCAAGGGATATGTTCCAAACACTTTAAAATTTAAAATATGGATTAAAACACCTTTTTAAGTGGCTGGGCTTGGTGGCACGTGAGTGTCTGAGTGTGAACTGTAGCCGACAGCAGCTCCTGTGTGAGTGTGCTCGTTCTTTCACTTTGAAAATCATTTATACATAACTTTTTTTTTTTTTTAAGTAAAAAAAGTTTATGTACGTTAGTAAGGATAGTTGTTAATGTTTTTCTTTTTTCCCAGGGTGAAGATTGACATTTCACAAGGAGTGAAAAGGCCTTTTGTGTTTTTGGATATGTTTGAACACATTCAATAAACATACAAGTAGTAACAAATAAAATAAATAAAAAAGGCCAGCTGGGAAGCCAATTTGAAAATGGTACAAATTACTTCTAGGAAGAATGCAAAAAAAAGAAATTGTGTCTTGAACATTTGTGAAGCTTGTGAAATTGTAATAAATATCATTTTTCAACATGAAGCCTATTTAATTCACTTTTTCCTATTTAATGTTATTCACATTACTGTATTCATATTTCAAATTATTTTGTTTTCAATTAATGTATTTATTTTATTTTTATTTTTCATCTTTAAATAAATAAATAATTTTAAACTACATTTAGATCAGTCCAACATTGATTCTTTCTTCCTATTTTATTTGTGTATGAATCTGCGGTTTTCTGAGGGTTAAAGCAGCGGGTTGGCGGTGCATCATAAAAAGGTCTGACAGCATTCGGGGTCATTCGCGGCGCTTAACCTTCAAGATTGACATCCGCAGCATCCAAGCCGAAATGCTCGGCTTCGGCATAAGTGAAAAATAAATCACATCTCAATGTGAGCGAGGTCATACTTTCGCCAACAGCTGTCAGCAGGCTGCATTTAATGTCAAGTCGTGATGTTTTAATGAACGACTGTAACGTTGCTCTAAAGGCTGAGCAGTATTGGCAATATGCTGTGTTGTCCGATTATGTGCAGTATATGACCCTCAAGACAAGGCTCGGGATGAATTTGAAATCTATATGAAGTCATGTTGATGATGGTGGAAATGGTGAAGAACAATGTAGCCAATTAATTAACTCATTCACTGCCATTGACGGCTATAGACGTCAAAAATTCATTTGAAATATTTCTATTAATTTGACACTTTTTCCACTTTTGTTAATAAGAGTATGAAAACCTAAAACAATTTTTTTTAATTGTACATTTAGAGCAGATATAAAATTTGTGATTAATCGTGAGTTAATTATTGAAGTCGTGTGATTAATTACAATTGACATTTTAAATCACCTGCTGTGATTTAAAAAAATATATATATATTTTTTAAATTGTAATTAATCGAATGACTGACTAGTTAACTTGCGATTAATCACTAATTTTATATCTGTTCTAAATGTACAATAAAAAAATTCTAGCTTTTCACACTGTTAACAAAAGTGGATTTTTTTTTAAACTAATAGCAATAGTTCAAATGAATTTTTGACGTCTATAGCCGTCAATGGCAATGAATGAGTTAAATCACCTAAAACTGAGCATTTCTCATTCAATTCAACCATTTGAATTTCTTGAATAAAAAAGGTAATTTTCTAAAAAATCTACAATTATTATTGTGAAAAAATGTTGATCAACGTCACATGACATCATTCCAAACAAATCAAATGGGATTCCTCAGTTTTCTAGTAAAAAAATTGTGCCTTCCTGATTAGATTTCTAAAATTGTTACGGCACAGAGAAGTAGTAGTTGACGTAGGGGAGATATTCTGCTTCAAACTAGAAAGCTTTGGTTGGAGACAACCATTGTGTGTTTCACCAGGCATCCTCCAATCTCCAATTTTCAATACTACATTCAGAGCAAATTTGTACGTTGGAATGCGTTGCCTTAGTAAAACCATAAAAACACTTCAAGGCCATACAAATCAATCAAATAAAAACCAGTAAGCCAAATGACAGTCTATTACTAACCTATACTAATGCAGTAGTTAACCAAACTAGCAGTAAACATTTGCATTAAAAAAAAACTTTCTAGGCCATAAATATACAACAATTAAATGAAAAGTGCATTGGTAATTTAGCGTGCTTTCTCGTGCCGAGTGACAACGTATTCTTTCTTACTCCACTAAAAAGAAAATATTTTAGCAAAATGTAAGTAAATAAATAACATTTTTATCTCATGTTGACATCTCAAATATAACATAAGTTACGATCGTGATCCCTCCAAAAAAAAAAAAAAAAAAAGTTATGTCACAAAAAAAAAACAGTGGTGCCTTGAGATACGAGTGACCTGACTTTTGAACTTTGATGAGCTGTCATCCAGCCGATTGTCTGCTTCCAGCCCTGTATGGTGGCAGTGAAATCAACTCGGTTCACCACACAAAAGCAGCAGTTTGGTGCACAGATCTTCAAAAAAGAGCCTTCAAGCTGTTAAATGGTTACAAGCAAAACAAAACTCACAGGCATGTATTCTTTATCCTGCAGTAAAAAAAAAAGACTAATCTTTCTCCAGATTACTGAGTTGAGCCACTTAGCGTAGTTGAGTTCTTCGTATGGCTGCATGACTGTTTAATACGGTTGCCTGGTGACAAAGTTGAGCACACCAGAAGGAGCCGCAATTAATTAATCACGATATGACATTCTGTATAATTATGTCATTACCGTATGCATTACAAAGTACCATAATATAAAGTGCTATTTTCACTCTCAAAAACATATTGCAAACAATGTTGATTGGGGAACGGATTAATGCCATTTCCATTCATTTTAATGGGGAGAGATGATTTAGGATATGAGGGCTTTGAGGTACAAATATGGGCACGGAACAAATTAAGCTCTCAAGGCACCACTGTAGCTGTAAATGCAATGGATTTCTATTTTATTATTATCATTATTATTATTATAAATAAAAAAAACTGTTATTAGATGAATGCATGCTTCTTGTCTGGACTCACTGTTACAAATAAAGCATGGCTATCTTTTCCTTTCCAAACCTTGCGCTAACTTCCCCGGACCTCAATTTCTTCTTTTCACTTCCCATTTGTTGATTTTCTTTTGTTTATATCACCTCTCGGATGTCGTTTTCTCGTACCTCACCTCTGCATGATTGTCCTTGTTAAATAAATCCTTTATCATGCATGTTGCTTTTCCTGCACTCTCTTATTTCCCATGTCTCCTGCCCCTGTCGTCTAGCTGCCTCCCTCTTTCACCCCCCCCCAACCCCCGTCCGTCTCCCGTGGATAGCTGCTGTAATGAAGCCATAAATTGGAGCAACACAGCGGCGGCTACAGGTCGGGCTGGGGAAGGTGGACGAGGAGGAGGAGGAGGAAGGGGACGGGGAGGAGGCTGACAGGAAGAGAGACGGCGGAAAAGGGAAGAGAGCCAAAAGGGAGATTCATTTAGACAAGAGAAGAGATATGAGTCTTGTTGGAGAGGAGACAGTCGACCAGGGGAGGAGCAGGAATGAATAAGGAGGGGGTGGGGTTAGGGTGAGGGCTGGTGGTGCAGGTTATACATAAATTGGTTGCGGAATCACTTATAAAAAGGTATAGCCTTGGAACATGCCATCCCTGATGTTGGGAGGGGTCACAGTGGCAGGAGATGGCGAGGTGTTCGGAGCAGGGTGGGCGTGGTTTGAGGCAAGAGGGGCTTGTTGTGATAGACAGACAGACAGACAGACAAAGCGCTAATGTACTGTGAAAAAAAACACCACCTGGGGCCGGCAAGGGCCCCCCGACTGAAGCGGCAGATAAAGACGGCGCCGGCTCGTTAATACGCCTCACTTTGCGGCGCCTGTTTAATTACTGTGGCGGCTTTGGCCTAATAATAATATTCATTAGGAGATAAGATCCTGCAACGTCTTCGCTGCAAATGGAAAAAGGAGTTGGGGGATTAATTTCTTTTAAAGTGCCAAATTATCTTGAGAACGGCTCCCGATAGGAACTGATACATTTGACTGGAAAACTTTGCACCATTTAGATTATTATGCACTCACAAGCCACAATATTAGGGACACAATTTACCAATCCATCCTTTTTCTACAGCGCTGGTCCTCATTTGGGTGGTGATATATATATATATATATATTTATATATATATATTTTTTTAAGGCCGAATAATCTTGACAGAGCCGATATTGAAACGCTGAAAGTGCTGCTCTTGCACAATGTAATGAGATTCATTACAATACACACACACCTCAGCAAATTACCACCACAATAATAAACATGGTAAATAGCTCGAAAGTTTATTGATCCAGAAGGAAATTGTGCTGCATCTATTAGCATCTTTTCAAGTTATTGTAGCATATTACATTATTTTACAACGTGATATTTGTAGTTCTAATGTTGTTTTCTGTATTTGTTATATTTCATTATATTATTATATTACTGTTTTATTCAGAATGGGCAGACTGAATGGACGAGAGAGTAGCACTTTTCTGAGGTTGGGGGTTCAAATCCGGGCGAGATTCATCTGAGGAGGAGTTTGCATGTTCTGTCAGTGCTTGCATGATTTCCTCCCCAATTACAAAAGCATGCATATTTCTATGTTGAATGCTTTAAATTTCCAATCAGTGACTTTTTGTTTGACACATGACCTCCTTTCAATTTAAAGGGGAAGTCAACCCCCAATTTTTTTTGGACAATAATATGTTCAGCCCCGTTAGACTAAATATGTATTCTGGTTAATATTGCATTAGTAGAATATGAGTTAAGCAGCAAAATCCAGCCGTTTTCCGTCAATATCAGAAGGCGGCCATTTTTGCCTCTTACTGTCGAGTGAAAATGACATCACAGTTGCGCAGGTCTCAGGTAGCAACCAATCACAGCTCAGCTTCAGAAAACAGGTGAGTTGTGATGTCATTGCCTGAGCCCTGACCAACTGTGATGTCATCTTCAGTCGACAGCAAGTAGCTTTCATTTAAGTTACCTTTAAGGATCTACAGTAATCGTGTCAATCAAAGCTGAGCATTATTATTCATATTTTGCATGAGATCTCAGCTTGTGCAAGTGTACCTAATATAGTGGCCAGTGAGTGTCATGTTTCCGCTCCGTTATTTCTGCTGCAGCAGCCTGCTTGATGTCCCTTTTTCAGACACACTGAATCTAAGTTTCTTTACTCGCCTCGGCGGGAGTTTTTGGAGAGTTGGCTGAAGTTTTTCACAGTACAGTTGTTAGCTGAAGGGCAACAGGAAAGAAGAGAAGGCAGGATGGGCAGGACGGGAAATGAACGCTGTTGACTGCGGTGCTCAATTTGCCATGCTGAGACGCGCTAAGCTGCACTGGGGCAAAACTGCGCGTAATACCATCAAAGCAATCAAAGCTGGAAAAAGTCAAATACGTATAAATAGCGGAAAAAGTAAGAGCAACAAAAGATGTGACTTGAAGCCATGCAAACAGATCCAGACTTGCTCACGGAAAAGCAACTCAAACAAAGATCACTGCAGCTGAGTCTTGCGCAGAAAGAAAAATATTTAAGAGCCGGAATCAAACAGAGCAAAAAAAGTGCCATATTCAACAAGAATCAAAAATGAGTCACACAAAACATAAAAGAGCAGGAAGCTTGTTTGGAAAGGTGAAGCCTGAGTGTCATTACCTGAGCATGCTTGACTGGAGCATCCCTTTACAGTATATTCTCCCCACTAAACCAAAGCTATAAGCATTTTCCATGTAATGTGTGTGACTATTAAAGGCCCAGCTCCAGTGATACACCTGCTCAGGTAAAAACAAGGTGATGCTGGCTGATTGCATGCCGTCTGAGATCTGCTTGGATCTAACCGCTCGCTGCTTCCAGCTGACATTCTGCTCCAATACTACAGATTTGTTTTTTTTGTTAATAGACACATAGGGCACATAACATTTAATACTACAGATTTGTTGATGGAGGACAATTTCAGTTAGTTTTTATTTATTACAAAAAAAAAAAAAAAAAATTATTACGGAAACGTAATGCGTTCACTAGAAAAAAATCCAGTTTTTATGACAATTTTTTGGGGGGTGCTTTGTTTTTTTGTGTATTTTTGTTCTGTTTTTTGATTTTTTTTTCAGTTTTACTGGGGGGTTTTGTCATAAAAAAAATCTGAAAAACAAGTGGAAAAAATTATTCAGAAAAACGGAAAGGGGAATTATTAAAATAAAACAGGGAAAAAAATGTTGTATATATTTTGGAAATGTTTTTTTTCCTTCTGAACTCCAAGTGCAAATGGTGGACACTTTCCCGCATAACTCCAACGTACCAACGTGATCTTAGTAAACTAACAGTTAAGTTTTTACAGAAGCGTATTGCATGCGGGAAAGTGTCATTAATACGGAGCCGTACATTAGCTTTCAGAGGTAAAATAATAATAATAATTACTCCGAAAAAAAGAAGCTGGTGCTCTGTTTTTCTGTTGTTTTTTTTTTTAAATAATTTTTTCTACTGTTTTTCTGAATATTTTTTTTTCTGTTTTTCGGAGTAATTTTTCCTCCTATATATATATATATATATATATATATATATATATATTAGTCAGAAAAACAAGAGGGTTTTTTTCCCCAAGTGAATGCAATTTTTTTTTCTACAGTGCTTGTCCTTATTTGGGTGGCGGGTGAGCCTATCACCATTCCCGTATCACATTTCCGTACAATTCTATCTTGTTAATGAAAATATTTATTCAATTTTGTTTTTCTCTATTAATCTTTATTAACTATAATAACCTTGCACAGATCAGCCTGACCGCGACGTCTCTTTTTCCTCATCCTCTCACTCACCGTCCAGTCGAGGCGTCCTTGAGGTGACGCAGCATCAGGCGGGTGGAAAGGGCGTTCAATGTCACGTCACTAAGACACAGACGACGCTCCAGCAGGAAATAAATACTTCGGCGGCGTAATGTCCTGGATATTACGTCTCTTGTGGGACACTAAGAGTCTGGGGATGATAAATCGGATCCCACGGGGCGTATGCGTGACTGTTTGTGTGCGCGCATCCTAATGAGCGTTGAATATGTTTTTTTTTTTTTTTAGGGTGAAGTCATTTGTCTGCTGGAGAGAAAGCGATGTGTACACCTCATCAGCTGGAAGCAGCCACGCAGCCGTAAATCTCAATTACACGAGTCCCTGCTCCCACCCGCTCCCCCCCTCCCCTGCCACAGGTGACAGCGAACCAAGAGCATCTGTTGCGTTCCAAGGCTTACCATCGGCTTCGGGCTGAGTCTGAGAGGGTACGGCCATGTAGGGCTCCTCCCCCGTGTCTGAGCTCATGGGGGGCTCCTTGCGCTCCACCATGCGGCCCCGCCCCAGGGGGCCCTCGGCGGCCTCGGGTAGGGCCGGCGTGGGGAGCGAGAGGGTGTGGTGGTGATGGTGGTGACGGCGGCCTGCCAGACACAACACAGGTTAACAGGCGCTCGCTTTGTCGGGAGAGGCCTCGGTATGCGAACTCACAAAAATGTGCGGATATTCGGATTTTGGGTGGAATTTCAATAAAAAGGCACTAACAGCAGTTCTTGTTGAATAGAAGAACCTGATTTTTTTTGGGGGGGGGGGCCCCATCTTGAAAAGCACTACACAAAATAAATGTATAATAATAACAAGAATAATAATAATAATTATTATTATTATGTGTTATTGCACATCCACTACAGTAGGTGGCAGTGGCGCTCTCATTGTCAGAGAGTGCAGAAAGGAGAACTAGCTCATCTGCAGAAGTGTACTTACAACAATTTTATAGACAAATGATACTATTTATAGTCATGGTGGAGAGTTTTTGGGATAGGGGGAGAAATTATTTTTATTTTAGAAGCACTGCACTACAGTGCTGTGCCGACGCGAAGAGCAAAAAAGTAATTGACACCCACCAAAAAGGTTGATATTTGCCGACAGATGGCAAGAGACGTTGGCAGAGCACTACTTTTGTCTAAATGAAACTCATATTAACATAGGTCTTATAATAATAATAATAATAATAATAATAATAATAATAATAATAATAATAATGAGTAAATAAGCTCAAATGCTTCTTAACTCATTCACTGCCATTGACAGCTATAGACGTCAAAAATTCATTTGAACTATTTCTATTAGTTCATCCATTTTTGTTAACAAGAGTATGAAAACCTCGATTTTTTTGTACATTTAGAACAGGTATTTGTGAGTTAACTAGTGAAGTTATGTGATTAATTCCGATTACAAATTTTAATTGCCTAATTTTTAATAATCTTTTAAAAAAATATTTACATTTTTAAAGTTAGTTTTTTTTTTTTAAGAAAAAAATATTAAAGATTAGGGGCGTCGGGCGATAATTTTTTTTAAAACGTAATTAATCGCATGACTTCACTAGTTAACGCACTATAAAAAATATTTTTTAAATTTTTAATGTTTTTTTTAAGAAAAAAATATTACAATTAATGAAAAATTTATTACATAATAAATAAATAAAATTTATCACAAATGTTAAATCTGTTCTAATACACAAATATATATAGTTTTTTTTGTTAACAAAAGCGGGAAAAAATGTAAAACTAATAGAAATCCCCTTGCGAAAACTTTCAGCGGTCTGATTTGAAGAAGGATAATAAATTGTGCAAATGTCTATGTCTTCAAGTCCAGTTATTCTCAATTCATCAGTCTCTTGACGTCAAAATGTGAACAACATAATCAAGAGGACTTTTTGAATCCAAAGTTAATTCAATACATTGGTCCAGTGAAGCATTAAAAAGTTTAAACATTCACAGGTTTAGAGAAGGTCACCTGTAAAGGTTGTTGATTGTTTTAGGTTCGTCCTAAAATTTCACCCGAATATCCTGAACTTTTTGCGAGTCCTGCACACACGCACACACACGCACGCATCCTAAAAGCACACAAGGACAGCTGCTTGGCTACAAGAGGCAACAAAGTGATTCCCCCCGGAGACCCCGTGAGCAACTCATTAGTAAATGTGTCTCTCCACATTGTCATGTCCTTCTCGTCTCTTCTTTCCTCCTCCTCCCTTTCTGACTGACATGTCAAAGCTCCACTGGGCCCGTCAGAGTATAATCACATTTCACCACCATCGCCAGCGGGTTCGCACCTTCCGTACGAAGGATGACGACATGCTGACTTTCCTTCTTTGCGGCGCTCCTGTCGGGCAACTTTTTACAAAACACGGAGAGATGCTTTTTTTTTTTTTCTTCTTCCAATATTCTGTCACTAACTTTTGAGTTCATTTGGAGATGTTGCGGCTTGTTAGGTTTAATTCCCTTCCGTGTCACTGCTTCGCTCAAATCCGTTTGTTGATTTTACCATTGCTGCGTTTTCTTGTATTCAGCAGTGAATAATGTCTGAATATTAATGCCAAATCCGGCTTTGTTGTGCTGCTGAGCCAAAATTGGATTGTTTGGCCTTGACTATGCTATGCGCTCCACTTAGTGCTATCCTACTTTGCTTGTTTGTTTGCGGAATAATGCAAAAACGACTAATTACTAATTCCACGGGCCAAGGCCAAATCTTTTATTAAATTAAGTTTAAAAATGTATTACATTTAAGGCATACAGAAGAAGCAGGTACCTGAAGGTTCTTTCTATTCACAGGCATAAATATGTCTCACACATTTGAGCTTTCTACAGTTTAGTTTCAAAGCAACCTAATCACATTAGCATGGGACGTGCCCACTTAAACCGTCCTTCTCAATTTGGCACCGGCCTCACGTTTCCCTTAATAGAATGAAGCCTTTGTGGGGCTGAGCTCACAGGTTTAATTATTTATTTTTATTTTTATTGATTTTTTTTTTTTTTCCTGGAGGAAAAACCTCCAGGAAAAAAAAAAAAAAAAAGCTCACAGATTTCTAGCACGGAGGTGACAGCGGTGCATGCCGGCACCAGCAGATGCCTTTCACTATGTGTTTATGCTTATGTATAAAGAGGGGGGGGGGGGGGGCGGTTGGTCGGGATGCGACCGAAACTGCTGGTAAACTAGCAGACACCATCCAGAACCTCCTCGTCTTCTTCCTCCGTGTGGCGCGGCAATCATTAAAATGATTTATTTAACTATTGGCCCAAGGCTGAGAGATTAGTGTGACAGGCCTATTTTATAATTCATTCCCTCACCGCCAGGGGAAGTGCAATTCAGGCAGATGACACACATACAGAGGGAGAGAGAGAGCGCCTGAGAGCTTTCAGGGTAGGGGGGGGGGGGGAGCCGTAAATTGCCCAAGGATGCGCACCCTCTCTCTCTTTTTTCACTCGCTACAGATTAAAAGCCAGGCGACTATGTCTAGTCTGGAGTAAAGCGTAGGAGAGGAGGAGAGGAGGCATCTATTTATCTTCAATGCCATATTAAACTCCCGCACAGTCACTGAGGTTGTGTGTTTGTGTGCTGTAAAGTGTGTGTTTATATGCGGATGCATGTGTTTTTACGAGCATAGATTTCCATGACCATGGATGTACAAAAAAACGATCACATTTGGGTGTTCAGCCATACAGTAGGGATTGCTGAGGGTTTGAGGGCTGGAAGGACTTCAACATTTGTATTGTCTTGTCATTCGTTTGAATGGATCTGACTGTTTTAAGACTCGGACAAGTCTGAATGTTTTGGACATTTAGGTCCAATCAAATAGTTGACTTCACCGGTAACTTTTTTTTCGCACTTACACAGTTAAGAATGTTGAGTGAATGTTGAGTCGAATTACGTTTTTTTTTTTTTTTTGCACCAACTGTGGTTAAGACTGTTTGGTCTGTACTGCTAAAAAAAAAAAAAAAAAAAAGTTTGTGATGGTGACAGAATGCTGGACCAAATTATTTATATTTATATTATTTACCAAAATTCAATTTCTATATCTCTTATACTGACAAGTAGAACAATTATTCCACTATTCCACTACTAGGTTGATGACGTTACAATTAACCTGTGTTTCCACCTGTTGAAAGAATAAAATTAAGAAAAATAGTATTGCACAAAAAAAAAAAAACAGGTCTTGATTTCACACTGAGAAAGTGAATTTGTCAGTTAATCTAGACAAGATCATCATCATTTCAGTGAATTTACTATATGGCATTTTTGTATGAAGGTATCCCAAGTTGGGAAACACGGGTCAGGATACTTGTGTTCGACTGGGCCTGCCTCGTCACTTGGGTGAATTAACTTGAAAAAGTTCTTGTTGAATTTCAGTGGTTTGTTGTTGTTGTTTTTTTACACAGACGTTTTTCTATTATGATGGATTTCTTGTCCATCGGTGAAACTGAGGTCCAGAACTATTTTATTTATTTATTTTAATTCAGGATTTGTGTTTAGGACCCGCAACATATGCCAAAACAGCATTTCTCATATGATACAGATGATTCTAAAAGTGTGATAGGAGTCCCTTTAGTGATTTGCCAAATAATAAATGAATTCAACACGAATAACAATAACCTTTAAAACATGAAATACAATTAAACTTATTAGAATGAAACTTGTAGCTTTGGACTTAAAAAAAAAAAAATCAATTACAGCACTTTTTTTTTTTTTTTACTTACTACGTACAGTAACGTTTTTGAAGTGCAGTATATTTTTTAAGTACAGCTCAATTGTACTGTATTTAACTTTTAGGTTCAATAATGTACAGTAATCTTTAATTGTTTGTTTTCAAACATTTTAATGCACATTTTTAATTTTACTTTTATGTACAATATATTTCTAATAGCATCATTATTTAAGTATTATTATTATGTATTTTTATGTTGTTGGCCTTGATGGTGGCACATAGATTTATTTATTTTTTTTGGGTACATGGTGTAAATTATTTGATAACTACTGATATAATATATAATAATGTTTGTTAGAATAGATGACTACCTTGCTGCCAGTGTCAGTAACAACATAACATTATCATAGTGGTTGGAGTATACCGGATCTAATGCGCACCTTTTTAAAATAGAAAATAATGAAATAATGGAATTGAATCAGAGCTAATCTTTCCTCCTCTCTGTTGACGTCTGTCGTGTTCCTCAAGTGCGGCATTTGTAAGCCATCAGCAACCAGATCCATCCAATTAGTGCAGCAAAGGTCAGGGCTAATCGATGCAATTGTGGAGGGGTTCGAGGGGAGCGGGAGAGGGTGTTAACATCGGGGATGACAGGGTCTAATAGAGATAATAAAATTCAGAATCCTGATTAAAGGTGTTCCTATTTCTAATTCCTTTAACGGGACCACAGGGCTGCGTGAGGAGGGCTGCTACGGGTTGGAGCGCGGGGGATGAAATGGAGCGGCCATGATTGAGTGTTTCATTACCTTTATAACTGGAAGGAACGTCTATCAAAAAGAAGGAATGACATAAATTCAGTTCAATACGCGGTTGTTAATAACCCGTCTTTACAGGTGGGAGGAGTTTTCATTTCCCTGAGAGGGAACAATTCATCGAGGAGATGAAGAGGCGTGGCCGGACTCAAACAGTGCACGAGATAAAATGTGTCTCTCGTTCATTTGATTGCCCTTTTACGGTAAATGTGGGGTACTTACCATTCAGCGCCACGAAGGTATCTGAAAGGAGAAGAAAAGATAAAAGAAAAAGTATGTTATTGCATGTCGTGAAAAAGCTTTCACATTCACTACACGACTAACGCTTTTAAATATATAGAAAAAACATTTTACTTCACCTGAATTGGAATTGAATTCGTATTAATTGCATGAAATAAAAGCTAATGAATCCTTAATGCTTCATAACATAAACACATTTTGAAATTTTCGAAATTTTTATTGGATTATTATTTTACTGAATTACTTGGAATCTCAGAATTTCAAACATACAGCCAGTATTTTGGGGTTTGTGAGATTTTCACATTTTTATTAATGCTATCAAAGTTAAAGCATTAACTGATTAATTAATCACAAAAAAATATCGCATTAATCACGAATTAACAAAGATTAATCGCACTATTAATTTTGACCATAGACGATCCTTTAGCGTGACAGCAGATGGCTACGTTAAAGGCAGCACGGGTTGTGTTTGAGCAATAAACATAATTACATGCATTAAAGTAAAGCATTTAATAAATGTTTGCGTAGGACATTTAGAATATTTGTTTATGTAAAAATATCGGGGTCATTTTAAATTATGCAAGTAATTAACTGATTAGAAAAAGAGAAGGATGAGCGTGTCCAGTGGATACAAAAATGTTGAAGACGTCCGCATAACATTAATTGTCTAAAGAATTGACACAACTCCTCAAATTTGGCGAGAAAAAAATATTGATAATTTTTTTTTTTAATTAAGCGATTAATCGTAATTCAATATTAATCAAAATTCCAAGATGTGATTAATCTGATTAAAAAATGGCATCGTTTGACAGCTTGAATTTTTATTGAAAATTGTTTATTGGTAATGACATAATTCATTAGAATGTGTGAATTAAACATTTTTTGTTTATTTTCATTTTCTAATTCAAATCAATGTACATTGTGAGCAACTATGCCACCTGGGGGCACTATCATACAGACAAAGATATACACACAAAGAAGAGTTTCACAACTGACTCAGTTAATTGCAGTTATATTAGCGTTTTTTTTTCCCACAGAGGACAAATTAATGTGAGTATATTGTTTGTCTACATGTGTTGCACTGTTTGTGTTCAAATATCCGTTGCTTAAAGTAACACTGCAACACAGGTGCTCTTCATTAGCCCATGTATTTCGGTTTGCAGTGATTGTTAGCATTAAGCTAAAGAGACTTTTAGAAGGTGAAGGAATGTGGTTGTTTAAAATATGCAGCATGTAATTCTGTTTAATGTTTAGTATGACTGTTAACTTCAGTTTGAACCCTCTTTTTTATATTTTTTTCGCTATCTGCCAAATTGCTGCTTGCTGTGAAGTGAATTGAGTCTGGTGGAAAAAAATCTCGAAAAACTTGTAAACGAGGTCAATTATATCGCAAGACGCCAGTAGGTTTACGAATCAGTGAACACACACTTAGGTTACCAAATATGGGCCCTTGCTCACAGCCTGTTCAAAAAACAAGCCTTAAGCTTAACCGCTTAAAAATTACATCAAAATATGCCATAATATCCACCATGTTTGTGGAGTGTTTTGTGGTGAGACTTTTTATTTTATTTTTAGGAGTGTGTGCTGCGGTTAGGTAATAAGCTTGCGCACGTCCAATAAGGCTCATGTTATTGGTTTATATATATATATATATATATATATATATATATATATATATATTTTTTTTTTGGGACGGCCGTCAATTGAAGCTAACTTAGAAAGGAAATGGTTGCGTATACAATGAATGATTCTTCCCCCCTTTTGTATAATGATGTTGAGGCTGGCTAATTGGGTCGAGAGTTCTCTGCCCTGTTTTTGTGTTACTAAATGAGTGACTGAGTGCATACGCAAGCAAAACTCTTTTTCCTACTGTGGCACTGAATGTTTGTGTGACAGTGTGCAAGAAGGAAGACAGTCTTTGCGCCACAGGGCACAGAACTCGACTGACCGAGGGGAGTAAAGATGCAGAGAGGGAGCGGAGTGTGGGACGAGAATGGGGCAGATGGATGGAAGATGCTGAAAGAGAGGATCGTGAGGGCGGAACAGATGGGGGGGGAGGGAAAAAAGGTGAGGGCGGCGAAGACGGAAACAGAGGATAGTGGGTGAGTTAGCGTACAGTGCGTGTGTGTATTATGGGATGGCTACGGCGGTGAGAAAGGAAAGATGCGAGCGAGCGAAAAAGGGCCTGCTTACTTTGGCAGTCTCCCAGGCCATCTGTGTTACCGTGCTCCACGTCCTGCTCAAAGGCGGATCTGCAGGGAACAGAGACATCATGGTCAGCAGTGGGAAGCGGGCCAAGAGCCGGTGCGATCCGAGTCACATCGCTTCGGGAAAACAACAACAAAAGTGTCCCTCCAACGCGGCGGATTTCGAAGAATCCTTGGGCGAAGCCTGCAGGAGGCCTTTAACTGGAGCGCCATCAAAGAACACCTAGCAGGCACCCTGAAGGTCTCAAGACAAGGGTTATGACCAAGGAAGCATGTAGGCTCGAGAAAAGAAAATCCATAATTGGCACAGAACTGATTTGTTTTCTTCTGATTTTTCCATGACACAATTCTCCACTTTCCCGTCTCGAATGGAAAGGGGCACAAATCATTTGCTACTGTAGTAGAATTTCCACATACCTGTACTTCACTTACTTATTTATATTTTGAGCAGAGCTCGGACTCAAAACAAAGATTCATATTCGTTCTTCTTATTGGCATTAGACGATCATAAACTTCATTTTAACTTCCAATTCAGAATAAAATGTACACTTGGAAGAGAGTAAAAAAAAGTCCCTCAAGGGTTGAGGAACAAACCCACAACAACAAAACTAGTCCAATTTAGTCAAAATCTCTCCTTGCAAAATTTACTTGGAATTTCTGAGTGAAAAATCAATAGGTTTTATTTATATGATATCACGTACACACTACAAATACTTATTTATGCAGAATATTTTACTCTCTTCCAAGTGTAAATTTTACTTTTAATTTAGAGTGGGATCAGATAGATTCTGTTTAGAGTAAAATTTACTTGATATTTGAGACTTTTACTCAACTAATATTCTACAAGATGACCATTACTTGCTTTAAAAAATTTTTTTTTTTTTAGCCAAAGTTATGTTAAGACACTTGCACTTTTCTCCAAGTATAGCTTTCAGCTACTTTACTTTCTCTTCCACGACCACAATCTGTCCAGATATGAATCCCAATCACATGGGCCGAAGGCGGTGCACTGAGGTGTAGCCGAGCCCTGAGAGCCATCACATGACATTGAAGGGGGGAAAGGGGAGGGGGGGGGGGGGTCGAGGTTTTTGGAGATGCTATTTTCTGCTACAATCTGCACAGAGACCTGTTTTCAGCCTGAAAGACCACCAAGCAGGCGGGAGATCTGTGAAACAGAGTGGACCAACTGTCAAGCAGGATCACAGTCACGCATGACAGCTTCTCACAATCCTCCTCCCGCCCTCTCATCTTCCTCACTCGCCTCTGCTTACAATTACTGCATGAAGATTCTCCTGCTACCCCCCCCCCCCCCCAATCCCATAACCAACCCGGTCCCGTTTGAGAAAACATGAAAACCTTGCAAGGAAAAGTAAAGAGAGATTTACGGAGGATAACAAACAGATTTTCACCATAACTGTCAATTCATGGAAATTCCTATTCACCCTTTCAAAACCACAACAATAATTCAGTCAGCAGCAGCAGCATTTCTCAGCTTGAGAGCATTGCCAGCGTTTTTTAAG
This sequence comes from Vanacampus margaritifer, assembly GCF_051991255.1. Lineage (NCBI taxonomy): Eukaryota > Metazoa > Chordata > Actinopteri > Syngnathiformes > Syngnathidae > Vanacampus > Vanacampus margaritifer. Next base: position 9,999,683 of record NC_135434.1, on the reverse strand, counting down.
CACCAGATTTCCTCACAGTTGCTGTAAACTCTGACCCCCTCTAAGCATATGTGCCAAATGGTGTTTTCTTAAGGGTTTTTATTGGACGGGAGTGCTGGTTTTATATGGGAAGACAAAAAGCAACAACAAATTTGTGAGGCCACTTGTTGCTAGGCAGAATTTATTGGACGCATTCATTGAATCACTGTCCCCCACCAAAAAAAAAAAGAAAAAGAAAAAGAAAAAAAACAGGTATCTTACGAGTTTTGTAAGTACATTTTGTTATGTATTTGGATAAAAATTTAACACAAATGGGAAATACTCTAGATGCATACATGCTTAATAATATTATGCATCAAGTTTATCATAGTTTTTCAGAATTGTCACATACTGAAAGGACGTTGACCCCCCCAAAAAAAAACTGATTCCATCATGCTCACATAAGTGTGGGTTTTACTTGAACAGGACGACTTCAGAGACGTTTTATGAAGGGGGAAAAAAAACTTAGTTGCTAGGCAGAAATTGCAGGGCCATAACACTGTTTTTGCTGTTTCCTCAGCAACTTGGGGCAGAGAGTTTGCTGTCTCATTAAAGTAGGAGGCCACTGGTAGGAACTCGGGTAACTCAGAATTAGACAAAAATAACAACAACAAAAAGGTGATTAAAGATTAGGAATTTAATTTTTGACATTATTTTTACAATGGTATCACTACTTTTTATTTATTTATTTTAATACCCAAAAGAACCAGCTACTACACCCCTACATCAATTATAATGAATAATTAATAATAATCAAAATAACATTACACAACTTTTCCCTGTTAATTAACTGAGCGTTCATACTCTATCAGTGAACTGTCCTTTTGTGCCGTAGAGGCTGCGTCATGGCAACGGCAGAAGAGCGTGATGGAGATGGACACCAAAGACAGTTCAGCAGAAGGTTAAGATCATGCATATTTCAGTCAAACTTGCACTGTACATTAGAGGAGGCAGCCACTGGGGTTGCTTGACTCACATGTGATTATCATGTGAGATACGTCGTAGTAGGACAGGAAGAAATTTGGCAGACATTATATCAAGCATAGTAACGATAATCATTCATGCCAGTTGGCATTCAAAGACTTCGATAAAAAACGTGCAAAATAAGTTTGCAATTTGAGCCCATTCATTTCATTTGAGGCCAAACACAAGTACATAAGTCAAGTCTTTCATAAATGTAAAAAATACTTTTTAAGTCATGTGAACACGAAACGTCAAGAAAACAGTAAAATACAAAAAAACTTTCAAATTCTATTTTCTTATAAATTTATGTGAAAAATAGATATTCACTGTCATTGACGGTTATAGACGTCAAATATTCATTTTAACTATTTCTATAAGTTTAACTTTTTTTTTTACCCTTTTGTTAACAAGAGTATAAAACCAATTTTTTTTATTGTACTTTTAGAAAATATATAAAAATTTGTGATTAAGTTAACTCATGAAGTCATGCAATTAATTACGATAAAAGTTTTGAATAGCCTGACGCTCCTAATTTTTTATAATCTTTTCTTTCTTTTTTAAAATCGCATCAGTCGATTTAAAATTTTTAATTGTAATTAATCGCATGACTTCAATAGTTAACTCACAATTAATCATACATTTTATATCTGTTCTGAATGTACAATAAAAAAATCTAGGTTTTTATACTTTTGTTAACAAAAGTGGAAAAAAAATGTAACTAATAAAAATAGTTCAAATGAATTTTTGACATCAATAGCCGTCAATGGCAGTGAAAGAGTTAAAATAATCGATTCATGATTTTATGAATCAATATTAGGCTCGAAAAAGAAAAAATTATTCAATATCGATTATTTAATTTTTTTTATACCCAGCCCTAATAATTAGTAAGAAACTGCTGTATGTTGAGGGCTGCTGCAAAAAATGGCGTCATGCTGAAGAAACCTCTCTAGGTTCAGAGACGAAATGTGATGACACATGTACACAGAAAAGACTGCTTGTTGGTGTTGGTGGCATCTGTTGTGCGCATCAAACAAACAGCGCATTCACACCCGAGGCTGAAGTCTTGCACCTGACTGACATTTTTCAGCAGGGAGCCACAAAGTTTGTGCCTTTAAGAAAAGCCGGGACCTTCCAACTGTGTTTCTCATGTTCAGTTGGGTTTTCGCATACATTTGTCCCCATCATCTTTTGATGACACCGAAAACTGCTGGAGGCAGCGCTGCGGCTTTCTAGAGTGAAGCAAAGGACCGAGTGTTCAGATTGCAGCAGGTTTTCTGAGACGTTTCATCACCTGCTTTGTTTCCATCCTTGCAAATAAACAGCGACATTGTCTTTTGGCAGCTGTCTATTGTTCCCATCGACATATTGCGGAGGAGATAGGCCGTGCCGCATGCGCTATTACTAGCCCGGTGTCAGCTCCTTCAATCAGAGGTCTCCTCTGGCTTGGCTTGGCAAAAACAATAGCAGCATGGGTGCGACTTTGGTAACATTGGCACATCAGGCGCATCATTTTGCAGCACAGGGATCACATTCAGTCAATGTCAAATAACCGACGGAGCGCCGATCCTTTTGTTATGACTTCATGTGTAAAAAGTTTTTCCCCACCACAAAGCTTCAATATGCTGTTTGCTCGGAGAGCATAATCGGGCTCTGTGTCCCGGCTACCACCACAAAATTACAGTGAGCGTGACCATCAAGTGTTGCTGGGGCTGAGCAGCCAAACCCCTGGCCGGGCGGCGGACAGCGCTTTCCTTCCATTGGGCCCTCCAATAGCCTTTGCAGCTGAGGGAAATTGTACTTACACACCATAAAATTAGAAAGCTCACAGACATTTCAAATCCAGAGATGAAGGCTACCAGGCATTACAAAGAAGGTGGAACGTTGGATTGGAAAACTTGTAAAACGCTTGTATGGACTTTCAATACAGCAAGGATTGCATTCAAATTCACTGGATCAAAATACTAGTCAAACCTAAATTGGAAGTAAAGGAAGTTGACGGCCCAAGTATTCATTCCAACTATAACTTTCTATCTCATATTAATTTTAAATGATTTCCATCCATCTATTACATGCACCACTTGCGAGGAGCTGGAGCAAATCCCAGCTGGCACTGGGCGCGAGATGGAGTTAACCCCGGGCAGATCAATTTTCCAAAATCTTCAACCTACTTTCTTTGCAAGACTACTGAATAATTTATGAATACAAAACATTTATGATACAACCATCAATTTTAATAAGGTCAGATTTGTTTCAAGAATTTGGGAATTGACTCAAGAGAGTTCAAGTAGACGGCTGAGACGCTGAGTTAATGACCTCAAACCGCGCAGAAAGCTGCATCTCATTTAAGTCACCTAAAGATGCAGTGCTGTTCATGCAACCTTAAAAAGACATCCATTTGTCCGTCTGTCTGTCTGCCTGTCCCTCCGTCCATCCATCCGTCCGTCCATCCGTCCATCCATCTGTCCGTCCGTCCATCCATCCATCCATCTGTCCATCCATCAGTCTATCCATCTGTCCATCCGTCCATCGATCCATCCATCAGTCTATCCATCCGTACATCCATCCATTCATCCATCCATCCATCCGTCCGTCCATCCGCCCATCCGTCCGTCCGTCCATCTGTCCGTCCATCCATCCATCCGTCCATCCATCTGTCCATTCATCCGTCCATCCATCAGTCTATCCATCCGTCCGTCCATCCATCTGTCCATCCGTCCGTCCATCCATCCATCAGTCTATCCATCCGTACTTCCATCCATCTGTCGTCCATCTATCCATCCGTCTGTCCATCCGTTCGTCCATCCATCTGTCCATCCATCCATCCATCTGTCCATCCGTCCGTCCAATCATCCGTCCATCCATCCATCCATCAGTCCATCTATCCATCCGTCTATCCATCCGTCCATCCATCCGTCCATCTATCCATCCGTCCATCTATCCATCCGTCCATCTATCCATCTGTCTGTCCATCCGTCCATCCAATCATCCATCCATCCATCTATCCATCCGTCTATCCATCCGTCCATCCATCCGTCCATCTATCCATCCGTCTGTCCATCCATCCGTCCATCTATCTGTCCATCCGTCCATCCATCCATCAGTCTATCCATCCGTACATCCATCCATTTGTCCGTCCATCCATTCAACCATCCATCCGTCCATCCATCTGTCCATCCGTCCGTCTGTCCAATCATCCGTCCATCCATCCATCCATCAGTCCATCTATCCATCTGTCTATCCATCCGTCCATCCATCCATCCGTCCATCCAACCGTCCATCTATCATCCATCTGTCCATCCATCTGTCCGTCCATCCATCTGTCCATCCATCTGTCCATCCATCCGTCCGTCCAATCATCCGTCCATCCATCCATCCGTCATCTATCTATCCATCTGTCCATCCATCCGTCCGTCCATCCATCTGTCCATTCGTCCGTCCGTCCATCCATCCATCCATCCATCCATCCATCAGTCTATCCATCCGTACATCCATCCATTCATCCGTCCATCCATTCAACCATCCATCTGTCCATCCATCCGTCCATCCATTTTTTTTAAATGCTTGTCCCCATTAGGGTCATGTGTAAACTGTAGCCTATCCCAGCTGACTTTCAGTGAGATCTAGACTGGTTGCCAATCACTTGTAGGGCACATTTAGATAAAATAGTATATTGATTAACATCAATAAAAAAAAGTGACAGTAGTAAGAAGAGCCGTGCTGAACCAAGCACTAGTGTAGTGGAACGTGGCTAAACTCATCCATAGCTTATTTAACACTGTGACCACAGCGACTTACTTGGTGTCAATCACTTGTCTGCATGCTCCTTCCGACACCCAACCACAGTAAGGGTCCCTGGAGGCGATACAGGACCTGGGTAACACACAAAAGACATTCATTTCTGTCGTTTTTTTGGGCTTTCAAATATAAAGAATCACTGGGTTGTCGTAGCTATTAAACGCACTTCTTGCATCTTCCGTGCCTTTCGCAGCGAGACAGGGGCACTTTAACCACACAGGAAGTGAACGCCACCCACAAGGCATGTCCCTTGGCGTCGAGCTGTATGCTGACGATACGCTTGTCCTCCACGCCATCTATACTGCATCTATAGGAAGGATGAGAAATCGCAGATGACGGTAAGAAATCAGGATGAGGAGGGTTTATTTGGTTCAAGGAATTCTCAGCTGATCACACTCAGCGAGCAATGAATTTGAAAAAAACAACAACAACAATAATGATAATCACCGATTTAATCAGAAGATGGAGCAATATATCTATTTCAAAGCACTGATCCTAACAAAGTCACTCATGTTCCGATGTAGCGAATGAAGTGTGACTGTTAAAAATACCCGCAATGGAGTACCAGTACTACATAGTTCTTGTTTTCAGTAATTGTCTTCATACATGTATAATCAATTTAGAAAAATCTCAGAATGAACTTTACAGTGTCTTTAAAGGCAAGAGACACGTTTGTTGTTATTCACTGCCATTGACGGCTATAAACGTAAAAAATTCATTTTAACTATTTCTATTGATTTAACATTTTTTTCCACTTTTGTTGAAAATCTGTTTTTTTTTATTGTACATTTAGTTATGTACATAAAATTTGCGAGTTAACTACTGAAGTCATGCAATTAATTACGATTAAAAACTTTAATCGCTTGACGCCCCGAATTTTTTATATTTTCTTTCTTTCTTTCTTTTTTTAATTCATTCACTGCCGTTGAAGGCTATGAACGTCTATTAGTAAAAAAAAAAAAAAGTTTTTTTTTCCACTTTTGTTAACAAGAGTATGAAAACCTAGAATTTTTTATTGTACATTTAGAACATATATAATTTGTGATTAATCGTGGCTTAACTAGTGAAGTCATATGATTAATTAAAATTTTCCAAAAAAGTAATCGCCACTTGCCCCTAATTTTTAATAATCATTTTTTAAATGAATTTATGTCAGTGAATGAGTTAAGTGACAAAACCAGATTTGACTGCTCATTTATGAGATTACAAAAAAAGCGGGCGCGATTAAGACGAGGCAGAGGTTGATGAGATCATGCTGGAATGAAGACGACGAGGTCAGGGGCAGAGTGGGAGATAGACGGAGATGAAGAACAAAGTGATCTCGATCCAACAGATGGCCAGGGTGAGCAGTCAGCAGTAACACTGCACTTAAGTGTTAAAACCCACTAACACAATCCACTCCCCCCACCTTCCACTTCCTGTGTCCCCGGCCAGTCTTTGTCCGCCCGGCCCCAAAGGAGCGCACTGTAATCCCTTTGGGCGTGCCCGGCATCTTTCTTTCTATCCCTTCTCTCCATCCTTTCCTCTCCCCATCCCGGGATTAATCCTCCCCCTTCGCAGTGCTTCGGTGCCGCATTAACATTCTCAATTAGAGCTTAGAGTCCATCCACACTGGGTAATGCTCGGCAATCGGGCGCGTGCTGATCCAGCTAACGCCAGCCAGAGGGTAGAATGCGGGCAAAGTCACTTACTGCACTCGAGTGATGCCAGATGGCCGACGGCCGACCGCTGCTCAGCTAGCCGGGGAGCGGCGCGGTGAGAGAAAGAGGGCGTTACAGGAAGGAGAGAGGGGAAGGAGGCAGGGCTGTGCCCTTCATCCCCTCCGTAAGGCCCGTCACATGGCCGCGGTATGTTGGGAAACAAACAGCGGCGACCTTGAAAGCTAGCCCCTGTCGAGTCCGCGCGACCCCCCCCCGTCTCAGCTGTCTAATACCATGTCTGCACGAACATGGGTATTTTTAAAAGCATATATTTTGCTATATGTAATGTGGCCGTGCAGACTCAGCTTGAGACCACTGGAAACAGTTTTTTTGGGTAAATTTTTTTCCAGGGTGACTGGACTTAGAGAAAAATTACTTTACAAGCAATTGCTGATTGGCTAAAAGGTTCTCATTTACTTGACAGCCCGCAAACATGTGGACTGTTGAGAATATTTCCCCCCCCAAAAGTTTCAAATGCATCCCAAGACAACAACAGTCCTATTCCTTCCATGACCTCTCTGATCTTCAACACTATTATTTCTCCCCCACTCTGTTGTTACTGCTGCTCATTCACCCTCGTCCATTACGCCGCCACTAAACATTTGCCTTGGCAGTGTCAGAAATGTGGCTGGAGTTGATTTTTATATGCCAAATTCACAATGACTCTTCACTCAACACACACACACACACATCTGTGCATGAACTGGCAGCCTTGTCATGTATTAGACGAGCTCACCGGGCTGGCTCTGAAGACAAACACAGACCTCAATGTGAGCGTGCGCATGTGTGTTTCCTTTAATCAGCCATGAGTTTTGGAGGAGCTGGGTTCTACTGTGGTCGCCAACCGCAGAACTACGTTATCCAGAGCCTCGGGCTTGATGTCTTTAATTTAGGATCTGCGGTTGGGTCGAGTGTAACCTGATAAAACTCTTTTTCAAATGGTAGAGCAGTCATCTGCTTGGCTGGCCCTAATGTAGAAGTTGGATTGAATTGGGACTGGTTTTGTATGAAATAGGAACAACAGCTTTCACATGTTTGTGTAATTCCATATATTCCACATTAGTGTCTTAATATCTCTGCGGTAGAAATACATAGAAAGGAAACGTACTTGTCAGGATTGTAGACGTTGAGCTCCTCCAGGAACAAGCTGTCATTTAGGAAGCCGTTGTTCATCTTAGCCAGGAACTTGAGGATGATGCCTTTCTCAGATCCCAGGAAGACCACAGTGTGGTTCTTATGGGGCCCCGCTTCACTGTCCACCACAATGCGTGTCAGGCGATAGCTGAAACACAAAATACCAACACTCAGTTCAATTTCACTGGTCTCAATTAGCATTCGTTTTTTTTTTTTGTCGCATGGTGGAAAATCCAGGTTCCAGATCACTCTTGTCCTGATGGTTACAATAATGTAAACCGTTTTGGTGCATGGACTAGTGAGTGAAACTAACTGGAGTGTGGTTTGTTGATAACTTTAATAAAGATAAAATTTTCTATAACTATATTAAAAAAAAAAAAGTCATGTTCGGTTAGTCAAGCGCTTCATTTCTTTACAACCTGAATGTAAACTCCTAATCCACTGTAGGCCGAACATTTGCAACGCTAATTACTGTTGATTTCACGTCAGGGTTCGTTCAAGGTCGTAGCATTTCCTAAACGTTCTCTAAAAACACTTTTAATGGTTCTTTAAACAGTCTTAATGGTGTTTCTTGTCGCAAGGAAATTTTTAACCATCAGGCCTGCTTACAGAACCATTAAAACTCTTTAGAGAATGTTGGAGAATGTTTAGGAAACATTGCGACCTTGAGTGAAACCCTGACGTGAAATTAACAGTCGTTAGCGTCGCAAACGTTCATCCCTCAGTGGGATACGGGCTTTACGTGATCATTATGTTCCACCCAGAGTTGACTTATTTGTCAGTTGGCGCCGACCAAAGTTGGACTTTTCGCAAAACACAAATAAAGTACAAACGAAGTGATTTGGTCGGCACCTAAATTTGATTGCTGTGATAACGCCTGACAAAACGTACAGCACCAAAGGAGAGTTCCGATTATTAAGGCCCGCCACAAACGGAAACAACGCGGCAGAAACCAAATGGACAGTCGAGCAGTGTGCAGGGTTTGCCAACTAGTCGACTTTCGGCCATTTCGAAAAAAATAAGTGGTTTTGCTGCAAAATTTGTCAGCAGCCTCTCAAAATATCCACATTCTTCTTCTTTGCGGCAACTCACATCTTCCTTGAGAATATCACAATTTTTTGCTATTGAATAAAAAATGAAACAGTACAGAAGACTATGTGGAGCCCCAAAACCCTACACAGGGTCATATTTTTTTCCATTGCTGGTGTGTGGCGAAGAGTATCTAATTCATCTTTTCACCATGGTCCATTTCAGTCGTGTTTGGTTGCATTTCTCGATGTGCGGCAAGCTTAAATCAAGGGCATAGTCGCTTTCTGCACCAGCAATGCTTTATGTTTATTCTGAACAAGTAACAGATGGCGATGAAGAGCAACAGCAGGGAATAAAAGTTACAGGTTTCCACCTCTCACCACTTTCGTCTGGTCCACTTTCACCGAGATGTGTGTGGTTAATTTATCACTAGCAAAATAAAAGCATGCAACGCTGCACAAAGATCACAGGATCAATCAGCGAAGCCTTTCATCAGGCAGCTCAGAAGTCCAAAGCAGGATTGGCCACAGCAGGACCCGAATAATCTTGTCGATTGATTTCAAATTAAAAAAAATGCCTGTCCACCGACTTCTGCAAGGAGGAAGTTGCAAAATCACCCGAACTTCTTTTCTGATAGCTTATGGCCATACATATAATGATTAAATTATATAATATTCTCTGTATAGGCCTATCTTTTTTTAATTTTTATCCAATAACGTGCTTGCAGTAGTGTGCAGCTGCTTTCCTGGCCCTAAAAAAGCAACAGCAATATTAAAAAACTTGGTAGAATGGCACATATTTGGTCCTCTAAATAGCTTGTCTGTGTGCTCTCCCATACGGGCGCACTCAATTTACATTCTGCTATAGAAGGACAATAGCAAGATAGAAAATTAATTTATGGCACTATGAACGTTAACCTCACTTTACAATACCGTCTCATTAAAAGAAGGTCACATCCTCTTAACATGGCCATTCATGCATTTGTTCTAAACGTCTCTTAAACTGCTCGGAGCTCTTAATCAAATCAACAATAACTGCAGTCTGAAGAGCAAATGTGGTTTAGACGTATTCAAGTATCTGTGGGGAGCCAAGGCCGACGTTGGTGGGATTTGATTTGAGAGAAAGAAGGCGGTCTCAAGGACGAATGGAGGATGTTCTGTTGTTCCTATCTCTAGAAGACTCCGTGTAGTATCTTCTAATTCTTTGATTCGTTGTGCTCAGGCAGCTGTCATTGCAGGAGCCAAAAAACTGGATGCCAGGGTGTGTCTCACATGTTTTCAGTTGACTTCTTGGTCATACAACCAGTATTCTACAAAGAGACACTGACAGCTATTATAAAAGACCACGCTCTGCTCCCTCCATATGCCTTAACGGCGCTTATTTTTTTTTAGCTTACATAAGGCTTTTAACCACCGACTCCAACTCGCATGCGAAGCACTGCTTATTGTGTAGCGTCGTTTCTAATGAAATAAAACCGTTGTTATGTAAAAACCAGAGAATTGTGTGTGTTTTCATTACGGTGCGTTGATGAAAAGAGAGCAGTTTTAACCTTGATGATAAGTGTTCGTATTCTAAACTGAGCCGTGGCGGTATGTAGGTCAGACCGCTGCAAGATTTGAGATGAGGATGATGATAACTTGCAAAAAGCCAGGAAGAATTCTTTATGCGGCTCATCTGCTCTGTGCTACTACCACCGGTTCGGCTTGTCGAAGGTCTGCCAAGCACTTCAGCAATTCAATTAGAATGTGTGCTCTATTATGTCAAAATCTAAAGTAGTGTATATTATTATTATTATTTTTAAGTATTACAAAATCATACCACACACCAGCTTGGAGAGATTTGAATACAGTAAACACATTTTTTTAAAAGAATATTCTATCTATCTATCTATCTATCTATCTATCTATCTATCTATCTATCTATCTATCTATCTATCTATCTATCCATCCATCCATCCATCCATCCATCCATCCATCCATCCATCCATCCATCCATCCATCCATCCATCCATCCATCCATCCATCTATCTATCTATCTAGTTAGCTGCTAGCTAGCTAGCTAGCTAGGTAGGGCACTGATGTTTTGTTATCATTTGCTTAATACTGCAATCAGAGTTACTGCACTCACTGACATCTGCTCTGCTCTATCTATCTATCTATCTATCTATCTATCTATCTATCTATCTATCTATCTATCTATCTATCTATCTATCTATCTATCTATCTATCTATCTATCTATCTCCATCCATCCAGCTAGCTAGCTAGCTAGCTAGCTCGTAACTACAGTTTGAACCTCATTTGACTTAACACTAAGGAAACAGACCATCAACTGTGACTTTATTAGACGACTGAGACCTTGTGGGGGAACACGAGAACAGTGTAGCTCATAACAGTGAAAACAGGTCACCAGCTGGCCCGTGGTGTTAGCGCCGCTGCGTTTTAATGAGCCTGATCTCAGAGCGGCACTTCGCCTAATTATTGCACTGCTCTGAAGAGGCTCCGATGACAACAGGCTTTGGAGTGTGTAAAACTTACCGAACCATGGTTTTGAGGAACCAGGGCCGGTTGGCGATGGAGGGCACCGCCTCGTCCATCAGGGGATGCATCTTGATAAAGTTAAGCGTGTCGTCTGGGAACTCATTGGAGACTTTGTACCTCTCCATGGATGGACCGCCGGCACAGCTACCAGGCCTGCAAATACGGGAAGAAAAAGAACAATTGAAAACAACAAAAATGACTGCTTTTTTCTTCTTCTTTTTTTATAATGAATGGTCACGCCATCTGATTATATCTGAAACAAACAAAGACCGTGTCAAAGAATTATATTGAAGATAATGACCAGTAATTCCCTCTGCAAACTGCATTTGTTTCAGTTTTTTTGGTTAGTTTGGAATTTTGTAGGATTATGCAAACACAAATCTAGTTCTATAGAAGAATCCAGATTAAAATTCAGTTACCGGCATTAATTCTCTCGGAGTCGCGAAGGAACTATATCCTCTACTCCAGAATGCAAATGGCAATCTTCTCCATTTAATTCTAATATCAATCACAAACAGCATTTTCTCTCCTTTTGCCATTTGAAGCATGATTGAAGTCCATTTACCCCAATCCCAGAATCAAAAATCATTTGGCCCAATTCGCTTGTGTCGGACAAATTCAGCCTTGGCGGGGATCTGAACTCCCGAGTTTGTTATTGTGGTTGTGTTAGTTCTTGGAATGTAATTGGACTGTGGGTGTAGCTAACGTCTAAGAGGCTTTGAGGACAGGTGGTGTCCAATTCCCTTTGGTTACAGGATCTAGTGACATGCTATCTATCTAATATCTTTACAGTGAGAAGGTGAGATGGCCGTAAAAGAGAAGCCGCTTTTGATGGCATTTCCCCTTTGCAGGCATCTCACCTTCGAGAGCTTGTAAAACATTTTTACAGCAAAGTCTTTGATACGACGCCGCGCCATAAAATGCACACCCGCTCTCAGAACTATCGGCCAGCTGGTTACTGGACGTATGAGGTGACAAACATGCAAGGACCGGGGCACCCACTTAGGGACCTAAATGTGTGAAATCAAAGTTGCGATGTTGTGGTTGTATAGGTCAGATGGTTAAGTTTGCGTGTCATAGGCAGTCTAGACGCTCATGTCAAGTTATACTGCTAACTGGCAATCTGTCAGCTGCTCCAGTGTATCACCAATTGCATGTTGCTAGTTTTAAAGCACCTTGAGTGAGCCAAAAATCTGCATTGAAATTTATTTTAAAGTTAGCTTGTGTTATACAGATTTTTTTTTTTTTTTTAAACAATGGCCATAGCCAATTGTTGCTAGGCAGATCTCGTAGCGTAAAATCATTGTCCCAAAGCCAACAATTTTATTTTGTTGTTTTCTTGGCAACTTGAGGCAGGGGGGGCTCAGCTGTCCCAAGCCAGCCAAGAAAGAACTGGCCAAGACAGCAGGAACATAGCCAGACCAAGTCAAAGACAGACAGTCTCTAAAAATACCACTTTACAAAGAAACATTTCGTCACCCTCTTAAAATAATTGCCTCAGTCTTTTTTCCCCATTTTTCTTGTGTGCAAATTTTTTTTTATTTTTTTGTTGTTGCCCAAATCAGCTCCTCATGATGCAAATGGTAAAAAATTTTTGTGTTCCCTGAAAAATCTGAAAAAATGACTTAGGCGATTATTTTAACTCATTTGTTCCCAAAAACGTATTAAAATATTATATTTTAAATATTGCCATGGTCCCAAAAACATATTTTTATATATATATATATATATATATATATATATATATATATATATAAAAATAAGTTTTTTTTTTATTTATGCTAGAGCATACAGAAGGCAAAAAACGGCCAGTGGGTGGCAGCAGAGTATAAGAGATCAACCAGGGCCATGTTGCAACAAGCTCTTTTCCCCACTGTTTTCAACAGGTTTGGGAATAATGATGAAACTTAGTTATATACTAATGCTAATTACTGCAAAACAGAAACATATACACATATCCATTTTTTTTTCCTGATGAAAGAAGAGACTCTAATCTTTCCTTTGGTAGGTTCCATGTTTTTATAGCAATAGAACTTGCCCTTTGGTGGATTGATGTTACGAAGAGGGCAGCATTTGCATAATGATGGCGAATGAGTGGCAACAAGTGCTCGGAAGCTTCTCTGTGCAGTACAGCTTCATCTATGTGTGCAGACATATGGAAAGCAGAACGGAAACAGACACTTCTTACGTACGAGAAGTGTGTAAATGGTTCGAGAGGAAAGCTAACACATGGAGAAGCAGCCTGCTGCGGGGCCAGACCTGTGGGTGCCGATGAACCCGCCGTCTGTTTGCCACCGCATAAAAGGGTCCAGAGGATGAAAATGAAATAAATCACAGCAAAAACAACCGCCCGGCGGTGTGATTTTTATCCGACTGGAGGGGAAGAGGGTTAGCTCACACCTACGCTCAATCGCACAATAAGATGCTCGCCGCTGAGGAACTGCTTTTTTCAGTCGTACGGAAGCAATTACTCTAGCCTTGGCCTTTGTAGTAAATCTGTTCATTTTTGTGAAGAAAAGTGGAGTAGCTCTTTGCCGGCTAATTAGCGAGCACTAGATTGATCAGGCTTGAGTGTTCGTGGAATTAGGTAGCCATCTGTAAAACGATCTCATGCTTCATTTGTCGATGCGAGTTCCTCTTTAATGGGGGTCGCCCGTGTGTGCTAGTCACTATAACACTGTACATGAAAAGCCCCACTTAAAACAAGTTAATTGTGCAATCTTAACATAGATTGTTAATTTGTGTGGATAAAAATCAATTTGTGTTTGTTTGTGCATCAATAGCAGGACATTTCCTGGTTTATGGATAGTGATGCAGGCGAGGACTAAGATTTTTTTTTTTTATACGGGGTTGGAGGAATTGGTTTCACTGTGATTAAGACGAGAAAAGAGACGATCGATATGTTTGTAGAAAATGCCGTCAGAAATTAGTGATAGAAAACTAAGACATTAGAAATAGACGACACAAGACATTAGAATTAGGTAACAGTGCCATTTTCTTTTTTTCCCCTTTTTTTATTTTTTAAATTTATTTTTATTATTTTTATCATATTTTATTGTATTTTTTTATTTATTGTCTTAAATGTTTTTATTTTCTTATTTTTATTATTTTGAGGTGGAAGAAATTATGTTGCTAAATAACTTGAAAAATCTGATTTGTCCCACAGTATTTTCTTTTTTCCTTTAAAAAAAAACTTTTAAATTTATTTTTATTGTTTTTATCATTTTATTATTGTATTTTATTATTTATTTTATTTTAATTAATTAATTAATTATTTTTTTCTTTTTTTGTCATTTTCTTCTTTTTTATTTTATTTAAAAAAAAACATTTTGAGGTGGAAGAAATTGTTATGTTGCTAAATAACTTGAAAGATCTGATTTGCCCCTCAATAAGTTAGTTAGCAGGTGACTTTCGGCCCATCTAAAGTGACGTTATTACGAAAACATTCATGGTACTGAACTATTTAATTTGAACAACAAAACCAGAAAATTATTTTAATAGAATGGGGGAACATAGCAAAACATTGTAAATATTTTGATTAAATTGTCTTATGGTTTGTTAGTAAGACATTTGGAACAGATAGTTGGAATTCAACCATTTTTTCTTTGGCCAGTTGTTGATTGCATAATGTTATAAAAAGAACAACAAGCAAATGACAAGAAGCTTGAACGAACGGAATGTAGCATTTGCATTATGGAACTGTACCATAACAAATACATTTATAACATTTGAGATAAAATTTGCATTGTGTGTGTGTGCAATTAGCGTCAGTGGTACCTTGGCTTGGGAACCCTCTCCTCGGGAAAAGGCGTCCAGGTGGAGTCTGGGGATTTTTGCTCTTTGAAGCGCCCCGTGAAAGCGTTGGCCACCTCCGCCATGTCATAGGCGCACACGGCCGAGCCTGGAATGCTGCCACCGCACAAACACAACACACAAAAGCACCGATAAATGAACGCATCAAAGAGCCACCTCGCCAAGGCCGGACTAGCACAAGGAGGCAGGAGGGAAAAAAACAATTCAAAATCCGCAGAGAGAACTGACTAAATATACAAATTTGAATTGGAGTGTTGACAAGTCAGTGTAGAAATGCCATACATTATCTAAGCTTTATAAATATTAAAAATGCAGCATGTCAACCATTCACTCAAGGGGTATTTTAGACCACATAATTGCACCGCTTATAAATAAAGTCCCAAAATGGCCCATTTATATGTGGTATTTATTTTCTCACTGTGTTTAGGTAGCTTATCATTAACAGCTCGATCCTACTACTTATTGGTTTTGAAGACCATTAAACGTCATCAGTGAGTCATCATAGACCCCACGGAGCGACTGAACCACACTGGATCGAGCCCAAATACCATTTACGTTCTAGCTCTCGAGTCACTGGAGGTCTGTTTATTTTTCATGCTTACACAGATTACTATACCGCAAGTCAATGCAAGAAATGTATTTTGTAGGATATTCAACAAAATATGATCGTGATATGAGGACGTAGTGTTCTGCTATTTTGTTGCTCCGTTGTTTGCAAACATTACAAAAACTACGTTTTTGGGATGAATTCAATTCAAATTTAGTACATCTCTATATGGTGTTCAACCTTAGTATATAACAATGCAGCTCATTAGCAAACGTTGGGGACCGCGTATGAAAATGTTTAAAGGTCCCTGTCATTTTTTTCCCTTCTGAGAAAACCATTTGCACGACATGACTACTGCACAATGACCCAAGCAAATGTGAGCCCTCTGGAATAAAATCATAATTTCGGCCTATACCGATGTGTCAATGACTTCACTATGGTATATATCTTTCCATAATGAGGTGTAGCACAAGAGGTCCACGGGGGCACAAATATTTGACTGGCTTCGGACACTGGCAAACCACACTATGCTGTTACCCCAATTAAGTTAAGCACAGACCTTCCACATGGATCATTGGTGGAAGCTTATGTTTCCGATTACTGTTTTGACTTTTGATTTACGTGCGCTATATTTAGCAGTGTGCTATTAAATATGGGAGCTTAGCAACATCCAAGGCCTGCCAAGTCCTATGAGGACACAATGACTCGATCTCTCCGAAAGCCTCGGGGGCATCAACGTTCATCACGAGCCCACTGTGATGGACAACAGATTATTTTATTATTGCTATTCATTTAACGGGGCGAGGGGGGAAAAAAGATCTTGTGGTGGCAGTTGTCTGCCTGGAATCAATGCATAGCACGTTGCTGAGTCACTTTTGCTATTTTACAACACATCCGCGCTCAGAAAAATCCAAATTTAACAGACTTTCTTTTATAATGGGGTGTGTTTTGGAATGATCGGTCTGGATTTTCGGGTCGTTGCCTCATGGGTAAAGTTCGTCGCGAAGACAAAATTCCAGACAAGGGTAGTATTATAGAGAGCTAGCTAATAATGCTTGGATTAGCTAGTAAATTCAACATTGGATATGTTTGACTGCCAAGTGTCTGGTTTTAACCCTGGAGAACCCAAGAACCCTTTTCTTCTTTGGAAAATTATGAATTATACATTAAATGACTGCTATAAGTTCACTGAACACCAAAATATATGTTTTTACAATTTTAACCCTTTTTTTTAACTAGCTCAGAGTTGCTAATTTATCAAAATATATATATATAAAACACACTCCTAGGCATTCTGCAACATGATATGAAATAGATTAACAAAAAAAAAAACAATTTTACCATGTGATGGTTTGCTGAGAAAATGGTTTTGTTTGGATTGATTTCCAGCTCAACAAAATTGGCATGTTGCCAGCCATCTTGTCACCACCACTCTGGCTCATGTAAGTGCAATATTCATCCACTAGATGGCCCAATGCAGGGGTCAGAAGTGGCACTCTGGACTTTTGAAGTTAAATTTGTAAAAAAAAAAAAGAAAAAAGAAAAAAAAAGGTCTTTGTTATTTGAGTAGAAGAATTTATAGGGGCCAAATTTGACCCCGTGGGTTCTCCAGGGTTTTAAGCAGTACCCAACTAACTAGAAAGAAAACACTTGTCGCCTTGCTTTTCCGTAAATAAGGAGATGCTGACAGAACAAACAACAATCTGCCTATAGACAAAATCTGTTCCCTGCAATTTCCCACCGTGACTGCGAAATAGACATGCACAAATCAAACACTGCACTTATAGAAAATATTCCGAGGCGCCGCTTCATTGAGTTTAAACGTCCATTAAGCACGCTCAATTGCAGTGTCACAAGCAATTGTCTTATCTGGTAAAAAAAAAAGGAGCCATAAAATGGAGAATAATATGCGTGAGCCCTATGGCTTGGTGGTAATTTTCAATTTAGATGCTGCCTTTGAATATAAAGACCACGCTGAATACAAATTGCGCAAAAGAAAAAGGAGTTAAGCACCTGCGCGTCAAAAGGGCAGCAGGACTGTTTTGATCGGAGATGTAAATGTTGACCTAGTGGACTCTCGCATCGCCACAAGGCGACGCGCGCACACACGCACTTTTAGATTTCACAAAGGTCGGCCTGTCACCATGTGGATGAGTTGTTTTGATAATTGGGTTAATGAATACAAAGTCAATGTTGACGCACGCATGCAAAAATGGGCTTTTGAACCTGCCGTTAGCCTCAAACTACGGTCCAAGGAATTGCAAAAAAAAGTCTATTTATGTCTAAATCATGACTTTCTCAAATAAATATTAATCTGTTATGGTAACATTATGACTTATTTCATTCCTATTGCATTTAGTTGTGCATGTCGGAGTAAGGGGGGGATAATTCCTGAAACCCTGGTCGAGAACTTCATCATACCTGTTGTACGGTGTGGAGAAGGTGGCCATCACAACATCCTTCCCGTTGATGTGAATGACATCAGTCACCGCCTGAAGGATGTTGAAGTAGAAATGGGAGTCGCCCGGGATGGAGCAATTCAGGCGGGATTTGAGGAACGATGTCCATTGCTTCTCAAGGACGCGGGGTGATCCGCCTCTGTCATTCTTGCAAACCCTCGCCACCCGAGGAAACACCACCTGGCCCCAACATCGACGTGGACGATAACGTTAGACACTTGTGCAGTAACACACCGTAAACAATAAATGTACTGTCGAATGAGTAAATGTTGCTGTGACGCTAGCAGATAGTTAGCTTAAGTTGGGGCTAGCTGATTTGTTTGGTAATAAGCACATGTACAGTTTGATATTGTTTGTATGGGACAATACCTCCACATTTAGTTAGCTTGCTGCCAAACGAGTGTTGGGTATTACAACATCAGGTAGTTAGTTGTTTTCTGCTAGCCCAGTGCTAACCATTTTTGCGGAGGAAAATGCAGATATTTAGCTTCTTGCTATTTAAGACATTACAAAAGCTGTAGTTTGAGTATTGCTTTGAGATGAACTATTTATTGTATACGTCGATATTTCGATTATTTTTTTTTCTTCACTATGTTCTTATGTCATGTATGTAGCCTAACTTGTTGCTTACTGATAACTTGAGATCCTACACAATCTTTAGCTAGCATGTTGCTAACTGTAGGATACATTACTAGTTTGCTTGCTGATAAGTTTGATGTGAAAAATTACATAAATTTACCGCAGATAAGCACCTTGTTATGAACTATGTAGGACATACAACAGAGATTTAGCATGATGCTTATAGCTATGTGGTGTTAGCTTGCTGCCATATGCAAGATATTAATAAAAGAACGACGTTAGCTTGTTGCTAACTAGTTAAGATGGCAAAAGAGAGTAGAAGTTAGCCTGCCATATGCATGTAAATGAAATTGGTTTGAGAATAGTGCTAACTGCTAGCAAGAATTAGCATAAAAATTGGGTCGATGTAATCCAGTAAGAATGTGTAACTACAGACAATATTTGGATCAAGTGCCTGCTCAACATTTAAATACCATGAAATAAAGATGTGGTAGCCTAAATACTTATAGCAGCAAACGATAGAAAATGGCCAGCTTTAGTCGAAGCCAGAGCTTTAATTATGACACTGCCACGAGAGGCCTAATTAAGCTATATTCACTGTTCACCTAACAGCAATAAATCTAACCATGACCTGAAAACACTACTTACATTAAACAGTGTGAGTGTGAACACATACACACACACACACAGTTTGTGATGGTTGCAGACCCAACAAACTCCTCAACGCACTCACTTACGTTCACTGTAAGATTACAAGAAACGTGACGAATAACAGGTGACACTGTGTCGGAGTGAATGAGTGACAAGGTGTCAGCTTTACTCATTATTTCATTCGGTCACACGTCAGCTTCGTGACAAAAGTCACGCTCTGGCTTATCGCTAAATTACAAAATACACACATTATACACACTGGAGGCTGATCATTTATTTTGTCTTAGGCAGCTGTCACATTTTTTATATTCGAGCAAAGTAAACCAATGCAATGACTTTCACCAATTTGCCATTAGGTAACGAGTTTTTCAGGAGAAGTTCTTTACAAAAATATATTCTATGCGCCCCCACTAGTCTAAACACGGCATTTTCATTAATATTGTCTTGGTTGAATTTGAATTCAGCAGCAAAAGCTGGCCAATGGGCGGCCATTTTGCCACTTGCAGCAAAATGACATCACAGTGCCTAATGACCGTCACGTCTCAACTGTTTTCTGGGTTTGGTCATGTGACATTCGCAAGCCGAGAACAGTTTTTGACTTGACTTCTTTTCTAAACACAGCCAATTTCATGTTTTGTAATGACATGTTATGCGTCAGGAATTTTCAGTTGTTCAGTTTATTCGCCACGTGCATAATTAAACAGCTTTTAAAACAACTCACAAGACTTAACGCTCCTGTTTGTCACTCCTGGCGGGAAATCCATTATTCTCGAGTTTCTCGTTAGCTCATCTCATGGCTTCTTCTTCTTACTCTGTCTTATGTGTTCCATTTGTTCTGAAACTGTATATGGGTAGACCCACTTTCCATTTTCTTCTACCTGCTTTCCAATTAACTTTCGCTCGGCGGAATCCAACGGTGAATTGAACGGATTAAACAGAAGGCGTCTTTGTTGCGGTCCCTCTGGTGCAAAAACGCAATCTCATTTCTCACGGAGGAAACTCTACTCAGGAATCACTGAGAAGATGGGAGCCGTATCAGGCGGATGCAGACGTGCAATTCAAGGAGTATATTTAGACTTTGCGAGTGGGATCTCCAGATCTATTTAAGGCCCTTCATCCTGCCCAGTGTTGATCTGGTATTGAAAAATGTTTGGCCTCCTTCCAGATAAGCTATACACCCATATCCTGTTAGTTTCCGCACCTACTTCCTGCTTATGACACCTTCTGATTGGAGCTAAACAATAGCAGAGAAAATGAAGCCTTTGCTTACCTTTCCCATTGTGTTGTACTCCATAGCAATTTCCCTGAAGAAGAAATAGATGAAGTCTCCGTAATTGACTGCCTGCAAAAAGTAGGGCTCTGAGGGGAAAAAAAAAGCATAAAAAAAAAGATTCAGCAAGAGATGTGATATGTCATTTGACAATAAACAACAACCATGTCATGTCATGATATTTGAGGGGGAGGAAGCCGAATGGGAGCCCCTGAGTGCCTCATCCATCAAATGAGCCCGAGCATTTGCATACAAGGTAAACGCAGTTCTCCATTGAGAATTGACAAGCTCGACTGGTGCGCTTGCTTTGCCCCGCGGCGCGTCAATTTCTGCGCAACATGCAACCTGGTATAACAGGTCGGCAAAAGCGAACATGCAGAATTTGCATACAAGACACGACACACAAGCGTAGAGAATCACCAGATCTGAACGTATGGTCAGCAACCCATAACAGGAGCCATGTTTGTCTACATTTTCTGTCACCTTTCAAACCAAGAGGTAATTTATGACCACATAAGAGTGCGTGAAGTTGGATGTAAGAGGGTGTGCACACTTGCGCAACCACATGATCTCAGTTGTGTATTATTTACGCTCCCAAAAAGTGTTTTTTTTTATTCTGTTGAGTTGTACAGGTTATAAGTCACATTAATATTGGGGAAAAAATAATTAGAAGTGATTCATCTTGGTCTTACTTTTTATGTAAACAAAACAACAACTGGCATTTGACAGGGGTGCGTAAACTTTATATTCTCTGTATTGCAAAAGATGCCACTAAAACTCATTTCAATTAGTTAGCATCATGCTCGTTATTGTGTTTAACAGTGATTAAGTTCTTTGTACACATAGTGAGAATTACTCACTACTGTTAATGAATCTAGAATGAGTTTTGGTACCTAGATTATGAAGCCTTCCAACGTTTGTCTGCGGAAATTTTTATTATTTACCCCAAAATGAACTTGGAAGCGGATCTACTGTAAGAGTCAATGTACTAAAAACACAAAACTGATTTTAGTGACAATTGTTTGTTCACCATTTAGCGACTGCATCAGTGCAGTACCCCAAAATAAGCGCTTTAAAAATTGGTACACAACAGATTTTTTTTTTTTTGTACCTTGCTTACTTTTGACAAGGAAACTGGAAAGAAACGCACTAGTGTGTCTGCGTGCGTATCCTGGCCTCACCTTTTAGCCACTTGGAGTCATGTTTAACCGTACGCAGAGTCGGGCTGTCTCCAAGGCTACGATAGATGACCGCATCAATAGCCAGAAAGTCGGTGACTGTAGCCGAGTACAGCTTGCCGTCTGGAGAGGGACGAAGAGAGAACAAAGGAGAATGAGAAGTGAAATGGCCACAAGGGAAGTGTGAAGTCAAATTGAGGGAGAATATACACAAAGAATATCAACACTGCATTTTTGCCAGCTGTCAACGGGCTTTTTTTCAACCTGTTGGCCATGTGTAATTCGTCACCACGCGCGCGCACTTACACACAGAAAACAGCCCCAACGTGACCCGGGTCCACCTCAGATGGAACCGCAGTGGAAACTCAAACTACATAATTGAAAGGGTGGCTGGGAGAGGAGCCCTCTCCATTACTCAGTGCTTCCAGCTCGCTGTCACACATTAGCCGGTCAAGCTGCGCCTCCTCAGATGGAAGCTCGCAGGGACAGCTCATCAATAGCGCCATTAATCAGCTGGCAGCAAACATGGAATGGGGGGCCCAATGTCTTTTGCGGCCCACGGCGAGGTTGCGCGGGAAGATTCTCACCCCACGGGCCAAAAGCCGACTCATCGGGGGATGCAGCCGTTTTGTGAATTATTTTCAGCCAACCAAGTTTATATATCATTACCTCTTCTATTGGATTGGTCTCATTGGGATAACGGAAGAGATTACAGAGCCAATTACAGCTGACCCAATCACAGGGCACATATAGACACTCACATTCACACCTATGGATAATTTAGCATTCGATAAAATTAGCATGTTTCATGCAGGAGTACATACGAACGCCAAACAGAGAGGCCTGAGCCAAGGTTCGAACTCAGAGCCTCTCGACTGTGAGACAGATGTGCAAACCCAAAGTTTATTCTATCAAGAAAGCAAATGACCAAGACAGAAGACAACAATACTGCGGGCTCTCCGAAGCAGTTCTGATGTGGCTTTAATGGATTATTTCTGATCACAGTCGAATCTCCAAAGTCAAACACTCCAAAACAAAGTGGAATTCAACCTAAATGTACTGGAATTAAAAAATGTCTCAAAAGCCAAACAAAAGTTGGTGTTCAAACTGTAATCAAAGGATTGACATTACACACTCTAAAAACAGTTGTGTCAAAAATAACCTAAATTGGGTCATGTATGGACCAACCAAACTTTTTTTAGTTTTTTAACCCAAAAAGTTGGGTCAAATTTAATTAATAACCCACAAATCAAACCCATTTTTGGGTTGTTATATGGGTTATTCATTTGACCTAACTTTTTGGGCTAGTTGAATAACCCAATTGAATTGGGTCAAAAATAAACCGACCCAACTTAGTGAGGTATGGTATTTAGCAACAAATGTTGGGTCAAATTAAATTAATAACCTACAAATCAACTCAATTTCTGATCCAATTTGGGTTCATTTTGACCCAATTGTTTTTGGAGTACAGAGTGAGTACTTTTATTGTATTGTAGTTGAATTGGACTGTTGTTAAATTGCAACTTGAAATGTTGTTTATACAGTTACACAATAGAAATTTTCCAGAATAAACTATTCCGAAATTAGAACAACTTGGAACTTCAACCAGTGTCACAAAATAGATTGTTTGACTTTGGAGGTTCAAGTGTTTACAATATTGGTATGCTTTGAGTCTTACCAGCAAAGAGGGCAACGTTGGCGTGCTTGGCATCATACGGGCAGCGAGCCATCCCGCTGATCTCTTCTCCAAGAGCTTCCAGGGTGTCCATCTATGGTCACAAATAGGGTAATTCGGACAACGGAGATATGAAACACAACAACAATGCACTTCAAATGCAACACAGACAGCAAATGTTGCCTTCCAATGGTGAAAAAGAATCTAGAATAGGGAAATCTTGAATAATTATGATGGGGTGGCTCAAACTGTTAATCAACCTAAGTAGAAAGTAAATAATTAAACGGGTTTTGCCATTTTTTTTTATATATTTTTTTACTTCAATTCAATGGACATTGTGCTCCTTATGTTGTGCATGCCATGGCCACCTGGGGGCAGCATAATGCAACCATACGGCTATACATGGAGGTGTCACATCTTCTAGGCAAGCTGCAGTAATACAGTATTAGTGGTTCTTCACAGAGGATAAAGACTTTTGTAGTATAATCTGAGTACATGCGTCACCATTTGAGTTCAAATATCCATTACTTAAAAAATTACAGCAAAGTTATGCTAACTGTTTGCCGGTCTATGAATTTTACATTAGGTGTTAGCATTAAGCTAACCAGACTTTATTAGGCAAAACTGTGTAGTAGTAGGAGTAATTTTAGTAATTTTCTTCTTTTTTATGTTTAGTTTGACAGTAAACTTCAACTGAGGGTGGCATTAAACCACTTGCCGCCTCTTTTTTGAAGAATTGTTGACCATCTGCCAAACTGCTGCTTGTTGCGAGGTGAGTTGAGTTGCATTTACTGTGTTTTGTACTCATTTTAGGCGATCCGGATCAGGCTAGTTTTAACAATTGCAATGGGTTGAATCACACAAAAAACAAACAGCTATCTGAATTTCTTCTTGACCCATGTCTGACTGCTCCACAAAGGGTCCCGGAAATCGATTAAGCTGCATTTTTTTCGACTAACACGAACAAAACAAAAAAAAACTGATAAGCACACAATCTCCTTGGGGGATAAATGTGGCTTAAACGGGTATCCACAAGTGGAGAACATGTGGCCAAGTAGATTTTTGGGTCAGTAGTCTGGGTAAAATATTTGCGGTATCAGCCTCGCGAGTGAGTCCATGTGACCGTCTGTGGCTGTCACAGCAGAGCATGTGGAAAGCTCATTTTCCACAGCATTCAACATATTTACTTTTCCCTTACTTTACGCGTTATCTTAGCGCCTTTCAAGAAGAGCTTCAACACAGCTTTAATCCATTTATTGCGACGCCGTGATGTGAAGAGGAATCCAATGAGACCAAACGCGTGTGCGCTCAAAGGGAGTTTGACAAGGTTTTGAAGCTCGCTACTTTCGGAATATTTGATCAGAAAGGACTTTTAAGTGAATTCTTTGCACAACCAAAGCTTAAATCCCTGCACTAATGGTGCTATTTCCTTAAAGACTCTGTTAGGCTCTGTTTAATCATTATTTCTGGACCAAGTGGCACAATTCCAGCCTACTACAATGTTGTAAGTGTGTGATTGGCAGAGACCACAAGTAGACGAAAGGTCAATACCATTCCTCTAAGGGTCAACTTGTGTTCCCCGACATGCGTCTGGTTGAAAGCAGAAATACACACGAGGTCAGGAAGACGAGCGCAAACCCTGCTTGACTCTTTTTTTTTTCTCTCCCTCTCCTCTATTCAGCGTCCTCGTTCGCTTAACAAATAGAGAGGCTGTGAAGTTCTTAACGCCGCCCTTTCTGGTTTCTAGACGGGTCATTTTGTTTTCTATTCCTGTCTGGGTGGGAAAAAAACAGTTATCATCTGCCCACTATAAAAGGTCACACGCATTCACACACGCTAACACACAAGACGATTGCCAGGGAAAATGTTGGCAGAAAAAAATACATACAATAGGAGCAGAACAAAATTCAGCGTCTTTCCTTCCTACTGTTTTTTTTTTTAAGCTTATAGCAGGCATATAAAGCACAGTGGTGCCTTGGGATACAAGTTCAGTTCTTTCCTTGACCGTGCTTGTAACTCAAAACCTGTTTTCCTAGTAGTCATGTCTTTTTCTAGTTATTTGACCCTTGTTATTTTGAACATTTTGTAATTAGGTAAGTTTGATCATCCAAGTACCTTCTTTGTTTTGCTATATTGGAAAATAAATGCATTTTAATAGATAATAAATAATTATAAATAAAAAAATAATAATTGTTTTTGAGTAGCCCACACCCTGCCTCCCTGCTTACATGCAATTAGGTCCTCATTGTCACGCACACCCTTGACAAAAACAAAAACAACTGTTCCTATTGCTATGAAAAAAAAATATATATATATATATATATATATATATATATATATATATATTTATATATATATGTTTTGGTTCGCTAGCTAGCTAGCTAGGTAGCTAGATAGCTAGCTAGCTAGCTAGCTAGGTAGATAGATAGATAGATAGCTAGCTAGCTAGCTAGGGAGATAGATAGATAGATAGATAGATAGATAGATAGATAGATAGATAGATAGATAGATAGATAGATAGATAGATAGATAGATAGATAGATAGATAGATAGATAGATGATAGATAGATAGATAGATAGATAGACAGACAGACAGATATCAGGTCACTGGTAAGCACCACTGTGTACTGTATGTCTTTTCTTAGGCCAGACAGTTTGGAACGTCGCCCTCACCCTCTCGTACATCCCACATAAAAACACACACCCCGGCGGGCATTTATCCCCTCTGTTGATGTCACGGCGGCGTTGACCTCTGCCCAAGGGTCTCGGCCGGCTGTCACTGATCTATTCCTGCCGTTTGAACATGAGGAAGCCCCTCCCAAAGCCGGCCGCTGAAATACGCGCAGCTCCTGACAAGCTGGCAGGCATGTGTGGAGAAACACCAGAACTGTCCGGGGCAATATCCTGATAATCTTATCCAGGCTACAGAGCTCAACAAAAACTGCGGGAGTGAGCCAAAGCAGTTGTAAACATAAAGCATTTGGACGGCCAAACAGCTTGAATCTTGTTATGCCGTCAACTCCGCTAACCTGTAAACAAAAGAAGTGCTACACAGTATAGTGTAGATCCCAAAAACTTAAGGGAGACATGTTATGTTATTTTTTCCCACAATTTAAAACAGCTTCCAGGTGTCTTAAAGTCTGATACACAAGTCAGGATAGTCGAAAATTAGATTTTTATGAGCTATAATAACCTTTTTCCACAGACACACTTTATTAAAATGTCACTCTTAAATGGTTAGTCCCCTTTAAACATCAGGTCAATTACCAAAACGGTAGATATCTATTTAAAAAAAATATATATATATATTTTTTTTAACTGAGATCACCTGATCATATTTCAGTCTACCTCAAATATTCAGACGTGTTGATTTTAAACGAACAATTATGGGAATGTGACATAGTATTACCAGCTAATTTCATTCCAACATAAAGGGATTCAAATTCTGAAACAAAAACATTGCCTGAGGTAGGTCAGAAGAATCAGCCGCTAACACATTGACCCATGAATTAATAGGACAATAGAACATTGCACAAATGAGACAACCTGCATAATTATTCATACCCGAGTTCACACATGGGCCAGAACCAAGCAAGGACGCGGCACCTCAGTGGGACATTAATCGTCACGGTCCATTTCTCTGCAACCTGTTTGCCTCGCATGTCCTGTTTCTGACACTTTTACACACTGGAAGGGAACCAAAGTCTTTGCAGCTGTTCGTAAAGATCTCACATCTTAACCTGTGCGGGACAAAACGGTTTCATCTGGAGCTACACGTCATAATTTTCTAACAGAAATAATACTTGCACAGTCTAATAGATACATAGACAAATTGGGACTTTATACAGATAATAAAATTCAGTTTTGATTGACGCTGTTTGAATTTTTCATTTTACAATTTGTTTATTGTTTTAGTTGTCAACTGTGGGCCTTCGAAGACCCTTTTTGTGATGAAGGGCTATTTAAATACATTTGTAATGCTCATGCGTTACTGCCACCTACTGGACTGGAGTGAACCTGTATCATCCAGGGAGTCAAACTGACTTGTTCTGTTATTGTCTTTTTGCCAAATGTCCCCGTCCTTTCTGCGGGCCAAAGGAGGCCTCTGTCCCAAGTTGACGAGGAAAAAGCATGATGCTAATAAAGGTTCAATTGTTTTCATGTCTTCTACTTGGTTGGATGTTGACCTCTTACAGTACACTCTAAAAATGATTTTAAAAAAAATGGACCGACCAAACTTTTGCACAAAGCAACCTTTTTTTTTTTGTCTTGTTTTGTGGGTTATTCATTTGACCCAACTTTTTGGGGTTTGTTGAAAAACCCAACTGTATTTTGTCAAAAATGAACCGGCCCAACCTTTTGAGTTATTTAATCCAAAATGTTGGGTCAAATTCAATAATAAACCACAAAGCAACCCAATTTGTTGGGTTGTTTTGTGGGTTATTCATTTGACCCAACTTTTTGGGTAAATTGAATAACCCAATTGAATTGGGTGAAAAAATTAACCGGCCCAACCTTTTGAAGTATTTAATCCAAAATGTTGGGTCAAATTCAATAATAAACCACAAAGCAACCCAATTTGTTGGGTTGTTTTGTGGGTTATTCATTTGACCCAACTTTTTGGGTAAATTGAATAACCCAATTGAATTGGGTGAAAAAATTAACCGGACCAACCTTTTGAAGTATTTAATCCAAAATGTTGGGTCAAATTCAATAATAAACCACAAAGCAACCCAATTTGTTGGGTTGTTTTGTGGGTTATTCATTTGAACCAACTTTTTGGGTAAATTGAATAACCCAATTGAATTGGGTGAAAAAATTAACCGGCCAAACCTTTTGAGGTATTTAATCCAAAATGTTGGGTCAAATTCAATAATAAACCACAAAGCAACCCAATTTGTTGGGTTGTTTTGTGGGTTTTTCATTCGTCCCAACTTTATGGGTTAACTGAATAACCCAAAAAGTTGAGTTGGTCCTTTTTTGACCCAATTTGGGTTCTTTTTAACCCAACTGTTTTTAGAGTTTATTTTTTTGTGCCATCTGAGCTTCAATTTGAACTAATATGGCACAGATATACTTCCATACTTTGGCCTTGGCGGGGTTCTCTAATGAGAGGAATGTTTGCAAATGTGAGAACTGAACTCAGAGCCCACAGAACCAAGCTGAGGATCACCTGGCGACCTAACAGCCTGTAAACACCCCGCTGCTCGCCAACACTTTGCCCGGCAACAGCAGATGAAACCCGTCGTCCGTTCATACGTGTGAACCAGCTGGACGGACTGTTTATTATTACTGCGCAGTCAGGGAGTGACAGGCGGAGAAAGCAGCAGAGGGGAGGACGTCGACAGAGAGGAATTAAGACTGGCAGGAGAGAAGGAACAAGGGAAGGCGGGGGTCCGAGGGCTGCTCGGGTTTTGATTGTGTGTGTACCGACATTAACACGGAACAAGGGAGGAAGGATAACTAACAGTAGCTAATGAAGAGGCAAAATTGGAAGAGCAGTGCGGGTTATTGGTTTGGGTGGGAGCCACCGCCCGTCCCCAATGGGCTCCCTCCACCTCTGCCCCCCATGACCTCACCAACTCCCCCTTCCTCTTTGCTCACTCCTTGTTGATTAATGTGGGATGAGGCCGGCCCCTGAAAACAGAAGCTCTTTTCACTCTTGTCACACAGGGGAGACGGAGAGGAAAACTGAGGCCAAGGTGGCGCATAAACGCAAAAAAACGCACACACACTGTTAGGCCAAAGCAGAATCGGAGACCCCAGCATGCCTCTAAAGAACTGACAGCCTATCAGCATTCCTTTTGACATCTGGTCATTCTGTATGGGAGGAATGATGGATGGATAGAGGTAAAGGATTGATTGATTGATTGATGGCTTGATAGACCGCCGCATACTCTACTTTCCTGCAATTATTTTAACACCCAGCTAAGTCGAGAGGTGTTTTTTTTCTTAGAAAATTGCAAGCGCATACGCTAACAATTTAATTATGTATTTGTCTCACAGTTGGGAGACTGACTCACTAATCAAAGAATTTGCCCGAGCAAATTTTCAACATGGAAAAGTAGTTATTTTACCCTGGCATCAATCACATTTTATAGTGTTTCCCCTGCAGGAGAAATCTCCTTACAACACGCAGCTAGTGTTTTATATATAAGAGGCGCTCATTTATACATTTGCAAAGGCAAACATCCTTGTATGTGCACAGAGCTACCTCCTCCCTCTTAACTTTAGCAGGCTAGCAGCAACGCCGGTGCAGTAATAGCTAAACCTTGAAACCATAACCGTGGGGCCTATAAAAGGTAACCACGCCTGATAAATGCAGAGACATAAATTCCACATCCCTGCAGCAGGACTCCCAACATTGCTGCATCCATTCTTGTGTACTTAACATGCCGAGCCATGAAGCCGATGGAGCGGGGAAGTCTTGTTTTTCTGGTAAGCACATCTAGTCAAGCAAAGCAGTAGCGTGAATGTGAGTGTGGGTTTTGTTCTTTCCCCAAAGGCCAGTAAGATAACATCAGTGCGTGCTGTGGCCATTTCATCCGAACAAAGCAAAATCAACATGCGGTGGAGAGTAATCTGCTACATTTACTCTATTACATTTAGTAGGCTGTACTTGAATAACTTTTTGGATTAAAAACAAATGACATTTCACTCCATTTGACCAATCAAACGGAGCCAGGCAGTCACATGACCTCACACTCTCCTCAGCCCTACACAAAAGCAAAGTTTGAGTTTTAGCCACAAATGTATGTTCACCTTACAGATTGGTTCCAGCTCATCCATGACCCCGGTGAGGATAAGCAGTACTGCATATGAAAGGGATGGATAGACTACAAAAAATGTTGACATTTCAGTCAGAACTCCACTTGGAACTCGAGAAATAAACTCTTTCAAAAAAGCTTTCGCCGTCAGCTTTTGCAAAATGTAATACAAAATCCCTATTATCTATATTTATGCGCAACTTTATGCACAAAGATGCAAGTTGGTGGAACTAAATTTTGAAATATTTAAACATTTGAAGCTTTACTAAACAACCTATATATAATTATATAATGAATCATCTCTGCCTATTGTGCTGCTTCATCATGTTTGCAGACAAAGAACATTAATTGAGTACCTCAATTAGCCTTTGCTTATCATATTTGTTTTTAAAATGATTGCGTTGGGCAAAATTGAATTAGCATATTCCTATTTTAGATTTTTGTCTATTGGACTTTCATATGTTATTCAAAAGCACACCAGTTACTCGGGACTTTTCAATGGATACTTACTCAAGTAACTGTTTGGAGGACTACTTTTTACTTTTACTTGTGTAGCATTATTATAAAGTAACAGTACTTTAACTGGAGTATAATTTTTGGCTACTCTACCTGCAACTGACAAACAAACAAATGCCTCCTCGCTGCATATCGTCTTGTTGCTCAAGGATTCTTTTCGTACTTCCTACTAATGTGCCTCTCAGTCACAATATTATTCATGTCACTTACTCCCATTCTTCCATTACACGCAACAAGGTTGAAACAAAGACAGCTGAATTACTCTCTGAGTTTAATATTATTCATTGTTGGGATTTGGTTTGAGAAAATGTTTTTAATTAGATACAGTCAAAGTGATATTTTATTTCTGGTGTTGGCTTTTGCTTTGCTTCCTCTCAGTTAGACAACTTCTCGGAATATTGTTCACTGTGGAAATTCGGAAATGCGTCTTGCATAATTAGCTTCATTTTCTTGCCTTTTATCTTTTTAGTTCAGGGCAAATGGCTGTCACATTATCAAGCTTCATTAGCAATTAAATTTTTTTTATTTTTTTTTAATTAGTCATCATTTTATTAACTCTTTGACTGCCAAAAACGTTAAATAACGTTTAGTAAAATCCTATGGAGGAGTGCCAAAGACGTTAAAAGACGTTTTTTTTTTTTCAAAACAGAGGTGAAACTAACCATTTCCTATTGTTGATTACTGAAAAACGGAATAAGGTAGAAACAAACTTTTTTTTCTGATGAAAGATGAGAGTCCAATCTTTCATTTGGTAGTATGTGTGTTTCCATAGTCCAAACACAAAATTTTCTGTGGACCTTGAAAGATCAGTCAAAATGCTTAAAATCGGCTGGCACCCACGGCATCCCTTTTCTGAAAACGTCTGACAGTCAAAGAGTTAATGTATTGGTAACTTAGTGATTCCCTTTTGTTTGTGTGCTGACTTTGGTTCTTGTTGCTTCTCCTCATCCAGCCAATGTGTGACCAGGAACAATTTAGGGGCGTCATTTATATACATGGCAGCAGGATGAACTAGTGGTTTTAGCCTTCTGCCACACATTTCCAAGGTTTTGTGTTCGAATCTCATCCTTCCATATGAAATTTGCATGCTCATCCTTGTGCTTGTGTGGGTTTTCTTGGGGCACTCCAAATGCGAGTTTGAAGTGTTCTTCCTCTCTATATATATATTTTTTATATTTCATGGTCTTGTGATCTTTTTCCCTGAGCAATTCTGTTGCTCTGCATTGCTGCGCCTGCTTAATTAAAAGCATCATGTTTAATCATACAAACATGACCAAAAAGGAAGAAAAGAAAAAAAAACATACTTACAAGCTCGACGTGCGTAACTTGTTAATTCTACATCACCCAAGAAGAAAGGACAAATGGTAGTAGCTAAGGAAATGTTTTCATTTCAGGAGAAGTGCTTGCTAGACTTGCACCGGGCACAAAAATAGGGCCCCACACCGTTTGTTTTTTTAGGGTTATACAGCCCACTTGATGAGCGACAAAGTTATACCATACACCATTGACATCCAGTCTCTCTAAAAGTCTGACTTTAGTTTTCTTTTACCCAGAGGTCGTTAATGGATTTGTAAAAGAGCTTTTTCTTTCTTTCTTTTTCATACAAGCAGGCTTCTACACAAAAGGAAGGCACGGCTTTATTTCAGGCCTTCTTCATGTTCCTGCGAGAAGGTGGGCCGGTTTGTCCGCCTCTAAATCGAGCGTGTCAAAGTCCACCTGCAGATAAAGGCGTTGCGCAATAACATCCATCTACGTCCGCCCCTTCGCTCCCATGTGGCTTTTGTTGGCATGTGCAAAATATCCTCATCGGATTGCGAGTGTCAGGCAAAGAAAGGGAGACATGTTCGAAGAACAGGCATCCTTACCTTGTACGTTCGACATGAGGGATTGAAGGCGTTTGTCCCGCAAACAAACATGGTGTCGTCGTTTTGCTGCAGGAGGACTTTGATGAAATTGTGACACTCGTCCTGCAGCGCACAAGGGAGAGAAAGAGAGGAAAAGGGGACGTTTGTCATTTTTATAATTGACACATTTCGACTTAAAGGCACATGTGGGGCTCCAATGAAATGTGTGGTTAAAAAAAAAAAAAGAAAGACAGGCTGGCCTCTGCTTGAGGCGCACCATTTAGACGGCATGTAATCATGACACGCGGCATTTCCTCTTGCTTCGTCAATGTCACGTTTACGGATGATTTTTTTTATGACGGCGCCAGGTTTGCCTCAACAATGAAAGCAAGAGGAGATGATTGTACAGTAAATCCAGAGAAAACACAATTAGGCTGCCCATTTGATGGAAAGATTATCACTAATGTGCTCTATAAATTGTCACAGATGAAGGCTTTATGAACTGCACGGAGTGTGTTATTGCACTGTCCGTGTCCGTGTGCGTGTGTGTCTACCTTGTGCTTCCCTTTCATCCGGCACGTGTCCACATCAGCCTGCCTGGACTTCCATGTCATTTTCTGCAGGGAAAGATCCAATCAAGTTAAGGTCAGGACCATTAGGAGCAAAAAACAAAACATTAAATGAGATAAAATAACATAAAAAGCACACTATTTAGTAGGGATTTAACGATAACGGCAACGTCGTGATATCGCGATATTAAAATTGCAACAATATCGTGTCACGATATTAAAAGCAGCACATCTGTTAAAAAGGTGAGGTTGTATTCCATGTGTGCATTTCTAGCACCCTCTGGTGGTGAGTTCATTAGTGCAGTTTAATTTGAATTAGGAATGTTTTGGCCACTGCAGCGGTTATCGCTCACATAAATCAGTCATACCAGCAAATATTTTTCAACATCTCCATAAAAATTAAAAATAAAAAATCTTTACTACATTAGTTCAGACGAACACAACCTTGTGAACTACATCGACCTACAAAGGCCACTCACTAATTGGATCACATGACAATAACATGGCCAAAGCCTATTTCTCCGTCACTCCTGTTATTATGTTATTGTACAAAAACACAATATTGCGCTTTTTTCCCCAACTATGAGCTTTATTCATTTCTTTTTAATTTTTATTTTTACACAGTATCGCCAACCTCTGCACAATAATTAGCGTATTGTGAGGCTCATATCAAGATATTTATAATATAATAGATAGGCGACACTCACTGGACTTCTTATAAAGTAAAATAATTTTGTGTTTTTTATTTTAAATGTTGAGTTTTGATTGACAATGTTAACATTTTTGGGGAGGGCTGACTCAAGTATTGATTCGATGACTTCAAAATGAATGAAAAGATACAAATGAAAACCGCCTCATTCGAATGTGCAAGTGTAGCTAATGAAATGTCCATTGAGCGTGCACTGTGATCAATAATGTGAGATTTTTGCTCATTCGCTGTCCTGCTGAGACGGCCGCTAAAATGCAAACATTCCCACTTAACACTGATCAGGGCTCCGGGTCACAAATTGAACTTGTAATTGTCAGGCGTTAGAAGGGGGCAAATGAAACTGACTCTGGATCGGGTTGAGGTCTACAAAGCCCCGTCGTGTGGTGATTAGAGCTCGTGGGCTGATTGGTCAGCCATCGCAGAATGCACGCACACACATGCGCACACAATAGCCTGCTTGTGGATCCGTGGTAGCCAGCACAACATGTCAATCAGCTATAAACACACGGTTGCATACATCCGCTTTCATTGTCATGCACACTTATCAATCAATGCTAAACCTTGCAACACTGTCACACACACACACACACGTTCATACACACACACACGTTCATACACACACAGTGGCCCCTGAGTGCCGTCCCATGATCACTCGCTGCCCGCCGCCATTGTGGAGCATGTTTGGGGCTGATTAAAGAGTCTCAGTCGTCAATCAACGTGAGCCTTTCATGTGCTCGCTGCTCTCATTAGGGCCCGTTGGCTGAGCTTTGCCATGTTGGAGAAACACAAACTTATTTGAATTGTAGTCAAGTCAAGCTATTTGGAGACTGGGCTATATCACAAATTAGTTTAAAAAAATTGTTAATAATTTAAACTAAACCGACTTTGATCACGAAACACTTTATTATCGTTTCAATCTTACAATATTGCTGTCTGCCACTGCTCACACCCAGACACTCACGTGCACACATCACCCCATTAGGCCTCGCCTCTTAAAGGCACAGATCTAACATAAAAACCGCAATACATGCAGAATTTATGTTTTGCGCTTGCCATTTTTTGGGTGTTTAAATACCTACATTTAAAAAGAGTGTTTTTATTTGATTTATATTCCCAGTAAAGTGAAAATATGTCTTATTTGAAACACGACAAAGAGTGTTGTTAAAAAACCCTGACAAATTTGAATGAAAAAACAATTGCCAAGTGCATGAAATGAGACACTTGCTGCTACTCTCTGTGTTGTGCGCACACTCACGGTGGACCACGAGGCGTTCTAACGCAGCCATGCAGGTTCGAAAAGCCCCAGTTAGGTCCACATACAACACATTGTTTTGTATAAAACAACCTCAAATCTCAAATTGACCCATAAAGTGGATTGGTCCATTTTTAAATGATTGATTGATTGATAAACATTTCAGTAAATATGCCAGAATTAGCCAAAAAGCTATTTTCCATCTTTCATCTCATTTTGATCCATAATTGGGTTACTTTTTTGACCCAACTGTTTTTTAGAGTGCACTAATGGCCAACAACAAAGCACTCTAAAGCTAAAGCGGCCACGCTAGCCCAAAGCCCCAGTCCAGTTCTGTTAGGCCGGACTTTGTTTTCCTGTCATTTGTGTTCCATGTCTATGCGTGACATGCGTGCACTCATGGCGGACAACGAGGCACTCCATAGCAGTCACGCTAGTGTACTATCCGAAGGGAAGATGCATTTTCGGGATGTAGGCATAGCTAGCTAGCGAACTGCATGCCGCAATTGCGACGAAAGTTCTTTTACAGTGTGTGTCACAAAAAAAAACTGGAAAACTGAAATTGTGAAAAGTAAAATAATGCTCTCTTTTCAGTTTTTGCATGTTTTCAGCATTTATCGTCAAACACGTCTAACTTTTTAGAAACAAATCTCTGAATTCACTTTTCCAGTTCTTTAATGTGTTTATAGCCTGTGAGAGGGGTGGAGCCTTTTTTTATATGCTCTCTATATAGTGGAATTTTTTACCTGAGCAAAATTAAAAGTCGTATTGATGTTGAGTGAAACGTGAATATCACTGTATTGTGAGCCTGCGTGCTGCGTCTGAGCTAAAGCGGGATCTTATCTCATCTCCGCCTCTACTTCCGACATTGTCTCTCTGAGCGTGGATGATGACGCAGGCGCTCTACTCGCTGATTGATTGGATAATCTATTTAACGGGGTCAACGTGATGCACGCGGCGAGTAAGACGCCCACGTAACACACACAAACACACGCGCGACTGGTGATTAGGGTTACGTAGTCGTCAGCGGCAGAACAAGGCGTCCTCCAAGCCGGACACACGTCTCGCTTACTCACCTTACTGAAAAAGATCTCGTCACTGGTGGCGGTGTCCGTGTCCACTGTGTATATGTGATCCCTGGAAGAGAAAAGACAGATAGAGATTGAGAGAGAGGTCAGACAGTCTCAAAATTCAACAAACAATAAATCCATTTGCTCGCTGCCCCCCCGCAGGCAGAAAACGACCTCAAAAGATGGGAGCTTTGTGTAAACTTTGTTCAAACTTAAAAAAGAAATGTGACAATAAACAAAAGGAGGCCAGAGCGAATTTGCTCTGTCAGACAGAAACAGTCAACATAGCTTTGGAGTGCCGTGGCGCAGGGCCGCGGGACAAAAGCTTCTTTGTCCCAGAGGAAGAGCTCCAGTGGGGGTGAGGCATGCAGAGGGGTGAGGGAGGGGTGAGGTGGCGAGACGAGAGGTGCCAAGTCACTCAGAGCTGTTCAGGTCAATTAAGCTCACTGTTTGAGCTACAGGAAATCTATACCAATGCTCATTACAGCTCAGACTTGAAGACTTATGTGGGTGCGAGCGCGTGTAAAGCCTAAAAATTAACGAGCCACTGCTGCCTCGTTTCTATACATACATGGACAAAAGTGTTGGGACACATGGGGAAGGAAGTAATGAGCTGTTCACTCTTATTTGAGAATGTTTTCAAGCGTTTCTGTGGGATTTTTATTTTTGGTCCAGTCCACCTGCAAAAACATTTCAGATTACATTCCAAAGGTGGAGGTAAAGTTCTTCTACACCAAAACTTCATCCAAGCATGCCTCTAAGGATCTTGCTTTATGCTCCGTCCTCAACCCACTAGGGACCGAATTCTCCTAAATGTCTTCAATCAATTCCCTGATTAATTTATTAATTGACTAATTAAGTGGTGTGCTCGCAGTGCGGTGTGGCATTGCCATAGAGACAAAAGGTGGGCTAGCAACCACTTGGCTAGGTTACACGTAGCAGGAAAGCTAACGTCCGTACAAACTTTCTTATTTTCTGACATTTTTCTCCATCCTATAAATTATAAATTAAGTTATTCTAATTCTTAGAGATGGGCGAGTCTGTCTGATATTGGCCTTATTTTAAGGTATCGGGTACTCATGGCTAATACTGGCCAGCGATACTTCACGGAAAAACAAGCCCTTCTAAGTTTTTGCCGTTATACTGTAGCATTTTGACACAATGGCGAATCACAATTCACAATTTCTTGTAATTTTGCGAAATTGTAATACCTCAAAAGTACTAGCGTTATCGGTACTTGGTATCGGTGAGTACTCAAAAGAGTGGATACTCGTACTGGTATCGGTCTGAAAAATGGTATTGAACACATCTAATTATCATGATTATGATTATTATTGTTGTTGTTTATGTCACATATTGTATTAAAGTTGTGATCATCAGAATCACAATACGTTTTATTTATATTCTTTACTATTTGCGTAAGTACTTTAATTCTAAGGCCATCATGCCATGGTAAGGACACAATTATTTGTTTATTGATTTACATTAGATTCATTTCACACAATATATTACTTTAGTTAAGATCACTTCAAAAGTATTTTTTTTCTGAACAACATTGTTTTGAAATGTGCTCTCAAAAATCACATTATTTTTCATTATTATCCTTTTCACAATTACCTTATTTGCACATTTGCTCCCCAAAACGTATAAAAACATTCTATTTGAAATATTCCCATGGTCCCCAAAACGTTTTTTATTGGGGAGGGGGGGGGGGTAATGCTAGAGCATACAGAAGGCTTTGATGCAGCCTCTGACCTGAAGAACACACTTAAAGCAATGGTAGTTATTACAAAAAACGACTAGCAGGTGGCAGTACAGTAGAAGAGATCAACCAGGGCTATGTTGAAAGAAAAAAACTGCTATTTTCCCCAGTGTTTTAAACAGATTTTTGAATAAAGATGAAACTTAGCTATATTCTAATGCTAATATTCTGTGGGCCTTGCAAAATCAATCAAAATCCAGTAAAACACCTGGGAGCGAAGGGGGTTGCTTCAGTGAAAATGGCTGGGAGTGAATGAGTTAAGTCACGTCTCTGTAATAAAAAGCTGGACGTAACACAAACATCACCAGCGTGTGTTCCATTACCCTTTGTTCATATAATGTCAGAGCCATCAGCAGGCATATGGAAGACATAAAGGGTTAACAACATCCCAGACAGACAGCTACACCTACTTAGCATAAAGAATTAGGGTACAGAGAGAGCGGGGGAGGGGTTGTAGCAATGGGAGGTACATTAGGTGTGTGGTGTGAACGGAAGCAGGATTTACCTCGTTTGCGCACAGAGGTGGCCTTGCCCGTGCACTCCAACTGCTTTAATTGGTGGGAGATTGTGTTTTCTGATCAAAGGGTGCGTACAGAGCGTCGTCGTGAAAGCCACGTCTTAATTACGCTCCAGCTCCCAAACCTGCGCTCAGCCCGCCTGTCCTGCCTGGCTGTCTCATTAACTAAATCGAATAAAGTCTTGGGAGGGACGTGCATTTTGAAATGAAACCGCTTATATCGCTTTCTTGGGAGCGGGGCAGGGACATCTCCACACAGATGAAACCTAGCCTGCTGTACGTTATCAGCCTTGACGTGAAAATTGAATAATTAATCTTGGAAAGCAGTTGAAATTAGCGGAGCATGGCTGCTGCACGGAGAGGACACATTCCCAGTGAGATTAAAATCTCTGTCTCTGGTTTTCATTTCGTCACAGCGGGAGCTAAAATTACACTTCTCACTAAAGAGTGGTACACACGCTCCGGTTAATGGATTTTTAAAATGTGAACGATGTTACATGGCGAGGATAATTACTATTGTGTGTGGTAACAGACTCATAATCATTCCAGCGACAATTGCAAGTTTCCTCCCACAAATCAGATGTCTGTTGTAGTACTAAGACTGACCAGTGAGAGGCAGCATGGTGCCACAGGGCATCAAGACTGCCGGAAGTGCAAAGAAGAACAAAGATTTGTAATCATAAATGCTGCTGTGTGATAATACAATCGAAGGATATAACTTATTATTTTTGATTTGTGGGGTTTAGGGTTAGCTCTGTTGCTACACCAAAGTAGTGGCCAAGACGGGTGACACAACAAGAGTCTCCTTTTAATTACGTCATCCCTGTGCCTAACTCTTCAGGCATGACGAATCAATTTCCATTCAATTCAACTTGTATATGAATGCAACAATGGATTAAGAGTAGGTTGACTGGTAATAATGCTCGGAGAGTAGGCTGCAAGGACGATGTGCTCAAGAGTTGACTTACGTAACGCAGTCACTTCAAACGACATTGTATGAACAATGAATAAAGTAGCATGTTTACATATTACACAAGATTACAATATAATATATTGTGCAACATTTGACATCTTATTCATTCCCAGCCATTTTCACTGAAGCAACCCCCTTCGCTCCGGCTGTTTTACTGGATCTTGACTGATTTTGCAAGGCCCACAAAATATTGTGTTCTATTGCTATAAAAAAAAACTTCCAAAAGAAAGATTAGAGTCTCTTCTTTCATCACGAAAAAAAAAGTATATTTCTATCTGATTCCGTTTTGCAGCAATTAGCATTAAATTACAGCTAAATTTCATAATTATTCACAAATCTGTTTAGAACTGTGCGAAAATTAGCTTTTTTCAACATGGCCTTGGTTGATCTCTTTGGCTCTACTGCCACTTGCTGGCTGCTATTGTAATATCTACCATTTCTTTAACCGTTTCTCTGCAATTGAGAGGCTACATCTAAGCCTTCTGTATGCTCTAGCATTAAAAAATTTTTTAATAAATAAATAAATAAAAAATAAGTAAAAATACGTCTTTGGGACACTTAAAACATTTTATATATTTGGGGAGCAAAATGAGTTAAAAACTAGTTGTACTACCAAATATTTTTTGGCCCGATTATCAGTACGCCTGATTAGAAATAGATCCATTTTATGTTAAAATTCAAAAAATTGGTTGAGTCCAAAATGCCAAACAAAGCATACAGTAATCTATCAACTACCTCCCAAAACTTTTTTGTAGCACTCCCACTGCATCAGTCAAACTAATTTATCTGTTTAATGTCCAGGCTTCCTGTGGAGTGTTTTTCCTGGGTTTTCAATGTCTGCGTCACCTCAATAGCAGTAAATGTCATCATTAAAAATGGCAACAATAAAAGGAAATACGTACAATCAAAGGAGAGACGGAAATTAAGAAGACTAAAATGGCAACGTAAAAGGACGAAGACGGATGGCATCAATATCATCGTCAGTTCTTTCTCTTATTGTTCAGCAAATTGCTCCTTTAACTTACTTTGAAATGTGTCCACTAATATACATCAAAAAGACAAAACTAAATCAAAAGCGATTAAATCAGAAGATGGCTTGGCAGATTTAGTGCGCTCTCGTATTTTACCGCATGCAATTTTAAAACAGCTCGTGAGCAATATGTAATTGCCTGCACCATAAATTTGCAGCCTGGCTCCCTACGCGAGGCCTGGACTGTCCCGTCTTGCAGGGCCAAGGCCTTCCAGCTACACGGGTTTACTCTCCAGTGGAGATTAGCGGGAGCCAAGAACATGAGGCATCTCTTAAACATCCTGGCTGGGGATGGAGGAGGACAATGGAGCGGCTGTGTCAACACACACTCGCACAAACATACACACGCATGCCCCCGTTTTTCCCTTTTCCCATCCGCACCTGAACTCATAACTCGGAGGTTGAACGCCACTCGGTCAGCCGAAAAGTGTCGTGACCTGTCAAGCTTTTAATCAAATCAATTCACAACTTGTGACAAAGTCATTTAGTTTGACGTTGCGCCTTTTTGTCATTTAAAGACACACTGTGTCTATTGTGTATTTTGGATGATTACTTCCAGGCTTTGGTGGACCACAAAAAAATGACAGGGCCTTGAATTTGGCGTGTTGTTTTACAGTGGCAACTAACCTCACCCATTCATCCCATCACTCATTTTCTATAGTATTTATCCTCATTAGGGTCACAAGTGAGCAGGAGCCTCTCACATCTCAGATGACATGAAATGAATGCCACACTGTAAAAACCCAACTTTTTTTTTTTTTTTTTTGCCCTTATGGTGTCATTTAAAAATATCAATTACTGAGATGTATGCCAACAATGTTAGCACAACATAGCAAACAAAACAATTTGCGGAGTTGTTTTTTTTTGGGGGGGGGGGGTCAATACAAAGGTCAACAGTTCTGTTAACTCATGCGTTGGAACTGGAAGGTGGTGCTTTTTTTTTGGTTAGCAAAGGAATTGGCAATGTGTGAACAATAGCATCTATGAACTGAGGCAAGTAGAGTTACTACCTGTTTTTGTTTGTTTGTTTGTTTGTAAGAGGAAGCGTCTATTTGAGGGAGGCGCTTATTTGTTCAAGCACTTTTTGAGAAAATGCAAACAAAAAAATACATATGTATATTGGGACACTTGGAACAAATTTAAAAAATGCTTTGGTTGAGTGCAGTGATGCGGGAAATTACCCAATTTCACTTAATTGGTCCCAAAAAATATCATTTGTTAACTATATGGATGAATGGTTTGTCATATGTACAGCTTTTTGACAGATATCTTCCTCCATAAGCATTTTGACATAAAATATGTGCCTTGGCTCAATGAAAGTTGGGAAATACTGGATTAGAGGGCCATACGATTAGGTCACTTTAAAATTAGTATGTTATGCATGAGCCATCCCAAAAACCGCAAAGAGTCTTTAGGGGTGCTGTTGTATGGTTCAATTCACTCAGAGGGAATTAAATCATGTCTGTGTTTGACACTGGCTAAGTGAGCATCATCGGCTGCCAGTTTGACTCACTCACTGAGGGCATCCCGTTTCCCGAAATTCGTCCAACAGAAATGCGCGAGCTGAACGGGAAGGCATGCGGATCTGCTTTCAGACACAAATATGAGACTATTGTGAACAAGACGTCGAGGACGAGCTGAGTGATGGCAGAAAGACGGCCGGCATGTGGGCGGGGCTTGAGTGTGCGACGGATGGACGTGGACATGAAGCCATGAGAACACAGGGGGTTTGTGCGCAGGAATGTCGTTCAGAGAATTCCGTCTGAGGTCTGTCTGCTGGGGCTTTGTCAAAGTGTCCTGCTGTTAGTCTGGCTAGGAGTAGAATAGCACAATTAGCACGCCTTCTTTACCTTCCAGAGGTGGGAAGTAACAAAGTACAAACAGTATATGTGCTTAGCTAAATTTTTATCTAATGACGTTTTAATTTTTCTCCCTACTTTTGAATTTTTTAATTTATTTTAAATAAGATTGTTACTTTGTTCAACCTCTAATGACAACACAAAATAAACAATGACGTAAATAGAGAGAAGTAAAATCAACCCTGGTTGAGATCTTAATCGAATGTGATCTTAGGGACTTGTTGAAACAACATGGAGGAACGTGAACACGAAGTATTAGCAGATTTTGAGAGGCCTCATCTAACAGAATTGTTAGCTTCAAGAATGATTCGTGGCCATTATGATGTGTATTATGCCAGCCTAAAAACTCCAACAACCATATAAGCAAGGTGTTTTTTTTTTTTTTTTTTCATCATTAGCTAACTTAGCATTTTATGTTACTTAGCTCCCAACATGAAAAAAAAGTATGGCAAGACGTTTTAATAGCATACAAGTTGAGCCGATGCTAGCTAGCTCTTGCTAGTATGTCATTTGTTTTCTTTTTCTTAGAATAAGCAAGTAAAAAAGAGAAACTATTAGACTAATAGTGGGCAAGAGAAGTTCTTTTTTCCATTGCGTATCAAGCTCACAACATTAACAAAACTATGGGTAACCGTTTTGATAGCATAAATGTTGAGCCAATGCTAGCTAGCTCTAGCTAGCATGAGATTTGTTTTTGTTTTCTTAGTACAAGCAAGTAAAAAAAAGAAACTATTAGTGTGCAGAGAAGTTCTTTTTTTCCATTGTGTATCAAAACAGGTAAAAAGAATCTAATTTTATTATCTGTACTTCTACCTAAGTAAGAGGTTGAGTATGTTTACCACCTCTGACCTCCATGTGCGGCACATACAACCCCACCCTCACCGATATTTATCATAACTGGATCATGGGGGGTGGCTGGCGGACTATTGTGCTCTGTTTTGGCTTCCTCTGGATCAAATCCTCAGCACAAAGTGGACTGGGGAAGGGGACCGGGGGGGGGGGGGGGAGCCAGCAGGCCCCTGTGGGCTGTGTGGGGGGACGTGGAGCTTGTGAATAGGCCTAGGGCACGAGGGGCCCTTGGTGATGTGATGCCATGAAATACAACAAGCCAGAGTTCACTCGACCCCCCTCAAGCTGGTGCAGGTTGGTCTTTTAGAAGGTTCTCGGGATTGAATGTTTGAGCGTGAGCGTGTGTGTTGATGTGTGAGTGTGTCGCAGGGTTAGTAGGGTAAGGGGTATGTTTTTGACGAACGAGGCCTAGCCTTATTGATTTGAATCAAGGGTGCTTTATGCAAAGACACCCTTGGAATGCAGAACAGAGGAATGCAAAACATCAAACCCCAGTTGTATGACACATGTCCAATACCTCCCCCCATTCCCT
Organism: Vanacampus margaritifer; assembly: GCF_051991255.1. NCBI lineage: Eukaryota > Metazoa > Chordata > Actinopteri > Syngnathiformes > Syngnathidae > Vanacampus > Vanacampus margaritifer. The sequence goes on along the minus strand of NC_135434.1, from coordinate 9,956,085 downwards.
ACTGGCAACACATCAAGCCAATTGTGTTGTTGCACAGGCACGCATCGGATTGGAGGTTCACGAGTGTTGCGGCAGCTGGGGAGTGTAGGTGGGGACAGACTTTAGCATGAAGGGAACAAACATCGGATTAAAAAAAAGTAATGCTGGTGAGCTGAGCAGGCAGCTTCTTATTGTTGGGGTGGATTAGTGTATCACATGCGCGGTAGAAGTGACATCGATGGTTGGACAAAAAGTGGCATAAAAGCAATATATGGATGCAAAGTCAGCAACTGCTTAAGCATTCTAAATTCCAGTATAGCAGCCCGAAATATACCACCTCCCTTGATTAATACCCACACAGGCTGTTCTACAGACTCAGACATTTACACCGTTCAGAAAATCCCCAAAGTATAAAGAGGACTAATTCAGGATATGTACACCAAAGGGTGCAAAGTGAACTAGCAATGAATACACCACAACAGCAAACCAAGAATATACATTAATACCACGGTATATAATGGACCCCTGTGGGATTTAACACAAAAGTCAAATAAAAAGTAAAACACAGTTGTCCCATTTGTGACTAATTACAATAACAAAGTCCTACTTATCATGTGTTAACACTTTTGAAAGCCTGATTTATGATTGCAATGCCATTTGATATAATTCCTTGTTTTTAGATTAATCAATTCAATGCTTTGACAGACTTTTTAGAGATCTGAAAGAATCCTGGAAAATGTTAAAGGCCCAAGGTAAAAGGTGGACTAGCTCAGAATATACCCCAAGGTCAAAGGTGCTACCAGTCCAGAAAATGAATAACTTAATCACAGAGTATACAGTGCAGTACTCCACCACGGAATGAAATGAGGGTGTATACTGTATCGTGAACTACACCAGAATAAACGTTTAGCTGAACCATGTGTGACACCACAAGGCTATTAATCTGACTAGCCTAGAATTTAAAACTAGGTAAAAGGTGTTCTCACCAAGTATACACCCAAGGTCTAAAATAAACCATCTCAGAATATACCCAAACCCCATGGTTGATTTGGACCAACCCATAATATACCTTTTGGGTATAAACACTGGAAGAATAAATTCAAAGGTATGACTGCCCAAAATATAATTTTACTGCAGCGTATTAAGAAAGCACTCCAGAATATACCATAATGGTATAGTATTGACTAGGCCAGAATTTACCACAAGGTAAAATGTGGACTAGTCCAAAATATTACTTCAAGGACTAAACAGGAAGTAAACTAGCTCAGAAGTGACCCAAAACCCTTGATAGAAATCAAACAATCCGAGGACCTCAAAATATCTTCTAAAATGGTATATTATCCGAAACATCCCATAATATGTATATAAGTACAGCACTCCAGAATATACCATAATGGTATAGTATTGACTAAGCCAGAATTTACCACAAGGTAAAATGTGGACTAGTCCCAAATATTACTTCAAGGACTAAACAGGACGTGAACTAGCTCAGAAATGACCCAAAGCACTTGATAGAAATCAAACAATCCGAGGACCTCAAAATATCTTCTAAAATGGTATATTATCCGAAACATCCCATAATATGTATATAAGTACAGAATATACCAATGGGTAGAAAGACCCATATTTCAAGAGGGCTTGGTCACTCCGAGGTTGGCCAGAACATGTTACGTTACGAGCCAAACCTTTAATCCAGGTGACTATTGTATGCGTAAGCTTTGTTGTCCCGGGTGCGTACGTGGCCGCATGTGGCGAGGAGAGAAGGAGGCCGGTGTGTAATCCCTGTCATTAGTGGGTTTTAACAGGATTTGCTACAGCTACAATAATGGACACTCTAGCTGCCTCCACCGTTGGAGAACGCGCCAACGGCAACCATACTTGCGCTCCCTCGCCTCAGATTGTTGCCGTTGCCATAGCGAGGGGCCAAGGGAGCGCCGGGAATGGCGACTATGCCGCCCGCGTGTGCACAGAGCTCAAGTATGCCGGCCCAGCTGGGCTATACACTAACGTACATGCCGTGCCTCATTCTATGTAGACGGCCTTCATTGGCGTGCGCGTCCTCTCGTGTCCTCCAGCCATCCAGCTAAAAAAAGAACGTTTATACAAGGCTGATATTATGTCGCAAACGGTAACATGGCCACTTCTAATTAAGACCAAGCTGTGCCTTTTCATTATGAAGGTGAAAATTTGAAACCTGCAAGTGATTATTACATCAGCGTTACTGTGGCTCAATTATTCAGGGACACATGTGCCCTTCCAACCACTATAAAGTTGACACATAAAGAAAAGTTTACTTGGTCTAGTAAACTGAGTAGAAGTAAAAATAAAAAATTTAAAAAAGGCCTAACTCCAATATCATTCTATACTCCATTTAATCCGGAAAAGTACAATTTGTCCAAATGACACTGAACAGTACGTACACACACGCGAGTGTTTATATACCCCTTTAGTAAACAGACTCTCCTCCTGGTTCAACTTTGTCTTTTGTGCACACTCTTATTGTGCATGAAGGATTCTAACCATCACAAGTGGTCCATACAGAGTTTCAACAACACACACACCACAAGAAAACTCATTTTAAAAAAAGAAGGAAAGGAAGGGAAAAAACTATGGCTGCCGCGAGGTAAATGGATTACAATCAGATTGGTTGATTTAAAAGTGGATGGCCACAACTGCATGCGCCACAAAGATGCTAACACACACGCATACGAGTGCGCATCCAGCAAAGTAAATGATAAATCTCCTGCAGCTCCGTGATGAATTGCCTCTGGATGTCATGCAGCGTGTACCTTGAACATGAAATATGGAGCGCCGGGGAGAGGAATCTTGCATCAAGAGCAGTTTACTGCTGAATTACGGTGCACTGCTAAAGCACCTGTGACAGCGCGCATACACTCACCAGCCACAACATTAGGCACGCCAGCACGGTCTCATCACATCGGCGGACGTCACGCGTTGCGATCGTGCTCTGTTTTAATTTACGCTCAGTAGACAGTGTGGGTGTACCTAATGTTGTGGCCAGTGATTGTACGGTATAATTACACACAATGAACCCCTGTTTATCATGCATGTACCATTAACTCATTCACTCCCAGACATTTTCACTGAAGCAGCCCCCTTTGCTCCGGGCTGTTTTACTTGATTTTGACAGATTTTGCAAGGCCCAAAGAATATACAGTTCTATTGTTATAAAAACAGGGAACCTACCAAAAGAAAAATTCGAGTCTCTTCTTTCATCAGAAAAAGTATATAAAGTATATTTCTATCTGTTTCCGTTTTGCAGCAATTAGCATTAGAAGATAGCTAAATTTCATCATTATTCACAAATCTGTTTAAAACAGTGGGGCAGCATTACCCTGGTTGATCTCTTATACTCTGCAGCCACCTGCTGGTCGTTTTTGTAATAACTACCATTCTTCAAGCGTCTTTCATTTCAGAGGCTGCATCAAAGCCTTCTGTATCCTCTAGCATAAAAAAAACATGAACCACGTAATATTTAAAATAGAACGTATTTGTACCTTTTTTTGGGAGCAAATGAGTTAAGAGGCGTGGCCTGTCGGGGTGGCATGTGATGTCGGCGTGTGAGTGTGAGCTGTGGTCAACAGCAGCTCCTGTGTGAGTGTGCTAATCGTGTTATGTGTTTAACTCTCCTGCATCACAATTAACGACTGAAAAGAGCATTGGCGACTGTGGCTCTCCTTTCCCAGAAGTGAGGGCATTACCGTAAATAAATATACTGTAAAATGTATTTTTTTTTAATGATTTCTATAATGTGATGTGAGAAATATGTTTTCACAATTTGTAACGGTTTCCATTGGTATTAAAAGTATTGCTTGGCTTTTAAAGCAGGATGCATCCATTTTCTATATTCTTTATCCTCACTAGACTGGAGGCAAATAAAGGCTGAAGGAAAAAGTCCAAATCCCATCAGGCTTTTTTTTTCAAAGACTGTGTCAAGAACAAGCTCGCAAGCCTTGCATGTCATCTGACTCGACTTCTTCCTTTCTACCGCTGACTAGGATTCAGAATATTAAGGCTATAAATGATTCCTGACTTGAATTTGTAATGGCGATTTAAAAGCTGATGGGGCTAATGGCATTTTGGACATATTGGTGAAAATGATATGAGCTACTCAACAGGAGCTTAGTAGCATGCACGAATTCAAGCGCACGAGACCGCGAGCCAAGTGAACAGAGTATTCGTTCTCCTCAAATCAACACATTTCATTCAAACCCACAACACCCAATTTATTGATATCAGTCAGCTCATCTGTTGCTCAGTTTGGCTAGAGACTCTTTCCCTTTATGCATAAGCCACTTTGTCTATTTACAATTTCATCAGTAGCTAGATCCGTATTAGGGATCTTGTTAATTCATTGCCAGCATCAAAACGAAAGCCAAAGCGATTCAATACAGTGTGCAGCCATTAAAAAAAAAAAAAAACAGCCTGAACTGAATGTGGGGCTTTGGCCGACGTTCACAGAGGCCATCTGCAAGCTGCAGCACGCCAACGTCAGTCATCTGACTGCTTAAAAGTGACTGCACTGCTTTGCTGGCAGAGCCACTTTTAAAATTGATCGTCTCCTTTAACTCCTCATCATTCCATTTTTACCGATATCCTGTTGCAATTCAGTGCATACTATCGTCAAAGATTTACTTATCTGCGCAGGGAATCAATTATGGCAGGTCTCACTCTAATCTCACAAAAGACCTTTCAGTTATTCCAGGGTCACATACTCAAGACTATACGTCTGCTTTGTCTACGTATGCTCAGAGCATTTAAGAACACATCTGTAAAGAATTTTTTTTATCACTTAAGGTGGCCAATCCACATTGCACTTGTTTTTTTCTTAGCAAGGATGACATAGCATAGAAGTGGAAATTAAATTTGGGTTACAGCTGGCCTGGCTGCTCAGTACAATATGGTGACCACATACGGTCTTTAACATTGACTTGTTTATTTACCTATTTTTCACACTTACACGACCATTAACTCATTAACTGCCATTGACGCCTACAGACGTCAAAAATTAATTTTAACGATTTCCATTAGTTTAACATTTTTTTCCACTTTTGTTAAAGGTATGAAAACCTAGGGGAAAAAAATATTGCACATTTAGACCAGATATCAAATTTGTTATTAATCGTGAGTTAACTAGTGAAGTAATGCGATTAATTACAATTTAAAAAAAAATAATCACCTGACGCCCCTAATTTTTTATAATCTTTTCTTTTCTTTTTTTAATCGTGAGTTAACTAGTAAAGTCATGCGATTAATTATAATTAAAACATTTAATCACCTGATGCCTCAAATTTTTAATAATCTTTTCTTAAAAAAAAAAAAAAGATTTAAAAAAGAAAAAAATTATTACAAATTAAGGGTGTCAGGCGATTAAAATTTGTCATCGTAATTAATTGCATGACTACGCTAGTTAACTCTTTATATCTCTTCTGAAAATATTTTTTTGTTTTCATACTCTTGTTAACAAAATTGGAAAAAATGTTAAACTAATAGATATAGTTCAAATGAATTTTTGACGTCTATAGCCATCAATGGCAGTGAATGAGTTAAGAATGGCCTTGAAACACCGCCTGTACGGTTCGCAAAGATTTCCGGGTGCCCACAATTCAACAAATCGCTCCAACTGCTCTACTGTCTATTCATACAGCACGCAGAAGACAAACCCTTTCTCGGTCCATTTGACAACTGGTCAGTGTATTAAAATGGGCAACACACACATACAAACACACCCTCTAACATGTGCACGCACGCCAACAGACACACCCCTCAAATAAACCCTCTGTGTCCCATTTCCCTCCCCCTTGTGCCCCTAAAACTGCTGGCTGCCACCCCATGCGGAGCAGGTGGGCGACAGTCGCACCAAAGTCCCTGGCGCCCTTCCCCTCACACACACACACACACAGTTGTCCCTAATGACCACACAGATATGTTCAAAAGCAGCAGTCTCCTCCAGCCACTTAATTTGACATGCTTAGGAGCAAAACAAAGAACACCCCTTCCATTGTGTCTTTTCACCCAGTCAGGCTTGAACTCAATTACCCAAAGGGGGGCTCAGATCAAGCCGATAAGAATCGCAGAGACCTTTTTACGCTCCGCCTTGATATCAGCAAGCGTATTTGAAATTTCATATGGTAATAATGGCACACTTGCTGCTCCTCTAATTGCTCATTGTGTCATGAGGTGGAGCAAGATTTCTTAAATGGTAACAACAAGAGCGGTGAAGAAAATCAATGAGAGGGTACTGTGTGCGGCTCCTGCGGTGCCACTGAGCTGTATTTGTATGGGAATAAAAGCCCTTCAGGTGAGGGGCATTGACAGGCAAAGAAGCAAAAAGTGTGTGACATTTGTGAGTCGCCAGGAAAGACAAACTTCTTTATCGTGTTTTTGTGTGTCTTTTGGGTGGGAGGTTAAGATAAAAGGCGATTAGCTGGCAGCTAGCTCAAAACAGGAAACTTCGAGACCACCTCCCAAGGCCAACCAGAAATACTGGATAGTGGGATTTCCTCTGTTCCCCCTATATAGAGTTTTTTTGTTGTGGGGGGTTAAGATCAGAGGAAGTGTCAATTTTTTTGTCAACTGTTTGAGATTAACGGCTATACGAATAAAATTGACCTGACTTCAACATGTCACCCTATAATAATTAATGTTCCACTCCAGCCCTGCAGAGGGCAGTAACTGCAAAATGGCTGACCATTGTCAAGAAGTTAAGGGGCGTGGAGAAGGCAAACTTTTATTTCAAACCGCTTCTTGAAGTTACAAAAAGTTGTTATGTAGCGCTTGTTAGCCTACATTTTGTGTCAAATGGGCCGTTATCATGAATTTAACTCTTTTACTGCCACACGTTATCCAAAAAACAACCTTGACAGTGCCAGCTGATCTCGAGCATTTTAACTGTACTTGGACTACACGAACATGCTGGGTGCCAAATGAAAGATTACGTTGCATTCTTTCATTAGAAAAAAAAGTCTGTTTCTACCTTATTCCGTTCTTTATTAGTCGCCATTTGAAAATAGGTAATTTGTGTGACATTGAGCAAAAATTAAAAACATAAGGAGAAAAGAAGCTTTTTGTGAAAAGATACATTTTCTGCACAACAGTGACTTTGACACTAATATTTTTTGCCTAGTGACACTCTGTGAATTAGATTTAACGTGACAAAGGCTTTGATCATTCACGTCATCCTTGAAAACGTTCTATTACATCATATCCGTTAAGTTTCACTGCAATTGCGTACACCGGCAGCACATTAAAAAGAGATGCAATGCTGCCATCTGCTGGCCATAATTAGTGGCTGTTCATTGAATAGGCAGAGCTGCGCAACAACTTCCACTGCCCATTGAAAAAAAAAAAACCCCGTAGTAAACGTCAATTAACGTTTTTGCCGGCATTTATTTGGATTTTAGTAAACGGCAATTAACGTTTTTGGCGGCATTCATTTGGATTTTAGCAAACGTCATTAAACGTTTTTGGCGGTAAAAGAGTTTAAGGTAACATTATGGGAAATTGACTTCTGAATCGCTTATACTCAAATACAGTGGTGCCTACGAGCAACATTTGAGACGATGCACTTCAGACCCCCACCGCTAGTTGGCAGTAGCACACCTCACAACATCTAGCTGCCATCAATTCATCAATTCACATTGGTTTCCTTGCAGTGGGAAGATAATAACATTGATGAATAATTGGTGGCAATAAGGTGGTTTGCAAACTTGAATATGTTTTTAAACAGTATAATAATACTGTTGAGTGCATTTTTTTCATGAAAAAACAAGTTTAGAAAATTTAATGTGCGTATTTTTCAGGGGACAAATCTGTTGTGAACACACTCGTAAACCTATTTTTCATTATGCAAAAAAAAAAAGGAAAAAAAGATACCCTCCTGCCAGGCACAAAGACAGGAGGTAATAAAAAGTGTAGAGCTTTTTTCTGCGATGTATCCCTTGTGATTCATAAAGCCATAGATATCTCCCACTACTAGATTGATAAGCCACCTGCCGAGCCATCAGCGTCAAGCTCGCAACAATCACTGAGAATCATTGTGGCCGCAACAACATTTGTTCGCTTACCTGGCAGCGATGAATAAGGTCTTGTTCATGATCATGATGAGCTGGATGTCCAGTTTGTGCCGCTGCGTGTTGTTCCTGCCGGGCTTGTGGCCCACAAAGGCCGGGTACTGCTTTGTGTCTGCGGGGGGGGGGGGAACACAGCTCAAAACACTTTGACGACATGATTGCCCAAGTTTCTGTTAGTCGTACGTCGGGATTTGGATCAAATGTCAACACATCTGCTGCCTGAGCGCTTGCTGCGGCCTTAAATTATACGGTAAAAAAAAAAATGCACGGCACTGTAGCATGAAATTGTTCTGTTGTTAGTGGCCGAGGATGAAAGCGCTTGTTTGGCTAAACAGAAGCAGGTCAATGTCAGGCTACTCTTAGTGGGAGAGACACTTTGAGCATTTCTCTGTGGACACTCGCTTTGTTTATAAAACGAGAGGAAAAAAACGGATTGGGCTTTTTCATATGCATTGCACACACAAATGTGGCTTCAAATCATTTTTATATATGTTTTAAACCTTCACAATGTATTTAAAATAGATCAACGTGATTGAAGTGTGAATTCAAGAACTGTAGGACATAACATTTAGCGTAGCCAGAGAAAACCCACACAAGCATCGGGGACAACATGTAAATTCCATGCAGCAAGTCGAGAATCAAACCCAGAACCTCTTGACTGTGAGCCAGACGTGCCAATAATCAAGAATAAATGTGCTTAAAAGGACTTGTAATCAAGGCTATTTTAGTTAACAAAAACTAATGAAAAAACTAAAAAAACATTAAAAAAAATAATTTTTTGCTAACAAAATAAAATACAAACAAAAAACTAACTGAAACTACATTTTATATATATTATAGCGAAAAGGTCCTTTGTTTTAGTCTTTGGTAATTAATTTAATACATGAGCTTAAATGTGATTTATTTCAAAATTAACCAAAATAAAGATGTTTGAAAGTGTGTCACACTGAAGTGATGTTTTCATTTTTATAATAAGGGGTTAAATACTGTGCACAAGTTATACACATTAGAATGAATTAATTAATTTGGAAAAAAAAAAAAGAAAACTAATACTGAAACTAAAACTAAACTAAATCACCCTAACCACCCTGAAAACCAATTAAAACTAACAAAATGTAAATAACAAAACTCAAAACGAAATAAAAACTAACTAAAATGAAAATTCCAAAACTATAATAACCCTGCTTGTAATGGGGTGACATTCAACCAAAGGAAGAAATAAATGTACAGCATCCAACTCACAGTTGCCGTGAGAGATGCTTATAGGCTCGCTGTCTTCGGGGAAGCCCGCTCCAGCTATGTGCAGTAGCGTGAAGTAGAGGAGGATGACCTCTGACCTCATGGTCGCTCCACTCTGCTGCCTCTGCTGGTCCTCTGGTGCAGATGTACCTCAGCCTGCAGGAACAAGAACGAGATTACGTTGAGGAAGTGGATGGAGGAGGCAGCGTGGCTAAAAACAAGATTTACGGAATCGAAAAATGCGAGAGTAGATGTATGAATCTTCAGTGACTCATGAACCATATTGCAAATGAACGAGTCATAAATGGATTAGCAAGGTCATGGATTGATGTCAGGCAGAGAGGATCCTTCTCGAAGCGCCACGGCAGATTAACCTGCCCTCAAGTCGGATCGAGATCCGCACGTGCAAAAGTGCATCCTCTCCTACTTATGTGTCATCCGGCAAACGCGCTTCCCTCTTTCCAACAAGTTCATTCATCACACTACAGTTGAATACACAGCATTGCCACAGGTACCTTGAAAAAGTAACTTTATTGATTACTTGTTTTAAAAAGTAACTTACTGTAGTTACTTATCTGGTTACATTACTGGTTGCATTACTATTACTATTGGTTACATTAAGCAGATATCTATAGTGATACCTGGTTTTGATTCTTAATTGGAATTGTGTTTTTAACATAGACATTCAGGAATAAAGTTTGTTTGTTTTATTAAAATTACATAAAGACAACCTTTTTGACTTAACATAATTATTTATATATATATTTTTTTAAGTGAGTCTTTTCTGGATTTTACTTAACATAAAAAAATACGTAACATAAAAAAAGTGAAAATTATGTTGAAAGTTTCAGACATTAAAAATGTAAACAAACGCAAACAAACCCATTTGTATTATTTAGAGTCAACCTTGAACATTTCTTGACAATAATATATTCTATGTGACCTCACTAGTCTAAACATGACATTCTGATTAATATTACACTTGTGGAATATGAGTCATGAAGCAAAATCCAGCCGTTTTTATCCATCTCAGGGGGCGGCCATTTTGCCACTTGCTGTCGACTGAAGATGACATCACAGTTGATCAGGGCTCAGGCAGCGACCAATCACAGCTCACTTGTTTTCTGAAGCTGAGCTGTGATTGGTTGTTAACTGAGACCTGAGCAACTTGTCATGCCATTTTCACTCGACAGCAAGTGCCAAAATGGCCGCCTTCTGATATTGATAAAAATGGCTGGATTTTGCTACTTAACTCATATTCCACTAATGCAATATTAACCAGAATACCATCTTTAGACTGGTGGTGCTACATAGAACATATTGTTGTCAAGAATTTTTAATTTTACTTTAACTCTCAATATGGATAATGAAAACACACTTATTGCCTCCAAGTGCATTATTGACAGATAGTTTGTTTGTTGACAAGAAAATTATTTTTTAGAACAGAACTGAACAACAAAAATATGCTGCAGCGTTGTCGCATTTCCTGAATTATCTGAGATGTTTTACCTGATTACATAAACACTATGTCCTCAACAAGCTCATTCCCTAATGCAATTTCATATGTAATGCATATCTGTACGCTCCTAGACATGCCACGCCGACTCCTCCCGTCGTTTATGGCAACAGATTACAGCCATAAATCAAACGCGACAATTATTGCGTTAGCAATCTAATCAAGAAGCAAGCGTTTCATTTGCATCACGCTCTTCCAGACATTGCTGGGAATGCAGAGGATGCTTCTGGGATGAGGAATTGAATAAAACAGTCCGTTTGAATTTACTTCACAAGTTGTTTATTCCAACACGTATTATCCTTCACTAAAGGCAGGAAGAAGAGAGGGAAAGAGAGAGACGCTGGGGATTACTTCTACTTTGCAATGTCTCTCTCTCTCTCTCTCTCTCTCTCTCTCTCTCTCTCTCTTTCCCTGCCTTCATGCTCCTGTGAATCTCATTGTGGAGAGGAATGAAAACACTATTCACACAGAGGATCACTTTCACACTGAGGAGAATGGCAAAGCATTGGAAAACCTGGAGACCAGCTTCATCTCCTTTGCTCCTGCTCCTCTTCCTCTCACACCAACTAAACAGTAAAGTAATCTGGTTCCCCCTTGGATTTTTCATATATCATAGAGCTGCATTTATATCTGATTTACCGGGAGAGCACTGAGGAATGAATATAAAAGCCGTACAGGTACAAGAATAAAGTTGTAACATTGACTTTAAAAAGTTATGAGAATGGAATATTAGCAGAAAAATGATGACGTTATATGAATTTGTTCTCAAGATATACACACTTATTTCTTGCGTAAGTGAGGTTTTTTTTTTCACATAAAATACATTTTTATTCAATTACTGTAAAAAGTAGTATAGTTGTAAAATGACAACAATATCATGCATGGTATAACCAAAAAAGTTGTTGCCAAAAAAGTGGTAATCGAATTTATTTTCTCGTAATATTGCGATTTTTTTCTCTCTGAAAAATTTGCATTTTTTTATTTATTTTGGGTATTTTAAATAGTTACTTGTGATGTCATGAATTTTTTTTCTCATACATTTTTTTTCTTTCGCGAGAGCTCAGTATTGTTAATTCGGTAATTTGTCATCATCATTGCTCTTCTTTTTTTTTTAACGTTTTTATTTTGTATGTGCGTGTTTATGTGTGTTCTCTTAAAATTTGGACTTGGCATAATAACATGATTCAAGAAGATCTCCAAACTATGATTACTTGTGATGACATAAAATTTGGACATGACAAAAAGATCTCCAAACTTCTACAAAAGGTCCAAAAGTTTTTTTCCCCCTCTCTTTATTGAATGAACTTTGACCTGTAAACTCTGACATAACTGACTGAATGATGAGTGGCAAGTGGCACAGTATTGCCAGACAGCTGGCGCATCTCCCTCTGTGATATACTGTAAATAATAGTACTGGTATTTCCAGATGGGATCTTGATCACTGCAAAATAAAGGTGCAACTGCGAAATCTGTTTCTTCCATATGTTATTGACTTTGACGTAACAGCAATGCCAGGAGATTAATCAGCATTCATCTTCCATCTGCACCGATGGGATGTGTTGGATTCCCCAAAAAAAAAAAAAAAAAAAAAAAAGACTGTGATGCACTAAATGGCTTCAAGTGAAACTCAAAGGCCGCTTTCATCACCGCATGAGTAATAGCGAGGCCCACACTGGCTCTTCTGGAGGAGAAATTGCTTCCTTGTGTGCTTAAATCTTGGGTCTGAAAAGCTACTGTAGCGCACACCCTCAGAACATCAGGACTCAAGGACTGCACGTGTGGCAGTAAATTACCTAAACGCCACAGGTGGAAGTAGAAGATTTCCTTTATCCATATAAAGGAACCAAAAAAGAAGCCCTTCTTTGGGACTTTTTTTTTTTGGCTTTAAAAGCACACTACCACATTCAACCGCAGCTACTATAACTAAGTAGGTGGCCTTCTGAGAGCAAATGCGTATGAACGAGAAAACAAGTGTGTGAGTGTAGGGAGTGTTAATCAAGATAATTGCTGACAGGAGGCCGCCAACAGGTAGTAAAAACCCTAGAATCAATCTTGGACAAAGTCTCATGAGCTTTCCACGGAATAACTACATCACATGCGTGTACATCCCAAAATGAGCAGCCCCGTGGGGGCAACCAAAACAAACGAGCACCCGGGCTTTGACAGTGAACACATTACGAAGCCTGATGATGTTTTGGTTGCTAATGCGCTAATGTGGAGATGTTTGCTGATGAGTGCTAAGGCTGCAAACATTTGTCAAGGTCGGCCGTTATAATTGGGAAAAGGAAGGAAATACCATCACACGTTTAGGTAATAGTCGAGCAAATGGAGAGAATGTGAAATACATTGCACACGAACATTCTATTGGAAGTATTTAGAAAGAAAAAAAGCTATACATTTAGACTTTATGGCTACAAATTATTTTCCTCTTTTTTTTTTTAGTACTTGAGAGAGTTAGCTAGAGCACTGTAGCACATCTGTCAATAACTACTTTTTTTTTATTTTTGACTCCTTTGATCATCCTTTTGTTAGCTATCTCTATCCTGGTTTATAGAAAATGGTTTAAGATGAGAGGGTCATACCATTTTTTTAAGTATTTCAGTTTGTTTGATCATCCTTTTGTTAGCTAGCTACATCCTGGTTTATGGAAAATGGTTTAATATGAGAGGGTCATACCATTTTTTTAAGTGTTTCAGTTTGTTTGATCATCCTTTTGTTAGCTAGCTCTATCCTGGTTTATGGAAAATGGTTTAATACGAGAGGGTCATACCATTTTTTTTAAAGTATTTCAGTTTGTTTGATCATCCTTTTGTTAGCTAGCTACATCCTGGTTCATGGAAAATGATGTAAGATGACAGGACCATACCTTTTCTTATTCTATGTAGGTGGGAAGAGTACTATCATAACTAAACCAGTTAAAAAAAAAAAAAAATCATTCCTCTAACAAAAGTGAAAATTTTGTGAACCGCCATTTTGTTGTTAGTTTTTCTTTGTACATTTGCTAGTTAGCTAGCACAGACACAAGGAAATAGGACTATACCATTTTTCATTCTCGGTGCGGGGGTTCTTTTGTGACACTACCAGCAACATTTTTTTTTCAATCTTCTAATAAAAGGTGTTTTCTTGTTTATTCTTGTGTGTTTGTCTGTTTTGTTTCTATTTGTTAGCACCCTATTTATAGCGAATGACACCAGAAGGCGAAGACGCGACCATACCATTTTTGGCACAGTATCAAACGTGACACTCCAACTAACAAACCAACAAACTGAAAAAGCTTTTCTACTCTTAATAGTGAAAAATCTGACACAAGACTTCTTATGACAGGGCGCACATCACTTCCTATGCAAATCTCATTACTATGCATCACTTTCTGTAGATTTAAAGGGGGAAATGGGTTGGATAAGGACATTTTGACTAAAATATTTATGCAAGCATTTTAATCACTGATGACAACAGAGACATGTGAGTATATAAGTGTTTTTTCTCCATCACAGCCAGGCGTATAAGAAGAGGAAGTGTTCCATATTTATAGTTAAGTGGCGGCTTCTCGTAAATGCCGTATGACAGCTTTGATACGAGGGCGGCGTGCCTGTGTTTATATTTGGCAGGCGGGATAACGTGCGCAGATGACAGGAGCGCCACAGGGAGGGGCCGTCTTAGTAGCAATATGGTCGCGAGACATGAATGAAATGTGGGGGCCCAGCTGAGGAAAAGCTACTGTTTGGACAGGTAGAAAAGTTCATTTTTAGGAGAAAAAAAAAAGCACCTTTTGGTATGTAAATAAAAGCATTTGCTCAAGGTGTAAACATTTTCCTTCAGACGTTAACATCCTAAATTCTAATATTTGTTGCATGCAGTTGTGTTAGTGGTTTTTTTCAGTAGTAATTATTAGTCCAATCTGATTTTAACCTTGGTTGTGATGTGATTGTAGTGGTATTAAGAGGTGCATTAAGTCCTCACACAAATGCATGGTCCCTGCATATGCCACCTGCTTGTGAGTGAAAGTGATTTTAGATGACGGGTTGTGCTCATGTTTTTTGCTGTGTGTGTGACATTTTCATGAAGAGCAAAACACTTCATTAAAGTTTGGTTCCTGTATAAAAATAGGACAGGTAACACCTGTACTATCAGGTGTGACATGAGGAGAGAGATGTTGTTTGTATAAAAGTAGGCCTACATTACGCGACTCATTAAGACCGAATCAGAACCAGATTAAAAAAAAAATAAAATAAAAAATAAATAAAATAATAATAATAATAATAATAAAATATAAATTTAAAATAAAAAAATAAAAAATAAAAAATAAAAAATAAAAAATAAAAAATAAAAAATAAATAATAATAATAATAATAATAATAATAATAATAATAATAATAAAATATAAATTTAAAATTAAAATTAAATAAAAAAAAACAGATTTCAAGTTTTGTCAAGTCATGTAGAGCCTCCTTCCGGACATCAAACAAGCGATGCATTCATGACTTGGCTTGAGTTGTTGCGTATAAATAGCCATCACTATCTCTTTCTTTGAGTTATAGGCATAAATAATAAGAAACGCATGTTAATTTTGTGGTGTAAGCATTCTGAGTCGTATTCTTCTTGATTTGTTTGACTGTTGGCAAGCGTTTTGAAATGTACATTACTGACTTCAATCATAAGTCGTAGCTCGTGAGTGCTTACGTAGCTACATTTGACATGCAATAAAAGTAAACAAACTTCAATTGCTACATTTTCTCCCACTTTAGAGTTTCCAGAAGTCTTATATATATACCCTCGGGTTTAGTTTCTCCCAGCTAACTTACAAGCTTCTCATCAGTCATTCGCAAACTTTTTACCAGTCATTTACAGACTGATCACTAGTCAGTTGCAGATTTTTTTTGCTAGTTAATCAGATTGGTTGCCAGTGAATTGCAAACTAGTCACCAATTAATCCTATAGGGTGGTCTCTAATCTCCAATTGGGAGGCAATAGCAGACTGGTTGTTACTCGGTCACAGACAATTCAGCAGTCAACCATATATCGGTTGCCTGTACGTCACAAACTGGTCATCGGTCAATCACGGTCGAGTTGCTGGTCAGTTACAGCAAAGCAGTGATTTTTGTTTTCTGGTTGTCAAACT
The DNA here is from genome assembly GCF_051991255.1 of Vanacampus margaritifer. Classification (NCBI taxonomy): domain Eukaryota; kingdom Metazoa; phylum Chordata; class Actinopteri; order Syngnathiformes; family Syngnathidae; genus Vanacampus; species Vanacampus margaritifer. The sequence continues at coordinate 9,940,139 of NC_135434.1, read as the reverse complement.
GCAGAATACCGCATTTTTTCAGATCTGTCCTTAAGTTTCAATGAATAATAATTGGTCAGCGTGGCTCAGTGGTTAGAGTGATCCCATGCCATTGTGACCACGTTGACATATCCTAGAGCAAGATACTGAAGCCCCAAGCTCCTCCTGATGCTGCGTCATCAATGTAAAGTGCTTTTTGCACTTGCATTTGCCATAATGTATGGATCTTTTTTTTTTTCTTCTTCTTTTTCCCAGGAGAGCTCAGTATTGTTCATTCGATTTGACATCATCATTGAAAAACAAATAAATTAAAAAAAATTAATAAATGTTTTTTTTTATTATTATTTATTTTTAAATATTTATACATATATATACATATACACACATATATATATATATATATTTTTTTTTTTTGTATGTGGGTGAGAATGTGTATGTGCGTGTGCGTGCATGCGTGCGAGTGTGTGTGTATTCATCAGTTCACCTAAAGCCCATTAAAAAAATCCCATACTAATAATATAATATAATAATAAATTGCCAAATGCAGAAACATCAACGTAAGTTATCACGATGTAGTGGCTCTCGCTAACAGACAGAATTAAGTAACCGGAATTAGGTTAAAAAATTCTATATACGTAGACCATGTTTCTATAAATTTTGATATTTGGTTTTTATTTGAGGCAGATATTTTTTCCATTAAAATGTGATTTATGAGGAGGTTAGACCATTGGTCGATATTCAGAGTTTGTTTATTTTTCCAGTTAACAAGAATTGTTTTTTTAGCGATAGTAAGGGCTACAAGTGTAGATTGAAATTGTTTATGTGGTAAGTCAGTTGTTGTTAGGTCACCTAGCAAACACAAGTTTGGAGATAAAGGTAATGTATGGATCTTAATGACATACACCATTTGGTGTGTGTATATACGCTGCCAAAATAATGTTTTCAAGAGCAATCAGACAATCAACCCAATGCACTTTTTTCGCGGTTAAAATTCACCCAAAGCTGTCAACTTACTGATCCGATCGCCCCGACTTGCATGTTAATGTGAATTTTGAATAGGGCCGGAGCAGAAAAAGAAAAGATCAAGCGGAAAAGATTGCATAGAACAGTCGAGACTTTAAGGCACTGATCCACCAACATGGAACACATCCAAGCATCAAGGCTCCCCAACGGAGCCAAGGCTTTTTTTTCACTTGTCAGTCTTGCTTGATGAATCCAAGAGAAGAGACACCGGAAGAGCTTGAACCGAGGCGCCTCTGCATGGACCAAAATCCAAACTACAGTACACTGACACGCATCCTCCCTCAGATTTCTTGCTTCCAACTCAATATCAGTACCAAGATAATCCATCATGGTTTGATTATTAAAAGACAATGAAGTGGGCATGAATGAGGCGCCCCGTCGCTGTCGGGCCATTTATTGAAACAGAGGCCTCTGATGCATGGACGGCTCCCTTTTAAGGGCTGATGGATTGATTGTGGAAGCAAGCCAAAAAAGGCTCAAGGGAAGCACAAGGAACAAGAGATCAGAGGCACAGCGCCAACTTTGCCAAATAGCAGCCTCACAAAAAAGACATTCACAGTGTAGAGATAAGCCGTTGTCTTAATAACGTCGCCTCTGGGATGTTAACGACATTCAGTCTGTGCATGAATCTGTGCGTTTTAATCATTAAACTGATAAACCAGTGGGACGCTTTGAGGCATTTGGACAAAGGAGACTAGTGGGAGAGTGGCGTGTGAGAAATATCTCAAATGCGCACTGACATCACACCAACAAGCATGAAAACCTGCACTGCTTGTAATTTAAGATTAAAAATAGGTCGAAACACAATCTGCTTCTTCCTCTGGTTGTTGAATCGGTGGAAGCTGCTGATGTCTGTGGATCTCACTCTGCTTCATCTCGCCTTCATTCCTTTCCTCAGTCTCTCCTTTGGTCTCTTGAGGTCTCCCTAATTGGTTGGAATTTAGATGTTTCTGGGGTTGGCGAAAGACTCTGGTTGGTAATAGGTAATGTCTGGTCGGTGCTGGATTTCACTTTCCTTTCTTTTCTTTGATCCTTCCTCGGGTCTCCTGACAACCTCACGACTCTAGCTGGATTCGGAAGTATTCGGTTTAGGTGAACGGTATGGGATTTTTAATAGGTTTTAGGTGAACTAACGAGTACACACTCACACGCACGCACACATGCACATACACGCGCACATACTCACGCACATACAAAATAAAAATAAAAATAAAAATAAAAATAAAAATAAAAATAAAAATAAAAATAAAAATAAAAATAAAAATAAAAATAAAAATAAAAATAAAAATTCTAAATTTTAAAAGAGAGAGAGCAATGATGATGACATGACGAATCGGTAAAATTACAGAATGAACAATACGGTTTAGGTGAACGGTATGGGATTTTTAATAGGTTTTAGGTGAACTAATGAGTACACACTCACACGCACGCACACATGCACATACACACGCACATACTCACGCACATACAAAATAAAGATAAAAATAAAAATAAAAATAAAAATAAAAATAAAAACAAAAATAAAAATAAAAATAAAAATAAAAATAAAAATAAAAATAAAAATAAAAATAAAAATAAAAATAAAAATAAAAATAAAATTTTAAAAGAGAGAGAGCAATGATGATGACATGTCGAATCGGTAAAATTACAGAATGAACAATACTGAGCTTGCTCAAAAAAGAAGAGAAAAAAATAGGTCAAGAAGCAACTAGGCTGCTAAAGCATGCACAGGAGTATCTGTATCCATCCATTTTCTCGCACAGTGCTGACGTCTATCTTCAGTTCAACTTTCTAACTTTTCTCCATCACCAGTTTATCCCAAAATGTGTGAGGTGTATTTTCAAAAGCTTCAACCCTTTCATAAAAAAAAAAACAAGTTTCACATTTGAATGTCACAGCCCGCTCATGCTGATAGAACCTGAAAAGTGTGGGCAGATACGTCACGGATAAGGACACGCTCGGTTGCACGTGGCCTTTTCTAACTGTCGTTTGATCCGAATTTCTGTCTCGCCCCACGCCTCGAGTTCACAGTTCACCTCCTTGTTCAAAGAGCGTCAGGTGCAGTGGAGAAGAAGAAACATCAGCAGAATGTCACCGCGCTAAATGCCACTTACACCGCGCCTCCCTGTGGAGAGGCGGCGGGGGATGTTGAAGCTGTCACACGCGACAAGGTGAATTTCATTGGGAAACTCCCTTCGAGGCAGACCGTGGCGCTCCCCTCAGGTGACGCTGCTTCCAGCTGTGAAATCCGAGTTCAGATCACTTGGGTTTAAAGGGTCCAACCATTTTCAGACAGTTCTTACTAACATGTCTGTCACATGCTTTTGTCAAAATATCCTAAGGATAAAAAAGTATAGGACTCTTACCACAGTAACCACACACTATTTTTTGTCTTGCTAAGATTAGCCTATTTTGAGGGTGTGGCCTTGTCTCAAGCAAGTGATTGTATAGCCCGGCCAATGGCAGAATGAATAGGCAAGCATTTAAGCGGCGTTGACTCTCAACAACCTCACTAAGCAACAAGTACATGCCACCTATCACAACAGTGTTAGCCACTGTTAGCTAATGCTAATCTCTGCATCTATCAAAAGTCAGGGCAGCTCTGCTCTTCTAATTGTATTATGGGCAGAGAAACGTAACGTGGGGATGGTTATTATGTAAATTAGCTCCACTGTTTAATAACAGTGATGCTGAAGTACATTTTAAAAAGTAGGTTGATAAAAGATTTACTTGGTCGTCTAATTTCACACTTGTTAGGTGGGCAGGCACTCCAGGGACCAAGGTAAAAAAAATAAAAATAAAATAAATAACCAACAATTTCGTTAACGAAATGAAATAAAAACGAAAATGCTTTTTAAAAAGCGAAAACTAACTCAAAATACATTTTATGCTTACAAAACTATAATTAGAGCAAAAATGCCCTTCGTTTTAGTCTTTGGTATTTAATTTAATGCACCTTTGGGGATGATTTTAATTGTGATTTTAAGTATATTTATTTAACCGTAATAAGTATGTGTGAAAGTGTCACACAGAAGGGATGTAATCTAGCAGCCAATAGAAAAGCACCTTCAGATGGCGACAATGAAATGCAACGCTAGGTAAGAAATCAGTTACTTTTTTCATTTTACCAGGGTGTTTATTAAATATTGCACACAAGCAGAGGTGGCAAATCCAGGTCCAGAAAGTAAAAATCCTGTCACAGTTTGGCTTTAACCCCTGGTGCTGGTTAGCTAGCTCCCATGGTGCTCGTTTACCTGCTAGGCAGCTAGCTAGCTAGCTAGCATCAATGGCTAAAGCCAAACTGTGGCAGGGTTTTTACTTTCTGGACCTGGATTTGCCACGTCTACGAACACATAATATATATATATATATATATATATATATATATATATGAAAACTAATACTGAAACAAAATAAATCTAAGCCTTTTTGAAATAACTAAAACTAATAAAAACTAACAGAACTGCCCTGAAAACTAATCAAAACTAACTACATTTAAAAAACAAATACTCAAAACGAAATAAAAACTAACTAAAATGAAAAACCCTGCCAGGGACCCAGATTTTTTCTAGCTAAGCCTTTTTGAAATAACTAAAACTAATAAAAACTAAAAGAACTGCCCTGAAAACTAATCAAAACTAACTACATTTAAAAAACAAATACTCAAAACGAAATAAAAACTAACTAAAATGAAAAACCCTGCCAGGGACCCAGATTTTTTTCTGCCATATAACAGAAAAATCCATTTCTGTCCTTGGCTAAGTTTTCACTAATCTAAAATGCATGAGCCTTAAAATGTTTTTTTGTGTAATATCTTGCAGACAAAAGAGGACTCATGCATGCATTCTTTCTTTTTAAGGTGCTGCAGAAATGTTATCACGAAGAAGTAACCAAAGGATGATAGCATGCGCTCCTCGGGTGGTTTTGACTTAAATAGAAGACGATGAGGAATCAATAAAACAATAGAAGAGCGAGATGGATATTTACAGCCTCCTGTTGTTTCCTCGACAGGCTGCAAATGAGAAAGGTCTCTGAGTCGATAATGTAAGAGACGCTTACTATTTGATTTTTTTTTTTTCATTTGAGAAGAGTTTGGGGCAAAAATGGAAACTTTTGTCATGCTGGCCATTGACTTGGAGTCCAAACAGCAAGGATGTGTACAGATGTAAATATCCCACACAAAAGCATCAGTGCCCTTAAAGCTCAGTTTCCAACCAGATCCATGATTTTTTTATGTTTAATACAGAGCTGGGTTTCAACCATCCATCCATTTGTTTTAACCGATTTTACTCATTAGTATTGGTGGAGCCTTTCGGTCTAAGGAGCTCATAGAAGGCCGGTTGGTTGTGAGCCATTGCTTTAGAGCGTATTATGCTCCCACTTTTAAAAAATAATGCTAAGCACCAGGCACAGAGGAACAGGCGGAAAGCATCAGCTCATCATCAGTTCAAAGTTCACGCGACCACAAAGAAGACGCACGAGGCACGAAATACTGCGTCATCTCATAAACCGCCACATGATAAAGCATTCTAGTGTAAATTCCCCTCAATGCTCCATGATTTCATTTTACCATCACTCCAAATCATTTCATCTTGGTTAATGGCCTTTTTTTTTTTCTTTTTTTTTTTTAATCCGTGGAGCTTCAATTTCATGCAGGTTCCATTATGCTAAGTGAGTGAGTGTGTGTGGCGGCTGATAGCTGGCTCTCCGGGCCCTTCCTCTTCCATCGGCTGTGACTGAGCGTGATGCTAATCTCTTTAAAGGTAATGTGGAGGCCACAGGAGAGTACAGCCTACAACTAGCACTCACTTTCTTAGCTTCCTCTCATTACTTGGCCATCTGTCCTATTGATTTATTGTACACCGTCTTGTTCAAGCACTCTTTATTTATAACATTTTGTCTCACTCCAAATAAACGCCTAATGCACTTATTCAGTCACAAACCATGTACAGTATTTATAATAGAGGACGGGAAAAGCTTGATTCGATTATGCTCTGTGTTAGCATGTGATACTGATAACAGAGGATCTTGTTTTCTGCTAATGCATCGTTTCCTGAATCCACAGACGCTCAATAGCAATGCATCGAAAACAGAATGCAAATCGTGTTATCTCGGTAGAGCATATTGGTGGAGGGATGCAGCCAGCATCGCCGAACTAATGACAACAAGGTAGCAGTGGTCAAGCAGGCAGATCACTGAGACATATAAGTACTCGAAGGCATGTTTATGTGGGACATAGAGTGAAAGATGAAATGAAAAAGTGATGATCTAAAAGGCTTAAATATTTATATGGAGTGCATTCATTGAAGTGCCTGCAAATTTTAAAAAAAAATTGGCACACATAAATGACTGTAGTAATTAAAGCGTATTAGTATATTTCATCATAGTGAAAAATGTTTGATCAAAGACTACATTAATTTTATTATATTCAACTTTTAGCTGTTTCAGTATTTTATTTTATTTTTTATCTAATATAAATAATATCATTATAATTACTCATTTGTTAATAATGTCTTTGTTTGCTGTTTAACGGAATTTTTCAAAATGGCCACTCATTCCATTACATTATTTAGTTATTATTACAATTTAGTATTTCTTTACATTCTTTTTTTTATCATTAGAATGTTCTTTCATCTCATGCATTTTTTAAAATTCATATTAAAGCGTATTAGTATATTTCATCATAGTGAATAATGTTTGATCAAAGACTACATTAATTTTATTATATTCAACTTTTAGCTGTTTCAGTATTTTATTTTATTTTTTATCTAATATAAATAATATCATTATAATTACTAATTTGTTAATAATGTCTTTGTTTGCTGTTTAACGGAATTTTTCAAAATGGCCACTCATTCCATTACATTATTTAGTTATTATTATAATTTAGTATTTCTTTACATTCTTTTTTTTTATCATTAGAATGTTCTTTTATCTCATGCATTTTTTAAAATTCATATTAAAGCGTATTAGTATATTTCATCATAGTGAATAATGTTTGATCAAAGACTACATTAATTTTATTATATTCAACTTTTAGCTGTTTCAGTATTTTTTTTAATCTAATATAAATAATATCATTATAATTACTAATTTGTTAATAATGTCTTTGTTTGCTGTTTAACGGAATTTTTCAAAATGGCCACTCATTCCATTCCATTATTTAGTTATTATTACAATTTAGTATTTCTTTTTCTATTCTTTTTTTTTATCATTAGAATGTTCTTTCATCTCATGCATTTTTTTTTAATTCTATAGGTCAAAAATATTATTTTAGCCTAAGTGGGTGGTAAGCAATTATGGTTCCTTTCTACATTTGGGGCTAAGTGAGTGAGTTACTCCAATAAGGCATACCGGTATTTGTGCAATGAAATGTTGTCTTTATGCTTAACAACTTGTAATACCTCTTGCAAAAGCTTTGATCAAAATCTCTCTAGGCTGAACCAATTAAAATAGCCTACTTAGCCATGTAGGCTAATCGGCTATCGACCATTAGCTGTGAGCTCATGCCAACTTGATACCATTTAAGTTTTTCGCATGGTTGATGATGGATTATTTGTTCACGTTGTTAATAGGTATATTGCATGACCACTTTGAGACCATTTGCATGACAAGCACTGAAGCATGTGCTTCAGTTTTATGACGACCAAATGCTGGTGCCTCAAGGTGCGCTCTTTGCAATTAACACAAGTTCATTTATGAGCCTTAGGGTCAAAGTGAATTAACATAAAAAGCTTAGCAAAATGCATTTGAAGCCCACTGTCAATGACGCAATGATGACGCAAGTGCCCGTAGCGCTTTAAATGCTCGGCTGCGGCCGGCTGACATGAGCGAAAAGTACATATGCTAATTGCAAATATAACCACGTGTGACAAGTAAAAAAATGTGCTGTTGTCTGAAGGGAGTTCATTTTTGAGTTGACGCTACAAGAGGAAATGGAATTAGCAGAGACATCATAAGACGTTATCGACTTTAAATGCAACTCACATCATTGCCATAGTGTTGTAATTGCAGCGCAGGGTTAGCATACTAGCTGTTCTTCACATAGCATAGCATACGCAAACATCATTGCTATAGTGTTGTAATTGTAGCGCAGGGTTAGCATACTAGCTGTTCTTCATATAGCATAGCATACGCAAACATCATTGCCATAGTGTTGTAATTGCAGCGCAGGGTTAGCATACTAGCTGTTCTTCGCATAGCATAGCATAGCATACGCAAACATCATTGCCATAGTGTTGTAATTGCAGCGCAGGGTTAGCATACTAGCTGTTCTTCACATAGCATAGCATACGCAAACATCATTGCCATAGTGTTGTAATTGCAGCGCAGGGTTAGCATACTAGCTGTTCTTCACATAGCATAGCATACGCAAACATCATTGCCATAGGGTTGTAATTGCAGCGCAGGGTTAGCATACTAGCTGTTCTTCACATAGCATAGCATACGCAAAATGACATTTGAACTATCCCCTGATACAAGAATACAGAAAAAAGGCTAATTACCAATTGTGCTACAATTTATGTCAAGTGTGTAAAAAGTTCCATCTCAGCATTAGTCCCCCCCCCCCCCCTCCTTGAGCATCCTGCCGTCATAAATGCCCCCAAACAAGCACAGATGACGGTTTTCCGATAAGCAATTTTCCACGCTATTTATGATCGGCCGCATCTTACATCAACTCTGTCATTCCATTTTTCTAATGGAACTGTTGCATTAATTTCGAGGGCAAGGGCTGTACATCACGGTAGTCAGTGTCCCCTGTGGGGTCAGCGAGCATCACGTGGGGCAGACAAAAGCATGATTGGAGTGCTTAGTAGACCTGCTGAGATTTTTTTCCCCCCCCATCAAAACATAAAAGGCATTAAAGACTAAGTTCATAATCCTACAAATCAACTGCAATGTAAAAGATGATTGCCTTCAACCTGACAGATTTGCGAATCGACTTTTAAGATTTGGTACCTGGACCTGACCGGTGTGAAAGGTTTTTTTTTTTTGCTTACTCTTACTTGTTGACCTGTTTTGGCCGCAAATGGATACGACTGACAGTCCACGACACAATCCCCTTTCAAGCTTTAATGAAAGTGGCTTCCCTTTTCTAAAAAGTTTCGTTCTTGGACAGACTCGAGAAATACACCATCTGTTGTGGCAGCTTAACTAGAAAAGGCAAAAAAAAAAAAAAGAGGCACTGTCAGACACCATCATCTTCAACAGTACCACTGGGGCTTCATTGCCCGGACTACTTGAGTAGTGTGCTTTCAACATCAGTATGTTCACAAAAAAGTGCATCAACAGTGATAGAAACAAATGTCAGTGTAAGACTATGGGGACTAATTTTGGCAATTTGGACGCAAAAGCTAAGCTTGAAGAGGGACTACTATCAACTGAACCATCCAAGACCAGTGGTTCTCAAGTACCCCTATCCAGCCATGTTTTCTATTACAACACAGGTGTTTCAAACAATCAGTAAGCTCTGCTTGAACCCTGATAACGATCCTCAGGTACTCGAGCACCTGGGTCGAGAACAACTGTTCTAGACCGCTTGTCCTCATTTGAATTGTGGGTAACTGGACCCTATCCTGACAAATTTTCATCCTGAACTGTTCACCAGTCCATCACAGGGCACGTAAGGAGAAACCATTCACACTCAAATTCTCACCGTGACTGAGTGGAATCTGAACTCGCGCTGCCTGCATAGATATCAGGTGAGTAAACCACCGACAGTGACTGAGTTCAGATATCCATCCATTTTCTTAACTGCTTGTCCTCACAAGGGTCACAAGGGTCGCTGGAGCCTATCCCAGCTGGCTTTGGGCAGAAGGCAGGGTGCACCCTGAACTGGTTGCAGGGCACAAGGTGACGAACAACCAACCACACTCACAATCATACCTAAGGACAATTTGGAGTGTTCAATTAACCTGCCATGCATGTCTTTGGAATGTGGGAGGAAACCGGAGTACCCGGAGAAAACCCATGCAAACTCCACCCAGGAAGGCCGAAATGCCCGGACTCGATCTCACGTCCTCTGCACTGGGAGGCGGACGTGCTAACCAGTCAGCCACGTGCCGCCCTGAGTTCAGATATTTTGGGGGAAAATATCCTTCCAGAGTTGCAATCGGACGAGCAAGACCGACGACAGAATAAAGCATAGGGAAAAAAATGGCCGTTTCTCTTTTTTTTTTTTTTTTTCTGGAGAGCTCAGTATTGTCCATTCTGTAATTTTACCGATTTGACATGTCATCATCATTGCTCTCCTTTTTTTAATTTTAATTTTTATATATATATATTTTTTTTTTTTATTTATTTATTTTTTTTGTATGTGGGTGAATATGTGTATGTGCGTGCTGGGTGCATTCATTAGTTCACCTAAAACCTATAAAAAAATAAAATAAAATCCCATACCGTTTCCCTAAACCGAACACTTCCAGGCAGAGTCATGAGGCCGTCAGGAGACCCGAGGAAGGACCAAAGAAAGGAAAGTGAAATCTTGCACCGACCAGACACCACCACCCAGGCCACCAACCAGAGTCCTTCACCAACCCCAGAGACATCTAAATTTCAACAAATCAGGGAATGGCCGTTTCTCAATATGAAGAACGGTCAAGAACTCGGCAAGTGCGGTCTGCAAGAACATTCGTCCCAAGAACGTGAGTTTCTTTGCAAATTTGAATGCCTGCATTCTTGTCAACTTCCCCACTGACGTATTTCCATGATAGCAGCACAAAATACATCTTGGGATTTGGGATTTTCCTAGCCAAGCCTTGACAAGTATCCAACAGATGCTTCCTTGGTTTAAGCTATCTGACAAGAACAACATCCGGCTAGTGCGTGCATTCTCGGTTTCTTGGACTAATGACATTTCACAAGATCACGAGGATGTCAAAACAGACAAGAACGCAGCGGTTTCGGTTTGGAAGTTACCGATGCCAGTGAGACCACTAGCGATGCAAAACACACCATGTATCATTTATTTGCTTTAGTCCAGACCAGAAACCCGAATTGGACGTGTGAACAGTACCACATCCATCACGTGTTCTTCCTCTAAACTGACAAAAGAATCCCGTCATTGGACACTTTGAAACGCTCTTGTGCAATTGTTATTTTGAGAGGACTTTGTCCATCTCTTCAAGCTGCCAAAGAAACGTTCGCCAAATCCTTTCTGGCTTTCATCTTAACCTGGTTTTGACTTCTTGTCAGAGTAAAGATGGCCGCAGAAGAGAAAGAAAGCCAAATGAGGTTGGTCCTGTTGCTTCTTGTTCTCTGATAAAGACGGAAAGGAGCAGAAAGAGGTGGTCTTGAGATCCTGACAGGTGTCGTGTCTCTGGGCGTGTAACTTCTATCCAGAGTTAATAACAAAATGACTACTTTCTTTCAACAAAACCCATCAACGGCAAAGCGAAGGATTCAAACTGATTTTTAATACTACGTTCCCACGGTTTGGGCCGAGATCTGAGATGAAGTTTATAGGGTAAATTGGGAATGTTTGCTGTAGTGGGCCAGAAAGGGATTAGACGTGGGGGATCAACAGTTCCGCAAGACGCATCAATCATCCCTGTTTATTCACTAGATAAAGACGCGTCATGAGAGAGTTTGATAGACCGCGTAGTGGGAGGCCATCTTGAACGAGATGAACGGCGGCGACGCTTTATCAAAGCTCAGTGACTGATAGTTGGAGGACTCTTGATTCATAACGCCTGCTCACTCATTTCAAGACAACTCTTGATGACAAAGAGGTTGAAAGTGGGAGGTAAAACATATGTTTTGTGAAAGTGTTCGTACCAATTGTACATATTTGTTGGTCTGGATACAGATTGGTTGTCATCCAAACGAGCATTTGTTTTTTGTTTCGCACTGCTGAGTGCCACGCTAGTTTTCGTCATTGCTGTTTAAATTCAGTTGAGCAAGCTTCCCAAAATGTTCTTGTCAGCAACATCCAATGAAATATGCTCCTAGTCACCCACCCCAAGTTGAAACTGAAAAGAAAACAAGAATCCTACTGATTTGGAAGATTTAAAGGACAATATCATCACACAGTTAAGGGTAGCTCGAATTAGAAGCCAGGTTGCTAACTAAGGATAATATTGAAAATGAGCCTTATAGTTTTAACCAAATGGTCAAAATAGTGATCATGTACCTCGATTACCCCAACATTTACCACTACCACTTTGACAGCACTTTACCAGAAGCGACTGTTAGATGGTATTTATCGATTTGTAGGTCTTAAAATGCAGAGCCTGGCCTGGTGAGTGACTTGGGTGTCAATGAATGTGAGTGTAGTTTTGGCTAGCCCGGCCTGTCCAGTTATCCCTGTTGGGTCTGATATTACAGATCCCCTTAGTTACCGACCGTGCACAAAGGAAAAAGGAGGCAGAAGCTGCTTGTTTGTCTTAATGCAACCGCGGCTGGGAGAGAAGAGGAGACGCGAGACCTTAACTCACGCTCGGCTCCGTCCGACTCTCTCTCCTCCCCCGGCCACCTCGTCGCTTTTATTACAGTTAAGTTTCAGTTTCGTTTCATATAAACATGGTTAAGTTTCTGTTTTCATATGTCATGGAAAAATACAAAACATTTGAGAAAGTTGAGCGGCGCCTCTAAACGACAGTTGATAATATAAAAACATAAAAATATATACAGGATATTCTTTAAAATACACATAATGTTAAGACTACTGTTTTAAGCAACTTCACAATCCCTGCGACGCTTCGATGCTAAGATTCTACTTTGACGTGTTCGGTTTAGGTGAACGGTATGGGATTTTTTAATAGGTTTTAGGTGAGCTAATGAATACACACACACTCACACGCACGCACACACACATACTCACCCACATACAAAATAAAAAATAAAAAAAATTAATTAAAAATTAAAAAACGAGAGCAATGATGATGACATGTCAAATCGGTAAAATTACCGAATGAACAATACGGAGCTCTACAGAAAAAAAAAAAAGATTCTACTTTGACCATTTTTTGTAATCGAATCATTCAAGATATTCAATTAATCGTTCCAGCCCTATTTTAACACCCACACGTTTTCCATGAGGCAGCACGGTGGCTGACTGGTTAGCACGTCCGCTTCCCAGTGCAGAGGACGTGAGATCAAGTCCGGGCTTCGGCCTTCCTGGGTGGAGTTTGCATGTTCTCCCCGTGCGTGGGTTTTCTCCGGGTACTCCGGTTTCCTCCCACATTCCAAAGACATGCATGTCCGCACAGCACCCCCGCGACCCTTGTGAGGAAAAGCGGTCAAAAAAATGGATGGATGGATGGACGTTTCCCATGAAAGGTTGCAAAACCCACACTTTGTACCTTTACAAGAGATTTAAAAAAAACTTGGGCTACATTCATTTTATTTACACAAGCCATTCGCCATAACACCTAAAAAGATGGATACAAGTGAAAAATGTGGTTAAATGTAAAGATACAAAATGTTTTGTCCAGAACTTAATCTGACATTGAAAGTAACGGCACAGCAGCCCACACTGACTGATGATTGCACTAACACAAACAACTCACAGACAACAATTACAATTCCTCCTCATTGGACGCCCGTGTATCTGTGTGCATGCTGTGTGTTGCGTGTGTGTGTGTGTTTGTGTGTCCGTCCTCTGGAGGACATCCTCTGGCGCGTTTAAATTAACATTTCATCTCTGTGACTGTCTCTGTCAAGCTAATTCATCATCAGGCGTGTCTCCCCTTCATTTTGTGTGTGTTCCCTCTTGTCCAGCTGGCTCTCTCAAGATAAACACAACAAGTCTGACTCCTCCCCCTCACACACAAACACACACGCGCACACGTAAAACATCCCAAACGATGTACGCCATCACTATGTACTGCAATCACTTGGCTGCCGTTATTAACGGCAGTTTTTTTTTTTTCTCCCAAACTTGGATTGACAGGCAGATTATATTCAGAGGAAACGTGATTAATGAGATTGTCGTAAGAAAGTAAATCAACTTTAATGGAATTGAAGAAAGAGGAGGAGGAGGCTCAAGGTTCAGCCTGAGCGGCTGTCATTCTGTCCTTATAGGGGACAAAATGTGCAAGACTTTCTTATTTCCGTCAAAAAAAACACACTACTTTTATTGGGTTGCCGAATGTCTAAGTAAAATATTGCAAGTTTATTACTCATCAAGCAGGCACACATTTTTTTTATTGGCACGGCGTATTTGAATTAATGTTGGTTGTAATACATTCATGTCTGTTGTGTTCTTTACCATTAGTTTATATGGTTATGTCGATTTTTATGATGATGATGTACAGTACTGTGCAAAAGGCTAGGACCAACGTTCAACGCCGTTTTAGCAATGCAATAGAGCCAGACCTCCCGCCGAGGCAGAAAAGTCATATGACTGCTGTGACAAATCATGAGAGCTGTATTATTTTACGTGGCGGACAAAACTCAGGGTTTAGAGATGGCCGTTCGGCAACCAGAAGGTCGGCTGTTCGACCCCCGCTCTCCCCAAGTAACGTGTCGTTGCGTCCTTGGGCAAGGAACTTCACATACATTGCCTCCAGTGCTACTCTCACTGGTGTGAATGTTTGATGGTGGTCGGCGGGGCCGTAGGCGCGCACTGGCAGCCACGCTTCCGTTAGCCTGCCCCGGGGGGCAGCTGTGGCTACTTAAGTAGCTTACCGCCACCACAGTGTGGATGTGCATGAATAATGTATCCGTTCCATTGCAAAGCGTCTTTGAGTATCTGATTAGATTGGAAAAGCGCTATATAAATCTGCAGCATTGTTATTATTATTATTTGAATAGTTTCAGAATTGAGGATTTCACTGATTTCCCCATCAATTAATCAAATAAAAAAATACGTGATTAAACAATAATGCACATGTGATGTGCAGGTATCCTTTAGATTGTGTATGGCTTTGATAGGCAGGGCCGCCCGGTGAGTGACATGGGCGTCAGTGAATGAGAGTGTAAAGTTAGCTGTCTGCTAACCGGCTGTCAACTGCAGTCACGAAAAATGCCTTAAATTGAATTATTCAACTTTTTCCATTAATTGTAACAGCCCTTAAAAAAAGACTAAGTACTTGCAGTACCATAATTTAGTAAGTTTAGGACCCTGGAAGGAACCAAATAACTCATTAGGGATCTCAAGCTGAAAATGGGCCCTCAATCATCCATTCAGATATGATCCCTGCCACCGTCTCTTTCTGAGGATGTCTAAAAAAAATTTTAAAAAAATTTAAAATAAACAAACGGCCTGCAGAACAGCACTTTGCAGTCTGCTGTTCTGCAACAATGAAATCTGTGCTTTCCTGACAGTACAGGGCCATGAAGGCATAAGCGGATCAAGTTGCTCATCCGGTAACCTAAACCTTTTAACTGTTTGTGCATTTAATTCCACCCACATGCAATTATTGAACAGAAAACAATGCGGAGGACAGAGAGTGTACTGTTAATACCTTACTGCTCTTTAGGCCGTCTGAAAAACAAAAGGCTTGTCGTCAAAAAGGATTTCAATGAAGATCCATGCAATTAGCACTTCTAATTTCTTTTTATGTGCAGTAAGAATACAGTATTTGATCAAATAGTGGTTTTGTTTCTCTGTATTTTTTCAATTGCATAGTTCATCCAGAACTTATCTGAGGTACGGTGTCTAAGGGGGTCAATTTATAAAAACAAGGTCAATTAAAATTGCAGCATAACTCTTAAAATCATTTCATTTGTACATACACAAACAAATATGTCGACGACTGTCAAATGTCATTTGCTATATTTCATTGCAACGTCTGGAAACGCACACCTTTACATGTGGCTTAATACCATATTAAGTTGCAGCTATTTCCTGAAATCAAAACAAGCAAAAGACAAACTGGTTGTCCCTCTGTAATTGACTTAAGAGCTCGAGTTTACCCGTGCGGATGTCACAGTCTTTTTTTTTTTTGTAGAAGGCGGATCTGCGGATAACTATCTTAGCTACCGTAATTCATTGTGGACAAACAAGAAAATACAAGCATGGAATTATAATCAATGCTACCAGAAGCCGTTTTTGTGCTTGTTTTTAGACTTAATCCTATACAAGACGATGCTAAAAGCTCCCCAAGTCCGCCTGTGCTTTTTCAACATTCACTGTAACAATGAAACAGCATCAGGTGTTGCTGAGCCTAATAGAAGAAAAACAATGTGTTATGTGATAATTACAGCCAAATCTACCAATGAGCCAATCCAATTCATTACTAACAAATAAACCTTCTGATGTTTGCTTCTTGCCAAAAACTGACAGTCCAATTTCCACCCAACCAGGCTTGAGCGGCCAAATGGATTTTAGACAGATCATCATAAAAAATAAATTAAAAAAACATCATTTCAAGCCAGGGGTGCATAAGTACTCACCGGGGGCAGCGCACTGGTTGCTAGCCAAAGGCAAATAACCATTCACACTTCAGGACAATTTGGAGTCTTTTATGAACCCAACACATTTTTGGAAAACCCATAAAGGCACACAGAACATGCCAAGTCTACACAGGAAGTCAGAGCACGGATTTGAACACCCAAACTTTGAGCTGTATGGTAGATGTGCGAGCTACGAGTCATGCCAAAAATTATGAAACAGGCTGAAAGCTGCAAAGGTCATGCATACTGAAACCGGCACATAAAGTGGATTTTACAGGTAAAAAGTAAAGGATGTGAAAATACATGCGTTGAAAAAATAAACACCTCTGCCTAAATAGCAGAGGTGGCAAAAGTACTCACACTCTATACTGATGGGCAGATACTTGAGAGGTGAAAAAAAAAAGTAAAAATTTGTAGTCAACTCATAGACCAATATCCACTTCCGCAAATATACACCTCCGGAAATAAAAAGAAAAAAATTAAAATAAAAAAGCCTAATGCTTGTGTTATGCTACTAGCGTAGCAGCCGTGGCTAACATGGACTCAATTTAAATCTTGCTAGCACTTTTTAAACTACAAACTCCCCCTTTAAGTACAGATGTAAAAAAAAAAGATTATTTAAACTAAAAAAGGCAATTATATTGTTTGATTTAAAAAAAAAAATCTTTGATCACGTTAAATGAATGTCATGTTACATTGTTTTGCGCTAACTAGCATTGCCTTGACATCAGTCCTCAAAATTAGCAAATAATAGCCACTGAAAAAAAATACAACTAACTTGCGTGTGTTTTTTTTTTCTTTCTTTTTTTTCCAGATTTATGAATGCCACAGGTTGGTGTTTTTTAGGCTGGCACAAGACAACACATTCTCCACAAATCATTTTTGGAGCTGACAATATTGAACAGTTACAATTATCTGTTTTCAAATGTAGGGCGTAAACTATTCAAGTAAAGTATGGACACAGAAAAAATGACCAAATTTGTACTTTGTTACTTGCCACCACTATGCCTCCAAAGTCAGTGCTGAGTTCGGGTCTTTCCCTATAGTTACTGCAACAAGGACATGAAATTATAAAAATATGAAAAATTGTTCTATTCAAATGACATTTGTGTCAATTTTTCTCATCATTTGAAGCTCAGCAGCTTCTGATTGACGCATCCATTTTGTCCCGCACAGAGCAGTCCTGTCAGTCATTGCTGCCAGGAGACGTACATCTCTCTCTCTGGTGACATATCAACACAATAAATTATCATGTTGTGCTCAGACATGACTCTGGGGATGATTTAGAGGGAGTATTTCTAGTATAGACCCATGCATCCATGAATATATTGGCTAAAGGTTATTACTATTTAAATGTGTATCTACATTTCAAAGCATTAGCTATGCCGTCTCTCAAACATGTACTTTGATACTATATTTTGTATAGATTTCAAAGCAACAGTGTTGCTAGGGAAATGCTGTCAAACGTTGATGACTGGTGACAGGCGGCTTCAGCTAATCCCCTCGTGCCGTCGAGTCAACGCAGGCCAACGCTGGTTGAAGATTACTCATTGCGCAGAGGTCAAAGGTAACAAGTTTGAAAGGCAAATGCTTATTAAATTTTTAATGCTGAACCTTCAGCATTAAAAATGCATATCATAAATGACCAACTGCCCCTGCAAAAAAACAACAACAAAAAAACATTTGGATGTCCATTTTGACAATTTTGACATTGAATGAATGAAGTTAAAAACAATAGGCACGACCAAAGGGTGGGCCAGAAACTTTTGTATGACCGCCTACCCGCCTTACTCACATCTTATATTTTTCATTATTTGCATATCAAAACAAAAAGAGAAATATTTTGAATACAAAGAAAAAAAACGAGTAAGTAAATAAAGAGAGATTCAAAAGTTGTCCGTACCCCTCATCTTATTTTTTTTCTGTAAGTCAGGTCAAAGTGTAAGAATCATTAAATACATATTCAAAATATGTATTTTTATTTTTCTAAATCATTTATTAAAACACTACTACAATTTTCAGAAAGTAAGTACAGTATTTGTAATATATTTGTACTATATTTTTTGTTTTACAAAAATCTTAAATATTTTGAAAACATTTTTCCCATTTTCTTCCTTTCAAAAATATAAAATAAATATTTTGAAATAAGTTTTGATTCAAATTGTTTACAAGTGTTTTTTAGTTATATTTTGAAAGATTGAAATGCACACATTTCCAATTGTATGCATGTATGCATGTATTTATTTATTTATTTATTTTACAAACAAGAGTTCTTATTTTGGTGGATGGCTGGATATTCATATTTCAGCAACACTAAGGGTACTGGTCTTTATAAAAACAACAATTTAGCGACAAATTGGCAGCAGATGGTACAGCAAAGTGTTCATTGCTGGACGATTGCAGCAGTTATGTGCTAAAACGACCTAATTTAAAGCATTCAAAACAAGCCATTCTTAAGCCATCATCATCATAATAGCTCGCATCGCTCCAGTTTCCAAGCAGAAAACGGTAAAGTAAAAAAAAAAGAAGAACAACATACAGTAAAAGTGTATTTACCTCGTAAATGTGCGATCAAATGAGAAAAATGCATTTTAATCCAAATCAACAGGATAATCTACATTCAGTATAATCTCTGTGGTGGGGGAGAAAAACAACATTATATTCCACTAACGTTTCCTTTCACTCACTTCACAGTCGGAAAACAATGACAATCCGACTCACCATCATCTCACATCTCTGTGATGGTCAAATGACCTCTTGTCTAATAGCTAAATGACACAAAAAGAGCTGTTAGAGGATACGGGTGGGATATTGTTCCCAGCATTGGCATTTGCGTACAAAGTAGCAAATGGAAGGACATTTCTTATGTATTCGTCACTCTCCACAATACAAAGCAGCCTCCTTTTATTTCCTCTAGCTTTGACGAAGATAACTATCACACTGTTCAGTTAAAAACCTGTCATGGTTTGTGGTTGGCGTGATGAAGAGAGGAGGCAAGAGGTGGACACACGGCAGGAAGGAGTGCAGAGTATACTGAACAAAAGAAATTATTTACACACACACACACACACACACAAAAACATTGCCAAAGGTGCTGGCGGGGGTTAAATCAATATAGTCGTAAAAAAACAACAACATCAACATCACCACTGCAATTATCAAGACAAGACAAGATGTGACTTGTGACAAGAACTGAAGCAACAAACACAATGATCGGACAAATACAGAAAGAAACCAGGGAACAACAAACAGACTGACAAGACAAACAGGAGCACCCAGACAAGACACAAGTGGCTGAGGGAGCGGGCGGATAGACAGACGGATGGATGGATACTTTAAATAATCCAATCTACTATTGGCCCAAATTGTCACTAAATATGCATTAAAGCTTTTTTGTGTGTGTGTGTTACAATAGCTAGCTAACTTCACATCTTGACAAGCTAGCTAGAGAGCTAATTAGCCAGCTGGATGGATGGATGGATGGATGGATGGATGGATAGATAGATAGATATATAGATAGATAGATAGATAGATAGACAGGTAGATAGATAGATAGATAGATAGATAGATAGATAGATAGATAGATAGATAGATAGATAGATAGATAGATAGATAGATAGATAGATAGATAGATAGATAGATAGACGAATGCCCTAGTTAGCTAGCTAGCAGCTAACTTACTAGATAGATAGATAGATAGATAGATAGATAGAGAGATGGATGGATGGATGGATGGATGGATAGATAGATAGATAGATAGATAGATAGATAGATAGATAGATAGATAGATAGATAGATAGATAGATAGATAGATAGATAGATAGATAGATAGATAGATAGATAGATAGATAGATAGATAGATAGATAGATAGATGGATGGATGGATGGATGGATGGATGGATGGATGGATAGATAGATAGATAGATAGACAGACAGATAGACAGATAGATAGATAGATAGATAGATAGATAGATAGATAGATAGATAGATAGACGAATGCCCTAGTTAGCTAGCTAGCAGCTAACTTACTAGATAGATAGATAGATAGATAGATAGATAGATAGATAGATAGATAGATAGATGGATGGATGGATGGATGGATGGATGGATGGATGGATGGATGGATAGATAGATAGATAGATAGATAGATAGATAGATAGATAGATAGATAGATAGATAGATAGATAGATAGATAGATAGATAGATAGATAGATAGATAGATAGATAGATAGATAGATAGATAGATGGATGGATGGATGGATGGATGGATGGATGCAAATTATTATCCTCATCTGCATGCCTTTCCCAGTGCTTTTATTATTTGCATGTATAGCTGAGGAGATGAACAACAACAAGGAGCTAATCCGAGCAATGTTCCTCAGAGGCTTTGAGCACCGCGGAGGGAAAGAGGCGACTTAAAGCGGCAATCATTTCCCCTCCGGGAGCAGATTAACTAACTTTAAAAAGCTCCTGCAGGTCCACTTAAAAAACTCCACGTTTGTTGACTCTGCCTTCTTGACCAAATATCTCATTGCGCCCATCTCTTGTCGTCATCCCCCCTTCCTGCTCCCTTGTGGGATCCCTCTTGTCTTTACTTGTAATCAAGTAGGAGCTCAACGAAGATGGAGACCCTACAGTCGGAACCCCCCCGCATGCGTGGAGCAAAGCCAAGGTCTTAATGAAACACTGGGAATGCAGAGTGGACTGCTGATTAAAAGTTACTATTCTGCTGCTGCGATTGAATGGGCGTCTTGTGGTCTTACAGGTGGGAGGGACGGAGGCTAGTGTTGCTATGTCTAGGGGGCAGGGAGGGGACAAAAAAAAAAAACGGGAAAGGGGGCATAAGGATATGTCCACATCGACACTTTTAGATTTAAATAATGTGGATGCGTCTTAACTGAAAGCTGCCTTTGAAGCCCGATGATGTCATTCTCCGTGAAGGGTGTACAAAGTCAAGGCATTTTTTTTTTTTAAATGGCTTGATGCCCTTTTTGGCCGTTTTGGGGTCTCCTGAAAAGTCATGATTTCGGAGGTACGAGGATTGCACCTCAAGCCAGCTATATGATTCGAGGATTTCTGTTGCGCAATACAACTACCACTTCACTACCAAAGGACCTGGAAAGTTAAACAGGAAATGCGAACTGCATTTAAAAACTATAAAACTCAAGCCGCCCATTGAAGCATTTTATTGTATATACTGTAGATGTTCCTAAACATGAAGGACAGCATCAGTAAGAATCAAACAAAACATTTATTTGCCTTTTCTATCAAAAAATTTACAATTATGTAAACTCTGCAAAAATAATTTGAAAGAGAGTCACGCTTTCCCTCCGCCGCGTCACACACGGCAAAGTCGGCCTCCTGCGTCGCCTGCATAAAACATGAGCGCTCTGTATGGATTGTCGAGGGGGAAACACTGCGTGCGGCGTTCACAATAGGAAGCGAGAGAAACCGTTTGTGTACATGCATAATGTGTATTCCTAATGGATGATTACATAAGTCCTGCGGGGTTCGTCGGATTTATTTTTCCCTTCAACAAGACTTTCTTAAGTGTGGGCTAAAAAGCTCACTTGTTCACGCGTTCCATGAAAAAAAAAAAGTTGCGCGGGGACACACGCGGAGCTTTTGTGTCGCTTTTTGTTTGCTTTCGGGGCATACGATTCAGTCATAATTTTAGCCCATTGTGACCAGATTTAAGGCGGCCATTTATACCACTGAGAGAGCCTTCCAGTGTGCGCAAGCGTGACCTAGCTAATGACGAGATTCAAATGGCTTCTTCTTCTTCTTAGAAAATTTGGTATCCCTATCAAAAATTTCTTGGTAACTTTAACTCAGCAGCGTTTTTTTGTTTGTTTGTTTTTTTACCCCTTGTTGGATGCATATCTTAACCAAAACCTCTGGGTCCAATAACCTAGCATTGGCTTCTGTTCCTTTTCACCCAATTTGGTTTTATTTTAGCCCAGCAGTTTTGAGAGTCGAAACAAAGACTAAAGACTGTTGGAAATGAATGATTAGCTATTCATGTAAGTTGTAAATATTGCTTCTGCTTCTGTAGGTGCGTTTCCATCACCCTCAGTTTTGCGGAAAAGGCAAGTTGCGCAAAAGCAAGTTGGTAATGGAAACACGTGATTTTCAGAAATACTCCAAAATATCGCAAAAAAGTTTTTACACGCTCATGAGGTGGTTTTTGAGACATGTCAAAATTGAGGTACAGACGCTCCCCTACTTACGAACATTCGAGTTACGAACAACGGTACATACGAACATGTCTGCACGTACAGTATGTCGAAAAATGTTCAGAAAGAGATGCTGTAAGTTAGATTTTGTATTGCGCGTAGTGCTTCTTTCTGCCGCTAATACCGACGCTTGGCGCTGTGAGAGCTCATTGGAGGCTGAGCAACGTGTTGAGGAGGAGCAGGAAGAAACGCCTGTCCCCATGAAGGAGGAAATAACTTTTGAAGCCGATTCCAGCGACGACGAAGAATCTCTCATGATATAAAATTCTCCTCTTCCTCCTCCTCCATCATCTCCTTAAGCCTCGAGTGCATCTTCCAAAAGTAAGTTAAACTTCATTTTATTTATCTTATTACGTACATGTACATACTGTGTGTGTCTCTCGCTCCCTCTCTCTAACGTACGTAGTACAGTACAGTACTGTATGTATTCTCTCCATTTTATTAAAAGTTTTTTTCAGTACAAACCAATGCAGGTTACTTGTACAAGCCTTAAACATACTTATATAAACCTTCAATATACTTATATAGGCTTTAAACATAAATTATAATACAAAATATAGCACTGAAGCAACTTACGAACAAATTCACCTTACGAACGATCGTCCGGAACGTAACTCGTTCGTAAGGTGGGGAGCGTCTGTATTTTGCAAAAGTGCAATGGAAACACTTTTTGCGCATTCACTTTTTTTTTTTTTCCTAAAACCTATTAAAAAAAATCCCATACCGTTCACCTAAACCGAACACTTCCAGCCAGAGTCGTGAGGCCGTCAGGAGACCCGAGGAAGGACCAAAGAAAAGAAAGGAAAGTGAAATCCCGCACCGACCAGACACCACCCACCAGGCCACCAACCAGAGTCCTTCACCAACCCCAGAGACATCTAAATTCCAACAAATCAGGGAGACCTCAAGAGACCAAAGGAGGACTTTTTGCGCATTCCCTGTAGTCATGAGACCCCCCGCCCGGTCGCAAAGAAAAGGAAGTAGGAAGTACGGGGCCACTCTCTTTCGTGTCGGAGCTGCCTGCCGAAGGGATAGCAAGTCTTTTCAAGCGATTCAGCTATAGAGCCAATAGGCCGCCGTTCAATGCACATTCCATATCGTTACATAAGAAATGTCCGTTGCCCCGGGCAACAAGCAAACGAGCGGCATACGGCGCACGTCGTTAAAATCCATCCGTCCACACCATAACACGAGTTACACACAACACCAAATGCTCGAACCCGCCCGATGAGGGGAGGGAGATGTTTTTTAAAGTAATATTAAAAACTCCGAGCGTCTGTCTTCCGTAAACATCATGAGCGCCTCCTACAGAACTGCGACATCCCGCAAGACGGAACATTACGAGAATTGCGCCACAGAAGTCGAAATTGTACTTTATCGAAATAGTGCAATATCGCTTTTATTTTTGCGAAAAACTGTCATGGAAACGCAACTTGTGAGTGTTTGGGCCAGCAGAGAAGGCCTTGAACACTTTGTTTTAGAAATCCTACAATGAGCGTATGTGTGTGTATGCAACAAGAATGTCACTCAGCCGAGTGATGACCTCCACCAAGACTGCATCCTAGATCATGAAGATGAATCAATTAAAAATCGGTGTGCAGAACGCTGTGATGGATTGCCCTGTTACCAATTCCAATGAATTATGGATAAACGAGCATCCAGAGAGATCTCTTGTTGCCTTTCCAAGTGTGGTGCGCTAAGAAGCCGCGGAAGTGTCTTTGGACGTGAAACTGTATCCCTCTCGGGGGGGGGGGGGGATTGGGGGGTTTGGGACTTCAGCCATTTTGATGCATTTGCATCTTAACAACCTTTCTGTATAATTGAAAAAGTGGTCGTCTTGATCTGCGATATGGTAATTGCTTTCCTTTTCTGCCAAAGACTTTTTTGGTCTTAGGGGGGAGCATCTGTCTTTGAGGAGAAAAAAAACCTGCACGTGTCACCCCTCTGTCTTTGAGCTTTGAGTATTTTCACAAGTGGTTGATGTCAACTGATTACAAGATCCAGTAAAGTTGACTAATCTTCAAACAGAAGTGGACGGAAGGAGGGAGCGGCAGAGGGGGGGGATGGCGGTGGGATGGGGGCGGAAGGATGAAGGATAGGAGCAGACTTTTCATGTGGTTTCAACCCATTCTAAATAGCTTCCAGAAGCAAGCACGCTGCAAAGCCTCAGCACTTCAAATCAAAGCTTTTCATGACATGCTACTGGTTTAGTCGTGTTGGGAACATAAGACGTACAGAGTCAAAGGTGACCCTTTGTTCTGAAATTCCAGACTAGGAGGTAAATTGAGTAAAGGCATTGCGGTAAATCGAACACAATCCCATACTTAGGTTTTTGTATAGGAAACACGTGAACCACAAAATCATGCTTTAGGTTCACTGAAGACTCAAAATTGTCCATCGTTTGGAATGTGAGTGATTGAGGAATAGTGGTAAGCACTTATGCCCCACTGTCAGGAGATCCAGATTCAAATCTCCATGTTCTTTAACCAAAGACTCGAGACTGTTTAGTTGTCTACATGTGATCCTGCGATTGGTCGGCAAGTGGCCCAGGGTGCACCTGTCCTGGTACCTTAATGAGGACTAGAACTGTAGAATATAAATGCGTGGACTGAACATGATTCCTTGATTATTATGACAATCCCGTATAGATACAACTACGGTATGCCTCCTCAACATTTTGCTCAAATGCCAAACATTGTGAATAAAAACCAAACCTCATAGATGCGCACAAGACTCCATGGACGTTTTAGCAACACAATATTTCATGCCGTATTGTTTTACCAGCTACAAAGCCACCGATATTAAAACCACTTCTTTTAGATGCCGCCTGAGATTTCCACAAAGTCTTTACTGTCCGACATGAAGGGGGAGTTTGATCTGTGCAAATAGACCCAAAAACATGACAGGTGAAACGCTATCAGCGCCATCTTTCATCTATATCTGAGGACGCCAATGCGGCGCAGCATCAGAATAAATAACTCAACTCAAGAGGACGGATGACAGATGACTACGCTCATCTCTCGCAATGTAAACAGCCGAGCGCGTCTGCTGTCTGTTTGCACAGACGCAAACGTCCCCGATCGCACTTCCTCTAATTCTAATGGGATGATTAACACAGAAGGAGCAACAGTTTAACATCGGGTCAAAAGAACGGCGCTTCTCGGAAAAAACATCTGTCACGGGCAAATCGGTCCTCATTGTGCACATGCTTGACCCGCCACGCCACGCCACGCCGTCATCAGCGGCGCAATCGCTTGATTAGCCCAAGCCATTTGCCAATTACGCCGTTGACTTCAAGTGCCGGGGCTGGCCACCAATCAAACGGAAAGCGAGAAAACAGACGAGCGGAGGCGAGAACGTGTTATATGCTCCACCGCACAGCTGAGTTATCTTTATGCCTTCAGGATAAGCTATTAATACGACTTTCATTTGCCACTTTTAAAGGAATAAAAAGACAGAATCGGTATTGAATATTGTCGAGGGCGAAGAGGCTAAAAGGCTCATAAAAAACGCTCGTGGGGGTGTAATTGTCAAATGTCCGTAAAACAAAACTGGGCATCATTAGGGGCTGGGCGCAAGGTTGTTTATTGTTACACTGAATTCTGTGTTCCATTGACTGTAATGTTATGAGCGATCAAAAGCCCTGTTCCAAGATGGCCGTCCTGTGCTCCGCAACGGTGCTTCTCTCCTGCACATGTTTTATTGAAGACTAATAGAAAAATAGGACACCTGGCTCCTAACACAATAGCACTTAAGTCCCAAAAAACTAATAACTATACAGTATATAACACGTAAAGACATTTGTGTTCCGTTCCATCTTCAATTCCGCTTATCCGGGGTCGGGTCGCGGGGGCAGCAGCTTTAGCAGGGAAGCCCAAATTTCCCTCTCCCCAGCCACTTCACCCGGCTCCTCCGACGGGGTCCCAAGGCGTTCCCAGGCCAGCCGAGAGACGTAGTCCTGGGTCGTCCCCGGGGCCTCCCGCCGGTAGGACATGCCCGGAACACCTCCCCAGGGAGGCGTCCAGGAGGCATCCGAACCAGATGCCCGAGCCACCTCAACTGGTTCCTCTCAACGTTTTACAATATTGTGATTATTAAATTCAATTAAAAAAAAAATATCTACAAATGGCCTGGCCCATGGGTTTGTTTTCAAAAATCAAATGTTGGCCTTAAGTACTAAAGTTTGCTCATCCCTGTCCTAGATAATCTGCGACAAACAAAAAAGTAGGAAGTTCATCCGGACGACTCAAATGACTTTAAATTCAAGCTCCACACTTTAAATTATGACAATAGGAGGCATCCGTACCACATGCCTGAGCCACCTCAACTGGTTCCTCTCAACGAAATTTGTGTGAGTAGTCAAATTAACATTCATGTCTAAGGGTGTGAGACGCATAAGCAGCAAGAGGGAGAAGAGAGATTCACGTTTTCAGGATAAAGAAATGTTCTTATTCCATATACAGACGCTCCCCTACTTACGAACATTCGAGTTACGAACAACGGTACATACGAACATGTCTGTGCGCATGCGCGCATGTCAAAAAATGTTCGGAAAGAGATGCTGTAAGTTAGATTTTGTATTGCGCACCTTTTTCCGAGTACTGTAGTGCTTCTTTCCGCCGCTAATACCGACGCTTGGCGCTGTGAGAGCTCACCCAGCATTGGAGGCTCAGCAACGTGTCGAGGAGGAGGAAGAAGAAGAAACGCCTGTCGCTCATAGATAAAGCCATCGCACTCTTCGAGCAGCAAGACCCAAATATTGAACGTTGCACAAAGGTTGCAAATCAATTGAATGATGCCATACAGTGCTACCGCATCATTTATGAGGAAAAAAGAAGAAAACTGTGCAATCGTCGTTAGATCGCTTCTTTCGGCCAGTTTCTAGTAAATCCTCCAAGGAAGATACTCATCAACCCTCATCTTCTTCTCCTCGACCCTCAACTTCTTCCTACATTGAAGTTACGGAGGAGGAAGTAACTTTTGAAGCCCATTCCAGCGACGACGAAGAACCTCTCATGATATAAAATCCTCCTCTTCCTCCTCCTCCATCAAATCCTTAAGCATCGAGTACATCTTCCAAAAGTAAGTTAAACTTCATTTTATTTATCTTATTACGTACATGTACATACTGTGTGTGTCTCTCGCTCTCTCTCTCTAACATACGTAGTACAGTACTGTACGTATTCTCTTTAAACATAAATTATAATACAAAATATAGCACCGAAGCAACTTACGAACAAATTCACCTTACGAACGATCGCTCGGAACGTAACTCGTTCGTAAGTTGGGGAGCGTCTGTATACAGTATTAGTGATTGTTTGTTGAATGATTGTTCGCCTATATGAACCCTGAGATTGACATGTGACCAGTCCAGGGTGTGCACTACCTCTTACCCAAAGTCAGCTGAGAAAGGCTCCAACTCAAAATAGAGGGGTGCTCTGTATCAAATATAAAACACATACAATATAGCTCTGTACAATGGTCATTCATAAAGATGTTTTATGTTTTGGTCTGCATCAAAGGCCACATTGCTTTGGGTTTTTATAAAGTTAAGTAAACACCCCAAGTTCGGTCCATTTACATCTCTTTCTGTATGTCCCCTCTATATATTTCTGTCTGTTAGCTTTATTCCCCCTTGCTCTTTCTCGACCAAGCCAACAGCTTCATTGTCTTTGGGTCGGAGGGTGAGCGATGTCAGCCCACGCAGTGCCCCAGTGCGGTCCCAGGCGAGAAGGCAGGGGAGCGCCACAGAGCACCCATAATTCAATGTTTCAAGCAGGCTGTCCGATAAAGAGGAGCCTCACACATGGCTGACTATGTGGGTCAGCCTTGGATCATTTGCAGAGGAGGAGGCCAGCGACTGGCACCAGATTCACCCCCGCGCCCTGAATCCCCCCCCCACCACCACCACCACCACCCCCCAATGTGTGAATGAGTGAATGTGTCGTCTTCGCCTGGAAGCTGAAGGCCAGACCCCCCTCTGGGTCATCCCAGCCAACTCTTCTATGGGAAATCTGTCTTCTGCTGCCTTCCTCTGAGGCCCCCCCCAACCACCACCCTCCATCCTCTACCCGACTGCACCCAGATGCCTTTGTGAGCTCCGGGGACAAAACAGGGGGCGCTTTAGGGGCCACCAATTAGTCCTCCCCCATGGGGTGACATGGCCGATGAATAGAAGGACCCACAAACCGTCCACGCATATAATCTCAGCTGTCTCTTTAGAGGCGGCACTGTCACAAGCGCACAGATTCAACCTTGTTTTCGCAAGGGTCCGATTCCTGATTTAAAGACGCGGCTCGGTGGTGCGAAAAGAAAAAAAAAAAAACGAGAATCCGGATGCCGACGAGCCACTTTGTCACGCTGGAATTTGTTCCTTTCTATGTGGGTGCATCCCGGAAGATATACAAGAATGACTTTCGGACAAGGTGATTTTTTTTTTACCCCATCAATCAACGAGTGACAGGAACCACAATAGAGAGTGGGAATCCATTACCTAAACAAACAAAGACATAGCAAGACAGTCTGCAGCAGGAAACTCAAGCACAGGGAGCGACTGTGTAAACTAAAGTGGTGATTGAGAAGACCCAGGGGGGACACCTATAGCATGTACGACCGCGGGGGCAAACATGTCACAGATGTTGACGTTTTCGGAATCCATCTGAAGATCATTACAATACAAACAGTTACGCCACTTAAACATCAAGGAATTCTCAGTCTGGAAATAAGATTCACACAGTGGACACAACATTAGGTACACCTGAACAGTCCATTTAGAGTGTCAAGATAAT
This sequence comes from Vanacampus margaritifer, assembly GCF_051991255.1. Classification (NCBI taxonomy): domain Eukaryota; kingdom Metazoa; phylum Chordata; class Actinopteri; order Syngnathiformes; family Syngnathidae; genus Vanacampus; species Vanacampus margaritifer. The sequence continues at coordinate 9,910,774 of NC_135434.1, read as the reverse complement.
AATAGTTTTGGTTGGCACGTCAATCAAGATACTCAGTCAATGTACTTGTTATTGTAATACTTGAGTTGAGTTGGGGCACTTAAACTTCAGTCAAAATAGGTACCCCACCTACAAGGCTGTATTACACTGCAAATCTACAATAAATGCCCGATTCCAATGTGGTGCAATATCCAATTTTATATATCAATTCTTGAAAAGGTTTCCTCCATTTTGGAGCCGGCCAATCACAAGGCTAGCATACAAAAACAAACACTGCTACAGACATTTTAGAGCACTGGTGTCCAAACTAGGGCCCGGGGGTCCTTTTGCGCCCAACCATCTATTTTACAGCAGCCCACGGTGTATACTAAAAATGACATTTGACACGGCCCGCTGGCTAGTTTAAAAAAAAAAAAGCAGCGTATGACGTTAGCATGTCGATGAAATAGTTACCACTATTGCTATTAAATTGGTTTATATATTGTACAGCTTCTCTAGATACAAATAAAACATCAACAACTAAAATATTAACAATAATAATTATTTCAATTTTAGAAGTAAAAAAAGTTTCTTCTACTTTCTGCTCTGTGTTTTAAAAATGGTCAGTTTACCACTGTGTTCTCTTGTTTTGGTTCTGAATGTGAAAATGGGATTTGATTTCTGTTCAGTGCAGGGGTGGATCGAGTCCAACGGGATCCAGGGCCAAGGCCACCCCAAAATCACCTTTAACAGAAAGCTGTTATTTAGCAGTTTTTCAAAATATCAGGAAAATATAAACAATACTAATTGCTCGCTTATTTGATTTTAATAGATTAAATTAAAAAAAAAAATGTCAAAGCTGCCCTTGCATCCTTACGTATTTCTGTATGCGGCCCCTGGAATGAAGAAATTTAAACATCCTGTCGTCAATAAACCTCACATGCATGTTTTGGGAATGTGTGAGGATGGAGACGACTTGTAAACTCCACACAGGGCCCGAGCAGCAGATGTGCTCACCGCTAGCCCGCACCGTGCGGCCCTGATGGAAAAGTAATGAAAGCAAAAACTCCAGCAAAAAAAAAAAAAAAAAAAAGTACTCCAATAACTTTCTGGGGTGAAAATTCCCAAGCGTGTACTTCGAAAGCATTAAAAAGGCAGCCCAAATATTAGAAGCATCTCTCAGTATCATGCAGTGCAGTTGTAACGCACCACCGCAAACGACAATAATAAGCATATTGCTGCATAAATCCCTCTTTCTGATGCAGCTCTTGTATTGGACCGCTCGTTGTGTGTCTCTAAATGCCACTTTATTCTTTTCTCCACATCTTTAGGGAGCTTATGAAGTTCTTCCCTGCTGCAATCCGCTCGTGTCTCTTCTCAAATGTCAGCCGTGACAACAAACTGCAGCAGGTGGACGTCACTAAATCACCTCATATATGCTTGGAAAGATTCACATTTATGGAAAATGTGAATGAGTTTACCTGCAGGACACGAATAGTAAGCTGTCTTATATAAGATCTCTTGAAACTTGCAAACATTTCAATGTGACTTTTCTTCGCAGCGAGACAAAAAAAAAAAAAAAAGCATCAAGGAGAAGCGCGTAAAGCTCTTTGTTGGCGGCCATCAGCCGAGAGCACAGTCAGGTTATTTTATGCTCGGCTGGAGAGTCAGGTAGAGATTTATCTTTGTTTCACTTCACATACCTGAGGAATACTCTACTATTCCCAAACAGTGCGGAGGGCAAGTCATTTATGGACTACAATTCCAAGCCCCCCCCCCAAAAAAATAAGGTTCTGATGGTGTCAAGCGTTCACACGAGACGAGGAGATGTTAGGTGGAAGCCAATAGATCAATACAAGACGTACAGGGTGAGACGTAAAATAGCTTAACCTTTAAACCACATAATGGGAAGGGTTTTTTTTTTGGGGGGGGGGGGGTCGTGACTTCCACCTGGTAGAGTGACTACATTGTTTTCCTCTCTCCACGTCTCTTTCCGCGGCCTCATTGCGAAAAGGCTGTCAAATGCTACAACTACCACACAACATTACTGTGTGTATGTGGCTGACATTTCTTCACGTGTCACATTGTTGCTTAAAATAGAAACAAATTAGCACGGTTTGGGAATTTCAGAAATGTTCAGATTTTTCATGGTGCGAATTACAAAATAACTGAGTGACAATTTTGGATGAGCTAAACTTGTGTTTAGCTGATGTGCTTTACAGTTCTCTGAGGTTGGATGGATGGCTTTTGTTAGATATTATTAGCATTTAAATTCTTTATTTTCATATATTAACCATTGTTATACATTGTTAACATTTCAATTCTTCATATTAACTCTTTGCTTGCCAAAAACGTTAAATAACGTTTAGTAAAATCCTATGGAGGAGTGCCAAAGACGTTAAAATACGTTTTTTTTTCAAAACAGAGGTGAACCTAACAATTTTCTATTGTTGATTACTGAAAAACGGAATAAGGTAGAAACAAACTTTTTGTTCTGATGAAAGATGAGAGTCCAATCTTTCATTTGGTAGTATGTGTGTTTCCATAGTCCAAACACATAATTTTCTATGGACCTTGAAAGATCAGTCAAAAATGCTTAAATCGGCTGGCACCCACGGCATCCCTTTTCTGAAAACGTCTGGCAGTCAAAGAGTTAACCATGTTGAGAGGTTTTGTGGACGTGTAAAGCGGGTGGTGTTGAGCTCAGTATAATTTGACCTTAAGCTGGGACATATTATTTGGTCTAGAAGTTCCTTCTCTGTGGGAAAACACATTTGGTTCCTTGAGAACAGAATCTGTTTCGAACACGCACCCCGGACTCTGTTTTCGCCATCGCTCATGGAAAAGTACCCAGAGAGTATGTTTTGTCTACAAATGAAAGAGAGGCGGTTGGTTTTAACTATAAGAAGCCATTTTACACGCGGAAGAGGCACATTCTGAATTCCACCTGTTAAGTGATGAAAAGGAGACTGTCACGATGTCCAGAGATCTCTGTTAGATTAAAATCATTTTTGCAAAGGTGTTTTTTCTTACATTAAATCTGTCTTCAAGTTTTGGAACACGCAAAGAGGACAAATATTTTTTATTCCTCTTCACTTTCCAGGGCCTTCGGAATCAGTAGTGCTGGCCTATGTTACTTACGTATGCTATATTAGCAATGGGACTGGTTTCTTTAACCAATCTGATTTCAAATCCGCCTCACAGGACTACAACATGGTCCTTTATGGTGTCAGCATTTTTCCGTCTTCTGATTGGTTGGTCAGAACAGAGTTTGCTACAGTTTGACTAGTAAAACATGTATAATTGAATCAATGGTAACTGGACTTTTGTGACATTAGAACCTTCCAGTTGCAACTGATTCAATGCCTGGGAATGAAATGATCTGGATGAATAAGAATAGTCACAATCACAATCATATATTCCTTTTACCTTCAGTTTCAATAGAAGCAGGTCCGTTTTGCATTGCAGCTACGAAAAACATTCCTATCTCTGTAAACTCTAAGCTCTTGTATTGGATCTCATGTGGAGGTGGGTGAGGTACGTGACAACCATTAAATTGCAAGGAGCGCACACTGTGCATAATAAATGACGGTAAATGAGAGACGGCATGTTCATTGTCTCTCACTGTCTCACTATAAGAGTGTTGCATTCAAGTGGCTTAATGAGCGGAGACAAGTCTTCAGCTTCTCCCTGACCTAGAAAATTTCCAAAGAAAGAAAAAGTGGGCAATAAATAGCCAAACAGTAAATAAAAATAAATGAGAATGCTGATGATTTTGGACATGCGGGCTCATTAGCCACTTCAGAGGAATTCATCGCATTGTGCCGACGAGATGCTTCTGCTCCCGCTCTTTCCTCCCTCTGTGCATTTACTAGCGCTCGCTCACTCTACCGCCGTTCTCAGGCTCAATTAAGCTACAGTAAGTAAAACAGCGGTGCACCCTGTCACATTCCATCCACTCGCGCTCAGTGAGGGAGCCGCTAAAACAAACGGGCCTTAAAGGAGCCCACTCCAGCGGCCATTACCATATGAACGACTCACTTCCCGCATGCACAATGAACCACCTTTGCAGAGCCTCCCTCGGCCTCCGTGGAAATATATTCACCGGCGAATAAAGAGAGGTCTGTGTGCACTTTGACGGTCCCGCTCTACCTCTGCCCCGGTCGTGCTCGGATTAGCTCCCGCTGCTGCAATATTTACCTCACCAGGCGGGGGGTGAGGGGGTTTGCACACCTAAGAACACACACGCGCACAGCGGGGTGGCCGAGAGTGCAAGAGAGGAAAAAGTGCACACGCAAGAATAAGCTCGCACACGGTCACCGGCAGGACCAAGATACTGACTACGTTTACATGCAGGCAATAACCCGAATATTAGCAATATTCAGATTTTTAAAAGTTCGGCCGATGTCGATACCGTACCGATACTTAACTCTTTGACTGCCAGACGTTTTCAGAAAAAGGATGCCGTGGGTGCCAGCCGATTTAAGCATTTTGACTGATCTTTCAAGGTCCACAGAAAATTATGTGTTTGGACTATGGAAACACACATACTACCAAATGAAAGATTGGACTCTCATCTTTCATCAGAAAAAAAAGTTTGTTTCTACCTTATTCCGTTTTTGAGTAATCAACAATAGAAAATGGTTAGTTTCACCTCTGTTTTGAAACAAACGTCTTTTAACGTCTTTGGCACTCCTCCATAGGATTTTACTAAACGTTATTTAACGTTTTTTGGCAGTCAAAGAGCTAGGTTGTTGTTTTTTTCAACATGAAAAAGCTGTCCTCGGCATGCAGTGAACACGTCACACGTCAGTGAAAGTCGTGCACAAGCAAGACACAAGATGCTGCATCCAAAGTCTAAAATATTAGCGTCTAATATTGACCCGGTGGGTAGTAGGTAATGTCTGGACGGTGCTGGATTTCACTTTCCTTTCTTTTCTTTGATCCTTCCTCGGGTCTCCTGACAACCTCACGACTCTAGCTGGATTCTGAAGTATTCGGTTTAGGGGAACGGTATGGGATTTTTAATAGGTTTTAGGCGAACTAATGAGTACACACGCACACACACATGCACACACACGCACATGCACATACTCACCCACATACAAAAAATAAAATTAAAATTAAAAATAATAATAAAAATAAATAAATTAATAAAATATTAGCATCAGAAATAATGGTATCGGCATTTTACTCGATACCATTATTTTTTTGCAGTATCGGGGCCTCTCCCGATACTTGTATCGGTATCGGAACAACACTCCTTAAAATAACAAATTAGTTTATTTGTCGAGGAAATTGTCAACATCCAGCAGTCCACCAGTCAATTACTGGGCACATTTACTACATTTACATGCAGTCATAATAACCCTATCAAAACACAAATATGTCTTTTTGAAAATGTCCTTTTCCCATGTATTTTTGTAATGTCACTGTATCACAATAAATATCAGATTTATGACATAAATGTCTTATAGTTTAGGCTTACGCTAACATAAAAGCAGATGGACCATGTTTTGATATGAAAGGGTTTATTTATCAACTTCAATTAGTGGTGTTACACTTTGAATTAAAGTCTTTTAATAAATGTTCACTACGACACCTTTACAGTCATAAATCAGATTACAACAATAATGTAGACAAATTTGTGGCTTTATCGCCTCAACCTTTTCTGTTTCATGGAACACGTCAACATTTGGGCTGCACTTCTTACTCACTGAACTTATCTAGACAATAAATGAATAAATAAATAAATAGTCTTATATCTATTAACTCTTTGACTGCCAGACGTTTTTGGAAAAGGGATGCCGTGGGTGCCAGCCGATTTAAGCATTTTGACTGATCTTTCAAGGTCCACAGAAAATGATGTGTTTGGACTATGGAAACACACATACTACCAAATGATAGATGAAGATTGGACTCTCATCTTTCATCAGAAAAAAAAGTTTGTTTCTACTTAATTCCGTTTTTCAGTAATCAACAATAGAAAATGGTTAGTTTCACCTCTGTTTTGGAAAAAAACGTCTTTTAACGTCTTTGGCACCCCTCCATAGGATTTTACTAAACGTTATTTAACGTTTTTGGCAGTCAAAGAGTTAAAATAAAAATAAAAAAGCAGAGCGCATTCTACTACAGTGCGATGTTGATTGTTCAGTCCTGCTGATTAAGTTAATGAAATCCAGAAGAACAAACTTTCACAGGTCCCAAAAAGTGCTCATGGTTATTGGCTGTTAACTGTTTTAAATGGTGTATGTTTGTATCCGGTTGATATCACATTATCGTGTCACTCAAATAACAGCACAAGTACACAACTAGGGCCTTCAGGCTAGTAGGGAAGCACACTCATAATTTGATCATTTCCTCTACCAACCTTGAGGCCCAATAGTAGCAAACAATCGCCTTATCCGCTCAAACACAGATGGGGAAAATATCATGTGATTTAGTGCTCATACAAAGTTGTTTTTTTTTGTCTTATCCTTAAATTTGATCAGTTGGAGGTGTTAAAAGGCTCTCTTTGTGAGGGCAGCCTGCAGGGTGGGCGGGCAACAACACAATCACAACATCTCAGGTTCAACCGAACATTTAAAAAAAAAAAAAAACGGATACGTCCTGCAGTCGGTTGAATTCATGCTTTTCATCACTTCACAATACGAGAGGCGGGCCGTTTAACCGCACAGCAAACGCGTACGGTTGAGATCCGGCTCGGAAGCATGAGTCACTATCCTCTCCGCTCTCTGATGTTCAAATTGCAAACATATTGTCTGTCACTGAGCAAAAAGTGAAGGAAGGCAGATGAGGTTTTAGCATCCATTGTTTTAATACTCCCATGCAGAAAAGTGGCGTGTCACTGCTAAGCGTGTGAGCGGGCATTAGTCACTCCTTGTGATTTGTGAATGAACTCAATTCAGATGAAATCATCAGACTGGAAAGACGAAAATGAATCTGGAAATGTGGAACTGTTGAAACGTATTTACAAACACATTTAAACATATTGTCAAGAACGTTCAAACGTAGCTGTAGGCTAAATGCCCCGCCCCCATTCAGAGCCAATATTGATCACTATGGTCCGAAATCATAATAGGCAACCTAAGTGTTGTGACTCAAGTTGGCCTCCCCATGGCTACAATCGACATCGAGTCATCTGACTGCCAGCACATACAGTTCAGTAAATCTGATGAAACAGCACATGACAGGTAGAATCAGCCCCAAAACGCTGATAGTAGATAGCTCGCAAGAACATATACACAAGCTAGCACATGGCATATGCACGGCTAAAAGCAATATGTGCTGTACAAAGTTGTATGTACATACCATTAAGAGCGATGACATTTACTGTATATGTTACCACTATGATGTCATTACAGTGTACATGTCAAACAATACCATTTACAATGAAGGTCTTAATTGTTACTAAATGAATAGAAAGTACATTCATTTAAAAAAAAAAATTAAAAGAGAGAGCAATGATGATGACATGTCAAATCGGTAAAATTACCGAATGAACAATACTGAGCTCTCCAGGAAAAAAAAGAAAAAAAAGAAAGTAAATTCAGAGAGAGGGCACATTCCTGCATCCTAATGTGCACAGATCGGCATCTACGCACCTGTGTGACCAACCTCCTCCATGTCAACCCACACCGTATTAGCAGCAAACTCCGTCTCGGGGCCATAAAAGCCTTCTCAAACCTTATTACGGCTCACGTTTGTTCCCTTACAAATGACTCCAATTGTGACGCGCTCCAATACACGTCGTCCAATGGTGAGATTGCTATCATTTTAAAAGGTAACCAAAGCTACTTCACTTGTGAGGTCTCACCCTCCCCCACCCCTCCCCCTTTAGTTCCCTGTGGATACATCTCACTGTGACAGATATATCTCCTTTAAGCTCCATTTACTCGAGAGCTACAAGCCCACCTCCCCTCTGTAGTTTTACCACCATATATATATATATATATAATATATACAGTATATATATATATATATATCCCCCCGGCGAACGCGGTGTTAACGCTTCTATTGATTAATCTGGTCATCCATTCCTCCATGATCCTCACACGGGGAAGAACCATTTCGAAAAGGGTATAAAAAGCTCCTGAGAATCGATAGCTTCCGTAACCGCAATTCAATTTATATCTTGGTATCATTTCATAATAATGATCCAACAGTGGAAAACAGATGACAATTTGCTTCGTTGGCCACAATATTTGGTACGATCAAATGATAATAATGCTTAACCATCTCCTTCATTTGTTCTTCAGACAGGGAAATGTATCAACAAAACTGGGTCATTTGGTACAAAACAACCCAGAAAGATGGATCAAATGAACCCAAATTGTAGATTTCAGAGCCAAAATTGTTTATTTTTTACTCTATTGTTTAAGAGTGCGGTCATGTGATCTCCCTGATAGTATAAGCAAAATCGGAGCTTTATAAACGTGATAAATACACACCAGACCAGATTGTGCAGGTGTACCTAATTAAGTGGCTAGTGCATGTTATTCCACCATTTAAAATATGCCACTCTTCGGTTCTATTGACTGGCAGAGCATTCCAAACACCAATCAATTCATTAAGGCACCTCTCCTCGTACTCCGGCGATGCAGTAGTCGCACCTCGGGCTACATTTACTCCATTAATTAGCCCCGAGTTACAGGCCAGGAGGCTATCCGACTGCCTCTACGGTGGGCCGGGCGACAAGAGTCGCGCTTTATTATGCAAGTGGCGCAGGTAGCGAGAAGGTAATTGAGGCCATGGAGGCTGCCTGGCGCAGATAGGCCAGTGAAGTGGGAATGGAAATCGGCGGAAAGCCCACAGCGGTTTGCCCTCGAAAGCCATCACGCCTCATCAGGCTGGAATATTAACTATTGGAGTATTTAAATGGAGGGAATAGTTCAGTGTGCTTTACTGAATCCATCTATTCACTACAACAGTGTTTTCTCATCTTTATTGAGCCAAGCCAATTGTTGTTGTTGTTGCATAATGGCGTTTGTTTTGTGTGTTTAAAAAAAAAAAAAAAATTGGGTTCATTTTTCCCTCTTCTAATTCCTTTCAATAGCTGTCAATTATGCGTGGATTTCCACTATTCAATGGCTCACAACACAAAGTGATGGCTCACAAGTTGGGGCACTTGTATGTCAAGGTACCGCTGTACACTGAAATAATGATTATCTAGTCTCATTTTACTCACAAATGTACTTTGTCAGTGTAAATGTTGGACATGATTGTTTGGAAAATGAAGCTATTTTTTTCTGTTGTATGAACAGGTGGGTAAGCAGGAAATCATTTCACTGTATGTTGCTGACATAGATAGATGTAATGATACGGTTCGTAAATAGTTGTACAAATTAGTTCAAATTTTGTAGATTTTCACATAAAGGCGTAACAGTGAACTGGTTGGACTCCAGTCAGCTGAGATGACATCATCGACATGTGTACCACTTCCTCATTCTTTATGCGCTATCTGGGATTGCTTATTTACCAACGTCTGGCTCAACCGCACCGCACACACACTTAAGTCCTTCACCTGTTAATGTGTGAAGCAAATGACTGCTGCAGTGGCGCCAGCACAAACACACGTCCCGGCTTATCAAGCAGCCACGTGCATATATGTTTGTTCGAGAGCAGGGGTGGGCAAAACATGGTCAGGGGGCCACTTACGGCCAGCTCTGTTATTTCATACAGCCCATCAAGCTAACATTGAGTTTTTTATTTCTCCCAAAACATCGGTAAATTCTTTATGATTCAATTACAGTATTGTTCCGTTCCGTTCTGTCTTCAATTCCGCTTATCCGGGGTCGGGTCGCGGGGGCAGCAGCTTTAGCAGGGAAGCCCAGACTTCCCTCTCCCCAGCCACTTCACCCAGCTCCTCCGACGGGATCCCAAGGCGTTCCCAGGCCAGCCGAGAGACGTATTCTCTCCAGCGTGTCCTGGGTCGTCCCCGGGGCCTCCCGCCGGTAGGACATGCCCGGAACACCTCCCCAGGGAGGCGTCCAGGAGGCACCCGAACCAGATGCCCGAGCCACCTCAACTGGTTCCTCTCAACGTTTTACAATATTGTGATTATTAAATTCAATTTAAAAAAAATTATCTACAAATGGCCTGGCCCATGGGTTTGTTTTCAAAAATCAAATGTGGGCCTTTAGTACTAAAGTTTGCTCATCCCTGTCCTAGATAATCTGCGACAAACAAAAAAGTAGGAAGTTCATCCGGGCGACTCAAATGACTTTAAATTCAAGCTCCACACTTTAAATGATGACAATAGGATAAAACTGCTGCTCTGAAATTCCCGTTATCTAGGTCAGAGCTGCACCTCCAGTCTCCTCTCCTCATGCCACCCCCTTTCCTCGCTTGCATGTGCGCTGATGTAACGTACTGTAAAAGTGCGGCATGAGCTCGGGATGGTGCTTAGAGACATTCGGTTCATTTCTAAAAACAGCAACACTAATATTACCTCACGCGGGAGGTTACGTGCTCATTCGTTTCCAGCGGAGCTCTAAAACAAATTCACGCATTCCAGTCAAACCAATGCCACCACATCAAACGCTCTACGTTTCAACTTTTGGCTACCAGTGCAATCTCAGCTCAACCAGTTTGTGTGTCTTATCATTTCACTGAGTGGACCCAGAAACCAGGGACCGGTTCTAAATGCCACCTTGATCCAAAGGCAAAGAAACACAATCAGTCAAACTGTGTAAATGATTAACGGACGCTGAGTCTCGATAGCTTCCGATGTTGTAATGCGTTCCTATCTGGTTACCAGGTGAGCTCACGTTACCACATCTCATGCATGGTATGTAAGATCACATGATCGCTAGCACAATCAGAGGCAAGAAAAATTGAAGATGAAGATGAGATACAAAGAAGAAGGGGGTGTTCGATTTAGGTGAACGGTATGGGATTTTTTTTATAGGTTTTAGGTGAACTAATGAATACACACAAACTCACACCCACATACAAAATAAAAAATAAAAATAAAAATAAAAATAAAAATAAAAATAAAAATAAAAATAAAAATAAAAATAAAAATAAAAATAAAAATAAAAATAAAAATAAAAATAAAAATAAAAACCGAATGAACAATACTGAGCTCTCCAGAAGAAAAAAAAAAAAAGAAGAAAAAGGGGGTTGGTCCTTGATTTCTTAGCAAATTTAACTGAGAGTTGTAACTGCTTCAAATGATGTGAGAAAAGTGCACAAATGTTGTTAATATCTCTCAAAAAGAGAATAATCCCCCTCGGGTGAGGCCTAATCATGTTGTGTCACATCAAGCCTCGCCTCAGCCTCCAAACTCAATTAAAAGGTCAAAGGCTCAATCTCTGTTTGATATAACAATCAGTACATAAATGAGGAATAATATTCATATCCTCACATGAAATGAAGTTTTCAGTCAACCAGACGAGACCATGCATTGATTCTGAATGCAGATGTTGTAGCCAAGCAAACCACGCGGCAGAATTCAGAGATTTTAATCATACACAAAAGAAACAAACTCAACATTCGCACACCTTCGCAGACTCACAGCCATTGGTTTCTTTGCAAATAAGCTGAAAAGGCCCCCGGTAGACGCTGATGAATGAGTCAAGCCAAGCATGCTGCGAACATTATCGAGAGTGGATGGGTGGAATGAATACATTATCATGCAAGGCACTTTTCTCTTCTGGCCGCCTCGCTCGCAGCTTGTCACTCTTTCCTGACGCCTCGCGACCCGCCCGCGTGCGGCGCGGCTTTTGTGCGCATTAAAGAAGGGCCGCTCGGAGGTAGAAGGTTATTTATCTTGGCTTAATCATCCTCACTGTCGGAGCATCAGGCCCTCACTTCCTGTCTTCTTCGCCAAATGTACAGACACTTTCTATTAGAGGCTTTGACAGGCTGGCTTCCTTCTCTCGCTTCTCTCTACTTAGATATCCTGATTGCTTCCCATTGCTGTGACCCGTATAACACCTGGCAGTCTGCTTGCACTTAATAGCTTTATCATCATCAATGCTGTCTGTCAGGTAACTATTATTTTCCGGCTTTCCCTAAGATGTGATGCTTAAAAAAAAAATCACACTGGATTAATCCGATTTTGCTCTCTTTGATTTCCATCAATATAATAAGGTACAATGTTATATCACCTTCGTCATCGGCGTAATCAATGGGCAGCGCCTCAGCTGTGAGCCAGAGAAGTCAAACAGTCAAAAAGTTGTGGTTTTCAATCCAGTCCTTGAAGTCAAGTGCAGAGTTAGGACCCAAATGCAGACAAGACACGGAAGTTGGGGAAAAAGAGAGTCTTTGCGTACAAAAATACAAAGTAACAACAGAGAGCAAAGAACCTTGAGCGGGCTGGATGTGGAGAAACTTTGATTGAGAAAGTCGAACACCTGGAAGAACAACTTGAATGGAAGAGTAGCGATAGGAAACTTCAGCGTGCTGGGACAAAACCTCAAAGTACTGACAAATGTGTCACTCAGTAACGCAAGGTGCAGTTCTATAGGAAAGAAAAACGGCATACTTGACAAAAATAAGAGTAATAAATGCAGGACTATAACAACACATATGACGCAATGACCCAACCAAGTCTATTTACAAAAATTGCCACAATCCCATAAAGGACCTTCCTTGATCCATCCAGATCTAATAATAGTTAAGTTGCAAATCGACACTGCTATATGAAAAACACTTATGTCCATTTTTGCCATTTTTTTTTTAAACATTTTTATGCTATTGGGATGAAACTGAATGCAGACATCCCAAAAACATTAAAAAAAATCTTTAAAACATAAAAAAAAATGACATGAGTGTTTTTCACATAGCAGCGACAAAATGGTTCTGTTCCACTCCAGACCTACAGGAGGCGGTAGTTAACATTACAACATATTTGCCAAAGGCCAAATATATGAATGATAAAACAGGTGCAAGCTAACTTTGGGTTAAAGGTGGGAGGGATACAACTAAATGGGTCAACTGCCAGTCACAGAAAAAAACATTCGCCATTCTGAGTTGCCAATGTGATAGCTAAAATATTCCTTGATCCAACAATGTCAAAACTGAAAACATTTCAGTAGGTGCTGTTCCACTTCCGTCCTTTAGGAGGCAGTAATGCACATTTAGTGTTTGCTAAATATCAATGAATCAAAAAAGTTACTGTAAAAATAATACAAACACATCGTAATGCGGCCACACCAAAAATGTAATGGAAATACTAGTTTTGCGTGCTAAAACACACAAACATGAACTAATGCTAATGCTAACGCTAAGATTCAAGACTTCAGCTCGATCTGTATCTTCTTTACCATTCTTTGGTAGGGTCTGTCTTGAGATTCAGACCTCAGCACATGGGTTTGCTGTCTAAATGTGTCCTGAAGCTCTTTATGTTTGTTTGTTTAGCAATGCTAAAAAAAAGAATTATTTTTTAAACGACGACTACCGCTAACGGTCTCTTTAATATAAAAACCAAGGTCACAATAAGCAAGTGTTTTATATCCTGATCCTACTCAGAGGAAGCTAAAAAAAAAAAAGACATTTTGTGCGCTTGTCATCTTTTTCCCTTTTATGTGTCGATCACCGGGTCTCAATGAATGAAGAGCAATGTCACACGCATCCTGCTTTAGAAAGTAAAAAAAAGCTTCCACTGAACATAATCCAGATGACAGTTTGTTTATCTTTCTACAAAGCATATTTAAACAAACAAGACAAAAGTGTTTTAGTCGGAGAGATGCCGGATTTCCCTCACTGTCACACCAGCCACCAGGCAGATCAGGACTAAGTGCAATGTGCTCATGCATGCGTGCGTGCATGTGTGTGTGCGTGTCTGTGTGTATTTGAGATGTGAGTAAGTCTTTGTGAGGCCTCCACTCAGCAGAGTGATGATAAGTACTCCCAGCCCGGCGCTCCGCATGAGCTGATGGACAGACGGGCCGGGAACACTGGGGGCCTTGTGGTCGCGGCCAGTGTGTGTGTGTGTGTGTGTGTGTGCGAGTGTGTGGGCACTGTGGTGACGGGATCGGGGGGGGGGGGGGGGTGAATGAATGGAGAGGTGAGGGGTTGTTGGCAGCGTAAGTCACAACGTTTCCACCAGTTACGCCACCAGACCGTGCCACATGGCTGCAATTTGTTCATTAACTATGTAATAAATGTACGCGCACACACAGAGGTAATATTGTTCCGAGTTCTGCCTGATTGGATTGTGAAATAGACGATCCTCCAGGGAATCGCTTGGAGTCCGCCAGCCACTCTGACCAAGAGAGGAAGCGACAGGCCTGATTTCCTAACAAGGTTTGAGACGCGGGAACACGTGTAGTCAATATTTTTCTGTTTGCTTTAAGCGCCACCGTGAATATATCAACCCAAGTAATATGATACGACCCTGTGTAAGGTTTCTCATATTATTAGTGTCTGTCTCCAAAGTATTAAAAGCATTATTATTTTTCATGCGGATACAAAAATGGTGGGATCCGCCGTGTCTTAAATCTTGGATTTGTTTATTTTTTTAATCTCCCTGATGAACCTTAATGAACCTTTTATGCACTGGGGCACAAGCATGCTGGAACAAAAACAGGGCCTTCCCCAAATTGTGCCAAGAGCGTTCAAATATGTCGGACAAACAGAGGATTAAGCTTGAGGAGGTGAATAATGAATCGAACCCGTGATTGAGTCAGATAATTGATTAAGTGAAACAAATCTGTGCTCATTTTTAGCTTAACAGCTAGCAGCCCATCTGGATGCAGGTCAAGTTTGTGTCATGCCTAAGATTGGTGTGATTGTTCTATATGCTGTGTTTTGGGAAACGGTATGTGTTGGTGTTGTATTTCAACAGCCCAACATTTAGTGATAGCAATAAATTGAATGGTGTAATGAAAACCGATTTGAATCAGAAAATCAGTTTTCATTTACATCAAACCAAATCAAATAATTCCACTATAAAATATTTTACTACTACTTTGAAGGAAATGCCATACTACCGTACTACCAAGTTAATTCATTTCCATGTAAATGACAACAAGAAAATCATTGGCTCATAATCTCAAATTAAACCGTACCATATAGAATCGAATCGTAATCCCACTGAATTCAATTGTTCCACTTTGAAATCGAACTGACCTTGAACTGTATCACACCTCGCGTATTGAGATATGTATCAATTTTATTGAAGATGCACACCCTTAATATATGTATATATATATATATATATATTAGGGGTGTTGAAAAAAATCGATTTGGCAATATATCGCAATCTTACAGTGCACAATTCTCAAATTGATTCTATATGCGGCCAAATCAATTTTTAAACATCAATTTTTGATGGAAATATTCAACAAAATGTCTTTACTTAGGTTTAGGGTTCACACTTTAAGCATGGAAGAATGTTCTATGAATGGAGCATTAAGCCTTAATGTTTTATTTCAGGGCTGTTCAAACATGAAACAGACTGCAACCTGTTTGTTAAATACAGTAGCTCATTTATAAGCCTGAAGTTTCAGATAAATAAATACATTTTCACACAAATCTTACAGTGTACATGAACATGTACTGATTAGTATTTTCTAAATTAGAGTAAAAAAAAAAACACAATAATCAATTAGATAGATTTGTATTGGGATTAATCGAATCGAATTGTGACCTATGAATCGTGATACGGAGCGAATCGCCAGCTACTACGCATATCACACCCCTAATATATATATATATATAAATATATATATATATATATTTATATAAAGGATTGCAAAATAGGGCAGCACAGTGCACTAGTGGTTAGCACGTCTGCCTCACAGTAGCGTTTCCGTGTTTGATTCTCGGCTCACACCCCTCTCCACGCTTGCCGAGATTTTCTCTCCAATTATTCCAGCTCCCGCTAAAAACATGCCCATAAGGTTGATTGAATACTAATTTAACCATAGGTGTGAATGTGAGTGTGAATACTTGTTTATATGCATGCGCCCTGCATGCAACCTTAATGAGGACAAGCAGTACTTGCAAAAGACTGGATGGATGTTCAGAGCATATAGTGAATCTAAAACTAAGTACAGACCATGGCAGGGCTTTTAACTCTCTACCTGGAAGTGATTAATATTAGCCCAAGGCCAATGACAAGCAATCTGTCATCATCATTAGGCCGTTAAACGAGCAGAGGGATGCCTGTTACGAACGACCCGGCGGCTAGGATGTCATCTGACGAGGTCCCGTCCGGTTCAGGGCCGACCGCGGCGGAGTTTTGGAGCACCGTGATTACGGCCGAGAGATAACGGCGGCAGAAACCCAGTAGAGGGAATTCGGAGCGCATGAATAATGAGACGAAACCTTCCTTGTGGGTTGTAGCCTGTGAGAGTATGACTGCCGCTGTGCCGTGAGCATACAGATCACCTTACACGTTGGCTTTCCTCCGCTTTGATGACTGAATCATGCGCACGCGCGCACACGTGCACACTCATGAATGCATGCATGCCTGTGTCCACTCTCAACACACACACACTGCTTCGGGATTAATTCACCTGCCGCACCTGAGAATGTGACCGCCGTGATGTCACCTGCACTCTCATCACTTCAAAAGGTAAAGGAGCACCTCGGTGCCATCAGCACAATGAGCCAGCACACCCTCTCGCTTCCTGTATTGGCAATCCCCTCCTTGAAGAAGGTTCAAGGTGCAGAATTACATAGACAATAAGGTATTCTTAGTTTACTGCCCACCGGCCCTCCATGTTCACAAAGGCAAGATTTCGTGGCATTCTACAGCAGTGTTTGACAAAATGTACTAAGAAAGGGTACAGTCGGATTTCGCCAGCCCCATTGTTTTGTCCCACCTTTACGCAGGACCCGTCCCGGCATCCTCTTTTTTTTTTTTTTTTTAGTCCAGTCAGCAAGTCACTTGGTTGGGCTATGTGAATGCCAATCCACACAGTTGTCATAGCGATTCATACGATAGAACAATTAAAAAAGAATTAAACTGTTAAATTCCTACTCCTGTTTGCGTACTCATTCTCATCCGTATCTAATCGCTAGCAGGCGCGTTTTCGTCATAATGGAAGTCGAACTACTTCCTGGCCTGTGACTAAAAATCACGGGAAATGTAGTACTACTAGCCTAATGCTACGGTCGGCTGTCGGACCCAATGCAACCTGAGCTTTTCGAGTGGGATGTGTCATGTTTGGGTTATGTTTTTCCTTGTGTGTCTCCATTGGTCTTGTTAAGTGTTAATCCTGCCCTTCCTCGTGTCAACCAATCAGTGCCCTCAGCCACTTGTGTCTTGCCCCGGGTGTGTGTTGTTTTGTCATTAGCGTGTGTGTCTTTAGTCTCCTGTCTCCCCTTTGTCTGTGTCGGTTTATTGTCATTTTCTTCCTGTCATGCTGCCATTTTTTTGCCTTGTTGTCCTCCCCACGTTTTTTGTTTTACTGCCATTTTGAGTTTGCTTTTGTTTTGAATAATTAAATTCCCTTTTTGTACATCATCTCTGCCTCCTTGCCCTGCTTTCCTGCGTTTGGGTCCTCCACCAAACTTTACCCCTTTGACAGGATGTTTCTTTCCAGTATTACAAAGCGGGACCGAGGCAAGGTAATAGCGGCCAGCAAAAAAAAGTTGGATAATTGCGAACTGTAACCAAGATAGCATTTAGCATTAGCTAAAGTAATAAGACAACCACCATTCACCACATTGACCACTAACTAGCGATTCAATTTGTTCTACAAAATTTATTGTAAACTAAATTTGATATTCAGCGAAATTGCAGTGTTAATTTTGAAAATCTGGTCACCGCATATTTAGCAAAAACTCAACATGCGGATGACTTCGGCTCGTGAATACGCATGCGTTTAACATGCATGTGTGCACGTGAGAGCTGTTGGCTCCGGCGTGAGCGCTCCCACCGGAGAGGCTCACAAGCTGGGCAGGACGCGATAAGATGTGGCGATAGCACAACCGCTACGTTAGCGTAGCATTGGCAGTGATCTAGGTCACCAAAACAAAAAACAAAAAAAGGAAGACCTGGAGACTCAAGCATGGCTCATTGAAGTAACACGGCTTGTTGTTGAGTAGTTGATACAGCAAGAGGCGAGAGGAGGGATTGGATGGGCTAGTTGACGAGGTGGATCGCGAGATGGACGGACAGACCAATATATGACTAGAGGACGGAAGTACGGGCTGAAGGATAGATAGGCAATGTCATATGATACTGGATTAGTCTCTAATGCACCACAAACATAATCAGGATCATAACGGAGGTAAACAAAAGGCCTACAGCCCCAAAAAAATGAGTAAGAAGCACATTGAGTATTCATTTGGCACATTCTGGATCTAAATTTAGTAACACAGAAAGTAAATAGTTAGATATGGATATGGATGGATGAGAGATGGGATGGTTGAATCGGTGGGTAGAGAGGTACCGGCAATATTTTTTTTTTGCGGCAGATGCCGATCAATCGGCCGATTTTTTTTTTTTTAAATCCCTAAAGCAAGCTAGCTTCGGAACATTTTGCCACCAACCAAGAATAACTTGTGACGACACAAACTCACACGAAAGGGCCAGGACACAACAGGATAAAGATCGACTTAAAAAATGAACTAGAATAGAAAAAGGCCATCATAGGTTGGGCCTTCAAAGTCACACTCAATGTCCAGCTGGAGCCAACAAAAATATTCCTTACGATTTTGAAGGGAAAAAAAGCTCATCTTAATCAATTAATTGATCGGGTTTAGTAGGTACATAGACAGTCCAATTGACTGTTGAATGGATTGAAAGATGTATAAGGATGGATGGATGGATGTATTGTGGGTTGGCACGGGTGTGATGATAGGCAAGTGGACGGCTAGCTAAATAGCTTGATAAATGGAAGGTTGAATGAAGGGACGGATGGTAGATCAATAACCGAGTGTCCGACCAAAAGGCCCAAAAGTAGGTCAGTGTTTACGTAGTGTATCATGAGACAGATACAGATACTCATTGCATCGGTTTCCTTCACATCCATCATATGATTTCAGCCTGATCTACTATCAAAACATGCAGCTGAGCATGAAACAGGAGGCCAGTTCCCGTCATCTCGTCGTAAAAACACGGCCAAATAAGCTGTTTAATGTGCCGAAACACGCCGGAAGAGCGGCGGCGCTCGATGAGGAGCCTCGATCTCTAAGCCTGGCTGTGAATATATTCAAAGGCGAAAAAGCAAAAGCGGCAGCGGGGCGTACATTTGCGAGGGAGAGCATGAAAAGATGCACGCGCAGAAGAAGAGATGGAGGGTACGACCGCTGAGATAAAAACGGAATCCATTTTGCTTCCTGAAGCACACTCATGCACAGCGCGACGACCCGCTCGGTGTGTTTGGCTGCCATTGGCGCTTCAATCGCTTCCCCCTCCTCTCGTTCCGTTCCAATTGTTCTGCCTTCCCCTCACTTATCATTTCCTCCTCTCCTCTCCGGTCACACCTCTTTCCTTGAATTCCTCTTCCTCTCTCTCTCTCGAGGCAGCCCCCCCACCCCACCCCGACACAGTCACAGGTCCTGAAACTATGGCAACGGAACGAGAGGGAGCAAGCGCTCTCTATGATTAATAGATGAGAGATGAGGTGCCAATCGCTCCAGCCTGGGGAGGGGGGGTGGGGGGGGGACGGATACACGCCAACAACACCGTGCAAACATGTATGCACAGTCACACACAACCTGCAACAATGAGCCTGGAGACCCACAACCGCTGCCATGCGGCACCTTTAGTCCTTTGTGCCGGCGTAAGATGGGAAATCACAAGGCGAGGGCGAGGCCACGCCCTGGCTTGCCGTGGTGACCATTTGATGCACGTTTCATCAAGACCGTTTATCCAGCCATCCATTTTCTATATGGCTTATCGGGTGTAGGGTTTGGGGGTGGGGGGGGGGGTGTAGTGAGAAGTGGGTTACACCTTGACTCAGATTATCAATTGGAATAATTTTCCCTCCTTGAATCAAAACAATGTTTTTGTTTTGTTTTGTTTTATTTTGTTTTTCATTAAGATTTGTTTTATTTCTCCTGATACCAAACATACATTGAACTGCTTTTTGCCAACAAGTTTCTTACTCCCACAGAAATAAAAATAAAACTTTTTTCTTTGCAAATCATCTGAAAATAAGTGCTTCCTTTTGGGTAAAAAAAAAGAAAAAATGCAAATGTGATCCTTAGAAACTTAATATTGAAAATGTCCAAGAACTTAACAATATAAAATAAACAATAAAATTACAAGTAAGAATAACTCATCATGGTAATAAAATGCCCTAAAATGAACTCTTTTATGAGTAATCGTGAGTTAACTAGTGAAGTCATGCCATTAATTACGAAAAAAAAATTAATCGCCTGATGCCCCTAATTTTTAATAATCTTTTCTTCTTCTTTTTTTAAAAGTATTTTTAAGTATTTAAAAAAATATTTTTTTAATAATCTTTTCTTTAAAAAAAGAAAAGATTATTAAAAATTAGGTGCGTCAGGCAATTAAATTTTTTAATCATAATTAATCGCATTAACTCGCATTAAATTTTTATATCTGTTCTAAATGTACAGTAAAAAAAATTGTAGGTTTTCATACTCTTGTTAACAAAAGTGGGAAAAATGTTAAACTAATACAACTAGTTAAATGGAATTTTTGACGTCTATAGCCGTCAGTGGCAGTGAATGAGTTTTAATATAAGACTCATATCACCTCATTTTTCAGCAGCGGTATGGTACAGAACGCTTGTTGGGAGGACTGTCTGTTGATTGGTTGACTTGATAATCCTGCATATGTTTCAGTAGAAAAAGCTTTTCCGTAATTTTACGTCACGGCAAAGAACATTTGTCAAGGCTGCCCGGCACTAGTTGATATTTGTTATTTTTTCGTATTAAACTATGTTTTTACAGTATATTTTATAGAGGAAATGCTTATGCATTCTGATTTTGCTAAACAAATCGCACTAGGGAAAAGCCCAATGTTAATGTGTAATTATTATACCAGGCGCACCACACTTAGGGAATCCTTGCAGTAGACTAAGAAAAACAAAGCCTTCTTTGAAACAATATAGTGGATTACAACACAGAGGGGATTCAAGGCCTTATGTGTTGATTGTTTAAGGCTACTGCCGTCTCACAGCACAGTGCCATCTTACTTTCGTTGACACAGTGTTGTGCTATGATGTCACACCGTTTGCGTAGATGTCACAGGGACCGCCATTCGGCTCGTACAAGTCGAGCAGGGTTCTGCGCAATACAGTGACGGGTTGAGCTAAACTAGATTGAGTTGTTTTTTGTTTTTTTTCTTCTTCAATAAACTGCAGACAATGACACACGCGCGTGTTACTTATCTGCAGTCGACTCTCCTTCACAGAAATAGGATGTCGGAGATGGAATCAAGGTATTCAGTGCTTTTTGATAGTGTTGAAGGCCCTGTCACTACGTATTACACAATGAGGGTTTGGCGCGTGAGAAGCACGTGTAGCGCTTAAGTCGAATATGAATAGACGACTGATATTGTCTCTTAAATGAAGATTTATGTTCTTCTTCAAAGTTGACGTTTTTTTCCATCTTTCTGAAGAAGCTTTTCGATTTATTTTTTTTTGCTAGCAGACGTTTTTTTGTTGTTTTTTGTCAAGTAAGCAAGTAATTGTTTAGTATGTCAATCACACAGTTGTCATAGCGATTCATACGACTAATCTAACTACATCTGATTGCTAACGGGCATGTTTTCGTGATATTGGAACTAGAACTACTTCCTGTTTATGTGTCTAAGAATCATGAGGAATTTAGTCCTACTAGCCTAATGCTACGTGCTAAGCTAAGCAGACCTAGCGCAAGCTGAGCTTTTCTAGAGGCATATTTCCAATTTTAAAATGCGAGACTGCCGCGAGGTAATCGGCGCAGCCAGCTTCCGATAGCTGCAAGGACAAAGCAAAAAAAGGTTGGATAATGGTGAATGCATTGCTTGTTCAGCGCTGTTGAACTGTCCACCAAGATAGCATTTAGCATTAGCTTAAGTAATAAAGCAATTAGCGATTAACCCCTAGGCGTTATTGTGACCATTTTTTGGCTTTTTGTTGGTTCTGACCAAGGCATTTCAAAATAAAATACTGCCCACGGGTTAAATTGGTTATGAATAGTGAGAATTTATATTTGATTTTTAGTGAAATTGTAGTTTTAATTTTCAAAATCTGTTCACTTATAACATGGCCAAAACAAGCAGTTTTCACAGAGGCACAAGGCTGATTTTCAAAATAAAAGTTCTTTCAGGCTCTAACGGTCAATCAAATCTCTTTTCGTTTGTTCTCTCCACCAAACGGCCCAGCGGTTAGGGACGGCTGCTCTAATGTATGGTTCAAGACTTCAAGGCCACCCATTCATCCATCTACTGTCAAGTGATCACACAAAGCCCGTCCCCGCTACCGCTTTTGGATTATCTCTGCTAATGCATCCCCCTCTCTCCGTTCCATTTGACTAATGACAAGCAACCCAACTCAGCTGTGACAAAAGCACTTCCACATGTTCCACCGACTTACGGTGAGCATTTAAAAACCAACAACAATTCCATGATGTTTTAAGCTGATTGTAAATGCTCCAGGATGTTTGATGCTTTTTCATCCGGAGCCCATTTGGCCAAGTTCGGCCTATAAAACGTTTCTCCGGAGTCGATGGGCTGGCATTCTAATTCACATTTGTTTCAAGACAACAAAGCCTTGCCAAGGGACCATCAGACAAAACACCAACAAGACACCCGGCCAATTCTGTCATTAACTTGCCGTGCGTGAGTGTCTTTTGCCCGGTCCTTCATGCTTCTGGCATTTTTGGCATCCGCCATGCGTTCAATCACTTATGCTAATGTAACAAGGATGCCCATTGTTTTTAGTCATGGACTTGTATTCATTAAAGCCGCTTGGAACAACACAATGAAGCTTAGAAAATGGAACGTCATGTGTGCATGCGTGTGTTTTTGTGTAACGTAGATAACATTTCACAGCAAGTGATTAGCAACTGATTACAATGTCAGTGAGCCTGCTTGTGAATAGAGCCACTGTACGGCGAGATCTATTCTTTCCCGGCACTTTCGTAGAAGCGTGAATGGGAGATTTGTGGGGAAAACAGTAACTAAATCAAATACGTAAAATAAACAAGAACATCTCGAAATAAGACTAACAAGATGTCATTTGCGGTGGCTTGTTT
This sequence comes from Vanacampus margaritifer, assembly GCF_051991255.1. Taxonomy (NCBI): domain Eukaryota; kingdom Metazoa; phylum Chordata; class Actinopteri; order Syngnathiformes; family Syngnathidae; genus Vanacampus; species Vanacampus margaritifer. The sequence goes on along the minus strand of NC_135434.1, from coordinate 9,887,701 downwards.
AACTCACAACACACTTTGAATGACCGCAGTGAAAATCACTAAATGGGTTGTATAACATCTTTGATTTTGGAAAACATTGAAAGCATCTTTCATTATGCCAGGATGTATTTCCAAGATAGAATAGTGCAAAAACACACATCGTCATTTTTTTGATTATGCCTTATTCTGAGTCCTGCTATTAAGGCAGTTTTCTCATTCACTGCTCAGCCGGCGTAAATGCTGCGGCAATTTACAGAGAGAGAATATGAAAATGGGTTAAAGTAGGAGCCAGGAACAAACAAGAGCTTTTATTTGCACCAATTATGAAGAGTCATTTATTTTTCACAAACAATTGCTATTTTTTACCAACACAACTCTATTCACCTTGATTTTTTGGGAGGGGTGAGGGGGGGGGGTCAATGTACTGCTCAGAAAATGGAGACTGAAGAGTATAATACCAAGCAATGGAAAATGGCCATTTTATTTTCACCTATGGTGCTGTATCATTTCTATTCTGGGGTGGGGAAGCATCCCAGAGTGACTCAAAATTGTGAACGTGACTGTTTTGCCAATGGCAGAGAAAACCAACACCGAATATAGGCTGGAAAAGGGGCAATAGTTACAATGCAAACAATCAGCACCCCCCCCCCCAAAAAAAAAAACAAACATTTTAGTGTGCCAAGAAGTTTGGTCGAGCACTTTATGTAGCGTAGAACTATAACATTAGCATCAATTAGCACCTAGCTCAGTGGCCTAGTGGTACAGTGTCCGCCCTGAGACTGGGTGGTCGTGTTCAATTCCCGGCCGGGTCATACCAAAGACTATAAAAATGGGACCCATTGCCGCTCTGCTTGACACTCAGCAGTAAGGGTTGGAATTGGGAGGTTAGATCACCTTATGATTCCCGAGCGTGGCTGCTGCTGCTGCTCACCGCTCCCACAGGGGATGGGTCAAATGCGAAGAACGAATTTCGCCCCACTTAAGTGGGTGTGACAATCAGTGAATCTTATCTTATCAATGCTAGTGGTCAATCGGCACAATAGATGTCCTGGCTGGTCCATCAATGTTTGAGAGCACAGGTTACAACTTAAGGCTTGGGGGCCAGATCCGGTACGTCACATCAATTTATGTGACCCGCCAAAGCAAATTATGTGCAAGTTTTTGTTTCTTGCTAAAATACCAATATTAATATTAATAAAAATAAATGTAGTTGGGCCTAATATTTAAACAGTTTTACCTGGCCTCTGATTTCAAAACTAGTTATTCATTAGTTTGTCATGTATACAATGTTTATATCGTCGCTGTCCTGTGAAAAACCCTTATGTCCATTTTTGTCTGGGTTATTTTTGTATATGTTTTTGGGATGTCTGCATTGAGTTCCATCACATAAATGAACAAATGGGGAAAAAAAATTGATGTGTTTTTCACATTACAGCAGTGATATGTAAAAAAAAAAAAATAAAATAATAATAATATATTTTATATATATATAAAAATAGGCAAATGGCCTCTCGTACTCTCTCCTTGTCATGCTTGTTTAAAAAAGCAACACAAAACAGCATGAAAACAACAACTTTAAAAAAAATTATTTAAAAAAAAAAAGAACAACAAATTTGGTTAGATATTGCAACATTGGTATATTGGACTAGAGCAATAGTGACCACAAGCACCCCTGGTTTACATGTTAGGTTCATTGAAGACTCTAGATCGGGGTGTCAAACTCGTTTTTGTTGCGTGCCACATTGTAGTTATGGTTACCCTCAGAGGGCTGAAGCCATATCAATGTTTAATTGCCATTATACACAACAAATTGACAAATAACCCGTTATAGTTGTTGACGTTACTGTAAAAAAGGGTTTGGTAACAAAAAAAAAATGCATCAATATCTGAAGATTTGTATTCATTAACATTACAATTTGAAATGTTGCTAGATTTGAGCAAGAATCAAGGAAGTTGATACACAAGATTTATTTTTGTGGGCCACACAAAATAATATGACGGCCCCAATCTGGCCCCCGAGCCTAAATTTGACACCTGTGCTCTAGTGTTGTTTGCCTCTGTGCCCTGCAGTTAGCTGGCGACCAATCCAGGGTGTCCCCAGCGGGAATAGGCCCCAGCTGACTTACGTCAAGCACTCTAGAAAACGGATGAATGGCTCATTTGAGGTCCAATCTCAGTCCAGCGAGTACAAAGGGTTCGGTGCTGTCCGATTGTATCGAAAAACATCAGCCAGCCCACACACTGAGGGTGCGCATTAATAAAACATGGCTCCCATGAAATAGGCATAAGCGCAACAACTATGAAATGCCTCAGTATTGACTCTCATTGAATGAGCAGTGACAGTTAACAGCAGCTTGACTGGCCTCGTTGTTTAGAGAAGGAGGCCAATTCATTTGAAAAGGAGCAAAGCAATTTATCAATTATTCAAAGCCACTGTATTCAGGCAGCGTCTTTCCTCGAGTGGCACATTTAAATACCAACTCTTTCTCCTGTTGGTCGCCCTTTTTTTCCACTCTCTCTCTCTCTTGCTTTCACACACATAGACACAGTGTGACAAATACACATCAGTCACACACGATTGCTATTGTTAGAGGATCGGCAGATCAAACGCTCTACGCGGGCTGGATTCTAAGGTAGTCTTACTGTAATGCATCTATTCGCAATACAACGTGTCAGTGGATGAATTGTTACAAGGCGGATAAGCACTGTTTGGCCTTTTTCGCAGTCTCCGGAAGGCAGCGTGGCCAGATTTACAACACCTCCAGGAAATGTGTGCCCAGAGGGCAATGTTTTAGAAAATGATAATTTTCTTCATCTTGCAATTTTTCGTAGAAATGTGTTCAAAGCCAACAGAAATAGAGTCAAACTGCATTTTTTTCACCCCTCAGGTTGTTCTCAATGCACGAAAACTAAAATCATGTGAGCTCTATATGTTGAACATCTCTAAGAGAGAGAGAAGGAAACCACTGGGAGTGTCTGGGTGTTGCCATAAGCTCTTGCATGTGGCTTGTGAGGCCTCTCACTCTCTCTCTCCTTGCCATGCTTGTTTAAAAAAGCAACACAAAACAGCATGGAAACAACAACTTTAAAAAAAATTAATTAAAAAAAGAACAAATTTGGTTAGATATTGCAACATTGGTATATTGGACTAGAGCAATAGTGACCACTAATGGTTTCCTTGCACCATGCACATGTAGTCCCTGAACACACCCCAGCCTGTGCAGCCAAAGCCTGCTAACACACTTTAACCCAATCTGAACAATACATAATCAATAGGTTCATATCACATTACTAGTAACTTAATAACTTAGTATTGGACACATCCTCTTCATGTCTGCATGTAAATCACTGTTGTTATTTGAGTAGCGCTACATTCACTAAAGTAGCAATGTTTTTTTTTTTTACTTTTTAAAATCATTTCTATTTTTGTTATTTATCCACGTTGGGTTTGTTAAGATTTATGACGCTCAAACATTTGGTGAAGAGTCTTGCTTAAATTCCTATTTGAACATCTTATTACAGCAAAAATGATACTTCAGTCCTATTTTTTTGTGTGTTTCTTAGTATTTAAACGTACTCATCTGCAATATCGTACCCTCTTTGAAGATGACACTCACTTAATTCCATATATATGGATAAACAACATAAAAGAGATTACGCACGGAAATGTGCTCCTGAATAAAAAGCACCAGTAACAGAAAAGGAAAACACAACATAATCACCATTTGGCTTTAAATGTGCCGTTCAAACCTTCAAATTGCTTTATAAATAGGTGAAGTAAGTTGATAAAGTGCAAAGTGAACCTTGCTGGCCGGTGCACTTGACGCCGAAGCGAGCAACCTCCCGAATAGGCAGCGAAAAGAGCGATTCGCATACAAGGCATGAAAGGGTGCTTTGAAGTTTTAAAAAAAAATAACAAAGAATGCTTACCTTCAGCTCATGAATGTTCAGATCTTGTAGTGGTTGCTCGACTCTTGTCTATTAGTAATCCATAAAACGTGATTCTTAACGCGACGACTCACAACAATACGAGCGCTACTTTTCTCTTGCGCGTCTCTTCTTTTTGTGTGTGCGTGCGCGGCGCTCAAATCGGAATATCCATCTCGAAATCCACACTAGAGAATGAGAAAGAAAGAGAGGGGGGAAAAAAAAACACGCCGATGTGTTGAGAAGGCTCTAAAAGTGTCCCACGGGGAGAGTGAAGCGAGAGTCCCGGTTGTGGCGACGGTCAGTGAGGTGCGCGCAGGCTCGTCCACAACAGCCGCCGACGGTCATCCTATTTGGGGATGAAGCTTCTTAGCAGACTGAAGCTGGAGCGCAGGCGAGCCCAGCTGTCAGCCACCCGCCACACACAAACACACACGTAAGCACACACACGTTCACACTCACACGCACACACACACACACACACGCGCGCACTGGGAGGAGCTACGTCTCCAGAACGAGGGGCTATTGTGTCAATGGGTGCCAGTTATGGACAAGTGTATTTCTATTTTTACGCATGGAAGGAGAAAGCCTGGACTGCTAATAATAGTTTGGACTCTGGGAAGAAGAGCGATGTGTGTTTAAAAATGGGACTTGCGCTTGTTGAAATGAGCAAACTGGAGCTGCGAAGTAGCACAGGTGTCAAACTCAAGGTCCGGAGGTCAGGTCTGGCCCACCACTCATTTTTTTGCGGTCCGCTAATATAAAGCCTTTCTTGCTAAATGAATTTATTTCATTTCGTCAGACAAATTGCAGTTTTCTTCACATTTTACAAGCATTTTTTTTCTTAATATAAAGTTGAACAAAAATTGGAGGGGGCTGTCACAATCTTTCATCAGTGCCCGCCTAGGAGCCAGACCGCATATTTTCTAATTAGATGTATGACAAAAATACCATGTGAAATATGGATGAAATACGTCATAAGTCTTTTTTTTATTGAATCAATGTACATCACTGTATCTTAATATATTTCAAGCTCAATGCAGACATAAAAGATCCACCGTTCAACAACAAAGGACAACAGTGATTTTTTTTCTTATTTTTTACAGTGATGTACAGTCATTCAATAAAAAAAGACATATGACGTATTTTATTTTTTACCAGTGCAAAGGGCTATCGTGCTTAAAAATTACCATTCAAGGACAGCACAATACTGCTGTATAGTTAAAAACAAAAATTTAGTGCAATATCTCATTTTGTGAACCCCCCCCCCCTCGAAAATTTACATATTCAACATTTTAATATTATTCAGGTACTGTATGTATACTAATATGCACCAGGAACAGAAAAGGAAAACACAACATAATCACCATTTGGCTTTAAATTCAAATCATACACCTACCTTGTATACATAAATATACATGGTGTACAAGTTGTGAAAATACATGTAAAAAAAAACCATAAGAGGGTTCCACCAAACAAATCTCTTTTGAATTCAAGCTGTTGACTTACATTTTTCAACCACTGCCTTGAAGTATTTGTAAAGTGTGTATTCATTTTCACAGAACTGTATTCTTCCCATTGCAAAGGTGACACAACGCTTTTTTATGAAGTCAACTTATTTTGCTCCTGAAACTTGACATCTTTTTGCCTTCACAAGTGCAGCAATATCAGGTGTCAAATTCTGAGTAGCAGCCAATTTCAGAATGTCATTTAAGTAGTAAGTGGTCCTTTCAATGGTTGTCAGTGCGCCATCCGGTGGACAAAAATAGGAACAACAGGTACTTTCTTTAGAATTTATGTGTCCTTTAGCCACAAGGGCTAGATTGGTCCCCCTGATGTACCAGTTCTGCCTGCAGGCCGTAGGTTTGACACCCTTGGTTTAAACTATTAAGTATGTTTTGTAATTATTAAACTATTAATAGAGGCAATTATAAACCTTTTTAGGGGAGTGTCAATTCACAGAAATTCACTGTTCACTAACCTGTGAATAGTGGGGGGGGGGGGTTCACAAAACAAAAAAGTGAATGACAACAACATTGTGCGAACGTGTGATGAATTCAGAGGCACCTCACTCGTTGTAATGAATGACAAGGGCAAAAATGCAAACCTGAGTTTTAAACACTGTTTACTTTCATAAACGTTTTTTTTTTTGTTTTAAATAACATAAGCATAAATTTGTAATCATAATGTGATATAGCTTATCAAATTACGAACCCTCTGGTCACATGCAGCAATGAGGACCCCACGCCCTATCCTTCTATTTGCTGTTGAAGAAAAAATACAGTTGGACCAAAAATACTCACTGGAAAGCCATGCTACCTACCACTGTACACACCTATGGGCAATCTAAAGTCTTCAATGAAATCAACAATATATGTTTTTGGAGTGTGGGAGGAATACCCAGAGAGAGGCCATGCAAGCACAAAGAGAACATCCAAACTCCACGCAGAAAAGCCTGAGCCCAGATACGAACCCAGAACCTTCCTGCTGTGAGTCCCGAAGCGCACAAGCTCACATATTTTGCTTCGCAGGGAGGTCACGGACAAACTGACCTCCCTGCAGAAAAGCACGGCAGTGCACCTTTTTTTTGTTCTTTATTTAAGTCCACGCAAACTGGGTTATGATTCAAAGCATCTGCTGAATGTTTTCCAAGTCTCACGTCTGTCAGTTCTTCTCTGTTGTAGGTCAACCCCCACCTATACCACCCCCGCCACCCCTGTCATCCAGTGGGTCCCACGACGACGCACAAACATGCTTTTACAGCAGGGATGGGCAGAGTGTGGCACGTGGCCCAGATATGGTCTGTTCCATTTTTTTCATATGGCGCACAGAGTTTACATTCAAGAGTCCTAAGATATTTTGTCCAATACCTCTACTTTTCAGGGAATCAAAAGAAAAAAAAAAAAAGATATGTTGCTAGACGTACGTATATGTGATGGGGAAAAAAAGATGAACGGACTAGAAATTATCATTGATGGGAATACATCTACCTTTATGTTTGTTGTGATTCCTTCTCTAAGCATTACAGCTTCTGATTTTTAACACTCAAATGTTTGCAACCTCATATTTGTGTCAAAAAACATACACGTTTTTAATCTTGAGGTGACAAAATGACGTGAGGCTCCCACCAAGTCAAGAAGAGTTGGAGTTACGGTATATGTAACTTGACGTGCCCATGAGAGTTGTTAGATTTGCTGTAAAGCTATTTTCAACACTTTAGATTAATAATTTGTTAAAAAAAATAAATAAATTGGGATGTTCGGTTTTTTTTCAGACTGATATCAGTAAGAGTATTCAGCAATTTGGGCAATTTTCTATTCTTCTAATTTTTAGTTCCTTATCATAGAATAACCACAAGAGCTACTGCCTCGATACCTTGGAATAAGGGCAGGTATCGGCCAGATAGGTATTGGTATTTACTCACCCATCCCTCATAAAAATAACGGATTGTGTGGTTACTGACCAATAGTATCAATTTGGGGAAATAAAATATGAAATTCACCATATTTGGACATAAGAGGCTCCTGCCCATCAGCATTAATTTAGTATTCTGTTATGGTTTCCTAAAATCTGTTCATTTAAATGTTTTTGTTTATTTATTTTTTATTATTATTTATTATTAATTTATTATTATTATTATTATTTTTAATTATTGATACATTTTTATTAAGAGGTTTATTAAAAGGTTTTGCCCAACAGAGACGATTTGTTGCTTTAACTTTGTTAAAATATAAGTATTTATTTTCTATTAATTACAGCAGATTTGATTTAATTGGTTATTAAAATTACATTATTAATGATAAACAATAACGTGAAAAATAAGAATGAAATATTGAACTATTTTACACATCTTAACTTTTTTTTTTCCTGGCCCATCTGTTCATCTTAAAAGCGAAGTCAAACGTGGCCCCGGAGCACAAAAATTTGCCCACCCGTTTTACAGCCACCGAGGTCGAATTTTTCTAATCATTTGCTCTGATCTTATCAACGGGGGCCGTAAAGTAAAAAAAAAAAACGCTTAAGAACAACTGCTGTGTTCAAAAAGTTACACGGTACATTAAGACTACAATCTGATGTCAACTTTTAAACCTGTGGCCAAACCAAAACCAGCGCCAATTTTTCGGATAAGTAACAGCAGAAAGCTACAAAACACATGCTGCTCCATTGCACTTCTGTGAATAAATCTATATTCCATTTCTTAAAAAAAAATAAAAATCTTGAAATAACAAGCCACCTGCATAAAATAAGTTACATGTGCATACACCGTGTGCTGTAATTGCGCTTCTACTAGGCCCCGTTGCCGTCTTGTTAGTGTAGCGGCTCAGAACACAAGTGCCTCCACATGGCCCCGTGCCAAACGGTCTACAGTGTACTAAAAGCCTCGCGCCTGCAAATCCTCTCTTCATCACTTAATTTGGTTTAAACTCGTTCGCTAACATGCAACTGGAACTCGAATGCAGGCTGGTTGAAGTATACGTTGAAACATTAAACGTTAAAACATGTATTTATGTCACATTATAATCATATAAAAACATATGGTTTTTTTTACATTCATTACGGCCCCAGCAGATGTTTGCATACTGTACATAAAGTTACGCTCCATTGTGTTTTATTACCTCCACCAAGCACAAAAACGTGAGCGCTGTTAGCCGTATTAACATAAAAACGATACCACTGATTTCCAGGAACGTTTGTAGAGAGCTGCTCATTTGTGCAGCTAGAAGCCATTACATTTTTTGTTTCCCGCAGTTGTGTTACAGTCCACTTGCATCTGGAGCAAGTGGGGCAGTGACCAATAAGCACTGCACTGCATTGGAATGGAGCTGGAGTGGTGTCGTTTTTTGATGCAAAGAAAAATGATTGAAATATTATCTTCTCTTTTCGTACTTTCAATATCAAAATCACACGGAAGAGTCCTGTAAATTGATAATTTTGTCACTTTTGATTTTGTCACTTTTGAATATTACATTATTCTGTGTACAGTATATTGGATGATTTACTGTTTCAGAGCAAGACCAGTGATGCAAAGTGGGAAAATTTAATAATCACTATTGAATCAGAAATGGAACTATAAATATAAACATAAATAAATATCCACTCATCAATTTTCTTTAGCACATTTTCTCATTATGGTCACGGGTGAACTAAAAACTTACCCCAGCAGACTATGAACGAGAAGGCACAAACAGAAAACCATTCACATCGATTCAGTTCACGTCAATGAAAAAAATATGCATGTTTTTTTTTTTTTTAAATATGGGAAGAAGTACCTGGAGAAAATACACCCATGCTTTAGGAGAACATGCAAACTGGGGACCTGGGATTCCAATCCCAAACCTCAGAACTGTGAGGCATGTGAACTTATTAACCCAGTAGTCCGCCGTGCTATCCTAACTACAGTAAATATCAAATTCCCAAAATAATTGTACATAATTGTTGATAAGTCTTCCTGTCCTCTCTCCATTATGTGTCTGTCAGTCGTCTTCAAAGGGTTAATAGTTGAACTTCATTTTAGTTTCAATGTGTTCATCTTGCTCACTCTCTCGTCACCACTCACTTTAAAACTGTGCAGAAATATGCTGCAATCTCATCTGCCGCATTCACCAAAGCGGAGACGAGGTGGTTGAAATAGAGCAACCATCACAGGCTGGAACGGGCACAGACAGCAGGCACACACACCGGGGATTCTTCATCAACTCAGCTTGGTTCCGCACTGAGCCTGTTAAACTTCCTGACAACTTCTCTCCTTCCTATGCTCTCTACCAACTTGAGGGAAAATATGACTTCTCCAGCGTCACCATCAGCGAGCTTATGTACTTGACTGGAACCAAGTGGGTTTTAATTTAGCGCGGTGATTCCTAATCGTATTCAACCGAGGGACATATTTACATGAGAAAAATTTCCACCATTTTCATGTCGGAAAAAAAGTGGATAAACGGGAACCTTCTGCCATCTAGTGGAAGAACAATCAATTGTTCTGCCTGTCACTATACATCGCAGGCATAAATAGATGAACAAAGAGCGAATGTCTGTGTGCTCCTAATATTGGCTCCCACTTTACTCATGAGGAAGCGTGCTATAGAAAAAGGATGGATTCATATCTTTAATGCAGCAAACTCATGAGTATCATGTGATTATGACCACAAATAAGGCAAGTTCAGATCTTGTTGATCCATCTCATGATAACAGGCTACAGGAGGCCTGTTTCTAAAAGCCATTGCATTGCTGCAGGGCATGAACCTGTCTGCTGCCTTTCCTCCGTCTACATCAATGAACAATGGAGCCCGTTTATTTTTACCATAAGGTGTAAGGTAGAAAAGAGTAAACATTGCCAATTTGTGGCTCCCGCATACCCGCCGCCTGCTAAAACCTTCCATATGTGGCTTCTGTCGCACAGGAAAAAGTATCACAGTACACAACAGTCCTTTCTTTGCTCATGATTCGATCCAAACCGGTGTCTGATTTTATATTTAGACTGGCATGTTTATGCTTTAGGAGAGGAAGTATAACAGGGATACCAAAAGGCAGGGTGATGGATTAGATTGCAAAATGTGATTGCATTTCTAATGTACACGAACAATTATCTTCATTGATTAACCTGTGGGGAGTGTGTTTAGAGTGTTTTTTTCCCCCTTCCATATTCTGCTTGTAAAACAGTTGGACCGACAATCGAAAATGGGATATCTAATCGAAATACAGTTGTACCTCGGCTCACGAACGCTTCAGCTCACGAACTTTTCGCCTCACGAACATTAAATTCGCGAGTATTTTGTCTCGGCTGACGAACTAGTTTTCGGCGGACAGACCAAATCACGCGACACGAGAAATCACGAGAAGCTGACGCACGCTCACGGCGTCCCAGTTCGTCGCCCCCTTTGTTTGAGTGCGGACGTGATTTGTGTTCGGTAGACATTTTGGATCATTTTGGAGTACTTTTGGAGTGTACTTTTGCTACCATGGGACCGAAAAAGACCCCACCACAGGCTAGTGTTAAGCCTAAGAAGACATTGAAGAAAATTACGGTCGAGCAGAAGAAGGAGATCATCGACAAACACGAACGAGGTGCCAGTTGGTGTGACTTAGCGTTCCAGTACCAGTACGCTAAGTCTACCATTGCTACCATCCTTAAGAACAAGGAAGCTATTAAGGGTGCGTGTGTGGCTCAGGGTGTCAGAGGATTTGATTCGCCACTCAGGAGTTGTCATGTGAGGACGAGGAGGAGGAGAAGATGGCTGCAGCATCAAGTGAGAGCATCAAGACCATGTTAACTAAGTGGAGTGATGTGCAGGCTTTTATCGAACAGTACCATTCAGAAAAGACTGTGGCTATGAGAATCATCAACATGATGAATGATAATGTGATGCCTCAGTTTCGTAAGACCTTACAACTCAGAAAGCAACAGGTGTCAATTAAGAGGTTTTTAGTCAGCAACAAGGATAAAGAGTCTCCTAAGAAGCAAAGAAGAGAAGCCACACCGGAGGACTCTCCTTCCAAACAGTAACTCCCTCCCTCCCTCCTCCTCCCACTCCATTCCATCAAGCCTTCAACTACTGTACCATCACAAAGGCAAGTTGCAAGTTTTGCAAATAAAAACACTTTATTATCCAGTACAGTGTATTTCTTTAATTACAATACAATAGCACATTTATTATACATAAAATAAGGTATATTTTGTGTAGTTTTAAGGCTTTTTTTAGTAGAAAATTGTGTTTTATGGGGACCTGGGAACGGATTATTCTCATTTCAATGGTTTCCTATGGGAAATACTTGTTTGGAAAACAAACTTTTCGGCTCACATACTCTCTGTGGGAACCAATTAAGTTCGTGAGCCAAGGTACCACTGTATCTGAACACAAATCATTATGTATTTGGCCAGGCCATGTGCTGTGTGATTGTTAGCCTATTTTCCTCTATTTCTTCTTCAACTGCAACTACTCATTCTCTTTTTTTTTGTATTTTCTGACAGTCCGGATGCCCTGTGGAACCTTTTAACAGGTCAGTCTTAGTACTACGACAGACATCGGGTATTGCGGAGGAAACTCGTGATTATTGGTGAAGCTTATTTATGTTTGCGAGCAGTTAGCGCACACTTGCCGATTTTTTTGTTGTCATTGAGGGCTCTCAACTCATAGATTCGATTTAATGTCATTCAAATAATTTCCTTTAAACTGGCCGTAGTACCAAAGGCTAAAAAACAGCTTTTATGGTCCATATATCATCGTTAAATGGAGGATGTTTATTGGGCAACATTGTTTTGTATTTGACAAAATTTCCCTTGATTGCCAGGGAAAAATAACCAATGCTAATACCAATGCTGACTCATTTTTGTTTTTAAATTAATTCCAGATGGGAGAAAATGCTAATGTTGTTTTTTACAGTATAGACCACAAACAGTTAGAGAGTGAATTAACAGTCCTTCAGCTTCAGTCAAGTCGAGCTCAATTTTTTTCCTAAAGAAGACAATCCCCAAAAATAGATACAGAATTCAACGATTATTTAATTGATTATTATGCCCATGCTTAGTCTTCAAGAATGTTTCACATTCAACAATATATTTACTATCTACTATATTTACAATCTGCTATAAGAGATTTTAAACACGGTTAAATTTATTATTACAAATGTAAAGTTATTAAAACATGTTTTTAAAAAACATATTACAAATGTATTTGACCCCCCCCCCCCCCCCCCCAAAAAAAATTTGAAGCATTAAAAAGTAGAGAAAACTTCTGAAAACTGTGTACAGGGATGTGACTTTAAGAGGCGGGACCTGGCGGGAGTGTCTGGGTGAGAGCTGTGGCCAACAGCAACTTCAGCTTGAGAGTTCCCATTGTGTTGATGTGTTTTATTGCTCTCCCAGCATTCAATAAATGACTGGAAAGTGCTTGGGCCACTGTGCCTCTCCTTTCCCACAAATGAGGGTATTACAGTTAATCTAGAAAAAAAACATTTTTTTTTAAAAACACAACGTATTGTGGAATAAATAATCCAAAACTTAAAGACATTCCTGTCAGTTTATGCATTTTGATGAAGCAGAAAGATTTCTGTACATCTTGATATGTCACCTCCTCCTCGTGGAGGAGGCGTCAAAACAGTCACAATCAACAGCAATACACGCCTAATCCCGCGTGACAGACTGCCACATTTGTCAGGAAGTCAGCTATATATTTAACACAGAAATAGCTGAGCTACTGTTGCCCTGGAGCGTTTACTACCTGACAGTAATCTCAGGGAGGTGTCACTCTCACATGCGCACATGTGCGCATACATGTACATACGTGCATACACACACACGGCAGACACATCTCTGCACAATGCACCCGCAGTTCTTCGCAGCTCTTGGAACGAAGCGTACAAAAGTGATTGAGTGGGTTGCCCCAGTTATGAATTTAATGATGCCAGGATCCCTCGCCCACACACAGACACGAGTGTGCAGCAACAACACATACACAGGCTTGGATTGGTTGGTGCGGTGATAATTAGTAAGCAATGGTAAATATTATTGTGGGTACAAGTCACCCAGTGCCACGTTGGGTAATTTGTTGTGCCATCCAATTGCCAAGTGACATTTTCATACAATTTAGTATGATGAAATTTGTATTTATATATTTTGGGGGACAAAAAAAAACATCTATGCTGCTCAACTTTTTTAACTCCTTCGGTCCCATAGATGATTGCGGTGGACTTATTTGCTTGTCTAAACCAATAAAAACGCATAATTTGGATGATGCCAACACTTCTGGTTCATGATTGGATCCTAGCTAACCAATCACATTCGCAAGTTGATTTGCATGATGTTCGTGTTAAAAATGTTATCACCATTTTATCCTGGCGTCCACTATAACAAATAAAAACATGAGATACCCCCCCCCCAAAAAAAAAATAAAAAAATTCCCATGTTGTTCTTATGTGGGAAAAGAGTCCAAATCAGTAAAATAATGATAATAATAAATTTGCCCAGCAGAAAAAATGTGGGTTTGAAGATATTTTTTACACTAATATGTACTAGCCATCACCGCTAGCCTAAACACGGCATTCTGATTAATATTGTTTGTGTAATATGAGTTCAGCAGCAAAATTTTTAGCCATCTCAGGGGGCGGCCATTTTTCCACTTCCTGTCGACTGAAAATGACATCACAGTTGCCCAGGGCTCACCTTTGGAAAACAACAAGATCACCCCCTGAGTTGGATTAAAATCTGCTGTATTTTGCTGCTGAATTCAAATTCTACAAACAAAATATCAATCAGAATGATGTGTTTAGGCCAGTGGATAATGTGGTAAATATTTTTTTTTAGGTTGGCCGCCCCTTTAAGCAAGACCCTGGACTGGTTGACAGTAAAACACAGCGAACGTTTGAACAAACACGAATTCACACTCACATTTACATCAATGGAAAATATGAAGCCCTCAATGGTTGCAACATGCTTGTTTTTGGACCGTGGGACAAAAACCACAGTACGATCCAGGGAAACTGGAGAAAACCCACGCAAGCATTTGGAGAACGAGTAAAAGTCACACAGGTAAGACGGCCACTAGTGCTTACTAGCAGTATTTAAAACAAAAACATAGCCTAAGACACTGCTAAATTTTGGCATGCTATAATCCCTGTCAACTGCAAATATTTTTTTTGTATTGAAAGTAACATATGTAAGGATCCAAATAAAGGTGAGGAGTCACTCATTTATTTCCCCATTTCACTATAAGAGTTCACTTAAATCAGTGCTAAGTGGAGCAGTGATCCACCAAAACTAGAAAATGGACCCACATATTTTGAGCTTTACTGAAACTTGTATCAAACAAATCAGATGGACATGCTTAGGATTGGTCCGCCTTGGCGGAGGTCTACTGGGAGGGATGAGTCTAGCTTGGTGTGTAGACTGAAGCATACAGTGAAAATGACTGTGTGTGTGAGAATACTGTATGGGTTGCCTGTAATGGCAAAGTGATGTAACGCATAGCCAGATAGGGTACAGCATGCACACACACACACACACACACACACATACACACACAGACATACTGCATAGCAGGCAGCCTAAGTTTCCTCTGTTCGGTTTGCATGAAAGGCATAAATAAGTCAGCATTTCTGCATGATAGGTCTGTAACTAGCAGTGACAGTTAGAGAGCATCGACTTTTAGAATCTCAGAAGGGACTCGTTGTGTGTGCGTGCGTGCGTGTGCCTGTGTAGGGGTGACTGGACGGGTTGAGTGCCTGCGCATGTGATCTCATGTTCTGCCTCCGTCCCTCGTCTACCTCATTTGGGCTAAAGGAGACTGAAGGACAGGGGAGCGAGTGGTTTTTGACGTCAATTGCAAATGGGTAAAGTTTTTTTGGGCAAGTCCATTATTGCTGGATTTATATCTCTCCTAATCTGCAGAAAGGTAACCGTGTGAACTGGTTAAGCATATCGCTCATCAATAAATTGAATTGAAGGATACAACTGAAAATGTTACACTGCCTCAAAATTGAGTTCTGGGTTCGAATCTCAGGCCGTCCTTTTCTGCATTATGTTTCTGTGATTACTCCCGGTTCCTCCCACATTCCAAAATAATACTGGTTACTGTTAGATATTATAACATTTTTAATACTTCATTTTATTTTATTAACCATTATTAACATTCCAATTCTTTATATTAACCTTGTCGAAATGTTTTGTGTCCTGTGCAGAGCAGATGGTGTTGATTTCGGTATAATCTGACCTTAAACTGGGTCATACTATTTAGTCTAAAAAAGTTCCTTCTCAGCGCTTTGTACACGCACATTTCGGTCTTGAAAACAAAATTTGCTTTGAAATAACACACACACACACTCTTTACTTTCTTCATCAGTCACGGCCACCGTAAATTTGGTTCAACTTGTTTGTGAGATTTTGTTATGGGGAAAAATAGAACCTTCAACTATATAACATATTCAGTCCCGAACACACACCCAAATCTGACCTTGTTTACGCCACTGCTCACGGAAAAGTACCAGAGAGTATGTTTAGTCTATAAATGAAAAGGAGGAGGTCTTTTTAACTATAAGAAGCTATTGTACACGTAGAAGAGTACATTTGACGCTCTGAATCCCACGATGTTTAAGTGATGATAGAGGCGTTTATCTGTCCAGAGATCTCTGATTGATTAAAAATCATTTTTGCAAAGGTGTATTTTTCTTACATTAAATCTATCTTCATTTTTGGAACACGCAAAGAGGACAAAATTATTTTATTCCTCTTCAGTACCTGTTTTTAACGGTCGTGGTTATCGAGGTCTTCGTCATCTTGCAATGCAGGTCCACTAAAAAGCAGCTGGAGCCAACATAAGGGGGGATGATGGAAAGATGATGGGGGAAGAGGAGAATCTAAAAAAAAAAAAAATCAAGCAAAACATTAAGAAGAAGGTCAAGGACAAAATGACATACAAGTACAAGGGGACATTGTTTAAACTGCAGGGTAGCCTAATGAGCAAAAGATTACATCAGGGTGGGGCCACAGAGGCAGGAAACACACAAAGGGTAACCAAGTGGAACTGACGAAAGACTATTTCTCAATAAGCAGTACACAACTAAAAATAACATACAAATTCCAGTTTTACAAGCGAGAAGACTCCTGACCGCCCACAAAAGCCTAACAGGTTTTGGAACTCACTTCTTATCAGTTGCTTTTCTATTTTCCAATAGGCGGAGCTTAACCTGCAGAATGTGATATAATTCAAAACGCAAACCCAGCAACAACTAAATCCAGGTATTCATTGAATGGAAGTTGATGTGATTTATAAATTAAGTTTATAACTGAAATCAATTAGAGTGTTGACTTGAGGTAAGAATTCTGAATGGGCTGACATACACAATTTTTCGAGGTATAAGCCGTAGTTTGGACAATATTTTGCTTTAGCTAAAAAAAAAAAAAATGGAAGCCATAAATAAGCGCTGTATGGTGGAACGGGCTAATAGACCGGCTCATAAGTAGCATTTATGTGGCGGTTATATTTAATGTCCTAACAGAGCATGGCAACAAAATTGGATGATTTCGAGACGTTTCGAGCGAACATATTTCTGCAGTGTCTTAAGTCCTCCTCATGTTTGGCAGTAAAAATGATGGGAACCCCCAAAGAAGTCTACTATTTCTTTTGCTTGCCTTGTTGCTGCGCAAAAAAAAAATCCATCGAGTGCAGGATGGAAGTGATTATAGGAGCATCACTCGGAAGGAATACATTGGCATCGCGGAAGGAAGCAGATGTTCCCCTGACATTTCACATTACGATCCAAATCTTCATTGCAGCTGTTGATCCCCCATCCAGACCTGACCCCCATCATCTCAAGTCTCGGGCTGAGCCTGACCAGGGGAAGGTGGTTACGAGTGATTTAATGGCATGTACACATGTTCCCTCCTGAATAAGTCATCCTGCGTCTGCGTACACACCCAAGCCGCTAATCTATTTTTCAATCTGACTTCCATTCTCACTCGCATTCTGTCTGCTTGCCGAGCAGACTCCATATTTGTCTTTACCCTTTAAAAAAAAATCGATCTCTCTTGTAGTGTGAAAATAGTACACAATAATATCCTCTAAAAGGTTCCACTGAGATAAGCAAGCTGCATGTGTGTGTTTTTTATTTTTTTATTTTTTGCTGAAGTGCGTTTATATGTTATTGATTTTGATGACATTTTGGGGACTGATAGATAATCACCCAGGAAACAATCTATTGAATTCTGGGCATGATCGGTAATGTAGTTAGGAGCCGCTAATGCTATATAAGATTAGGACTCGCCATTGTAAATAAAAATGAACATAAAAATGTTGCCGAACAAGATTCAGAACGGTGTTACTGATACATTAATTTAAGGTTGCTATAATAGTTAGTTTTACATTCATAATATTAGTTATATCTGAAAAGTCTAATGAGAGTCAAACATAACAAGTCATTTTTAAAAATTTGACTTTACAAATACATATAATGATACTCCCTGTTGATAGGTATTCCCCATAGTATAATCTCCACAAAATGTTTGTGTCCAGAATTGTAATTAAAAGGAACGTTTTGTCACTTTTGCTACCATTGTGAGTCCTTTGATTGAACTTCTCAGAAATGATGCATTCATTCAACTCAATATTAATTACTTGTTTGGCCTTGGAAGAGGTATTGCTGCGAATTCTATCTACTGGCTTGTCTTTTGGATGGAACACAGCTGGGAGGGAAAAGCTGGGAAAACGTTGTCTTTTTTATGATCTCTAGCCTTTAGTTGTATAGTGTCACACAGCTGACTTTCATGCTGGTAGCGTGGGATCAAATCCCAGTGAATGCGCCATTCGCACTGTGACTGGCTGGTGATTAGTCCAGGGTGGAGTCTGGTGCCTTTTACCCTAAATCAGTCAACTTCCATCCATCCATCCATCCATCAATTAACTTTACCGTCTGTTCAGGGTTACAAGAAAGTGGAGACTATCCCAGCTGACAACTTTGTGAAAGGCAGGGTGGACTGGTCGCCCCAATAAGTCTCTCTCTCTCTCTCTCTCTCTCTCTCTCTCTCTCTCTCTCTCTCTCTCTCTCTCTATCTCTCTCTGTATGTCTCTCTCTCTTTCTCTCTCTCTCTCTCTCTCTCTCTCTCTGTCTGTCTGTCTCTCTCTCTCTCTGTCTGTCTCTCTCTCTTTCTCTCTCTCTCTCTCTCTGTCTGTCTGTCTGTCTCTCTCTATCTCGATCTCTCTCTCACTCACCTTCTCCACAGGGCACATTCATGGCTTTATTTTGCTGGACAGGCACATACGCTTCATGTTCGTGCCGAAGCGAGTGCAGTTTGGCATGTTTCTGAATTTGGCAGACTGCACGTGCCATGCTGGGTGATCCGGCGTTTTCTTTTACACGCCACCAGCGCACCTCACAATTTGGTGACAGAATTTACACTCGACTTTAGAGCAGCTAAAAGCAAGTCTAAGTTGTGACGCAGGTGGTTTCACGTGATTTTGGTGGATTCGATTTTAAGCGCAGGCAGACATATTTTCCGCTTCGTATGTGTGGAGGATGTCATCATATTCCATTCATAAATATGACAACAGCATGCATCGAACTCTCTGAAAAATTGCAGAAATCAATTCATAGAACTCTTGATTATTATCATCATTTATATTTATCAAAATACCCCACTGGATTTTAGCAAGTCAAATTTTGCGTCCATCATGTAAACTGCACACATTTGCAGCGCTGAATTTAAAGAGAATGAGAGGAGCCACTTTCATTGGCCAGGAAGTAAGTCAGCTGTGTTCACTCCCACAACGGCACAAACCCCCGTTTACCTGCACGCATCTACGAAAATACCAAAACAAAGAAAACTCCACTCATGCGCACAGTTAGACTGCACTTTGCGCTAGACTTGAGCTGGGCATGAAAATAGGACCCATAGAGACACAGTCACTGAGTGGAAACTGAACCCACGTCTAGAGAGTGAGCCATTACACTGTCAATGATTTAATTCAATTGTTGTGAGTATATTTGTTGAATAATGATGAGGATGGAACTGGCAGGAAAGAGAGCTACAGGATAACCTATGATAATTTGTTAGATTTAGAGAGGGAAGACATTAGGGGCAGTTGGTGTTAGAGAAGAGAATTCAAGAAGACAGACTTACTGTAAATGGAATAGGAGGATGACGTGCCATGGCGACGGTGGCGACCCCAAACGGGGCGAGCTGAAAGGAGAAGGAGAATATTTATTACTCGTTTCTTTGTTTGAAGTTAGGCATCCAAAAGCACAATTTAGTAGCACTGTCTTCAAGTAAAAGAACAGAATAAAAAGAGCAGCTGAGAGTTAAGTGTTCCAATACTTTTGCTCATGTGAAAATGGATGGATTCAAGCAAAAAGTGCCATCTACTAAGTTTTGTATCTAATTCAGTTGTTGAAAAATTAATCTCTCATATTTCCATGTCAGACTCAACGTTTCAGTCTACAGCAAAAATGAAGACGCAACAACACCCTCCATAACATGATTTATACATTCTGTTCATCGACGCACCACAGCCAGAGTAAGTCAATGAAGCTCAGAGTTTGTGAAATGGAGTCAGAACTTTTCTTCAACAGTGAACAGTCAAGGCTGACAGAATTCCGAACAGAAATTCATCTGATTGGGGGCTGCCAATCACTCCCCATTCCGCCCTTCACAGCGCCCGATAAAACTCAAGGGCCCACCGACTTGGAATCAGGCTTCAAATGGAGCAGGCTTTAAGATTTCAGTAATGTGACCATAAGCAGGGTACGCATGATGACGGAAAGTGACATTGTCCTTTTGTCCACATACAGCTGGGTTAGACACTGAAGTCACCCTGGACAGGTTAGGTAATATTGCGAATGGATACATGAATTTAATAATTGACATTTGTCAAGGTTGTTACAATAGCTGGCTAAATCCACAGGACAGTGAAGACATTATGTCAAAAATGATCAGCACATTATTTATATCTTAATGTAGGTCACATTCAGGTGTATACTCAGTAACACCTCCAAAAATTATTCAGATTCATAACAATAGCTATACATCTTTACTGTATCATTGTAGCATTAATGCCATTATAATCAGCTGCTCTGTATTCCAGCTTTGACAGACTTTGTCTTTGAGCCGCTAAATGATTGATGGCTCAGACGAAAGTGAATGTAGGTCACTATGGGTGAGGGTCGACTTCAGCGGCATAAATCAGATGGGGATGATTACCAGATATGGTAATGAATTACAGCCACAACATGTACAGTATATCAGAATTATATATGTTTTTTTTTTAATTAAAGGCATGAATTAAGTGAGTTTTACACTGTTTATTTGATGGTGTGGAGATTACAGGTCAGGTACAGAAAAGTGTGTTTTGAAAACGTTTGTTGTCACACATATCCTGTATCAGGATATGGATGTGTTTAAATCATGTAAAAAGACACATCAGTCAGACAGTTGGAGTCACTCAAAGACTGATGCCAAAAACACGCGCTGATGAAGACGACCTGCTCTCAGTATCAGTCCAAATAGTATCCGAGCAAATGCAGCACAGATGTGTGCAATCCGAAACATGTTTTGCTTCTCCGATTTATGACTCCGATAAAAAAGGACACGACATTGTGAACGTCAAATTGCGAGATTAAGAGACAGAGCTGTTTGCAAAAATACGAAATAACACATTGGGATAAAAAAGTGCATATCTAATGAAGAGGGTACGAATAAATAGGCGTTCACACCGCCGCCAGAGTTATACAGCAGTTTGCAATATACAAAGGGTGACTACAGAGCAAAAGATTTTAGGTTTTACTCCTGGCTAAAGTGGCTAGCACAAGCAAATATATCAGCGCTACCTCCCTACAAACGCTAGCGCTTTGGACTTTGGACAAGAATGGGTCGCGCAAAATTCTTTTTGAATTCATCCGACCCTGGACACTTTTTTCCAACTCCTTCCCTTTGATCGGTACAATCAAACAATACACCCCAAAAACCACAAGCCATTCCAACAGATTGACACTAATATGACCTGAGTTTAAAATGAGGACTTCTGGAATGTGGTTGCAATCTAGTGACAAAATCCCAACAATTATCCAGAGTTGGCAGGATATTGTTAGATATTATTAACATTTTTAATACTTCATTTCATATATTAACCATTGTTATACATTGTTAACATTTTAATTCTTTATATTAACCTTGTCGAAATGTTTTGTGGACGTGGATAGCAAGTAGTGTTGAACTCAGTATAATTTGACCTTAAGCTGGGACATATTATTTGGTCTAGAAGTTCCTTCTCTGTGGGAAAACACATTTGGTCCTTGAGAACAGAATCTGTTTCGAACACGCACCCCGGACTCTGTTTTCGCCATCGCTCATGGAAAAGTACCCAGAGAGTTTTTTTTTGTCTACAAATGAAAGAGAGGCGGTTGGTTTTAACTATAAGAAGCCATTTTACACGCGGAAGAGGCACATTCGGCGCTCTGAATTCCACCTGTTAAGTGATGAATTGGAGTCTGTTACGATGTCCAGAGATCTCTGTCAGATTAAAATCATTTTTGCAAAGGTGTTTTTTCCTTACATTAAATCTGTCTTCAAGTTTTGGAACACGCAAAGAGGACAAATATTTTATTCCTCTTTCAATATCTAGGCTCATCCTAATAAGGATAAATAAACACTATAGAAAGTCAATTGACTCATGATACCAAATTTCATGTTGCAAACAGAAACTGGTTTCCAGGGTGGGATTTTAAAAATAAATAAATAAATAGATGAACACGCCTGGAAAATATGATGAGTTTCCCAGAATGTGAAATACCTCACAATGTGGATTTATTGTGCCTAAGAATAATAAACAACAACAAAGAAATTTCAAAGGGAGCTCTAATGACAACAGATTGGATTTAAAAGATACGCTGTATTTCAAATAGGACATCGCCTACAATGCTCTCCCTAGGTAATACCCATAATTACGTCCTTACAATACATTGTTGTGTATCATACAGTATTCATGATGACATTACATCTATATTGCATTACCTCTTGCCCCAGATTTTAGTTGAGTATTTTGACACACATTGGACTGACTCACAGCCAGTCCCTCCTTTGTTCAATAGCATTTCTCCAGTGAAAGAATTCCGTTTAATCTCCAGTCTGTCTGTGAAAGCAGGCTGTAAAGTAACTGTGTTGCAATGGAAAGATCAGCAAACAACAAAAGGTCTGGGAGAGAGGGACTGCTGAGCTCTGTCTTGTGTCTTTGAGAGACTGCGAGAGTGATGCTGGGCGCTCAAAAGGTCCAAAAAAGGAGACAAATGGAGGGTTGAGAAAGGAATTACAAAATAAGAAGGTGAAAGGCATGGAGAAAAGTCAGGTTGAAGCGCAGTGAAGAGAAAAAGCTGGTGTCGCGATGAGAGAAAAATACTGCTGTCAGCATGGACGGGAGGGCAGGTGATGGAAGGATAATGACAGAGGGAGGGGTCCGCTTGACCTCTACCGACATTTCCTTGCTCGTAGCTGCTGGGAAGACATGAAGGAAGTGGGTGCAGTGATGGGATATCCTGCCGCCTGCACGCCAGCCCCCCGTCCTCCCACGTTGGGAAGTCTGAGCCAGGATGAGGTGGCGTCCAAGCACAACATAAACATGCACGAGGTCCACTCATACACACTTTGTAATGACGCACACATGGGCAGGTGCGAGCGGACGACACGCAAGCTAGCACTCGTGCTCAACACAAACTACAGTCGAGTCTCTGAAGTCAGAATGCCATCGAAGAATATTCAGTGGTAACTTGGCAAGCTTGATTCGTTACATGATCGAGCTTGTAAATAAAATGGTCCGGAACATGTTTGCCATATGATCTGATGAGCCCTACAGTTTTTACATAATCCACTAAGTGATAAGCATACAACAGTAACCGACAAATAGCAACCTCTCACATCATATTTCTTGCAGTTGGCAGAAGGAATAAACACAACAAGGTAATCGCCTAATTAGAGATAGACCTGTTATCAGCTGGGCCGATTATCGATGCCAATATTTGGCATTTTTACAAATATCGGCATCTATCGGCATCTGCCTTTTTACGAATCCGATAAAGCTGGTATCTCGCTTGCCAACATAGCGTGATTTTGCGTTTTTATCAGGATTTGTATTGTAAGCTGTTCACTGACAGTTTGTACTTTCGAACATATTCAGACAATTTTTCACTGTCTGCGAAGATCTTTTGAAACCTTTTACGAACCCTAACAAGAATCCTAAATTAGCTACATTCGCATGCATTTGTCACTCAGTAAGTTACAGAGAACTTTTAATTTACAGATCTATTTAAATTTCCACTTTATAAAAATGTGGCTGACACTGGGGACACCCTACACTTTTTATTTAAAATAATAATAATAAATTATGTTAAATATTTGGGAAACTATTTGCAGTACAAAACTTTAGGGAACTATTTACTTGCTTCGTTTTTAATTTATCTTAACATGCTGATGACCCTGGAAGATCCCTGCAATTTTTGTTATAATTTTTAAACAAAGCTGTCAATTCTTTATATGTTTAAAAATAGAAGAAAAAGAAAGTTTTTAAAATGTTGATGCTAATATTTTCTCTTTTACCGCAAATGAATATCAGCTTGAAATATCGGTTATCTGCTTCATTGACTACTAATAATCGTACCGTATCAGTCTATCACTACTAGAGGTGGGAATCTTTGACTGTCTCACGATTCGATTCAGATTTTTGGTCTGCGATTCGATTCAGAATCGGTTTTAAATTCAGAACCATTTTTGGTTCAAAATGATTTGAATGACAATGATTTCTGCTTTAATTTATAGATGCGCAAAGAATAGTCATGATCTACTCCAGTCTGACTGCTAAAGCTAATTAGCGCGCTACTCGCGGCACTTTTATCAATCAAAAGAACGACTATTCACACAAGACACTTCAGGAATGTATACAGAGAAGCATCTTAACATTACTCACCGGCACATGCTCTTCCTACGCTTACCCCCCAAAAAAACAACAACTGTTATTGGAATAACTTGATTGTGACTTTTTCCTTCTGCTTGTGTGTATCAGAACGTGCGGAACCACACTGCCTCTAAGTGGCCAAATCGTGTACAGCATGAACAGCACAAGGGCAAGACAGTATCAAATAATTTTAATAAAATAAATTTTCTGACATTTAAAACAGATAATGAATCATACTAAATGAGAATTGCGATTCTTATGAGAATCGATTTTTGGGGCACACCCCTAATCACTACACCCAATATAATTTTCTAGAGACATCAAGCCTTTGCTGACTTTGCTCATTAAGACACAGGGAAATCATTCCAAATATCAGAATGTGTCTACTACTGTCTGTTTTTGGCTACAAACACTCACACACAAACACAAAAGTGAGAGATGTGCTAATGCTATCACCTATCAAACATTTAACATTTAGTTTTGTTTTGTTTTGTTATGGCTGTATAACAACGCTTGACTCTCGTGCTTGACTTTCTCAACATTCACACAATGAAGGATATGAGAGAGGGAGGGAAAAAAGAGTGTGAATCACCATCGCGGAAAGTGCAGTGGCACGCAGCTGGTGCATGGAGTTCGTTTCGCCTCACACAAACGAAAAGCATATTTTACGAATATTTTAGGGGAAACAAATAATAATCACCCTGGCCCTAGATGATTTATTGTTGAGTGATTACTGCAATCAAGTGGAAACCTTTTGCAAAATAACTACTTTTATTTGTCATTTTGTTTCATTATGGTTTATTACTCTCTTATGTCCTTGGCTGTCAGATAGATTTCAGCAACTTGTGGGTATTTTTCCTGTGGAAAACCAGCCCCCCCTTACTCTCCTCCTCCTCACTGGCTACATCAAAGCACGGCCACACTCATAGTGCAACCTCATTCTGGCACTGCTCTCGTACCTCCAGATCCAGTAATTACAGCTCATATAGGACATCAATATTGCTTGACAGATCGCGGTATAATAACACCGCAGAGCAACTCATGGGAAGACAGCATACAAAAAAAACTAATGGATTAGGCATTAGGAAGAACTGATTCATCCCTCAATATATTGGATTCCTGGATATCTAGATCGAGAGAGACCCCAGTTTGACAATACAGATTTATGCTAATGTGATTTCTAAAAAGTTGCACAAGCCAGACTTTTGGGTTTATTTTCACCAGACTTTTTTTTTTCTTCCTGTTGAGACCGAGTTGACTTGTTAGTGTTCAATTTTAGGCACTTCAATACTGCCCTCTTGTGTCTCATTGCATTAAAATCTGCTATTGTAAATGTTGAAAATAATACTCTTTCAGTATTCAATTTATCGCAAAATCTATACTTTTTTTCTGTTTTTAGTCAGAACAAAACAAAATGTAATTTTGCTGTTTTGTGGATCTTTATTATTATTATTTTTTATTGACGTACAAGCACCACATCACTGTGCTGGCCTACAGTGGAGCCTCAAAAGTCAAATGCTGCCAAAAATGTACAGTAAATAAATAAGTAAATAAATAAAGTTTTTAAAAGATTTAAGGTTCAGCCAGATAAGAATAAGGATTTGAGGCAGAGAAAAAGTGTGATGATAACCATAGAATGAGAAATGCAAAATACAGGTAGGGTTAATTTAAAAATATATATAAATTACATACACCCGATACTAACATTAACAGCATGTAGCTGTGAGCAAAATGGCTTCCACCATTACATCTTCCAAGTATAGTTTTACTTCCAACCTGCTTTTTAAAATTATACAGTGGCTAACTTTTTAATTTTTACACTTGCTTGCCAGTTGTAAGTAGGAAGAATGAAGTATGCCAGTATCACAGACCTGTGATTTAGTCCGACACTAAAATATAATTCACTTGGACTCTCATATCATTTTAAATATAATGGAAACAAAACCGAGAACCTCTTTTTTCCCAGCCATGTTTCCTGTTTTCACTGCTATTTGTGTTGTATGTGTGCATTTTTTCCATTCTGTTGTCTATTATGAGATATTGCCTAATAAAACCTGAGAATACACAGAATACATTTGAAGTATACGGTGGCTTTACGTTTCAGACAGGCAGCAGTCAAAAAACAAAGCAGATGTGACAGAGTATGTAACATTTAGTGCACTTATTCTGCAAAGCTACATGTTTAGCAATGCTGTGACCTACTTTCTCAATTGTTTTCATCATCCGACCGCCATGACAATAAACGCTGCCACCCTCCACTAATGTCATGATGTGTTCATTATTCAGTGGCAAAGTCGGTTCTGTTTATCCCCACTTGTATACAATTGTTCTGAAGCCTCCTGCACTACTTCCTAATTCAACACTGCTTTTGTTTTTGTGTAAATCTTTGCAGTCATTCTGGAAATATCTATCTATCTATCCACCTATCTATCTATCTATCTATCTATCTATCTATCTATCTATCTATCTATCTATCTATCTATCTATCTATCTATCTATCTATTTATCTATCTATCTATCTATCTATAAGCAGCTTATTACGTGTGTAATGTGTATTTAGTTTGTGTGTATACTTAGGAACCAATACCAAGGAGGAACACTCTGCCTGATTGACCCTGCAAATTGAGTCAACATATTGCAACAGTGGCCAAAGAATATTAGCTTATTCGGTGTATTAGGCAACAGCGACACCTTGTGATCACCCAATCTTCACACATACCCACCACTTTCTACGTCGACCTTCTCAAATCACATTCATCGTACAAAAAGAACATCACATGACAGATACACTGTGACGTCATTAGATTGATATGATCAGATCATCAATATCTACAAAATGTGGTTGGAAGAATTTGAAGGGGAAAAAACAAATAAATGGTTTGTTTTCAAGACATTCATGTGGAACCTGTTATTATGACTACCTTATGTTTGCTTTCAATTTACCTACGTTTATGAATGTGTTTTGCACATTATCTTTGATCGTTAGCTTGTTTGTCTACACAAGTGTCTCCTTTGCATGCATGCTTACCTCTAATGGACTCCTTTGGCTTGCTCCGTGTCCAGAAACAAACCAAAAAAATGTTGCAAGGCACAAATATGTACTTATTTATACAGTTTGTATAGTTAGATAAATAAATGTAAAAAATACGGGAATTTCAATATTTTAATTAGGCCTATACTATAATTCAGCGTAATGATTGTTGAATGAGTGACCTTTCTTTTTAGTTGATATTTGTTCACACAAGTCAATGTGTAAACACGGAGGTAGAATGGGAATGTGACTGTTAAGTCTGTTACAGAAGTAAAAATTACTGACAAACCGGTCCGTACAACTACAAGTCCCACGATGCACCACGGCGACACGGTCACTATCATGACGCATCTCCAACACAGCCTCCTGTGATAAAGCTTTCTATTTGCTAACCTCAAGGAGAGGTTACCTCCTTGTGGTTTAGCGTTAGGGCAGTAGCAACATTTTAGGCAACCGATGCCTTTCGAGAGCTAAATGTGTCATACGTGCTCCAAAGCTACCCGTGTTACGGTTAGGTGCTGCACAAGAGAGCTTCCAAGGGCTAGCGCGCTAACGCTAGCTAAGTGAGTGGACCGAATCGGTACCAGTTCGAACCTCTTGCTCGGACAGCTATACTCGACCCTGAAGACGAAGCTGCCCCGGTGAGGAGACATTGACAGTGGGCATAACATCGGCAGCACATTGTCGGAAAGTGCGACACGAGGTGAGTACTAGTTGCACATTAGTTTATAACGAACCCATGATTTTTAATGTCGGTGGCTAGCTAAACTTGACAGGCGAGTTGACACGATTCAGTTGAATTCCTAAAACAGGTACCGAAGCCGAGTTGTAAAAGGGCTAAATGGTTGAGAAGACAACATTAAATGCGTTCTTGTGGTGCTAAAGTTAGCCCTTGTGTTTCTGATGTCCTGCCGACTTGTCACGTGAGTGGTCACAGCACAGGAAGCAGGACGTCAATTGACCCTCTTTCTCGTTCATTCTAGCAGTACCGCTACTATTATTTATAAATCAGTGTTCTCGTATTACATTCTACACTGACTCTTATCTTGTCATTGAATTAGCTAAAACACTAACTTATCTGGCTAAGTTGGACAGTGGACACAAACTCAGTGGACACTTTATTAGGTACACTTACCCTGTCTAATGCAGTATTGAATCAAGGCAGT
The DNA here is from genome assembly GCF_051991255.1 of Vanacampus margaritifer. Lineage (NCBI taxonomy): Eukaryota > Metazoa > Chordata > Actinopteri > Syngnathiformes > Syngnathidae > Vanacampus > Vanacampus margaritifer. The sequence goes on along the minus strand of NC_135434.1, from coordinate 9,859,178 downwards.
TATTTTCCATTAGAAAAAGGTCGCAAAAGTGTACACTACCAATTAAAAGTTTAGACAAGATTTCTCATTCAATAAATGGTGATGTATATGATGGAACTACTAAATTTTGGGGGAATTAACTATAATTTGATGATAGTCCAGACTCCAATAGAAGTCAGTTAATCAATGACAAGTCATCATTGTTATTTTTTCACACCATGGTTAACATGTCTATTCTACGATTAAAACGCGACATCTTAAACATCTTGGCTTACTTTATGAAGTTTATAGACCATGTGTACGTTAATTAAAACATCAAAAGACATTAAGCGATGCTAGCAGAAAGATCATTTCCGTCTATCATTAGATTTCCATTGTGGCTACTTAAGGGGAATATTGTACTTAATTTCCTCCACAAAGTAAAATACATGCCGTGGGCTGATCGAGAGTTCTTTCTTCATTCACCTCATTTACAGCTCAGCACACACACAGCTAACATGGAATCTGTCTGTGTGTCTGTCTGAGATCGGTGTTGTAGTGGCGACTTAGGCTGAACCCTTTCATGCCTGATAGTGGCGTAACTAGGCAGATAGTTTTGTTTTCAAATTTGGTGAACATATAAGCTGCTTACAATTTTACCTGAAAGCCAACATTTTCTTGACCTAATTTGGCCCTGGCTTGGTCTAACTAGATGCAAACAGTTTCCAGCCGCACGACTTCTCCTACATGGTGGCCCTAATATACAGAAACATCACAATTAGGCAAGAACAGAACAAGCTCACAGTCCTGTTTTCTTAAAATGTAACCTTGTAACCTCAAGCAGTTCATTTATTTGCACTTTCAGTGGCTAAATGTTACACTGGCATATTTGAATGTTACTTGAAGCACTGCGTTGTATTTATTGGGGGGACACCTCAGGGATACCTCAGGGATAGACACTTTTCTACATATCGCACAGCTCTAGTTTCCAGGATGAATTAGTATTTTTTGGGGAAAAATATTTACACAAGCTAATGATGATCTTGTCTCAATACTCACAAATTGGCGCTTGGTTTGACATGTGGGCTTGTTTAGTTGAACACAAGTCTTGTTCAAAGTCGATTAGGACAGTCTACATCGATCACTTCCTCGACGAAAGGGCACATTGTTGTGACAGTGACTGCGGCGTTTCAGTTCCCGGGCTGTCAGGTTTCTGTGCTTTTGGACAAATTTGTCCATAAGCTAAGATGAATAAAAAAATAATTTAAAAAACACAATAATTCTTCTTAGAGGGACACAGAAATCGTAAACTTTTCTTAAATAACACTACTGAGGTCAAAACACAGCATGTGTTTATTTGCTGTGGCTCCAGGCATTATTGTACAAAGGGGATAATTGTGCCTTAATTTGGTCTTGTGTAAAAAGCATTCCTGTGCCAACAATAGAGCTGAACTCCCTAAAAGTTCAACTCGCATTTTACCTCGTGGGAAGATTAAAATAATAATAATAATAATAATAATAATCAAGTGTTAGCTCAATGTGCAACTAAAGCATTACCTCCTCAGATGTTTATTTTTTATTTTTTAGCATTTCATTTTGCTAATGTACTTTTGAATGTTCCCCTGCTTGGCGCACTGATGACTTGGAGTAGTCAGTGATATGCTTACTGCTTGATGGTTACAAAAACATTCTCTGTTTATGTCACCACGCATCATTGGTCCCTCCTTTCCTCTCTCCCTTAGAGTCTGGCCACATCACATTTTCGGCCACTGATGAAGCTGAAGATGAAGACTGTGGGGGGAAAGTAGGAGGAAGGAGCATTCACCAGGGTCATGAATCTTCATCAGGTCCTCACAGGGGCAGTTAACCCCGGGGACAATTGTTTCTCTGTTGGAAGCGTCAACAATGTACCATTCACGGTAAGTTACAGCAATTTCTACATTTTTCACTCCGGCGATCTGTCTGGCATTTTCAGTTCAGTATGCTCTTATATAGAGTAAAGGTACAGCTAGGCTAACGTAAAGTTACAGTTGGGCAAAGTGGCGATGGCTGATAAGTCCTTAGCTGCAAGGTAAATAACAGGATGGATGTAAACAAGGGGCCGTTGACACAAAAACTGCAATTTTGGTTTAGATGACAACAGCTTTAACAGCCTCGTGTAAATTTTGGTTTAGATGACAACAACTTTTGGAGACCTGAACCCTTTATCCTTTTTTTGTCTTTTTTTTTCTTTCTTTCTTTATTTTTTTTTTTACAGCAAATGCGCATTTTATCAGCCTCGTGTAAGCCTGCGTTTTGTTCTTCAAAATAAATAAAACATAACTTGTGGCCCTGCAAAATAAGCTGTCATTTAACATTGTGGTGCAAAAGCAATTCTCCTTACGGCAGAAAGGTCTGTGCGTTTTAAACCAGTCATACAGTTTTATGTCATCGCCTGGTTCTCAAGGTTAATTGTATTTGTATAATATGTCAATTTGGACGACTATTTCTGTCCCTCGCCTTTTGATGGGAAGCATAAAGTGAATGTCAAGGGCAAGGCTCATCTTATCTGTTTGACCTCTTCCTCTCGGTGTTCTCTTATATACTGTATGTCTTCACAGGCTTATGCTTCTGGTTGTGACGTGGTCATTTTGGGCAGTGACTTTGAACGTGTGCAGATCATTCCAGGGGCCAAACATGGAAATATCCAGGTGGGATGTGTGGACTGCTCACTGCAGGGAGGACAGGTAGGGTCAAATTCCCGGTGATGCTGTTTTTATTGCGTTCAATGATGGGGGATTGTTTCTGCTTCACATTTTCAAGAGACACAACTGAAAATAATATGTAACAAAAAGGACATACTGACATTTTTTGTTGTTGTTGCCTTTATCGTAATAATGGTGTTAGTTCTAGTGCATCAATGCTCCTGACTATCACATTGTTTGTCATATGCCTTGGTTATAAAAAAATAAATAAAAAAAACTCACCTCACATGGCTCCAGCATGGCCTCTGGAGATTACAGGTCTTCGTCTTTTCCCTTATACCAAATGGCTAATGTAATGTATTCACACCGTCAGAGCCCTGCGCTATAGTAAGAGATTGTTCCTTGTATTCATTGCTATAGAAAATGCCAGCTATTAGTTCTCGTGAATATTGTACACTGGAAAGCACATGTACTCCTGAATGAATCATTAAGGAGAAGTTTGCATGGTAGACATGGCAGGGCTGACTCAATACTGGCTTTTTATAGGCTTGAGGCATTTTTAACTTGTACAGTATATATTCAGGATTTGTCATACAGTTAATCTGTGTCTACTTACTCTGCTACATCCTCCAGCGCTGACAAACTAAGCATAGTACTACTGTACGCATCACAGTTTTATTTAGAGCATATTCAAATCAAATGTATGTTACATATTTGTGGTTGCTTTTATATCCACGGTCCAAAATTTATCATCTTGTTAGTGCGTGGCCATTTATTAAATAATACCACATTCATTTGTACATGATAGCTTTCTGCAAAAAAATGTATTTGTTGTATAAATAGTATGTGCAATCTTTAGTCTTCCTGCTGTCCTTAATATCTTTACTGATGTCATTTTTGTCTCATGGCAGATCGCAGCTTCCTATGGAAGTATCGTATGCATTTTTGAGCCAGTTCAGCATCCCGATCAAAAAGACACATCACTGACGGTGCGTAGCCATTTCATTTTATTGTTTAATTTCCATTAAAGCACTCTTCAGGTCGTGGAAATGACTTGACAAAATTAAGTAGATGTATTATGGTCCTTTATTATTCTACTACTATACCCCACTGAAACAAGCAATAAAACATGTCGCAATAGCATTCCTTTCATCAATCGTTCCTGTTGTGACAATCATGCAGAAGTTTTGTTGAACGCCAAGAAAGGAAGTATAATTGTTTTGCACAGTACCTTTTTCATTGCTGTTGCTTCCGGGTATTACAGCTGTAGCGGTTGCAGTGTGGCCTGATCACGTGTATGTCACATTGTACATGCTAATATTAGCCTCTATTTGCACACAGAAGTTGAACTGCCAATGGCAGAAGACTGGCCAGTTTGTTTTGCAGTCTATGGTGCGTAACCTGGCATGGCACCCCAAAGGTACTTGTGAGGCCGGCACACAAAATAGCATGCTTTACATTAAAGTCTTCTTGATTTTGATTCCAAGTGTGTGCTTCTGTTTTATCTGTGCAGGGAGCATGCTTTTAACAGGCTCCAGTTGCCTGCAGTTATGGTCTCATTTTGATGGCGGGAAAGACGCTGAAGCAGGAAAGCAGGAGGAAATAAGAGACTGTCATTGTAGTTGGTGGTGTATGTGGCAAAGCAAGTAAGTCATTGATGATAGTTAATTACTTTGTTTCTGTGGCACCGACTATTTCCTTAGTATGAATGTATAAATTATTGTGTATTCAGCACTATTACATATACTGACATTTCTGCTAGTGTGTACATGGAATATGTTGTGTCAAATAATGTTTATTTTTATTTATTTTATAGAAAAATAATAGAGGTTAAAACAATAACTTTGTTTGGCTACAGGACAGCCTCTCCAGTCAGTTTAATGAAGTTTTCTCCTGATGGAGAATTCTTTGCTACTGCTGGGCAGGTAAGTGAGATTTCCCCTGATTTGATTATAATTAGTAAAAAAAAAAAATTATTAAAAAAATGTTTGTTTGTGGTTAAATTGATATTTTGTTGAAATAAATCCAACATAGTATTTGTGTTTTTCTTTTTTAAGGATGACATTTTTTTATATATATTTTTATATATTATATATATATATATATATATATATATATATATATATATATAATATTTTATTTATATATATATATATATATATATATATATATATATATATATATATATATATATATATATATATATATTTTTTTTTTTTCAGGATGACTGCCTAGTGAAGGTGTGGTACAGCACTAGTAAGTGGAAGTCTGGAAGTTTCAGACTTTTCACACCTCCTGAATCCTGTGTCGACTCCCAGGGAGAAATAGCCTTTTCCTTCGTGTACCTGGCCCATCCGCGTTCTGTTATTGGCTTTTCCTGGAGGAAGACCAGCAAGTACATGCCACGGTATGCACACTACAGCGATAGCATTTGGACATTCCTGTTAGAAATAGAAAACTCCACAATTCAACACGCAACGTTTACCATTTTGCAAAGTAGTTATGGTAACAACAGAAGTGTCAACTACATTGTTTAGAGACAGCTTGACTGTACCTATTGTGTGTTTTGCTTTTTTAGTTTGGCACATTGGCAAGGTGACCTTCAAACCTAGTTTATGTTTGTAGGTTAAGTGACATCATCATAGGATATATTTTCATAGCAATCGCTGTATTTTGTACGCGTTTTAATGTCGAATCGGACATGAAGTATACTCAAAACAAACTATATATTTACAGTCATTGTTTGGCTGTATACTTTAACTTGTTTTGTTTTGTTTAACATATGCCAAAGGAACCTCTTGTTTTTCAACATAGTTGGCACACCCTTTGATCCCCTGAAAAGTACAGCACATCCCCCTAGCAGAGTAATTGACGTGTTTGTCGTTTCTTCTTTTGAGGGCTGAAGCACTCTTGCCCTTAACAGCATTCCTGGATGTGATAGTGAACAAATACTTTAATTAATTCGACATAATTTGCACACGAGACAATTGAGTGCCACTAGACGAACCTAACACTTGAATTGAGTCACTTCTCTTTCTGTTGTGAACCAACGCAATTGTGGGCCCAAACTTTGCCCAAAAGGGGAGGATTTGCATTGGCCTTTGTCAGCAATGTTGGGCCAAGGGCCAACAGCCAGTTAGCCTTGACAACGGTAACCTGGGGCCCACTGAGCCGTTTAGAGATGCAGATACAGCAGGAATAAACCAAATACAACAAGCACATGATGCGAGTTTGGCTTGATTATGTTCAGCTCTGAGCATTACAGGAATATTGCGCCACTGGTATGAAGTACTAGGAATATTAGATTGTCATTAGGATATTAGATTTGCTTGACTTGTTGGGGGTTGTAAGGTTTTTAAAGGTCAATTTACGAAAAGAGAGGGAGGGACGGAGGATCCACTCCACTATTCTTCTGTGTATGAAAATATATAATATGATAATTCAAAAGATGTTTCTTCTTATAATGAAATGAATAATAAATAGACCCAAACCCTAATAATAAATAAATACAATTATCTGCTCTTTGTCTATTGATAATTTTATGAAGCTTTTTATGGTCTCCTTCCACATTCCAAAAGTTACGTTTATTGAAGATTCTTATTTGGCCCAGAGATTGGCTGACAACCATTCCAGGGTGTACCCCACCTCTGACCCGAAGTCAGCTTGGACAGGCTCCAGCTTCCCCGTGACCCTAATGAGGAGAAGCTTTATTGAGAATGCATTGATGTTTACTGGACTCCCAAACTGTATGACTTTATTTGTTGTGTCTTCCCCTCAGAAGCACATGACATTTACTCCATTGACCTTCTTTAATTACATTTCCTCTCTGCTCACAGGGGTTCAGTGTGCAATGTCCTGCTCACCAGCTGTAAGGACAGTGTGTGCCGCCTCTGGGCAGAGACGCTGTTGCCGGGGGACAGCCTCCTTTCTGGTCACCATGGTAACCAGAACGGCGATGCTCAGAGCTACGCCGGCTCTTCCAGGATGTGCAATGGAAGAACACAAGCAGGGATAGCACAGGAAGTAAGCAACTACAATAATGTGTTCATATTGCCATATTTCTACATATAGCAGCCCTCCTTTTAATAGATGCCAGGCCCCAAATAATGACCTCACTCAAATAGACACTTTCTACACATCATATTGGTTACTGCCAGTGTACTTTGGTTGTTGTTATTCTGCTCTTTCCACTTTTTTTGTTTTGAACAGCAATTTTCCTTAGAAATACCGGTGCATCTCGTTTTGAATATCGATGGTAAAACTCATTTTATTTAAATTTTTATATTTCAGCCTCCTTGTTACCGGGATGTGCCACAGCCCTCGCTCACTGGTTGCCTGTCCCACAACCAAAGCCGACACTACAACCACAGGAGAAGTAGCAGCAATCTTCCCCACGCCAATGCGCTCTGTCACTTCCACATAGCAGCCAGCATCAACCCTGCCACAGGTTGGGCTCATCACGACCTTGTCACGAGTTGAATCTGACCGCTAGCTTGTCGGTGCTAGTAACAAATGTTCAAAATTTTGGGAAGTGCTTCAAAGTTGGCCCTCCTGCTTCATTAGAGGCCATTAACTTTTGTCATTAAAAAAAGGCTCTACATGAGACTGCGATCTCTATGCACTGTCCAGTGGAGTGTGAAATAATTGTTTTTGTGGGAAAACTTAATTCACTCAAAATGTGGTTGCCACAACTTTTCATGACTTGAAAGCGATGCTTGTATTAGATTAGGCCTTAGTAGTTTTCAAATTACACAAAACTCTTTGTTTTTATTTTTTTCCCCCTGTATATAGCGCATTAACATTTTCATCAAATGCAGACATTCCACTGCTTCCTTCTATATCGGCCCTGAGTGTCGGGGAGGATGAAGAGCCTGGAGGTCTTTTCACTGTCCACTGGCTCAACAACAAAGAGCTTCACTTCACGTTAGCTATGGAAGTCTTCTTGCAGCAGTTTCGCAGCAGCCTGGAGCAACAGAACGAGTGCGCTCAGGAAGGTACACAACTATATTGCTAACTTCCATTTGAAGCAGCAAACATTTGAAAGCTTACTCGGTTTCTTGTTTGGTCTTCATCTGGCTTCCAGACCCCAACAATGAGGATAACTCTGAAGACGAAGTGACGAGCAGACCAAGTGACCCTCAAGGAACCGATGTCATGCAGCTCCCCCTGGCAGCAATGGAGCACCAAGTAGACGTGCTTTTGGATGAGTGGAACAAAGGGGCAGACATGCTGTTCAGCATCCATCCTATTGATGGCTCCCTGTTGGTTTGGAATGTGGACTGGCTAGATGAATATCATCCCGGAATGTTTAGACAAGCTCAGGTACATTAGCGTTTCAATTATCTTCACGTTGTTATTGATACATTCAATCAAATTAAAATGTGAATTTAGTCCCCCCTAAAAAATAACTCCACTCAATCAAGGTGTTAAATGAGCCGACATCTAAAACGGCACAACTCTTCTTCTAATAGTTTTTAATCCACACATTAAGATGATTGCATTCCTAATTATATGCGACACATCAAATTCAGGCCCCTTGATGCGTGAGTATCTTGAATTTATAGCCATCAATCACAAAAGCTGCCGTTCAGAATGGTAGCTTTTATTCTTAGATATTAATTTGGCGCATGCTAATAGTCATATTTATTTAGCTGTAGACAGAATTAAATAAAGAAAACACTTATCTTTTCACTCTTAACATATACAGTCGCTTCTTTTGATTCATTTTTCATTCAACAATTCACAAATAATGTCAGTGGGACTTTCAGTCAACTTTGTCACATTTATTACTCATAAATGTGACTAAGCTATTTTTATTGCTAATTGAGTCACAAATTTTGTTTAGTAATATTTTGTCCTTGTCTTTTTCCCCAGGTGTCGTTTGTGTCTCGTATCCCTGTGGCGTTTCCTGCAGGGGATGCCATCTCCCTCAGTCACAGTGTGGTCATGTATGCTTGCAACAAGAACGTGGATTTGGCCATCCAACATGGCAGACAACGACCACCTGGGAACACGTTGCCCCAAACCAAATCTGCGCTTATTAGTTACGGCCGTCAAGGGAAAGCGGCACCATGCAGCAGTCTTAGGTTGAGCATTTTCACTCCCAATGTGCTTATGATATCCAAGCATGATGACGGCTCCCTCAACCAGTGGGGGGTGAGTTTTGCGGAGGACTCTGCTTTCTCCACGGTGCTCAGTGTGTCTCACAAGTCAAGGTACTGCGGCCATCGCTTCCACCTAAACGACCTAGCCTGCCACTCTCTACTGCCTCTGCTCCTCACCACCTCACACCACAACGCATTGAGGTCCCCTGAGGTGGACAACATCCTCGCCCCACCAGAGGTCTTCTCTGGTTCCCACTGCTCAAGGCCCAGCCGGTTGTCCCTCGGCGGCGTTTCGCAGGATCCAAATGCAATCTACAGTGAGCTGATCTTGTGGAGGGTTGACCCCGTGGGCCCGCTGTCCCTGTCCGGCGGCGTGTCTGAGTTGGCGCGGATCAATTCTCTTCACGCCTCAGCTTTTGCTAACGTAGCCTGGCTGCCCACACTCATCCCCAGCAGCTGTTTAGGTATGAACATTTTTATTTTATTACCCGGATTTGCTCAGGATTGGCTTCATTACGTTTATCGCACCTTTTCCACTGCACAGTAGCTAAATGGCTTTCCTCGCCATTGCCGCTTGAATCATTCCACCCAATCATTTGTTCATTTTATGTTAGTGTTTTTTTTTTTTTAATACTAAAACGTCCTAATTTCAGTTACAGGAAGAAAAGTAACTAGAGGGAGTTTGTAAGCATAGATTTAGCAAATACATAAAATATGCAGGGATGTGATTTTTCCGCTAATTCGCGGAATTCCGCTTTATTTATCTCCCCCCCCCCCCAAAAAAATCCGATTTTTTTTTTTTTTTTTTTTTTGTAGTTCATTGTGTATGCACATGACTCCGACAGATAACATCTTCTGCTATAACAAAGACATTTGTGGTATGCTCTAATATGAGTTACTTTTCATTTGGTCATGATACAATTATTTGTTCATGAAATTTGAACTCTTCAACATTATTTATGTGTTAACTTAGTAATCACATTAGTTAGATATGATGATATTCTCAGTGATAGTTTTTAAAAGCAAAGGCAGTCCAATGTTTTTGAATGTGACTGATTTTGAGTTGACTAAAACTGCCATTTTATATGGGATAGTTCAATATACATTGAAAATTTATGCTGTTGTTTTGTCTATTTCTTTGTCATGTGAGTGCATTGAAAGTACTTAAAAACACGGAAAACCCATGAGCTCCGGGGGGCTGTGGCCCCCTTGTCCCCCCACCAGGGCACTGCCCTGGACCTAGCTGGGTGCCAGCGGCCCCCAGACCCCCGGCTAAATTTTCTGATAATTTCACTTTGGTCAAATCACATCCCTGAATATGCGTCAAGGCATTTATTCTAACAGCATTTTGATAGTAAGCGCATTAGAGTGATTTAAAAAAAATAATAATAATAAACAAATGATAATAATGTAATATGTAATTATATTAATGATAACAAAAAATACTTTTGGTTACAGGACTTAACAGGCCAGGATTCATAGCTGAAATATCATCAGCCATACAGAATAATAACTACATGAACTTGCTTATGGTTTTCCCATGGCCTACAGAGGATTTGATTGATACACCTTTAATTTAAAGATTTAAATGGCAACTGTGAAAGATGGCATTTTAAAGAAAGAAATTTAATACTCTCTCTGCTGCCAGGTGCTTATTGTAACTCACCCAGCGCCTGCTTTGTCGCAAGTGACGGCCACTCACTCAGGCTTTATCAGGCTGTTATTGAAGCCAAGAAACTCCTCAGCGAGCTCTCCAATCCTGAGATATCAGTAAGTTTGCCACCAGCCCACTCCATATTCCACAGGGTGTCGTCAGCCCCACTAATGCAATTTGAAGTGCACAAATCTGATCTATGTCTCCCATTGGCCCTCACTGCAGAAACATTGAGATACTTCACTGTTGCTGCTGGGAATTCTTGCTGCTTCATTTGTGTCCATTTTACTCCAGAAATATGTCGGCGAAGTGTTCAACATCGTCAGTCAGCAGTCGACAGCAAAACCAGGGTGTATCATTGAGCTGGATGCCGTTACTGACTTTGTAAGTCCACATTGTTCCATTTTGGGTGAGAGTATTGTTAATAGCGTATAAGGAACAAAACAAGTTTTACACATGGAAAAGAAAAAAAGAGGCACATCATGCTGACAGATATTTGTGTTTGTGCAAACATGGACATTTTGATTCACCAGTCTCTTGTGGCATGAAACAATCAGTAGTAAACTTTGATTCTCTGTGAAAGGTCCACCTTGGAGAAAAAAACAAAAAATGTCCCCTGAAGCGTCTTTGTATTTTTGTTCGTGTAGGTAACAATGCATTATGTGTCAGTGTGTATCTGCTGCACAGAGGATGGAGCCTTGCATCAGGTGTCTGTATTTTAATGGCTGCTTTTGTCCTCTACAGCAGGGAAAGGAGACACAGCTCCTGCATGTATTTGAAGAGGATCTCATACTCGGCAGTGAGAGACCACACAGCTGGCAGGAAATGACAGATTCATTTGGTAGACAAAATTTAATATACACAGGGATGTTTTTTTTAATGACAGGTCTTTATCTCTTGATACATTGTATTAATATTCTCTTGTGTTTTCTGCAGCCCATAACAAGCCCACGTTCGCTGCAAGTTTTTTTCTTGTGGTTGTTGAATTAACCCCAAGTGGCCAGTCCCTCCTACAGATGTGGCATCTTCATCTCGCGGCGAAACCCGTCACCATGGGTGGGTACTATGTACTTATATTCCAACTCTTCTAGGACATCTAGTAAATACCGTCTGTATCTATACTTTCTACTTTGCAACAAAAATGACCAATTTGCCAATCATCTAAAATAAAAATTGTCTTGTAATGTTTTGCAAATATTGTTTTTAATCAATGTTCAGGTTGTTTGAAAGAATTGTACAGAATTTCGTAATCTAACAACATAGCCAATTTTCGCTCAAATTTTAGCAAAATCTGTAAGTGCTAAGTTAAATGTTAAACTTTAGTTTAAGGTGCTGAACATGCTTTTGGTCTTATGTCTGGGACATGTAGTTACTTAAACATTCATAAGTAAAAAATCGTACATTTTTGGAACACCTTGTATTTTAATAAGCGCCTTTTTATAGATCAGAGCAAGTCTGTTATGTCTGAGAAAGATTTGATCAAAAAGTTTTTGCACCCGCAGATGAAACTTTCTCACCACAAGACGCCCCTTCAGCTGCTTCAAGCAGCTGCTCTCAGTTTAACTTTGATACCTTCAGTTCGCCGATAATTCAGAAGAGTAAACCCTGCACGTCCAACCTGCAGAGCGCATGTCGCCTTGGCCTCACCACCCAGCGACTCTACAGCCAAGAATTACCTCTGCCAGTCGGGGTAGAGGCCATTAGTGTTACACCCTCAGCAGGTGAGCAGATGCACATTGTAAACGCGACAAATTTAGTGTGCACTCGTGCAGGAGAACACACATTGACAGTTCACTATTCACAAATTTACATTTATATTTTTTAACCCATGTTTTTTGCTGAAAAACTAAATTATTGAGAGTTTTTGTGCATTTTCTGAAATGCACCCAATTGCCAAAAGATGGCACCAAAGCTCTGTATAAACAGGAAAGTAGTGCAGTAATTGGTCCAAGGAGAGGTGCTTAATTTAACCTCGGTTGTTAAATAGTCTTGTCCATGTACATGCTCACTTAAGGTGTTGTTTTATATTTGTTTTGTTTTTTTTCACTATTAAATGAAGTCCTTTGTAAGCAGTTAATTTTTAAGGTCAATGTTCTAAAATAACTAAAATTCATATAAACCTATATAAAATACTTTGTGGTATCTATTCTCACAGTTAAATATAGTAATACGAACAGGGATGTGATTTTTTCCGCTAATTCGCGGAATTCCGCTTTTTTTATCTCCCCCCCCCCCCCCAAAAAAAAAAATCCGATTTTTTTTTTTTTTTTTTTTTTTTTTTAGTAGTTCATTGTGTATGCACATGACTCCGACAGATAACATCTTCTGCTATAACAAAGACATTTGTGGTATGCTCTAATATGAGTTACTTTTCATTTGGTCATGATACAATTATTTGATCATGAAATTTGAACTCTTCAACATTATTTATGTGTTAACTTAGTAATCACATTAGTTAGATATGATGATATTCTCAGTGATAGTTTTTAAAAGCAAAGGCAGTCCAATGTTTTTGAATGTGACTGATTTTGAGTTGACTAAAACTGCCATTTTATATGGGATAGTTCAATATACATTGAAAATTTATGCTGTTGTTTTGTCTATTTCTTTGTCATGTTGAGTGCATTGAAAGTACTTAAAAACACGGAAAACCCATGAGCTCCGGGGGGCTTCGCTAGCTAGCCTAGCTGGGTGCCAGCGGCCCCCAGACCCCCGGCTAAATTTTCAGATAATTTCACTTTGGTCAAATCACATCCCTGTACGAACATTTTGAGGGTGGCGATCTCCTCGGATTTTGACACTTTTAGCTGCAGGGCTCAGTACTGATTACTGTAGGGCCATTACTGTAGTTTTACTTTATTTACTCCCCTGACTCTCCCACCAGGTCATCTAAGTGCATCGTGTTCACTGCCAGCTGGCCGCGTACCATACCTCATTGCAACTTCCTGCTCTGACGGAAAGGTGCGCTTCTGGAGATGCAACGTCACGGCATCCGAGGCTTGCAGTAATGACAAGCTGGTGTATCAGTGGGAGGAGTGGCCTCTACTGGTGGAAGACAGGCTTCCCAATTGCAGTGCCGTGAGCGTGCCAGGTCGTCCCGTTCAGGTCAGCTGCTGTCACACTGGGCGAATGGCAGTTGCGTACAGGCAGGCAACTTCAGACACTCCTCAGCTGAACTCTCACACGCTTCTGACTTTTCCTCCCACCCTGGCTTCTTCACCTTATTTGTACCACAACAACATCAGCCATCACGTTACTCCAACCGTGACTGTGCAGCACAGCCCAAATGCATCTCCATGCCCTTCCCTAGCAAGCGCCAGAGAACAGCTGGTCTACATCAGCATCTTCCAGTGTGAATCCACAGGTGGTTCACAATGGATTTTAGAGCAGACTATAGTCTTGGATAAAACATATCCAAGCAACAACACATCTCCATGTGGCAACATAGACTGGTCTTTGCCTATTGATCCCTGCCTGGGTCCTACTCCTAAGAGTATGGTTCATTTAGACTGGGTCTCCCAAGAGGATGGGTCACATGTTCTGACTGTTGGCATAGGGACAAAGATTTATATGTTTGGACGTCTGTCTGGAAAGCCTCCTGAACTTTGCCTGACATCTGATGGCAGCCGAGACCAAAGCTCGTCGCGCCTGGTTCTGCTTCGATCTGTCGACCTCGTCTCTTCTGTTGAAGGCTCACTGCCCATCCCAGTCTCCCTCTCCTGGGTACGTGATGGCATCTTGGTTGTAGGTATGGACTGTGAGATGCATGTCTACTCCCAGTGGCAGCCCCCAGCACCGCCCAAACCCAATGTTGCAATTGCTCAGGACATGGACATCTGCAGCAGTGTGTCCTCCATTGTCTCAGCAGTTAGACAAAGCCAGGAGGATGGGCTCAGTCTTGGGCCTCCTACGTCCTTGCTGGCCCCTCCTAAGAAAGCCCTCACAAGGTCAATGATGAGCCTGGCTCAGAAACTCAGTGGAAAGAGAACGGCCTACGATCTTCCCTTGGAGATGGAAGATTCTGGACTATTTGAAGCAGCTCACCAGCTCTTTCCCACACTGCCCCAGTACCACCCAGTGCAATTACTGGAGCTCATGGATCTAGGAAAAGTGAGTATATTGTATCATGTTTTATTGCTCACGTTTTATGTTATCTCATTAAAATCACTTTCCTCTAGTTTGGTTTGTTGATTTCTAAATGAATTAAATAAGTCATATACGGTAGTGTGTTTACCAACTTTATTTTTTGCAATAAAAACTAAATCTTTACTGGATAATTTTCCACGGCACATCTGAAGATCTCTCACCAATGTACCGCAGCAAAGTGGATTGCAATTGCTGGTATAGGAAAACCAGTTTGTTCATGTTTTATTTTTGGCTGAAAGGAAACAGACGTTTTTGGCTCTCCTAATCTCTTAAGGTTCACCGTGCCAAAGCCATCCTTTCCCACCTGGTTAAATGCATCGCTGGGGAAATCGTGGCTCTTAAAGACAACACCAGCAACCCGGAGAAGCGCGTACGCTCTCGAACTATCAGTGTGGGAGGCAGCACTGCCAGGGAAAGGAAAATGTTTGGCAAAGATGAGAATTCTACACCGGACTACACAGAGATCAGTTCTATTCCTCCTCTTCCTCTCTATGCCCTTCTTGCAGCTGATGAGGACACGCCCCCAAAGTCTGGTCAGTATTCTATATGGGGATCCATTTATGTCCAACCAAATCAATTGTTTTGGAAAATGCAGCATTTTGTTGTCCTTTTAGCTTCCCTCATGTCATTTGGGACTACACTATTGTAATAGAACATATCATGTTCAAGTTTCTTAGCTTGTGATACTGTAATGCAATTGATCTGTTTTCTCAGCTTGGCCGTAGGGGATTTTGGCAAGAGGTGAATGTCTCGCGTAATTGAGTTTCCATTTTGTTTTCCCATAGAAAAAGTGGGCAGTGTGAGTGGTGATAGTGGGCATGGATCCAGTCACACAGATGCATATGATGAGTTATTTCACATACCCAGCATCGCAGACTTGGATCCCCTGGATCAGGCTGAGCAAGTAGAAGCTGGGAACAAGGTTGCCTTCTGACAATTCATCAAAAATGTTCATGTTCAATTTTGATAACCGTTGACACTTGCCTTGTATCCTGCCTATAGGTAATTGATTTGTCCCAGTACAGCCCCACATACTTTGGTCCAGAGCATGCCCAAGTTCTGTCTAGTCATCTCCTGCACTCTAGTTTACCAGGCCTAACTTGCATGGAACAGATGTCTCTCATGGCACTGGCCGACACAATTGCGACCACCAGCACCGACCTGAAAGATAGCCAGGATCAGAGCAAAGGTACTGCAGTAGCGTGAGAATACAAGATGGATCCGATCAATAGTCTTGCCTTAGATGAGTAATCCATCCCACAACATCCTGTGGCAATATATTGAAATGTGTTATTGATCGTTTTCTATGCAGGCGGAGAGACACTTGATGACTGCGGCCTTAAATTTTTGCTTGCTGTCAGACTACACACCTTCCTCTCTACCTCTCTGCCGCCAGCCCACCGAGCACAGCTTCTCCGGCAAGGTAAAGTGGCGGAGTGGCCTTCAGTTATTTTTAATGTTTCCATTGAGACAAGCTACCCACCCACACATTTTGTAATTAGTCCCCCTGATCCAAAAGGCACTCAGTTGTCTTAATTCACCTCTTAACTAGCTGGACCTATCTATTTATTTCTTGCGGTTATTGTGAAGAGATGAAGGTGAATAAAAGCTACTGTAGCTCTGTTGTAAACCTTGAACATAAAGTCTCAGTGAGGGATGGGGAGTAGACACTTCATTTATCACCCTTAACTGCCACAGTAAAGCCTACCCTTGAACAGGGCACAAGGCTCTATAGCTGGGGAGTAAAAAACGAAATATGTACAATATGCGTGGGTCATCCAAAACATCTTAAGATTCTTGCAGTCTGTAATTGCTCAGGTTGTTTTCTCCTTCTGTACAGGCCTGTCAACGTGTCACTATGCCTGGGCTTTCCACTCTGAAGCTGAAGAGGAGCTGCTTCACATGCTGCCTGCCCTCCACCAGGGAGAGCCCACCTGGCCTGAGCTACGCTCTATGGGTGTGGGCTGGTGGCTAAGGAGCACCAACAAACTTCGCAGATGTATTGAGAAGGTGAGAAGGCATCCAGGGACCATTTTTACAATCGAGGGGACCTGATTTTACTCAAGGTTTTCGTTTCGTTTTATGTTGGTCTATGTTTTTATTTAATTTTTTTATACATGTTTGACACCCCTGCCCTAGATATTCTAAAGAGGAGAATAGAATAGGAAACAGCAAGTGAACCAAGACCCTCCCCTTTAAGCAGGCCTGGTCCAAGTTCAGATTATTACAGACATAAACAAAACCACAACCAGAGCAATTGCACCACAGTTTTTTTTAAACCTGTCAAGTGTGACTACAATACTCGCCTTAGGCAAATGCGCAAATGAATGGTTGTCTACTGTGCTACCTGGAACCGTATACATAATCCCCAACAATACACAGAAAACACACACAAAGCTACAACTCATGTGGATATAATTGTCAACTGTAAAAGAATGTGAGCTTGTATTGTTTGTCTCCTTTGTCAGGTTGCTAAGGCCACTTTTCAACGAAGTAATGATCCTCTCGATGTAGGCTTATTTTACTTGGCAATGAAGAAGAAAGCAGTGGTCTGGGGGCTTTACAGGTAGATTTTTTTTGCTTATGAAACCCTTGTGCATCACATTTCCAATGAGTTAATTAATGTTATCCTTCGTTTAAGACCAATGACACAGCACTTACTGTTTTGAATCCGGACTCTAGATCACAGAAGAATGCCAAGATGACAGAATTTTTCCGCAACAACTTCAGTGAAGACCGATGGAGGAAAGCAGCTCTAAAAAATGCCTTTTCTCTGTTGGGGAAGCAGCGGTTTCATCATTCAGCAGCCTTCTTCCTTTTAGCTGGCTCCCTTAAGGATGCAGTAGAGGCAAGTGGATCATAAACTTGAAAAGAAGTGCAGTTGTGAATAATATGACTTCAAGAGCCTTCAGCCACAAGTTAAACCTTAGTAACAAAAGTATCTAATACATCAGCAGCATTTCACACGATGCAGTCAAGAATTTTTGAATGTCATGGTCCTCAGAAGCTCTGTTTTGTAAATAGAAGGAACACTATTTCATTTCGACTTGACATGATAAGGATGGCTGTGTGGAATATTAAGAAAGTAAAATTTGTGTATTAGTGTTACTGCATGTCGCTTATTAACACTCAAGACACAAAAGTCTTTGGTTAACCTTTATTTATGAAGGTTACTTCTGTATACAAAGTCCCTGAAGCGATGAGTCATAACATTTAATCTGCATGAGTAACCAGGACTTCTCTTAGCACTTTATTTAAATGAGGTTCATCCACGCAAAGAGCTATCATTGATTTTGTTTAGTCTCTTTGGCTGAGAGGTAGACTCATTGAAATGCACCTCACACCTACGTAGTAAGGACAAGTACAAACACAGCATTTCATCTTACCCTTTGAGTGAGCATTGCATTTTTTGTTTCACTTGTATTTGCAACAGAAACTCTCCCACAGTTTTTTTTTTTTGTACGTACAATAGTGTGAGTTTTTGCTTTTATTTCCTCTCTCAGGTGTGTTTAGAGAAACTGCAGGACCTTCAGCTGGCTCTTGTGATATCCAGATTATACGAGTCAGAGTTTGAGACAGCATCCACCTACAAAAAGATCCTCCAGAGACATGTGCTGGGACATGATAAACAGGTGCAGTGCTCAATGTCACACGCTTCAAGGACTCTTGTTTTTCAATGGAAGATAAAGAATCATTTGATGAGTGCAACCAGGTGTTGTTTTGATCCTCCAGTGCACTTTTGACAAGTGCACTGCAGAGATGCAAACAAAAAAGTCTGTATCTGTGACGACCGTGTAACAACATCTGCTATCTTTACTTCTTGAATGAAGAGTTACTTTGCACATTACAGATACCGATGCACCAGGATCCATTCTTGCGGAGCATGGCCTACTGGGTTCTGGAGGACTACAGCAAAGCTTTGGACACTCTGCTGGAGCAGAGTGCCACTAAAGCAAAGTCAGGGTCCAGTGATACCGGTATGTCTGCACGTGTTCCTTCGGCTAATTGGCTTTACGAATGCATTTGCTCAATAGCTGTAATGGAGTAATGACTGACTAATGTGGGTGACATCAAATGAGCAAACAAGTAAATTTAATTCATGGGAACTCTTATCTTTTGTAATATGTGGAATTGTCTGATGTATGTTAGAGGAGACGCATGATTTCTTGCTACTTCAAAATGTGTGGACCAAACCGTTCTAATGTATTTTAACTGTGGCATAATGTGCGATTATTACAAATATTTTAGTCAATGAACTTTTGAAGGATATCTTAACGTGAACCAGACCGTCTACATCCCAGGTCGGGATCCCTGTGCTACACCCTTCATAAATTATCAAAACGCATTTTAACGTCGGTGGTGTGACAAAAAGCTCAAAGACCTCATTAATAATGTGATGTCCTTGTGGGTTTTACAGCATAATTTGTCTTTTTCTGCTTTTGTGAAGAGTATGAACTGTGTATCACCCCAATCCCTTTCATGTTTAAAAGTTTTTGACACTGACAGAATAGTCAAGTTCATGTGTCACGTGTGTTTGGCAGGTTCCGCATCCTCAAATAACGCGGAGGTTTTCAACTTCTACACCTTCCTTTGTACCCACCCGCTCCTCCTCCGTCGCCATTTTGGCTCCTCCGACAAAGCCAAAGTCGGCCTGACCGCCGAGGGCCGCAGGGCTGACTCCATTAGCCTGGAGGAGAGAAGACTCTTTTTCACTGCCGCTTATGCTCACCTGCAAGCCGGGTGCCCAATGTTGGCGCTGGAAGTCCTCTCCAAGATGCCCAAAGTCCGCAAAAGTTCCAAACTCAACCAGGAATCCCCGGAGCTCAGCGGTGGGAGTAAGAACGGCCCAACGTCAGACCAAGACTGGTCTGAGCCTGCGCTCAACGGCTACGAGTCCGGCGGTGGCAGTTTATCAAACAGCCGGTCGGATTCAGTGTTGAGTTTTGACTGGAGCCAGCCATCACTCACACAACCAGATGAGCCACTGGAGCTGAAGTGGGATAGTGACAGAGATGACGAAGATGATGATGATGATGATGAGGAGGAGGAAGAAAGTAAAAGTGGTAAAAGTGGTAGGACTATACACAACAGCAATGTGTTCAATGACATGCAAGACCGCATGTTGCCTACTATGGAGGCAGTGATGAGCGAGGAGAGTGAGGACAGCGGCGACTTCATCGACCCTTCTGATGATGTCTTGGCTAAACAGTTTAAGTTTAGTGCCTGCTTGAAGATTTTGACCAATGAGCTGAGGACACTTTCAACAGGGTATGAACTGGACGGGGGGAAACTACGTTACCTGCTCTACCAGTGGCTGGAAAGAGAGGTAATCGTATATCCGACATCAGAATGCATCGTAGTCTACTAACCACTAACCAAGTTCATTTCTCACCGTTCAAAATGCCACATGTTGGAATCACTGTAAAACCTGCATGTAAACTTTTCTGCAAACCTGCCTCTATTCACGCTGAAAAGAGAATTGTTGAACCAACACATAATAACACACAATTGAATTAAGTAAATCCAAGTTAATATATTAAGTTTCATTAATTGAGTTAATTAAACGTAAAGGTGCATTGTACTGTTTAAAAAGGTAATGATAAATCTTTTTCTACATCATGCATGCGCCACCAATGCTCAGATGAGTACAAAGAGCCCTGACTGTTTAACTTTGACTGCACCTATCAGCTTTTATCTTCTCTTTATAAAGTGTGTGGACCCTGCACACTCCAGTTTCTTTGGGGAGGGAAGGGCCGGTGTTTTTCTTTCCTCATTTGAAGTCATGTCTTCGTTTGTCATTGTTGCTGTCGCTTTAAGATCGTGCACGTACTCGCACGCGCACCATGAACGAGCCTGACAACAGATGCTGCAGTTATGCTTTGGGCCAGAGGTGGCAGTCACGAGTAAAAAAGTGACAAACTGCACAAAGATCCTTTAATATATTAATTTTGGATTAACTTAATTCAATTGTGTGTTACCAATTAAAGTAATTCAATTAGTTTGGTCAACAATTCTCTTTTTAGAATGTACATTAATCTGATCGCCTTTACAGGTGGTGACCCTCCAGCACTGTTGCAGTTACAAGCCATGTCTTCCAGAGGTGTCGACCCTAGAAGATGCACATATCGCTGGGATGGTGGAAGATGAAATGGTGGGTGCTGGATGTCTTGATGCTTCTTATGGCTCGCTTAAATGTTCATCCTGAGTTAAATTGTCGCCACAGTGCAACACAAATCATACTCGACAAAGTAAACATACTGCATGAAAGTGTTCTTTTCACACGCAAAAAAATTTGAGTCAATTCAATGACACCGGTAGCTATAATTTATTATGCACAAACACAGTTGTAGAGTTTGCTTACAGTTTTGTTTGCAATGCTTCATTTTTTTTATTTTAATTTGATATTTAAGTGTTTATGCCACAGATGATCTCAACACTTAAGTTCATTTATGCTTACAACATGAGTGTGTCAATATCATTTATTTCAACGTTACCTAAATGTGTTCTGTTCCCAGGCCGCAAGCCCTTGCAGTGACAGCCAAAAGAGCAGGAGACAATGGCTGAAGAGCAACCAGCCCTTACTGAGGATGTTTCTGAGCTACTGCAGCTTGTACGGCTCCCACGGAGGTGGATTGGCTTCCGTTCGCATGGAGCTCATTTTACTGCTTCAAGAATCTCACCAGGTCATTATAATACAGCAGTCCATGCATTTTTCATTCATTTTTGCAAATTCTGCTTGAGTTTATTCTATTTAGGGACATGGGAGATCTGGCCCATATCCCAGGTGGCTATATGGGTCTGACGTATCGATCAAAGTCAAGCACCATCTATTCCCTGACACATTTGACTTTCACGTTCCCTCACTTTCGTGACGACCGGTTAAGGACAAAGGAGAGACAACTTATTGCATCTACACGGGCACACAGACCTACTTATTAGAAACACCATAACTCTTTCAGTCCGTTTTTTTTACTGACACAACTTGATTTTTTGCATTGAAGGCATTTTATCCCAGCGGTGGTCTTGTAGTTGTTTTGTCCTTTTGTTGTTGAGGAAACAGCAGTGTTTTGTGACAATGCAGTGTGGAGATTCTGTTAAAGAATTCTGTAACAAATTATTGAGATTCATCATGCGAGAGGGAACATAATAGCTTGTGCTATTCTTTCCCACATACAGGAGGAGAAATACATCCTGTAAGGACTTCAAGTAAACACAGTCAGTTTATTGTTTTTTTTTGTTTTTTTTTCAAAATGTCATTCACACATACAGGAGGAGAAATACATCCTGTCTTTTTCTTTACAAGCCACTCTAAATTGTTGGCTCGGCCCGTCTTGTCTTGTTGATTGATGGTTGCTGTGGTAAAGGCTCATGTTTCACATTTTAATACACCTGACAATTCTGTCTGTATATTCAGAACAAGAACAATTACTTTGTTTATATCAGTAGTTAATGCTGTGTAATATTCTAACAGGGCAACTGCAACTCGTCAGCTGTGGCGATTTGCTCCCAGCACACCTCAATCCCACTCATGATGGCTTGTACAGCCAATGTGAAAACTGTGGTGGCTAATCCCATTGTCTACCTGACCAACCTGACACATGACATCCTCCAGACCATCAATGCACTCAACTCCCCTCCACATCCAGATGTCGTTAGCAACGAGGTCGGGATTTTTTTTCCCCCCACTTGATGTATTGTATTTAATACAATGACTTGTAATTTAGCATATAACAGACTTGATTTTCCCGTTTTATCTTTTCAGATATATGTCATGCACACTTTGGCTGCCTCCTTGTCTGCCTGTATATATCAGTGTCTATGTGACGGACACTATAGGTAGGCTCAAGCAGTTACGGTGGAAAAGACTATTGTTGCTCATGTGGACAAAATTTTTATGATAGGAAATAATTAAATTACAAATAATGGGTACCAAGGTTGACCTGGCCATTGTAAAACTGTTAATAACTGCACAGAGAACTTTAAGTAACTTAAAAAATAAATAAAATAAAAAAATTCTTTCAATTAATTTTAGAGGTTCAACTGTAAATACCGTACTTCTTATTGCCTGAATTAGGGATGCACTGATGTTCCAATACTGTAAGACTACACTTGTGCTCAAACTCGAACGAATGTGCCATTACTAATTATCAATAATTAAAATAATTTAATTAATTAATTAAATACCAATAAATAATTGCAAAACGTAATGGTATTTATCAAGTGCTGCTTCCCGGGATCGACGAGTACTAAAAATAAGCACTTTTATTAATGCTCGGTCTGACAAGAAGTGGTATTAACATTTTGGGAACCTGCTGGTTCTTGAACAAGTTCAAGTACAGTAGAGGACATGCGGGCACCGTTGCCAGGACAACACGGTCACAAAACAGAATGCTGTCAACATGCTCTAAGCGCACAACACTTTTTAAAACATTCACACCATTTCTCACTCTCGTTGACTCACGCTCAAGAGAACACAGACAGACACAGCAGATTCAGCCAAACTCTGAAGTGTGAGGCACACACCACTTTAAAAAAAATAATAATAATAATAATAAAAAAAAACATTTTACCATTACAGAGACCACGTTAAATTAGAAATAGACCAGGTACCAATAGCATGTCATAGATGGTGTGTGTGTATTAAGTCTATGGCAGAATGAGGGACATGTAAAAAAAAAAAAAACATGTACTCAATTAATTACAAAATTTAGCATGTAGTGCGCGATGCAGAGCTGCCTTTAAAATAATAATGAGCCTCCCCCTCTTATCTTCCAAAATCTCTCCAGGCTCCCAGAGCTTCCAGCATTAAGAGTACCAGCCTGGTCAAGCATAAGTAAAATTTCATCTGTTAGACATCAAGAAACATGACAGGAACTCACAAACAAATATGATAAAAGCCTAAATGTCAATCGTTCCAAAGAAACATAGCGTTCTAAGTTTAGTTTTTCACTGTGCTGTGATCAAAATGATTGGAAAACGTTACATAAGAAATAACAATGTTCCTCCCATTTGTCACAAATCTAATTAAAATTTAAAGCCAAGACTGACAAAATACCAGCTTCAAAAGCGCTTTACATTTTTTACGTCCTTTTTAAGCCTCGAAAGTCACACTACTGTATTCATAAAACCAGGAGAGATCATCTTGTTTGTTGTCTAATGTGACTGCTTGTGTGCATCACCCCATGCCTGATTTAGTATGCATGGTTACCAGTGGTCATGCCCCTTATTTCTTTTCATTCTGCCCCAATAAATCTTACACCAAATGCGACCAGAGTAGTAAAATGAACATTTTTACAGAAAAACAATTGAACAAGCCAGTGGGTCTGGTGTCATTAGGGGGGTTACGTCATAGTCAAATATGGTGGAAATTTAAGGGTTATATCAGTTACTCTTCCCTTGAAATGTGCCGGGTCAACCAGTCAAGCTTACATAGAGATTGAGCCTATGCTTGTCAAGGTTCATCATCCTTAGACACCAAATAGAAATGTCTTAAAATAGGTTTAAGTAAAAATCGAAACTTTTCAACAGATTAATCCATTATTAAAATAATTGTTAGTTACAGTACAGCCCTAATTACCATGCTGCATATTAATATTACACAATAGGCTTTGGAACCAGCCAGTTTTATGTCTCACAAACTTGCTTCATCACATAATTAGTCGGTCCTTCTTCCGCAGTCACATGAACAACTTCACCGGAATGGTGTATCAGAGCGTTTTGCTCTCTCAAAAGCAGCAAGCAAGAGCCACCAGCATGGATGGGTCTGTTCAGCCAAATACTTCTCCTGCGCAGTGGCCAGGTAATAACCAAGATAAACATATACCCTGTTTTTCATCCACATGTAGGACCAAATCCAAATAGATAAAACGCCCAAACTTTCATTTTCTTAAAGTCTCACTTTCCGAACTTTGCCTTTGCCTCTCGCATTGGTCTCTCGCTGTGCCACTCTCCAGGTATCGCCTCACTGATCCGTCTGTTGAGCTCAGCAGGTGACGAAAGTCAGCCGGGCCTAGCCGTGCTGCTGTGTGAGATCCTGACAGCTGTTTACCTCAGCCTCTTTGTTCACGGCATGGCCACTCACTCTAGCAACGAGCTCTTTCGCATCATGGCCCACCCTCTCAGCAGCAAGCTCTGGGTGACGGTGTTCGGAGGAGGCGCTCGAACCCCCGTCGTTGAGAAGGCCAACAGTCCAGCAAAAACTCCCCCGCCAGGTAAGTGAGAACGATTGAGTTTGTGCCGACGTGGAACATAATGGGCCAAATTAAATCAGCTGTGCTGAATTAGTTCTTGTCTTTAGAATGTTGTAAGATGTTATCAGCCTTAGAAAGAGACTTGTTTAGTCCACGTACTCCCACTGAAACTTGATTAGGGATTTTACTTTCATTGTTGTCTGTTATACTCCTGTTCATTGATTTTAATCAAGATAGAACCCTCTTAATCCTAAAACTAATATGCTGAAATGCCTAAAGCAATGAACACATCTGCACAATCAATTTAAGAGATAATGATATTCAATTTTGTTAGCATTATTTAGAGACATGAGAAATATTGAGGACTAAAACTGCCAAAATGAAAAATAAATAAATGACTAAATAATTAAATAAATGAATAAAAGTGAAAACAAAATGGATATAAAAATATAATTAAAAATTGAATTAAAAAAAAATTATATAAATGGAAATAAAAACAACCAAAACATATATATCCATAAATAAAAGTAAAAATAACTAACGAGATTAAACAAATAAGAATAAATATAAAAAATAAATGTCGAAATAAATATATGAATAGAATTAAATATCAATCAATATATAAAAATCCTCTGCTCTCACATTTATTTATTTCATGCTGCAGATGCTCTATCAGGACGAAATGTTATTCAAATGAGGGGACGGTCCTAAGTGTGTCTTGGGTTGGGCTCCGCTGTTGCAAATTGCCTTTAAATGGTCGAGTGAGCGGGTCGGCGAACAAGGAATTCTCGCCGCCTTGCATTGGAGAACTCCAGCAAAGGACGACTATCTTGTTGTCTGTCACCACGACTTGTCGAGCAACTCAAGTCGCAAGTTGTGGTGACAGTGGACAAGATAGTCGTCTATTGCTGGAGCTCTCCACGCAAGCCGGCAAGACTTCCTTGTTCGCCAACCCGCTCACTCTAGGCAGTTTGCAACAGCGAAGCCCAACCCAAGACATATATATATAAAAAGATATATAGATATAGATATATAGATATATATATATATATAGATATATAGTTTTGGTCCTCCATAGAGAAACACATCTTAGTATGATCTCTTAGGTAACCAGTATTAAACGAATACTCAGTGTAAATCACAACCGAGTATTAGTTTCCTAAAAAAAAAAAAATGTTTTCATACATTGGATCTTTTTTCAGTTTTGCTGCTGTACCTAAAGAGTGTCCATTGATTGTATTCATTATCATAATTTGTTGCATGGCTGTGATAACAACTAAATAAATTAAAAACAACATGGATACCTTAATAATGTTTTTGTTGAATCCACAGCTTCACCAGGCACAGACGCCTCCGATAAAAAGTCCAGACGCTTCCGGCTTCTCTCGTCACGCAGTGGCTCGAAGGAAGAATCCAGCATAGAGAAGGAGCCCCCCTCCAGCCCCAAGCCCGAACCTGTTGTGGACCAGGAAGCCACTTCCATTTTCAAAGAATGTTTTGTCCCACCAGAGCTCAGCATTTGGGATTACTTTATCGCCAAGGTATCCCTGAAGACTATCATTCAAAAATCTCAAGTGCATTTTTCCTGCAAAGCTCATATGATTGATTTTTGTGCTCTATTGTTCCACTAGCCATCCCTGCCACCGTCAGAAAACCGAGTTCAATATGACTCAGAAGAGAGCCAGGGCAGTGAAAATGAAGAGGAGGAGGATGAATATGATGATATATTTGACCCCAACTCACCACAAAAAGAGCACACTAACTACAATTCTTACAGGTGGCTATCACTGTGATTTTTTTCTGTGTCTATTGACTTCAAATGCAGGCTTGTCTATAAATGTTATGGCCCTAGTTTTTATGAGGGCAATGTTCCGGACTGCTGTCTATATTGTTGTAATGGTCTTTTCCTTCTCCAGTTGGTGTTTAATGCGCTTGGCAATGGTCCAGCTGGTGCTAGTCAACCTCAAGTCTTTCTACCCCATGGCAGGATATGATCTATTGGGTCAGTACTAGATGTGGCACAAACAGTACACGCATCCAACAAGCTGCTGTTTAGCTGTATCGTCATCCTCTGTCTTGTTTTTTGTTTTTTTTTGTTTTTTTAAATCCCACTTGGCACAGACCTGCCTGGGGCCTCCCCGCTGTGTCACAGTGTGCTGAAGACGCTGCAGCGCTGGGAACAAGTGCTGCAGAAAAGGCTGGAAATCTTTGGAGGCCCTCCTTCTAAGTACATCTCCACACACTTCCAGGAGGAAGCCATCACGCCAGGCCCCGCCATTCTCAGACACAAGGCACTGTTTGAACCATCCAACACTCCGTTCAGGTATTACCATGATTCTATTAGAGATGGGCATTCCAATCGTAAGACTTTTGTAGATTATGTGGAATTTATTCTACAGTATTTTTTTATATCATGTCAAATCAGACAAAATTATTGTGTATTACACTGCCATCAAAGCAGACGCTCCTTTTCCCATCCCATTTGATGGACATTTTGTTCAATTCCTATCTTTTGTTTTTAGCGTCATGATATTACTCCCCTTGAAGAAACAATATGTTTGATAGATGTGTTGTGCCTCAAGCATCAGCTTGAATATTTATTACAAGTTGGCAACAGCGGCACAAAACGGCAATAATTAATTTTTTTCAAGCTTTTGATTTTGCTTCAGTGAGCTCATGCGGCTGACACGGTGTGTTTTTATTGTTGTTTCCAGGACGAGTCACCATTCAGCACTCCCTGTTAAGCGCCTTTGGCACTTCCTGGTAAAGCAGGATGAAGTGCAGGAGACATTCATCAAAAACATCTTCACCAAGAAGCATGACACTGGCGAGGTACACCATCTTTACACCGCACTTGACCATGCATGAACGTAGCACACCTACTACTACATTATAATGCCACCAAATAACACTGCTTTGCTAATGCAGAAAGTAATTCAATTTTATCTTTCGCTGCAACTGAGCCATTATTTCCAATTAACTCCTTTGCTTTGTTTTTTTTAGTTATGCATGATAAAATGTATTGTTACTGCCTCCAGCTGCATGATGATGCATTCATTTCATTCAAGTAATTGCTGCCTGTTTAATTAACATCACAATAATTCACTTTCTCTGTGTGTTTGTATGCATGGTACACCACTTGCTGTATGTCGTGCGTGTGTCCTTTGTGTTGTGCTACCTCCCAAATCATTAAAGTTGGTTGAGGACCAGACTGATATGAAATGTTCAGGGATGGACGAGACAGGAAACCATCAGGTACTGCTGCCATATACAGTAGATGAATTGTTAATATGTATGTGTATGTATTAGGGATGGGAATAAAGTATGTGGTGTGTCTGTGGACAAATTCTATCATAAAAACAACAAATTTTGTTATCAGCATGACTGCAAGGATGACCTCGATAATTCTTGAACTAACCTTACCACCAGCAAAAGTGTCTATTGAGAATTTTTAAGATTTAGTTATACATATTTTATTTCACTACTGTATTATCGCATGTCTACAGTTAGTCAGAAAATAAGAAATAATTTAGATTATTCAGTACCCTACAAAATGCAGCTTTTTTGACATGCAAAATAAAGAGGGCGTTTTGAGTTGGGGCATTTTAAGTTGTCAACCTTGTTCTGTAAAATGTACCAAAATGTGGCCCGTAAACCGAGGTACTGTCCCACCCCTAATATGTATGCAATTTATTTATATCAATTTGTGTGCGGCTTGCTGTGTTGAATGCGAATATTGCGGTCATTTTCATGTTTCAAGCTTAATGTTGTTTTCTTTTTGAGTTATATTTTTAGTCTTTTACTCAAAGATGAAATTCCATTTTCTGTCATTTTAATTGACAGCACAGTGATTCAATGATTAGAACATTTGCCTCACAGTCCTGAGGTCGGGTGGAAATGATGGCCTTCCTACAAGGAGTTTGCATGCTCTTGCCGTGCTTGCATAGGTTTTACTCCGGATCATCATCCTCCCGTATTCGGAAAAACACCAATGTTATAATTGAAGACTCTAAAGCATCCATATCGTCACTGCTATGTGAAAAACACTTTTGTCTATTTTTTTTTCCATTTTTTTATTTTTAGGTTTTTGTGACGTCTGCATTCATAAATAATAAAAATAAAAATTGGGGGGGGACATAAGTGTTTTTCACATGGCAACGACGATATGTTGTGTGGGTGAACAGTTATTTGGCTATAAGTGCTCTGAGATTGGCTAGCGACTAATCCAAGGTGTAGCCCACGTTTCGCGCAAAGTCAGACAAGATCATCTCCAGCTACTCCTATACCGACACGTCTTACAGAAGAATTGATGGGTTTAGAAAAAGTTGCTCTAAAAGCTGAAATGAACCAGCAGACTGGTGTCCTGCACTCCCTTTACGCAGTTAAACGATATAAACCATATTACAATGCGGTAGTGTGGGTGGCTGGTTAATAAAGTATTATTGGCATGAGCATTACATGGCCTATTTTTGCATTTTGCAGTGGAATAGCAATGATTGCATGTCATCTAGTTGTGATGACAGAACTAGAGCGCATGCATTTTCACGCAAAAACTAGCGCCGCTGTTTTTCTACTCGTGAAGTATAAACTTACATTTTGCTTTTAACACGAGCACATGCATTTTCACGCAAAAACTAGCGCCAGTGTTTTTCTACTCGTGAAGTATAAACCTACATTTTGCTTTTAACACCACCTTTTAGCTCCTGTCCTTAGTACAGTGCTAATTGTCTGTATTTGAAAGGACTGACGCATGAAGCTGAATAGATTCTCATTCTTGGACCTAACAATGTCGCAGTCGATCTGCATCCCCACAGAGATTATGCACGCTGCGTAAATGGCAAACCACCATATTTAGATTTCTGCGAGTCAAATTGTACTTTATCGCATCTGACAGAGGCACCCCCACTTCCTCTTGAATAAATGCTGTAAAGACTGTGATTTAATATCCTGCTCCGAGGATGCGTCTAATTTTGAATAATTGCGGAATCACAATATAACAGTCACCTCCGCGGTTGCGCTTGTACTTATTGCTCATAGGCCACTGCGCTCCTGCTGTCTTGTGGCACTAACCCGGTTATGTTGCTCGCTGGAGGTTAGCAGTGCGGCGCGATGAAGCCCCACACGTCCTCTCCTAACCCCTCAAGGCACGACAAACACACATAAATACACTGACAGCATGTACAGTGTTGGACACAAAGAAGCAGGCGGGGCCTGGTTCGTGCTTTGGCTGCTGGCACGTCAGCTTTGATCTTAGAAAGCGGAGGGGAAAAAATTGGTGACAATTTATTTATCTTGTCAGGTCAATGGCTCTGTAGTTAGAAACAGAATACTTTGTGAAGTTATGGCGGCTATTTGCCTTGAAGGAATTTTTATAAAGTTGTGATGATTGGATGTGTGTGTGTGTGTGCGCAGACTGGGTCAGATCTGGGCTCCCCTGGGGGAAAGGCTCGCATCATTCACAAGGAGTCAGACATCATCACGGCCTTTGCCATCAACAAGGTACACCTCCCGTATACACATCACTAAAAATAGCTACTCTGTCATAAAAAGCGATGGTGGCATCTTAGAAATATGCATATGGATCATTTTGTGACCAAAAGCTACCAATAACAGGACTTCTCTACTTTTATCCACTCACTCCCACTATTGTGTATCTTCCAGGCGAATCGTAATTGCTTAGTCATGGCCTCCACACATGACATTCAGGAGTTGGATGTGTCATCCATTTTGGCCACACAGATCTTGACGTGGATCGATGACGAGGAGGTTGAAGCTAAAGGGTAAGAGAGGGCTTGCCTCCCTCTCGTTAGATGGAGGCTGGATTGGTGCCATCTGGACACAATGCCATGTTTCTCTGTACAGTACTGTATTTGTTCAAATGGTGTCTGGATGCGTTGTTCGATTGAATAAATTATAGGAAGTGCTAGGAGGGAGCAGTAATTACCTTTACTATGGCAGCTAAGATGATTTACTGAAGGTTTCTTCATGCAAAAATGGGCATAAACAGAAGCGAATATACTAAAAAAATAATCTGCAAAATGTACACGTCGTTAATTTGGCATCTTCTGGGAGGACTGTATGCAAATAGAGGATTTTAGCACATGGCACTAATTAACCCCGAGACAAATTGTGATGGCTGATATTGCATCTGTAAATACCTCATCTGAAAGGCAGGTGAAAATCAGCACACATAGCGGTGCCGGCGTAGTGCAAGCAATGTAAAAAAAAAAACAAAAAAACTTGAAAACAGACGGAACCAAAAAATGTTGCGACATATCTAGTTGACATTGTAAATTTGGAGCTTCTAAATGATCTATAAGGCTGACTTTAAACCACTCACAAGAAGGAGTCATGCCAAATTTGCTGACAAAAATTTAAACTCTGCGTTTCCATGTATCTTCACGGGTCATTCATTGCACTGTGACAATAGGCTCGCCTCTCAAGTATGCTCTCCCAAGTTTGAAACGCATTTAACTTTATCTTCCACTAACACTTCCAATTCCATCCCTTCAAACATTTTGCATTTTGCACTTGTGTTGCTCTCCCAAATGTTCCGTGGTGAAAAAAATCAGAGCTACCTAAAGCTCAAAACCTGTATGTCAAGAGCACATGCGTTAGTGAGTGAACACTCAATTTAGTGCCCACAATTTGGGATCTTGGATGATTTATTAAGTTTTTTTTCAACTCATTCACTCAGTCATTTTCACTGAAGCAAGCCCCTTTTTTTAAAAAAATATGTATTTCTATCTCTTTCTGTTTTGCAGCAATTAGAAGGGAAAAAAAGAAAGATTAGTCTCTTCTTTCATCAGGGAAAAAAATATTTCTATCAGTTCCTGTTTTGCAGCAATTAGCATTAGAATATAGCTAAGTTTAATCATTATTCAAAAATCAGTTTAAAACACTGGGGAAAAGAGCCTTTTTGCAACACAGCCCTGGTTGATCTCTTATACTCTGCTGCCACCTGCTGGTCGTTTTTGTAATAACTATCATTGCCTTAAGAGTTCTCTTCGGTTCAGAGGCTGCATCAAAGCCTTCTGTATGCTTTAGCATAAAAAACATTTTAAGAAAACGTATAGATATGTTTTGGGGACTATGGTAATATTTACTGTATGCTTTAGCATAAAAAAACATTTTAAGAAAACGTATAGATATGTTTTGGGGACTATGGTAATATTTAAAATAGAACGTTTTTTTACGTCTTTGGGAGCAAATGAGTTAATCATCTTCAGTAACAGCCAAGACAAATGGGCCGCTGTATGGGCAAATATGTTCTGCTTCTTAATAAGATGTTCTAGTCAGACATGGCCAATTCCCTTTAGTTTGTTTTGCAGTAGGAGTTATGCAAAGCTCAAACCGTACAATACTTTGAATCTAAATGTTATATTGTCTCGGCAGAGTGGGCACAGATGACTTCCTCGTGATCCATGCACATGATGACTTTGTCACGTTGCACGGCAGCACGCCGTACACTCGGAGCAGCCCCGGCACGCCCATCAACATGCCGTGGCTAGGCGGCCATCAGACAGGCCGGGGAGCTTCTGTGGTCAGTTCCACTGATTTCCATACCGCATTCAAAATTCACAGCCATTTCACTAGGCCATCACATTCAGTTATCTGAACGTGTTTGCTAAATTGTCAAATAAGCCTCAGATGTTTGATCTTTGAATTCCCACGCACTGCGCGGAGAGGACTGCTGTGGGTTTAGATTGCCGTCAGCGGCTGAAAGATTGATTTGGTTTCACTCTTTGAGATGAATGTTTGTGAGTCACCTTCATTCACATTCACATTCACCAGAGAACCCTCTGCTCTTAATAACCATCCACACAGCCAGTAAGAACCACAGCTAACTGTTAAAGCCATCAGAATATGTTATTAGTGATATGTTTGCTGTCTTAAGAGAGTAAACAGTGACATCACACAAATCAGTAGATCTCAGCCTACTGGTATTTATCAAGAAATAAATTCATAGACTGGGCATATTTTATTTTTATTTTTTTTTAACTCTTTGACTGCCAGACGTTTTCAGAAAAGGGATGCCGTGGGTGCCAGCCGATTTAAGCATTTTGACTGATCTTTCAAGGTCCACAGAAAATGATGTGTTTGGACTATGGAAACACACATACTACCAAATTAAAGATTGGACTCTCATCTTTCATCAGAAAAAAAAGTTTGTTTCTACCTTATTCCGTTTTTCAGTAATCAACAATAGAAAATGGTTAGTTTCACCTCTGTTTTGAAACAAACGTATTTTAACGTCTTTGGCACTCCTCCATAGGATTTTACTAAACGTTATTTAACGTTTTTGGCAGTCAAAGAGTTAATACTTTGTTGACATTGCTATTAAAGGTGGTGCTGCTTTTGTGTTGGATCTCATTAGTGTGTGTGTACAGTAGGTGTACCTAATGCTGTGGTATCAATTGGAACACATCCAACATTTGCATGACAAAACTTTCGCTCACACAAATGGCAATATGATGCGTTCAGCGCGAAAAAAGATCATCAATGCAGCTAGCAGTACTTCTAAAAAAGGCACCACAACGAAGTTCTGCATTTGTATTGGCTCACGCATTTCATCTCATCCTCCTCCTCATTTTCACCTTCTTCCTTCAGATGATCAAGAGAAATATCAACAATGTGAGAAGAATGACCTCACATCCCACGTTGCCATACTGTAAGTATAAATCCGTCTGTCCAATGAGTTGAGCTTATTAATTGACAATCTGTTCTCCTTGTTACATTACATCACACCAAATATTTCACATAAGCCCCTTTTTAAGATCTTTAGTGTTGTTTGATTGAAACTAATCACATTCTACTTATTCAGTATTTTTTTTTTTATTGAATTATTTCCTCTCAACTAATGTGCTATTGTAATATTTAAAAAAAACATTTAAGATGGTGCAAAACTCTGGTACATCTCTTTTGCTATTTATGAAATAAAATATCTTCTCAGCGTCAATGTTAAAACACACAGACAACAAATAACCTATTGAATTCATAATAAAACTTCACGATTGATCCCACAGACACAGCAAAACAAGACACTATTTTTCCTAGCCATTTACTACAAGACAGACTTTATTGGGCTCTATCACAACTGCCCGGTAGGCCCCTGAAAAAAAATTGCCAAAAGCCAAACACGCACCTTAGACTGTTTGTTTGAAAGGCAAACTAGGGGCTAGCTGTGCAGTACTCCTAACAAAGCTGAACGGAAGTCAGACAGACACTAAGAAATTGCAGCAAAAAAAGACAACATTAAGGATTATTAACGCTGGCCCTTTTGCATGGCAATTTTTTTTAATGATCATACTTTGCCACTATTCTCTGTCCATATTCGATGTTGTACACATAAAAAAATTGCTATTTGGCATCACACATCTGTCTCCCTGTTTCCAAATGCAAAAAAAATGCCACATTTCTTCTGGCCCTAATTAGAGGAACAACGCTTGCAAAAGTTTTCAGACATGTTCAGCCCTCAAAAAGTTGATTCATTTGTGCTAAGAGTATTAAGAAACCATTCCAAGAGGAGCTAATTAGTCACATTTTTTTAAAGTCTGCATGTTACTATTGTACTATAGATAGAGCTGCTGGAGCCTCACAAATTATTTATAATTCCAGTCTTGTCCGTTTTTGGCTGTTCCTGCAGACTTGACAGGGGCTCAAGATGGCAGCGTGAGGATGTTCGAGTGGGGTCACTCGCAGCAGATCATCTGCTTCAGAAGTCCAGGCAACTCCAGAGTGACCAGGATTCGATTCAACCATCAAGGCAATAAGGTCACTAAATCAACCTTTCGCTCCCTTTGAACCTGGCCGCTTTCAAAAACCATTCAAAATTCTTTGCTCTAACGTGAGCCAGTCCCACTGAGAGACTTCTTCACACGTCCTTTCTCAACTTTGCCTCGCTGGCACGAAGCACAGCCGGGAGTTGGCTTCAGTGCACATTGTTCTTCAGCTGAGTGCACCCGCCTCCCGCCAAACATGTCCTCAGATGGTGCCTCAACGCCGTCTCCGTCTCCTCTGTCGGCTCAGCCCGAAAAGAGCAAGAGACGCTTAAAGAATTTGCAAACATTTCTAGCGGTTATGTAGGCGCTGCGGTTTGGTGCGCGGTGTACGTTACCTGAAGGTGGTGGCGCCATCTCAACAGGTGTCCGCGTTGCAGCTGACACTGAGCCTGCTGTGGGTGGGGGGGGGGAATGGAATAAACTGTCTGACTTCGTTTTTGTTTTTGTGCAGTTTGGGATCGTGGATGCCGATGGCGGTTTGAGTCTCTGGCAGACCAACACGAGCGGGGCCGCTCCCAAACCCTATCTGGTACGCCGAAACACTTTTGTCACAGTGCTTGTCTATTTCCCCTTTTATATTCACCGACACCATCCCTCCTCCTCCTCTTCTTCCTTTGGCTCGCATTTTTCTTCTTCTTCTTTTTTTTTACTATTGTTTACTATTCCGCTGCCTCTCGATTACTGTCAGTGCTCGTAAGAATCTTCTTGTGTGTTTGTGTGTGTGCCAGACTCTGCAGTGCCACAACAAGACGGCTCATGATTTTGTCTTTGTGGGCTCCTCCTCCCTTATTGCCACTGCGGGTCTTTCCACAGACAACCGGTAAGACAATCTGCAAAATTCTGTGAACAGTGGAACGGTTAAGGTCTCTTCAGGGATGATAGTTGGGGTTATTTTTTTCTTTTTCTTTTTTCTTTTTTCTTTTTTACAAGATACTTGACTCATTGAGCCATTTGCAATAGCAAAAAGATAATATTTGGTCTATAATTAATGTGATAACAGGTAACGACCAATCATGGCTCAGTTTGCGGTCCAAATCCAGAAAACAGGTGAGCTGTGATTGGTCGTTACCTATTTCGTCAGTCAACAGCAAGTGCAAAAAATATGTGTTTAAAGGTATTAATTGTACATGAAAAATAATGAAGTTATCAAATTAATTCTGGACAAAATAGTAACTTTTTACTGGTGAAAATTGCTCAATGAGTCAAATATCCCTTTAACTCATTCACTCACAGCCATTTTTGCTCTGACTGTTTTAATGGATTTTGATTGATTTTTCCACAGAATATTGTGTTCTATTGCTATATAAACATGGAACCTACCAAAAGAAAAATTTGAGTCACTTCTTTCATCAGAAAAAATGAATATTTGTATCGGTTTTCCTTTTGCAGCAATTAGCATTAAGCTAAGTTTCATCATTATTCACCAACCTGTTGAAAACACTGGGGAAAAAAGAGCTTGTTGCAACATTGCCCTCAACGATCTCTTATACTCTGCAGTCACCTGCTGGCCATTTTTTGTAATAACTACCATTGCTTTAAGTGACCTCTTCTAGTCAGAAGCTGCATCAAAGACTTCAAATATGCTCTAGCAGGAAAAAAACATAAATAAGTTTTTGGGCGTGAATGACAAAGTTTTTGTTTTAAATCTGTTAATAAACCATCTATCTCAATGGCCTTAAACGCTTCACTGCACAGTATATTGAACTGCTTACCACAGGAATAAAAAAAATCATTATTTCTCTCCACAGGAATGTGTGTCTATGGGACACATTGGTGACTCCAATTAACAGCCTTGTACACGGTGAGTTGCATGCAGAACACTCATGACAAAATGTTTAAATGGAGTCAACATCACAACGCATTCCGCTATCCCAACTGTTCTTTAGCTTTCTGCTGCCACGAGTCCGGCGCCACCGTGCTGCTAATGGTACCCAGGCAGCAGTTGCTGATCACGGGCGGGAGGAAGGGCTGGATCAGCATCTTGGAGCTCCCTCACCGACACCAGCGGCAGAGCTTCCAGGCCCACGACTCGCCCATCAAAGCGCTGGCGGTCGACCCGACCGAGGACTGCTTCATCAGCGGGTCCGCCGAAGGCAGCCTTAAGGTACATTGAGGAGGCTTGGTGTGTAGCTTCTCTTTCTGTCTAATATGTAAGTGAAAATTGTCAATAGTAGGCGGATGTTTGTTACCCTTAAGGATGGGATTCCAAATAGCAGACGATACCAGTACGAGTGTTCACTCTTGAGTACTCACTGGTGGCAAGTTTTATACTACTAGTACTGTCACACACACACACACAAATCAACTAACACAATGACAGAAAATTATCATTAGACCGAGGATCTCACGGTATTAAAACTGCCACAATATTGTCGTCGTCATGTCACAATATTAAAAGCAGCACATCTGTTAAAAAAAAAAGTCAGGTTGATTTCCATTTGCGCAGTTTTAGCACCCTCCGGTGGCTAGTTTTTGAGTGCAGTTTAATTTTCACAAGGTATGTTTTGGCCCTTCTATGTTTAAAATCCACGTTAATGGTCAGATAAAGAGGTATATAATATGCTTGCGAAACCAAGTCAATATGTGGAGGATCTCAATGTGTGCGTGCATTAGCAAGTAAGTGCCTCAATATTAAGTGTTATTAGAGATTGTAGGTTGTTTATATGTATTGCTGTTATGTACAAAAGCACAATATTGTTTTTTTTGTTTTTTTTAGTATGAGCTAATTTTTTTACAATATTGCCAACCTCCCCACTAGGGGTGGGAATCTTTGAATGTCTCACGATTCGATTCAATTCCAATTTTTCGGTGTGCGATTCGATTCAGAATCGATATTTGATTAAGGGCGAATTTTGGTTCAAAATGATTTGATTAACAATGATTTTTGCTTCAATTTATAGATGTTCAAGGAATCGTAATGATCTACTCCAGTCTGACTTGCTAATGCTAACTAGTGCGCTACTCTCGGCACTTTTATCACTCAAAAGAACGGCTCCACGCTGCAAAAAAAACAAGTTTTATTGGAATAACTTGATCGTGACTTTTTCCTTCTACTCTCTAATGTGGCTACAACTTAAAAGTGTATCATACCACGTGGAACCACACGGCCCCTAAGTGGCCAAATCGGGTACAACATGAACAGCGCTCCCAATAAAGGCACACACAAACAAAGGGAAGACAATCTAAAATAATTTAAATAAAATCGATTTTGGGACATTTAAAATAGATTCTGAATCGTACTAAATGAAAATTGTGATGAATTCAACTAACGTGAAAGTAGCATTTTAAATAAAAATTTATTTCAAAAGGAGAAGGAAGAGGTCAAATAAAATTGTTTGCAGATGTGTCAAAATTACACCAACTTCTAGCGAGGTGAAATACTTTTTTTTCCTTTTTTTTTTTAGTTAATCGAGGCTGGTATCAACATACCTTGAGATAAGGCTGGTTTTGGCCTGATACTTGCCCATAACTATTAAGCAGCAGTGTGAGTGCCACATTCACTCATCAGTAAGCACAGGATACCTTTGTTTCAGTTGTTTTTGTGTCAGAGATGACAAAATATATATTGAGTTCTTTAAAAAAGAAAGAAAGAATAGCAAACACAAGCATTTTGGATTGTTTTTGTCACACAAGATAAAGGCACAAGTCCCGCAGGGCATCTGTTATGTCTGGACCCATCGGCCATCAGAGCAAGTGCGAGCAGGTGCCGGGAATGAGACGAAGCAGCTGCATTCTCCACAACTTGACTGACGACTAACCAAAGTGCGAGCATGGCAAGCCAGTCTTCAGATTGAGCCTCACCTCGTCCGTCATCGCATCTGCTTTAGATTCAAACCGCTCTATTCCCCCATCATGTGAAGTCTTTAATTGCATGCCGGCTGATTGAAAAGCAGCGTGGAGTTTGGAGTGTTTGATGACCGCGTATGGAACGAGCAGATTACGTGACATTAATTAAGTCATATATACAGGCTGTGCGCCTGTGAAGGAGCTCGTCAAATAAGATGACTCCCATGCTGGCTTTTCAAACGGAGCAGCTTGCTATGCAGGCGAACAATGTGCTACCAACTTGCTACATTATTGATGCTAATTAGTGGCCTTAACGACCTAAAGACGACGTTTCTACAAAGTGCCTGCACATTCGTCTCAGGATGCAAAACTTTAATTGTACAAAATCTAAACTATAGCATGATACAGTATAAAAAGCTTACCGAGTAAGGTGCATTAAAACGAGGGCCTGACAGACCAATCGGCGAGCCGATATTAGCTCTTTTAAACTCTTTATTTTACACATTACAACATAAGATAATGACAGTTAAACATTGCCCTCACAAACGTAAACATAGGTATAAAAAATAATAATAAATCGGCCAATTTTTCATGTTTTTCTCTTTGTTGTAATGTGAAACATAATAAATGACAAAGTGCAAAACAGCCAAATGTTCTTTCTACCTGCTGTTTATTTATCGGCATTAAGGGACCAAAAAACAAGTTATTTTATTATATATTTTGAATTAATCTACCTATTATTGTCATTTCATTCTGCTGAATATCAAAATGATCATTTGATATATTATTTATTATTATTATTTTACTGTTGGATTGTTCGAAATTGTTCAAGGTAACATTTTGTTTGTGTTAGACTATAGGTGGTTTTTTTTTGTTGTTGTTAGCAATAATTTTACATACTGGCTAGTTGATCTTGAAGAATCTTTTGTGTGGAATAATTATAATCGTGGAGTTTGATGTAGCTCACGTTGAATATTCTGACTAATTAAAGAGAACTTTTCCAACACATGGAATTTGATGAAGCTAAAGTTGAATGTTAAAGGACTTTTTGATGGTTAGCAGGTGATTATTAAGAATTTTGATCATGTGAAACTGGATTAAATTTGATTGATCACGTGAATCGATGGCATAAATGTTGGACTACAGTTGATCGTTGACATTTTTTAATCATTAAGAGAACTTCATTGTGTGGTTTTTGATCGTTAACCTTTTTGGATCGATTGGAATCTTGCACACACACCAAAAAAAAAAAAAAAATACTTTTTTTTTGAATGTCTCGGCAGGTGTGGAACCTGTCCACGCAGAGTGTTCTCTACTGCTTCCCCAACGAACACGCTCGGCAGTCGCTCTTCCGCAACCTGGGCACGGGCGTCATGCAGGTGGAGGTGGGGCCGACCAATCACGTCTTCTCCTGCGGCGCCGACGGCACCATGAAGATGAGGGTCCTGCCCAACCGATTCAGCACCACCAACAACAACAACAACAGCAATGCCCAACAGCATCACCACGGCAACCTCAAGAGCGATGTCAAGTTTATTTTGTAGATGAGGACTGCGACTCACAAAATGGCTGCAGGGTTTTTTTTTTGTTTTTTTTTTTTAGGTCCACTTGAGATCTGTCTGCACAGGCAGAAGGTAAGAAAATCTCCTCGAGGTTATGGACGATAAGTAAGCATTGAAGCACACTGGATCTAGTCGTACATTCCCGATGGAAAGTTTGGCTTTTCAAAGCACATTTAGAAGCTGACTTGTGTCATTTCTTGCAGTTTTAATGTCGGGCACAAGGTGAGATCTGCGGGCCGCCTGAGAAAGACTAGAGTAGCTACAGGCAGGTTAGAGGTAAGCAAGTTGCGGCTCCAACTTTTCGGGTTTTTCCCGCTCAAGCTGATGGCATGCGACAGGCGTCGTCATAAAAATGTCAATTTGCACTTAACGGAGATGATGAATTCCACTACTGGCAAAAAGTTAGGGATGTTCGAACTGAAACTTTGAGCGGTTGGAAATGTGCAGTCAAAAGGGTAGAGGTCAAGTAAAGTTCACTGGTTAAAGGTTCTGGTGCATTTTAGGTTCATCCTGAAACTTTTTGTGAGTCGTGTGAAGTGTCAATAAAGCAGTTATAGAGCATAATGTAAATATGATGCCATGTACAGCACATTAAGATATAGATCTATATTCCTCGCCAATTGTATGAAGTGTCCTTAATCTTTTGACTACTGACTAGCTGTAGTCTATATTCTTCGTATACAGTTGCACAAAATGTAGCTTTAATTTAACCAGTGCCCCTCTTGAAATGGGCGCGCACCCCCTTTTCCTGTTTTTTTTGGGGGGGATGCTGCTGTTCTTCCCAAATAAGCTGAAAAGGAAGTCTTCTTTGGTGAGCAGGTTTTAACTGTTTATTTGTACAGATGTTTTATTCCAATAACAGAACACGTTCTGCTACTAAATGTCATTCATTTTGGATACTTTTGAATTAAAATGGATTATTTTGTTGTTGTTTCTCAACCATTGAAATTCTTTTTGCTTTTGTGCGTCGCGTGTTTTTTGAGGAGCTTGTGCTAAATGCTACGAGCTAATGTGAAGGAGTTGAGATTTTGCACCTTCACGTGTGCTGCTAGAGGAGCAAAACGCGCGCTAGTTTTGATTTTCCAGAAGATGACATTATTAGTGATAGAGCCCCACTGAAAAAAAAAAAAAAAAACTACTCAACAGAAGTTGCAATTTAGAATGACGGCATAACATTAGTACTGTATAAAGGTTTTTATTTTTGCAAGAATAAAGCCGTAATATTACGAGAAAGCAGTTTTGTTTTTGTATTTTTGTTAGTTTTAACCCTAAATATTTGAAGTTACATTTTTAGAAAAATTTACATCTGTATTAGAGCCGTCATTTTAGTTTAAAAATAATTGCAGCAATATATTAAATATATTACATGGGGGGGGGGGGGGGAATCTATTTTATGAATTCTATTTCATCTATATTGCTATATGAAAATAAACTTGTACAGTCCGTTATAAGCAATACACAATTGCAACAAACTTACAATTAGGAATTTTTATTTTTCTCAAACCCGCTTAGTATTATTACCAATACAGTTCTACATATTCATATAATTTGAAAAACTCACTTTATTTCTCAGAATATTACAACTTTATTCTAAAACTGCCCCCCGAAAAATCTGAATCTATTCTCGTATTAGTATTGTTTTCAGGTAAAACAGCATTGGTTTTCACTAACCATTTAAAAATTCTCGTAACAAAAATTTGTCTCTTTTTTTTTTTCCCTCACCAAAAAATATAACAAAGATTCTCATATTCCGATTGTATTCTGTCATTTTCTTTGACGTGAAGCCTTGACACTCCCTCATGCAGACCTTCCACTTTCTTGTAAGAGAAGCCCGGGTACGCCAATTTGTTGGACACTTGTGTATAAATCCGTCTTCATGAAATGTGTTGACTGAATGACGGAAAGTCACATGGATGCTTTTCTTTTCCTTCTTTGGCCTAAACAATCATGGTGCAATTCTTGTTTTCTTCCAAACCTCTCGAGTGTCCGGGGACAAATGTTGTGTACTCCTCGCATCTTGTGGAGTTAATAAATACATTTTATCTGAGGCAAAGTGTTTGCTTCTACACAAGCTAGAGAGTGAAATAAATTCTATCAAAGTTGAGTGCTTTAGTTTTCTTTTTCAAAAGAGTAATCGACTCAAAACAAGTTGGCACATTAAAAACCGACACCAGCTGTTTAAAGATCAACACAAAAGATGAATGAATCTATGGAAGCAGAAAATAGCAATTTAAACTGTTTTCTTAGTAAAATCTTTGGCTCAGATTAATTCATAAGAAGGTCAGTTTTATTTATTCAATTAAAGGGGATATCCGTTTTGGAGTGGTGGATCTTTTATGCAAATGACTCACTGCGCCCCCCCTGTACTGCTGGGTCAATGAAGAGTTGTGTCTTTTGTTACCATGACAACCCGCGCAACGCTCGGCTGTTGTCACAAAGCAAGCAGCTACTTGTTCTCAATCAGCCCAGACTCAAGAAGAAGAAAAAAAAAAAAAGTAAAAGCAACATTTGTATTTTCACTCTTAGAAGCAGCACTTCATCAAGCCACTGAGTTACACCCAATTGGGAAGTTATGACATCATCTGAGATTTGAACCCATAAGCGTAACTTGTCAATTGTGATACAGGTTTACTAACAATTCCACCATGCTGCCAATTAATTCACAATATTACTAATGACTATATTAATGACATCATGACAACAGATTGAGTTTAAAGTTTTTATTTTATTAGAAGAGCAAACAATACTATTAAATGTTCACATTAGCATTGATCAGAAGAGAAAACATCACAATTATAGAAACATTTCTGTACAATTGATTAAATTGCTGTCAGGATCACTTCCACAAATCCATTTCTGTCAGTGTTTAGTGTGCTTCCAGAGGAAGAAAAACTGATTGAAGTCTGCTTTGGGAATCGATTCGTGACATTGGCGCGTCAAGGTCGGACAATCGGGGTGGATGCGTTCAAATTGCGTAAGTACCGGTAGTTCATTTGCACTGATTTTCTGACATAATTGATATGGATTTCAAATAACAGGCCATTGTTATTTGAAGCAGGCAACCACCTTCAAGAAATAAATCTACATCAGGGATGGAGAATCATTTTATTAAGTCCTCAAGAGGACCATATTAATTTATGAACACTTTTATTATAATATATTATGAGCATTTTTATAACCGTTCCATTTAGGTTTTGCATTTAGAATTTCATGGCAGGTTCTAACCAAGTCTGCCGCGGGCTGTGAATGGTGTTGACTCCCAAGGTAAATGGAGCCCCCCCCCTCCCCTCCCCTCCCCTCCCAGTGGGTGGGTTCGACTCTTGTGGGAGGTGCTCACAGTCTGGCGTGATCCTTCAGAATGACCTCCAGCTTCTGACCCAGCATGACGTTCCCTCGAATCTTGAGCTTGCCTGAGAAGAACGCCTATATAGCGGTGAGAGAGGAAAAAAAAACAAAAAAAAACATTTCATCCCCCTCAATCTGAACATTTGGACAAAATGTCTTTAACGAGGGAGCTGAAGCTGTGACAGCGGCTATTCTTTCCCTGGTTGCTGCTTTGACTGTAGGAGAAGGTAGAAAAGACCCTGCTTACCAGAGGGGGGGCTTTTTTTTTTTTTTCCCTTCAAAACACACTGGGATCAATACGGAGCGTCGTGACCGGGGCATAAATTTGACGCTGGCCCATAACAGATGAAATGCCACAGAGATATCAAATGACGTCCATTGATTACCTGCGCGTGCTTTGGTCCTGAAAGAGCCCACCGACTGGCTTTTTATGTGACGTGATGAATGGAAGAAGTCTTTACAAATTGATTACTTTCACTCACATGTACACGAAGGGCTCTCGGGAAAGCCGACTTCACCCTCAAAAGGTTCATTATTTCTGGAGGTTAGCAACGGCAGCGGCTGTGAAAGCTTTCACAGCTCACAGCTGCCTTTGCCGTTTCGAAATGAAACCTAAAACACTAGAAATGGTTGAATAGAAGAGCTAAATGTTTCACTTTGTTTTTTTCAAGACAATCTGTAGTGGGATGATGACGTTTCCAGGTTGCATTCCTAACTGGTATAGAAGTAGCAACATAAAAGGTGCCTGTCGGAGATTTTTTAGCATTGTGTTGGCACCACAATACTCTTAAACCTAAACTAAAAAAAATAATAATTTTTAAAGCATTATCTGAAAATGTTATAATTATTATTTAAAATTATTTTTTATTACTAATTATTTCTTTTCACTAGAAGTAAAAATGTTTTATCAAATTTGCCTATGTAGCATTGCATTTTCCCTCCTTAAAAAAAAAGCATTATCTGAAAATGTTATAATTATTATTTATGGTTATTTTTATTATAAATGATTCTCCTTTTTCACTGGAGGAAGTAAAAAATATATCAAATTTTTTTTTATAGCATGTAGTTGAAATTTAGACAGATTTAAAACATTGCATTGCATTCCCCCCCCCCTTATTTTATTTTATTTTTTTAACTCAGAAAATGTTATAATTATTATTTATAATCATTTTTATTACTAATTATTCTCTTTTTTCACTGGAGGAAGTAAAATATATATATATATAGCATTGCATTTCACCCCCCTTAATTTTTTTTTATCTACATTCTCAGGCCCTACTTGTAAGTCAAGGTACCACTTGTCCTCTGCTCATTCCTACCGTCTGTGGTTTAACTTTATCTTGCACCACATCCATGAAGTCTCCATCCGACACGGTGAAAGTCACGTCTGCCTTCCCGCCGTAGGCGCCGCGATGCAGCGCGCCGTTCCCGTTCTTCAGATCAATTGCTGGAGGACAACGAGAAGTCGCCTTTTCAAACCCGATTGC
This sequence comes from Vanacampus margaritifer, assembly GCF_051991255.1. Lineage (NCBI taxonomy): Eukaryota > Metazoa > Chordata > Actinopteri > Syngnathiformes > Syngnathidae > Vanacampus > Vanacampus margaritifer. The sequence goes on along the minus strand of NC_135434.1, from coordinate 9,814,480 downwards.
GTTCAAAGCGACGAGCGGCCGCGCGCGTTAAGTGGCACTCACTCCACTCGGCCACGTTCTTGCCGTCTTTGGTGATCTCCCAGCCGAAGACGGCGTTGACCTTCTTGACCAGCTCGCCGCCAGACTCTCGGATGCGGCGTCCGATCTCCGCGAACACCAGCTCGCTCTGAAGACCCGCCCCTGCCTAACCGTCCAAAGAAGACCGTTAAAGTTGCCACCTTTCAAAAAAGAGGAGAGATTCACACGTACTCACCTGAGGAATGCCGGCCTCGGCAGTTTCATGTAAATCAACGTAAGCGCCGGCAAGCACCACGGCGCCGGTTTCCTTTACCTGGAAGAGACCAAAGAGCAGGTAAGAATCTGACTGACGTGAGTGTTTTGACTGGAGTGATCCATACTGACTTTACACTGAATGTGAACTCTGCTGCCTTCCTTCCACATCTCCGTCTGCAGGGATTGACCCGGCATCACTGGCTTCACAAAACGGACCTGCGAGGAGGCACACAACTAAGGATTTGACTACTTTCCTTGATAGATAACAGAGCAAATTGCATTTTTTTTTTTTTAGAATATGGAGTCACATGGCAAAGATTATGGAGTTACTTGCCACTTCTCGGCCATAAATATAAAACAAATATCACTGCGTTACCGTCAGTGATAGATATAACACACAGTTTTGAGTTTGTCGAGTTATTCCGTAATTGAAGTGTTGTGAATTCACTGCCATTGACTACTATAGACGTCAAAAATTAATGTGAACTATTTCTATTAGTTAAACATTTTTTTCTATTTCATTTCATTTTTTATGAAAACCTTAAAACAATTTTTATTGTAAGTTTATGACAGATATAAAATGTGTGATTAATCATGAGTCAATTATTGAAGTCATGCGATTAATTACGATTAAAAATTGGAATCTGACGCCCCTTTTCTTAAATTAGGGGCGTCAGGCGAATAACATTTTTAATTGTAACTAATCACATGACTTCACTAGTTAACTAACGATTAATCATAAATTTTATACGTTATAAATTTTCATTTAAAAAAATTATAGGTTTTCATAATCTTGTTAGCAAAAGTGGGAAAAAAATGTTAGACTAATAGAAATAGTTCAAATGTCTATAGCCGTCAATGGCAGTGAATGAGTTAAGTCAATACAAGAAACCTTGATGGCCTTGAATCTGGAGGGCTCGTTGGCAGCGAACTGCTTGAGGACGTGTCTCGCCGCGAAGCCAAACGAGCACAAGCCATGCAAGATGGGTGACTGGAAGCCTGAATAAAAATGTCAAAGACGACATATGGAAAGTCAATATTTTGTTATCGGTCTATTTCTGAAAGCATATCTGTGAGCAAGTCCTACATAATAAGAAGCACATCATTTGCCCATGACCTAGGAGCAACTAGCTGAAGATGCAGAGCCACTTTCAAGCTTGGAGTCTTGTAGCTAAGCTACATTGTCAAGCAGAAGTGCCCTCATCCCCCAACAGGTGCGACACCCCATCGATTATGTCCAAGCCAAAAGGTAAGCAAAGCTGCATTGTTTTCTCAGTGAGTTAAAATCCCTTAACTCATTCAAATCCCAAAACGTAGAAATACGTTTTTAATACTTTGTCCTTCACTCCCAAACATACAGAAGGCTTTGACGCAGCTTCTGACCTGAATAGGTTGGTATCGGAATTTTTTTCAAAATCTGACGGCCGATGAAAGGTAAAAAAAAACATTTTAATCAAATTTTTTGAAATTTAAAATGAAGTATATTGTGTAAGATTAAAAAAAAAAAAATCTGCATTTTGAAAAATCTGAAAAATTGTTCAATATGCATGAATGCTTTAAGACATTGCCACAAAGTCAAGATTGACATTTGTATTTTACACAATTTTGATGCCAATACACCCCCCCCCCCCCTTACCCTTTTTTACTGAAAATGAATATCGGCTTCAAATATCGGTTACCTACAAATAATCGGTATCAGCCCTGAAAAAAATATATATATATATATATATATATATATATATATATATGTAAATGTAAATAAATAAAAAAGTGATTGCACGCGTCTAGTCAAAGCAATTCAAGTCTTACCTCCCATGGCAGCAAAGCTGGGGTCAATGTGGAGTGGGTTCCAGTCCCCACTCAGACGGTACAAGGCTGCCTAGGAGGGAAGAGATGAGACTCATAAATCATAACATAGGAGACATCTACAATAACAAGGCCTGGGAATCACTCTGACAATTCTTTTCACATTTGATTCGTTTCTTCTTCACCTGGTCGTTAGTGGTGGAATCGACCAGCACTACGTCTGGAGCTCGCTGAGGCGGCAGCACCAGAGGCTGCGGGGTTATCCAACACAGCAGGAAGCGCCATTAATATTCCTCACATCTTAATGTTGTCAGAAAAACAGTGAATTTAACACACTTTGGCTTTCTCCGATGTTCTTTTGCCTCCAAAGCCTCCGGCGCCGATCACAAACACAGAGAACTGGTTGAAGCAGAGCAGATCGGCGCCGTTGTACGTGTTCACTGGGAGAGAGGGGGGAGGGGATCTTTTAGAAGTGGTACAGTTGGGGGGGGCGGGGGGTCACAAATGGGGGTGGTTACTCACTCACCATCCAAGAGAATCACCGCCCCAGAGCCTTTGTCCAGCACGTCTGCAATGGTGGCCTCGGAGGTCAGTTGTCCTTCAAGAAGAAAAATGATTGCAGGGATTTGACTTTTCCTTTTCGCTTGGGGGGGAGAGTGAGTGTTTCATACCGGAGGTTGGAAGAGGTTTGTAGAGCTCAAGGTACTGCTCGCCATGTAACACCTAATGCATGACAATCACATTTTAATTAGACTAAAAAAAAAAAATCACCAAAATCATATGCACTTGCAACATTTAGCACTTGCGTGTGTGTGTGTATTTCCCCCACCTGTGTGAAGTCAATGTTGAGTCCAGGCAATGAGCTCAGGCCGCCATCCATCATGGCCGCCTGGGCAGGAATGACCCCAAAGGTTGGAAGGCAGCCAAAGTCTGCATGGCCTTCGTACAGGAACCTAAAGAAAACAATACGGTTGTGTAATGTTTAGTTGAACACGTCATCTTAGTGGCAGTAATCACACACCGGAGATGGTCGGGGTCCTTGGTGGACATGCCCACGCCAAGCGCGTAGAGGATGCACTGCGTGTGCGAGAAGCTGAACGTTGAGGGGGGAAGTTTTTGTCCCACTGCTGCAGTCTGACACAAAGAGAAGAGAGACTTATATGTAGAGTATTGACCTTAAAACATCTGCCAAAACTCGGAGCCGATTAATTTCCCCACAAAACGTTATACAGTAAACGTTATGGAAGAAAACCGAAGTTTCCGACGCTGTGACATTACCCTGAATGCATCATGTTGCTTGCATGGCATTAGCGACTAACAAGTGTATGCTGCGTATGTTATTCTGGTCATTCTGTTGTCCCCCGAGCGTCCTTTAAGCCGTTTAATGACATCCCAGTTGGATTTAACTGTAAAACTAAACACACGACAGTAAGAATAACAGCCACTGTATATTTAAATACAAAACATGCTTCGTTTTTAAAATATCGCTAGCCTAGCGCTAATGCCGATGCTAACCGGAAGTTAGCATCTAATTCGAGAATTTTCTTCAAATTATATTCACTCACAAATGCTGTGGGAACGCATACCTACTGGTAAGATAACACTACGCAAAAGTACACATTCTACCCAATGTGTGACAAATTAGTTATTTTAATAGAATTAAATAGTAACTTTCTTCTGTACTGTACACACATTTCCACATGACATGGCACGAAATACAACCCCTGAGGTCCCAGGTTAACCTGGTAAATTCCAAGACTTGTGAAAATAATACAAGATAAAAATATATAAAATGAGTAATACAAATACAAGATATTCGAATTTCACATAATATGTAAGACCTACAACGTAATTTGTACTTGACAAAAACAAAGTGCAGGGATGAATGGGCCTGACCAAGTAGTTGAGCAGCTTTAGTAGTTGAATAAATACCAAGTTTTGAAATCACAAATTGTTTTAATCATGATTTCAATCTCAATCAAAGAATCGTGATTGCTATTTTTCCATCCCAATTATGTACTTTACAGCAGTTGTAAACAAGTCAAAATGGTTTTATCATTGACACATAAATCTATACAATATATCTTGTATACTTCATGAAATTTGTTGATAAGGTCATACAATAAATCTTAATAGCGAAAGTTAGTGCGTAAGTGACACTTATTGTTAGTTTTATGCATTATACATTTATATATTTATATATATATATATATATATATATATATATATATATATATATAATTGGCTGGTATTTTTTTCTGCCAAAAATTTGTATCGGCATCAGCCTCCAAAAATGCATATTGGTTGAGCCCTACTTATATGCTCATATATTTCACCTCTTCACAGGCTGTGTTGAAATCCACTCATTATCAAATCAGACTTCCTGTGAACCCCTCGCGGGCCCAAGCGCTTCTTCATTAGTCTCATTAATGGCCGCCGTCTGAGCTTTTTGTTCAGGTCGACGGATGTGACTGCTCCCGCGCTGCACAATAGTGACCAGCAGCCGCATGACAGGCGCTCCAAAGCACCGACTGCCTGGTTTTTAATTAAGACCGCCATGGAGTGCAGACATCGGGGACGCGCTTGCCTTTCAGCCCGGCGTTAAATATTGGAACCCGGTAATGAATCTTTAATGTGCTTGGCCACACACACGCATCGCTTATCTATACAATCAAATAGGCATAATGAATTGAACAACTATGAAAGCTAGAAATGAGGAAAATGTCTATTGGCCTTGAAATGGATCATTTGAGTTTGCTGCAAAGTTTGTACAACAGGAAAGTCAGTATTGATGCTAACGCTCGATTAAATGTTTCTCCAGCTCACAGGGTTGTTGCCAGAGGTGGAAGATGCAGCAGGAGCAGAGGTTGGGCGAGCGGCAACATCCTGGCCCGACTTCACCTTTGACAGGACACTCACAATGGACTGAAGAGATTCTGCAAAGAGGTGAGAGGAAAATTCTCAGTTCTGTTTTCAACCAAATAAAGCCTTCTTTTTTTCTTTTCTGATGCTGGGCTGTAACACTGCACAACTTAATCGTGAAATGGCTTCTACAAGCCAAAAGAGATCAAATAAAACAAATCATTATTAGGATTATCAAATATTGTATCCAAAAGAAGTAAACACAATCTGAATTGGACAAATTCCAACATTTCTTAAATCAGGGATGTGATTTGACCAAAGTGAAATTATCTGAAAATTTAGCCGGGGGTCTGGGGGCCGCTGGCACCCAGCTAGGTCCAGGACAGTGCCCTGGTGGGGGGACAAGGGGAGCTCATGGGTTTTCCGTGTTTTTAAGTACTTTCAATGCACTCACATGACAAAGAAATAGACAAAACAACAGCATAAATTTTCAATGTATATTGAACTATCCCATATAAAATGGCAGTTTTAGTCAACTCAAAATCAGTCACATTCAAAAACATTGGACTGCCTTTGCTTTTAAAAACTATCACTGAGAATATCATCATATCTAACTAATGTGATTACTAAGTTAACACATAAATAATGTTGAAGAGTTCAGATTTCATGAACAAATAATTGTATCATGACCAAATGAAAAGTAACTCATATTAGAGCATACCACAAATGTCTTTGTTATAGCAGAAGATGTTATCTGTCGGAGTCATGTGCATACACAATGAAATACAAAAAAAAAAAAAAAAAAAAAATCGGATTTTTTTTGGGGGGGGGGAGATAAAAAAAAAAGTGGAATTCCGCGAATTAGCGGAAAAATCACATCCCTGTTAAATTAAGGTGCACTCGTCTTTTTTTTCCCTCTGTGCAATGATTTATCAATATGATGAAGCATATCAGTGCTACTAGGAAATAGAACAAAAGAAACAGCTCCAGGGCTGATAAAGGGAGAAAAAAAAAAGTATCTCACACACAAATGTTAAAGGAGGGCCGTCGTCTATTGGCAGGTAGTTATAGCAACAAGGTTCTGTAATAAGCTACAAATGAGGAGGCAGCACAAAGTCATGCTAATGAGACCGGCTCGCTCCCGTTGGGGCCGCCACCCCCGTGCGCTTCGGCGCAAACGGCGCCGCCCTCCTTGCCGGCGTGCGGCTGCGAAGGATGGAGGAGGCGGAGAGAAGTAACACTAAATGATAATTACAACAATAATTATGCGTGATTCACTGCAAACACTCCTCACCTCTACTTATTTTTTCTCTCCACTTTTCTTGACCTCTAACCGCAGATTGCCTCACTCTACTCGAGGAAAACTCCGCAGGAATACAGATGAGTGGAGACCAAAAGCTTTCGATTTTATGCTACATAAATGACAAATGCGCGATGACGCTGGTGTGTATGTTGCCGCTTCCCAACCTGTAACAATAACAATTACTACTTTCCTATCTACCACTTTAATACATTATTGACTCTGTTGACTATTCACATATTTATTTATTTTTGCAAATTTTTGGTAGTGAGGCGAAAATGAAGCACCAAAAACGTATAAAAACATTCTATTTTTAAAAATGGCCATGGTCTTAAAAACGTATTTATACGTTTAAAAAAAAATAATAATTTTTTATGCAAGAGCATACAGAGGGATTGATGCAGATTCTGACCAGAAGAGGTCGCTTAAAGCAATGGTAGTTATAAAATAAAATGAAAACGGCCAGCAGGTGGCAGCAGAGTATAGGAGATCAACCAGGGCCATGTTGTAACAAGCTCTTTTCCCCACAGTTTTAAACAGATTTGTGAATAATGATGAAACTTACTTATATTCTAATGCTAATTGCTGCAAAACAGAAACGGATAGAAATATTATTTTTTCCTGATGAAAGAAGAGACTAACCTTTCTTTCGGTAGGTTTCCATGTTTTTATAGCAATAGAACACAATATTCTGTGGGCTTTTCAAAATCAGTCAAAATCCAGTAGAACAGCCGGGAGCGAAGGGGGTTGCTTCAGCGAAAATGACTGGGAGTGAAAATGGCCGTTTAAACTAAACAGCAATGTGGGGTGGCAGAAAGAAGCCGGAAAATTACTTTTGCAGGTGAATGTGATTGTAGTCTAACTTTATCCCGCAGTCGTTTAAGATAAGCGAGTGTGTTGACCAATTGCAGTGCTGCGTCTGACACATCATTGCTAAGGCTCTGATACCACATTTATCCCCTTTGTTTATTTCTGTCAACGTGTCACCTTCCAGCATCTGTCGCTCGTGCCACAGAATCACTGACCTTGTACTGACGTGGGCTTGGTTGAGTCTGTAAAATCACAAACTTTGTCCCACTGGTCCCTGACAGCCTCGGGAGTCATGGGCTGGTTCCTCTGTCTGGTGATGCAGCCCTGAGTTCGCTCCCAGCGCACTTAACACACACACACACACGCACACACACACGGACATTAAGAGGTCATTTTTAAATGCTGGCAAGCGCAAATCTGTTGGTGGTGCTCGGGGCTAATTGATAACAGATGCATACAGACAGGACTAAAAACACAAAAGACTCACATTTGCCAATCCAGCCTGCACCGACCTGCAAGCAAATGAATCATCATGGAAACATTGGAACAGGTCGGTGGCATCTTTCAGTGTCGGTGGAAATGAGAGCGAGCTGCGATACCTCAAAAAGTCCTCCGCTTTCTTGGCATTGTTCGTGACAGAGCCACAGCACCATGGGAGCCACGTACTCCGGCTTGAGCGCCGCCACCAGATCTAAATAAAACAAACACAGACGCTGGAAAACCGCAGCCTCGTTTCAAGGCGCATCTGCAGGGATCACTTCACTGCACTGCTAACAACACATTTGAGGGCAGAGCGGTGCACGGAAATAGCAGCAAGTTGTCAAACTGCGTTATCATTGGCATCGTTTTCGGAGTTAGTCATGCGCAACCACGCAAAAAAAAAAATATGTGGGAACTGTTTTGAAGGGCCACTTGTTCAGTCATATGTAGTCTATAGCGGTGCTTCTCAAACAAAGTATCGACTAAAAATGCAATCCAAGTACCATCGTCACGACCAACGCTACAATAGCATCGTAGGCTGCCTGAGGTTTTATTCCTTAAATATGTAAGACATAAACATTATTGAACAGTATTTGAACAAAAATGTGTACCTTGACTTTTACAGTCATAACTGTCTTCTTAACTACAATCTGGCCCATGACTAAAATTAGTTTGACAACCCTCGTACGTATTTTTTTTCCTTCTCAAGCCAGTGGTACGAAACCTAAGGCCTGTGGGCCATTTATGGTGCCAGCAGGGCATTTAATCCAGTCCGCCATGCAATACCAAAAAGGAAAAATTCGATTTGGTGCTCCTGTCGTTTTCGATTGTGGATACAGAGACCACACTAATCCATTATTTATACAACTAAAAACTTTCAAATTTAATGCATTGATGGCGTTTAACCACTTTAAAATAATGTATAAAGCCCATCGTGAAATTTTTACCAGTCAATATACAAATCAAATTTAAAAAAAAAAAGGGAAAGTGAGTACAAATTAAGAGGTGCAAAAAATAATCCAAACCTAAATAGAGAACAAAACAAAAAGAAGCATTTCAACTCAAGGTGATTGTAAAACTAAATCTTTTCAGCCTATCTGTATTTAAAAAAAAAAAAAATAAAAATTATATATCACAAGGACATGCTATTGAATTATTTTATAGAATTCCTTGTTTCTTTCATTTTAAAGAGTGAAAAAAAAATTGAATTGAATTGAAAAAGGAACTTGAATAGAAAGGCCAAAAACATTTAACCCACAAATGCTCATAAGCATTTGTTTCATCGTGTCTATTTTCCCATTGATTTCGGGCGGCTAAGTTGTTAGCACATCTGCTTCACAGTTAAGAAGGTCTGGGTTCAAATCTTGGCCGAGCCCTCTGTGTGGAGTTTGTACATGCGGGTTTTATGTTGTTCCAAATATAAAAGGTTTACTAAAGATTGTCCATTATTGTGAACGGATATTTGTCTTTATGTGCCCTCCCTGTGATTGGCTGCCAACCGGACCTGCCCTAAATCAGCTCAGCCAGGACCCTAATGAAAACAAGCACTATAGAATATGGATGGATTTAGTATAGCCCTCAGAGGACTTTTGATAAAAGTTGATATAGCTCCCGGCTTTTGACGCTAAAACCCAGCATGCGGACTGCGGCGCCATGTAACTGGCCGACAAAATGCGAGAACAATAAACAAATGTGAAATTGTTGATTTTAAAAGCAGATTGACGTCAACACGCAATAGTTGTACCTGAAAATAATTCATTTCATGGGTATGCTGGCTTGCAATAAGAAGAGGCATATCTCTCTTGTTACCATGGTAACCGCGAATCACCATTTTATATTAAATGAATCCAGCCCAGCCAGCTCAAATTAAATTTCTAATTAATTTCCCCCAATAAGAAATGATGGGAAAGGAAGTCTATACCCTTGCAGCGGTCAAGGGATCCTTGCTGTATGACGGGTCCCATATATCAACCGTTGTCAACCTCATTGTTTGTCTTGGGCCACATTGTAGTTACAGTTTGTGTCTTTATTTCACGCGTCTGCTTACCTGGAGGCATGACGGTCTCGGTGAGGCGCGAGCCGGCAACGGGTGCGATGGTGTTGCACTGGATGTTGTATTTGCGTCCCTCAATGGCCAGCGTGTTGGACAGGCCCAGCAGACCCAGCTTGGCCGAGCTGTAGTTGGCTTGGCCGAAGTTGCCGTAGATGCCCGCAGCTGAAGCTGTCATGATGATTCTGGGTGATGTTAATGCAGAATGGCAGCCGTCACATGGAAGTCACATGGGAGTCAGTGGGCGTTTGGAAATGATGCATGGCATAGATGAACGAGGGAGGTCAAATCTTAAATGGAAAACTCTTCAAATGATTGTTCAAGACCCCTTGAGTTTTTTTTTTAACTCATTCACTGCTATTGACGGCTATAGACGTCAAAAATTAATTTGAACTATTTCTATTAGTTATTTTTTATTGTACATTTAGAACAGATATAAAATTTGTGATTAATTTATGAGTTAACTAGTGAAGTCATGTGATTAATTACAATTAAAAATCGTCCGATGCCCCTAATTAAAAATAAAAGATTATTAAAAATTAGAGGCGTCAGATGATTCAAATTTTTAATTGTAATTAATTGCATGACTTCACTAGTTAACTCACGATTAATCACAAATGTTATATCTGTTCTAAATGTACAATAAAAAAAAATCTAGTTTTTTTTACTCTTGTTAACAAAAGTGGGAAAAAAATGTGAAACTAATAGAAATAATTAAATAAATAGAATTTTTGACGTCTATACCCGTCAATGGAAGTGAATGAGTTAACATGAATCAGCACGATTCAGCATGATTCAGTTAAAGGACTATTCAAATTTCCAGGTCAATCCTAAAAGCTGCGTAGCCAAATTAACACATTTCTTTTTTTCTGCTCTAATTTGCATATCCACATCGAATGTGCTGTCTGAGCCTTTTATTGCAGATTCATTTTTTCTCGTAACACCGCAAAGCCAACCGAGCTCATCATATTGAGGAGCATCAAGCGACTGATTTATGTATTACTACCGGAGGCTCTAAACTGGCTCCAGTCTGTCTTTACATTGCGGCGTTCTGTAAGGTGGGAAAAGAATGTCTTACCTGCCAAATTTTTGGTTCTTCATGTGATTCCAGGCGGCGCGCGTCACCAAAAAGGAGCCTCGCAGGTGAACTCTGTGAATGAGGTCTGGAAACAATTGGAAATGGTCTCAATCAAGATAATTAACTCATTTTCTCCCAAAAATGTATAAATATGTTCTATTTTAAATATGCCATGCTCCCAAAGACGTATTTATACTTTTTTTAAATGTTTTTTTATGCTAGAAGAGCATACAGAAGGCTTTGATGCAGGCTCTGAACTAAAGAGAATGCTTGAAGCAATGGTAGTTATTACAAAAATTGACAGCAGATGGCAGCAAAGTATAAGAGATTAACCAGGGCCATGTTGCAAAAGGTTTTCCTCCCAGTGTTTTAAACAGATTTATGAATAATGATGAAACTTAGCTGTATTCTAATGCGAATTGCTGCAAAACAGAAACGGATTTTTTATTTTTTTTTCTCTGATGAAAGAAGAGACTAATCTTTCTTTTGGTAGGTTCCATATTTTTGCAGCAATAGAACACAATATTCTGTGGACCTTGCAAAATCAGTCAAAATCCAGTAAAACAAAAAAAATGAGCGAAGGGGGTTGCTTCAGTGAAAATGGCTGGGAGTGAATGAGTTCATTAAATTGTTAAATAGTCTCAAATGAGCGAATTGAGGTCATTTAGTTTTATTATGACTGATTTAAAGGGGGTTGTCTGTATACTTTATGAAATTTGTTAAGGTATACGTGTCATTCAAAGCAGAGTAAATCTTAATAGTGAAAGTTAGAAAGGAGGGGATAGTTATATGCAATATATATATATATATATATATATATATATATATATATAATTTTTTATTTTATTTTATTTAGTTTTTATCGGCCGATTAATCGGTAATTGGCATCGGCCTAAAGAAATGCATATCGGTCGGGCCCTAATTATAAGACATGAATATGCAACAATTAAATGAAAAAACGGTCAGTAATGCATTAAGTGAACAGTCCTTGTAACAACGCATTCACTATTATAAACAGAGTACCCCAGTATTTACTAATTTCATGACCTTACCCCAATCCAAATCACTTGTCCTGACGAACGAGCGGTCCCGAAGGATCCTTCCAAAGGGGAAAAGGTTCATAAACGGACACAGTGATGGAAGAGTTGTTTTTCCACAATAAAATGACTTACCCGGCATTGTTTACGACAATATCTGAAAAACAAGATATTAGATATAAGATTTTGTAGGTACAAAAGCGAGAGCTGTCAGAGCTGTGAACAAAAACATCAACAACGGCTCTATCCCACTACCAGCGAGTTTGTCCGTACTAAACAAAGCACAGTTGTGGAACGGTCTCACCCAAAAAAAAAGTAGTCTGGCCGTGATTAATGTTATTGATCCCCACCTGTTCCCCTGCCGCTTCTGGTCTATCGATTAGCACTCACCTATTCTTCCAAACGCATCCAGCGCTGCTTGAACGAGCTTCTCTCCGTCTTCCACAGAGTCTGTGAGCGTGCAAGGCCGAGATGGGGAGGGAAGCTTTAAAACCAAGCTGAGCGATTTTCTATTAAAACTGACAGTTACAATAATACGCTCATGAAAAGAATACACAACAAACAAGGAAAATCCAATTACTTAACCTATACTCTGATAGCCACTATCATTGATTGCAATGCATCATTTCAATTGGTTTTCTTGGGAATTATATCTACAATCAATCACCAACTCCAATTATACAGTGTCAACAGAATCCATGCGTGCTCGTTGACCTCCATTTTGTTTATACAAATCCATCTTCTTGGGGTTTGTTGATTATAGTATTTAATTTTATTTTATTTTTAAACATGGTGCCAGTGTGTACTAGTTAGCCTCTAGGACAACATGAGTAGCACACGAGTCTGTTCTAAAAAAAAAAATAGCTCCTCAATAATGGGACATGATGACTTGCTAAGAAGTTTTAGAACAGGAGAAGAAATTTAATATTCATTTATTTATAAAAAAAATAAAATAAAATGTAATAATAATAAAAAAAAATGTTTACAATAGGAAAAAAAGGCTGTTTTTATTTACCCCCTCCCCCCAAAAAATTTAAGTCATTTTTTTAGCTGTAATTTTTTAATACCGTGATATTTTTGCTCACGGTTATAAACAGTCCATTCTGTTATCATTACTATTGTTCATCATGTTGGCTCCATTTAGTACCGAACGCCTGGACAGAGATGTGTTTACCAACTGAAAAATCACTAGAGACAATTTTATTTTAATGATAAAAATAAATAAATATACAAAGCGGAGCAAGAAATCTGTGTACCAAGAGCTCAAACACAAAGAGAGATAGTGACATGTTACAAAAGGAAAAAAGAAAAGGCAGCTAGAGGACAAGATGGAGGCTGGTCCAAAAACTTCTCACCGTAGTTGGCCACTGCCTTTCCTCCCTTGGCTTTTATCTCGTCCACAACCTTATCGGCAGCCGCAGAACTCTTTCCGCCCCCTTTAGTGTCTGCCCCAAGGTCATTCACTTGAATGTAGCGAGAGGAGGAAAAGATTAGCAATAAATGGGCAACGAGCGCCGTTTTCTGCCGGTGATTAGCGGCGTTTCGCTAAGCCTCGTCACACAGTTCAAGGGCGAGTTCATGGTAGATAGCGGCTATTATTTAAGATGTTTACGGCCACGGCTTGCGTCCAAATCACCGTGTCAATCAATACAATGCGCCAGAACGCGACACCAATGATCCTCTTAATACAGCATAAGATCACAAGTGGAGCTTAGACGCCAACCGTGCAAAATGAAATGACGTCACTTCACACTGAGCAGGAAATCATGCTGGGTTACGTCATACAGTTAAATACTAGAAAAGACACGAGGTGATACATTCGGAAAAAGAAAATAACTGAGCTGTGTTGTATTTTTCCCCCCAATGTTGATTGTGAACATAAAAAATCTTTACACCCACCAGGTTTTTACAATAGGAATGAAAAGATAAATTCATCATTCCAGGCCTGCGAGAACTGCCGAACTTTATTTGGGGTTAATCAGAGGCATGCTATAATGGGATTGGGTTGTTCTAAAAAAAATAATAATAATAAATAAAAAAGAGAGTGTGCACATACTGTATGTGCAACCACATTATTTCAGCCATTTATTTTTACTGACTCTTAAAAACATTTAGTTTTCATTCATTGAGCCAGGTTATAGGTCACATTGATGGTGGAAAAAGTTTAGAAAAACAAAAAAATTGTTTGGAACAAGGGTGTGTAGACTTTTTATATCCACTGCATTTCCAAGTATTGGGGCCACACTGAAATGAATGATTTTTTTTTTTATGTGTACATATTTCTTAGTAATAGTAACATTTTCTCTTACTTACTTACAAACATTTTTATCATAATTTAACTGTAGTCCCATAAAACTACATTTATCATAATATTCACACCAAAAAAATTCTAGATTTTTTGTAATTACGATAATAATGTGTCAAAATGAATCGATTAATCAACAATCAATCATAAAATTAATCGACAACTATTTTAAAATGCGATCATTTATTAACTCATTCACTGCCATTGACGACTATATACGTCAAAAATTCATTTGAACTATTTCTTTTTTTTTCTTTTTTTCTTTTTTTTCTGGGAGATCTCAGTATTGATCATTTGAAATGTCATCATCATTGTTCTCCCTTTTTTTTTTTTTTTTTTTTCATTTGAACTATTTCTATTAGTTTAAAAAAAAATCCACTTTTGTTAACAAGAGTATGAAAACCTAGAAAAAATGTTATTGTACATTTAGAACAGAAATAAAAATTTGTGATTAATCATGAGTTAACTAGTGAAGTCATGCGATTAATTACAATTAAAAATTGTAATCGCCTGTCGCCCCTAATTCTTTAATAATCTTTTTTTTTTTCATTTTTAATGTTTTCTTTAAAAATAAATAAATAAATAACTAGTGAAGTCATACAATTGATTACAATAAAAAATATATATCGCCTGTCGCCCCTAATTTTTAATAATCTTTTTTTTTATTTTTTTTATGAATTTATGGCAGTGAATGAGTTAATATACGTTTTTTAGCTTAAAATTGCTCAAATCGTTTGATTTTGGCCTCTTATTAGTAGAATTCTCTGATTTAGGTCATGAAAAGCAGACTGATTATCTTTTGTGTTTAATCAAAATAAGACATATGCAAATATCTGCTCGTACTTTGGTAAACAATGACCTTACCAGTAACTGAATCGCTTTCAGAAACTTTGGTACAACTACAATTACATTAAGCCCTGTTGTGTGATATATATAGCGTGATAATTCTGCGTTATACAGTGTTACAACATACAATTTTATCCAATTAATTGGTTGAACAATCAAAGAAAAAAGAGAAAAGTAACAATATAATTTAATGTTTTGTCCTGTCAGATTACAAATTCTAAGTGTATTCTCACAAATTACTTTCCTCTTGTAATATTTTGACTTTTTTCTCATTGTATTCCAACTTTTTCTTTTAATACAACTGTCTAACGGTGTGTGGGGGCAAGATCTTTTTCACACACACACACCTCCCCACCGTGAATAGTACATGCTGTATTGCCAGGAAATATTCTTTGTTCTAAAGAAGTTGTTCTTGTTACATTATAACCCGATTCTAGTAATAGTAAACCTTTTCTTGTAACATTATGTTTTATCCTCATAATACGGTGACCTTACTCCCTGATTCAGTGATGGATCGAGACAGTTTTACCCGGAGTGCAAAGAGTTCAGTTAAAAGGGTGGAGGTTACCCCCCTACATGTAAACACATACGTATGCACTCACACAGGGAGTGAATTCTAAACTGTTCATTAAATGTCCAAATCTTAAAACTGTATGCTAAGGTTTGGTTTTGTTTTTCATTTTCAATGTGGCCCCAATATTTCCTTGTACAATATATGCATTGTTCTTACAGAGTTGCGCAATAAAGACCCCCTAAACCTTATGATTTAAAGGGGATGAGAGCAGAGCTTATTTACCGACAACAGAAGCTCCTCTTTCAGCAAAGGCCAGTGCATATTCCTTCCCAAGACCTGCACACAGGAAAAAAAATGTTTTGTTTATTTTATACAACTAAATCAACACCCACGTTGTCTCTGTAGTGTTGCTGCACGTGCCCTTTCACACACTCCGATTGACTACTGTACTTTGATCCCTGTGGCCGACTGGAAGCGGCGTCTTGTCTTTCCATGGATTTTTCTACAATTAGTTTCGTATAAACAATGCAAATTCGCGTTCAACTATTTATAGTGCTTGCTTGCTTTTGATTGTTTACTCGTTAACGTTGCAGCCAAATATAACAACACAGATCTAAGACAAGACAAATGCATGCTCACAGATTAGTGCACTTTGCCATCACAATCATCTGATTAGCATTCCGAAGCTAACCACTGAACGTAGAACTGACCGTACATACGCCAGAGTTAGCATCGATGACAGTCGAGTTAATATGCATGATCATAATGTTTCCACGGTTATTTTACCTCCTCCGGCACCAGTGACGAGCACAACCCTTCCTTCAAATGACAAAGACATCGCTGTTGTTTTGTGAGTCTTGTCTTGCAGAGCTGTACTACTTTACACTTGGGTTTTTTTTCCAGCAGGGTGAACTTTCACAAGTTCCACTTCCGCAATGGGAGGGGCGGTCTCTGTGGAGACCAATCAGAAACGAGAATGTGATTAACACGTTCCTTACGTCACTGAAATGTGAACGTTGTATGCCTTTTTTTTAATAAAGAAAAAGAAAATGTTGCAATCAATTAAAAACAAAAAGCAAAAGTCGTATTCTTTACAAGAACAAATACTTATTTTATCAAAAAAAAACACCGTAATGTTACAAGAAGATTTTCTTATTTATTTATTTATTTATTTATTTTTTTTTTGGGGGGGGGGGGGGGGGGTCCAAAATAAAATTGTAATATTATGACAATTAAATCAAAATTTAGTTTTAATAAGATTAAAAATACTATGTATTTATTTAAATTTTATTGTTTCATAAATTAGTGGCAACTACAGTGAGTCAAGCGAGGGGCAGGAGATAGAAGAGGAGGAGGAAGAATAAGAAGAGGAAGAGGAGCAAGAAGCATCCTCCTCTCCCGGGTGCTTCACACTCTACAAGGAAGCCGCGATGGAGACACGATGACACGGAGCGGGCTGGCTCAGAGAACCGTGGATGGAGTGCCCTTACCGGCGCTTACTTTTCTTTCCGGGCACGTTTTCCCAACGACAAATGCGAAAGAGCTGCTTTTTATGACGAAAATAGTCGGCGGTTGTGGAAAATTAGAACAAACGGGGGTGCTTCTTCTATCATGCGACTAACTTCCTGTGCTTCGTCTGCTTTTCTTCTTCATATTTTTTCTTAGTGGTTTTTAAAATATTTATAAAAAAAAAAATTAACGAACACGTTCGTCTTGTCAACAAAATGTTGAATTTGGCGCTCTTTCGCTTGAAAAGCTCTTTTTGGATGTCTGGCTTGCTTTTACTGGTCGTGTAAGGTGGACGCGAAGAAAACGGGGAAATAAAAACAACCAACATTCTCGTAGACATGACACCGTATTTACACCCAAACGTTTGTTGTCACACGCCAACGCGCATGCGCAGTGGTGGACGGCGTTAGCTCGCCGCCTGGCAGCCACAGCGTCCTGCCCGGGCTGCCAGCGATGTAAACGCGCGAGTGGGAGAAAACACGGGAGGGTGGACATGGCTAAAAAGTGTCCTCGGCGCGGCGTGAACACGATTTCACTGGTGGACACGCTGGTGGAAATAGGCCGACCGTAAAGTGTCAAGCATGTCCGGGACAGCCGACGGCGCAGAGGGAGCAGTGTCCAAAGTGCAAGTGAAGAGGGAGATCCAAACCATCGTGGACAATTTGGAGACCATCCTAGGTGACCTCAAGGATGTGGCCAAGGAACTCAAAGAGGTAAGCGCACGCACACAGTGTACACTCTTTATTATGTGTGTCTTTTAATGGATGCTGGTAATTATAACCCCTCTTATGACACACATACACCATCTTCTTGCTCCCCCCCCCCCTCCTTGCTCCAAAAAACATGTGGCACATGAGGAGGCGTGAAGCCCCTCATGACTTTCACACACATACATATACAAGCTTTGAGGAATGTGGAACTGCATTCATATCTAATGGTTTTTACATCACATTTCATCATCACCCCGGCACAGTCTTGGACCACCTGCCGACTCGCAAGCTCAACCCCCCGTCCCTCTCTTTTCTCTACTTCCTACACTGGTATTCATCATCTCTTTTTGTAGGCCTCTTGTCAAAAGATCACAACTCTCCATGAAGCCTTGCAGACATTCAAGCGCAACTTTTTGCTGTTTTTCTCCATGTCTCCCACCAGCCACTGAAGATAAATAAGAGCGCGAAGGCGCTGCGATCAATCTTGTGTTGTTTTGCGCGTGTGTTCTTCCCTTTTCTCCCTCCTTTTGCGCTCCTAATTTCCCCCCCTTTGTTGCTGGCAGGAAATTGTGCAGAGGATCATTTGTTCGGACACCACGCAAGCTGAAAAGACGCCTCGAGGGGCCCGTTGCTATCAATGCCAGCGTTGGCCTATAATCCATTTGAAATGCACGTATCTGTTAGACAGGGTGCTGGATGCGAGCCTCGCTCTGAGGAGGCACCCTGCACAGATGCTTGGCACACGCCCGGATGGTGGCTGGCCTACAGCAGCGGCTGCACGCCGGGATACTGCGCTCACGTCTTGCACGTGTCCCAACAAATTATCCCTTTTAGGAGCGAGGCGAAAGTTAAGCTCCATTACTTTTATCTGGCCGGGCCTTTGCATGATCCGCCTTTTTGGCGCTCGCTCTGTTTCTCATCTTGTCGGTCTAAACGTGATCCACAATTTGTATCACAAGTTTTGAGATGAAGGGAACGGAGGTGGCCAGACGACGGGAGTATTTAAAAATGAATGGCAGCTAGTTGTCGTTGCTGTAATTTTTATGAATCCTTCAGAGGGAAATACGTTTGATTTCAAAAGTGAACAATCAAATAAGTGTCTTTGGTTTTGTCGCTGAGCTGTTCTGTATAACGGCACAGATTCTTCGTCACTGACCTCTTGACGCCGCATTGTCACACATCTAATTATCTTCTGTGTCCCCGTGTGAAAGTGCACACTGTTCCCACTTTCCTTCTCCTGTTAAGGCTCTAATGTGACAATTCTGTGGAAAAAAGAGGCTTCTGACTTTATTGGAGTCTATTCACACATCCATCCATCAATCCACCCGTTCATCCATTATCAATAGTTCTTGTCTTTATTGGGGTCACAGGTGAGCTGGAGCTCCCAGCAGAATTTGGCCGAGAGGGAGGGTACACACCCTGGACCAGTCCCCACATATGGACAAAGAGCCAAGTGATTCTAACATGCGTGTTTTGGGAATTTTGGAACGATACATAGAAAGGCTGAAGGATAGATTGAAACCCAAACCTTAGAACTGTGTAGCAGGCGGTCGAAACCACAAGGTTCGATTGCGCTAACCACTAGATCCAACATTCTGCCCTTAATGGGCTTTATGATCATTTTTAAAAGTTACACACGCAGCCGTCGTTATAAAGAAATTGAGCCACAAGGTTGAAGTGACTTCCTGTAACCGCACAGAGACCGAGATATGGCAAAGTCTACAAAAGAATTGTCTTGGACTTGGATGTACCTAAAAGAACACCGTGGCCCCTTTCATCCTTCAATCATCACTGGCTGACATTAAACACACTGTGTTGTCGTTCCTATGTCAAGCAGTGTATCACAAAAGATGGATTCCATGCTGAGCTCATCTTGTTTTGAAAATCAAGATTGAGTTTGACCCAAAAAAAAATAGACAAAAAAAAAAATCTGCTGACAAATAATGTTGCTGCGCTGGCACAGGAATAAGCCTTTTTTATTCAAGACGGTGCATGATATGCTGCTCTCTGCTATGCCTGAATGAACTCGGGGGGGAGAAAAAAAAGACAGTGGAAGGAAGTGAAATGCAGACAAATAGAGTCGCTATGCTAGCGTCATGTGATCAAACTATAGGAGTGGATATAAAGCGGCCTGGTTGGCTTTTGTATGTCAGACGGCAAGCTCGTCTAGTGGTAATTTGATATAGCGACCGAAAATAAACCTCTTTATTCAAGACGGTGCGTAGTTTGCCGCTTGCTGCATTTGCCTTCCTGAACTCGGGAAGAAAAAAAAAATAACACACTGAACAGTAATGAATTAGCATAAATCTGTGGACAATTCAAGCCGAATGGGCGCATCGCATGATCTACTATCTTCGAGCTGACTGCCTTGAGCAAACCAGCAATCAGTACGGAAAGAGCCTTTTGTGGAAAGAGGTGACCAGGAAGGATCGTCTTGGCTGAGCTTTTGCGTGGAGTTGGGAGAACGTTCCCAAAGGACAAGCGGAAGAGCAACCCTTCATCTGAGCTTCAAGGCACCGATGGAATCGTCTCTGCAGTGCAAGACACATGAAAGTTGCGCGTTAATGTCTGCAAGGCTTCTTTTTAGACTTGTGATCTTTTTTACGAGAAAACCCACAATAAGGTGGTGAAGATGAGGGGTGGCGATAAGATTTTCAATCAGGTGTCTGGTCGGTGCTGGATTTCACGTTCTTATCTTTTCTTTGGTCCTTCCTCGGGTCTCCTGACGGCCTCACGACTCTGGCTGGAAGTGTTCGGTTTAGGTGAACGGTATGAGATTTTTTTAATAGGTTTTAGGTGAACTAATGAATACACACACACGCACATACACATACTCACCCACATACAAAAAAAAAAAAGAGCAATGATGATGACATGTCAAATCGGTAAAATTACCGAATGAACAATACTG
This sequence comes from Vanacampus margaritifer, assembly GCF_051991255.1. Classification (NCBI taxonomy): domain Eukaryota; kingdom Metazoa; phylum Chordata; class Actinopteri; order Syngnathiformes; family Syngnathidae; genus Vanacampus; species Vanacampus margaritifer. Next base: position 9,793,989 of record NC_135434.1, on the reverse strand, counting down.
AGCTCTCCAGAAGAAAAAAAAGATTTTCAATCAGCTTTAGTGACTGTTTTACTCTCCACATCGTTGATGTCACACATTTCTGTCAATAAATGGGTCAGAAGTGGGACGGTCGGGATTGGTGATGTGGTATGATTGCGCAATTGTCAGTGTGGAGGTTTGTCAACAATGGGTTAATCCTTTTGCTCAATAAAATATATCTCCGAAAATGCCAGATCGGGAAGATGAAGTCATAGGATCAAACTGCCATTCGCGTTGTGGTCACTGTCCAGGTTTTTCAACACAGTACTGTGGATTTAGGTTCTAGTCTTCGCTTTGGGTTTCTCCTCCTGCTCATGAAAAAATTGTGCCAGAAAGGAGAGGTAGTATAATGGAGGAACTGCAGCTTTTGAACATCAACGACCTGGGTTTTAATGCGGGTTGAGGGTTCTCCGCCTTTTGAGGGTGGAGGGATCCTCTATGTACAAATGGTGTCAAAAAGCGTGATAGTCAGCCGACCCGTGTGAATCCCGTGTACTTGACCCCAAATGTGGGCCCGCTTTCAGAAGGGTGACATTTTACAACCGTTGCCAATTCAACTCAGTAGACGGCAATAGACTTTAAAGCAACATGAACAGCTAGGCAAAAACAAGGCATACAAAAAACAGTAATGTATCCCAGGACTGTGTTTATGTAATTTTAGCTCATTTTAGAAAAGTGCTGCCTTTGTGAATATTCCCATTGATGCCGAAGCACTGAACAGCCTCAGATAATAGCCGTTCTACTGCTTTTGTGTTCCGACACACTTGTTGTGCCTTTGTTCGCCTCCTGATTGCCCAAAATTTGAAGTCTGAGTATTTTTGAATATTCCTCCTTTTCTCTGACAAAGATTGTATAGTCCGCTGAGAGACTTCCTCTGTGTTTACCGCACAGTATGCAGCAAATTTGTCTGGATAATTCACTCTTTCTAAATCGCTCCCTTCTTGGCCTAATTTCCTCTCGCGGTGTTCATTGGATTCTCCCACAATGCATTTCTCTCGTCTCCTTTTCCACCTTGGCACACTATGCTCATAACCGAGACTGATCATCTTGCTGTCATTTTGTGTAGCTTGCAGAGCGGTTATCTGATGTTATTTGCAACGTCCTCTACTGTTTGGAAACCGTTTGTCTGACAGTCAAGGCTACACTACGTTCTGGGAAACATACGACACTGCAACTACAGCAATTTTGCTTATTTAACCCTGGAGAACCCAATAACCCTTTTCTTCTTTGGAAAATTATGAATTATACATTAGATGACTGCTATAAGTTCACTGAACCCCAAAATATATGTTTTTTCAATTTTAACCCTTTATTCCCTCGTTTAGGATTAGGGCGAAATTTGACCCTTTTGGGGTATCATTTTGAAAAATCTGAATAACAAAAACTGTCAGTAAACTATTTAGTTTAAAATAATAATAAAATAATCAATCAAATACACAGCTACATTGAACAATATAATTTTTTTGTTTTATTTGTTGCATTTTAGAACTGGATTTTGAATGTACAAACACACTTTGGCCAATGGAAACAAGAACACAGGGACAAAATCGCTGCTGGAAGAAAAAAAGGTCTTTGTTGTTTGAGTAGCATAATTTATAGGGGCCAAATTTTACCCCGCGGGTTCTCCAGGGTTTAATCATGACTAAAAATGATTTCACTGGATTTGGATCGAATTTAGACCAACCAAAAATTGGGTCACTTGAACATGATCTGGAATCGCATACGGAATCGCAGCTAGAGGGAGATCTGTACTTAAGTGTTTTAAGATTATTGTTAATCTTGATGGTATGAAAAATGGATGATAGTTTTGACTCTACAGAATAGAAGCTGTAATGTCAAACCATGTTATATTTGGATCAAATCCAAATTACACATTCAGACGCAATTTAAATTTGGTATGGAAAATCCGATCTGATGTATTTGGGTGCTTATAGCTATCAAGTTTCAACACAATTCCATTTGTCTATAGTTGAAATATCAAACCAGATTGACCCTTGATCTGATCCAGATTGTCTGTTTAGTTGTCAGATCAGGTTTTAGTGTGTTTGTGGATCTTAACACTCAAGGGAACTAAAGAACCAGATCTGGAATTCCTCCTGGATTCGTGTCTGTGTCCTTACAAATGACATTTCCATGCCGGATTGTTGTCGCTTTTGCCGCTTTCTTCGCTTGCGATGCCGAACGGGATTGTTGCAGTCCATCAATCAGGTGCTGGTCTGGCAGGCTCATGGCCGTCCCCATAAATTGCTGAGATATTTCTTTTTCTCCCCACAGTGCGGGTGTCAGTGTGATATCTCAATCGATTTTTAATCTCCCGAATCAGCCTCCTCATTCCAAGTGTAGCCGTGTCAACTTTGAGCTTTTGGACGCATGGATCGGAATGAGGAGAGAATAACGCTCATTAATTATGTTTATGGTTGATGTGACACGTCCTGTCTTCGTCAGGTCGTCCACGATATCGACACCCTGACGTGCGACCTGCAGCTGGAGGAGGACGGCCTGACGGACAGCTCCAAGACGGACACGCTCAACTCCAGCTCCAGTTCCACCGCCACCACCACCACCACCGCGTCCAGCCTGGAGAAGATGAAGCTCTTGGCCGACGACTGCCTCTTCACACCGCCGACCCCTGCCGTCCCGCTCCTCGCCCTCCCTCCCGCCGTCCTGACCGTACACAAGAGGGCGCACCCGCCTTTGCCGCCACCCAGACTCACCTCGGCGAGAGCCGAGGACCACAACGGGAAGAATCTGCCTCATCCCACGTTAGTGCTATCAGGGAATTTATCCAAAGCTAACGGATCCTTATTGAAGAACGGTGGCGTTTTTTCCTTGAAGCCCAACCGGGATTTATTCTCCCCGACGTCGTGTTTCATTACCAACGACAGCGGCGTCTCGGAGTCGAGCCTGGTTCCCACACTGCCCAGACCCATGCCCCTTCTCCGCCACGAAAAGAACAAATGCCCCAAGGCCCCCGGCAGGGAGCAGAGGGAGCGCGTCCGTTTCAGCGAGAAGGTCCAGTACCACGGTTACTGTCCGGACTGCGACCTGCAGTACGACGTGGATGACTCAGAGCTGCACTCGCAGTCCGAGCTGAGCGAAATGCGGCTTAGCCCCGTGCACTACTGCTCCTCTTCCTCCCCTCCTCCTCTTCCTCACAAACTCATGCTGGAGAACGGCGGCCTCTCGGTCAGCCACAGTTTCCCACCCAAGGCCAACACGCCTCCCCTCCCGCCTTGCGTACCTCCCCACCCGGGTTCCTTCAAACCCCAGAAAACAATCCTGCGCAAATCGACCACAACCACGGTTTGACGACAAGCCCCCCCCGCGACCTGTCTGACATACGCGACCCTGAATCATTCATAGTGTTTTCTACTTAGTGAGCGCCTTCTACTCCAGTCCAATTTTTCGGATTATTCAATCAGCGAGGCCGGGAAATGGAGGCGAAATATAAGCGGAATGGAGCGAGTGGCATCACCACGGATCCCGAGACGTACGCACACAAATTTCGACCATGCGGTGAGTGTGTGTGCTTGTGAAAGTGTGTTTGTCACAATGAGGAACAAAGGGGCAATTGCATATGTGCGCTGATGCATGGAAGTTTATTTGCTTTAAGAATGTTCATGTTTGACTTTTTTTGTGGTGATTCATCTGGTTAGCACGTCTGCCTCAAAGTTACGAATCTTAGCTCGGGACTTTGTGTGCAGTAGTTCATGGTGACCAGTCTTGAGTGTATTGCCACTTATATCGAAATAGATGGATGTTAGTCAAATGATGAGTGAAATATAGAGAGGTTAATATTTCAGGAGCGAGTGGGCTGACTGTGCTAAAACGCAAGGGTATCGGTGTCTGTATGGAGGCTCCTGGTACTAACGAGTCTAGGGAAGTTATATCAGAGAAGCACTGATTAATTCATGCTCTCATGGCGCAAATAAGGAAATCTGCTTCCCTTGCATTTCAGATATTCTTGGACACAAAAAATAACCAAGGTGTCTGGATGAGATTAACTGTAGAATAGTTTTTCAGCCTCTTTTGCAGTCTTCCATCAGATAGCAAAAATATATTTATATTGTTTTGACGTAGAGCAGGGGTCTGTAACATGTGGCTCTTTTAGTCCAGTCTTTTAGGTTCCCTGTAGATCTCTAAAAAAAAAAAAAATATTTTTTTAACATATTTATTTTATTTGTAGTTTTTTTACGTCAAATATTCTTCAAATTAATTAATGATTTTGAGTTTTAAAAAATGAATAATTAAATATTCCCAAAAAGTCCAAAGTTTTAAGTTACCAGAAAAAGATGAAAACGTTTTTTTTTTTTTTTTTACTAAAAATGTCCGAAAAGTGACCATAAAATGTCCGAAAAGTGACCATAAAATGTCCAAAAAGGAAGAGTAAAATCATAAATTAAATTTACCATTAAATGTCCATGAGATTGCCAAAAATGTCAGAGAATTGAATTTAAAAAAAAAAAAAGGCAGAAGAGAGAATGTTCAAAAAGTAATCTAAAATGTCCACAAACAGGCATAAAATTACCATAAAATATTTTGGGAATTGCCAAAAAAGTCAAAAAATGTACTTAAAAAATCAAAGGCAGAAAAGAAAATGTTCAAAAAGTAACAATAAAATATCCCAAAACAAAAGAAGAAAACCCGAAAATTACCATAAAATGTATCCAAAATTGCCACTCCGAAAAAAGTCAAAAATAAATAAATTAAAACAGAAAGAAAAATGTTTAAAAAGTAACTATAAAATGTCCAAAAACAAAAGAAGAAAATTGCTGGCAAAAAAGGCAGGAAAAAATGTCAAAAATAGCCACAAAATGTCCAAAAAAGAAAAATGTCCATAAAATTGCCAAAAATGTCAGAAATTTAACAGAAAGGAAGAAAAGTCTTAAAATGTACAACAAATTATCAAAAATGAATTCAATTCAAAAACTAGAGACAAACGGTAAAAGATCTTCAAATATTTAGCGGCTCCAGAAACATTTTTGGTTATTTATTTGGCCTGAAAAGGCTCTTTTGACAGGAAAGGTTGCTGACCTGTGGCATAGAGAAACAACTTTAAAAAGTTTGATGGCAAAGTTTGAATTTAAAGCTACCTCTACAATCCTGTCAGATATGCAAAATCAATTCAGATCATTTTGCACATAATAGTAACCGTGGTGGAGGTTTCATTGTTTTTTTTTCACCCTGGTTCGAACTTTCATTTCAAATGATCGATAGCCGAGTTGCCTCTGCAACCTTGTGCCGATAATGATGTTCAAAATGAAGGGTTTTTAAGATAATTGGCAGAAAATGGAGTCCCTACAGAGCTCTGGCAAGCAACGTGTACCCACCGATTTGACCTTGGATCGACCTCTGCAAACTATGACTCTGCAAATCCGGTTTGAAGATGATTGGTAGAAAATTGAGCCCCTATCTGCCTCTGACAAGAAATATGCACCCATCCTAATGCCGTAATCTTGCTTTGGATATTGGATATGCAAAATTCATCATTTTCTTGCTTTGACATAAACAAATATCAATTCGGTAAAGTTAGAGGATAATTGCTTTTCAATTGTGCCTGGCAAAGGTCTGCAACAAAGGAAGTCAGATCTCATCATCTGTCGCGCAAACCAGGCAGAAAGCATTAATTTCCTCATAAAGCCGACGTAACATCACAGCTTTGCATTAGCATGTTTAACTCATTCACTGCCATTGACGGCTATAGACGTCAAAAATTCATTTGAACTATTTCTATTAGTTTCACATTTTTTCCCACTTTTCTTAACAAGAGTATGAAAACCTAGATTTTTTTTTTATTGTATTAGAACAGATATCAAGTTTGTGATTAATTGTGAGTTAACTAGTGAAGTCATGCGATTCATTTTGATTAAAAATTGTAATCGCCTAGCGCCCCTAATTTTTAATAATCTTTTCTTAAAAAAAAAAAAATAATAAAGATTATTAAAAAAATAAAGAAAGAAAAGATTATTAAAAATTGGGGGCATCAGGTGATTAAAATTTGTAATCGTAATTAATCGCATGACTTCACTAGTTAACTCACAATTAGTCACAAATTTTATATCTGTTCTAAATGTACAAAAAAAAATTCTAGGCTTTCATACTCTTGTTCAAAAAAATGGGGAAAAAAATGTTAAACTAATAGAAATAGGTCAAATTAATTTAAAAAAAATGGATTAAAAAAATTGTAATGTTTTTTTTGTGTATAATTATAATTTTTAATACTCTTTTCTTAAAAATAAAAAAAGATTATATATTTTTTTATGTTTTATGTTTGTTTAAGATAAAAGATTATTAAAAAATTAGGTGCATCAGGTGATTAAAAATTTTAATCGTAATTAATCGCATGACTTCACTAGTTAACTCACGATTAATCACAAATTTTATATCTGTTCTAAATGTACAAAAAAAAATTCTAGGCTTTCATACTCTTGTTCAAAAAAATGGGGAAAAAAATGTTAAACTAATAGAAATAGGTCAAATTAATTAAAAAAAAAAAAGGATTAAAAAAATTGTAATGTTTTTTTTGTTTATAATTATAATTTTTAATACTCTTTTCTTAAAAATAAAAAAAAAAGATTATAATTTTTTTTCAATGTTTTTTGTTTGTTTAAAATAAAAGATTATTTAAAAAATTAGGTGCATCAGGCGATTAAAATTTTTAATCGTAATTAATCGCATGACTTCACTAGTTAACTCACGATTAATCACAAATTTTATATCTGTTCTAAATGTACAAAAAAAAATGTAGGCTTTCATACTCTTGTTAAAAAAAATGGGGAAAGAAATGTTAAACTAATAGAAATAGGTCAAATTAATTAAAAAAAGGATTTAAAAAATTGTAATGTTTTTTTTGTTTATAATTATAATTTCTAATACTCTTTTCTTAAAAATAAAAAAAATAATATATATTTTTTTAATGTTTTTTGTTTGTTTAAAATAAAAGATTATTAAAAAATTAGGTGCATCAGGCGATTAAAATTTGTAATCGTAATTAATCGCATGATTTCATTAGTTAACTCGCGATTAATCACAAATTGTATATCTGTTCTAAATGTACAAAAAAAAAGGTTTTCATACTATTGTTAAAAAAATGGAAGAAAAAAGTTAAACTAATAGAAATAGTTAAAGTGATTTCTCTTCTGTCAATGGAAGTGAATGAGTTAATAGCGCTGCTGCGCTTGTGTGTGAACCGCGCGCATGTGACTTTCTAAATTGAGTGCGGAGGTGTGTGCGTGTGTGTAAAAACACATGTCCGGCGGTCCGAGTCGGGGAGACAGCATCCCCTGGAGTGTGCTGAGAATAGTAGCACCTTCCTTGCGGTGATGCCCTTAATTAGCTGCATTAGTCTACGGCAGATAACCAAAAGTGCCTCACACGACCTTTGCGCTGACATCGGGCCCGACTCAGCTAGAACCGCTGCACATTTTTTCATCCCAAACGAGGGAAGGAATAAAGTCAAGTAAATTGTGACGGAGTGAGAAATGTGGGGCAAATGCTGTGGCTTTTAGGAGCGGCAATGCGTTACATAAGCAATTTTCATGTTCATGTTCACCCACATCTGCCGTCTTGTTTGTCCATCTGCCAGCATGATTATGCAAAAAAACTGCTATAAAGTCAACTTAATGGAAAGATGCCGTGTGGTCCGAGTACATTATTACGTATCCAGGAATTTGACCTACTACGATGTTGTTGGAATTTAGCTTGCACATCTGTGTCTATTAATAGAAGTGTATAATATTCACTTGCAGTCTTGCCTTCTATTGCGTCAGAGAGAAATAGCAACAATTAGACGCTAAAGCAGACGGGTGAACACAATGTAGTAAAGCAAATGTAAATCACATTTGTTGCTACTTCTTGCCTAAAGTCAGCTGGGGTACGTTCAAGATTGCTCATGATTTTAAGAACATAAAGTCATAGTTGTTGCTCAGGGAGAAAAAATGATTGCATTAGACGTGACAATGTCTAGATTTCTACAACCTGACATTTGTGCTTAGTACATGTTTGGCTATATTGGAAAGAGGGAAGGAGATTAATGCACAGAAACAGTAGAGCTGTGTTTAAAAAAAATATATATAGATTTTCCTTTTCAAGCCTGATATAGATTCGTAAAACCATGAATCGGTTATTTTAATATCTGTTTTTCCCATAAATTCATAAGAAATAGAATTTTAAAGGCCTTTTATGTATCCTACTGTTTTTTTAAGTATTTTAAAAAATTTATCGCATTTTTAGATCATTCAGACTCTATTTAATTTGTATTTACAATCATTGAATTAGAATTATGAAAAAAATGTCGTCTCAACCTTGCTGGTGTCAATGTTCGTGCGTCACGTAAGTGATTATAACACGCTACTTTCATTAATAAACAAAATCATTTAACCAGTTACTATTTTTATCATGTCCTTGATATTTAATTAAGAATTGATGTTCCATGATAGGGGTGGGAATCTTTGAATGTCTCACAGTTCAATTCCGATTTTTGGGTCTGCCATTCGATTCAGAATCGATTTTTGATTAAGAATGATTTTTGCTTTAAAATGATTTGATTGACAATGATTTTTGTTTCAATCTATAGATATGCAAGGGATTGTAATGATCTACTCCAGTCTGCCTCGCTAATGCTAATTAGCGCGCTACTCGCGGCACTTTTATCACTCAAAAGAACAGCTCCACACTGCAAAAAAAAACAACTTTTAATGGAATAACTTGATTGTGACTTTTTCCTTCTACTCTCTAATGTGGCTACAACTACAACAGACCGCGTGGAACCACACTGCCCCTCAGTGGCCAACATGAACAGCGCTCCAAATAAAGGCACACACAAACAAAGGCAAGACAGTATAAAATAATTGAAATAAAATCGATTTTGGGACATTTAAAATCGATTCTGAATCATACTAAATGAGAATCGATTTTTTTGGGGGGGTCACACCCCTATTCCATAATTAATCAATATCGGATTGAAGTGAATCGGAAAGAAAATCGAAATTGAGGAAATTGGAATCGTCGTGACCCAGCCCTATAACACAGTGATGAAGTTAGACTTTTTGTCCAAATATGTTGAGTGAGTGAAGCAAGAGCCGACATGTGGGCCACCCAGCACTAGCCAAGTCTTCCATCTGCAGACATTCGGTGGCGGGCAGGTGTTTCCACATGTGCTGCTGCAGCCGGCTCTTAGTGCCTCCACAACGAGATGTCTGAAGGTCAAGGCGCGACGGCGGTGGCTGCCAAATTGGACAGGTGCAGGACTTCAAAGACGCATCAGGCTTATGTTTTTTTCCTTCCGAGGATGGAAAATGTCCAACTGCGCCATCTGCTCCGATCTGGCAGTACAGTACAGCCTCCTCCGATGTGCCGAGGTCTGATCCCAAATAGCCTTTTGTCACACATTTGCAGTCTGATGTTATGTAAATATAGCAGCCGGCGTAGTTTATTATAGTGGAACCTCCGAAAACAAAGATGGTATCTTCCGTGATGTTGAATTGCTGATGACGTGTTGTTTAACGCAGACAGACGCATGCTAGTCCTCCAGATGATGGCTCTCGTCAAGGCAAAACGATTGCATTGTTGACCTTGTACTATTTCAGGCTATTAAGTCTGGCGCCGTTGTGACACGGTACACTCACACACTTGAGATGAACGGCGCAGCGGGTTCTACAGAATGGCGTGCAGCCAGTATTCATTGATAGGCACAACACATTAGCACTTTGGCTGCCTTACTAGCTAATGTGCTAGTAGTGGAGAGAGGAAATTGAAACGGTTGATTTCAGCATTGGAAATTAAAAGGCAGGCGTCTACTTTGTTGTTTGTCCTTTTCAGGGCAACTTTTCCTTTCTTTCACATATCTACTTTATCGCAATTGCTTAGTGGTGGGAGGCTGGATCTCGCTTCAGTACTGACTGTTCCTGTGCGTTTTGGCCTCTTGGGGGCGGTGTGGCGCCGTGCATCCATGGCGTACATGCTTAAAGTGAGTCCAGAAGAAAGTTGCGATTGAATTCTATTCAACTAACTCGTTTTTCTCACATTGGGAAGAATTTGTGCCTTTGTGTGGTGTTATCTCACCCGTGGGTATGTTTTCCCACAACATTTGTGTGTGGATATTTGTTATTTGAAGTAAAAACACTCCCGAAGTTGATGCTAACTCCCTGTTAGCATTTGAATGGGATCCTCCCTTTGTTTTTAGCATTAGCGCTAGGCTAGCGATGTTTTAAAAAACGAAGCATGTTTTGTAAATAACGTCGTGTGTTCAGTTTTACAGTAAACTCCAACTGCGGTGTCATTAAACTGCTTAAATGACGGGACAACAGGATAACATACGCTACACACTTGCTAGTTGCTAATGCTGCGCAAGCAAAATGGTGCATTCAGGGTACTTTCAAAGCATGGAACACTTCGGTTTTCTTCAATAACGTTTTAAGGGGAAAATGAAAGGCCATTTGGTTCATTTGGCCGATGTTTGAAGGCCAATAATCGGCCGACTAATCGGTAGGGCTGGGAATCTTTGTCTCACGATTCGATTCCGATTTTTGGTTCTACGATTCGATTCAGAATCGATTATCAATTCAGAACGATTTTAGATAAAAAAAATGTATTTGAATGACAATGATTTCAATTTATAGATATGCAAAGAATTGTCATGATCTACTCCAGCCTGACTCGCTAATGCTAATTAGCGCGCTACTCGCGGCACTTTTATCACTCAAAAGAACGACTATTCATACATATATATATATGTATGTATATGTATATATTCATACGCTTCAGGAATGTACACAGAGAAGCATCTTAACATCCTACACTGCCAAAAAAAAAAAACTTATTGGAATAACTTGATCATGACTTTTTGCTTCTATGTGGCTACAACTTAACAGTGTATCAGAGCACGTGGAACCACACTGCCCCCAAGTGGCCAAATCGTGTAAAACATGAACAGTGCTCCCAATAAAGGCACATACAAACAAGGGCAAGACAGTATAAAATAATTTAAATAAAATCGATTTTGTGACAATTAAAATCGATTCAGAATCATACTAAATGAGAATCGCGATTCTTATGAGAATCTATTTTTTGGGCACATCATTAATAATCGGCGGCCGATTAATAGGTCAAGCCCTAATTAACTCCTACGCTGCCATAAATTCATTAAAAAAAGAAAAAGATTTTAGAAGAAGAAAAAAGAAATTAGGGGCGACAGGCGATTCAAATTTTTATTGTAACTAATCGCATGACTTCACTAGTTAACGCACGATTAATCACAAATTTGACATCTGTTCTAAATGTACAATAAAAAATGTCTAGGTTTTCATACTCTTGTCAACAAAAGTGGGAAAAAAAATTAACTAATGGAAATTGTTTAAATGATTTTTTTTACGTCTATAGCCGTCAATGGCAGTGAATGAGTTAATAGTAACTAGTCGTTTTCTGCCAGATGCGGAAGAAAGTCAAATATTTTCTGTATTCTAATGCCGTCTTGGCCACCCCCACAAAGGTGGGACAATGAGTGACCCGATGGTCTTAACCGGGTTCCAACTAGATAGGAAAATGCATCGGCTTCTCCCCACACAGAAGATTTTTGGCCATAAATATTGAACACGTTCATTATATGAAGACTGTCACTTTCTTTATGCGCATACCCGACTTAAGTGAATTTATCTTCATGTATCCGTCAAATCTTATCTGCTTTGACCAGAGTTTGCTGCGAGCAAGCGAGGTCGCCGGGTGTAACTTCAACTATTCAGTTCAATGAAACTTTAATTAAAGCCTTTCATCTGAGTCTGAGCCACGTCATGCCTTGCGCAGCCTTGTCAAATTAATGTTGGAACGCATGTTTGCGCCGTATCGCAATTTCCCTTAACATCTTCCGTATTAGCTCCTGGATTTGGGGAAAGAGTTGGCGGATCCGCACCGCCTCCGTTGTGAGTCAGGACTGAGTCAGGCGTGTTGACCTACTCCCCGCAGCTCCCCGGAGCCCACCTCTCGCTTTCTTCACGTCCCAGCCCCCTTTTTTTTTGGACGACGCACGACTCCCACTTGCCAACAATCTCGGCGGTATTTTCCGAGCACGTACGCGCACGATACGTGGCAGCCTTTCAAACGACGTCTTTCATCAAGCGAGCCCGTTGCGCTTGTTTGTCTTTAAATTACGAATTGGAGCCTCTCGCTCATTACGCCGCTGCTGATAAATGACACCGCGGTTGCCGCGTGTGTTTTCACTTCGCGATGGAGTGTAAAAGCTAATTGGGCAAATGATTACACCTGCTGCTTCTATAATTAAGTAGAACACGCTGTGTAGCCAAACGCTGTGTCCTCTCAGCGAAGAGAGGAAAATGGCTTGGAAAAATGTTGGGACATTGATAGGCAGTGGACAAAAAAACACGGGCCGGTACAACCTCTGATTAATTCCGTGTAATTGAGACACCCTAATTGAGAGCGTTCTTGCATTGACATCAGAAATAATCCAGGAAAATCTGTACAGATTTTAATGACTTTATTGATGACACCCAAAAGCATGAGTTGTTTATCTTGGACATTGTGACATCATATCTGAAGGTTTGAAGACAGTCAATGAGTATACTATAATACTCAATGCTGATCTCACTTTTTTTTTTATGGATAAATGACCTTGACTTGGCTATTTCATTAGCATGTCTTTAACTCATTTACTGCCATTGACGGCTATAAACGTCAAAAATTCATTTGAACTATTTCTATTAGTTTAACATTTTTTCCACTTTTGTTAACAAGAGTATAAAAACCCAGAATTTTTTATTGTTCATTTAGAACAGATGTAAAATTTGTGATTAATCTTGAGTTAACTATTAAAGTCATGCGATTAATTACGATTAAAATTGTAATCACTTGATGCTCCAAATTTTTTATCTTTTCTTTTTAATTCATTCACTGCCATTGACGGCTATAAACGTGAAAAATTCATTTGAACTATTTCTATTAGTTTAACATTTTTTTCCACTTTTGTTAACAAGAGTATGAAAACCTAGAATTTTTTTATTTTTACATTTAGAACAGATATAAAATTTGTGATTAATCGTGAGTTAACTAGTAAAATCATGCGATTAATTACGATTAAAATTGTAATCACCTGGTGCTCCAAATTTTTTATCTTTTCTTTTTAATTCATTCACTGCCATTGACAGCTATAAACGTGAAAAATTCATTTGAACTATTTCTATTAGTTTAACATTTTTTTCCACTTTTGTTAATAAGAGTATGAAAACCTAGAATTTTTTTATTTTTACATTTAGAACAGATATAAAATTTGTGATTAATCTTGAGTTAACTAGTGAAACCATGCGATTAATTACGATTACAAATTCTAATCGCCTGATGCCCCTAATTTTTTATTATCTTTTTAAAAATCTTTTCTTTAAAAAAAAAAAAAAGAAGAAGACAAGATTATTAAAAATAAGGGGCGTCAGGTGATTAAAATTAATTATAATTAATCGCGTGACTTCACTCATTAATTCACGATTAAAAAACAACAACAAAAGATTATAAAAAATTAGGCATCAATGGCAGTGAATGAGTTAAAATGTAAAAGTTTTTTGCTTTAGAGTCAAAGTTTAAAGCCCAGTTTAAAATGGCGCACGACAGTACCCGACAAAGAACGCAAACCTATGAGTTTGGCTTACTTTTGTCGGATATTATCCAAAATATATCATTCTAGTCTTTCCATAAAGAAGTAATGTTCAAACATGAATTTTCTGAATCAATATGACAACTGACATGGACTACTTTGGTACTTGATCTGTGTTTTATGTCAAAATCAATAGGCTTTTTTTAAAAATAATTAAATAATGACAGACATTGGACCCCAGCTCTTCATAATCTTTCAAAATGTAAAAGTTTGAAATCCGGTAGAACCCTGACAAGAAACCCGAACTGACCTAATCTTTTATTGTCTTCCATGTTTTGGGTAATGACCAAAAATCAATTTGATTTTCATTTTGTAACTCAGTGTTGTGATTGATCGATGACCACAGACATGCTGTAATTTAACTCTTGATCTTTTTTTTTTTTACATCATAAAATTTTGTTGTTGTTGTTTTTTTATAAAAGTGTTGAATAAGGTTTGCTTTTCCTGTAGAGAAATAACTGGTTTAAAATCCAGAGTTTTTTTTTAATCACTATATGAATACAATGTACGAAAACACCAATCACTGGTTAATAAACAGTAATCGAGGTAAAAACATGCTTTTGTAATACACTTTAATGCAAAATTAAAATAAATCCAATTAATCGATTGAATAATCAATAAATTAATCGATTCTAAAAATATTGGATAGTGGGAGCACGAACTTAATCTGTAAATTTTTAAAACTGGAGATTTCCCACACATGAGATGTTTGATTATTTCGAATTGTCCACTTGACCGTTTTTTGTGATTGGAGGGGAATCGAGGCCCAAATAAGGCCCGTTTGTTGACATTTGTGTATCCCATTTTAGCTTGTATCTTGGCTCTGAAATTAAAAGGCTCTTCTTGCTTTGCTATAAAGAAGATTGTTAGGGAATGGGAGCGCTTAGCACAGACCATTTACCGAGCTTATCTGACCTCTCGGCTCAGAAACCCTTCAAAATCAATCGGCCTCTTGCCCTGACATCCTTGTAAAAACGAATACCAGCTTGAGAGCTTAACGTTTGATTTGTCGGCCGCGTCTTAAAAACGTCAAACGGCGCTTCACACTCTCGGTGCCTCTTTGTCTATTTTCCTCCCATTTTGCAACCTGGCAAGCGCACGCCGCTCCATAAAAGTGTGCAATAAAGCGCAATAAAGGTGTCAGGAGTGAGCTACACACAAAACGCTTGGGCGGTGAATATTAATTAGCCGCCGCGTCTCCTGCTCATCGTCTGCCAAGAGCTCGTCCATGCCTTTGTTTTTATCACATTTTAGTGGACTGATTGAAAAAGACAGCGTTGGAAGCGAATCGTCAAAGCAAAGTAATTGAAGCCTTGTGTGCCTAGAAGTTTGCATAAACGATGTGGAAAGTTCATTAACTTTCAAAGTGCACATTTGGCTGGAGTGAGTAATACTTGTCCTGGCTATATGTCATAACCACAAATACTGCATTTTCTCAATATAAACGTATCAAATGTACTTCAATGACCATTGGAAAAGCAATTATCTGTCCTTTTATTAGGGTTGTGGGTTATCACCCTGGAAAGAAAACTCAATTCGACACAATTCGAACCCCCAGCCTCAGAACTGTCAGGCCCATGTGTCTGGTCACCTTCACGCTGGAAAACATTTATTTAATGTGTTGTGGTGACGGAAATACCAATAATCTGTTGCAGCCTTCCCGGAAAACCATCAATGTAACGTTAAAATAAATGTCGAATAATCAGCATTTTTTAAAGATTTTTTTCTCCGATGCATTTCAATTGATATCAATCATATGTGGGTTTTTGTATCCGTGAGGCAGCCGGTCGACTGAAGAGTAAATATAAGAGTTATTTAAATAGATGTATTGATCTCATGAGCGAATCGGTGATCTTTTTTTTTTAACTCATTGATCAGTGATTGGCAAAAAAAAATCCTGATTTTATCAAGCCTAATTAAAAACCAATAGTGATAACATGATTACATGGAATTTAAAGAATTATCATGATTAATTAATTGCAGTGCTTTCCGTATTCTGCAGGAATAGTAGTTATTCTTCACAGAGGATAAAGAATATATCTCTGTCAGCACTCATATTGTGTTCAAGCATTGTAACAGTGCCACTTAGATACTATTTGTTGGAATTTTCTAATG
Organism: Vanacampus margaritifer; assembly: GCF_051991255.1. NCBI lineage: Eukaryota > Metazoa > Chordata > Actinopteri > Syngnathiformes > Syngnathidae > Vanacampus > Vanacampus margaritifer. The sequence goes on along the minus strand of NC_135434.1, from coordinate 9,778,202 downwards.
TGTTAGCATTAAGCTCGTGGATTTAACTGCAGGTATGTAAATGTTTTAAATACACCAAGTTAATTCTCTTTGTTTGACGCTCATTTTGACGGTTAAATGATTAAAAACTCATTCAAACCCAAAAACGTATAAATATGTTTTTTTTAATACTTTGTCCTTCACTCCCAAAAAACATATTTTAGTTTGTTTGTTTTATGCTAGAGCATACAAAAGGCTTTGATGCAGCTTCTGACATGAAGAGGTCGCTTAAAGCAATGGTCGTTTTTTTTTTACCAAAACACGGCCAGCAGGTGGCAGTGGAGCATAAGAGATCATCCAGGGCCAACAAGGTTTTCAACAGGTTTGTCGAATAATGATGAAACTTGGCTATATTCTAATGCTAATTGCTGCAAAACGGAAACAGATACAAATATACTGAAAGAGGAGACTGTCATCTTTCTTTTGGTAGGTTTCATGTTTTTATAGCAATAGAACACAATATTATGTGGGCCTCGTAAAATCAGTCAAAATCCAGTAAAACAACCGGGAGCGAAGGGGGTTGCTTCAGTGAAAAGATGTTCACCGCGCTAGTAGTCCATGGCAGATTCACAGCCACAGCTTTGAGAGAAATACGCTAGATAAACGTGTGCGTTTGTCCCCCTCTTGAGATGTACAAAAGCACATGAATGAGCGTGCGTGGAGATTTTTACGCTCCTTCGGGGGTGGTTAAAGCTTTCTGGCATCTGCTGCACCTCAGTAGAAGACGTCACCTCTGCAGACATGATCTTGTGCTCGTTGAAGCGACACAACAAGATGACAAAAGAGGGTATTTAAAGAGCGCCACGGGTCACAGATTGTCTCGTCACTAAGACTTTTTTTTTTCTTTTTTTTAAAGAAATGCTCCAGATGGCTCACCCGCTATTAACGTTCCATGTGCGTGACGTGTTTCTTGATACTTTCATTTCCCACAGTGCAAATAGCGGTCGCGGCGACCACTCAGTCAAGTGGCCCTCGTCTGTGTTCCTTCTAATGCCTTTGCTCTCTTTCATTCCCGTGCAGGTCCCTCTGAGACCCGATAGCTACTTCTGCGGAGGATTTGCCGGAGAGCGGAAGCCAAGCATCTATCTTATTTTTGACGGCTCTCTGCCAACGGGAGATAAATCCAACCTTTGGATTCTGAGCATCTGAAAAAGAAAAAAAAAATGAAATAACCCTGATGGAGGAACATTGAAATGAAGATGGGGTGGGGGGGGGGGGTGCTGTTGCGGTCCTCACAAAGTCAGCAAACTTTATTAACATACATTTTTTAAATGACAGTTTGTCAAAGCGGTTCACAAACAAACATTTATTTTTACATTTTTAAATAGGAAGCCAACCCAAAAGTTTTCTCGACAATAATAACATGGCGTTCTAATTCTAATATTGTGTTTATGGAATATGAACGAAGCAGCAAAATCCACCTGTTCTTAATCCAGCTCATCTGGCGGCCATTTTGCCACTTGCTGTTTGACCAAAAATGACATCATAGCCCGTGTCCAAATTCACAAGGCTGGATCCTCCGAAGGCCGAATTTGTCAGCTGCATGACGTCACTCCCGACGCAACTCGACAGCACGCGCGAGGACCCAGATTTGTTAATTCGGACACGGGCGGTGTTTATCAGGACTCAGCTAACGACCAATCACGACTGTGAGATGGATAAAAACTACAAATGCAAGATTACAAAATACCGTTTGGCTGTATTGGTTCAATTTCCCATAATTAATGAATCAACTAACTGTTTAGTTGTTAATTAACCGTTGGAGGGATTTCTCTAATCTCTGGTGCTTTTGAACTTGGCCCAATCAATCTGTGCTACTCAATTTAAACCCATTTGAGCTTCCTGGCTCCAGTTCTACATCAACAAACAGAACCAATATAATTTTCTTTCTTTATTTTTTTTCACATTACAATACTCACAGGCATATATATTCTTGGTCCTCTGCGAAGACTACTGGTGAACCCCTGCACCGTGTGTATCTGTATATCTGTGATATACTGCCCCCAGGTGGCCGAGGCTTGAACACCAGAAGAAGAAACACGTGCCTCAACGTGCTGATGTATTTTATTCTGATAGAATGTCATCATAGCGCGATTCATTTTTTGGCAATATTCAAAAATGTTACACTAACATTGATTCAACCCAATGGCTTTGTGGGGACTCCACAGTGACATCTGCCTCCGTTCTATTAACTCATTCACTGCCATTGACGGCTACAGACGTCAAAAATTAATTTGAACTATTTCTATTAGTTTAACATTTTTCCCCCATTTTTTTAACAAGAGTATGTAAGCCTAGATTTTTTTTTTTTTTACATTTAGAACAGATATAAAATTTGTGATTAATCGTGAGTTAACTAGTGAAGTCATGCGATTAATTACGATTACAAATTTTAATCACCTGATGCCCCTGATTTTTAATAATCTTTTCTTTATTTATTTATTTAATAATCTTTATTATTATTTTTGAAAGAAAAGATTATTAAAAATTAGGGGCCTGAGGCGATTACAATTTTTAATCGTAATTAATCAATCGCATGACTGCACTAGTTAACTCATGATTAATCACACATTTTATATCTGTTCTAAATGTACAATAATTTTCTTCTAGGTTTTCATACTCTTGTTAACAAAAGTGGGAAAAATGTTAAACTAATAGAAATAGTTCAAATGAATTTTTGACGTCTATAGCCGTCAATGGCAGTGAATGAGTTAAAAGATGGTTAGAAAACTGTCAGTGGACGCTGTTGTGAGTTCAGTCAACTGAAGGACATTTTGAATCATGCGCAGAGATGGAAATTAACTTTAAAAAGTTGAAGTGTGTATTTGATTGTGTTTTGAGAGGTGTTCTGTGCTGGACTGAAGCCAAGTAAAACTGATGTCGCGTCGGTACGCACCGTATGTCACCCATTTCACTATTATGGACACAGATTGTTGAGGAAGTATTAATTTGCATCAAATATTCCTTTCTATACAAATCTACACGAGCATGTTTGATATATCGTGTCGCTTTATATTTCAGGCCTTTTTTCTAACAGAGACTTTTAACGTTTGAATAGAGGATATTTTTGATATGGCGTCTTGAAGACTGAGAGGTGTCGATAACTAAGCGCTATCACCGGGAGGCGCTTTACAGACGTGGCGGCATTGTGCGAGCGAGCGCGAAGAATATCAATGGTGCGAGGCGAGAATGTGTTGTGCTGCGAATGAATGCGAACACTCACCTTGTACACGCTGACTTTTCCCGATGCATTTGTTTGTTTTCTTTGCTTCTCACACTGCCAACTTGATAACAGGTCCTACATTCTCAATTGTTTCAATACAGCTGAACCTCTAAAGTCCAATGTCCCTGAGGTCGTTTAATTTGGAATTTGACTAAGAATTTCAAGTTGCTGGATTATTATTTGTTTAACCATTTCAATTCATCCCATCAGAAATGTTGCTCAGTGCTGACGATTAAAAGATTTCGGAGATTTGAGCGTCCTACTCCACTAGCAGGGTTATTTTTCCCCTTGATGGAGGAATTACACCTACTGTATGTAGATACAAAAACTTTTTGTCAAGTGAAATATCCACAGATATTAATTCATTAACTGTGGACACATGGTTTTCTTTTTCTTTGTCTTTTTTAGTGATTATGGTCCAGACCTAGCCTGGAAATCCAAACTCTCTCCGCACCGCCCTATCAGTCGCATTTCTGAGGCGGGGCAAACCTGAGCTAACAGACAGTGGAATGAACCAATGAGCGAAGAGCGGAGTGACATCAGAAAAGCCGCTCCTTGAAGTCTATTTTTTATCTCCTTTTTTTGTGTGTGGAGACGGAGTAAAAATCCAACATGGCTACTAACCGAAGAGAGACAGTAGTTAATGATTTATGTCGTTGTTGCGGGAAAAACTTGAAGAGTGACGTTGCTCACAAAGACGACGTCACGCAAATAGTCGAATTTGATTGGCCAGCCTGTTTTTGGACGCCTGCCAGACCCAAGTGGGTGTGGCTTGCCAGGCTAGTCCTGACCTTGGTAATCAACAAAGGTTGAAGTGAGGCGAAATGCAGCGACCTCTACGTTGATGAGACCATTTAAACCACAACTTAAATGATGGTGGGGGCCATCATTTTTCATCAGCACTACCAGGAGGTCACATAAGACAAATGATTAAACAGACATATGACAAAAATGCCATTTTTAAACCAAATACTTTGTTTGTTTGTTTTACTGTAACGTGTACAATACAGTAAAACCCTTTTTTGTGTAATGGTAATTGAGTGCTACAACGTGATGTCTGCCCTCTAGCGGTGAAAGATATTATTACAACTCCGAATTGAAACAGTAGAGGAAACATGGAAAGAAAGTTCATAAATCAATTGAGAGGCCACACAGTGTGAATGCAGGCTGAATGCGGTCCGTGGGCCACCATGCAGTTGCCCATCCCTGATATAGTCTACATACAAGTAAATGGCACAACATAGGAGAGCAACTTCTTTAAGTCCAGAGTCAGCACTGCAGTTATTTTACATAAAAAAAAGAGGACACATTGCTTTAAAGACAACAATGTCACAATTCTGAATAAGGAGGACCCCTTGTTTGACAAGAGGGAAAGAAACCATCTAGTTAAGCATCAATTATCGTCTGCTTAGAGCAATCCTGACACCTGTCCCCCAAAGATTGTCTCATTCCAAAAAAAAGAGTTGCCGCTTAATGAGCTGTTATGCCACCAGGCAGGTAAACAACCTATTGGTATGCAGGATGGCCATTCACCAGCCACGCTGAGCAACAACAACCTTATTGTGACCACCCGCAGGCAGCAACACCCATTAGAGACATAAATAGGGAGAGTCCAGGCTTAAAAGGTTAGTCGACTTCAACAGACAAGAGGAGTGTTGTTGCCTCAATTCAACCTTTGTGGGTTATACTAAAAAGAAGCACCACACCCACTGTAGACATAACGTGTGAGACCTTATTGTCCCTCACGAGTCCTCCGTTTAGCACGCGTCAATCAAGAATAAAAATAAAGAAATATAAAGTTCACTCCTTATTTCTTGTCATGTTAAAATTAACCCATTTTTAGGCCTTGTCTCATACAAGTGAGCGACTGTATACCCCGCGCCACATACTAGCGGGTCAATGAGGAAGTCAGATTTTCGTTACCATGACGACACGGGGCAGAACCTTGACTACAGCCTTGTCGACTCTTCTCGTGAGACTGGAAAAGCAAGCGAATGATAAGAGAGAGAAAAATATACAAACAAATCGGGATACCATCAGATTGTGTTCAACTTTAGAGGTTCCTCTGTATTGTTTTAGCTGAGTCTTAAAATCTGTTTCTCCGTCCAACTAATGAATCGAAATGAAACATAATATAAATACATGATTAAAAGTCCTTTTGAATGAGGCAACATGAGACTCATGCATTCATCAGTTTTTTTCCCCCTCCACATCAAGATTCAAAGAAAACTGTAATGTCTCAAAGAAATCTGTTATATTTTTGCTGTACGTGTTTGCCAATGGATGGAAAAGAGATTATAAGAAGTAAACACTTTGCACTTGATGTCTCTTCTCTTCTTTTTGTTGCTTAATTGTCATCTGCTGTGCTCCTCCCATCCCTCAAAAAATTAAAAAAAATAAAATACATTTTAAACAGCGTTAACGAAATGATCTGCCTGACAGTCGCTCTGATTCAAAGCAACTTTTTTCAAGCGAAATGAAAATGACATCGCCATCCGTAGCAGTTAATTGGAGATTAGTGCGATGAAAGTGTCGGGGTTGCCGCGCAGTGCTAAAGGCCATCGGCTCTCTGCGGAAGACGAAACAAATGCACGGTCAGCGGCGTAGTGGCAGTGCGCCATCGTAAAATATGAAGGTCAGGGTTGGAGGAGTTAAGCGGGTGAGAATGTCAACAGTTAGAATTCGTCAACCTGAATCTTGTGTTGAAATTCAATTAGGGGGAAGTCAACCCCAAAACGGTCTTGACAATATTATGATGTAAGACTAGTGGGGTCGCATAGAACATATTATAAATATTTTTTAGGGGTTGAGTTCCCTAATCTTATATATTTCCAGATATTTTGCATACTTTTTCTTTCATATGTGCTGTCCACTGTGCTGCCCTTCATTAATTAGACCATTTTGGTTCCATTTTGAACTTTCACCAAATAAATGGTACATGTCTACGGAAGCGTATTGCATTCACTTGAAAAAAAAAAACGTCCTGTTTTTCTGACAATTTTTTTGGGGGGAGCGTTGTTTCTTTGAATATTTTTTCCCCTGTTTTTTTTAATAATTTTTTTCTGTTTTTTAAAAATATATATTTTCCTCTGTTTTTCTGAATAATTTTTTTTCTGTTTTTCGGAGTAATTTTTCCCATTTTTTTTTTTTTTACAAAGATTTTTTTCCTGTTTTTCTGAATATTTTTTTCTCCTGTTTTTCGGAATATTTTTTTTCAGCCTGTTTTTCGGAATATTTTTTTGACAAAAAAAAATTCTGTAAAACTGAAAAAAAATATTCTGAAAAACAGAAAGAAAAAAAATACTCAAAAAAACAAAGCAACCCCAAAAAAATAGTCAAAAACTGGAGTTTTTTTTTTTCCCAAGTGAATGCAATACGCTTCCGTACATGTCTAACGTGCAGTATCAAATCCGGAATCACTTGAAGGCAACTTTGTATTTCCTCACAAGGCCTCGTTTTCCTGTCAGAATGTTTGTTTTGATTTTTGTGAACTCACATCTGTGCTACATCAAACAAATGCGCATAGTGGCAAGTGTTCATTCATGCACGTCACTGACTGACTGAAGGCTCTGCAGGGCAAAACATGACAATGCTTCTACGCGGAAGCAACAAATGTTGCATACCCCGGGGGCGACAACGTATATCCATATATGGTACTATACTACATGAATATGTGTGTGTTTCCTCAATGTTTCTTTTCTCTCGTGAAACCTTTCAGATTTATAATTATTTAAAACGTTTTTTTTTTTTTTTTGTCCTACAAATTACACGTCTTAAATGTAATTGAAATTGAAAAAGAAAAATAACAGCAATTGGTCTGTGAAAATAGAAAAGAGTCTTTCACAAAATGTAATTGCATTAACGTGATGCTGTACTGGCACTGGATTCACAACATTATGTTAAATGTCAAATGCTGCAGTCAAAAGTTTCTACGAATATTATAGAATTTAAGTGATTAACTCATTATTAATTGTCACATTATTAGGTGCGCCAGTAAATTATTTTGTTGCATTTATAAAATGATAAATCCCATTTTAATTTAGAGACGCAGTCAATTCCCACTATTTGCGACAGAAAAGGACAAGCCATCCACAAATACAGAAACTCCGTGAATAACTGATGCTCCTTGAGAACCACTTCTTTACACCATGGGTGTCAAACTCATTTTTGTCACAGGCCACTTTATAGTTAGTTTATAGTTTAGAGGGCTGTTTAAGGGTGAAACAAAATAAATGTTTACTCGTCTCGTCGTACTGTTATTACATACACAGCACAATGATGGCTTGCTAGTTTTGAAATATGAAGTCAAGGATGTGTTCAATTATTATTCAAGTTACTGTTAAAAATGGTAACCCAAAATTATTACGCATAACAGTTTGAAATGTTTGGTATAGATAGGTTTATGGGAGGTTAGCAGGCCGCATAAAATGATGTGGCGGGCCAGATCTGGCCCCAGGCCTTGAGTTTGACACCTGCATTACGAATAAGTGGGGATTGTGTCAACAACGCACGTACATACATTTTTTAAATTCAGCTTTTGTATTATGTTGTTGAATTGTTACATAATAATAATAATAATAATAATAATTATTTGTATTGTATAAATGTTTTTTTTAAACACTACTGCGGTCTCCCCACTGTTCCAAGAGGTGCGCTCGTTTTTGTTACCGGCCATCTGCATTCCGTCATACCAGTATGAGAAGGAAGCCCACTCACAATCCCCGCCCATCTGGCTGGCCGGTCTGAAACCAACACTAGCGCTTCTTATGTAGGTCACGTGACATGGGAAAAATGGAAGAAAGAAGGCGGATAGATGGACAACGCTACGAGGACTTGCTCCAGGACAAACATCTCGACACATCGGGTAATGTGATTCCAAATAATAAACAAGTGGACGTCGTAAAATGGACGCTTAACACAAGCTAAGCTTTCATGCGTTGGGTAAACTCTAAAACGCTTTATCGCTGTAAATGATCTGCCCGTCAAAGTGGCGAAAAGTATCTTGCTACAAAACCCAAAATGATCTACTTCCACACACTTAAGCGATGTTTTCTGTTTCTTCTTTTTGCATCGCCGTTTTTGTGTCTGTGTGTGTGTGTGTTTTTTACAGTCGGAAAAGTGCTGATGCGTCAAAAGATGCTGACAAAGCCAGTGAATCATTTGTGGGGGGGGGGGGGGGGGGGGGCAGCTCACGTTATTTGTCCAACCAAACGTGAAACGTGTTTTTCCTCATTTTTTTTGTCAGGGTGTTATTGAAAATGGCCTTATACTTGAAATACGAACTATGGACGCTTGGAATTAAATGAACAGCCGCGATGGAAGCAAGAAAACACGTACACGTAAGTGACTTTGTTTGCATGAGGGTGAAATATTACTTTATTTTATATTTGAATTTATGATGGATTTTTCTTCTCTTCCAGTAAATGAATTAAATTAAATTAAATTATGTATGGCAACACGTTGTTCTACGTTCCAAGTTCTGGGTTGGACTCTCGAGTTCATCCTTGCGTGTGGCTAGTTGCTCCCACATCCCAAAAACATTTTAGGTTCATTGAAGTCTTTAAATTCCCATTTTCAAATAGTCATAATAGTGAATGACTTTAGGGCTTGACAATTAATCAAATTCAAGCCGTTTATTAATTTGCCTTTACAGTATTTTAGCATAAGCCCTGCCACCACTTACCGTAATCCCAAATACATTTCAGGATTTCTAGTATACTTTTCCTGACATTTTCTTTCTTTTTAGTACAAGCCAAAGCTTTTGTGCTAACATTATTTAATATTTGGAACTGTTCATCATTCCCTCCCACCTAATGCACAATTTCCAACTGAAAAAAAGCAAAACAAAGGGATTTTCAAACTTTTTGGGTCCAAGGATGCCTTTACAGAGGATTGTGCATTTTTTTTCAAGGACCAGAAGATTTTTTTTTTTTTAACATTAAGACATCATTTATTGAATATTATTTTGCAGACGCCAATCTATAACTCTCTGCAACTGACAATCACTGATCTAAACACATGGTTCAAGCGGATGTGTTCACCGTGACTGGAGTTGTTTACTTAAGGTAGTGACCCAGTTTACGACCGCACTTGTTATCCCAAAGCAAACTTTATCCTGTTGTGAAATAGATTTTAATCACCTAAATCATACGTGTCAAATTCATGGCTCGGGCGGAGTCCAGTGCTCACCAGCGACATCATTTTTTGGGGTCATTTCTTGGTTCTTATTTTCATTTTGGCAAAAAAAAACAGTACCAAAATCGCATATATATTTTTTCTAAGTTAAAAAAAAAAACTCTTACAAGCTTTTTTTTTTTCCTACCACCAATACGTTTTAATATACACTAAATTTAACAATAGTATTTTAAATTAAATCAGACTAAAAAAAAAAATTTAAGTCAAAATAAAGTCTCCCTATAGATTTGCAAGGATGAGTTTCCCACTCAGACAAATGTTACTGCAGTCGCATTGCCACCCTTTGTAGAAATAAATTGGAGGAAAGATCCAGAAGGAAAGAGTGTAAAAGGCAGAAATGTCCAAAGGCAGCAACTCTCCTCTCATTCGCTGACACCCACGTCACTCACCAGGCCAAACAATGCCTTTTAAAGCCGTACATATTTAAAGTCACCGATCCTACAGTAGAACATCAGGATGGTGAGAAAAATGATAGCAGTACCTTACATGGACAGTGATGCAAAATCAATTAGGTAATCAATAGAATACTCCATTTTAGAAATATTAAATAGCATCAACCCTAAATTATACGCTTTAATGATTTTTTACAGTACTAGCTGCCCTTAAAGGGGAACTGCGGGGAATGAGTTTGCCGCCCTTGCGCTGAACGTTTGCCTTCTCGTGGGCCTCCTGCAGATGAATTAATCCTCCGGCGAGCAAGAGAAAGAGGAGCGAAGATGAAGCTGAACGAGCGCAGCGTGGCCCACTACGCCACGTGCGACTCGCCGCCCGACAAGACGGGCTTCCTGTTCAAGAAGGGCGAGCGCAACACGGCGTACCACCGCCGCTGGTTCGTCCTCAAAGGCAACATGCTCTTCTACTTCGAGGAGCGCGACGGCCGCGAGCCCATCGGCGTCATCGTCCTGGAGGGCTGCACGGTGGAGCTCTGCGAGTCGGCCGAGGAGTTCGCCTTCGCCGTCAAGTTCGACTGCGCCCGCGCCCGCGTGTACAAAATGGCGGCCGACAGCCAGCCGGCCATGGAGTCGTGGGTCAAGGCCTTGTCGCGGGCCAGCTTCGACTACATGAGGCTGGTGGTCAAGGAGCTGGAGAGGCAGCTTGAGGAGATCCAAGAGGCGGCCGGCGGAGTTCCGCAAGGCAGGACCAGGTCGTCCAAGCGAGCATCCAAATCCAGATCGTCTTCCTCCTCTTCGTCGTCCTTGTCGACGTCGTCGTCCAGCTCTGGACAAAAGAACCACCAGGATGAGTTGCCAGGAGGTCACAAGGAGAACGGCATCGCTTGGAGCAAACCGCACCACGGTTTGGCAAACGGTTCCGCTGACGGGGCGGCGTCCTGCGTGGCCTGGGAGGGCGGGGCCAATGGGGCCAAGGCTCCCCCGGTGCCCCCCAGAAGAAGAGGAGCGTCTCTGGAGAGCCCCTTCTCCCCCGGCACCGGATGCTTCTCCAAGCTCCACGACTGGTACGGACTTGAGGTGGAAGAACTGAGAGCGCAGTGGCTGCAGAGTCAGTGAACCCGTGAGGGACGGACGGGTCAAGTTGTCCAAGAATAATTCGTTCCGTTTTCCAGGGGCGGAAACTGGAGAGCATCTCCAAGGACTTGCTGCTAAAAGCAGACTACACCCTGGAATGTTTGAAATTCTCATCACAAGCCACTTTTAACATTACCAGCTTTTTTTTTTTTCCATTTTGTCACTCTTTGTGTAAAAGCAGGCATTCCTTCCCTGCCTTTTTGTGTTGCTCTTTTGTAAAGGCGGACAAAAGTCAATCTGGCATTTTCCACCTTTGCATGTAGCAGTTGTCCATTTTCCGCCTTTTTCAATGTTGCTGTTTGGTATAAACAGCACCAATACAGAATAGTGGGAGAAAATCGAGCCAACAATTTGCCGCTAGTAGCCAGTTTTACACCCACGGTAAAAGCATTTCTCCGCCTTTTTTTTTTTGTGTCACTGTTCTGGAAACCGCACACACACGGAATGGAGGCGGCAACAGGACAATTTTCTGCTTTTGTGGGTAGTAGCCACTTTTACACACTGCCCGCAAAAAGACGTCATTTTCCTGACTTGTTAGTGTTACTGTTAGCAAATTTCGCAATACTGGGACCAGGGTGCGAAGTTTAACACCTGACGCTCATTCCAATGAAGTATCGGGCGTGGGAAATATCCCGATTCTCTTTGATCTGTCTTTTTCGCAGGATCTCTGTGTGAAAAGGGCTACAGTGTCTTTGACGGGAATTGATCAGATTCAGTTTACTATGTGAACCACTACATTATCTACACAACAAATACTTTTGTTTGGCCTCTTAGCGAGGATATCATTTGTGATTGATTGCGCATCCTGTCTGGTACAGGAGAACGCAATCTGCCTTGATGTACAATCTGGGATCATTTAAACAAATATTAATTTGTCGTCACTTTTGCTTAATTGTCAGTGTAATATTGACAACAGAGTCGTTTGGATTGACACTTTTTTTCTTGCGACTCTAACAACCACACGCTGCCGCGGGAACATAAGTGACGACACGGACGTAAACGACTATATTATCATCGCATTCTATTTACTTCGGCCTTGAGTCACTCTTTCCGTTGAAGAGTTTCCATTTAACTTCTCTATGCACTCGAGTTTTGACGTATGGCAGCGGGTGCTTCAGTTTTCAGGGTCCGGGTTTGAATCTCGACTCCGGCTCGGCTCATTTTCTCCCTGTGCTTTTGGCACTGTGGCTTCTTTCCAAATTCTTACCCTAAGACTCATCCACAGTCAGCCGGGATAAACTCTAGCTCATCTTAAACTTAAATGATGGAGATTGCTTTAGAAAATGGATGGTGTCGTTCTGTCATGTTGTTTCCCTCGCAGGTTTTATCAGAGAATATCTGACCGTAAGTTTCCTCTTCCATGTTGGAAGTTTTTTAAAAAAACATTTTTTTTTATTAAAGGCAGTGCTCTGCAAAACGGGCTCATTCCATGGTGATTTTTTTTTTTCAGTCAACTGTTATCGAAGGACCACACTTTGTTTCTGTGTTGTTTTCCTTTTCTTTTAATAACATGTTCCGACAGTGGCTGGGTGACTTCAGTCCACGTCATTGCACAGCATTATCATGAATGTTACACACATGGTACAAGAGGGAGAATGTTGTGCCCCCCCCCCCCCTCCAAAAAACACATTTGCATCAGTGTTAGCTTTAATTGTTATGGTGGCATGTTTTATTATTTGAATGTGCCAATTTTTAAGCACATGAGTGTAGCATAATCAAGTGCCAAATTTTAACTCAAGTAGCATAATTGATCTTTATAATCTAACTATCTTGTGTCTTTTTCCAATTTTTTTTAAATGATACAGATATTGTTTGAATAATCAACGTTAACATGTATATTTTAATGACGATGGTATTCAAATATCTGACATGAAACTGCAATTTCATCTATGTTTTATTGACCTAAATTATACATTTGCCATCATTCCTGCTAATGGTAGTCTGTTGCCTCTTTAATTGCACAAATGAAAATGTATGTAAGATGATGTATGGTAATCAACTTGATTGTGTTCATGAAAGGCCGTTTTACTTTCTTTTTAAAAAAAAAAAAAAGTCATTAACTTTTATCAAGCATTCTGTGATGATTATGGTACTATGGAATATATTTAATCTACTGTAAGCGACCCAATAAACTTTCAAGACTGGCCATTAGTGTGAACTTTGTACCACCCTTGTTTCCATGTATTACATAATCGACATAATTAAAAATACAATTTAAGTACAATATATATATTAAAAAAGAGAGAATACAACACAAATAATTACACTAGTATAAGGAGTATATTAGCCATAGTTTTTATTAGGAATACTATATATTGTCTGTTATGATATAATGCAGGCAAAAGATGAAATTCCGCATCTTGAATTCTGTAATTGAATTAGAACGTAGGTAAAACTGAACAGAAAAGTGCTCAATACTTTGACAATGAGAGAGAGGGCGATAGAGAGAGAGAACACATGTTACGACATTTAACTTTACGACAATGTATTCCACTTTACGACGCTACTTCTCGGCCTCTTTGGCGCGCTCAACAACCCCCCACACCCCCCAATCTCCCCAACTGTGCTAGTTACCCAGTTAGCTACTTTACTTAGAACACTGTACTGTACAACCAGTAGAACCGAGAGCAGAGCACGCTTTTTTTTATGGTGGTGCCTGAAAACGGCAATAACAGTCCACAGACACGAAGACTCAAATACAGGTATTTATATTTACAACCTGACCATTGGGGGGGGGGGGATACGTGCAGTGTTGCGTTTTATTCACCAGATGGCGCTGTGTATCAGTGTGTATATGGGAAAAGAGACAGTACTGTACACTTTCTGTTGGAATACTTAAAATTATTTTAAGTTAAATCTTTGTGGGAGCTTTTCCCCCCTAATGAGAATAAGCTATTATTAAAAGGAGGGTGGTTTTACATTAGATATATTGAAGTACTTTACTAATCCTGTGAGAGTAAGAAGTTCAGAAATACAAGCCGATGAGATGTGTGGACTGGCAGTGAATCGTGTCTATGTTATCAATGGTATGTACTCTAAATACCAATGCTTTGCAAACTGTCTGGATAGCCCTGGAAAGAGTTGTGGGAGATAATAAGATAATAATAGTATGGAGATGCACACAAATTGAAAGTACAGCACTTCCTGTCTCACACAAACAAAATAAAAGTGTAATTGAAGACATAAATTTCACTCTCCTGAAAATGTGTTGTCAAAGTCTAAACTAAGAGCACCTCTATACTCTAATTGTGATAGAAAATGGATGGATTAACATGACGTCCCAATGATGTTGCAAGTTTTGTCCTCAAGTACCACACACACGCCGAATGAACTAGAAGCTGCGCTCATGCACAACAAATGAGCCTCTTTAGCTCTGTCGAATTTGATTAGAATTCATTTCTTATCCTAACGAGGGACATAATAGTTGCAGACAATAGCATGTTTTACTGCGGTGCGCAGGAAACGAGCTGTTGGTTTGTCATGAGACCCTGCAGCCTCAGGTCATGCCCATTCACCCCGTGTGTAGTAAATTGGATAAAAAGCACATTTGTGGGAGGAATTTGCATCTGGTGAAGCAAAAAAATAAAAAATAAATAAAAAAGGATCCCCCGTGATGCAGGCTGTGGGAGTCGCGCTCATGTTGCCAAATCATGTGTGTTTTCCCCAAGTCATAACAAAATTTGGGCTACCACATGCTACTAAGTGTGAAGACAATTTTAGCACGATGCATTCATTCATCCATTCAGTTTCTATAGTGCTTTGTTGTCATTAGTGAGTCAACCCCGTCTGACTTGGTCCAATCACACATATGAACAATTTAGTCTCAAATTCGACTGGCAAGCGTGTTTTTTGAACGTGGGAGGAATTTCCTGGAGAAACAAAAGTCCAGGGGATTCAAACCCTGAACCTCTAAACTGGCAAATTATCTAATTACACTTAAATGATAGATAGATAGATAGATAGATAGATAATATTAGTTATATATGAACGACCATCACATGAAAAACAGCAGCATTTTAAAGGAATTAAAATAATTTGTGTTAGTGATTTATTAAAAAAAAGAAAAGAAAACATGTATAAAAAAAAGGGGGGGAAAGATTAATATATGGTGATTTTTAAAGCCTGTACATTTTTACCACAATTTCCAAAGTAGTAGAAAAATTTGAGGGGGGCACAAGGGTTAAATTGTCAAAAACAAAAACAAAAAACAGCATGTCTTTTGTAAGTGGAATGTTCTGCTTTTATTTTTCTCAAGCGGAAGCCGGAAACGCTGTTGTGAAATGTTTCCAACTTGACGCGAATGTGTATTTTTTTTTTCTCCACTGAGCGGAAACGAGGGTCCCCACTTTTTTTTCCGCGTCAAGTTCGTGCCTCAAAGTTTTCTCTCTCTTCTTTTATGTCGGAGACATTGTCGCGTCAAGTCACAATGGAAGCCAAAGAGACCATTTTTTGCACTTCTTCCCGTTGAGGTCGACTCACGCTCTAATTTTTTTGTCTTGGTTCTTCCCGCCGACGGCACTTTTTGTGACCAACTTTTTGATGCCTTTTCGACACATTTCCGTTATGCGAAGTCCAAACTGTTGTGTTGTCGTCGTGCTGCGGTGGGTGCCCGTCCGAGATAACGGAGAACGTGAGTACTGTAATGCTTCGTATTTACATTCTAATGCTTCAAAAACTTGCTCCCTTTGCGCCACATGGCACACTGACTGTCCCCAAACGACTCCCCCCCCCCCCCCGAGTGATGCATTCAAGTTCTAAACACCGCAGTTATTTTTTTCATTTTCCGCTCGAAAAGATGTTGGAGTGTCATTTAAAAGGCAACTCGGAAGTTTTCTGGCGGTGTCCCGTGAAGTGCTTGCCGTGCCATAAACTTGGCACAAGTATGTGTGTATTTTCTAAAAGTACTTGGAGAAAGTCCACGTTGTCGTGACGCTGACGTTGACAAATTGACGTAAGTCTGGCTGTGGTCACCATGGCAATGACGCAGCATGGCACGCAGGTAGCCCATCTTACCTGCACAGATGTACAAACATTCAGATAAGTCTTCTGTAATGACATACTTAGCATTAAATAGAACGTAGGTGTGTCATAGAAATTGTATAGGTTTCTTATTGCCAGTTTACAAACTAAATGGAGTCATGTGCCAGAGTTTAATTGCAAACAGTGATGCCTGTGTATAACAGTTCTGAGGTTTGGGGTTCGTTTCCCGGCTTTGTCCTTCCTGTGTAGAGTTTGCATGTTCTCCTTGTGCTTTCTTGGATGTAGTTTTCTTCCTATTCAGTCCAGTAAATTAAATAAATGCAAAGCAAAACATTGGCTTGACAGTTTAGAGGTTCCGGGTTCAAATGACTTGCATGGATTTTTCTCCAGGTACTCCATATTGCAGCTCGCCGGCCGCCTTTATGAGAAGCAGTATAGAAGATAGATAGATTAATTAGTAATTAATAGGTAAATTTTTTTGTAGGGATTCACTGTACTCATGTGCACCCCATAAAGTTGCAATTTAGAAATTTTGAACTTGAAATGATTTCTTACCCTCTAGTGTACACAAGTGTTTTACATGTAGTGGTATTCAGTTTCGAATTTAAATAATTATCATTCAAATATTTGAGCACAGTGTTAATTAATGTTCATTATCATTTTAGGAATAAACATCTGCCTCATTTTTGATGAACAATTAGAGGACTACGCTTATTTATTTATTTATTTGAGGTTGTACTTTGTGTAAAAAAAAAAGCTCGAGAACCACTGGAAATTGTCCCCAACTGTGAGTGTGATTAATTTGTGAATGTCTGTTTGTCTCTCTGTGACTGACTGGCAACCAGTCCAGAGTGTGACCCGCCTTTCGTCCAAAGTCACCTGGGATTGGCTGCAGCTCACCTGTACCCGAGTCAGCATAAGCAGCATAAAAAATGGGTGGGTGGACGAATGATTACACAACAGGTGTTATTCGAAGCTATCATGTTAGTGTAGTGTCCTAGTTTTGATAACATTATGCGCCATCTCGGATATGCAGCAATGTTTTTTTCGAGCCACGAGGGCGTTGCGAAAAGGTGACGTGACGACTAAGGAAAATATATACGTCTTGCCATCTTTTACACAAAACATGACATTGCGACCCGTTTTGGCACAGGTCCACTCGTGATGCCGTCATGATTCTTTGTGAGCAGCAAAAATTGTGGTGTATAATGTATTTATGAATTTGTAACATTAGACCTTTAATTGTTATATTGGAATCTCGCGAGTCGGAACTAAACATTCATACTGTCTGTAATTTTAACAGTGGCTTTTACCTTCTTTTTAAAAAAAATTATCTAGTGCAGCATATTTGGTTAAATACAGTTCAGTTGTATTTAACTTTAAAGTACCATATTGCATTTAATCTTCAGAATGGTTCAGGTCTTAGCTTCTTCTTTTTTTATTTTTTTATTATTATTATTATTTTTGTTTACTTTTTATCATTTTAATCGAATCATTAAGTTCTTCATATTCCCATCTTTAAGTGCACTGGTAATGTTTATTGATAAAACCTCTGCCCAATATTATGCTATTATACATATTTGAGGGGCAAAGTATTTTTGATGTGCCGTTTAGTGATGTAAAAGGTTTGATAAGCCGTTGTTGTCAGAGATGAATTGCTTTTGTTTCTGCATTAACACATACATGAAAACATGGAGTCGTCCTTTGGACTACGGCTAATTCTTCAAGAAGAAACAGGATGTCCGCCGTCGCTCGCAGGGTCAGCCCACGTGACCACGGCCTCGCATCTCGGCGCTATCGGCCGCCGTCTCTTCCGCCCTTCTCGGGGTTTCCAAGAACTCCGCTGACGAGACCACGAGTGAGGACGGACAAACGCCGACGCTGCGGGAGAGGGGAGGAGAAAGGCTTCAGGACGGGAGGGGAGGAAGAGAGGCACAGAGGGAGATAATTGCCCGACGGATCGGAATGGGAATTTAAAAAGGAAGAGACAAATTAAGGCGGAAATATGGAGGAGAAAGAAACTTTGTGCAGCAGAAAAGTGGTGCAATTGGAAGTTCAGGACGTCATTACGCGTGATGTCAGCACATTTTGGGACATTTTAGCTCGGGGATCATTTAAAGGACACCTTAAATTTATTTAGCTTTCTTTCCCCATTGTTTAAACTTGCGTTATGTTTTTGATGACCACAAAAGGATGGATAATAAATAGAGATAGACCGATATGTTTTTTTTTTTTCAGGGCCGATACCGATTATTAGTAGTCAAGGACGGCGATAACCGATATTTGGAGCCGAAATTCATTTTCACTAAAAGGGAAAATATTGGCATAAACATATAAAAAAAAAAATACAAACTCTTACATTTTTTTTATTTATTTGAAAGCATTTGTTTATTTAACATTTTAACTTTTAGGGTTCCTAAAATATTGGAGTTTAAAAAAAAAAGTCTTAGTCAATAGACATCTTTGTTTTAAAAATCTAACAAAAAGTTCTGGGATCTCCCAGGGGCAGTAACATGTTTTCAAAAGTTAAATACAAACTTAAACAAATTGTTTTCTACTGTAATAAAGTGTTACAAAAGTTCATACAAAAACAGAAGCTGCAGAGAGTTTCCAGGCTCATCAGCATCTCTGAAAATTAAAAATTAAATAAAAACATTTTTTATTTAAATGAGTTCCCTGAAGTTAAAACTAAAAAAAAAAAAAAGTATCCATATGATTCTTCAAAATGTCCGATGCCAATATTCGTTAAAATGTTTAATATCAACGCCGATTATCCCTACATAATAACCATTAAATCAAAAATGGCTTGGGGAATATTCTGCTTGCTCAGTACAATACAAATCCTCTTTAATATCATTATGGTAGAAACTGCTTTAAAATGGTGCCGTTTACAAGTACAGGCAACAGAAACCATTGCCGCGGAACACATTGCGTTTGACTTTGGAGGTTCCACTCTCTGTCTGGCAGCTACCACGGTTAGACACACTGGCTGTTTTAGAGGTGTGCATTGTGGATTTTCTGCAAAAATAAAAAGCACACAATTCCCAGCTGAGGTTCATGTTAGCTTAGAGGCAAACACGCAAGTGTCGCCTTCAAAGCAGCCATAATTAGAGAGCGTTTGTGCTTGGGTGTCTTTACTCCGACATGTCCCTCTACCGCAATCTTGTTAAAAAAAATGTTGATTACAGGTCCGCTTCTTAGATGCAGTTGTGTAGGGATGTTGTTGGGGTTGGGGGGGGGGGGGGTGTATGTGCTTGTCAGCGCTGCAGTTGATTGTTGGAGCGGGGATGTGGTCCGAGAAACACGCCCTGATTGTTTACCGTTCAGTCACAGGACGTTTCGCTGGGCTCCGTGGGTAGATCTGGACTTTTTTTCTTTCACATGAATTTACTTCAAGTCTCAGTAAGAGCAAACGTCAACTCGTACCTGCTTAGCAAAACGACACAATACAACTTGGATGCTAGCAGTCCGAAAGTTGCCATCCTGACATATTTTCCTCAAACCTGTTTGGGCTGCAATTAGAATTCCAAGAAGTCAGATGAGACGTCACACACTCTAATAATTCCCCGACTCCCACACCATTAATTCACGTCTCTGATATTGTTAGGAGTCTTCGCAGTTTGAAATTAATTGAACAATTCACGTGTGGTAATGAGTCACTCTGTAACGGCTTCCGCAAGCTCATTAGAGACGGCTTCATATTCCCCGGGTGGAATATTTGAGACGTGCTTGGATGGCGTGAATTCATCTTGGCTCGGAAGTGAATGATGGATTGTTGTTTGCAGCTTTCCTGCAAACAAGCGTGTGTTAAAAGATTCCAGGGATACGTTTTGTTTCATGTTCTCGGATATGCGGTCAGGGTTTTTTTTTTTTTTTGCTTTCAAGTCTTTGTAGCTGCATTCAAGCGCCTCCATTATCTGGACTGTATGTACAGTACACTTGAGAATACGACAGTACTTTTGATAAGACCTGAACTTAAAGTACTTATTTGCCTTGGAAAAATATAATAATACATAGCACTTTTTTTTTTTTTTAATAGTTAGTGAACCTGTCAATCTGTTGAAAATTAACCGGCAAACTATTTTGAACAAAGCGGTTTATATTAGATATGCCAGTGTAAAAAGAAAATCTTAACACAACAATATTTAAAACCGTAAAAATTGTGACGTAACGTCGTGCACGATGGGATTTTGACACCTTTTTTTTCTAAAACTAAATATCAGCACTGTTGCTAATGCCAAAGCAACATAAAAAAAAGAAGAAGCTTTTTTTGTGCAAAGTTTTACGTTTGCACCGTGGGTCACTAATCTTTTTGAAATGGTGAGCTACTCCTTGGCCACTGATTAATGCAAAGGGCTACTAGTTTGATACATACACCCTTCTGAAATAAGTTACTACT
Organism: Vanacampus margaritifer; assembly: GCF_051991255.1. Taxonomy (NCBI): domain Eukaryota; kingdom Metazoa; phylum Chordata; class Actinopteri; order Syngnathiformes; family Syngnathidae; genus Vanacampus; species Vanacampus margaritifer. The sequence goes on along the minus strand of NC_135434.1, from coordinate 9,757,861 downwards.
TTTTAATCATATGTTATGCTATTAATAATAATTAATGATATTCATTATGTGAAGACTGATCACGTTAAAGATGTCTCACTATCATTAAGAAATAGATAAATATACAGATGGGTGCAATTATAAAAAATAGAAAATATTTTATTGTTGAAACATTTTGGAATGATTGATCTTATTCTCATTTTATTCACTAATCCTGGCATTTGAACATTCACTTGTAGCCTTTTTTTTAATTCACTGTATCCACCTTTGCCTGTTTAACAGAAATTGTTTGATGACATCGCACTAACTTTTTAACACCTCTAATACCACTTTAACTCATTCACTCCCAGCCATTTTCACTGAAGCAACCCCCTTCGCTCCCGGCTGTTTTAGTGGATTTTGACTGATTTTGCATGGCCCACAGAATATTGTGTTCTATTGTTATAAAAACATGGAACCTACCAAAATAACGATTAGAGTCTCTTCTTCCAGCAGGAAAAAAAAAGTATGTTTTTATCTGTTTCCATTTTGCAGCATTTAGTATTAGAATATAGCTAAGTTTCATCATTCTTCACAAACCTGTTGAAAACACTGGGGAAAAGAGCTTGTTGCAACATGGCCCTCAGCGATCTCTTATACTCTGCTGCCACCTACTGGCCGTTTTTTTTGTAATAACTACCATTGCTTCAAGCATTCTCTTCAGTTCAGAGGCTGCATCAATCTTCTGTATGCTCTAGCATGAAAAAAGGTATAAATACGTTTTTGGGACCATGGTAATATTTGAAATAATTAATTCGTAATTAAAAAGGCAAAAATGACCAGGTTGGCTTCATCCCTCCATTCCGTGTCGGTGTCATTCATACAAAATAGCGAGAAGGGGTAAATGCCCGCTTTTACTAGCACTGAAACAGAGGCTTGTATGTTTACTCATACAGATGCTAATAACCACGGCTTTGTGCTTTGTGGTGTATCGTCCACAATCTTCTGTGGTGTCTTTGAGCCCCGATGCCTCGCCGCTCGCTGGCTCTGTTCCCAAGCAGTCAGCCCTCCCGCAATCACTCATCACGTGTGCATCCTGCCAAGATGTCTCGACTCGACTCAGTCATTACATCCTTGTGCTTTTATTATTTCCCCAACATGCCAGGTTCTGTCTTAGCGAGGATAAAGACGGACTGCTGACTTCACGTCGACAACTTTTATTAGTCACGCTGAAAGTGCAGATTGTTTGCCACCAGGAGCGTTTGTGTCCATCCCTCGTGCGGAATTGTGTTGTCTTGCGACACTCCACAGTGTGTGTGTATTCCGCATATGTTTAGACATGGCTTGGTGCTTTTCAGTTTTCCCAGCGCGCCTCCTGGTTCCCAGACCACAGGAAATGGCTTGAGAGCAGCACGGCTTTATTTCTGTGCGTCTTAAGAATAGCAGCATTGTGTTGTGTCGGAGCGCGCATTGTTGTGGGAATGTAGAACTGAACTGGAGAATGTCCTCCAAAGCGAGAAAAAAAAAAAAAAGAAGCAAACTAAACAATGTATGGCTCCTAACTTTTGCTAACCTTCCAAGTGATTACTAGCTCATTTTTGTGGATACAAATAGTCTATAAATGCTAACTATAAGGCAAAGAGGGGGTGGCTTAAGGTTGCTGTGCCCGTCAGCGTTGGTATTTCAATAGTGTTAAACTTGGACGAATTTCGGAGAGGAAAAAAACTTCCACCAGGGCTGTTTTGCCCAAGGCTTCGTGTTCGTTTACCGCAAATCAGCTGATTCTCCGCTCAGGCTGTGGGAAGTAAGACTAAGGTTATCTCATGTTTCAGTGTCGCTTCCTCCTTTACAAAATGTTCAATTATGCAAGCTGCGTGCGCGTGCACGTGCTTGCATGTGTTGATATGCGCGACCTCTCGACATAAACACGGAGGGAAGCTGAGGCCTGTCCTGTCCCATCAACTCTCGTCTCCTCCGCTTGGCATCAAGAAGTCGTGCACTTTTGCACAGCGGTGCTCCCGCTGGCCTTTCGCAGCAACTTTATTGTGCTTGCTGATCAAATTTGAAGTGAAAGTTACTGGAAAAGGTCACATGGTGTCAGTTCTTCTGAACTGGAGTGTTGGCTAACATGAAGTGGCCTCCTTTTGCTTGTGATAACAAAATTGTAAAGGGTTATTGGTTGGCAATCCGGTTGAGCTCCATCCTCAACACTTTACAAACTTTCAGAATACCTCATTGTTTCACTTCTTTATGGAATATTTTATTTTTATGTAAATCAATGACAGATTGGATTATTTATTTTTTTAATATACAAGTAATGGTTAAGAATGTAAGCTCAAATCTAAGGGTTCACACTGGAGGCTAACATTTTTTGGAAATCACGTGGTATTCCCACAGGATGGGAGTCATTCTGAATGGGAGCAGGACAGGACAGGAGTCATTTTCACCCGTAGCGGGACAGGACAGGATTTTTTTTTTCTAAGGAACTGGGATGGGATGCAAGTGAAAATCCATTCCCGTGTAAATTGTAACCCTCTAGTTCCCACATCACTGGTGTCGGCCAGAATCCTCCAAAATCTCCAAAAGCCTCACTTTTCAGCCACCTAAAACAACGGCCTTTTTGTTGAGCCTTGGGCATTGAATCATCAAAGATAGCAAGACATTTTCAACACTTAAGATTAATCAGTAATGCATACATTTAGCAGACCCATCTGGGGACTGGCTAATAGAATATATATATATTTTTTTTTTAACCCCTAGGCGGTATTGTGACCATTTTTTGGCTTTTTGTTGGTTCTGACCAAGCCATTTCAAAATAAAATACTGCCCACGGGTAAAAGACACTTTTTGGGACATAGGAGGTTTCCGCTTGATAGCGCCGACATATTTTGTTTCGTTAGCACTGTAAATAGCGTTTATGCTTGTAAGGCTCCGCCAGTAAAAAAGTCAATTTAATGCGTTACTAATGTGCCCAGCAAAGTCACATTTGTTTAAGCTTGTAGCGTTCGCTTACAACGGGACATTGCCAACTTTCAGTTTTCAGTCATCTCTTTCTGTGAGGAGGCGTAATGCTTTGTTTACTTGTTCAAAAACATTTTACAGTACTGTTTTGTTTTGGAAATGTAGCCTTGCTCTGTAAGATGAATTCTCGCGGCATTTGTGAGTTCACAAACTCCGGAGAATACATCTTGCACCACCGAATTAAACCACAGGTGGTTCGGACCAATCACAGAGCACCATTGTGTTTGGGGTGTGATATGCAGCTGTGACGAAACCAGGAAGCCAGCGCTGACGCCGGGGCAAACAAACAAACCTAACATGGACGAATGGACACTGCAATTAATTCTCTTCTTGTAGAATCACCCACCGTTTCCTTATTGAATGTCGAACAGCGAGAGGCGCTTTGTGCATTATTAGCTGGTAAAGATGTTGGCGCTTTTCCTCCCCTTCGACGAGAACGAAGGCGACATTTTCATCCGTGGCCGTGATTGGTCAAAACTAACGTGCACAATGCCGCATCGTCCAATCAGCTCCAAGCATTGTACAGAATGTCCCGCCTTTCCCAAGCAAATCACTGTGGAGCAGTCCCAGGTTCATATTGTGGCGAACTCCCTTGAGTCAATCACAATGTACTGTGTATATATATATATATATATATATATATATATATATATATATATGTATATGTACCCCAAGTCTTAAGTTGCGTATCATTGTTAAACGAAAGAACCATTTTGCATGTTGTTGTCCTTGGAAAAGATTTCGAGGGTGTTTCATTAGACGAGCTATTCATCAACCCTCCATCATAATAAGAGCTCTACCATTGAACAGATGAGTCATATTATTTCTATCGTCATTGCTCTTTTTTTTTCTTTTACTCCACTTCGAAATGCACTTTATTGACAGAACAGGAAGTGAAAATGGAAGAAAATGTGGAGTGGATCCTTACTGCCATTCAATTACAATAGTTGAAAAGTTGATGCCTATGCTGTGTTAAAAGCTTCAATCAACTGTAGAACAATCAATCAATCAGTCAGCACCAATGATGTCATCATTAGTGTATATCGTGTACATTGCCTTTATATAGGAGTCGCTGCTAGCCAGGGCAGGGCTCTTTGTAGCTTCCTGTTGCTGTGATTGCAAGCCAGTCAGAGTTAAGATCCTCCACTCAGTCTGACTCCCCCACCTGGGCCTTACACCCGAACCTGGCGCTCCTCCTCTACCCCTCCTCCTTCCCCGCACTTTGATTTTCACACTTCCTGCCCTACCTCTTATTATTCCTCATCCTTCAATGCCCCCTTGCCTAACTTTTCTCCATTTTTGCTTTCTTGTTTTATTTCTTCACCCCCCCCCCCCCCCCCCGTATTTCTTCTAATAACCCCCTCGTGCCCACACACTCGCTATGCTTTGTAAGTGTAAGCCACACTGATTCACTCAGTGACTCACACAATGAAAATTCAAAGGTGGTAATGAAATCTGTTTTTCATCCCGAACCCCTTGATGCACATGTTGCCATGTTGTTGTTGTTTTTTCTTTTTTCCGCTCCACATTTTCGGGAAAACAGTGTTTGATGTGTTTGATCAATTCATGCCACTATTACGATAGAGCTATCTGTTATCAATAGTAATGGGAAAAATCAATTGTTTGGGATGGTTAGGATCACAAGTATATTGTGTATATTAGGTTACTACTTTATCAATCCCAAAGGAAATTCTGGTCTGACACCGCCCAAAGCAGAAAGTAGGTCTTGTGAGACAGTCCGAACAAAGACCTGGTTGAGGCTTGTTAGATAATGTTTGTGGAACTGCAACCTCAGAATGCAAATACGCATTTGACAACACCCCCCCCAACCCCATTTTTTGGTCTTACTCTTGACTGGTTAAGTATAAATCTTAGTCCCACATGTGCAAGTCAGAGCCAGAGTACATTTTGAAGTTGTCTTGAGACCGATCACACCAGTGAGTCATGAGATTTGTCCTGAGGACGAGATTAGTTTGCGTGTGTTCGTCATGCATCCTGCTTCCGTCATGCTCCATTAGGATCTGTTAAGGAAGAGCATATGAAGTATCATTTTTGATGTTGGGTCGGTTCACATTTTATGTCTTGTGGCCTCCATCTGTATTGTGAAGTGTTTGAAACAGAAAGCCTCCTGGTTGGAGACTTTGTTTGTTTGTTTGAACAACACTATTACGCGACTATAAGACAGGCATTGTGTGGAAGGTTTTGGGGGGTTTTCAAGTTAATTTTCATAGTAGTTTTTGATATTCATTATATTTCTCTCCAAACGGCACGAGACTTGATTCTTATTGCAAGCTGCTTTGCTGGAAAACAATTCAAGCCGGCAGCTGTTTGACACGTGAGTATGTCTTATAAAGGCCTCGCTGCCTGTTTTTGATTTGAAGATGAAGTGATTGAGCGGCAGCCTCAGTCACTTAAATGGGACCTACCCTGTGGCTGATAGGCGATAGGGATGTTTGTATTTAACCCAGAGGGCAGGAAAGAATGAACTCAATGGACGCGGTGTGTCAGGGTAGGAAAAGATGTGTCGGACTGAGGGAGAGACAGATGAGGGTGACTAAACAAACCATACGATCACGGCAATCGCTCTGGAGTTCGTTTTAAGCGAACTGCGCTGAATGTGGCAGTGCAGTGGTCGGGTAGTTAGCACATCAAGCTCAAAGTTCTGAGATTCCGGGTATGGGTCCTAGCTTAATGTGTGGCGTTTGTGTGATCTCCTCATGCTCGTGTGGGTCTCCTCCAGGTACTCTGGCTTTGGAAAACTCCGAATGACTGTGGCTCATTGATTGTCTACAGCAGTGTTTCGCAACCCTGGTCCTCAGGGCACACGACCCGGCCTCTTTTCCATGTCTCCCTATTCTAATGCAGCTGATGACAGCTCATCAGCAAGCTCTAGAGAAGCCTGGTAACGATCCTCACCTGTGTTGGAATAGGGAGACATAGAAAACAGGCTGGCTAGCGTGCCTCCAGGACAGTACTGTACATATGCCCAGAGTCAAAGTCTTTCAAAAATGTTATGTTTCCTCCACAAGTGGAGCGCGCTTAGTTGCATGAACTTGAACACATCTGCAGACGCTCACAACAGGAGGACCGGGCGATGAGGATGACCATGGGAACGGTGGCGTCTGAACCCCCCCCCCCCAGATGGATACGGCAAAGAGGAAGTGTGTGTGCATGTATGCGCATGTTGAGTCACTCATTGCTGAGTCATCGCTGGGCTGGCCATGCAGATAGAAAGACCCTTCTAGGGGGGCCGGCTGCAGGGGCGCAAGGGGAGAGCGCACTGAGCATGCTCTGTAGAGAACAGGAAGGAAATTGGTGGTTGTGACAGGACTCCTCAAGGAACTGGCGTGATGCAATATTTCGCGATGCCAAGTTTTTCTTTTGGCCACATTTGATTTTGTGGGGGAATAAACAAGACGGCGGTAAGATCGGCGCATGGCACTTAATGCAGAAGTGGCTGCCGTCGAGTGGCGTCATTGACGCCATGGAGAGAGATTTGTTTGGTAGATAATTTGTCATGTTGGAGCATGTTTTGCTGAACACAAAGAAGCACCCCCACCCCAACCCCCCTTCTATTTCTTGTGGCTCTCTGTGATCTGTTGGGCTACTGAGCGTCCCCTCCGCCCCCTGTCACCTCCACACATGCGCCTAACTCATTTGAGCATATTCACAAATATGCATACATACAGTAATGCTTCCTGTTTGTAGAAAAGACCCTTCACTGCTGCATGGGAGGAAGCTGGTATGTATTGTAGGTCGATGCTCACTCTTAAGGCTATGTTTTAGTAGTGAGTAGGCAAGTAGTGTTACGAAAACGCGTGTGTTTTCATATCTTAAAATCCTTGAACGACATAAGGCTTCCAGATAGAAAGTTACTTCTAAGATGGCATTTTGCTTGTTTTTGCTGCTTTTGCTATGTTTGATCCTCCCCAATACTTAGCCTTGACTCAACGATATTAATGTGTGACTGTACTTGTTCTCACTAGTGGGCAAATGCAGTGTGTTTGAAGAGGTGATAGACAGGATCTGGATTTCCTTTGAATAGAATAACTACAAGCAGTTTCTTTGTTGAGATAAATGGATAATTCGAAAAACCACACTGCCATGCCTTTCTAATTATAAGAAGAGCTGCTTGATATCAGCGGTGGCTATTCTTTCTACTCGTAGCCTAACTGGAAATGTGACACTGTGGCATTTGTGACTGAAAGGAAAGTTTGAGGAAAGACCCCTCACAGGGTTCAAAGAGAACAATCAGGAGTCAAACATCAAAAAATAAACACGGTGGCGTTGGTGGGGTTACTGGATGCTTTCAAAGACTACCCAGAAGAGGGTCCGAATGAACTGGGCACGCTTCGATTGTTGTGAAAATGTGATTTGACCTCAATCCACTTTCTGGCAATTGATCCAGTCAGTGTTGACCTTTGAGGCATAACTACAGGTAGTAATGAGATGCGACCATTGGCTTACTCAGCACGGCAAATGGCAAGACCTGTCTGGCACACCTTTTGTCTCTACAGTTTCTGATTTTTGTTGGAAAGGTGCGGTTTGTTTTAGAATAATAATTGCATGAGGGATGAGGGATCATTTCTCCAAATATAATTGTGATAATATTCTACTGCTGGGTCATACATATGTAGTTTTAACAAATATGACAAAAAGTGCAAACTCCTACTTTTGATTTGTTGAAAAATTATAGCAAATATCTAGATAGGTAAATTTCCTTGGCTATCATTTACATCATCTGGCAGAATAGGTTAAAGGAGAAGTCAACCTTAAACATTTCTTGACAATATGTTCTATGCAGCCCGACTAGTCTAAATACAGTATTCTGGTTAATATTGAATTAGTGGAATATGACTTCAGCAGCAAAATGCAGCCGTATTAATCCATCTGAGGAGGTGGCCGTTCTGTCGAGTGAAGATGACATCACAGTTGCTCAAGGCTCAGGCAACGACCAATCACAGCTCACCTGTTGTCTGAGCTTTGATTGGTTGTTAGCTGAGACCCGAGCAACTGTGATGTCATTTTCATTAGACAGCAAATGGCAAAATGGCCACCTTCTGATATTCTTAAAAACTGCTGGATTTAGCTGCTGAAGTCATATTCCATAAATTCAATATTAACCAGAATACTGTATTTAGACTAGTCGGGCTGCATAGAACATATTATTGTCAAGAATTCTTTGGGGGGGGGTTGACTTCCCCTTTAAGAATCAATTTTAGAATGACTAGAAATGGGCATACATCTGGTGCACATATAAATGCCCCTGACCTCGTGAGTGCTTCATCGTAAAGCCAACGTGTGTGTGTGTGTGTGTGTGTGTGTGTGTGTCAGAGTAGTTGATCCTTGAAACTTGTCACGTACCAACACCTGAGCACACAGATGATGGAACCGGTAGTGTGGTTGATTGAGAAATTTTCCAGCCATACTTCCTTAGTCAGACCTCATTCAGTGTCTCTCTCAATGACTTATTATTGCGTTCATTCATTTCACATAGTTGACCTTCTGCAATCGACGTGGGGGAATTTATAACGGATTTAATCGTTGCAATTGCTTCCACTCCAGCTCCTTCTCCTCGTTTGTGCTCTTCAAGTCGTTCATCTCCTGACTGGAGAGGCAATTTACTAAGTTATTTTGCATATAAGTCTGTTGACTCCAAGATTGAGTGGGAGCCAGTGTCTCCTTTGCTGGTTGTTGGCCCAGATTGACCTTCGTTTTTGTCCAGAGACTTGTGTAATCTAATTTGTATCGTTGGACATAGACTGTAGATAAAACCAGACTTTGGATATTCCCTCACAAAGTTTCAAATATTTGAAAGGCATCCTTTGACTGGATTCCTTTTTTTAGTGCTTTGCTTGTTGATCAACTATCAGCATTATCTCAATTTGCTCCTAATTACATTTCCATGCCTCTCTGTTTTGTAAGCCCCCACCCATTCCTCCTTTCCCTCCCTATTGATCCTGTTTCTTTTTTTTTTTTTTCACTTTTTTTAGTCTGCCATTTTTTCATTCACTTCCTTCTGTGTTTGCTTCTCTGCAGTTCTTCTCAGCCGGTCTGGTTACTGCAATGAATGGTAACACATTCCATCCAGCCAGCACCACCGCGACCGTAGGAGGCGGCCCAGGCGTGGTAGCGCCCCCGCGAGGCTGGAGGGAGTTCTGCGAGCTGCACGCCATTGCTGCAGCACGGCAACTTGCAGGACACTACCGGAGCTTCGCCAGGGAGCGCCCCCAGCATGACGTCCTCCCACCAGAGACATTTTCTAAGCAGTTCACCGACCTTTTCCAGCAGCATTTCTGCTGCGAGGTCGACAGGGATGGCACACCGCTCCAGCAGAGCGCCTACTCCACCGCTCCCGGCAGCACTGCGGCGGTTCCTCCGCTTCCAACGCAGACCATGATCGGCCGATTACGAATCACCTCTTTGTCCGGGGTGCAGGACTACCGGGAGGCGGGCCGACAAAGCGGAGGAGCCGCTCTCTTTGCCGTGGTGTCGCCGAAAGTGGAGCCGGTCGTGGTAAGCCGGGAGCAAGAGCGGCCTCTGCGATGTGCGGCGGGAAACCCCCGTTCAGGAAACCCGGTGCTGCTCAGGGGCTTGACCCGTACATTCGGCAGCGGGTCACTGTTCCGTAGCCGTAGTAATGAGGAGCTGTCTGGCACAGACAGTCGGCAAATATCGGACTCTTCGGCTTCCAGTCCAGCGCATGCTGATGTTACACACTTCTCTGTCAGTCAGATTCGGCAGTCTGTCAGACGACTTTTTAAGAAACGGGCCCTTCCCAGACCACCCTCTTCACAGGACCTGTCCGCCAACAACCCCACCCATTCCTTCACCGGCCCCGTAAGCAGCGTGGCCCTCACCTCTGAGCAAACCTTACCCTCCTCATCCTCACAACCCGCCTCTTTCCTTAACTCTGAAACCACACCTGCTGCATTGTCGCCGCGCTCTGGAGTAGCCTCCAACTTCCTGGATCGTTTCCGTTGGTTACGCGGCGGGAGCATGAGGCAGAGAAGGTCAGAGGCCAGCAGCTGCTGTAAAGAGGGCCAGCTGAGGTACTTGCTAGTGGACGACACCATCTCAGACTCTTTGCCGCGATGGCAGCGCTGCCGCCTGCTGGTCAGGAGGATCAGGGATGCCGAAGGCGGAGGGGGCGAGGGCTACCAGCTAGAGCTTTATGATCCTCCAAAGGTACAAGCACACGCATACACACGTCAATTAACAGACTCGTTAACGCATATGTGCACTGTGGAATTTATACATGCAATGATCCCACCAACATTTGACAGTCAAGTTGCAAAAGAGTGAATGTATCCTGAATCAGGGGTATCGAAACGCAGATTGTAATATGTTGTCCATGTCATTGCACTAAGCTGCAGCAGTATACATTGCTATATAATGCAACAATCCAAAATACAGCTCTCACACGTTTCCTGCATCCAGCTGTTTTTGGTCTTGGGGTTTCCTCCTCCATTTTCGAATCATCTCATTTCCCCCCCTGTTTGTTTTCATAAATAAAGACGCAAATAAAATAATCGTGTCGGTGATTTCTACCTCGCGACAAAACAAGAGCAGAGCTATTTTGGCATTTATGTTGACATTTATTGGACAAGCTCCAGCATGCCGCGACCCTCGTGAGGATAAGCGGTTCAGATCGTTTTCTCTTTGGCTTTCAGTAATTGAGTCAGCATTTTAACGACACCCCCTTTAGTGCTCTGATGTTGAATAAGCTGTGAAATTCATCAATACAAATTCAGTAGAATTTAGAGTTCTGTGACGCTAGTTGTCTTCCTCTTGGTCCTTTTGTTCTAATTTCAATGGAAAATAGTGTATAATAAAATAATATTGTAACAGCATTTAAGTATAAGTAATTATCTTTTGAACCTGGCTAAAGGAGCTAATGGAAACAGACTATTTGCCCTCCTGTCACCGATTACCGTCACACGCTTTCTCAGTGTGCACATGGAGTCTATTGTTAAACACGTAGCAGCGTTTCACCACTTGACACTTTTACTTATGCTAAACTATTTCAAAGAATATACACAAATTCATGTCCTCTTGCACTCTAGTGAGTAGATACACCTCCCACGCTGCTTCCTGTTTGTTTGGGGCTCACTTCAGCCACATGCTCTCAAAGTCTTCTACATGTGACTCAGTTCGGACTCCAATACGAAACTCACGTTCATGTGTGAGGTTTTTGGCTGAATAAACAAGCTTGAGGTTGCACACCTTGAAATAGCGCATCACAGTCTCTGCAGCAGTGCCCCCCTCCCCCCTCCCTTTTTAAAAATTTTTTTTTACTCATGCATGAGATTGTGTTTTGGCTCCCAGCGTCATGATAGAAAACAGCAAAATTTTAAGTCGGGCCAGCTGCGAGCTTAGGCAGCTCTTGTTTGCACACCCGGTCCCCCAGGAGCCCCGAACCAGCAATCAAAGTGGCTTCTTTGACTGTTGTCCCGGCCACAGCCAATCTGTAAGGTCACTAGAAGCAGAGCTGCGTCTCGCCTCTGGATGGCTGCGAGTGTGTACTCTGGCCCACACGCTTCAGCTCGGTCAATGAGAAAGATGTCGCATGTGTGCGCTCGGTAGCGTTTTATATTTAGAAGCCCTCAACCTCTCTGCCAGCTGCGAGCCTGACCACATGCTTGAAGTAATTGACTTAATGATAGAGCCGGAGCCACGCATGTGCCCGCGCATACGTGTACGTTTGTGCACCGCGGCAAAGGCCCTGGCAGGATCTGGCCCGCTTGACTGCGACGCCAAATGCATCAGGGTTCTCTCACGTTGTGTTTGTGCACACGCGTGTGGAATCTTGGCAAGGCAGAGCGTTAAGGGCCCCGAAAATGGCCTTAAAAGGAAGGAGAGCTGTTCACGATCATGCACACAATTTAAGGCTTACGTGATGAAAATTTGTTTGAAGTTTGCAAACTTTGTTGATTTTTTTTTTAATCTTTAATACATCAGAAGACTTTCTATGGGTCAGCGTGTGAGCACAAATATGGCAATAATAGCTATGTCCGTTTTTGGTGGCTTGTATTTATATCTTTGCTGTGTCTTTTGTGTGAAACATTATCAGCAAACTCATTAGCTAAAAGAGGAAGCTGCTTGGGAACTGATAATGAAATTCCAGCCATGACGCAGCTGCAACAAGTCCAGAGAATTAATCCGAAAATGCAATAATCACACCAGATGATCCGTCTGATTAAGTAGCCTGTGATGACAATGGCGTTCAAATGTGAAAGGCGACAGTAAATAAAAATCAAATGCGATCTTTCCAAGTGCATCAAGGGTGTTTTTGTCAATGCAGGCAAAACTGACGGCTGTTTCACTTCTGCATTGTCTAGATTGGAGGCCACATAATGGAACATTGCATTGTGTAATGAAAGTCTGTGGCCTCAACATTATTTACATCTATTTTCCGACCGTAGGGGGGGGAATAGAAAACTTTATTAATACCAGAGTCAAAATGACGTTATCATGAACATTTGAATAATTGTATAAGCAAATGTTTAGCATTTTAACATTCTTAAAGGTCAAGTATAAAATAATAAAACATGACAAACACTTAAGTACAGATGATCTTATTGTGTTTAATGTGTTATACAAGTGGTTAGCACTTCTGCCTCACAGCTCTGAGGTTTGGGTTTTGAATCTCGGCTTCGGCCTTCCTGTGTGCCGTGTACATGTTGCATGTTTTTAAATCCAGGTTTTACTGATTTCTCACACATTCCAAGAACTTAAAAGACTAATTTGTCTATGGGTGTGAATTATTTGATTGTCTTTATTGTCTTGATTGCAAGTATGATATTACTTGTGATTGTAGAAAGCATTTAACCATATCCGTCTGAGAGTTCCGTGGGAGGTTCTTCAGCAGTATGTTATATTGGACTCCCTGATACGGGAAGTTTGATTCCCGTACAAACGGTGTCAGAGTTTGGTCTACAATGACACCCATATGTCAGATTCATGTTCATTTAATTCCACCAAGGCTACACTTTCTCACAGATTCTGTTCGTAACCTTTGTGGGCAGAATTTCCAGGAGCAGCTGAAGCATTGAGGCGATCCGGTTTTGTGGCCTTAGTGTTGTAGCGCTGCTTTTTTGCAGACAACCTTGGTTGATCGTGGATACAAGACGCTGTAATGGAGTTTCCTTGGCAGGGAGTCCGGGCTCAATTAGTGGTACTTTAACTTAAATAGGGCGAGAAACTTGCTCATCCAGGAGGCGCTCAGGGCAGAGCCGCTCCTCCTCGGCATTGAGAAGGAGCCAGATGAGATGGACGGAGCATCTTGTTGGGATGCCTCCTGGACGCCTGCCTGTTGAGTGACTAACCGGTCACATAAGTAGGCTCGAAGTCTGTTTTTTTCTTCTGCGTGTATGATGACAAAGCAGTCAGGACAAAGATGCTTCCCTGCAGAAGTGAATCTTGTCATTTCAGCTGAATGGACGGAAGTCAGGACGGAGACATCACCGACGGCAACATATCATCTCGGCGGGCCTTAGCTTCGGGATCTTAAAGAGGACAAACTGACCCTCGCAGCCTGTAAACAATTTACATTCCGTTCCTCTTCGTTTTAGGTGAAGTGGCCCGTCGTGCATCTGGGAGCGAATGTGCGACATCAACTCGCTGCACTTTCTTTGGCGTGTTTGGCCTTGAGATTGTCGTCTGTCAGCTTTTTGTCTCGCTCTCGTTCCTTTCATCAGATGCGCGCATGCACAAAAAAGGCTGCCGACGAGCGCCGAATGTTGCCAGGAAAGTTGTGGTGTCCTCTCCCTTCCAAAAGTCATTTTAGTTCCCACAGACGGCCGAGTGTCTCACAGCGGATGTGTTCCCTCAGACCTCCTGTAGGCTTTGTCCTAATCACATCTTAACTGTGTGTACTGTGTGTGTGTGTGTGTGTGTGTTTGTTCCAGCTTTTCTCGCCCTAATCTTTCCCACATGGTTTCTCTTCATGCTTTTTTTTCTGAACTATTCCTTCGCTATCTGTACGCGTTTGTCCTCTGCACTTATTTCATGTCCCACAGCACATCGGCGGCGAATAGAGCCGATCAGACTTGATCCCGCTTTAATTTGAAAGTTAAAATGAGACAAGTTCTTAATGATGATGATGATGACGACGACTGATGATGTACTGCTTGTTCTTGGGATGGAAGTCAGTTCACTTTAGCATAATACAGGGCTGTCAATCTTTGTTCTTCTGTTATAGCTGATGTCGACTTAACCTTAAGCTAAAATATTCAGGGCAGCCACTGTTAAGTTACTCGTACTTTAGTGTCTTATATGGCAACATGCAGCGTTAATTAGCCCTTCGTCGCATACCACAACCGAAGCTCTCTGTTCACATGGGCTCAGTCAGCTGAACCAGACACCAGAATTGCAGCAGTTGGAAGACATGAGAGACACAGGCAGCAGCGCTACGATAGGAAAGCCAGGAAAAAAAGACGGGGAAGCGTTAAATTGATGCCTATAGCTAAAGCCTAGCTCAAGTCTTATTATAATATAATCTGGTCTCACAGAAGGCCCTCTTGTATTTCAGTGGAGATATTGTTACCTTTGTGATGGATTGATATTTCAGGTTCACTTGACCTTTTACTTGTCAATGCCGCTTGTGTAGAAAATGACTGGTCCCGGGGCTTCCTCTGTCAGCTAGCCCCAAAAATTTGATGAGACGCGCACATTTTTTCATGCCTAGACTATTGCATCAGAACGGAAAAAGTCATTGGTGGTAGTTTTTAACCAATATTAGCCAATGAGAATTGACTTGATGAGTCAAGATGTGGCCAGGCAATTCAGAGGAATGACATCTTTTACTTCATTTGAATTCACTGAGTCACGAGGAGAAAAAAAAAAAAGTCTGCGGAAAGTCTGCGAGTAAACCGAATTTTATTAACTGATGCGTTTCCTAACCCTACTTTATAAAACTTGAGAGTATGCATGTTCAGAGCCCAAACTAGAATTTGAGCAAACATCTCTGGAGAAATCTGTAAATGGCTGTGAATTGATCCTTCCCATCCATTCTGATGGAGCTTGAGAGGTGTTGCAAAGAGGAATGGACAAAACTGTCCAAAGATTGGCGTGCCAAGCTTGTGACATCATATTCAAAAAAGCATGAGGCTGACAAAGGTGCATCAACAAAGTGTGAGTGTCTGTGAATATTTATGTACATGTGATGTTGTAATTATTATATATTTTTTTTAATTTGCAAAAATACAAAAAAAAAACACACTCACTCACACTTTTTTCGCATTGTGTGCATAATTTTAATTTGTCCCAATTTGGGACGAGGTTTAGCATAACAAAATGTGGGAAAAGTGAAACGCTGCGAACACGTTATGGATGACTGACCAAGAAAATTAACTATCAACTGTTGAAAATCCCTTAAAAGTGCACATCATTCATTTTGCATGTGCGTTTCGGTGAGACAAAAATCAAGAAAAACATCTAAAGGAAGTGAAATGGTTCGAGTCATGTGGTCAAGATGTTGTGTCTCTCGCAATTGATATTCAAATATCACACAGCCCTACTACTGCTGCAAATAACTCTAAAAATGTCCAAGCCCATTTGGTCAGCATGGGACTTTTTCAGATAGGAACAGAGATGGAAATCGCGTAGTCGGCAAAACTCCGCCGCAAGTGCTTTAAAAAAAAAATAAACTTCTCCTAATCACGTGGAACCTGTTAATTCACCTTCAAAGACACAAAATTCATTTAAAAAGAGCATGAAGGAAAATATGGACACAATGTACACTGGAAAATGTATTTATTATATTCATATACAGTATATACATAGATATTATAAATATGATAGTTTTCCTAGTTAATTATTAGAGCTAGCAAACGATGAAATTTTGATTCATCACGATTAATTGCTTAATAAAAAAAGGCTTTTTTATCAACATTTTTCCCCTGCCATATTTGAAGAGCACCGTTTGAGTTATTTCTTTTGACATTCGATGTTATGAGGGACGTCTTCAACATTTTTTGATCCGCTGCACACGCTCATCCTCCTCTTTTGCCAATCAGTTAATTACTTGCATAATTTAAAATGGAAAAATAAATGACCCCCAATACTTTGACATGAACAAATATTCCAAATGTCATACGCAAACATTTATTAAACGCTTTACTTTAATGCATGTAATTATGCTTATTGCTCAAACAGGACGTGTGCTTCCTTAACGTAGCCATCCGCGCTCACGCTTAAGGATAATCTATGGTCAAAATTAATTGTGCGATTAATCTGCCTTAATTCATGATATTGCAATATTTTTGGGTGATTAATTAAAAAAAATATAAAAAATACCATAGTCGACACACAAGAAATTCATAAGGGAAAAAGTTGCAATAGTGACAATGGTAAAATGAGTAACAATTGTGTATAGTATATATAAATATGATCACTTTTGAATATAAAGGAGAACTATGGAGATCGAGACCACGGTTGGTACAAATTAGAGTTTAACCAAAACATTTTCATGCCTCAAAAGTTTTGTTTTTTTTCCCTTTTCAAGTTGACTTCCTGCACTATTCTTTCACTGTGCGGGAGCTGCGCAACTCATTTGTTGCCCTGCTCCTCTCATTCTCTCACTTTTCCATGACATTGGCGTCAATTACTTATTGTGCGCCTCTCACTTAAGAGAACGTTTCCAAATCCTCATTGCCAGTGGAGCATAATCTGCCTCTCGGAGCTAAAACTGCCTTTTAAACATTTTGGCAAACTTTGACCCCGGCTAGTCACGTTTGGCGCTAACACTGGTGTGGAAAATGTTATCACGGCTTGATCTGGCTCCCGGTGCAGGCGTGCTTCAAGCTCAGCTGAAAGCGGGAAGTGAAGTCAGGAGGAGCAGAAGTGCATTGGAGTGTTTGTTCAAACATGCTAAAGAGGAAAGAAAGGGTGGCGGGTTGTTGGCCTGTCCCTGCATCAGAAAACGGTTTCATGCTTTTTGGTTTGCTTTAATGGAAATATCCGAATTTTGATGGCACTCGATCACTTTTTCTTGATTTTCATATGGACATAATAATCCACGCTTAACAGACTTTGCTTGTTTGTGCTAATGGTCCCGCGTGAAATGTTGCTCTCTTGATTGAATATTCTCATTGCAAGCTGTTGTCACACGAGCACACGCCCTTAAGAGTCATATGTCAAGTCGTGAACACGCACAAACAGCTTCCGCTCTTCTATGCGCTGACTTGTATGAAACCCGAAGACGAGAAAAGTTGCTCTTGATTTTCTGGAATGATGACGACGACGTTCCATGCTGGCATACATGCTCAATAAAATGAAACGTTTTATGGCAGCGTACGTCAGTACCACAAATCTTTCCTGGCTAAACTTAACTTAACTTGTCGCATATGAAAAGACAGAAATCGCAAGATTTGGGGATTTTCTGCAAGCTATTTGTCTGCGTGTGCATAAAGTGTGCAGACATTGTTATCGCTCTGCTCACAATTCATTTGATCCTCTTCCTCTCATATGCATTCTGCAATTTGGCAAACCCTCTGGATTTTGGATTAATTTGTCTTGGATAGACCTCAAATCCTCTACGAAAATGTTCCAAAAATGATGCCACCAAATTGAATATACAGGGCAGAGTTGCGGGAAGATGGTAGTCAAACACACTGACACATTGACCTCCAAGTTTCAATTTCGGTGTGTAGACATGTGATAATCATCGTCTGAACATGTAGAACGAGACTTGCAATATTTTGGATCATATTAACATCAGAAGCGTTATTATGCATATGAATGGGGTAGCGTTTCCGACTTTTTCACTTAAAACGGAATCCTGACAACAACAACTAGACTAAGTGCAATTTCTGAGAAATTGCGTGGGAATCCTGAAAGACGAATGCTAAGCTGAATGCTTATGACGTAAATTGAAAGATAAATTATTTGAAAATGACTCATTGTTAATTGTAGTTGAAAGATAAATGAAAAAAGAAAAATTGAGCTGCAACCGGTCTAAGGTGGGATTCAAACCATCAAATGTATTAAAATGTGGTCCAAGCAGGGATTCAATGTTCAATGTCTGTTCCATTGAAAATGAATGGGGGAAAGTTGATATTTAATGTTAAATGGTGCAAATAGTGTAAGTAATGTGGAATCAGATGATATATATTCCCAAGATGGCGTGAATTTTTGAAGCAAGTGAAATTTGAACGGTGTAAATCGTAAGTATTATCTGGGAGCTGTTCCACGGCAACATTTAGTGTGGATGATAAAAATCACAATAACGAGCATTCCCGCAATGAATAACTGAAGGTATCTTTATTTACGCCATTTTTACAATAAACTTGATGGTTGTTTTTGAGCCAAAGGTCTTGACTAGTAAGCGTCTGTCGGTATTTCTAATCTAATAACGCAGCTAATTCACTCACCAAAAGGGGAGCCGATTTGGCTTGTGTGAATCTTTAGTGTGCTTTTTCAACTTCTGCATATTTCGCCAGCCCGTGACAATTTCTCAGAAGTGAACTTGACACATTTATTCATCCACCTCCACCGATTTCCTAGAACTCTCTCCTCGATCAGTTTTGCGAGCCCAGCACTAGCACTTGTGTGTGTGCGTGCGTGCGTGCATTCTAAATGTGCATTCTGTGGCCACATCCTCCTCCCTGCCACAGATGGCTGATAGTGAATATGATGAGATCGAAAGCTGCCTTGAGACTCTTTGACTTCTTCAGCGGAGGCACGTTTTAGAAATGTGGTCACATGACTCTTGATTAGGTACAATTAAAGATCCAATACAAAAGTCGCATCAAACTTTGTTTTTTACATAGATAATCATGTCCAGTTGTGATTGACACTGTCGGAGAGCTCTTCATTTCAAAATAGGGTTATTTATGAGGTTTATGTCATTTTCACACATTTGATATGAAGAATGAATTCACTGAAAAAGCCAAAGAAAAAGCAAAACCTTTGTGAAGTGAATCCTCCTGATTTGCGGCCTTATTTTTCACGGTCAGTTTCATTTGACTTTTGAGGCATACTTTTCAATCCAAATTGTCCAACTTTTGTGCCGTACAGTTTGAACGATGCAGATGATCTTAATCCTTGGAAAAACAAATAGCAACATTCCCGTCTCGACCCCGGGGGAAACGCTGACAGATGTGCCGATTACGACGTTTAAGGTCGCGGTCTCCTCAGCCCCCAGCGGACGGTGTCATACAGTGCACACAAGACACCCCTGGACAGCGTCGGCCACAGCAACCCTCATCGGGATAGCGGAATGTTGCGTGTCAGTCCGTTACCATGGCGATGGCCTTGCGAACGGGACCATGGGAATGTCATGGCGGACTCCGAACATCCTGTGTGTCACCCAAGTGTGGGTGTGCGCGCTCAGTACTGTATACGTGCGTTTAGGACTTAGTGGGCGCGAGGTCGTGCGGTCACATCTGTTCCTCGCGTCTGATTTCACGCTACTTGCATCCGCGGCTGCGCTTGTGTGAAGGTGTGCGTGCGGCGAGGAAGTGTGAGAGTGCGTGTCTTCGAAGGCCGCAGTGAAAGTTGAGTCAATGTGGAAAAGAGAGAAGAGTCATAATAGGCTCGTGATAGCAGCAACATGTCAAAACCGAGCATGTCGTAAGACTTTCTCATTTGAACAGCATGCGGCTGTTTTCATTCACTCTCTTGGCATTTAAATCTACTCTATAACAAGCTTTTAGTTATGAAGACTTAATAGTTGTCATATACATGTTACCGGTAAGTTGGGAACTAAAATCTATTTTGCTCATGTTGTAAAACAGCATCATTTTTAAAGATTTTAATTGTTATCGACATTTGACATTTTAATAACATAACATAACATATAGCTCTCAAAATTATTGTAAAATTTAAAAGCCAGCTAATTAAATATAATAAATGGATATTACACTTTGTATTTGTATGCTAAGTAACATTTTATTTCTTAGTGCAAAAAAATCAATACGGGGTATGTCAGTCTTGTTACTACGTCTCCTCTAGCCTCGCGATCCACAAAGTGACCGGCGAAATGACAGAGTAATTTCGGGACTACAAGGCGCACCTGACTATAAGCCGTGCTAGCTAAATTTGGGGAATACTCGAGTTTGTTACACGTATAAGCCGCAGGTGTTTTAATATTACCGCACAGAGTTCCCGCTACTTTCTTTTCCATAATGCGGGCGCAAATGGTCTCGCTGTCGTTCTGTCTCTCCTACTGTATTTAAGCTCACTCGGTTTGTTTTGCTCTGCCTGACGCTCTTGCGCTTCCTTTTATAGTGCGCCTTTTTGTGATCTGATAGATAAGCCGCACCTTTGTATTAGCCGCATGGTCGAATGCAAGTTAAAAAAGTAGCGGCTTGTAGACCAGAAATTACTGCACATGCGGTATATCCGGTCATAACACAATTTATTTATTTATTGTAAATATATATTTAATAAATTTTCTTGAAAACTTATTGGGTGGTGGCCAGTTTACTTGGGTGGCCCACCCAAGTATTAACATGGCGTGAGAAACACTGATATTCTGTTTTTACTTTGGAAAACAATGACAGAACCGGTAACATAGTTCAACATCAAGCACCCCCCCCCCCCTTTTTTTAATCACTATACTAATACAAAATACAAAATAAACACCAATCACTTGTTAATAAACAGTAATCAGGGGAAATAATGCTTTGTAATACACTTTATTGCAAAATTAAAATGAAGCTGATTAATCGATAAACGCAAAATGCAGCCAAATAATATACCGATGTCCGTGTCGTAAAGCAACATAAGTGTTGTGATGTTGATGTGTACTGTATCTAACAACTCCTATGATGAATAAAATTCTTGGTGACAAAGATGTTTTTTGACTTTGTGCCGCGGCCCCCCCACTCATCGCCCC
Organism: Vanacampus margaritifer; assembly: GCF_051991255.1. Lineage (NCBI taxonomy): Eukaryota > Metazoa > Chordata > Actinopteri > Syngnathiformes > Syngnathidae > Vanacampus > Vanacampus margaritifer. Next base: position 9,737,040 of record NC_135434.1, on the reverse strand, counting down.
CCAGTACCGATTCACTGCTGGTATGAATATTTTAAGGCTAGCGGCGATCGGAATAGTCGAAAGCTAACGAGGTTAACTGCTGTTCACATCCACAGCCATCTTATTTTTGTACTCTCTGACCCGTGAAAATGAATGAACACTGTGTCGCCTTGTTGGCCCTAAAATGTCACAGCTCTATTGAGTGTTGCAGTTCAACGATGGCAACAGTCAAGTCGAAAATCCCTTATAAATTGGCACACTTGCTCTCAGCGAGTGCGTACTGTACCGTATATGTAAGCGCGTGCATGTGTTGCGTGATGCCAGGTCGTGTCTCCAGAGAGCTTTTGAGGATTTCTTCTTAGACATCTTTCGTAGCTTAGTGCTCCTGTGTGGCCATCCCGGCAATAAAATCGCCATCAACCCAGTTAACATAATGAGTGTGTATGTGAGCATTTATTGTGCGTGTTATCTGGAGAGGATCAGTCATCACCGTGCTCTGATCTTGACCCTCCCAAGCGGATTTGATTCACCAGTTGGGTCTGTTGTGATGTGTTGCTCAACCACGCAGACATCTGCTGCTTGTTTCTTCTCCTTCTCCTTCTTCTTGTTCCTCTTCCCGCCACATATGCTTCCTCAAAGTCATCGCAAGCTCATTCACATTCTCACTAGAAATTCCTCCCCGTGAGTCACTCTCGCTAAGACAAAGATCTTATTAGATGTTGCACCTGTGGCTTCCCCCCCCAGAGTAGTTTATTTCTGTTAATTTTTTTGTTTGATTGATATGGTTGATCATCAAAATGTGCTGTTTGTATTTTTATTTGCCACAGCTGAATTATTAAAAACTGACGTATCGATCAACTCCAGGCTTAACGGTTGTAAAGTATGTAAAAGTTTGTTTATTCTTGGTTTGAGTGGTCGCGCCTTGCAATGTCATTAGTGGGGTCTCCATCCAATTGTTTCAAAATTTTTAAGCGAATTTACTGAAAATGCGCAAAACAGACATGCAACATACGCTCATTTCCATCTGTTCTTCTTTTGCGAATATTGAGAGGGGACTCCGTTGCTGTAGGTGGCGCTATACACCATTAAGAGATGTGGTGATCCACCAGTAATTTAAAAGAAGAAGAAGAAGAACAGGAACGGTGACGTCGTTTTGTAATTCTTAATCAACCGTAGCATTCCTTTGTTGTTTTCCATCTAAAATAGCATTAATATTCGCTTCTTTAATTAATTCCAAAAAGATATCTGTTTCGTCTTCCTTTCTAACATACCTTACTTTATTGTCTTGCTTAGGGATTACAAACGTACGTGTGACGTAATATCCGGTCAAAACGTGCAACGTGTATCTGGTTTCCATAGCCAAAATTAGCCTTTTCTTTTTTTTGATACGCTGCAAAATCCATCCCCGCTAAGCGTCAAAACTTTTTGGGTGAATGTTGTCACTTTTTTCCCCCTCGAATTTCTACCATTTCCATTCACTTTTATTTTAATTTTTTTGGGGAAAATTTGAATAAAAATGGGTGGATGTAAACTCGACTACTGTCAATGCTTAATGCACGTTGCCACAAGTGCAATCACTCTCATTCAAATGTCAGCGGGCAACACAAGCAATCTTATGAAACGCATCGCTGGCGTTGGGCCGAAAACCTTTTTTTCTTAACAAAAAAAAGTATTCTTCGAGACCATCCCTGTATATAATAATATAAACCAAGTTTAAAATGAAAATGAAAAATTGAAGATTGGGGTCCGCCGTGTTAACAAAACACGCTAAAAACAACATTTGCTAGGTCAACAAACTAATACCAAGAAGTTAAATGTACATTTTGTAAAGAAAGACAAGAAGAAGAAAAATATAAATCTGGGATTGGTGTTGTTAGTGATGGAAAGAAAAAAAAGAAGTTTTTTTTCCCACCCCAAATTCTTCTTTGCCTTTACTTTCATTTGATTATTTTTCCTAAATCACATGTTCACAAGCTTATTATTTGATGCCGTTGTTGAAAACGGCAGATATGTTGGTGCAACTTCACATTTAGTCACTTCCTCATTATCACATCCGACTAAATGAGTCATTTCCCGCCCTCCCACCTCTGTGTCAGCACACGTCTCGTTGATGACATTGCGGTTGAGACACCCGACGTACCCGCTGATGGCGTCCATTCACAAAAACTGGCCATCTGAGCAAATCAAGCGGCCGCGCGCTTAATCTGCTCTTTGCTTGTGTGTGCGCGTGTCTGTGTGTAGGATTATCGTCGACATTCCTCAGGCTCATGCACTGTCACATGGACTCAGACTCATCCGGCGCACAAAAAGCCCTGGAATCTGTCGTCCCTCTGCTCTCCATCACTCCCTCCTTCTCTCCACAAGCCCCCATGTCTCTCGCCGTCTCGTCTGTTTCCTTTTGACGTTTTTGTTCTCTCACGCCAGCCCCCCCTCCCCCTCTTTACATTTCTCCCGGCGTACAGCGTGTTGTCCCATGAGCTCCCGTGTTGATTCTAGAGAGGCATGCGAGCCTCGTCTGTGCTCCATGTTTGGGCGGGAGGAAGTTGAAGCCCGAGTGGTGAGGGAGTGAGGATTGTTGTTTGAATTTCAAGTTCAATAAGCGCAGTGGGAAGTGGATGGATGATAGATACTGGAGATTGATAGACAGTCATGATAAGATAGTGTAGATAGGGCTGGGTATAGATTTGAATTTCCTCAATCGATTCGATTTCGATTCACAAGAGTTCAGTTTGATTCGATTTTTACTGATTCAATTTGGTTCACTTCAGTTCAAGCTGATATCGATAAATGATGGAACAGCAATTCTTCTTAACTCATTAACTCCCAGCCGTTTTCACTGAAGCAACCCCCTTCGCTCATAGCTGTTTTACTGGATTTTGACTGATTTTGCAAGGCCCACACAATAGTGTGTTCTATTGCTATAAAAACATGGAACCTACCAAAAGAACAATAAGAGTCTCTTCTTTCATCAGGAAAAAAAAGTATATTTCTATCTGTTTCCGTTTTGCAGCAATTAGCATTAGAATATAACCAAGTTTCATCATTATTCACAAACCTGTTTAAAACACTGGGGAAAAGAGCTTGTTGCAACATGGCCCTGGTTGATCTCTTATACTCTGATGCCATCTTCTGGCCATTTTTTGTAATAACTACCATTGCTTTAAGCGACCTATTCAGGTTAGAGGCTGCATCAAAGCCTTCTGTATGCTCTAGCATAACAAAACAAACAAACATAAAAAAATTATAAATACGTTTTGGGACCATTTCAGTATTTAAAATAGAACGTTTTCATACGTTTTGGGGGGCAAAGGATGAGATGAAAATATTTTCATAATTCTAATTTAATAATTTTAATATAAATTTCAAATCTTGAGAATTGTCTTAAGAGTGCAGTAAATCAGGTCTTTCATACATTTAAGAAAATACTTTTAAATTCATGTGAACAATAAATAAATAAATAAATCGGCCTCTAAAATTCTATTTTATTAAGAATTTGTGGGGGGGAATGAGACATAATCGATTCATGGTTTTATGAATCGATATTGGACTCGAAAAAGAAAATCGATTCAATATTGATAGCGCGCTTTATGTGACTTCATAATCACGCTATGGCATTGTTTGGACGACGCCATTGATGCTTAATCAGCAGATTTTTTATTTTTTTGGGAGAGAGTACAAAGTGTACAGATTTATTATTTTATTTTACGATGGATTTAGTGTTTGTGTACAAAGGTACACAAATATTGCCAATATATCGCTGCCGTCGGAGGCTGAAACCTCCTAAGTCACAATTTGGTCAATTTTGTGGGTGTCTTTTTTTTTTTTTTACAAATTATTAACCAACCTGAAGTGTTGAAATGGCTCGCTTTCTTTCGTTATGCAATTGTAAAGGTTAAACAAGCATGCCGTTTTGGGGGGTCTCTTGAAAAGTGAGTGTTGTACAAGCAAATTTACTTCATAAAGCACGACCATATATTAGCCACATATGTGAAGCGTAAAAGCAATAATGCATTTAGTTGAACAATAAACTAAAAAAAATGGTGGTTGGTAGAGGAGCATTTGATCAATAAATGCTGAAAATGTGATGATCATTTGCAAGTCATTGAAGCGTTAACAGCCGACAACAACCTCAGTCAAATCCTTTGAAGGAAAGCGGACCAAGATGGACACAAGAAAACCAAAAATGTGCGTTTGTGAGAACACACTGGCGCGACTCAAATGTCAGCAGAGCTGCCGAGCACACACATCCGACGGCGCGCCAACATGGCCTCCGGCGTAAACAAGCGCACGGATGGATGAGTCGGCCAGCCGGCCGTGCGGGCTGGCGGGCCCCCTGGGGTGAAAGGTGGCAGCTGACAATAACACGTGCAGGCGTGCCAGTCAGACAGTCGTGAGAGGTTAAAGCGTGTCATTCATATGTTTGGTGTCGTGCGGCCCAGCGCGCACGACGGGTGTGGGAGGGAAAGTCGCCAGGCGATGATGACCATCAGTAATCGTATGTTATCGCCGGGCGGCCTTCATGGTGACGAGAATTCGAGTGTGACTTGCATTCCCGTTAAGCTCTTTGCTGACATGTTTGCATTTGAATGAATGGCCGTCACTGTCCGTGTCTTGTAGGCCTCCGCTCCCAAACTGACGACTCACTGCTCAGATATCCAAGAGGTCCGACGCTGCAACCGGCTGGAGATGCCCGACAACTTAAACACGTTCGTTTTAAAGGTCTGTGTTCATTTTATGCGAGCCATGTGGCCCTTCAGTTTATTGTCTGGCTCCGTTTAAAAAGCCTCTTTGTCCCTCCGAAAGGTTAACCGCGGCAGTTTGATATTTGAGACAGACAACGACCAGCAGGTCAGCTCCTGGACCACAGAGATTAAAGAATGCATCAGCAACAGGTGGGAAACACCATGGAACCAACATGGCTTTAAAAATGTCAAATATTTAGCTGGACTCCATTTTGAAAAAAAATCTGAAACTGGACTTCATGCATGAAGTGTATGGAGGACCAAAAATGCCATATTAAATCAAATAAAAAAAATAAAAAGTGAAAATAAAAACAGATATAAAAATTATGATTTAAAAAATTAAATACAAAAAATAAATAATGGAAATAAAAACTTTATATATATATATATATATATATAGTAAAAAATAAATGTGGAAATAAATAAAAACGCTCTCTTCTCATAAATGTTATTCAAATGAGGGGGCGGTCCTAAGCGTGTCTTGGGTTGGACTCCGCCATTGCAAGCGATGGTGGAGTGTAGTGATGGGCACGACAGTTCTTTTAAGTGAACTGAATCTTTTGAATCAGTTCATTAAAAAGATTCGTTCATCGAATCGTTCGTCTGTGCAATCCCTCACTCACTGACTCGTTCACGCGCTGATACGTTCGTGAACCGGAAATGGCAACACTTCAGGAAGTGATCCGTTAACTCACGTTCACTGAAAAGATTCGTTCTCTTTGAACGAAACGTACGTGAACGACACAACACTAGTGGAGTGTTCTCTCATTCACACCAAGCATGTCAGCGAACAAGGAAGTCTCACCGGCTTGCGCGGCGAGCTCCAGCAATGGATGGACGACTATCTTGTCCACTTGGCTTAAAGTACTCCGGCAGAGTGCTCGATTTCTGACGTAAGAGCCTCTAGCCAATCAGAGGCAGGGTAGGGCTGGTCTTGTATTGAAACAGCACAATGACAGCTCTGGCAAAACACCGCCAATGCGGAGAGAAGGCCAACTTCAAAATAAACCTTTCCCATACCAAGTTAGTAATATGTGGCGCGCAATGCCAACGAACGCTTTTATTTTGAAGTTGATACCGGTAGCGTTTCGCCAGTCGTGGCGCAACGGATAACTTGACTCGTCTTGTGTGTCTGCTGTTCATATTGCCGGCGTAAACTATTGCAACCAAAGTCAACAAAACAACTTCGTCCTGAAATCGCGTTCGATCGCCAATTAAGGGCACCAAAAAAAAAGACTTAATTACGCCAACACAGCCTGTTGCCAGTGTTTAGGGCGTCTACAGTGTTGGCGTGCTAACGGCGCTCGCGGCTGCAGCTCGAGCCATCAGACTACTTTTCAAAGGCAGTCTAATCGACGTGATGATTGCACACTTTGATGCTGACAGTAGAGATCAGTTTAAGAAATTGGACTCACTCAATTATGCAGTTGACGATTGGCAAAATCACAACTGTGGTTCTGACGTCACTTTGTCTCACGGACAATTACTCACTCAACTTGGAACTTCATTTCATACAAAAAGTGCTGTACATGGAGTAAAAATCAGTCACGGAATAAAGACAGGTTAAACAAAAATAACACCAAATAAATTACTAATTATTGATATTGGGTAAATGAATTAGTAAATAAAAGAGCACAAATAGGTAAGTAAATAAAATAAATAACAGTAAATTTTATAACAAAATACAGCAGGCACCATAAAACATTGAAACAATGGTGAGTCTCATGTCAAATGGCAAAGAATAAAGATGTGTGTGAAACTCATTTTTATATATATATTTTTTACTTTTTACTTTCAAAAAAAAAAAATTCAATTTGTATAATTTTTTTGCATTTAATTTTTTAATTATATATATATATACATTTTTGTTTACTTTTTTTTTGGGGGGGGGGGTCATTTTTGGTCTTCCGTAGCACCGTGTGTACTTGGGTTGGACTTGCAAGAGGAAGTGTGGGGGAGGTCTGATTGCCCGGGAGAATATCCAAGTCGTTCTCATTTCTGCAGATGTCCAGTTGAAGCACGCACACATGCACACACACAGTTCAAAGTTCATCCTTGACTCGTGTGAAAAATCAGATTACACTATGAGTAGACACACGCGAGTCATGAAGTATTTAGGAAACTGAACCAAACAGGTGCGATGTTGAAACAAGAGGCCCTTCTGCGTCATACAACATAACTTGTGGCAAATGTTATATAATTATATATAACAGTGTTTATTTAGAGCAACATTCATTTGCAGCAAATGTGTGTGTGCGTGTGTTATTCAGGTTGAGCAGTGTGGATCTGGAGTCCCTCCCCTCCCCAGCTGACAGCGGCGTGTCGACCAATCATAGGGCAAGCTCAGAGTCTGGGAGTCAAAGTGATTGGCGGCCCGCTTCGTCCCACCTGGCTCCCCAGACGCGACCCGTCACAATTAGCTGTATGCTTTTTGTCTGTTGTGTTTACAATTCACTTGACTGTAGTTGTTGAATGAATCAATTAAGCAATTTTCCTCTCAATTAATAGTTGGGTTGCAAAAATGAAACCTCCTTTGTGTTCCTCCTCCTCAGGCCCAGTCACCCTGGCTCTGCCCGAGCCGCTCATCCACAAGACGGATCACTTCCTGTTCTCGTACCCGTGGTTCCACGGGCACATCTCGCGCGTCAAGGCCGCCCACCTGGTTCAGAGCTCGGGGGCCGAGGGCCACGGCGTCTTTCTGGTGCGTCAGAGCGAGACGCGGCGAGGAGACTACGTCCTCACCTTCAACTACCAAGGAAAAGCCAAGGTGCGCCGGGAAGCCTCGCGGGAACGGGATTATTCGGGGTACGGGGTTCTGACTCGCCGTCTGTGTGTGCGTGTTGCAGCACCTGCGCCTCTCGCTGACCGAGTGGGGGCAGTGCAGGGTGCAGCACCTGCGCTTCCCCTCCGTCATGGAAATGCTCAGCCACTTCCGCCTCTTCCCCATCCCGCTGGAGTGCGGATCCGCCGGCGCCGTCACGCTCTCCAGCTTCGTCGTGGCCGGCTCCAGCCCGCCGGCGCAGGGTGAGGACCCGCCCGCCTTAAAACTGCCAAGTCAATCAGCAACTATTATGGGATGCCGAGTTGTGTTCAGGAAACAACCTGGTGGTCTTTTTGTTAGTAAGGTTATGAAAATTCATCATTTATATATTTGAATGGAGTTTAAAAAAAAATCTGAGCAACTTAAAAAATAATAATTAGGACCACCAGGCAACTGTTTTTATTTATATATTTAGTTATTGATTTATTTTTAGGACCACCAGGCAACCTTTTTTGTAGGACCACCAGACAACTTTAAAATAATTATAACAATAATAAATTTAGGATCATCTGACAACTTTTTATTTTTTTATTTATTTTTAGGATCACCCAAAACCTTTTTTTTTTGTAAGACCACCAGACAAATATAAAATAATAATAATAATAATAAATTTAGGACCATCTGACAACTTTTTTTTTTTTTTTGAACTACAATGCAACTGTTTTTTTAGGACCACCAGGCAACTTTTTTTTTTTTTTTTAATAGGACCGCCAGACAACTTAAAATAAATAAATAAATTTAGGTCCATCTTGGACTTTTTTTGTAGGACCACCAGACTACTTTAAAATTATAATAATAAATTTAGGACCACCTGACAACTTTTAAAAAAATATATATATTATTTTTTTAGAACTACAATGCAACTTTTTGGGGGGACCACCAGGCAACTTTTTATTTTTAATTTTTTTTTTCATTTTTAGGATCACCAAGAAACTTTTTTTTTGTAGGACCACCAGGCAACTTTAAAATAATAATAATTTTAGGACCATCTGACAACTTGTTTTATTTTTTTAGAACTACAACTGTTTTTTTAGGTCCACCAGGCAACATTTTTATTATTTATTTATTTATTTTTAGGATCACCAGGATTTTTTTTTTTTGTAGAACCACCAGACAACTTTAAAATAATAAAAAAAAAATCAATTTAGGTCCATCAGGCACTTTTTTTGTAGGACCACGAGGCAACTTTAAAATAATAATAATTTTAGGACCATCTGACAACATATTTTATTTTTTTAGAACTACAACTGTTTTTTTAGGACCACCAGGCAACATTTTTATTATTTATTTATTTATTTTTAGGATCACCAGGATTTTTTTTTTGTAGAACCACCAGACAACTTTAAAATAAAAATAAAAAATCAATTTAGGTCAATCAGGCACTTTTTTTGTAGGACCCCTAGGCAACTTAAAAAAAAAAAAAAAGGTTTTTGGACCACCAGGCAACTTTTCATGACACGTGTATTAGTTGCCATGTTAGTGATGTGTTCAAATGTTGTTCTTGGTGTGGCAGGTCAGCTCTCTGGCGCCCTCTTGGTGCCATTCTCGCTTCACCGCTGGAACTCGGAGCCCAACTTGGCCCACTGCGGCGCGTCTCGCTGCAGCCAGCCGCCCTCCTCTTCCTCATCCTCATCCTCCTCGTCCTCCTGCGCCGCCACGGGAGCTTCCGGCCCGCAGCCCCCTCGCCGCGCCGCCCCGGCCCCGCCAACCTCCGCTGCCTCTAACCCCGTGCGCCGCAGCGAGTCTGCAGGCCGGCGTCCGCCGCTCCGCCACGCCAACCCACCCGTCATCCCCCAGCGGGACTCTGACTACGAGCTGGAGCCCGAGCGCGGACGCAAGCGGGCCATCGACAACCAGTACATGTTGCTCTGACGTCCCGCCCGGCTCGGCGAGATGCGCGCGGGTTCGAGACCCCCTGCGGCTTCCTCACGAGTGTCCGCAGTGAATGTATTTTGATGTTTGAGACGGGCCGGGAGCGGGCGGGTCGTCTGAAAGCCCAGCAAACAAAAACTATTTTTCTACGTTTTCTAAAGGCAAACTTTTGAAAGTTGGCTTCGAGCAACGCTAGCTTAGCACGCGTCACAGATTGTTTAATTTTTTTTAATTTATGTTGGCCTCCTCCCGCCGCCTCCTTTGTTACTTTGCTGACGCTAGATCACTTTTTTTTAACAAAAAAAAAAAAGACTTTGGGGCGAACGTTCACTTTCTTATCCAAATACAAACAACAAACAAGCAAGCACTCTTCTTTCTCGTTTGTCTTCTGATGCTCTGTCACAACATTTCTCTTATTTCCACTTTTTTTCCCTCTCTCTGTGTGAAAGCATCACAGTGGCCAAAGTCAGCTGGCACGATCGAAAACGGATGCGTGGTTTGTGCTATTTGGAGAAGAAGATGCGTGTGTTTTGTCTCCACATTGTATTTTCTCATGCAATCAAAGACAAAACATCAACCAGGCCTTGTTTCACACAGAGACCCTGCAAAATTGTGATTATCAGCGTTTTGCGACGCCTCAAATTGTGGTTCGAGTGTCCATGTTTCTGCATCAGCTTGAGCCCCTTTCATGCAGAGATCATGCAAAATTAATCCACTTTGACACAGAATCCTGCGCACACTTACTCAAAGGCATTAACTTCTGCCTGTTTTGGTTCTCGCCTTTTTGACAGAGATCCTGCAAAATTGCGGCGAGTCTTCTACTCGGCCATTTCTGCATGCGTGCGCTTTCACGCAGCAACACAGCATCCCACAATTAGATGATGACGTCAGACGGTGACAATGAGGGAGAAATGTGTGTCATTTTAGATTGAGGAAAACCTTTCAGCTATGTTAGGGGTGGGCAAGGGGGTTTAAACTGGTCTGCGAGATGATTTTGTAAAGTAAAAAAAAAAAAAAAGTAATGTCGAACCAATTAATCAGACGGCCAAAATCAAAACATAAATTTGTAATTTCACAACCGGTCCAACCCTGAGCTAATATGAATTTGACACCCCTGAGCTAGGTTGTCATCTGTCATCCATTTTACACAGAACTCAGCAAAGTCTACATACTTCAACACGGGGACTCATCATCCCACACTCGCATAATTAGATGATGTCAGCATGAGTGCCGAGATTTGAAATAGTTGGCCAACAGCAACAGTTCAAACTTCACCTGTCCTGGTTTGCAAAATACCCTCGCGGTGGATATAAAAAGTCTACACACCCCTGTTCAAAATGTTTTACACCATTAACTTATTTGTTCCCAAAAATGTTCTATTTTATTTATTGCCATGGTCCCCAAAACATATTTATACGTGTTTTTTTTAATGCTAGAGGGCTAGAAGGCTTTGATGCAGCTTCTAACCTGAAGAGGTCGCTTAAAGCAATAGTATTGATTACAAAAACGGCCAGCAGGTGGCAGCAGAGTATAAGAGATCAAACAGGGCCATCTGTTAAATAATAAAGTTCTGATGTTTGTGTAGGCTTTCCTTGATGTCTTGTTTAAATGAAGTTGTAAATGACAGGAACAGTTGGTATATTTGTTGTGCCAGGCCACAATAATGGAAAACAAATACATACCTGGCTTTTGAACAGGGGTGTGTAGACTTTTTATATCTGCTGTAGGTTTTCACAGCTCTAATTTGGCTTCAGTTGGAAAAAGGTGGCAAAATGCTAATCTGCTAAAACATTACACTTCCAAACTTTAGTCACACTTGAGTCCAAAAATCAAAAAAATGGGCTTAGGAGGGACATCATGATCGATTCATTCCAACAGGGTTACACACCACCAAAAAAAACAAAGTAAATACACCGATCATTTTGTTTCTTCTGCCTCTGATATAGACGATATTAACAAATGAAAGCCTTTCGCATTCACTAATGTCGCCGTTACAAAATATTTCCTATATTTGTGACCCCAAGTGCTTCGTGGTGCGTTCGAGTACCGTCACGCATGTGCACATTTTCTTCGGGTGAGTTATGAAAGTGGGAGTGTTTGTTTTTGTTTTTAAAACATGTCCAACTCTACTTTTTTTTTTTTTTTTAATTAACACACAGACGGGTAGCATTAACAATTTGGTGTGCGACGTCACCATGACTACAAATCACCAAATCTACGTCCGCCACGCTTTTATTTTGGTAGCAATGGGATGTCTTAACACTAACGCACGTCCTGTTTTATTTTTTATTTTTTTTCCCGTTTTCCTTTTGGCACTTCAACAAAATGGACGAGCGTGATGTTGTTCTTGCAACTGTAACATGTTGACCCATCACGAGTCGTCTCTTCGCTTTAAAAAAGAAAAATTAAGAGTGTGTCGTGCAATATTGATTCCACATAGCCGCAATGTTCTCATGCTATATAAATATATATATATATATATATTTTTTTTTTCATCAGAGGTGGGGAACCTTTTATATTTTCTAGTCCTCTGAGGGCAAACAAAAATTAAATGAACAAATATGATGCAACAAGTGTTGCTTGTTCAGTATGATGAGCGTTGATGGGTTAAGTGTTTTCTTAATATATAGAACAGTTCTTCTGTTTTTTTTTTAAAGAATTGCTCCATGTTGGGTTCCCCAGCCCTGCTTCAAGGCTTCTTATCAAAGTTGCTTCAGCCACTTTTTTTTTTTTTTTATTGACCATGATGATGGTTTGATGCCATTGTGCCTTGAGTTGATCTGAACATTTCCCGTTAAATAATTGAACATGTTCTCAATACTGTTTTGTGTTTACCTCAGCACTGTAAAGCTCCCCCCACTTCCTCCCCATGACCATCACCAGAGCTTTTGAATGAAGATGTTGTCTTTGTGCTCGCAATCCCTTTCCATTCAGTTGTAAGCCTTCTAAATTATATATCAACTGTACATTGGACTCCTGTCTTTTTCTTTTTTTGTGTGTAAAATAAACCTAACCAGTAACCACATTAAAGCCTCCTTCCAACCGGTTTGGCTTTAAGGTAGTCACAATTAACATATTAGATTAACTAAGAAAAAAGATTGAGAGGAAAAAAATGCAAATAATGCATTAAGAAAAGTTTTGAAAACATTTACCAACAATTGGGATGACTCCCATAAGTCAAATCAGAAACGTCAAAAAAGTAGTTTACGGAGCAGCAAAATAGGAATTTTACACATTAACTCATTCACTGCCATTGACGGCTATAGACGTCAAAAATTAATTTGAACTATTTCTATTCGTTTAACATTTTCCACTTTTGTTGACAAGAATATAAAAACCTAGAAAAAAAATATTGTACATTTAAAACAAATATAAAATTTGTGATTAATTGTGAGTTAACCATTGAGGTCATGCTATTAATTTTAACCGCCTGACGCGCCCCTAATTTTTAATCATCTTAAAAAAAAAAAGATTAAAAGAAATATCGAGGTTTTCATACTTCTGTAAACAAAAGTGGGGAAAAATATCAAACTAATAGAAATAGTTCAAATGAATTTTTGACATTTAAAGGCGTCAATGGCAGTGAATGAGTTAAAAGGAAGAAGGAAAAATCATTACAAGCATACAGCAATTTTACAAGAAAAAAAAAAGGTAAAAGGTGATAGTGGTCATTTTACATGACAAGAACACAGATAAAATCACAGAAGTAATGATTTTCATTTGGGCAGATAAACCCCTTAAACATGATTAATTTCGGTTACTTTACACTAACATAAATTTACAGGTCATTTTATGTGGCTTCAAAGTCCAAATATGTAATGAATGAGTATTTATACAAATAAAAGGTATAGTTGTATTGTGGCAAAAGATTCCTTTTCCAAGAAACACACAGCAGTCGGTTCAGTTTTTAAAACTTTTTTTTATTTTGTAGTTTTTTTGGCTAATTTTTTAAATTATTTATATTATCTACAAAGTAAAAGTTTTAACTTAAAAGTTACATTAGGGTCAGGTGAGAGGTGGGTTGTGATCACCGTTATTCTTTTTTTCTTCTTCTCATAAATAAACACTCATGTTTGTTGTATTTTCCCTGTCGCTGGCCGTTTTTTTAGTTTGGTTAGACATTTGTAGTCTTGTAGCAGCAGCATCAGCGATACAACAGTAACATTAATACTGTCCGAAAATGGGTTGCGTTTCTTTTCTTTTCTTTTTTTTTTTTTTCCCTCACCCTGACACAAGGTGCAGACAAAGTTCCAGTTTAATTCTTCTTCGGTCACAGATTAGTTTTCTCTTAAAACACTCATCAATCACTGCATCGTCAACCTATTAACATTCTCTTATTGCCTTGTCTGAGGGACGAGGGAAGGAGGACGGGAAGTTGATGGGGAAACATGTCGGGTGAGGAGGAGAAAGAATGAAAGAAGGAGGGAGGAGGGCTCCTCATCCTCATCATGAATAAACTTTCCGCTCTCTGGCGCCATCTACCTGCCATCTTACAGCTGCTGCTGGTGATGAGGCTGCACTGCAAAAGCCAAAAGACACAAAAGTCAACACCAGCCGAAACCTGGAGAAGAAAAGTTTTTTGCTGTTTACCTTGCGGATGCGCCAGGTAGGAAAAGGGCGTGGTGGAAGAGACGGGGATGTGATTGAGGGCCGTCTGCGCCATGGGGGGCTGCGGGCCGCCCGGCGGGCCCTGCGTGGCCATCAGCATCATGGGGGCGTGGGTGGGCGGCGCGTGGTGAGACTGCACCATTCCCGACTGCATGTGCGCCTGACGCAAAGCAGCACACAAAAGACTTCAGCCGCCAATTCCATGATTCATCATCTTCATCTTACTGCGTTGCGCTTACTTGCTGCACATGTGCCATGTGGTTAGGGTTGTACCCGTGCTGCACCTGCTGCGGGTGGATGTAGACGGTCTGCTGGGCCGACGGGAAGGACGCCTGCGGCGACTGCGGGTTAGGCCCCGGCGTCATGGAGGGTGGCGTGGGGGCCAAAGCCGAGTACATGGGCTGCTGGGATTGGTTGGCCAGGTGGAGAGCCTGCGCGGCGGCGGCGGCGGCTGAAATGACACGAGGGGAGAACGTGACGTTAGCCGAGCGGGCGGATGCTAAGGGCCCGTTGGGAGGTGCAAATGTTGTCACCCGCTGCCGCCTGAGGGTGCTGCGGGTGCTGCACGGGGCTGGCGGCCGGGTGGTTGGGCGGGCCCCCGTGCTGAGGCGGCCCCCCTTGCTGCCCTTGGCCTGTGGGCGTGGCGGAGGGCTGAGGGTGTTGTGGGTGGGGGTGCAAGGTGGCGCTGGGGTGGGGGTACTGCTGGGGCATGGGGCCAGGAGACACTGAGAAACAACCAGAGGGCGACGTGAGACGGCCGCCGCCGCCGCCGAGGTGCATTGTGGGAGGCAGCGAGGGGGCGGGACTTACCATACATGGTGTGCGTCTGCTCTGGGTACTGCGTGGTGGAGGAAGACACCAGGCCGGGCTGGCCGTGACCGTGCGGCGCCATCATGCGGGCGCTGCCCTGCATCACAGGACTGAACATGTGCTGCGCCTGGAACACAAACCACGTTCAGATTTATTTGGGGTGAGGTGGAAAAGCACAACATTGTCAGTAGGGGTTTGCAAAAAAAAAAATAAAAAATTCTCATTTACTACGATTTAGAATGAATATAAAATGTCCCAAAATCGATTTTTGTTAAAATTATTTGAAACTTTGTGTGCTTAATGAGAGCGCTGTTCATGTTATACACAATTTGGCCACTTAGAGGCAGTGTGGTTCCGCACGTTCTGATACACTGTTAAGTAGTAGCCACTTCACAGAGTAGAAGAAAAAAGTCACGATCCAGTTATGACAATAAAATGTTTTTTTTTTTACAGGGTAAAAAGAGCATATGCCGGTGAGTATGTTAGATGCTTCTCTGTATACATTCCTGGAGCGTTTTTTTTTTTTTAACGAATAGCCGTATTTTGAGTGATAAAAGTACCGCGAGTAGCGCGCTAATTAGCGTTAGCGAGTCAATGGCGCTTTCCCTTGTGCGTTAGCCTTGAGCTAGCGGCGATCGGGAAACAAGCTAAACAAAGTGTGTTTGCATTTAACGTGTGCACTGTGTAATTGACTTCATTTTGTTGGTTTCGATTTAAAGCTAACCTCAACTGGAGTGTAATAAACGGCTTGATACTGTAACAATAGTATTCTTCGTTTGGGTTCATGTTGCTTGGGGGACTGATTAGAGTGAGGGAATACACTAAAGGAGGGCTAGTAAGAGCCAAGAATAACGTAGTGTACTGTGTTGAGTTATGCAAATAAATACAAGCAAGTCATTGCTTTAATCGTCCACTCTGTATGGTCAGTGAGAACTGAGAACGGAACAGGGTCAAACAGATACCAACATTGGACTCTTTTTGAGGGACTATTCGCTGTCTGCTAAACTGTACTCAGTCTACTCAGGGAGGGCAGAATATATAAAAGTTATAAAATTTATAGCTAACTACAGAGAGTAGCAGTTGTGGTCCACACACACTTTTTGGTGGGAAAAGGCACTTTCCTTCAAAACTTAATAAATGTAATTAAAAAAAAAAACATTTTAATATTTTCATTTGTCATTCTGTGTTGCAAACTGGACTGTAGTAGATCATGACGATTCTTTGCACATCTATAGCTTGAAGCAGAAATAATTGTTAATCAAATCGTTGTCAATCAAAAATCTGAATCAAATTGAACCATGAGACAGTCAAAGATTCCCACCCCTAATTGCACAACAGCAAAAATAAAAAATAAAAAATGATGCAAATGTTTGCCGTAAGCAGACCTGAGACTGGTAGTGTGGCATCTGCTGGACCAGCTGCTGGCTGGGGAACTGCTGCGGGCTGCAGGTGAAGTACTGGGCCGAGTAGGCCGGGCTCTGCGTGATGATGGGCGGCCCCGCCGCCGTGACCTGGTGCATGAGAGTGGGCGTGCCCGGCGGGTGGTGCTGGTCCGACCTCTGC
This sequence comes from Vanacampus margaritifer, assembly GCF_051991255.1. Taxonomy (NCBI): domain Eukaryota; kingdom Metazoa; phylum Chordata; class Actinopteri; order Syngnathiformes; family Syngnathidae; genus Vanacampus; species Vanacampus margaritifer. The sequence continues at coordinate 9,720,645 of NC_135434.1, read as the reverse complement.
TGGGTCATGTTGGGCACTGGCCAAGCAAAAGAAGACGATGGGGCCGACATGCCAACGTTTTTATTTGAGCTGTTCGATGGTGATGTGCTACGAGGATAAGAAATGAGGCTGTTCTCACCTTTACCTGGTCTGTACGGTTTAGACTGGTTGACGGTCATGTGCGGCATCTGGACCTGGTACATCGCTGGAGACTGCACGGAAGGGATCAAGAAATCAAATCAAGATGGAGGGAATTCTTTATGTGCTTATTTTATACACAATCGTGACATCCTAATTTCTATTAACAGTCTAAAAAAAAATATTAACTCAAAAACAAAAGACAAGCATTTTTTTTTTTCTTACCTGGACTCGCATGCACTACTTTTTGTGTGTGTGTGTTTTTACGCCTTCCTGTCAGTAAATCTCATGCACTTTTATTACTGAGGCAGAAATTAAACCCTAAGCAGCTTGAAAATTAAAGTTGTAAGAGATGAATTGCAATAAGAAGTTGGCAAACCAACATCTGAATGCGTTAAAGTTGACAAGCAAGCAAAACATCTCAGAGCTAATTGGGCTTTGACAAAAAAAAAAAAAAAAGTAAATAAAAGGATAAAAAAATAAATGTAAATTTTAGGAAAAAATTCACAAACCTTCCATATTATGCTTTTCTAATGGAGCAAGAGAGAGAGAGAGAGAGAGGATGAGGAGCAGGGGGAAGAAAAGGAAAAATGTGTGTCTTTACATGTGTCTGATGTTGGATCACCAAGTTGTTCTTAAAGCAACACCAGATAAATAAAGACGTCAGCATTTACACGGCGGTGGGACTTTCACGTCAAAGTCGCCACGGCCGGCCGGGTCAGCTGTGACAAAGGACGGCGTCTCACCTGCACTCCGGGACTAACTGGTGTGAGAGGATACATCTGCGGGAAGCACACCGGCTGGCCGTAAACAGTCGGGGGCTGCTGGACCACGATGGAGGGGCTGGGCTGGCCCTGAGGTCGCGGGGGGGTCGGGGTGTTGGCTGGTTTGGGCTGCCGACAAGAGACGGATGGACGAGAAAGCATTCCGTTAGAAACGCCTGTTGATTTCCTCAAATAATGGCCGCCGATCTGATAGAGCCCGGGCCACAATTAATCACTGAGCGTGCAAGTCAGTAACGGCTGCACCTCAAATAGACGCCTCATTACTCCCGCAGGGGAAAAAATAAAACTATGTTACTATGTTACATTTTATATTGAAATATTGTAATTTTTTTCTATGAAAATGTATGAATGATTGAATACTATAAAATATTTTGTATACTAATATAATGTGTATTATATAAAGAAATTATAAATAAAATACCAATTTACTATAATACATGTTGTATTGAAATACTGTAGATCATTTGATTATATTGAAGATATTTAATATTTCATCCCCAAAAACCCCCAATACATTTTATGTACAGTATGTATTTTATTCACTTATACAGATAAATGCAAATAGATATAAAACTAAATGATATTTTGTATTTATTATAATAGAGGTCATTTTGAAAAAAAATTAAGAAAGTGTGAAAATGTATGAATGATTATTGAATATTATATTATGAAATTAAATACTACTAAATAATCTTATTTTATATTTAATTATATTATAAAGGTATATTTAAAATCTCAATTGGTGAAAATACTTTATAGTTAATGAATTGCATTTTTTTATTTTAACATATTACATATTTTCCCCAATATTTAATGATCTAAGGTACCCAATAATCTACATTGATAAAATATGGATACACCCTACCTATGAAATTTTCAATTTGTTGTGTGTCTAATGTCGCGGTGGCGGCGCTCTCACCTGCGTGTTGAACCTTGGCTTGAACTCATTGGCGTTGGGGTTTAAGGTGGACTTTCTTACTTGACTGCATGAAGGAAAGCAGCAGATAAAAGATCAATTTAATCATTGGCGTTATTGAACTGTTCCGACTGTCACTCACTCTTGCACCGCCTCCTTCTTGTCCTCCTTCTCTTCATGCTTGTTGGGCCCGCCAAAAGTAGACATGGCCGTCGTCTGAACCCCCTGCGAGGTCACGTCCAGCCCCGCCGCCCTCTTCTGGTCCGGGCCGGAAGGAGACGGGGACAGAGCGGCGGGGCTACCGGGCTTACTGGTGTTGATGGCGCCCGCGGATGGGGTGGCGCCGCCACCGCCGCCGCCGCCGTGGTCTTCAGGGCCCGCTGAGGAGGTTTTGTCCAAGGAGGCGATGTCGGTAGGCTTGTCTGCGGAGTCTCTTGGCGGCTTACTGGCCACGTGGTCGAAGGCAGGATCCGGGTTGGAGCTGGACTGCAACTGAAGAATGAAGGACCGACAAAGAGTTTAGGGAGGTTTGAGGAATTAACAACATTTGAGTATAAGACACTCACCCTAAAATCTTCACTAAATTTCTTTAAATTGTCTATTTGTTTCCTGTGGTCGGGTGCCAAGGAAGGGGGACCTGTAAGGAGGAAAGAATATTTAAGCCAGAGATTATTGATCTACCTCTTACTATAGGTCAGTTGCATAGATTAATGATACATTATTTAAAGTCAAGCAACCATTTTCAGACCACTTCATTGAAATTGGATCATTTCCAATAGTTGGGAATCACATATCAGTCATCCATCAAACTAAAAACTGGTTCTAGTTTCAGAGTTTAAAGGCTGACAAGACTTTGGACTACCTTTACACAGAGGTCTATTGTTACTGGAAGAACTGTCCTTCATGCCGTCTTTGTTGGTTTTGGGGGATGTTTGTCTCGTCTCCTGGACACGACTTTCTTTAACTGTAATACAATCACATGTTAATAAGAACGAGATGAAGCAGTTGCGACAGTTACGTCACTCGGGGGGGCCTTACCATCTCCTGACAGAGAGGCTACCATGTTAGGGGCGGGGCTCGGAGCAGTCGGGGAGGAAGCGGACGTCGGTGCGGCAAAAGACTCCGCGGGAGCTGCTCCGGTCTGAGGCAGAGAAGCGGAAGCTCCTCCCATATTGTTCTGACGCGGGGAGCGAGGTCTGTGAGCTGAGGAGGAAAAAGACATTTTTCACTTATGTCCACATGTAAAGCTTAATCAGTGTCAAAAACAATCTATGACCGGCGGGTAGACATAAACTTCCATGGGAAAAAAAAAAAAAACATTAAGAAGGAAAACGCTTCGACCTAGAATGAACCCTGAGGTGACAACATTCATTGATACCTCCGCTAACGACAGAAGACCAAGTCCCTCCTGAAGAGTTGCCTCTGTTGGACGGAGTCACCGGGACTTCTCCGGGCGCATTGTGAGAAATGAGATCTACCCCCGGGGGCATCCCCGTGGTCCTGCTGGGGGGCACTCTGTGAGCTCGGGGTGTCCTCTGGGATTTCGGAGACATCCGTGGCGGACCTACAAAGAACGGAAGACAAAAGGCATTTGAGAGAAGAAGGTCAAGGGTCAAGCTGCGGTCGCACCGGGAGTGCCAGCATGCTTGTTAGTAGCTGAGAAGTGATTGAACCACACACAAACACAGCAAACGTCTGAAACCGCAGCCAAGTGAAGAGAAGAGGGGAACAGGTGAGATGGTGTTGAAAAAAAAAAAGAATTGACCAACAAGCAGCTTATGAACTGGTGACCCCTCAATGCAAGGTACTGACAGAACTGGGGCAGAAAATAAATGGGCAAACCAGTCGCAGTGGCAAATCCCTATTTGATAGATGACATGGAACATGCTCCAGGGGCTCATAGAAAGTCTTTTATTTGCAACTTTAGGAAAGAATCATTTATTTACAAATGATGCTAGAAATTCAATGTTGCTCGCCGCATTGATTTGACATTACAGATGCATCAGATCCCATGTGCCACGCATTCATATGGGGAAAGAAGCATCCATAAAATAAATGATTAAGTTTTTTTTGCATTATTCTTAAATGAAACACCATCTGGAAGATCACCGCCCCATTGGTTTAATGGGTCATTTAGGTGACGTGTTGCTTGTGCCTTGCCACTTTCAAAAATACTAACAAGTTCCAAATCACTCTGCAGAAGTGAACTTCATCTGACACTATTGCTCCACACGAGACCTGGGCAAATTTACTTTTGAAAGCAGCTTTTAAACTTTCTAGGACATGTTAAGCGTCACTCTGTGGTTAAGAAAGACCAACCCATCCACCTTCAACTCATGCCTATGCCCAGGTCTACGCCACACACTGATGTGGGTACCTTCTGAAGACATGCGTTTGGGCAGAGTGGAGGCCGGCGACGAGGGCCCGTGGAGGGGAAAGGGAGACGAGGAGGAAGATGAGGAGGAGGAAGGGGAGGGAAAGGATGAATGAGAGGGAGGCCTGGAAGGTCGAGAGGGGGGTCTGGAGGGTGGCCTGGTGGGCGTGGTGGCCCGAGGAGGCAGGGAGGAGGGGCCGGACTGGTAGCGAGGAAGGGGGCGGGAGGAAGGAGATGGACAGGGTGAGGGCCAATGGGATGAACCTAAAAGAGGGAAGGACAAATGATCAAGGATGATACACTACGATGAGCAATTCACACGGGAAAAGAAGAGTACAGCGAGAACATAAGGACGCGTGCAACAAGGCTTTGAAAAATTTAAACGGAATAAATAATAAGGGCAAATGTAATCTTACGAGACAAAATGACCTGCGGATGTGGCACGCTACAGGGCAAGGAACCAGGTTTGTAACTAAAGTGAGAAGAAATGGATGGCAGACCCTTCACAATAAAGGGAGGAGAACTAATGATAATAAAAAGGTAAATAACAAAAATGGCGACAATTGTGCCCAAACCGAATGTATACATAAATTAGAACGCGGTGTACTCTATCACTAACCTACGCTAACGCAGTAGTAAATTTATAATTACAGTAGGGTTGAAATGACTGGTCCATTAGTCAACCTTACCGCTGTGCAATAACGTCAATTAGCCCCCAGGTGTTTTGGCATTAAAACTACAGACACCTTGCGGAATGCAACAGGTGGTTGGTTGGTGCAGCAAACTAGTTGTGGTGCCTCAAGCGTGACAACATTTTTGACTATAAATGAGATCTAGGCTAGCATGTCCACTTTAAATGACTTATAATACGCAATTCCATCCTTGGCACAAGTGTTATGAACGCCAATCTGACATGTCAAGTCGGCTGTCAGGGAATTCAGCAAACGCTCTCCGACAATGATGACAATATTCTGGAGTGTCAGCTTAGGCGACAAAAGCAAAGAAAAGCGCTTGTCGATCAGTAACCTCTTTGTTGTGAAAATGAACAGTTAACGTCACCAAGAACTCATTCACAATTCAAAGAGGATGTCACTGATTCAATGACGTCGACGATTGTCACCTTAGACTCGACCACGGCGGGGCAATTAATCGAAATGTAATCGTGATTTCAATTTTGGCTTCTCACAATCTTGAAAACACTCTAATTGTAGATAAACGATTAACACGTCGTGTGTCACTAAGTGTGCTTGAGATGCTTATTCACGGTTAGAATGAGTGCTAAGATGCAAGGCAGCAAAGGATGAACGAATCTTTTTAATGAACTAATTCTAAAGATTCAGTTCACTTAAAAGAACAGTCATGCCCTTCACTACTGCCTGACGCTCTTGCGCTTCCTTTATAGTGCGCCCCCTTGTGATCTGATGGATAAGCCGCACCTTTGTATTAGCCGCAGGGTCGAATGAAAGTGAAAAAAGTAGCGGTTTATAGTCCAGAAATGACTGTAGTTGAGTTTTAGTAGTTGAATAAACACAAAGCTTTGAAATTGATGAATAATCGCTTTATTAATTGTAATTTAAAGATCAATCAAAAATAATCGTGATTATTTTTTATTAATTAAATGAAAAAATTTAACTGTATGGCAGTAATTAACTCTTTGACTGCCAAAAACGTTAAATAACGTTTAGTAAAATCCTAGGGAGGAGTGCCAAAGACGTTAAAAGACGTTTGTTTCAAAACAGAGGTGAAACTAACCATTTTCTATTGTTGATTACTGAAAAACGGAATAAGGTAGAAACAAACTTTTTTTTCTGATGAAAGATCAGAGTCCAATCTTTCATTTGGTAGTATGTGTGTTTCCATAGTCCAAACACATAATTTTCTGTGGACCTTGAAAGATCAGTCAAAAATGCTTAAATCGGCTGGCACCCACGGCATCCCTTTTCTGAAAACGTCTGGCAGTCAAAGAGTTAACCATGGCCACTTGTGATGTCGTATTTTTGCGCCTCACGCAAACAAGTTCATTGTGTGCTGTAGGTACCGGCGAAACTTGTATGTCAGACTGTTCTAAAACCACTGCATTGTTATTGTGAATGATAGCATTTAAAAAAAAAAAGTAATAAATCATTCATTTTAAAGTGTTAATTTTTTTATTCATTTTAATTTTATATGACAAACTTCTATTACTAAAGGAAGATGGAAAACAGGTGGGAACTGCTGACCTGAAAATGGGTAGGCCATTTTCCACTGAAAATGTCGGCTGTAAGGGAACACAAAGCATCACAGGTGTGTGTGAGCCGGACCATCCGTACCTCCGTTCACCACCCTCTGGTCGCCCCCTGGGCTCTGATTGTAGTCATGCAGTCCCGCACGAGGAGCCGAAGGCCCAGCTGAGTTGGGAGTCAGACGTGGGGAATTCTGACGTCCGGGCCCCCATGACATGGCCTCCCTGTTTCTCTGACCCGGGGGGATGTATTTGTTCTCCCTACACGCAGACACACAATCAATACGATGCTGCCTCGGCCCAGTGGCGCTTGTCACGGGTGCGAACCAAGTATCACCTGCTCAATGTGTGCATCTCTCTTTCCCCTCTCACCACCGCGGTGAATTTCTCCTCCTCTGAGCGCTCGTCGTTCTCCAGGGCCACGCGGGCCTTGTATGTGGAGCTGGCTTCAATCTCCTCGGCCAGCTGGGCGGCCCGCGCTTCCCTCTTGAGGAACTCCTCCGAGTTGTCACGCTCAAGGGGGACACTGGGAAGCAAGGTCAGGTTAGAATACATAGACTCAGTGTTATTGATTGCTTGTTTGTTAGTCATCTGGAATAGTAAAAACACTTGAGCTAATTTCACACACACACACAAAAACAACAAATAAAATAAAAATTTGGGATGCACAAAAACCGATAACTAATAATTTAGAAAGTGACAATGTCGATAACCGATAAGTAAGCCGATAATTGTTTGCCAACTTAACTTGAACCTAAATATACTTTCGAGTCCTAGTATAAGTCTAACATGTACAAATACATTGAAACATTGTGCAGAGCACCATGAAGCTGAATTTTATTGATATATCTGCATCAAAGACAACCAGTAACTCATTTTGAGTTTGCCAAAACAAAACAGTCATGTTTTAAAAAATGCAACAAAAAAACACCAGGGTAATATTTTGGGGAGAGACAGTAAAGAAAGCCCACACTAGCGACTGCCATGTTGCTCTTCTGTGAACACGAGGTCGCGCGCATTATGACGTCACAAATATGTCACACTAGGATAGGGGAGGGGTTGAGGAGTTGGGCACAACTTTTCAGCCACAACCACAATAGATGGACCAACGCGGCAAGTTGGCCAATTGCTTTATTATCCGGTTTATCTGTATGACGTCAAATTGGCCGATAATTATCGGCCACCGATATTATTGTGCATCCCTGTTAAAAAATAACTTGCCATCGCAAGTACAGATATCATGACATAAGGTCGGGTATAAACCGACACCCATCTCTAGTTAAAATGTGTGTGTAAAAGTTACTGAAATAATTCTCTTTTTTTTGTCATCTACAAAATTAACCAATTATCGAGCAAATTAAAAAGCATTTCTTTAACTTATCTATTTTTTCATTATTTGCAATAAATAAAAAATCAAAACAAACATTACATTAAATTAAAAATAACATTTTATTACACAATTAAAAAAAATATATATATATCAAGGACTTGATAATGTAATGTGGCCATTTTTTTGCTCACTGTTACTTGAGGCATACTTTGTTTATTCTACATACTGTATACATTTATATAAGCTGAAACGCAACTATCAAGTGACGTAAATGACCAATTCCACATAAAAAATACTTCATAAAAATTAAAGACAGAAAAACTATTTAAAAGGGAGGGAAAAGTCATGTTAAAAAGCACATAAACACTGACAAGGTATTCTTACGTATATGTGGAAAGGCTGCTGTCATATGTAGACAAGACACCGTACTTCTCCTCGTTGTACTTGAACATGTCATTGGGGTCCCACCCATTTGACTACAACAATAAAGAACAGGTTACTATTTATGTTCTACACATTGGAAAAGTGATGCCTCGACGGGTGTTTGTTGTGGCTTTGCATCTTGTTTCCCCACCACATCAGTATCCAGCGACTCCAGGCTGTCAGAATTGTGGGTCTCGCCGCCATCCCACGGCTCGAGATCTTTCTCTTTGTGCTCGCCATTGATCCTGCCACTCACTGCGGAGTCTGTGAAGGTATCTGAGACACGCAAGGATACACCTTTATGCTCTGCAGACACACAAACAGGCAGGGGAACCGCACGCTTACCGCTGATGCACCAAAGCGCACATGCCTTCAAGTTTTTCGATGAGGGAAAATAAAATTGCAACTACTTGCAACCATTAACAAAAGTAACATCATTCTATACCAAAATAAAGATCTACTGATGTGGTGTTTGTAATGTAACCCTATAATCTGTGCGAGTCTTGCAATTAGCGGTCATTATTGTTGGGGCAAAATAACTAAACTGATCAGTTGATCAATGCAACATGTAAAAGGAAAAATTTGGAGGAAGGAAGGTTTTTAGATCCACTTATGTAAACGGAAGAATATGCATAGTAAACATAGCTACCAACAACAGCCAAAATGATGCACATCAGCTACGTTTACTTACATAGACACTCTAATTAGTCAGAGTTAAGTTAGCAGTATTCTTTATGACTGCTGTCCGTCATGGAAGCACAAGTTGCACACACAGGGTGGGGGGTGAGGCGAAGCAAGCATGCTTTAGACTGCAGTCAATTCGTGTGTTTTTTTCATTGAAAATTCTGACATTTGAATTCAATTGTGAGTGAGCACTTTGAATTTTCTCATGTTCTAAAAGTGAGTTTAAAACCTGTTGCTTTCAATGGAAATGAAAGTGGTTGGTATGCTGCGCCAGGTGGGCCTGTTCTCATTTATGAACTGTTGCATGGTTAGCCTTGTATTGTTGAACTAAAACTAAAATATTCAATCTAGCTGGAAACAGGATGGCATGTGTATAAATGTCTAACCTGCAATGATTTTCAACCTTTTGCAAGACTCTACTACAGAAAAATGCTTTTTGGTGGAACCTGGCTGATCTTCCGCTGAAAGCAACATGAAGCTCAACTACAGTGGAACCTCTTAAGTTTAAAACACAAATTGCTCTTGGATACTGGTCACCTTGAACATTGTTATGGAAAATAATCATTTAGCATGTATTAACATAAGTTTATACTGTATTAAGGACACCTGTATTTTCTTTAACAATGAGCTTTTCACTTCTCGTACATGAAGCAATATCGAAGTGACCTTAACTGCTCGGAACAGACTTGCTGCTTGCTTTCCTCTCTAGCTGACCCTCCCTTTCTCCTCCCAAAAAATCTCTAACGAGGCAGCATAAAGAATCTTCCCATGATTCTTACTGCACACTCTCTCAGAGACCACTATCTTGTAAACTGCTGTTAGAATTGTGTATATTTGAGTGTCAAATATAAACAAACCCAAAAGACAAATTGTTTTCCAGACTGTTTCAGTCATCTCGCCGAACTACTGAAAATTCCACATCTTATTCAAATTTCGATAGTAAAAATGGAAAAAGGCCATTCCAGAATTTTTTTTATAACATCTATGTAAACATATGAGTGTTGAGAACTAATTCTAACACAGCAACAAACGCCTTTTCATTTTATTTTTTTTACTTAAAGTGTTACGTAGGTTGTAACATTGAAAACTGGTTGTAACTGACGAGTAAACATACATCAACCAAGGACGGAGCCCTGCCATAAATAGCAAAAATACGAGTACTTGACACCCGCCCACAAAATGTACAAAAATTTACTCTAATTATACCACAAACCATCATCAAAAAAAACAGATGAGCGTCACGACGCTGCCAACATTTTCACCCGTGTTCGAGTTGTGAGTGTCAACCACACCTATCTTATGACGACGTTATAGGGTGTCCCGTTTCTCAGAGGAGTTGGTTGGTCTCACATCATGGCGTGACGACAGCTGCAGAATATAACATGCGAGCGAGCGAGGTGCAGCTTGATTTGGGGCCAAGTCTTTTTCACGTGACGTCACAAAAAAACTCAAGATAAATGCCGACCAATGTTTACCGAGTGTGTTTGACGCGACAGCATGATAAAATGGCTGTGATGAAACCTGCTTTGGGAAATATTTAACACCATCTTGGAAACCCATTATCATATAAAACATGACATCAGATAAGACGTTTGTTTATATTTACGGATGTTTCCTTGTTCCTTCTACCTATACACGTTGGGACAAATCAACTCGCAGGCCGTCACCGTGCTTTTTGAGCAGTGAAATTTATGACCGCGGCCGCCAAAACTGTTGCATGGTAAGATGTCTTTCTTTACACAAATAAAAAACATCTGAATACACTAAATCCCAGACCAATCAAATTACTACGTGAATACTTAACCTTTTGGGCGTTGATGCCAGCAAATGGGGAACCGTATAATACACGAGTAGAGGGGACATAAAAAAAAACATAATTGCATTGTAGAAAATCTTTTTCTTCTTTAAATTTAGCAAGTATGACTTAATCATCGTATTCAGATGTGCTCTACAGCCCGGAAATGATGGATGGTATTTAATCGTGATGGGAAATGGCCTTCAGGGCAGTTGACTTTGGAGGTTCCACTGTTTTTGATTCTTAGTTTTAAGCCGCAAGATGAAGCAGCAGAAATCTTGAAAGAATCACCATACAGGGCATGAGCAGCAGCACGAGCGATTGCAACAGGTTTGATTTTCAAGTAGAGACAGTTGGCGGGGACAGCAAAGGGGAGAGGATAAAACAAACATATTACCTGTGTCTGAGGAAACTAGACCATGGGAGAGCAAAGACAGGTGACAAAGAGTCAGAAGGTGGACTGACAGAATGGCAGAATGGTGAACAACTGTCTACGTACACAACACATTATGATATGCTTTGTATAAGTAAAGGCACTGCTTCATATACAGGAACATAAAATAAAAATTAGCTATGGTGTTAGCAATGATTTTTGACACCTTAAGAAATATTGCATCATAACCAGTCCCCCAACACACTCCACACTGTAGCACCTGTCCATTTCCAGGCAAAAACCTGGCACACGGTCGATATTTCTCAAAGGAGAATTGCATAGGTCAAGATGAATTAGACGTCATTCAGTCTTTATTGAGTGCCCTCGTTGCACAAGGGCTTCGGACCAATCGATGGGTCGCATTAGTCGTCAACCGAGCCGCGTCTCAAGAGCAGACACATGACAGAGTCCCTACTTCCTAGTTAACACACACTGATCAATACAGTCGTGCGCATGCAGTGATTCACTCACTCTTGTTAATTTGTGAGTGAATTCAAGGTGACAAAGTCACCTTCTCACACTGAATGCTTCATGGGTTCTCTCGGCGAGGCTGAGTGTACGTACAGCAATGACGCTGATGAGTCAAGTACATGTTGCATACCTTTCCTGGCAAAGTTGAGGTCAACGTCTTTGAAGGACACAGCGACAACATCACAAGCCTTGAAGACGATGCTCTCCACAATGTCCTCTTTCTTGGGGCCCACACTCAGTTCTGGGCTCTTCCTGTGGGCTGCATCCAACACCAGGTCACACTGGGGGACAACACACCCAAAAAATTTAAATCACACTAAGCTACATTTCCACTTTAGTAGTGTGTCAACTTCAAGAATCGCCGTTGTAGACTTTTCTTTCAACTTCTTTAAAAAAAAGGCAGAAACTTTTGCAATTGTCTGGGTTTGGCATTTAATTTGTTGACAACAAAATGTACTCCCTGGGTTTGCACTGAGCAAAGTGGCTGCCTAAAAGGGAGGATGAAGGGCCACGTATCTCTTATCCAAAAAAGGGCATTCTGAAAGGAGTGGACTGTCAGCATCACCTCTGAAGTGAGCCTGAACTAAACCGGCTGCCATCTTACCTCTGGACCGTAAGTCTTGAACACTCCTTCATAGACGGCTCCATTTTTCACCTTCAGTTCACACTTGGTCCCCTGCAATCATCATTCATGTTTTCACTTGGGTGAAAATTCATCCACGCACACACACTGAATTGTCAAAGTCAATTCACACGCTCTTAAAGACATGTCCAGAAACCATCTGATGCGAAACATCCTGATGACTGATCCAATGCGTTTTGTTAAAGCAAGCAGCCGCCTAAGCAAATCGCCCGGGCTTTGTTTATTGCCGTGCGGACATTTTGAGGAAACTACAGCTAGACTAAGTCATTTACAGTAATCATGAGTCACATAATGTTATCTTGGACTGCTGGCTTTACTGCTGTGTCAAGGTTACGCACAATTCTGCCGAGTTATCTTGACAGTGAACATACCACAACTGATGTCAAGACGTGGACCATCCTCATGTTTGCATACACTCCATTGAAAATAACCTGAAGAGAAAATACACGCTGCAATGAATTTAAATAACATTAATTTGTTCTAAACACACACAATTTCTCGTTATATATACTTTTTCACTGTGTATTGTATGAATAGGATCAAACGTGAGATCACGGGGGGCAAAAAATGCTTTTATTAAGAGTAATTACAAGAAGTGCAGTTATGTGTCACTTATCTTGCAGCACAATTGTTATGTGTTCTATTGTTTACTTTATAGTCAATCTGATGAATCACGTTTTCATGCTTTGCCCAACCATGCTGGACTCATTTAGTAGGAAAACGGGCTACATTCAAATAGCTGCACAAAGAGACTTAGCGGCGTACCCACAAACTTGCATAAATCAAAGTGTTCAAACAGGCTACTTACCGCTGCAGGACCTTTACCACTGTGTCTTCCCCTGTAAAATAAAGACGATACAGATGACAAACGTTCCCTCTTGTGTTTTTACAAGCAAAAATGAAGTGATCAAAGTGTTCCCGTTAGAGGAGAAAAATTCCAGGACACTGACATGTACATCACTAACCACGATTAAAACAGTGTAGACCACACACGCGCACACAAATTCAATGAATCCATCAGTTCTCGTAACAGCATGCAGTACATGAATGCAACACGACAGCTCAAATTTCCCACAACTCTTTTTGAGTCACGTATCTAAATTAAGATTAAAACAAGTTAGGTTTAATGTGTTGAACATATTTTATTATTTAGTTATTAAGACGCTTACACAAAAACAACGCCTTGAAATGGTAGACAAACTTGTGTGTGATGACAAACTTGTGTTGCTAAAATGGTGGTTAGATGGTAAGTATTCCCAAATGTTAGTTGAAACACTGATGTCAGTCCGTTCATCTGTCCATCCATCCATTTTCTGAGATTCAATTTAATTATTTGCACTTCATTGAAATTCCATGAAAATAAGTCATTTATTTTGGGTGGGACTTTTTCTTGCCACTGGAGCGGATAGTTTCGTTTTGTTTATTTATTTAAATTCATTTTACTGTTTGTTCTATACAAAATATGTATTTTATGACTAAATGGAAAAAACGATAGTAGAAAATTGGCATTAATTTCATGCCATCTTAAGGGAAAGTGCTATATTGGCATGCATGGGTATTTCTTAACCCGTCACTAGTTCAACAGAAATTTGATGTATCTAAAGTACTAGTGGTATCAGTCGGTTGGTATCGGTATCTGTTCAAGAGTCGAGTACTTGTACTAGTGTCGGCGTGACAAAAAAGTTGAATCATACATCCCTAGGTGGGGGGATGCAGATATAGGGAGACCAGGCAAACTTTACTCAAAATAAAAAGTCCTGAGCTGAAATTTGAACGTAAAACCTCAGAACTGTGAGGCGCATGTGCTAAGCATTTGTACAATGTGCTGTTTTTATTCCTAAAAAAGTACCATTACAGTATTATCCATATGGATAGATGGATGTTTAACCCTACAGTACATATACAATTCAACCAGAGGACTTGATCGGATTGAACGGTTCATATTGCATGAAAAAAAAAAATCTGATGCAGATGTCACATATGGCAAAAACATAAAATAATAATAATAAAATAATTGGATGGATGCATGGATGGATGGAAATGACCAGCAATGTGACCATAGCCTAATAGGAACATACTTTAAGACTAACTGTAAATACAATATGTATTATAATAGTCACATCCACGTCGCACCTTTCTCTTACAATGTAGCAACGCTAGAATGCACTTTACTCATTGAACATGTCCTCAAATTCAACAAAATCTTCACGTGAAATAGACTGTATTCTTACAGTCAAGTTCAAGACACGACCTTAATTAAGTGTCCTCAAATGCTAATTATTATTCTGATTAAATGCACTTTATTACTATAACCGCAGCCTAGAATATATCTTATTTAATTCGCGTGTCATGGAATGCACCACACTCTTGTAAAATGCACTGACTTCTTATTGTGTCGTCCTAGAATACACCTCACTGAGTGTCCTCAAATGCACCTAATTCATTTGGTGAACTACACTGATTCCTTATACTGTAGTCACCTCCCAAAATGCACCTTATTCATTGAGCATGTCCTAGAATGCACCTTGCTCGGCGGCTGGAAGGTGGCCAAGGTATGCAATCACATGCCGCTCACTCGCCTTCAGTATTAATCAATAGACATTAGATATCATTAAACATCTTGAAGGGGTAAAATAAGCTTCCTTTTCCACTATCGGCTCGTATAAATCTCCTATCGATGCACAAATGGAATAAATAGCGTCCTACTCTGTCATGTGCGTTTAAATGTAACACTTTTTTTTTCTTTTTCTTTTTTTTTTTTTTTTAAGACGGCCTCAATGGAAAGCTACGCAGTGAACAAACAGGGCGTGCTGTACTGTGCCGGTGAGCGAGTGAATCAGAAGTCGATCTTAAAAAGAATTCATTTTGCTGACAGCTATGCGATCACCTGATCCTTCGGGCATCGCGTTTAAAAGTCACACTTGAAGGACATTATTATTTCACATGAGCGGGGCGACGTCAAGGTTGACAGATAGCTTACTCGACCATTTCTTCGCCCTCATACACGCCCATGCGCCCTAGTTGGTGTATCTAAACGAAAAATGAGAATTTGCCATCTTTGACATGAACGTTATCGGCAGTAATCGGTCAAATGGTGCGTTCAGGTACATCTGATTAGCGTTACCAAGGCCAACGCGTTGTTACTCGCTGCAAAAAAAAAAAAAGCTAATTAACGCAAGCGAAACCGACGTTAACGAGTGGTTTGTAAACAAATATCCTGGGGAGGAAAACGGATTGAAAACACAGGAATAGTGTGGAAATTGTGACATTAATGTGCAATGAGGGACGAGCGGACAGGCCGCGCTAGCTCGGTCGCTCCCCGGGCGACCAACACGTCGCAAGGCCCTCACACTCCTTTCACCCCCAAAAATCGCAAACAAAGCGGGCATGTCATCTCTTGAAAACGACACCGCGGATAGCGAAATGTGAACACGTCCGGGAAACGGATCACAGTACGCCAAAGCGTCATTGTATTTTGTCGCTAAATTGACTGAATCAAATTTGCACCGACCTGCCCAGATTTTGTCGTCCCCCGCCGCTCCCTCCGGCACCAGCGGCGTTGCCACCGCCGGGCTTGCTGCGATTTCCACCGGCCTTCATTGACATGGCGAGCCCATAAAAGACGGCGTCTTAAAATGACCAGCTTGGCACCGCAAATTCTCTCAACGACGACGAGACAGCCGTGTGTGTGTTTAGTGTGGTTGGTTGTGTGACAGTTAGCCGCCGCTGTTAGCACAGTCCCAAGCTCTGGTGGCTAGCAGGCTAATGTCAACGTGCCTCAGTTTTGAAGGAAGATGCTATGCTAACAAGCTAGCGGGGCTAGGCTAGCCCAATTAGCAACCTGTACAATTGCTTTTAAAAGAGGGAAAAACACGACTTTAAAAAGACAACACGTGAAAACGGCTCTACTGAAATAAATACGGGCGTTGAACCTCTTGCCAACGTGCTGCGTTAATCCGAACGAAATTACTTTGTAATCTGAAATTTGATTTTTAGTGCTGTCTCGGGCTGTTTCCGTTGCTAACATCGAAAAGACCAAAACAGTCTGAAAGGGGACAAAAAATGGCGGAGGGATATTTGACATGCGTAACGACACTTGGCGTCCGAAACAACAGAAAATTAACCGTACCACGTTTAATGGCAACGCACCGCTATAGCGAACAGGCCGTTAAAGACACGGTTAGATGAAGCAAACACGGTCGCACTAGTGCATTTGAAACAAAAGGGCAAATTTATGGGACTATTTTCAGGAAGTCCTCCAAGGCTGTGTTGCGGCATCCACGTGAGCCGGCGAACACACCGCATACACATGCGCTGCTATTGTACCGTAACACACTACGTGCATGCGTAGAATCAGCTTTTAGTAAACATTGAATACATTGTAATTAAATTGTACATTAGCATAGTACTCACTACACATGAATAAATCCATATACTGAGATTGCTACTGTATCGTGTCTCCCTCGCGTGGACAATCGTAGGAAATAGTGAATAATGTAAACGCACCATTTTAGTGAACGCTGCCATTTTTACTTTAAATCACCGTCCAATTTATTTTTTAGATGTTATTTTGTATACATGTATTCGTTCGTAGCAAACAAAACAATAAGAAATTGAACGGGAATTTTGTGAATTTTTTAACCACATGTTTAAACCATCAATGTGTTTATATTTTTAGCATATTTAATAAACCTTAAATATGTTTAAAAAAAATCTATTTTATAGTGTAAGTTTTGAATGTGGTCTGTCATTAAAACATTTTGATCAGGCAATATGGTTTACCTACTATTGTGTACCTTACGGCAATCGAGATGTACCCCCTGTGACAAGTTGCTACATGATTAGCATAATAGGTGCGTGCGTGTCCTGGGGTACTTTTCTCAGACTCTTTGCAGTTTCCACCCTTCGAGGCAATCCATTCAGCGGACAACAACCAGCGGTCAATTGGCGTCCCCGGTAGAAGGATGTTAATGTGGATTTCGCTTTCTAAAAGCGGCAAACTTAACTTGTCGTCTGAGCCAATTCGCTAGCTTGTTAGCTAAGCTTGAGCTCGACACATAAAGCTGCTCGGGGCTTTATTATTTCAGGAATGTTAATAGCGGCAAGCGTTCATGCAGGCTTAAGGTGAGGGTAGAGTCTGTTTTCGATTCAAATCCACGTGATCGTAGTGTATTCGTCCACCTGATTGGGATGTCATTAGTCTACATGCTAGCTCGCGTGCTAGTGCTAGCAGTTCCCAAGAGTCACTAAAAATACACCCTTGTCCCGTGGACCCCCGCCTAAGCGGTGGACTCGTCCGCTCCATTTTTTTCCTTTTTTGCCGTTTGCGGCTTTTATTGTGACCTCGCTTGGTGTTTGGCACTCTACATGGTCACTACGGTGGATCCAAGGCGACAGGAAGAGCGAGCCGGACCGCGAGGTGGTGAGCCGGGTTGGGCTGACTTGACGCCGCATCGCGCAAGCCGGGAGGTGCTGGGGGTGAGGGTGGTGGTCGTGCGTTACTTTGTCCCCATGCCCTGTCGTTAGTAGTCGTACAACGAGCCCTGGTCCAGATAAGGGATACAGGAGCAAGGCTTGTTTAAAGGTCAAGCATAAAGTCTTTGATTCCACTGACAACTGCGTGAGATCTTACGTGGACAACACCTGTGCCAAGTGGATCATCATGTCGGAAGATAACAGCGCAGATAACTTCATCAAGGTAACTTTTGGGGGAACGAACCCTGTTATTTGGCATGTACCGGGTGTCCTCTGACATGAGACGTTAACTGAATGTGTACGTAAGTCGGAACTCACCCTATCTCTGTTACAACCACATGCGCGTTTCACAGTATGTATCTTGAAAATATGACGTTACGAACAAATTAACGTTTAGGCTGTATGAGAAAAAGCAAAAGCAAGCATTTGTGAGCAGGGATGTACATTTGTCAAAAAAATAGTGTTTTTAAACAGATTTGCAAATACGACAATATTGTAGCGTTCAAAGCAAATTTACTTCTGGTATGATAAAGTAAGTTTTGTTCCTGATTTAAGTGGTTGCAGAGTACTTCCAAAAGTTGTGCAAATTCAGAATTCAACCAAATTGTTCGGGATAAGTAAGCTATAAGTCCTGGAGAGCTCAGTACTGTTCATTCTGTAATTTTACCGATTTGACATATCATCATCATTGCTCTTTTTTTGTATGTGTATGTGCGCGTGTGCGTGCGTATGAGTGTGCGTGTATTCATTAGTTCACTTAAAACCTATTAAAAAATCCCAAACCGTTCACCTAAACCGAACACTTCCAGCCAGAGTCGTGAGGCCGTCAGGAGACCCGAGGAAGGACCAAAGAAAGTGGAAAAAAATATATATGCTATAAGTGTTAAAAAAAAACTTGAGTTCTACTTCTAACAAATCTTGTGAGACTACAATTTAATGAACATGGAAAGGAATAGTGACAAATCTGACAACAGAGAGAAAATATCATGATATCCATACAACCAGAAATTGAATTTACTGCTGCTGGGTATCATAAAATCAATACAATAATTAAACATCAATTCCAATAATGGTGAGCAGGACTGTATAATGAATGAATAGCATGACAACATCCAAAGAAACTAGCCACGCTGCCACGGATTTCACTTTATTCCCAAATTCCAATCCCCGTTTTCAAGAGTCGTCGTTGTTGGCGTTAAGTACAACCCCGCCTGTGGGTTTCCTTCCTGGCCCGCTACCTTCCATGTGTCACCAGCCTGCCATCCAAGTCAGCAGTAAAATGGGATCTCAAGTGCCCCCCGGGGGCCTCTGCTTTCACAACGGGGTCAGAATGTGCTTAATGGTGGCTTGACTGGGTTGGTCCCGCCCCCGGGAACTCGAACACAGTTGACAAAGCCGCTGGATAACTTGCGAAAAAAATCATCTGTGTTTGGTTGACTGCTCAAGTCATCTTAAAATCTGCTTGCAGAATAAATGTTGTCTGTTGTGTGGCTATCTTTTGATGAATATATTTACTTGAATTGCAGGAGGCGTCCATTCTAGAGGAATACAACATCAACTGGACGCAAAAGCTCGGCGCTGGCATCAGTGGACCTGTCAGGTGAGTCTGGACTCGGGTTCTTGACCAACTGAGGCGACTTCAAAATACAGCGTTATTAAAATCAAATTTGAATACCTAGCGGTACACAGCCCTTAGATTTGGCAAACTGAACCTCTGCAAATTTTTGTTGAATACCTCTGAAATACGATATTCAAAGTTTTCAGTGTTTTCCCGCGCACTCCATTCAGTAGTGAACAGCATGTACAGTACTGTACCACTAAAAAGCTGTAATTGCGCAATGTGGGTTGTTATGTTCTCAAAACGTAAGAAACCCAACACATTTGTCTGATGTATGGACATTACTTAGGAACTGAATGAGTCAGACTTGCACTTGTCTCTGTTGGAACACATCTGAGTCACTCCATATTTCTACACTGTTGTTTCTGAAATTGGCTGCGATTCACAAGGCCTTGTGCCTAATAGTCCTGCTGCACTTTTCTAATGAAGCCCAAACACACATTGATGTTATTCAGCCGAACCCCATCTGCTCCACGAGTCACCGTTGCCCTCCAGCTGGTGAACTTTAGTCAAAGCGAAATGTTCCTAAGGAAACCTTAACGGTCACCGATGGCTGATGCTTTGAGTTTTACAGAACGGGAGGGCGATATTTGAGCAAAATCAACAATTAACCTGCAATAATCAGTTTAACAGTCAACTTGCATAAAGAAATCACAAACCCACCAAAACCAAAACAATGTGAACTTGGGCCCGCTGCACTTCAAGTGACACGGCCGAAGTTAAGTTGTAACGCCGTCTGTTTCGCCCTCGTTAAGAGTTTGCTTGAAGAAGTCGACGCAGGAACGCTTGGCCCTGAAGATCCTCATTGATCGCCCCAAGGCCAGAAATGAGGTTAGACCATCCCTGCTTGTGGTTTTGTAGCACTTGATTTGATTTAATTTTTTGTGGGTAAGTCTCACATGCGTGCTTCTGCTGTTAGTGAGAATGTAACATTCTTATAAACAACGCGTTTTAGGTGCTCCTCCGTGTCAGCGTGCGAGCTCTCTTGACAGCTGGGAAAATAGGAACGGAACATCACCTCAGTTAAATCAAGAGCTTTTTTTTTTTTTTATAGAAGCACAGCATGTTCTCAAAATGTGCACTGTGGGAAAAAATACTAACAACATACTCTCTTTTTTTTTTTTAACTCACCAATTCATTTTATACAATAAAAAAATAGAAAGATTATATCGAGTAATTTATGCAAAATATGAGGACAGATAATGGATGTTTTACCCCCTTAATACTTAAAATATCACAGATGCTCGTGTGAATGAACAGGTATGAAAGTCATTAACACTACACTAAACTCTCATGTGAACTGATGTTTATTTACTCATTTGCTCCCAAAAACGTCTAAAAACGTTTTTAAATTTTAAATGTTTTAAGTATCCCAAAGACGTTTTTTTATGTTTTTTTTTGTTAGAGTATACAGAAGGCTTTGTTTGATGCAGCTTCTCAACTGCAAAGAACACTTGAAGAAATGCTGGTTATTACACAAACGGCCAGCAGGTGGCAGCAGAGCATAGGAAATGAACCAGGACCATGTTGAAAAGAAACCTCAATTACTCTCAATTCTTAATAGATTCGTGAATAATGATGAAACGTAGCTATATTCTAATGCTAATTGCTGCCAAACGGAAACAGATAGAAATATACTGAGAAGAGACTTTCGTTTTTTGAGTGAAAATAACTGGGTGTGAATCAGTTAAAAAGTTACCGAAAACAAATCTAGCAAGGGAAAAGAAAGATTGTACAGTGGGTCCCTTTCTATATCTTAGTTCACCCTCTCAGCGTCTCTGCCTGCAGGTGCGACTCCATATGATGTGCGCCAACCACCCAAACATGGTGCAAATCTTGGAGGTGTACGCCAACAGTGTCCAGTTCCCACACGAGTCCAGCCCGAGGTAACTTTGTCCGTTTTCTTCTAGCATGTTTTCTTCTTCTTTTTTTCTTTTTTTTTATAAATGGTTTTATTTGGCAGAGCCCGGCTTCTGATCGTCATGGAGATGATGGAAGGCGGCGAACTGTTCCACAGAATCAGTCAGCACAGGCACTTTACTGAAAAGATGGCCAGCGAGGTCACAAAGCAGGTAGGCAATAAAATAGCACAAATCAAAAACTCCTCGTGATTTCTAAGCAGCGTCGTCTGGAAGTATGTTTAGGAAGTCTGAATTGTCGCATGACTAACAAGCACGTCTAGCGGTCTCGTTAGCAGCTCCCCGCTTGGATTCAGCAGCTGATGTCACACTAGATCAGCGCGCCATATGGTAATTAGCAGTTGTTTGGACACACACATAAACGTGTGACATCACTCCCGCAGATCAGTCAAGCCTTGGAACACTGTCACTCTTTAAATATTGCACATCGAGACCTGAAGCCAGAGAACTTGCTCTTCAAGGATAACTCTCTGGTAATTAAGAGGAATTTGCGCACATGCTCTTACTTAATGTTTTTTTGTTATAGCTTTACAGTTGTTGTGATTTTTGACCTCGTTTCCCTCAGGATGCTCCCGTGAAGCTGTGCGACTTCGGCTTTGCCAAAATCGATCAGGGGGACTTGATGACACCGCAGTTCACTCCCTACTATGTAGCGCCTCAGGTAAGAAAACAAACAGAAAACCCGTCAAATAGAAGAGACTTGAGATAGACCGATATGTTTTTTTCAGGGCCAATACCAATGCTGATTATTAGTAGTCAAGGAGGCCGATAACCGATATTTGAAGCCGATATTCATTTTTAGTAAAAAGGGGGGAAATATATTGGCGTTAATTAAAAAATAATTCAATTTTTTTTTCAATTTTTTATTTTTTGTTAAAGAAAGATTATTAAAAATTAGGGGCATCAGGCGATTAAAATTTGTAATCGTAATTAATCGCATGATTTCATTAGTTAGCTCACAATTAATCACAAATTTTATATCTGTTCTAAATGTACAAAAAAATTAGGTTTTCATACTCTTAACGAAAATGGGGAAAAAAATGTTAAACTAATAGAAATAGTTAAAATAAATTTTTGACGTCTATAGCCGTCAATGGCAGTGAATGAGTTTTAATGTCAACAAAAACAAAAGGTTCAGAAGGTTCCAAAAAGTTAACTGAAAATTTAAATAAATAGTTCCCTGAGTTTAAAATGGTTTTAGATTTACCGTTTATCGGCCATCAGATTTTGAAAAAAGGCAGATACCGATATTCATCAAAATGCCCAATATCGGCACTGATAATCGGCCAGGCCGATTATCCCTAGAAGAGACACGAAACCTTGACTGGCTTGTTGCTGTGCAGGTACTTGAGGCTCAAAGAAGACACCAGAAGGAAAAGTCTGGAATCATACCTACCTCACCCACTCCTTACACCTACAACAAGGTCAGACTCGGACCCCCCTAACCTAACGTCAAAGGCACTGTAAATCCTTAATAAACAAACTCTCATTGTCTTTTTTTTTTTTTCCAGAGCTGCGACTTGTGGTCTCTGGGCGTCATCATCTACGTGATGCTGTGCGGCTACCCTCCGTTTTACTCCAAGCATCACAGTCGCACCATTCCCAAGGACATGAGGAAGAAGATCATGATGGGCAGCTTTGACTTCCCCGAAGACGAGTGGAGTCAGATCTCAGAGATGGCCAAGGACATCGTGCGCAAGTAGGTTTAGTAAAAAATAATAATAAATAAACGCTCCAACTCAAAACTTTTTCAAGTTGAGTCGCCAACCACGCCGCCCTTCTCGTTATGCTCCCTTTTCAGGCTGCTGAAAGTGAAGCCAGAGGAGAGGCTGACCATCGAGGGAGTCCTGTCGCACCCGTGGCTCAACTGCACAGAGGCCCTGGACAACGTGCTGCCCTCCGCCCAGATGATGATGGACAAGGTGGGCGGCGGCGGGCGAGCGAGCCGAACCAGAAGTCGCCCACAGTTGGGAGTTGTTTTAAATAAATCTACTGTGTTATGATGACAGGCGGTGGTGGCCGGCATCCAGCAGGCTCATGCGGAGCAGTTGGCCAACATGAGGATTCAGGATCTGAACATCAGCCTGAAGCCGCTCAACTCCGTCAACAATCCAATCCTCAGGAAGAGGAAACTACTCGGGTCTGTTTTGTAGCATATTATTTGTGCAAATCCATTTTTTTTATACTAAACAATGTTATGAGTATTTTGCAATTTGAGGGAGAAGTAAATGGGGAAAAGCACAATTATGGAGAGAATTAGTTTGAGAGACGTGTGTTGGTAGGTGCTGATGATTTGGCTTGCAACAGAGTCTAATTTGATTCCGATCAACTTTAACCCTGGAGAACCCACTGGGTCAAATTTGGCCCCTATAAATTCTGCTACTCAAATAACAAAGACCTTTATTTATTTATTTTTTAACAAATTTAACTTCAAAAGTCCAGAGTGCCACTTCTGACCCCTGCATGGGGCCATCTAGTGGATGAATATTGCACTTACATGAGCCAGAGTGGTGGTGACAAGATGGCTGCTGGCAACATGCTGTTTTGTTGAGCTGGAAATCAATCCAAACAAAACCATCTTCTCAGCAAACCATCAGATGGTAAAATTGTGTTTTTTTTTTGTTAATCTATTTCATATCATGTTGCAGAATGCCTAGGAGTATGTTTTATATATATATATTTTTGATAAATTAGCAACTCTGAGCTAGTTCAAAAAAAAGGGTTAAAATTGTAAAAACATATTTTGGTGTTCAATGAACTTATAGCAGTCAATAAATGTATAATTCATAATTTTCCAAAGAAGAAAAGGGTTCTTGGGTTCTCCAGGGTTAAAATGACCGTGCATGAACAGTATTATTTTTATCCTCCACACTTTTTTTTCCCGTGTCACAACTCCCACATAATACGTCGTTCCTGTCCCCCTGCTATTTTGCTGAGGCTTACCGTAACTCCGTATGTAAATGAGATGTGAATTGTTAACCCGCCGGTGTGAAAGTTGAGAGGGAGTGCGGCATGTCTGAACAGAATGTGCCGTCGCTGTCGTTATTCCCAGCCCCAAGCCCAGCGACGGTTTCTTCATTCACGACCCGGAGAACGGAGGCGAGGACTCCAACGTAGCGCTGGAGAAACTACGCGATGTCATTGCACAGTGTATTCTTCCACAGGCTGGTCAGGAAACTTAAGACACACACACAGGAACAAATCTGGGGGGTGAAATGTCTTAATTATTGAATTTCAATTTGTTTGTGTTAAGGAGAGAACGAAGACGAGAAGCTGAACGTGGTGATGTATGAAGCCTGGAGGTTCAACAGGGACTGTAAGGTGCTCAGAGACGGCCTGCAGGGACTCAGTTGGGACGGTCAGTTTTCGTTTTTTGTTTTTGGGTGAGGATGCTGCGGCTGGACTTTTAGCTTTGAGCGAAATTTTTACATCTTAAACTAGAGATATGAGCTCTTTCGAAATCGGTCAGTTTTTTGGGCTGATTTATTATACGGAACCAATTATGGTATTCAAACATCCTCCTGAACAACAACTGCTGTTTTTCTTTCTATTGTAAAAAAAATATATAAAAATTGAAAGAATATTATAAAACAGTCAGATGTTCCGCCTGTAATTCATATTTTTGTTTTTAATGTTAAGGGACCAACAATGAGGTTGTTTTAATTAAATGGATTCATCTCCGTTATTTGTATTTTATTTTGCCAAATATTGAAATTGGCATCAGCATAAAAAAATTCCAAATTGGTTGGGCGCTATTCTTAACCGATTTTTCGGAATGTGAGAGATCCCACATATGACGGGAGGGGGGGGGGGGTTACCATCCGTTTTCACTGCTCTTATATTGTGTGTGTGTGTGTGTGTGTGTGTGTGTGTGTGTGTGTGTGTGTGTGTGTGTGTGTGTGTGTGTGTAAATAACTGGCACCGATGCTATGCATTAGCCTAGCTATGATATTTTGCCTTGTTTGTTAGCATGAAGCTAAACTGATTTTCGTATGGCACATGACACCCCATAATGACAACATAAAAACAACTTTTTGGAAATATATGCAAAATAAAAACTAATTTACACATTTACATCAGTATTACCAGCCTTTGTTGTTACCCCTTTGGCAGTAAATACACTCACTGGCTAGCCTCAAATCTTTCTGAATGTGATGCCACAAGCTTGGCATACTTCTCTTTAGGCATTTTCAGCCATTCTTCTTCGTAGCAACTCGGGTAGCAGCCAAGTCTTATTTGTTGTTTTGTATTGCAGGTCGCGCATTCTGTGAAAAGGTGGATCGCTTGAAGTTGGCCGAAATTGTGAAACAGGCCATTGAAGAGAGGACAAATCTGGAAGAGTCTCACTAGCGAACATCTTTCTATCGCTCGTTTTTATATTGATTTTTTTTAAACAAGGCTTAAAAAAAAAAAAAATCAGCTTTTTCTTCCCGTGGATTCACTTGCAAGGCCTATTGTACAGCTGTAAAAACAAACAAACAAACAAAACTCATTGGTACTTGCAAAGAAAAAGACTGTTTTCATTTTGGAAAAAAAAGATGACAGTCAATTAATTCAGTGTGAGAAATTATTTTCTTGGAGGGAAATTTTTATTCACAGCTTGCAGTCATTTGTTTTATCCCAATGATTTAGTTTCTTTTAAATTTCCAAACAGTTTTATTTATTTAAAGAATAAGTTCCTTTATTTATATTCATATTTTTGGGTAACCGCCTGTGAGCAGGCTTTAAAGAGAAGAAATTAGATTTTCAGCACGTTATACTTTTTAGGCCTACAGTCCCCCCTCACCCCCACCAAGTAAACATGTTTATGTGACTCCCTCTCTTAAAGCTGCAAAGACACACTTGGACTAAAATCCAAGCAGACCTGAACCATGAAGGCTCTTCCGCCTCCCAGCAAATCATTTTTTTTTCTTCACAAAATCTTGCCTACTTGAGCTGCCGACAGCATCTTGATCTTCCTCCTCCGCTTCCCTTTACTGTGTCACACACTCGCGCTACTTGTATCCTTCAAAGATTCATGTTGGTAAAAGTCATGATCCAGCCTTAAACATTGGCTCCTTTTTTTGATGTGATTTGTTTCAGTGGAAGTGTTTTGAGTTGCGTGTCATGCTGCTTGACTGACTGCAAAGAAACAAATATTCCATAAACCATATTTCTTCATAGAGAGGTCATTTCTGTAAGACGCCATGCACCGATTAGTCGCCAGGTTCGTTTTAGCCTCCCTTCTCAGCTGACTATACACCAGTAGTATTATTTAATACTACCCGAAAATTGGCTTTGTTAAAAATGAAGGCCTGTCCCCCCAATAACCGCCAATCTTCAGTAAGCAATAAAAGCCTCCACCCATTACCGTTTTTTTTTTTTTTTGCAGAAATATTGGATGAGATCACCATGGAATAATGACCACATTCATAAATTGCTAAATGCTAATATCCACACACTGTAGTCAGTTTCATATATGGTCATGCTCATGTGCTAATGTTTGTGTGTCATGTCCATGATGGGGCTGTATGCTAATGTACATTCGAGTCATGTCCGTGTCCTAATAATGTCCATACTATGGAATAGCCCATATATGGTCATATCTATGTATTAATAATGTCTGTCAAATTGAGTCATGACCATAAATAATGTAGTTTTACCCTGCTTAAACTATATGTTCAAGCCTGTGTGCTAATGTCCATATATGGTCATGTACAGAATATGGAGTTATGCCCATATATGTCCATACTATGGAATAATGTTGAAATGGTCATGTCTGTATGTAGGATTGTCCATATATGGTCATGCCTATGTGCTAATGTCCATTAAATGGAATCATGACCATATATAGTAGATGCATTACCTAGTATAAATATTGCAGTCACGTCCATGAGTTGTCTTGCCCAAATATGGTCGTGTCAATGTGAAATGCCCGTACCGTGTAGCTTATGTCCAAGCCCATGTGCTAATGTACTTAAGTGTATTCATGTCCAAATATGGTCATGTCCATATATGGTAGGTTATGTACTTATATGACCCAAATGGACACGATTCCATGTAATGGACATGTCCATATCAGCAAATCACACACTGATGAAATACATCAGCAGTGAGCCGGTGTGGCGTTTCCATGGTGACGGGCTGAGCCAGCAGAATTCTGCACATCCTCTTATTATTCACAGCTTCATTGTTTTTGTCTCTTGCTCCATGACTTTGTTCCAGGAAGGGGGAAAAATCTTTATGGGATAATTCCTCTGCAACCCATTTCAATGATATTTTCCTTTTCCTATCATTTGTTGTTGTGAAAGCTTGTCAAATATTTTTGGATATGCTCAGCTAAAGTGAAGGATGAAGTGGTCACTATACACTACTTTTAGTCAAAAAGGAAATTGTTTACATCAACAAGTGTTACTGAAACCTTAACTTTGTAAAATGCTTAAGACTTGGAGTCCCTTTTTTTTTTTGTCCTCGGTTAGTTCATTTCATATTGTGAGCGATCATTTTGGGGGATTTTTCACAAGTGTGACTCCCTTTAAATCTCCATGACAACCAGAATAGAAAGGTTTTGAAGGCCTTATTGCACAAGCAAACGTGCCTTGCAGACTTTTCTTATGAGTGCAAAATTGTTCAATCATTTTGTTGTTTACCCAAAAATGAAATCATTCCACAAATGGGATTTTTTTTTTCTTATTATTTTCAAATGACTTAAAATACAATCATTGAGGGGGGGGGGGGGTTGTAACTGAAACTGCATTACAAAATGAGCCTTTTCAGTTGATCATGTGATTCAAAATGATCTTTCACCAAAAGTGGTTATCAATGTCAGCTGATGTAGCATGAATCCATCATGGAAGTCTACATGTCTTTCTGCCTTCTCTGGAATGTCTTCAACTTGCTGACTTTGTAATAAAAGGACTTTTCAAGAGCTTTTCATCTTCAGTCTTTAATGCAACTTTAAGGGCCAACTTGGGAGTTCTATTTCATCCCTCATTGTTGTTCTTGTGATATTCTAACTTTTTGTAAAATTACTTTTCCTCACAATACACCTTTTCTCTCAGAACTACTTTAACCGAACTTTTCCCCATAACGTTACAACGTTCTCATATTATATTTCTCATGACCTTCCATATTCTTACACATTGTTGTGATAACTCTTTCTGTTAAATTGCAGCTTTTCATCTTTATTTGAACATGACTTCTTTATCATTTAGCAGTCAGTTGCGGTATACTTGTAAATTACATTTTTTTTGCCCCATTTTATACGAAAATAAACACAGTTTGAGAGTCCATGGGACTAACGGCTGCATTTTGTGCAACCTACATTTTTCTACTGTCGACTGTAAAAGAACGGGAGAAAGTCTATTCTGTCATTTGGCAAATTCGGTTTATATGTAATTATTGAACATAATATCATGTGAGTATTGAAAATTTTGATTATTTTTTAAAAATGGCTGGCAGTGAACAAGTTAAATTGTCCCTGTATGTGCCCTGCAAGGATCAAGGTTCGCCTTTTGCCCCAACCCTCTCACGTGATACGACTTTTTCCTCACAACTTAATCTCTTATGCCATAGAGTATCACAACTTCACTTGATTGTGTGTGTGTTTTTTTTTTTTTTATTGCAATATTGCAACTTTTCTCTTGATATTCGCAACTTACGACCTATTCACAAGTCCGGCACTAAAATTACAAATTTCCTGTTTCCTGTTATTAACTTTTTGTAATTTCACCCTTTTTTCTTTTCAGTTTGCATGTACACCAAAGCTGTTTGATGAAGTTAAAACATGCAGTAGACTAAATTGAAACGCCGCCGCTGTGTTCAACAAAGTCCAACAATGTTTTAAGTTAAAACTCTTTTAATTGCAGATAGAAGAAGCAGGTAGAAATAAAGTTTTGTGTTTCGTAAGAAAAGACAATTCACGGCCACCAACAAGACACTCGGCCTGTTCCACGCACAAAAGGCACTTTGTTTTTTCCTCAGACATTTGTCTTAAAGCAGCAACACTTTGAATTTCAGAGTATTTTCAATCTGTGTATCATTCTGTCTTGCATTTTAAAGTGGCAATCGGAAAACAAAAAAGTGATTATCCTGTCGTTTGTTCAAAAAGCAACAAAACAGTCATTTCATTTTTGACGTTAGAGAGCCATTTGTAAATGGAAAGAACAATTGCCCCACTTATTTAGATGATATTTAGGAATATGCGGAATGACACTTTTCTTAATTTGACTTGGAGCAAATACAAGACAAACTTGTGCTCATACACACAAATCAAAGTCTACAATCACCATCAGCAGTTGTATGGAATCAATGTGTTTCTGCGGGTTTTTTTGGTCCCTTTTGTGCAACAACGCTAACGACAATTCATCGTCTTCAGCTTTCAATTTGCACTTGTTGTGATGCTGAGGGCTTGATTCAGAACAGAGTTACAGTAACAACCACGAGGGGGGGGGGGGGGGGGAGACCACAAGGTCGGTTTTGTTTTTTTCTTTAGTCGCCGATCAAACCTCTGCGGGCTCCTCATCCTCAGTCCGAGTCCTCGTCGTCCAAATACTCCTCAGCGTTGCTGTGCGAGCGGGTGATAGCTGAGGCAAAAAAAGGAACAAAAGGGTGTTTCCGTCTTCTTCTTTTTTTTTTTTTCAAGGGTTTAATTGGACAAAGGCAACATGGAGGCTGTGGGACTTACTGCTGGCCAGCTTCCTCTTGAGCAACGAGGCACACTGCGCGTTGGTGGCCATCTCCAGCGCCAGCTTGTTCTCGTTGTTCCGGATGTCTGTCTGCGCATCTGAACGACACAAGAACACACACCTTAACACCCCAGCAAATACAGAGACATCTGTAAAGATGAATTAATTATATTTGTGATATATACTGTATAGCCATTTCATTGTCATTACTTGTGGGTGTAAAACAAAACAAAAATTGACAATAATATGTTCTATGCACGACCAATTGTTTAAATATGGTATTCTGGTTAATACTTTGTTAGTGGAATAAGAGTTAAGCAGCAAAATCCAGCCATTTTTATCCATCTCAGGGGGCGGCCATTTTGCCATTTGCTGTGGACTGAAGATGACATCACAGTTGCTCATGGCTCAGGCAACGACCAATCACAGCTCACCTGTTTTCTGAAGCTGAGCTGTGATTGATTGTTACCCGAGTAACTGTAATATGGTATTCTGGTTAATACTTTGTTAGTGGAATAAGAGTTAAGCAGCAAAATCCAGACATTTTCATCCATCTCAGGGGGGCGGCCATTTTGCCACTTGCGGTGGCGTGAAAATGACATTACAGTTACTCGGGTAACAACCAATCACAGCTTCAGCTTCAGAAAACAGGTGAGCTGTGATTGGTCGTTCCCTGAGCCATGAGCAACTGTGATGTCATCTTCAGTCCACAGCAAGTGGCAAAATGGCCGCCCCCCCCCCTGAGATGAATACAAAAATGGCCGAATTTTGCTTCATAACTCATATTCTACAAATGCAATATTAATCAGAATGTCATGTTTAGACTAGCGACGTCACATATATATTAGTGTCAAGAAATGTTTAAGATATGAAAACGCCTTAACCCAATAAAGAAATACTCACCCTTGCTCAGCAACATGGCCACAATGTCAGAATAACCCTTCCAGGCGGCAGCGTGCAGAGCGGTGTCCCCGAGCTTATTCTACCAGACAAATCTTCATGTCAATGCACTTGGAATTTTCCCATTCCCAAATTGTTCTTCGCTTGTCCTCACCTGCTGGTTAAGTTCCACGCTGCACTGGCTGAGCAGAAGCTCCACTACGTCTAAGAGGAACAAGAAGAGAATCAAAACAACTCGCAGGGACGACCCGGTGAAATTATTCCGACATCACAGTCAGACAGGACACCTTGACACAAATCACTTTTAGAGAACTGGAAGGCACTCCGACAACTTTTAAACATTTAAAGCAACATTGCGCTAATAGGCAGTGTATATATTAAATATATATATATTAAAACAACTACAATGGCTGAATCCCTATCACTGTACCTTTATGTCCTCCGTGACATGCCCAGTAGAGGGCAGTGTTGCCCGCCTTGTCCAAGCCGTTGATTCCCACCCGGTTCTCCACACATTCCCTCAGCCAGGAAAGATTCCCTGAGTGAATACGTACACGCAGTTCCAATATATAAAAACGTGGAAACAAATGTGGTAAGCTGAGCGGTCGCCGCACCTCGTTTGGCCGCTTCGTGCATCGGGTGGTCGATGGACTCGGCCTGCTCCGTCACTAAAAGGGACGACAAGTGTTTTGACTTAAGATTCGCAGATAGAAGACTTTTTAATGTCCTTTTCCACTTACCATAGTTGCGCGGAATAAGGCCCGTCCTCCCCCGGCATGTTCCTTTCCACCAGTTGCTGTCACTCTGAGGACGACAGGGACATGTTGAGGAAAAAACACATCTTGAGGGGCGGTCCACACTACAGTATGGTCATTTTTTTTAATGCAGCAATGGTGGATCCATTCTAGTGGGATGCCGACCCCAAAACCTAAAAATTATAGATAGATGTCATGTTTAATGACAATGATTTTTTTCTATGTGGCTCTCAAAGGAAAATGTCATGTAATATTCATTACATAGCATCAAATATGATTCTTCGAGGTCTGTCTTACCGTGTCAGAGATGTAGAGGATGTCTCCTTCTTCAAAGTAAAGCTCATCGGGCTGCAACATAGAACAACAACAATGCCACCGTTCAACTAGCAGTTTGTTTCTTGGGGCCTAAATGCATTTCCTGACTTTTCAATATAGCGGAAGTCCGACACAATCCGGGACCTCTCAGATTTGTTTCATTTTCCAACTATTTTCTCTATAGAAAATAATCTAGCCCAGGGTCAAACTGGGCCATCTTTTAAAACAAGCTTCCTTCCCCCCCATAAAAAAAAAAGCTCTAAATTGGGTGTTTGGTGATGAAGTGGTGCCACCATGAGTGAAAATCAAATAGTTTGTGTTCGGGATGGGCGAGTACAAATACAAGGTATCAGTATCAGGCAGATACCCAGCATTATTTAAAGGTATCGGTACTCTCTTTTGGGCATTTTACGATCAGAAATTACAATAAACCAAAAATTCCGTTAATTTTAAAGAAACATTTCTTTAAATGTATACGTCATAGTATTTTTTGTTATGTAGTAAAAGTACTAGTGGTGAGTGTCGAGTACTGGTCTGAAAAAAGTGTTTTTGAACATCCCTACTGTTTTAATAGGTGCTTGCTCCCCCCCCACCCCCTTTTTGGGAGGGCTTCTGTTTGCCACGAGCAACCATCTAGCTCTGGCCTGGTTGCTATGGTAACGCAAAACTCTACTCATGTTTGCAACGACAGGCTAAACAGTGGCTCAAATGCAAAAAAAAATAGTAGAACAGGCCAATTTCAACTGTTAAATGACTTCTACTTCAGTGGTTGTACTGTATTGAATGTCTTCTTTTTTTTTTCTCTACTGGCTAATATAAAATCAGCAAATTGCATTTTTAATTACTCACTACCACTTGCCAAGCAGAATGAGCTACACTCCAAAATAAAACAATCCATCTTTCATCACAAAAAGTATTCGGAGGGTGCGGCTCTTGTGTGCTCAGAAACAAATGTACTTACCGTTCTGGGGTCAAAGGTGAACTCGGCTCTGAACACCTTGACTTGGCCTACAAGCAAAACAACGAAAGGCTTCAGATTAAGCATAACAACAAACGGCGGGGGAAAAAAAATCCACTTGAAGGCCACCACAACAAAAGGTGCACACTCGTGTGGGTTTTGTCTAATTTGGCTAATTAAGGACTCACTGCAATGTGGAAGCACAAGTTAAGAGGATGGCACACATACAAACACATACACACAGAAAGGCTGACATGCAGACAGATGCACAAGGACACATACTCAACACACGAATAGACAACTATTTTAACTCATTCACTGCCATCGACGGCTATAGACGTCAAAAATTCATTTGAACCGTTTCTATTAGTTTAACATTTTCCCCAATTTTGTTAACAAGAGTATGAATACCTAGAATTATTTTTTATTGTATTAGAACAGATATAAAATTTGTGATTAAACGTGAGTTAACTAGCGAAGTCATGCAATTAATTACGATTAAAAATTTTAATCGCCTGACGCCCCTAATTTTTATCATCTTTTCTTTAAAAAAAAGAAAAATAAAAAAGGAAAAAAAAGATTATTAAAAAAATAAAGAAAGAAAAGATGATTAAAAATTAGGGGCATCAGGTAATTAAAATTTGTAATCGTAATTAATGCATGACTTCACTAGTTAACTCACGATTAATCACAAATTTTACATCTGTTCTAAATGTTAAAAAAAAAAATCTACGCTTTCATACTCTTGTTAACAAAAATGGGGGGGGGGGAAGTTTAACTAATAGAAATAGTTCAAATTATTTTTTGACGTCTATTGCTGTCAATGGCAGTGAACGAGTTAACGATCATTTAGATTTAACTCACATTTATTTTGAGGCACATAGTTTTAAAAACAGATATGAACACAACACAAACGCATGCAACACATTAGGTTAAAAAAAAAACGAAGAGAGAAAGAGAAAGAGATGCCAAAAAACCCTCAAGGGGTTTGACTAGGAGGGCTCCCTTAGGTCAGCCAAACAATCTCAATTCTCCAGGTACACACACACACCTACATTGGAATGCACCCAATGTAACCTTTCGATGACACTGGCATGCATATATTATGCAAGAGCTCACATAACTTCGTCTGCAACGAATAGAAAAGTTTACATGCTGCTCTCTGTGTGTGTATTTTTCCTGTGTTTAAGATGACAACTGCAGCAGTGTTTCAAGCTGGGTGAGTGGCTCACACACAAAAGCTCTGTTCACTTCTTCTGCACACTCCACAGGCCCGGTCATGTCCACGTCTCCCAACACACACCACAGGCCCCATCACGCAGTTCTAAATGTAAATGTGCACTGTGTGCGCTCACATTTGCTGGCGCTCTCGTGGTTTATGCCCGACATTCAAATGAGTCTCAATTTGGCGTACGTATTGAACGCAGTTTTGGAGTCTTTTTTCCTCAAAATCGACTTTTTTTTTTAAATTTCTATGTCTTTTAGGGGTGCACATGGTAGTTAACGTTTAGTTGATATTAACTCATTTACTGCCATTGACGGCTATAGACGTAAAAAATGTATTTGAACTATTTCTATTAGTTTAACATGTTTTTTTCCACTTTTGTTAACAAGAGTATGAAAAAAAATATTGTACATTTAGACCAGATATAAAATTTGTGATTAATCATGAGTTAACTATTAAAGTCATGCAATGAATTAAAATTTAAAAAAAATAATAATATTGCCTGAGGCCCTAACTTTAATAATCTTTTCTTTGTTTGAAAAAAGATTATTTTAAAAAACGAAAAGAAAAGATTATTAAAAATATTATAAATTAGGTCGTCAGGTGATTAACATTTCTAATTTTAATTAATCACATTACTTCAATAGTTAACTCACGATTAATCACAAATTTTACATCTGTTCTAAATGTACAATAACAACTTTTTTCTAGGTCTTCATACTCTTGTTAAAAGTGGAAAAAAATGTTAAACTAACAGAAATTGTTCAAATGGATTTTTGACGTCTAAAGCCGTCAATGGCAGTGAATGAGTTAATTGGGTCTTTGGAAAGACTCTGCATCTACAAAGATGGAGAGATATCTATTTAACATTGTTAATCAGTGTAGTTGCAGTGGTGTAAAATCATCAAGCATCACATTTAAACTGAAAAGTAAACACTATCTGTTTCAGGGCACTTCCAACAGAAAAAGCAACATGTGCTCCGGTGCATTCTTCATGTGTCACCCCTTCTTTCATCTATGAGCGCCCTCCTACTACTCAGAGGAGACTTCCCATCTTTCTTCTCTCATCTATTAAGAGCTACACTTCAAACATGTGCAACAACAAGAAATAAATCTCCGCACCTCCTGCATGTAAAGTGCCAATGTGAAGGGAGCTACGGTGCATTTTGAATGGAAAAGATTGTTTTGTTTCCTTATGATCGTGTCGGTCACGTCCCATTCCAAGTGAACATCCTCAAGCAAGGCTCCGAAAACCCCCACACATGCAATTCCACATCCAGATGACTTCACGGAGGCATTTTCCATCGGTGCCCATCCAAATAAATGATTCCCTCTCAACTACAAAGCCGATAATGTAACATGAGCACTCTTCACTACGCGCGTTGCATATTTTTTCTAAAGTAGTCCCAATTTAACACATAAGGCAGTGATTAGATTTTTTGATAAGGGTGGGTTTTTGATGACATTACATAGATGGACTATGGGGACAATTAACTAGCGTATTCATTTCATTCTAATTCTTTTGATCTGTTCTGTTAATGTGTTCAAAATAACATCTGCAAAGCAGAGCTGGGAGACCAGACCCTCTATTGTCAATTACTTTTCTCAATTAAACACACAATCGATGTAAAGTTTCCCGTTTGACCGGAAATCGGTGAGTTAAACTAAACTTAGCAAAAACCAAGCTATTGTGTGTCTTATTTCTGAGGTGCATACATTGCATGTTGACATTCTCGTTTTCCTCATTTAATCAAAAATATAATCCTTGATTGAGTTACACGAGGTGGCCTCTGCGCTTCATGTCATAGCATAGCAGTGGGTCTCCAAGTTTACAGGCACTACACATAAATAAATTTTCTTCAAAAAGAAAAGCCACAAAAAATACCTTAAAAATGCAGAGTTTCAAGGCAAGTCACTCACTATCGAATATTTCTAGAGTCAATTAATGCAATAATCAGCTAAAATTTTCTTTCGCATTAAAGACTGATCTCACCAACCCCTTTTAAACTGACTCAGTTACTGGTTCAATCATTGTTTTCCAAACTAAAAGCAGATGTTTGCAAATGCCTTATTTTTAGCTATGGATTACAAAAATAAAATAATGACTCTTGTGCGGCCGAAATCATTTGGACAATTTAAAGTTAAACAATGCTCTAGTCTAAACGATGACTTGAATATTAAAATAGCTGATTAATTTGGTAAACAATTAGCCATTGATTAATCGGTTCAGTCTGACACCTGTAGAAGTCATGTAGCTCAAGTCTTACCAATACTAAATACAACTCAAGCCAAGTTTTTTGTAAGATTCTTCCAAGCAAGTCCCTAAGACCTAAAATTGCCATCTTCAGGCTGACTCAAGTCCAGTCAAATGACTGTGAATCAGTAATACAGATAACTAACACACAACTGACGCTGAGTGCAAAGTGGCTAATTTGTAAATATAATGTTGTCACCGAACAAGATTGCATGGCTTGCTTTTGACCCAAGTGATGACTTGACTTGCTTTACTTGAATTTTTGCTGAAGTAAACTTAAGTTAAAAATATGACTTGCACATGTGACTTACTCCCACTTCTGCTACATTATTGCAGCTGTCTGTTGTGTTTATTGTTTGTCTATGCACAGTTTCCGACTTCCAGGCAGTCTGGAACGCAATCCTAACGTCAATATGCGTTGATCCCACCGTTGCGCATGCGCAAATGGGGGATAAACGGCACATAACGCGTCAGTAGGACATATCAGTAAACGTTTATATTAGATAAAATATGGGGATAAGCGGTTTGGAAAATGGACTTACGTACATATATTTGAAAGCCGTTGTTTGCACTCGGTACAGGGATGATTGGGAAGAAGTGACGCTCATGGTTGTCATCTGTTTTTAACCTATGACCTTAAACGCAACACACTCACCTACAGGATTGGTGCAAATAGGGAAGTCAAAGGCCAGTTGACTGTTTCCAAAGCTACATCACTACCTTCGTCCGTTTTACGTCCTTCCTTCACTACCCACAATCATACTTTACATCTTTATTTTAGGTAGAGACGCAAAACAGCCCATGAATATCCCATAACGTCCACGCGTCCGTCGAAACGCGCTAGCAAGGTGTCTTAACTAATTTCAGGGAAATGTAACTCGAGAGGTGCGACGTAAAGTTGCTCTTACCTGGCTTGGCCGGTTTGGGAGGAGGTTTGGACATCGGCGAGGGTGAAAGTCAAACGCAAGCCAAAAGCCGCGTTTGGATGTGAAGTGAAAAGTTCGCTGGGGTGGACACTGGACAGCACTTCGGTGTCACTCCCTTTGAGGAAGTCGAGGCTGCCTCTGGCGACGCGGAAGTGCTGCCATGCGCATGCGCAAAAAAGTATAATAATGTTGGACTTGCTTGATTTTTAATTGGTTGAAATTAATAACATTATTTAGTTTTCATTTCACTTGATTTTATAGGGATTT
The DNA here is from genome assembly GCF_051991255.1 of Vanacampus margaritifer. NCBI lineage: Eukaryota > Metazoa > Chordata > Actinopteri > Syngnathiformes > Syngnathidae > Vanacampus > Vanacampus margaritifer. Next base: position 9,683,175 of record NC_135434.1, on the reverse strand, counting down.
ATCCGTTTTATTATGCTTTTATGTTCTCACTATATCAGTTTTTGGAATTTTGATAATATAATAGATATTCGTTTATTAGATAGATAGCATTACAAAAACAAAGGACAAACCAGATGTATTGCTTTCAGAAACCAACTGAATTAAAATCGAATACAATGACATCTAATACAAGAACTGTGTGCACAAACTACTTTGACAAATAAAATTATTTTGAGTATTAGTAATTTGAAAATATGCAGTATAAATAGCTGCAAACATTTGAAGCTAAATGGGTATGCTGCAATGCAGGGCTACACCACTGCAACGCACAACCACAACAATAATAAAATATATATATTCATTTGACCTGTATCAAACGTCAAAAGTGATCATTTTATGGTAATGCATTGCAATATTCTTCTAATTGTTTTTATTCTGTTTTTTCATTTGATTTTTGTTTACATTTACATTTCGGAGAAGTAATTAATTAATTACTTAATTAATGTACATGTTTTTTGTGTGTATTTTTCTTTTTACTCGTTTCCCCGGAGGACGTCACGCAAAGCCAGCCAATCTAGAGCGTCGGAAGCCGGAAGTTATGAATAAGTACAAGTTCGAAGTATGACTACAGCTCGAAACCTCGAGCGACGCACGTTGCCTCGGTAATTCATGCAGCGTTGCAAATCGTGCATAGTTCTCAGGATATGAGCTGTTTATTTACCTGTTACCAGGCTAAAATCCCCGAAGAGCGACTTTCGCAAGCGGATGTGAAAACACTAATTGTGGGAGTGGGTGGGTAAGTGCGACCATTTTTTCATAAAGTGCATTTTCCTGCACATAGTTCATATTGGTGGATGCAATAAAGATGGCAACGTTTGCAGGAAACACAAACAAATGATGAAAATAAAAATTGAGAATGTTGGCGACTCTTAAGGCAAGTGACAATAGCAAAGAGTGAAATGGGTGCAGCATGTGACAAACCCGTGCTGGGATGCATAGCAGCTAAAACAGTGTTTTGTGCAAACTTTCAACGACACATATTGTATGTTTTTGTTCCCATATTGTGTATTTTTGTTAATTGATAATAATTTAAAACAATTCCCGGGTGACTTAATAACCTGTCTATGGTATACTTTTCTCATAGGGGAAATAATTATACACACTTGACACATACTACTTGACTTGCTAAAATTAGTCAGCAGCATTATTCCCCACCCATTGGATCTCAACAGCCATCTGTATGTTACGTCGGCTGCTTGTTTCTACTAGCAGAAGCTGATCCCGGACCCAGAGTGTGGTGGAATTTAGCCTGAGGCAGCAGTTCCTTCACAAAACTGGGTGTATATCTAGCACACATCTCAATACAAATATACCTGCCATAAAAACACACAATAGCTAATGCTATTCTTTGCATTCAACAAAGCTCAATACAGCAAGGCTTATCTTATGCTTGGATATGATAACAGGGGTAACGCACCCGTGAGGGGATGTGGGACGGGGTATTTCTGCATGATAGTGCTCAATAGTGTAGCCCAGTTTACACAGCTTAAAAGTGGGTTTGGATGTTCACCCAGCCAAGCTAATTATGTGTGGGGGTGGTTATTATGTAAATTTGCCCCATTGTGCCCCACTGTGATGTAACAGTGGGACAGAACAGATCTGCAGAAAGGCTCTCTCATAGACATATTTTCAGAAATAGACAGAGAAAAGATTTATTTGGCTGGTTAATTTTACACTAATTGCTAGACAGCCACAAACAGAAAATATAACAATACTCAAAGGCGTATATAGTCTTGATCCTCTTAGAGTAAAGACTAATATTGCAATTTATGGAGGAGATTGTGCCGGCTTCATGTACAGTATAGCTGTATGTCTGTATTATACTGCCTCCAAGTGGCCAAGACATGCATACCAGAAGGAGCAGCACAATGTCCATTGAACTGAAGCAACAACAAAAAAAATCTTTATATTCTATGTAACATAAAAACAGAACATCAGTTGTGATTACAGTAATTCCGTGATAATTGAAATTTTGTGAAAATTTGCACCAGCTCCTTTGTACATTAAAAAAAAAAAAGTGCCCATCATGTTTTGTGCTGTTCTTCTTTTAGAATGACCAATGGAGGAAAAACCACACTTTCCAGATTTTTAAAGGAGAAGATACCCAACAGCTGTATCATTGCACAGGATTCCTTTTTCAAGGTACGATCATTCAGGGGTGGGGAGCCGAAATCCTATCAGTGACAATTTCAGTCTCTATAAACTCCTAGGGTAGACATACTACATTTGTGAAAAAAATGGGTTCTCCAACTTGATACTCTGTCTTCCATCCAGGATGATTCTGTGGTGCCAGTGGACAGTAATGGCTTCAAGCAGTATGATAGTAAGGATGTTCCCATTATAAAAAATGAAAGTAAATGGCTTGGGGTCAAATCTTTAATAATTAATACCTTTATTTAACTGTACAGGTAATGTTTCTAGTAAATAAAAGTATGGGGAAAAAATAAAGTAAAACATGCAGCTAATCTTTTACATTATGCGGTAGAGGCAGCAGTTGATGCTTTATACTGTGTGTATGGCACATGGACACATACTGTATCACCAAGCACAAATACGTGTAGTTAGCATCCCATAATATTTCCCTTTTAAGAGTTATATGCCTTTATATGACATCAATTGAGATTAGTACACGAACAAAATGAAATTTGCTGAGATGTGAGACAGATTTTCTTAAGAAATTCAGGTTCCACATAGAGAGATTTCACTGCTCTTAGAACAGGCAGTCCTAAAAATGCTAAAACATTCCGAATTTGTTTGCGTGTGACACATCTAGCACTGGATGCTCTCCTCATGGACGACATGATGAGCCGGGTCAACGCCTGGCGAAGAGACCCGCAAGCTTTCTTGAAGGAAGTGGATCAGACTGCCGAGAGTGTGACATCATCAGCCGACCGCGTGTTCATGCTCATCGTGGAAGGTTTCCTGATATTCAATCACAGGTTAACAAAGATGGCAATTAATGACTATTTACAAAATATTCATGTTTCGTGTGAAATTTCAGGATCAGCTTTAAATGCGTTATAGTTTACAGGGGATGTTAAATTGACCTTATCTAAACCTTAAGTTAATTTAATTTAGTTTTGTTTATTTTTTTTCATTTTTATTTTTTTAAATGCTGTGTTTTGATTTAGTTTTAGTATAAGTTTAGTAATACAGAATAAATATAAATGAATCCTGAAAGCTCATGTATGTAATAAATAAATAATAAATATGTTGAAAACGAACAACGTTTTTGCTATAACTATAATTACTTAGATTTATAAATGTAAAATTTAGTGTCAGTTATCTTTTTTTTCTTTTTTTTTAAAGCACTCTCATTTTTATTTTGTTAAAGAAAATGGTTTTGTAATTTTAAGTTAAAATGATGTTGTTAGCTATAACAACAATAACCTTGGCCCAACTGTTGTGACTTTTGCCATTCAACTCCTTGTTAATTGGAGAACTCAACACTCAAACCTTTGTTTTTGCAGACCTTTGAATGAGCTAATGAACAAAAGATACTTCTTGGAAATACCGTATGACATCTGCAAGGAGAGACGAAGGTAAGTGCTTTTTTTTTCCCCATATTCTTTTCTTATCTGACATTTTGAACCACATGTAAAGTTAAACACATCGACGCTGCTTGTGTGGAACGAACAGTTTGAGGGTGTACGAGCCGCCCGACCCACCAGGCTACTTTGACGGACACGTATGGCCCATGTACCTGAGGAACCGCCAGGAGATGGAGAGCACGGCAACGGGAATTGGTGCAATGTTATAACTTCATTTTAATGAGTTAAATATTGGGTTCGTGTTTTCTTTTTCTTTTTTTCAGGGTGAAGGATGATATTTTCACCCTTTTTTAATTAGCATAAAAGCATTAGCATTTTGTGTGTTTAAACAGTCGATCACAAGCTTTTTACACCACCTATTAAAATACTTATCTGAATTGCATTTACTAGTACACGCTTTGTCCTTACTAGTAAGTCAGTTGATCGCACTAGTAGAATGGCTCTCTTACTAGTGATGTTTTTTCCACTACTGTATGATATTTCTATGCATTACTAGAATTAGTAGTGACTAGCATGCTACGGCTAATTACATTGTAAAATTCCACCAGTTAACATTTTTGCTAGTAATACTTAGTAGGGAGCGATTGTCATTTGGTGTACAGTTTTGCCTAACTAGTAACTTGTTGTTTTACTAGTGCACTAAATTATCACGTTAGTGAGGAGACAGAACAAATTAGTACGTGACCAAGTCACTAATAGACTATTACATAATTTCCTCAAGTGTACATAACTCAGATGTTGTTTCAACTGATGTGTTTTTTTTGTTGTTTTTTTTTGCGTCTTCTTTTTTTTAGGACATTCATTCATTCACACTTCATTTGTGTTTCTCTTGCAGTATTTTTGGATGGATTGAAGTCAAAGGAGGAGCTGCTGGCCGCCGTGTATCAAGATGTTAGTCAGGAAATAAATAAACTGAGAGGTAATTTGGCTGTAAATTATATACATGAAACTCGTAACATGCTCAGATATATGTATTTAAACATAATGCAGTCCTTTTTTATTTTACTTATTTACAGAGAACGACTGAAATGAACGAATGGCAGAATAAACTGGAAGACTTCAGTTGCATGTGTACCAAAAAAGGAAAAAAAATCATTGGATTTACAGTATACAGTATGTGGCAACATATTAATAATTTTAGATGGTAAAAAAAAAATAAAAGCAGCTGACGTGATAATGTCTGCAAAAAAAAAAAACCTGCACAATTATGTGACTAACACATTTTCAGATAAGCTTATTTCTAATTGTGTTGTGGTTTGTTTTCCGCAAAAAATGCTAAGACCACACTGAAAAAAAATGATGAGGAATAAATAAATTCACAAGACATAAGTCTTGAGAATAAATTCATATGATTATGAGAAAACAAGTTAGACAGTGGTGCCTTTAGTTGAAACAACCAAACAGCTGCTTAATTTAAAGAAAGATCCCGCTAGCTAAATGCGAACATGCAATAGAAAACTGCGTTTACGTGCTAATGATTAGCATAGATAGGTGCCGTTTTATGACTCTTTAAGTGATCGATATTTCAACCCAAATGGTGCAGGAACACACGTAGACAGTGTAACAATACTCATATGGATATATTCTTTATCCTCTGTGAAGAACGACTAATATTACTGCTATACTGAGAAGCCGAGGAAGGAGCTGAACGTACTGTGTGTATGCACATCCATGTATTAGTCTTATACTGCCCCCAGATGGCCGAGGCGCGCACAGCAGAGTGAGCAGCACAATGTACATTGAAGGAGAAAATTTGATACTTGTGAAAAGTGTGAAATTCTGTAATCATTTAATCTTGTCGTGCTTGTATGTTTTATAAAGTATAATATTATGTATTAAACCAGATATAGCTAAATTATGAGTTATTCATAATATGACTTTATTCTTGCAAAATAATTTTTTTAAATTGAAATTGCTTTTGTTGTTAAACATTTTTCTCTTACTTTTACCACTTCAACCTCATAAGGTTATGATTTATTCTCGTAAAATTATGACTTTATTATTGTAAGATTACATCTTAATTCTTGTAAGGTTATACTGTATTATCTTCTCTTACTGTTACTTTAGTTTTTTAATATAACACTTTATTTCATAAAATGATTTAATTATTTTTTTTGTATGGTTTTAAAGCTCATTTGCATTTCATTTTCAAATTTAAGCAGTAGATTCAACAGCTAACAAAATACATTGAGAATGCATCAACTCAGCAGATTGTTTATTAATGCAGCATGTTATGAATAATAAACTATCAGTGCAATACGATATTCAGTTTTTGTCCATTTCTTTGTCCGGGTTGCACAAAAATATTTATATTATTAAATTAATTACATGTGAGGAAATGCTTTTTGTGGAGATTGAAGAAGCAATACATCATTACTACCAGTTGCCAGTATTGCAAAACATAAAATAAAGAAATATGTGTCGGGCTGAGCATTTGGTGCAGTTTCACCCGACTTAATCCACCTTTTAGTACCACACTGTAAAGTTGCAATGATAGAAAAAAATCAATACTATACTGCAAAAATGCAATACTACAGCACATAAATGTATCTTATACAACACATAAAGCAGTTTAGAATCTATATCTAGCTAATAACATAAAACAAACAAAACATTTAATTTCAATGCATCATACAGTCAAACTTGGCTGTAACGAGTTTTGCTCTGAGCAGCCAATCAGAGGACATAAATACTAAAATCTGATTGGACAAAAAAAAAAATCTTAACATACAGTACACGATGCCAAGAAAAATACACTGTATGGAACAAATATTGGCAATGTTGGTCCTGACTTTTCACCACAGACAAAAACACACTTACCTACAAACAAGCATGTATCCTTCCTCCTATAAAGCACACTTATCAGTGTACAAGCGCATGTGATTAGTCACGTGCACACTCACTTAACTTCCTCATTCAGCACAACGTCAGTGTTAACTTTCTCTTTCATTACTATTTTTGCTCATTTGAATTGAACCGGAGTTAAGGCTTCACAATGCGATTGTGCTCTTTTCTATGTGTCCTTTTTGTTCGTGATTGTTTCAGTTTTCACCAGGCTAAGCTGCTTGGACGCAAGCAGAACGTTGTGAATGACAGACCTGTTATTGGTAAGTACCGTACAACAAGTGGGGACCGTCTGAAAAAGGGCTGTAGTGGCCTACCTAATCCAACAGATAGCACTATGTTCCTCCTTCACAATTATTTTATTAATATAATAATATAGAGTAGTTGGAAGATTATTGTGATTAAATATCCCCATTTGACTGTACTTATTGTTTTGTTGCTGATGTAGCTTCCCTCCTGTGTGTCTGGTCACTTCCCATTCCTTTTGAGGCCTTATAAAGTTTTCATAACATCAGGAAAACTTGCAAACTGCATAATAATTTAAAAGCTACAAAATGTAAAAGGTGAATTTAATTTGAATATTAAAAAAGTATTTTATAAAATAATAAAATGTAAATGCTTAATTTCGATTTGAAAGCTATGAAATGTAAAAAGTCAATTTTAATTTTTAACTTATTAATTTAAAATTTTTGTTATAAAATAATGCAATATAAATGAATAATTTAGATTAAAAAACTTAAATTGTGATATACTTCATTTGAAATGTAAAGCTCCAAAAATAGTTTTTTTACATTTAAATATTTTATGTTTAAAAGCTAAAAATCTCAAAAGGCCTTTTTGATCTCTATTTAAAAAGATTCAAAATGAAATTCTTTATTGTAAAAATAAAACACCGAACTTTTTAAATTCTACGCTTTAAAAAAAATCCCTTTAAATTTGAAAGCCTCAAAAAGGTCAATTAAAAAAAATTACAATTGAAATTTAAATGGGAAATTTTGATTAAATTAAATTAATACGCTGAAACATTTCAAACTGAAACTTAAGTTAAAAATCTAAAACATTCTAAAAATTCTAATACAAATTGAAAAGCTAAACTTGACTTTGCTGCATCATATTTGCAAGACTTTATAATGCATGGAAAAAAGGCTCCAGCCCCACCCATTCTACACCACAGCTGATTTTATTGTGTTGATTCCTTTGTGCCCTTACAGGTATTTTGACTCAGATTGTTTCAGATGAAGCCATGAAACAATATGGGAGCACATACATACCTGCCTCCTACGTCAAGTACATTGAATCTGCCGGCAGCAGAGTGATGCCCATTAAGTCAGTTGTCAACATTCGACGTCTTTGACATACTATTTGAAACCTTTCATTCAGTGTGTGTTTTCATCTTCACCCACGCAGACTGACGCTTACCACCGCACAGTATGAAAACATCTTTAGCAGGATAAATGGGTAAGCAAACAATGAGGTCACCAGTCATTCATCCTATGATGCTCTGACTCCGTTATCATGACTCGTGATTTGTATTCCAGTCTCCTTCTCATCGGCGGAGCCTCCAATCTTGAGACGTCTGACTTTGCTAGGGTGTCAAAGGTTTTTTATCAGCTTGCTCTGAAGGTTAGTAGCCAACCGCAAGCTTTTATTTTTATATTTACTCACTACTTAGTTTGTTTCATCGGATCATAAATCATTTTATGATTTTGTTATTGTCCATTGAAACCAAGCTTGAACTTTTAAGCCACAATTCAAAATGTGTTTGAATGTGATTGGGTAATTCTGAACACAGCCACATCACAATTATAGGGTGTGGACACTTGTGCAACCAGTATATTTCACATAATTAAATATTGAATTAAATATTTTTTCCTTTTTTTTTTTTAACTCAACTGAGTTGTAGAGGTTATTGTGCAGATAGTTTTCATAATAGCCTGCCACTGGAACAGGGGTGTGTAGACTTTTTATACCCACTGTAAGTATAAATTGTGAGTACTTTGACACTGTAAAAAAATTGTTAATTTACAATATGCTCAATATTGTGGTTGTAGTGGTGTAGGAAGTGTGCTATACCTTTATATATATATATATATATATATATATATATATATATATATATATATATATATATATATATATATATATATATATATATATATATATATATACTGCACTTTCCCTTGCATGCAGCTAAATAAAGTTACCAAAATACATGCACCACCACAATAATTGTTTGATAAATACCTCTCTGATAGTGTCAATCAAAAGTGGCCGTTATTATCTTTGTAAAGGCGGAAACTGTTGTATTAGACAAATTGCAGGTGTACCTAATATTGTGAATATTTTTTTTATTATTTGTGTGTTTTCAGCTATTTTACCAAGAGCAACCCATGAAAAGTCATCTTGTCATCTTTAACTTTTTTGAAAAATAACACCAGTTGTTAAATGTTGGCATTCCAGGCTAATGGGGCAGGAGATCACTTCCCAGTGTGGGGTACCTGCTTGGGCATGCAGCTGCTCACCGTCCTGGTGTCCGGACGCAACTTGTTGACCAAAGCCACAGCTGAAAATGTGGCCTTGCCTCTCAACTTAACACAAGGTTTGCCACGTGTTTTATTGTTTGTCTAATAGTTTACCACATCTGCCTCGCAATTTTGCGGTATGGGGTTCGAATCTCGTCTCTGGTTCTTAAATGTGAGTGTGAATGGTTGTTTATCTCTGGGACATTGTTTCAAATATAATAGATAAAATAAGTTTCTAATTGATGTAATTTGGTTGATTAGTTCTCCTTGTAATTGTGAAAACATTTTGTTTTATCACAAACATATTTTAAATGTATGAAAGTTAAACAATTTAAAATACACTAAAATCCTTCTGGCCATTTAGAGCAGTACGGGTACCGCTAGTGATAATACTCCCTCTAGTGGTATATGAAAGAATCACTGCCTAAGTACAGTTCAATTCAATGTAACTTTTAGTTCAATATTATTTTCATTTCATGTTTAAAGTTTGTTTATATCTAAACATGAATTCACATGAAATTTTACGCAACTTAAACGTGCATTTTAATTGAATCATTACTTAAACACAGTGCTAATGTTCATACCAGTCTAAACACAGTATTATGATTTGAACAGCCAGCTCAGGGGCGGCCATTTTGCTGCTTGCTGACGACTGAGTTTGACGTCGCAGTACCTCAGGGCTCTTTTTGCAAACATCACATGACCAAACCTAGAAAACAGGTGAGCCATGATTGGTCATTACCTGAGCCCTTAGAAACTGTGATGTAATTATTTGGATATTTTTTCAATGTTATCAGACATAACCGACTGTGTCATTCAAACCAACGCAACACTATTACTCATGTAATCAGTAAAGACACAATAAAATCTAAGTTTACTTTTTTTGTGTGTGTGTTGTAGTTAAGGTAATTTTGTTTTTGACCAGTTAGCATAGTAGCTAACATGGTTAGCATGTAGCCTACTCTTGCAATGAAATGTGTTTTTTAGGTGCCTTCATATCTGTCACAGGGTTGCGTCAAATGCAGAAAATTATATCCATCCATCATCCAAACAATTTAGCGTGATAGGACGAATAAAAGAGCTACCTCAAATTTATGTTTGTGCTGGATGAATCAAATGACATTAAATGGTATATTTTCTTGAAAACATAACAATACCAATAAAAATAAATACATTTATTTTTCAAAAATGTTGGCACCTAAATTCAGGAGTGACCCTTATTCGGCAGTTAAATGAGATGGATTGTAAAGTTGCAGTACTGAATTCGACCACTCAGTGGAAGCAGAGAGTTAGACTAGTATTAATTGTACGTCATTTGTTATTCAACGTCAACAAAAACATATTTTATAATAATAATAATAAATACGTTCAAAGAAATGTAAAGAATATATTTTTATTAATTAGAATAATTTATTATCAAAAATTCTCAAGAGTTTCAATAATAAAAAATAAAAAAAACTAACATAACTGTAGAACTAACACAAAAGGCAAAGTTACAAGGGAGTTGTACCAAATGGTCTAACGCTGTTGGAGTAATTTTATTGAAGCCATTGTCAGGGGATAAATATATTTGCTAATCAGTTTATTTCTAAATTAGTTGCAGCGTGGGACTTAAGTTCCTGCCAAAGGGCAGCAGTTCATATAGTCCGTTTTGCAAGACATGTGATGGCTGTTTTGGATAGATTTAATGTAACTAAAGAAGCTACTATTGTAGTAGAAACTCCCGTCAGGATCATGCCATGCAATTCCGAAACCCTGACTGTATCTAAAAAAAAAAACAAGTGTCTTTTAATTGTTTCTTCCAGCGGCCTTCTCTGGTCGCATGTTTGAGGGCTTCCCAGAGGAGCTGATGAAAGCTTTGCAAAGAGAACCTCTCACTGGTCATTTTCACCACTACGGACTCGCAGTGAAAGTAAACCGAAACTCTCCAACTGTTCAAAAATAAAACACACTTCCACTTATCTTATTCTGTTTGATGAATACATACAGTGTGCCGTCCCCAGGCTTTCAAGCAAAACAAAGAGCTAATGGACTTTTTCTCTGTGATCTCTACAAATGTTGGTGACGATGGAGTCCACTTCGTCTCAACCATCGAAGGTTTGTGCAACGTGTCCCAATATTTGTGTATGTGGTGAATTTAAATATTGTATCTCTAAACAATATGTTTCTATATTCAGGCAGGAAATTCCCCTTCTATGGGGTGCAGTGGCACCCAGAGGTGAATAGTTTTCAGTGGGACAGCACACTGAGCTTTCCTCACTCTCCTCACGCCGTCCAGCTGTCGTCACTCCTGGCCCAGTTTTTTGTCAATGAAGGTCAGCCTTTAACAAGGTCGAACTACTAACAATTAGGGACAGGCTTTTGACTTCATTTAGCAGTACTTTGGCACTTTCAATTGCTTCATCCGGCCATCCTTATTTAGCGCATTTTCCCTAGATGAGAGGGCCACAGGCAAAACCTTTTGGAATTTTAATAGACGACATTCCGAAAATATAATATAACATAAAATAACAACATGTAGTCTAGTAACACGTTTTATGTATAAGTCAGGCTATGCTACTAACATAGCAAGTATGGCTAGCGTTGGCTTTATTACAGTTCATGTCTCATTTTCTGGTGCATAACAGTGAGGGTCGTGACTTTGATCAGAATTAAATTTTGCCAGCATTTTGAAAACTGCAAACTACACTTTTGAGTGATTTTTTTTAAGTTACAAGTACCGGTAACTGTTTATTTAAAAATATTTAATTGTATTTTTTTTTTTTCCTCGTGATACAGATTTTAACTCATTCACTGCCATTGACGGCTATAGACATCAAAAGTTAATTTTAACTATTTCTATTAGTTTAACATTTTTTCCCACTTTTGTTAACAAGAGTATAAAAACCTAGTCAAATTTATTTATTGTATATTTAAAACAGATATAAAATGTATGATTAATCGTGAGTTAACTTGGGAAGTCATGCGATTAATTATCGCCTGACGCCCCTAATTTTTAACAATCTTTTGTTTAAAAAAAAGAAGAATAAAAGATTAGTAAAAATAATAAAACATAATTAAAATAATAAAAAAAGAACTTATAAATAAAATAAAAAATGATTATTTAAAAAAGAAAAGATTAATAAAAATTAGGGGCGTCATGCGATTCAAATTTGTTATCGTAATTAATCGCATGACTTTACTAGTTAACTCACGATTAATCACAAATTTTATCTGTTCCAAATGTAGAATCATTTTTTTCCTAGGTTTTCATTAAAAAAAATGTTAAACTAATAGAAATAGTTAATATGGATTTTTTTTTACGTTTTTAGCCGTCAATGGCAGTGAATGAGTTCATTGAATCATTATTTAAGTACAGTTTTTTTTTGTGTCCTATACTAAAGTGCAGTGTCGATGCTCAAAATGAGAATAATGTTACTGTGGCTTACAAAATTCTGAAATTCTTGTTTTTGGTGAACTCACCATGTGACTATATTTTGGTGCTGGCCATTGTGGTAGTGCAAGGGGAGCTAAGTATTTTTTAAGGCGATATGCGATGTAAAAAGTTCGAGAACCACCATTCTATATCATGTGCAAGCGCTTAGTTTGTTCAAAGAGACTAAAGAGAGGATGCACCCGAATCACATGCATCTCATTTCTACTTTTTTTTTTTTGGCAGGAAGGAGGAGTTTACATAAGTTTGATGACCCTAAAGAGGAGGCCTTGACGCTGATTTACAACTACACGCCCGTTTTTGCAGGAAACTTCAGCGGTTATGAGCAGATCTATTTCTTCTGAAAAGCTGTCATTAAAAAGGCAGACGAGTCACGTCATAGTTTGTATTATTATTATTTTTATTTTTTTTCTGGAGAGAAAAGAAAAAAAAGTTTGTATTTTTTAACCCTTAGACACGCAAGTGGGTCAAAAAGAACCTGGAGAGGTCACAATATCTTTGTACCAATTTTTTCTTTCTAATTTAACATTTAACAAGTATTCCTCCCCCAAAAAATTACCATCAATAGATTTTATCAAATTACCCCAGATTTTCAAAAGTGGGTCAAAAATGACCTGCATTCATTTCCTATGGGATTTGATGTGAACCTTCTATTTTTATCAACTGTGACTGCCAGGAATATGCATTTTGTTTAAAATAATAATAAAAATAAAAATAAAAAGACGTGTCAATTCTTACACCACCTCTTTTGGACAAAAACATGTGACTTCTGTGTGGTAGGGTATGTGTTGTTATCAATAAATTAGCCATGTTTATAGTAAAATAAATTTAGCTAGCTTGGTAACATAACATCACTATCTATACTCTGTGTCTATGCAGATGCGTGGCATTCATGACTAATGTATGACAAGAGTATTATGGATCAACAAATTAGTCAAGGTTACTGTGTGTGTGTATCTGCATCTCCATCCATCTATTTTCGGAACCACTTATTCTTATTCATGAATAATCTCATTATTGTAACTACTGTGACAGAACAAGACAGACATTCTTCCTCTGATGAAAGCCTCCTAGTCCTGGGAACTTCACAGCACGGTTTGTATTTAATGACAACCAGACCATGGTCATTTATGTCAGAAAGAACGGAAAGTCCTTTGTGTTTTTGAGCATGATGTATTATAGCCAAGTGGTGGGTGAAGATACTACAAAGGGGGAAAAAAACTGGTCATCACAGTCGACAACTGCACTAAAGGAGATATACACCATGGACCGGTTATTCACTCAGATGAAATGCTTACAGGAAGTTACAACTGTTTCACAGCAGCTGAGCATCCTGTAAAAAAAAAAGCTCGCCACACTGCATATTAAGGTTGTTCCTACCAGCAAATGTCAATTGTCATTGAGGCAATGAGAAAGTGTGGAGTGACAAAAGACATAATTCAGCCAAATGTTATAGAAGAAAGGCCCATGGAAAGGAGGAAAGAGTAAGAATGAATACTGTTCTGTTTGCTCACATTTTTCTGTTGGATGGTTCTTTTTCAGTGGCCAAAATGTTGAGAACGTGTTTAATATGTCTAAAAACAAACATTTCAAACATAGAAACAGAATTACAAAATCTAATGCATAATATAATACAGATGTTTATGGGCGTGTACCGAGAACAAGTATCGGCCGCTCTCTTGTAGCTGTGTTACGATCAAGAACTAGAAATGACACAATAGAAAATTTTCATTAATTTCATGTAACTTTATGGGAAATGTTATATTGGGATATATAGGTCTTTATTTAAAATTATCCGTCATTGTTTTTTCTATTTGAGTACTTTTACTGGTATCGGTCTGAAAAAATGCGATATCAAACATCCCTGTAAAATACATTGTTTCTGTTGCGGGTCATTTTTGACCCATTTATTTAAAAGTGTTAGGGTCCAGTCACTCATGCATCTAAAGTTTAATACAACTCCTACACTTTCAATAATGGCTTAAAATTTATTTTCTTTTTTATTGAATTACTTGTTTTATTTTATTTTTATATTGAATTACTTGTTTTATTTTTTTAGAGTGCAGATGTTTATCTTTTCAGTTGATTTAATTTTTGTTTAATTTGGGAGGAAATTAAATATTTAATTCAGTTGTTTTAATTTCATTTTATTTGATAGGAGTCAAAACATTGCCAGAAAACAATAATAAAAATACAAATAAAGTGCTTTTAAAGTAAATAAATACCGGTACATTCAATTAAATATTTAATTTAGTTGCTTTAATTTCATTTTATTTGATAGGAGTCAAAATATCGCCGGAAAATAATAATAATAAAAATAAAAAATAAAGCGCTTTTAAAGTAAATAAATACCGGTACATCCAATTAAATATTAAATTTAGTTGTTTTAATTTCATTTTATTTGATAGGAGTCAAAACATCGCCAGATAATAATAATAATAATAAAAGTAAAAATAAAGTGCTTTTAAAGTAAATAAATACCGGTACATCCATCCATCCATTTTCCAAACCGCTTATTTAGTTCCTTATTGACGAGACGGCCGGCTTTGGAAGAGCGGTTGATGAGTTGAGTGGCGTATTTGTCCTCATCTTGAGCCGGGAAAGAAGTGGAGGTCAGACGGAGGACGAGTTTGGATGTTGGAAACACAACTCCATGCGAAGCGCACGCACATTGGTCCCCACGCACGTCACTATCGTCCCCGCGGGTGGGAGGGTGGGGCAAAAGTGGGCGGGCGAGAGCTGTTTAAAAATATATATAAAAATCGAGCCAGTGTTCCACTTTGTCTCTCCCTCAGATGCTGCTGGTCTCTCCGTCCGTGTGATGAACCCTGCGTGACTAATAACAGAACCGGGCCGACAAACTCGAACGTTTGCGCAGTGGTCACGCGTGGACGAAGCAGAGGACGATGCAGCTCGGATCGTGAGCGCTTGTTCTTCATCTGTTATGCTCTTGGCTTTGTTGGGTGACCTCATCTTGGACTGCCGGGCGCTTTCTTGAGGTCTGCCATCCGCTTGTTTGAAACCACAGTGGGATCTTCTAAGAGAGACACTCCCCCCGGATGCATTGATGCACCCCTCTCAGTGGTGCAACGGTAAGCATAACTCAAAAAAATAAAAAATAAAATTCACATGCAGACGATGTGTTCATCGCACGCAATAGCATTGGGCAGTGTTCTTATTGATTAGTGATTATAGGAAGATGCATAACAACCATATGAATGAGCTTGCTTCATTTTGGGCGAACAATTCGTCCCTTTGTGCTGCTCAATTCCCCTCCTGTTTTGGAGGAGAAACAGTGGAAAGTGTAGCAAAAGAATGGCATTCAGCACTCAGGGGTGCTTTGTTGTCCATCTATTATCAGTGGTGGGTTCACGTTTAATGATTAAAAAATAATAATAATAATAGTGGGGGCACCAGGATAAACCCCAATACAGTTGCCTCACATTTTTTACGTTCTGTATTTGAAGCTACACGCACATTCCAAAAACATGCATATAGACTTAAAGTTGTCCACATGTAATTAAATATGAATCTATTGGCTATTTGTGCTACGCAATTGGCTGATGACCAGTCAAGGGTGTACCCCGCCTGCCACCCCCAAAGTCAGCGAGGAGAGGCTCCAGCTGACGCTCACCCAACATGAGGACAAACGGGATTTAACTCAGTAACTGCCTATACTGTGTATGAAGTGTAAAGTGTATCGAAAAGGGAGTTACTCAGTCAGTTTCCCACTGTGGGGTGTTGACTTCACATCATGGTTCACTCAAGGACGCAACGTTTGCTACACAAGTTAAAAATGTTCATCTCGTTTTCTAATGTTTTTCTTTTTAAACCCAAAGAGGTTTTGTTTGCCTTCACTGCCGCCTTCCTCAGAAGCTGTCCACAACTGTTTCCTATATGTTCTCTAAAAAGTTTTAATGGTTCTCTAACAGTTTTAATGTTTTTTCTTGTTGCAAATACATTTTTAACATGTTCAAATTTTCCTTGCAACAAAAAAAACCTGCAAGGACATTTTTAACTCACTTCACTGCCATTGACGGCTATAGACGTCAAAAATTCATTTGATCTATTTCTATTAGTTAATTTTTTTTTGCCGCTTTTGTTAACGAGAGTTTTTTTATTGTACATTTAGAACAGACATAAAATTTGTGATTAATCATGGGTTAACAAGTGAAGTCATGCAATTAATTACGATTACATTTTTTAACCACCTGACACCCCTAATTTTTAATTTTTTAAAAATTATCGCGTCAGGCGGTTAAATTTTTTTATTGTAAGTAATCGCATTGCTTCAATAGTTAACTCATGATTAATCGCAAATTTTATATCTGTTTAAAATTTCACAATAACAAATATTTTTTCTAGGTTTTCATACTCTTGTTAACAAAAGTGGAAAAAATGTTAAACTACTAGAAATAGTTTAAATATATTTTGGACGTCTATAGCCGTCAATGGCAGTGAATGAGTTAATATGTTCAAATATTCCTTGTGACCCCCCCCAAAAAAACTATTAAAACTGTTAGAGAACCATTAAAACTGTTTAGAGAATGTTTGCAAACCTTGAAGGAACCATGGCAAACCCTGACAGGAGCACACAATTTTGAATGTCGCGACAAAAAAACATTAAAACTGTTAGAGAACTATTAAAACTGTTTAGAGAATGTTTGCAAACCTTGAAGGAACCATGGCAAACCCTGACAGGAGCACACAATTTTGAATGTCGTGACAAAAAAACATTAAAACTGTTAGAGAACTATTAAAACTGTTTGATAACGTTTCCAAAACCCTGACGAGAGCATGCATTCTCTATCTTCGCCAACACTCGCTAACATTCACCCCTCAGTGAGATACGGGCTTAAGGGGCGGCATGACTCAGTGGTAGAGTGGTTGTCTCCCAACCCAGAGATTTTGGTTCAATCTCTGGCCCTTGTGATCATGTCAAAGTGTCCTTGAGCAAGGTACTGAACCCCCAGTTGCTCCTGATGCTGCGTTACCAATGGGTGAATATGATGGTAGTGTGAAATGCTTTTTTGGGGTTTGTTTACAAAAAATACTGGAATTTTTTTAATTTTTTTTATATCATGTTGATTCATACACATACAGAGACACCTAGAAAATGAATCCACAACAACGTTACAAGAATTTCAAGATAATTTCAGCAGCAACTGCTGGATCTGGTGGTCTACTGCCGGCCATCTCTTTGCTAGCACCATGTTTGTGACAACACTACATGTCATCGCCATGTTTTGGGCTCAACCTACTTTCTCGCAGCAGCAGAAGCAGGCTTCGACGATCCTCCTCTCCTCCTCCTCATGTGAACTGTTGAATATTTGATGGTGTCTTTGGTGCACGCAGCAGCACTCTTGTGTGTAAATAGGACAAAACCCCGCCAGGAGCTGTTGGAGGAGATACGGAATCACACGGGGGCTTTCCCAGCGTAGTTTGTCTAGCAGGCAAAAAGTATTGGATCTTTCTTTTTCTGGTGCATTTGCTACTGTTATCGCTATAGCAACGCCCCCGAGTGTGTCCATATATAGGGCAGCGGTCCTGCAGGGCTCGAACCATCACAACAAAAAAGCTTAGTTGGTTTTTCAGGTATCTGTACTATTCAATTACGCTCATTCAGTTAATTCTCATAAATTTTTACAATTCCCATGAAAAACTTCGTATTTGCAATGTTTGCACTCCCCACCTTGACTTTCAATTGAACATTTTAATAGAGTTTGTACTTTTATAGGGGGAAAAAAATATTATTTACAATATTACGTTCGATGTGCCTCCACATGTCTAAATATGACATTCTGATTAATATTGCATTTGTGGAATGTGATTTAAGCAGCAAAATCCATCTGTTTTTACTATCTCAGTTAGGGGGGCGGCCATTTTGCCACTTGCGGGCAACTGAATATGACATCACAGTGCCTAAAGCTACATTCAAGGATAGTGGGAAGTCGGACTTTTCCGACTTCAAACCAGGAAGTGTGTACGGGAACGCTCCCTTGAACTCGGAAATCCCACTCGTGCGAAGTTGGGGGAAAAAAGTACCCCGACTTCACCGACTGACTACAATGTGACATCATCATCATGGCGACCCCTTTGGAAACACAGACCGTGAAAGCTTTTTTTATTCATTAGTGTTCGACATAACGTTTATGCCGCTAACACCCTGCATTAAATTATGCAGTGAGCAACTGAACTGTATGGAATGCTTATGAAATAAGATTTTATTTTTTGTTATGAAGCAAAATTTCGAGAAGGCAAGTTTGCTGGAGGTCAAAACTATTTACCACTATCCACCATTTTGGTTGTTTACTTTGACCACCAAAGCTTTCAGGTCGAAATTAGGAGAAGCCAACTCTTAAATCCGACTTCCAACCTTCCTCGAATGCATCATAAGAGCTCAGCTTGCGATGTCGTTACCTTGGCAAAATGGCCGCCCCTGAGATGGTTAAAAGCAGATTGGATTTTGCTGCTTATAATTCATATTCCAAAAACACAATATTAATCAGAATGTCATTTTTAGACGAGTGGGGCTAATAGAACATATAATTGCAGGGAACTTTTTTGACTTGCCCTTTAACAAGAGCTGAATCAGCACTTCTACTTTTCTTTTACTGCATCTTTTTTTGGTACAAGTAAGTGTACTTCTACAAAGTGTGAGTACTTTTGCAACTTCTGCAACACACATAGCTATCCATGCAGACAACGTTGGATGAAGAACATACGTGCACTCATGCGTGTGCAGCGCCGTGATAAGCTTAGAAGGTGCAGTACGCTTGACCCAGATTTGCTGAGTGCGTGCAGTAGCCTCGCAGGTGTCGTCAGCTTGTTCGCCGCCACCTTGTCTATTAGTGTTAATTTATTTGTACGTGCGCACCTTGTTGCCAGTGGTGATCGCATCCCCGCGTTGGATAATGAAATTGTTTGTTGCGGTGGATGTCGACCGACAGCCCGTTGATGAGCGCCGATTAATAGCTCATTCGGAGAAGAATGGAGCGCAGAGGCGTCCGCTATCGATCCACTCGGAGCTTCCAATTTCTGCCGGGGAGGTGGGAGTTTAAATGCCACGTTATTTTTGTTGTGTGGGTGGAGATGGAGGCAAAACCTTGATATATTTGAAAGCGGGCGGAGGAAAAAGATTGCTAAAGGTCACCATCCATCCATTCATCCAGCCACCATCCATTTAGTCATTTTTCATCTTATCCCTTTTTGCCATTGATCTTTACATCCATCCATCCAGGAATGCATCAATCAAGTCTTCCATACATCGGTTTTGAATGTCTCTCTCATATCTTTGTGGCTGAAAAGGTGTACCACAGGGTCAACTCCTAGGTCCACTACTGTTGTTTGTCAGTGTCCTCTGAAAACTAGCATCCATCCATACATCCTTCCATCATTTGTCCATCCATCCATCCATTCTTCCATCATTTTCCCATCATTCTTCCATCCATCCATCTGTCCATCCATCCATCCTTCCATCCATCATTTGTCCATCTATGCATCCATCCACCCACCCATCCATCATTTGTCCATCCATCCATTCGTCATTTGATCATCCATCTATCTATCCATCTTTCATCCATCCATCATTCGTCCATCCATCCATCATTCATCCATCCATCCATCATCCATCTATCATCCATCCATCATTCATCCATCCAGCCATCATCCATTCATCCATCCATCATTTGTCCATCCATGCATCCATCCATCCATCATTTGACCATCCATCATTCTTTCATCCATCCAGCCATCCATGCATCATCCATCTATCCATCCTTCATCCATCCGTCCATCCATCCATCATCCGTCTATCAATCCATCCGTCCATCCATCCATCATTCATCCATCCATCCATCCAGCCAGCCAGCATTTGTCCATCCATCCATCCATCATTTTCTCTCTTCCTCTTATCTTTATGTCTGGAAAGTTGTGCCCAAAAGCTAATTTATTTTTTTCTCCCAAAAGCTGTTCCCCAGATTTGTCTTCTTTATGTCCACTGTTGTTTGCATTGTGTACAATTTACATTTTTACGTGGATGGCAAGACATGAAAATCAACTGCCCCATTATCTTCAATTTTGAAGTATGAGTGGTTGTTTTTCTGTGATTTGTATAAACAACAATTCAGCCACTTTCACACCTATGGACAATTTAGAATCTTCAATCAACCTAATATGCACGTTTTTTTTTGCAAAATGGGAGGAAAGCTGGGCTTTGGGGAGAACATGTTGCAAAGCTGATGTAAGATGGCCAGAACAGAGATTTGAACCAGAATCTCAGAATCTTACATTTAATGTCTTGGATTTCCCTTCTAAGTCTGATACTCTTGTCCAAATACATCAGTAATCTCTGATATGTCTAGTAGGCCTACTCTAACCTTATATGTACAATCTTGCATCCATTTGTATTCATCCAAACATGCCTGTATAGATTGATCCCTTCAAGAATTCGCTTATGCATGCAACTCAAACCCTTCTGTCAGCAAATCAGTGATTATTATTGACATGTTCAACAGGCCTCGACGCAGCAAACATATCGCTTTTGTTACACAAGGCCAGCTATGCATGCCTCGTTTTATCACTCAGTCCCCCCCCCCCCCCTCCCCGACAGTACTCTTCCTGTAACCTTGGCGATACGGCGATGATCTCTTTTGTGCTTGTGCAAAGAGCGCTCAGGAATTGAGCATCAAAGTAAAGCGCGATGAGACAAAGGAGGGTCCTTGTAATGGAAACGCCATCTGTTTGTGGCGGAGTTCAAGACTTGAAAACAATGGTTTGTTCAGTCTGAGGGGAGTGCGGCGTGGGCTGAAGCGTACACCGAGATCATTTGAAACTTTGTATTACTTTTTTGTAATCAGAGGTCATGATCATTTGTTCTCTGGTTGACCCCTGGGCTGGAACTCTTGTGGAAGAGGGAGGAATTATCAGATAGAAGTTGATATGTTTAGATGGCACTTAAGCTCATTGAAAATGTAACTCCATAAACGCCCTGTCCAATGACATCCACTTTGTTGCTGACAAAATCACTCTCACTTTCCTATTTCCATCAACCTGACATGCTCACGATTAATTAGTTCCATTTTAATTGCGCATGCTAATTAGGACTACCTGGAGGGAAATTCAATATCAACTCTGTTAAGTGGCCTCTCTGTCCTCACGTAGGCTGCTTCTGTGGTCTGGCTCTGGATTATACCAACAAATCGTGCGCCATGCCGCCCATCACCTTCCAGGACCTGCCCCTCAACATCTACATGGTCATCTTCGGCACGGGCATCTTCGTCTTCATCCTCAGCCTCATCTTCTGCTGTTACTTCATCAGGTGAGGACATCGGGTTGGAAATGTTACAACGTTAGTTCCATGTGAGAGGCGCGTTTTTTTTTTTTTTTTTTAATTTATTTTATTTTTTTTTACAGAAGAGCTCAGTATTGTTCATTCGATTTGACATCATCATTGCTCTCCTTTTTTTTTTTTTTTTTTTTTTTTTTTTAAACAAATCAATTAAAAAAAATTTAATAAATGTTTTTTTTTTTTTTTTTTTTTAAATACATATACATATATATATACATATACACACATATATATATATATATATATATATATATATATATACTTTTTTTTTTGTATGTGGGTGAGTATGTGTATGTGCGTGTGTGTGTGTGTGTGTGTGTGCGTGCGTGCGTGCGAGCGTGTGTGTATTCATCAGTTCACCTAAAGCCCATTAAAAAAAATCCCATACTAATAATATAATATAATAATAAATTGCCAAATGCAGAAACATCAATGTAAGTTATCACGATGTAGTGGCTCTCGCTAACAGACAGAATTAAGTAACCAGAATTAGGTTAAAAAATTCTATATACGTAGACCATGTTTCTATAAATTTTGATATTTGGTTTTTATTTGAGGCAGATATTTTTTCCATTAAAATGTGATTTATGAGGAGGTTAGACCATTGGTCGATATTCAGAGTTTGTTTATTTTTCCAGTTAACAAGAATTGTTTTTTTAGCGATAGTAAGGGCTACAAGTGTAGATTGAAATTGTTTATGTGGTAAATCAGTTGTTGTTAGGTCACCTAGCAAACACAAGTTTGGAGATAAAGGTATCCTACAGTCCAAAATAGCGGAAAGTTTTTCTAAGACTTTAGTCCAGAAATACATAACCGGAGTACATAACCATAAAGCATGAACATAAGTGTCTGTAGTGTTTTGTAAGCATTGGAGACAAATGTCGGAGTCTGAGAGTCCCATTTTCTTCATCATATATTGAGTAATGTATGTTCTGTGAATAACTTTATATTGGATAAGTTGTAAATTTGTGTGTTTTGTCATTTTAAATGCGTTTTCACAAACTTGAATCCAAAAGTCAGGTTCCGGTGCTATAGACAAGTCTGTCTCCCATTTCGAGATGGGTAAAGACATTTTATCAGTATATGAAAGTAACTTATATATTTTTGAAAGTTTTTTTGTTGTTGTCGGAGAAAGCTTGTTAATATCTTTAGCTAAAACAGGCGGTTGGAGCGTACCCCGAAGTGTTGGAATTTTTTTCTTTATCATATTTTTAACTTGTAGATAATGTAAAAAATTTCCGTTTTTTATATTGTATTTTTGGAGCAAGGATGTATATGATATAAACATATTATCTGAGAAGAGATGGTGGAGATGTGTAATTCCTTTCTGCTCCCACACAGCTAAATGAAACGGTTGGTTGTTAAGTTGAAAGTCGGGGTTATGCCATAGGGGAGAAAGTCCACAGGGCTCCACTTGGGCTTTTGTCAATTCTAGTGCCTTCCACCAGGCAGTCACGGTGGCGGAAATCATTGGGTTTTTAAAACAATTATGGCGCTTAATCGATGTTGTAATAAAGAGTAAATCTCGAAGTCTGAGGTTATTACAATCCTTCTGTTCTAGTTCCAACCAACAGTTAGTGTCTCTGTTGGGTTGTGCCCATAGAACGATATATTGTAGCTGGTTAGCTATATAGTAGTACATAAAATTTGGTGCCTCTAGACCACCTTTGGATTTGCTTTTCTGAAGAGTAGATAGACTAATCTTTGTTTTGTTTTTGGAGGGGGGCGAGGGGGGGGGGGGTGTAACAGGAAGTGAGGCAACAGGAAACCTCCTGCTGAAATGTCACCATGTGCGTTGAAAGAATTGTGGAAAATACTGAAAATAAACAAAGCAGTACATCCAAATAAAACAGCTGCAGTTTGTTATAACACACTTCTGTCAGGCTACTTTGCATCCGAGTATGGTACAGGATACACGCTCCGTATAATGCATAAAATATATAAAGACGTTATACCAATGGACTGAATGGATAGATAGATAGATAGATAGATAGATAGATAGATAGATAGATAGATAGATAGATAGATAGATAGATAGATAGATAGATAGATAGATAGATAGATAGATAGATAGATAGATAGATAGATAGATAGATAGATAAGCGAATGCCCTAGTTAGCTAGCTAGCAGCTAACTTACTAGATCGATAGATAGATAGATAGATAGATAGATAGATAGATAGATAGATAGATAGATAGATAGATAGATAGATAGATACACGAATGCCCTAGTTAGCTAGCTAGCAGCTAACTTACTAGATAGATAGATAGATAGATAGATAGATAGATAGATAGATAGATAGATAGACAGACAGACAGATGCTAATGATAGCAAAACATCGGATGGATGATAGACAGGCAGACAGAAGATTGATAAATGCTAATGATAGCAAAACAGATAGACAGATAGACGGATGGATGGATGGATGGATAGATGGATAGATGCTAATGATGATAAAGCATCAGTTTTGGTTAGCTAGCTAGCTAGTTGAGTCAGTGAAAATCTTCAAGGTTTTTCATTTTGTAGTCGACTATAATGTGCTGAAAGTTGAGTTGAAGTCATCTAATCAATGATGTCATTGATATTTTTCAGCACAGTACAGTGGTCCTCAATTATTTTAACACCACCGACTGGTTTCAAAGACTTTTAAAGACATATTTGACAGACGGGCATAGAAACCAATACAAGCACGTCATTGCTGATAAGTAAACATCAAGCAATAAATGTTGATGCGGAGTAGAAAAGTCGACTGCCCTTCACATTTTGAAGAAATGCTGTCATATGTTATAACTCCTTGTAAGAATATTGATAGACCCTCAAAGACCTGGCACACTGTGGTTGACTAAACAAGTACCATTGGACACTATTTGAGGAATTGCTCTCATATTGACTCCATGTATGAAAAACAAATTCCTCTGCTACAACATCAGCCACACTTGTTACAAGTAAAGTTATTAAAAGCCCCCGAATTGTTTGTCAGGTAGCTCCCTCATAAAAACCACGTATGATGGCTTCATCATGAGTCATCAGCGGTGAGTCACTTCCTGTGCGCACATTAGCATGCTGATGGTAGAGCAGGCAAGGAGGGCGACAAAAACGCTTCATTTACAGCGCGACTGATTCATGTGATGAATGCGCAGTGATGAATGCCACTCTTTGTCGGGTAGGGGGCAGCTTTCCCGTTATCCCTCTGACAGGTTCCTTCTCAGTCCAGACTCTGCTGCATGGTATGTGGTGGTGGTGAGGAGGGGGAGAAGTCTTTTTTTTTTTTTTCTGGAGAGCTCAGTGTTGCTCATTCATCATGTCATCATCATTGCTCTCTCTTTTTTTTCTTTTTTTTTAAATAATTTTTTTATAGTTCTTTTATTTATTTTTTTATATATTTTAAAAAATATATATATTTAAAAAATATATATATAATAATTTGTTTATATTTTTTTTTATAATTTTTTAATATATATATATTTTTTATTATTATTTTGTATGTGGGTGAGTTTGTGTATGTACATGTGCATGTGTGCGTGTGTGCGTGCGTGCGTGTGAGTGTGCATTCATTAGTTCAACTAAAACCTATTAAAAAATCCCATACCGTTCTCCTAAACCGAATACTTCAGAACCCAGCCAGAGCCGTGAGGCCGTCAGGAGACCCGAGGAAGGACCAAAGAAAAGAAAGGAAAGTGGGAGAAGTCTTTATGTAGCCTCCCATGTTAGAGTCCCCTTTTACATGAAATTTAAAAATGTTATCAAAGTAAACATGATCATCCTAAATTTGAGCACAAAGTGGAGTTGTTGGTGGGATCTCATGTGACTTTAATTTAAGGAGAGTTGTCCTAACAAGCATTAAGCTCTGCAGACAAATATTGACATCCAGAGAAGAACATTTTCAATTTCCATTGTTGCACACAATAGCTGAAGAAATGTCCACCGTGCCCCCTTCCACGCTTTAACCCACTTCTCATGGTCCTCTCGGCATGGGAACACGTGAAAGCTGCATCCTCGCATTGTTCCGCGTGGAGGTTCGCTCACAGCAATCAGCGCAAACAATAAGCTTAATGGCAAAAACAGCCAATAATTGTTATTTCCCTTCTTGAAACGGTCACTCAAGAAACACAGGACTTTGGACTTGGACTTGCGGCAGCACGAGGTCTGACAGTCCCAGACACTCGTGTGTCTATGTTTAGTAGTATAAAAATAACTGCGTAATCAGACACGGCGCGAGCAGTGATAAGCATCTCTCCATTGTTGCCTTTGTGGGTGGCGCGTGGATTCAATGGACTCAATTCAGCTTACACTGCTCATTAGTTGGGTCAAAATGTGAACAGCTTGATTAGTGGATTGACACAGTGGGAATTTGTACAGGAAGTTTTGGTTAGAAGCAGACATTTTGGATGAATTCCTTGACACATTTCTATGAGGGCATTTGCTTAAATGAGCCCCAATCAGAAGCAGGTATCCTAGACAGATGCCCTGACAATGAATTGCCAAGCTTTTATTGTGTTTACACCATCCAGTGTGGGCGGTGTAATGCGTCAAATTATGGCTTCACCATGAATTTTTTTTTCCTCTACCAGAAAGGGGTGTAACAAAAAAAAAAAACTGAAAATCGGCGAGTGCATCCAAATGGACCAAATCGAATCGTTCCACTTTAAATTATATCGCAATACGTGTTGAATCATCTTTGCTTTTGCATCTATTACTTTTACACCACTAATATTGACATTTACAGTACAAAGTGACAAGTTCATTCATATTGTAAAATGACAACATCATCCCCTCTGGAATTCATCCGTACTGTGTCGAATCGAATTGGAATGCCACTGAAGTTATTTGAATCGAATCACTTCGCTGTAACCCTATAAAGCCTGAACCATGGAATATATGAGAGAACATTCTGATTCTTTGTAAATATAGTATTTATTAGTCCTTTTAAAAACATTTTTTGGGGGGAAATCAACTTCTGCACTGACTGATGATTTGTGTCATATTTGATACATACGGTCACAATGCTTTAAATTCATACATTCATAACTGTCAAAAATATAATAATAAACAGACATTTCAAACTAATTAGTGTTCCTAAAAATCAGAAAGAACATTTCCCACTATTAATAAGTATAAGTATCTCTCCTTTCTCAATTGGGGCGATGCTATTTTACAAGTTCGCTGGAAAAGCCATCAGCTGGGTGATACTGCCCTCTAGTGGTTCATTTGTGCAATGTGTCAAATCAAACTCATGCAATAGAGGGCTCAAAATGTCTTACTATATACGTTTGGCTTTGTAGGGTTGAAATGAACCACCCCTGAATCATATCACACCCAATTTCTCAAAATACGTATCAAATCGTCTTTTATAGGAGACATTTGTGGAAACTATTCAACCACATTTTTTTTAACATTCCAGTACAAGTGACTCGAGAATATTTAATACTAATGTGTTTTGTCCCTTTGTCCAACAGCAAACTTCGACACCAAGCCCAGAGTGAGCGGTTTGGATACCGAGAGGTAAACTCAACACGCCTTCTCCATTTACTGTCATTCAAGTATGTGTAATGTGTGTGCGTGCGACTCTCCAGGTGGTTTTGAAAGGAGATCCAAAGAGGTTGAACGTGCACGGGGTAAGAATGCAATGTGGCACAATGGTTTGTTCTTCTGCGCAAAAACAATGGGCATAAATTCGGGGGGAAAAAAGGGTGCTGAGTGTGCTGTCTGTCATTCACGCAGCAGACGTGTGCGGTGTGTCTGGAGGACTTTAAAGTGAAAGACGAGCTGGGAGTGTTGCCATGCCAACATGCTTTCCATCGAAAGTGAGTACCCAAGTACAAGCTGTCGTTTTCTTCATGTATAACACGCGGCTTTCGTTGTAAGCAGGAAATCACCCATAAAGCAAATATTCATTCGCCTCCATTGTTATGTAAAAGCTATTTAAATCAGTTGTGCTCCTTTAGGATTTCGCAACTTCCGCTGGTAATCGCTAAAAATAGTTTCGCAGTCGACTTCCATTGTGTCTGTTGTCGGGGGTGAGTTTCCACTCTTCAAAGTAATGACGACATCATTTGGAGCTTGTCGAATTTTGTGTATTTTAGAACAATACTGAGATCTCAACACAATACCCACATTGCAAAAACATTCCCTGCGATTGGCTGGAGACCTGTTTAGAGTGTTTATAGAAAATGAATGGATAAATTACCTCATTCACTGCCATTGACGGCTATAGACGTCAAAAATTCATTTGATCTATTTCTATTGGTTTAACATTTTTTTCCCACTTTTGTTAACAAGAAAAGGAAACCCCTAGAATTGTTTTTATTGTACATTTAGAACAGATATAAAATTTGTGATTAATCGTGGGTTAACTAGTGAAGTCATGCAATTAATTACGGTATGCCCCTAATTTTAAATTTAAAAAAATTATCGCGTCAGGCGGTTCAATTTTTTTATTGTAAGTATTCGCATTACTTCAATAGTTAACTCATGATTAATCGCAAATTTTATATCTGTTTAAAATGTACAATAAAAAATATTTTTTCTAGGTTTTCATACTCTTGTTAACAAAAGTTGAAAAAATGTTAAACTACTAGAAATAGTTTAAATGTATTTTGGACGTCTATAGCCGTCAATGGCAGTGAAGGAGTTAAATTAAGTTTAATTTCATTTCATTGAATTATTTGTTTGGGTGGATGAAACCTTGTTTTACTGATACTTAACTACATTGTGGTTGTCTACAACCATTTGCCTCCATTAGCATCTACATCCATTAGCTTGCAGTAAACTGCAGCTTGGTGAGAGCTGGTTATATTTTAAAAATGAATATTCTATGTCAGGGACGGTCAACTGGCAGATCAAACTCTTAAGTACCCTCTTGATTAATTTTAGCCTACCAAATTTTTTTTACATTTTATTTATTTTATTTTTTTTTACTTTTTCCCAAACCCCAAAAAATCCTCAAATAAGGCTATTAATTGTTGGATATACGTTTTCCATGAAAAACACGGGGTAAATATGGGGAAAAAAACATCCTCTAAAAACTATAAAAAATATATATATAATTTAAATCCCTAAATATTTCAAAAGATGTTGAACAAAAATGAAAATAAAAATCTGAATATGTGAATATGCATCGATTGTATGTTTAAGTTGTAATATCACCATTAACCACTAGATGGCAGACATGGCTAGTTGCTTATTTTGCCCGGTACTACAATACGAGTTGGCCTAATTATTTTTTACGGATTTGGAATATTATAGGACAAAGAAATTATAATAATAATAATAATAATAAATAAAAAGAATAAATTAGTAGTATTATTTGGGCAAAGGGCAGGGTACAGATTGTGTTTTCCTATAATACTCAAATCTATATTTCTATCATGTGTATTTGTGACTAGAAAGCAAAGCGTGGAGAGTCTCTGTCGCCAAATTGCACAGGTGCAATCAGTGAATTTGGCGATCGATTATTGCCAACATATCCTCACTCTCTCGTTCCCCTGTTTGTACTAATCCGCTTCTTCCTTGACAATCGCGTCATGTTTTTGTGGTTTAATACAAAGTAATACAGTACAGTATCGTATGTGGAGTGTCAAAACCCGATACAGGGTCTCAAGCTCACCACTGGTGTGTGTGCTGACTGATGTTATGCGTGTCTGCAGGTGTCTTGTCAAGTGGTTGGAGGTGCGCTGCGTCTGCCCCATGTGCAACAAGCCCATCGCCGGCCCCCCTGAGCACCACAGCATCGGAACCCTGCTGGACGAACTGGTGTAACCCAACGACCCGCTTCCGGGCGCTGGCGGTGAACGTCCCGTCGCCGGGGGACCAACACCACGACGGTGCTTAGGCCTAGCTGAGCACCCAGAAACAAAATAACAAATCTCTCTTGGTGATGGATGCTGTTGCCTGGCAACCGTCCCCGAGACGGCAACGCGGCGGCGCATTCTGGTGTGGATATTATGTGCAGCCACCCACACGTCCCTCCAACAACTCGTCTTTCAATCTTCTGCGCTCACACATCTTCACATCTTCCCTCGAGGGAGGACAACAGCATTTTTTTGTGTTTGGTTGACCGGATCGATGCTACGAGACGTTCATGAGCAGAAAAAAAAGACAGTTGCGCAAGCGTATTGTAATGTCGACATGCTGTGAAGAAGACTACCTATGAAGAGAACAAAACTGAAAGCACTGTAGCAAGGGCAGACTGGATATCAAATATGGACTAATACAATGTTTCGTTTTCGTAACTTGAACTACAATGTTAAGCAGTTGAGGTAAAACAATTGTGTCCTACACGCACACTAACTACTGTATTATTTTTACTTTAATTTATCCTCTGTAGGGAATAAATTACTAAATTATTTCTGTCAGGTGGAATCCTCGCATCTCCAAAACCATTATTTTTTAGGAAATTTTCAAAATGTCTTTTTTTTTTAAGGTAATGTTATTATTCTCAATTTATATTCAACACCTGAGATTGGTCAGTAGTTTCTAAAAAAAAGAAAGAAAACAATAAATAATAATAAAATAACACACCCACAATGGGACTGACCAATAGTACCGATTTGTATAAAAAATAATAATAATTAAGTTGGCCAAATTTGGTCCTAGGAAGTTTCCGCCTAACAGTGACAAAATATACTCATAATAAAGTAATTTATAGATAATTTAAATTGAATAATATATATAATTTATAATGATGATAATAATGAAAATACATAGTACACTTTATTGAATAGGAATTATGGAAATCTATAGTACATTTAATTAAATGGGAATTTTGGTGTTTACAAATTGCATCCTAATACAGAATCTTATTGATTAAAAAGATACATTTGTTTTAAATGATCCAAAATTAAGATCCAAATTAATTTTAAATAATTAAAATAAAGTACAATTTAAGAATATGTAATTTTCTTAATAAAAAAAAATCACATTACATCACCCCCAATAAATAAATAACACTGGTCAACAGCAAAATTTCATCAGAGTTGGCTTCATCTGTTCCTAAAAATTAATATATATATTTTTTTTAATTGTTGACCTGTATTTTATATATCCATCCAGGTTCTTTTTAAACCTTTGAACGAAATGCCCCCTAAATTGTTTAAAAACACATAGATTTATATTATAAAATAAACATGTTCAATTATTCTTTTTTTTTTTTTATGATTTAAATGGTCCTTCACCCATGATCTACTTGTTTTATCGTCTATCGTTACTTGTATTCCATTCCACAACATCAGCGGCATCTAATGAGATCATATACAGTATATTGGACCTGCATGAAAAAAAAAAATCTGCATTTACAAAGATTTAGACTATAATGCTCAATTTCATAAAGTGTTATTTATTGTGGTTATAGATCATACTGAGAGGTGTTTCTAATGTTTTTGGTTACTTTACTAAACACCAATGTAAACTAAAACCACAATAATAAACATCAACTGAGTATTATAATCTACAATAGTCGCTGCTAATCTGTTACAACTCTTGGATCTCAGGAGATCGTGGAGGTGTACCTAATGAAGTGTCCCGTGACTGCAACAGCTGTTTGGTTCTATGTTGAAGACGAACGCACTTTACATATGAAAGCTCACCCCAGACGCACCACTTAGATTATTTACTGGTGCTTCTCTATTTTACATTCCACAGTTTTTTTTTTCCTTCAGCAAAACACTGCCTAAACTGAGCACAAATGTCACGAAGCACACGAATGAATAAAAATAAAAAAATAAAAAATATGTGTCATTGTGCAGCACCTGAGCAAAAGAAAATGTCGACTTTTTTGTAAAATAACTGATGTAAATAACTGGAAGCTACAATAAATCGACTTGTCTGTTTCAATCAGTTGCTTTATGTTTTGACACGTGATGTGGCGCCACCTTCAGGTGACTCTGAAATCTCATTTTATGGCCATTAGGAGTACAAATGTGGGCTTTTTTTCCCCTCAGTAAAATTTTGCATTAATTAATGCACAAAAAAAACGCGTGTGAGACTTTTATGAGAACACACAAGTTATTTTTAATAATTACGGCAGCACCTATAGAAAAAATATTAACCTGCAAACTCTCTACTGCAGTTATGTACCTTCAAAAGGTGAGTGTTTTTTTTTTTTTTGCGCTGCGTTTTTTAGCACAAACTTTAAATACAAGCAACAATTAGTCAACCATTCTTTAAAAAAAAATGTTTTAAGCTGTTTAATGTTACTCCACAATTACTGCCAAGCTAAAGAATGACTATGAAAACATCTCTGAGTGATTTTCTTCTATTATGCTGCCTCCCAGCGGTCAAGGCAGGTACACCACAAGGAGCAGCACAATTAATTGGATTACAGCATTAAATAATGATACATAAACTGTTTAAATCATTTGCATTCTATTCAATTATATTATTAATTTGTTTCATAAAATACAACATTATGGAGTGCTATTTTTGTTTTTGGGGGTGAGGTTGAAATGGGGGGAAAAAAAGACTAAATTAAACTTGCATCTCACTTGGGATTAGTTCCTATGATGGGATGATGATTGAATTGTTTTTGAATTAGGGGTTCCATTTTGGAGGTTCTACTGTATCATTGCCTAATGAGAATTTGAGCACATTGCCAACACAGGAGTAGAGGGAGGTCCTGGGGGGCGGCAACTAAATGAGAGGAGAAGAGGATGCACACATGAGCTCACTTTGCTTCTACAGGGTCACTCGCTCACCTTTACTTTCACAACCCAAAAATTTTGGACAACATGTTTTGCATGAGGAGGAATCGGACGCTTACAGATGACTTGGGTGAGTTCAAGTATGCTCTTACAACTCCTAACCTAAAGAATGTGGACGAGTGAATGTGTGCTGTCATGTTTGTCTGATGAGACGCCATCATTTACTGCTTGTTAACATTCCAGAAAAAGGGACACACTTCATTTGGAGCTTTGGAGCTATTTTTTTTTTAAATTCCTAATGTTGTTCATTGTGAAATCTCAAAAGTGAAAAAAAAGTCTGCATTGTAAGAACACATGCATGCATTTGTAATCACAACACACTTCTTCTCTTGTACACGCACGCACACAAACACGCACAAATTGGGAGTGGGCCATACATGGGTGGATGTGGAAACATAGGAAGCTCTTTCATGGGATCAGCCTCTACCTGTGCAATAAAGACGCAACTGTGCTACGAATAAACTGATGATGGGAACACACACGCACGCACGCACGAACACAGAGACAAGCTTGTTTCTGTCACTGCAGCTTTGTGAGAGAAGGTCAAGTTCGCACTTTCAGGGGTGCAGAAAAAGTGAGATGGTTTTCTATTGCTTTTTTCTGCAATTCTTGGTGATATAGTTTGCAAAAAACTAAACATAATAGATGAATGAATAAATAAATTAATAAATAAATAAATGAGTGCCTGTCCTTTAAATACCCTACCAAAATATGTGTACTATCAATTTTGTAAAAATAAAATAAATAAAAGTAAAAAATAATGACTCACTCCCTAACCGCATATATAAAAAAGGTGAATATTTCACTAATTCTGGGTGTGTAAATTTATGAACACAACTATAAAAATAAATAATGTTGAAATTGTTGTAAATAATAATAATTTATTATTGTACTAAAACTTAGAACATGCAGCCATTTAATGAAGTACAAATAATAATAATAATAATAATAATAAATAAATAAAAAGTGTTTTAGGCCTACTGAATAATTACCCCTGCAAGTATTTTTATAGATTCAAAACATTGTGGAGATTTATTTAAATATATATATATAAATATAAAATCTGTGGTGAACAAAAAGTTGTACAATTAATAAAAAATAAAACACAAATACTCTCACTCAGACTGACTGGTCATTTTTAAAGTTTTATTTATTATCCCCTCCCTGTGATTTTAGGACCTTCAGCCACCTGTACTGAAGAATGTTGAACACGTCGTCAAAGGTCACACTCAAACAAGTGTCATCCAACAAATAACTCCAGGAGTTACAGCATGAATCAATTCTTATTTAGTTTTGGCATCTTCACGTGACATTAGTGCGGTCGCCTTTCAAAGTGAAGGTCAGCCATGTTGAAACGATGGCTGTTGGCCCTGCTGGCCCGGGTGGGTTCCCTGGGGGCGGGCCTCTGCTGCTGCGCGGCTCTGCTCTACCTGCTGGCCTGCAGACCCGCGTCCAGAGACCCCCGGCGAGACCTCCTGTGGTCGTCGGGGACCACCAGCAAGGAAGGCTACATGGCGCTGCTTCAGGAGAGGGAGGAATCCCACAGGCATTATATTGACAGCCTGGGCAAGCAGATAGCGCAGCTCAAGGAGGCGCTCCAGGAGCGGACGTTACAGTTGCAGGAGTCGCTGGATAAAGCCAAACTCAAAGGGATTCTACCTCAGGGCCTCGAGAGTCTGCATAAAAACCCCTCGCAGTCCGACCTCAAGGTAGGATTGCTGAAATGAGTCGTACGTCAGTGGTGGACAAACTACAACCTGGGGGACATATGCGATTGAGCTCAAATCACTTTCTCCATAACATAATAAAATAGCCTCAAATGAACACCGTGCTGGTTTTTCCTGGTATGCCTGCTTTGGCCACCTGGGGGCAGTATAAGGTAGGAAAATGGAGTGTGACGTTGATTAGCATTAGCATTGAGGGAGACTGAAAGGCTAACCTACAGTATGTGGTTGTTTTATGTTTAAACTGGTGAGTGGTTTGCAAAATAAACTACAGTTACATTTAACTTTTTAGTACATTTGCATTTAATCTTTAAGAACTGTTTATTTTACAGTATTTGGGTACATGTTTTTAATATGTAATTATATATTTTTGTTTTATAATAACATTATAGTTTTTTGTTTTTTCAAATTTCCTATTATTTAAAATTATTGAAAATCTCAAACTGTGCATAATGTGACTTACAATAATATAAAATATACTTGATTGAAATAATAGTAATTGTCATGATGGTGGTAGTTGGATTTTTTTTTTGTTAGTATTTTATTTAAAAAAAAAAAAAAAATTTAAAAATTAAAAAGTGGGTGGATTACCGACTCAGGCGATAAGCAAAGTCGCCCCAGTGAATAAATATAATTTTGTTACAGAAGCAAAAATGTTTACTACAGCAAATCTTATATGCAGTATATAAATGCTTGATAAATATGATTTAGAGTGTTTAATAAATTAAAATCAAACGATGTCAAAGTGGGCCTTCCCTCCTTTATTTTTCTGTGTGGCCCTTCGAGGAAAATGTTTGAACACCTTTGTCGTACAGAGTCGTGTGACATCATGAATGAATGAATGAATGAATGAATGAATGTGTCCTTCCAGGAGTTTTTACGCTCACAGCTGAACCATGCAGAGGTCCACGCAGGCGTGGCGCTACCCAACGAATATGTCGTGATCCCATATGACACTTATACACTGCGCAGGTAAGTGGGTCCACCTACTGGCCTGGCATGAACATTACAGAGTTTTTAGTCCCAGTTGAGTTGTGCACTCCATCTTGCAATTTGCTGGCAAAAAGTTGACTAAATTTTAGCCTCGCAAAAAGCACATCTACAGTAAGTTGTGGCGACATTTTGTGTCCCCTCAGGGTGTACCAGCTGGAGACGGGTCTGACCAGGCACCCCGAGGAGCGGCCTGTGAGGAAGGACCGCAGGGATGAGCTGATAGGCAGCGTGGAGACGGCACTGCATGTCCTCAATGGACCTCAGCAACACGTGGACGCCAGCAGGAGGAAGCGCACCTTCTCCCCGTCAGACTTCATTGAGGGTGCATGCAACTCATCTATTGAGAATTCCGAACATCCGAGCATTTCTGACATTTCCACAATGCGACGGAATATTGTATTGCTTTTGCCTGTGATTAGCATACAAAGCAGCCATATTGTTTTAGTAGTCAAACGACTTTTTAGCACATTTTCAAATCTAAATAATCCTCACAAATCAAATTACAACGATCCAAAGTTCAATGCTTTTCAATGAGCGGGAAAGATAAATGCTGCATTCGAGGAAAGTGGGAAATTGGATTATCCCACTGGGATTGTGTCAGTTGTGACCTCAAAGCGTTTGAACCAAATGTAAACACAAGACATATGTTCACGTGACATCGTGTGATTTGGAATGTCTGTGTTAACCAGAACAACAAACAATTTATCGGAATCAGCCATATTTGTTGTCTCCTTGAATGCAACTAACACCGCCATTTTGACTTGTGATGTAAACTCGGAATTGTCAATACTCAAAATCAGTAGTGTTCTTGCCTTGATAGATGTCAATTCTTGTTGGAAGAAGACAGCTGATGATCGTTTTCGAAAAACAGTACACTTAACACCAATTTGTCGCAAGCAATACGTTACAGACAAACCCTGCGATACAGAGACCATTTCAAAAACATTTTGTTTAGTTTTACCTTTGACCGCCATTTTGTGGCCATTTTATGATCAGGAACTAGAAATTAGAAGAAAATTGCCATTAATTTCATGTAATTTTAAGGGGAAATGCTGTATTAGGATATATAGGACTTTCTTTAAAATGACCTGTCATTTTTATGGAGGGAAAATTTTATCTATCAAAAGTACTAGTACTTGGTGGGTCAGTACTTAAAAACACAATTTTAGTATTCCTTAGCACCTGTTCTTTCTTGCACAGTTGTCCAAATAAGAGATAAAGCAAACTTGCTTCAAGGAGTTTATATGTCAACCACAGTTGACATTTACTTAAAAATGACATATTAAAAAAAATATATGATTAAACATTATATATTTAGCTTATATAGCCATCACAGCTGCCACACATGGTTCGGTGAATAAAAAGTGTTACGTTGTACTCACAGGGCTGACCCGCACAGAGCGCGACAGGGGTACCGTGTACGAGTTGATGTTCAAAGGCGACAGGCCGCGGAACTACGCCAAAACGGTTCTCTTCAGACCTTTCGGCCCTTTGGTGAAGGTGAAGAGCGAGCGAGTGGACACGCGCAGCATGCTCGTCAATATCATCGTACCGCTTTCCAAGAGGGCGGACACTTTCCGCCAGTTTGTCCGCAACTTCAGGTAGCGTCTGGGGGGGGATGAAGACATGGTGGATCTCAGTGTTGATGGTGCTTGTGATGTTTGTCACAGGGAGGTGTGCATCCTACAGGACGGTAGGGTCCATCTGACGGTGGTCTACTTTGGGCGCGAGCAGATCGACCAGGTGAAAGCTGTGCTGGATCAGACAACCAAGTATGATTTTAGTTCCACCTGCCTACCTACTAGCTAGCTAGCTAGCTCGATGTTGACCACGCACATAAGGATTTGCCATCATAAAGACAAAATAAACACACTTCCTCCACCAGGGAGACCCGCTTCAGGAACTTCACGCTGATCCAGCTCAATGAGGAGTTCTCGCGTGGGCGGGGCTTAGAAGTGGGCGCCAGGGCCTGGAGGCGAAACCGCAACGTCCTGATGTTTTTCTGCGATGTGGACATCCACTTTGCGGCAGACTTTTTGACTTCCTGTCGCCTCAATGCAGAGGCCGGTGGGTGTTCTTTGTTGGAAGTGATAGCTAGATGCGACATTTAACTTCTTCGTCGCAGCTGCTTGATGCAACCTGCACATTCTGCGAGAAAACAAACAAACATCACAATTATAGCAGGTTAGCATGGTGCTGTATCAAAGTTCAAGGCCCACATTTGACAGAAGTGGAAAACAAGTTAAAAAAAAATACTTTGAAAATTGGCTTACATATCAACACAATATTCTATTCAAATTTCACCATAAAAATGTGAACCTTTGTTTTCGAACAGGTAAAAAGGTGTACTACCCAGTGCTCTTCAGCCAGTACAATCCGTCAATCATCTACAGTAATTGCACTCATGTACCATCTATCCAGCAACAACTGGTGAGTTTAAGAGCACAGATTATAAATGAATAATGCTGTACTGTAAAGCCCCCCTCCACATCCCATTTTTCCCAAAATTCATCTGGTCTCTCACTATACATCAATAATCATAGCCAAAGATTATAAAATGAAAACATTTGCTTTCTGTATAGTCTTAAAATGCAGTGGAAACATAATTTTGTGCTGCCACCCCGTGGCCAAAAGGGGAATTGCATCCCAAAACAAATTGTAGAGTGCATTTATGGAGCGCGCTTTCCGTCCAAACTTTTTCATTTGAGGGCCATATAAAGAAATATAGAAGGATTCAAAGGCCACTTAATTTTGGGGGGATTTGGCTTTATTATACACAAGGAAAAAAATTATATAGTTATTTATTTTGAAAAACTCGGCCCTGTATCCCACGAGACTAGCTCTACCCCTGCACTGAACAGCAACCGAATCCCGTCTCCACATTCATAACCGAAATAAGAGCAAACTGTAGTAAGCTGACCATTTTCATGTTCATAAACCAGACCTTGACAATACGTAGAGCAGAAAGTGGAAGAAACAATTTTTGCTTCTAAAATTTATTTTATCTTTATTCACCACAGTGTAATGAAGAGAAGTTGCGTTGTAGTGTCCTATTTGTTACTCTTTTTTTTTTGTCTCAGGTGATAAGACGCGAAACGGGTTTCTGGAGAGATTTCGGCTTTGGGATGACATGCCAGTACAGGTCGGACTTCCTCAACATTGGTAATGACTAATCGACATTATGAAGAAATGCTACGTTACCGTATTTACATAAAATGGAAAGAAGAGGGAATGTTTATTGGCAGTATGTTGATACAAAGGAAAATGCTGTATTTCCTCATTTGTAAGCCCAAGGCAATTATTAGAGTTGGGAGACCTTTATTAAGAAAAAAAAAGACTTTAATCATAATAAATATTATCATTACTGCTAAGCATTCTTGTTTGTTTCCCTTGCTGGTGACAGTTTAAACCGCGTTATGAAACAACTGCAGGATATTGGTGCAAACAATAAAAGAGAAATATAAGGAAGTAGCATTGAGGACTGTTGCGCTTGGGGGCTGTTCCTGTTCACCGTTTGTGCACGTCCCTTGCAGGTGGTTTTGACCGCAGCATTAAAGGTTGGGGGCTGGAGGACGTGCACCTGTACAGGAAGTACCTGCACAGCAAACTGATGGTGGTGCGTGCGCCGTCACGGGGCCTTTTCCACTTGTGGCACGAGAAGACATGCAGCGACGAGCTGCCGCCGGACAAGTACCAGATGTGCATGCGGACCAAGGCCATGAGCGAGGCCTCGCACGGCCAGCTGGGAGAATTGCTCTTCAAAGCGGACATCCAAGCGCACCTAGAAAGGAACAGAAGAAGCGCATGAAGTGTTTGGACGTTGAACGCGTAATTGTGAACTCAAAAGGAGACATATTATGCATTTTGCAGGATACAAAATAATGTTTTAATAAAATGTCTGTGACATGCTTTTGCCTCAAGAATTCTCTTAATTACAGTAATGCCTTGAGATCCAAGTTAAACTTTTATCTCAAATGATCTTTCTTCATAAATAATCTAAGAATGTGAGAAGGTCTAAATGTGCTCCGGAGCCGTTTTTTTGTTTGTTTGTTCTAATAACATGCATCTCCTATTATGTTAGCATTAGCATTAAGCTAGTGGAGTTTGTGCTCACAAGTCAAAGCAAAAGAATCGGTAGAATGGCTTGTATCTTGAAAAGCTCAGGTGAGGGCTTATGTTGGACACCCTTGCGTTGCTGTTTTTAGCCGTGGCTCAAAAATTGTGAAAACTGAAATGGTGAAAAACTCTTTAACGCTTTTTCCCCACAACCGTGTACTCATAGTTCACAGCCTTGGCACACTTAAGCAAGTATCTTCAGACATTTATAGTGTACAGTGTTGTATTTAGAAACCACTCTATGATTCAATGTGTGTGTGTGTGTGTGTTCAAATACAATTTTCTGAGAGGATCAAAGCACTGGACAGTGAAGGGATTCATTAGCCTTTCTTGACATTTTGTTTGTTAGCATTAGGTATGTTAGGTGAAGCTAACGCTATATTGATAGTTTTAAATACACCATTTGTTTTATGTTTACTTTGCAGTAAACATGTACTGTTTTTTATATATATATACACACATATTTATGGGCCAAAAGTATTTTTATAGCCTACTCATATTTATGGTAAATTAATGATTTGAACCAAATCAAATTCCGTCGTAAACCTTGTGCCTCTTGTGTATTTGACTGACACTGTGCAGAAAACAATGGGAACCACGCATGGAATTCCCTCGAGGTGAAATCCAATCAAACAAAGTGCAGTGTTTGCATGTTTTCTAATAACACTGCGACTCCTCTAAACCTCATTAATAGCTCAGAATGAGTGACAGACGATGAGGGCGGGGCCTCGCGGTCGCCATCGTCCGAGGGCAGGACTGGCACCTGATTGGCTACTCCAACACTTACTTGTATTTTGCTGCGTTCAAAGTACCTCGGGAAATGCCACAACTCTACAATCTTTTCTCCTTCTATTTGTTCAACGTAAAAAAAAAAAGATGCCGACTCAGAACAGGAATTGATAACCACAGTACTTTTTGTCACGTAGTACATCTTAATTATCCCGTATGGGTCTTCTCTTTTACTTTAAACGCCACGCGTCAGGAGTAGCAAGAAACTGTTATTTCCCAGTGAAACCCAAAGGCCTCACTAATCACAACGGGGTGCTGGTTTCTGGTGCACACCGGTTGAGTTCTACTCAAACGCGGCCGTGTAAAGATGCTCCGTGTCCGGGACAACTTTGACGGGCGTGAAGCTGTCCACGCATGGACGTGCTAGCTGCGTGACTTTTCGCGTGTTTAATGAAAGCTCTGCGCTTTTGGTCGGGTTGCACCATGATTGTGGTGTTTTGTATAGAATAAGACAGTCGGAGCTAAAGGATTTTTATTCGTTTTATTATTATTATTTTTTTTAATCTATAACAAAAAGAAGACAACATGTTTGAAGTTTCTGGGATTCCACACATCCTGCTGGACGTTACTTGTCTCGTACTCGGTATGTGAAATGTGATCACTCCTTAACCTACCTTTTTTATCTATTTAAGTGTTTTAGACAAAACTGCCATTTTCGCCACTATATTATTCTTAAAGTACGTGTCTTTTATTAAGTTCATGGCGTTAACTGTGTGTATACACACTGGTAAGCTTGATGTGGGGAATTGCAGACGGGGAGATGGAAAAGTTCCACCCTGCGTGTGCCTGTGTGAGTTTTCCAGCCCAAAGTTTTATTTTTAGTCCACTACTGTATTTGCTTTGTAATCACAGGAAAACTGCAGCACCAACAGAACAGATGCACTGAATCTGCAATGTCCCCTTTGCATCCAAAACAGGCAGTTTTGTTTCACCATGTGACTAATAGTGTTATTTCCTTCAGTGGTATTTGTAGAGGTGTGTTTTGCTGTTTAGTCATGTCATCGAGTTTTCAGATGTTTTGATCACTGAAGGGCTAAATTACGAACACACTAGTCATTTAAAGTAGATTTTATGTGTCATCGTCTACAAGGTAAAAGAGGCCCGCAGTAATACTAAACTCCCTTCCCTGACTTCACTGTATTGTGAAATATCTCTTAATGAAAGCCAACGCATTGGAAATCAAACGTAATTTAATAGAGTAATTTAGAAAATAAAAGATTTGCTTGTTCGCCTCCAAGGTCACACTCAAGGGTTTGTGTCATTATTGAATCTCCGTGTTGTCTGGAAGACTGCCAGGCGATGCAGTGGTGACATCATTTATATCTAGTCTGACATACTCACTAGTAGGGGTGTGCCAAAAAAATGATTCTCATAATAATCGCGATTCTCATTTAGTATGATTCAGTATCGATTTTAAATGTCCCAAAATCGATTTTTATTTAAATAATTTTATACTGTCTGTGTGTGCCTTTATTTGGAGCGCTGTTCATGTTGTATCCAATTTGGCCACTTAGGGGCAGTGTGGTTCCACACGGTCTAATACACTGTTAAGTTGTAGCCACATTAGAGAGTAGAAGGAAAAAGTCACGATCAAGTTATTCCAATAAAAGTTTGTGTTTTTCACCGTGGAGCCGTTCTTCTGAGTGATAAAAGTGCCGCGAGTAGCGCGCTAATTAGCATTAGCGAGTCCGACTGGAGTAGATCATTACAATTCCTTGCACATCTATAGATGGGAGCAAAAATCATTGTCAATCAAATCATTTTGAATCAAAAATCGTTCTTAATTGAAAATTGATTCTGAATCGAATCGCAGGCACAAAAATCGAAATCGAATCGAGTCGTGAGACATTCAAAGATTCCCACCCCTACTCACCCTGCCACTTTCAGTACATCTGCACTGTAGTCTGTGATTCAGTACAGAGCTTTATTAAACCTTTTTTTTTTTACTTTCTTCTTTCTCTTACCCCTAAAAGTAGAATACTATTGTTTTGAAAAGTGTTCCTGTTGTAATTGTAACGCTGGTCTAGCAAAGTTGATGAGCTTCCACATCTGATTACATGAACAATCAACTTTAAATTTGTATCTCAATTTCCTACCAAAAGCGATCTGCGATCCATATTTGTGTCTCCTCTTCTCCGCCACCAGTGGGACTCCCCTTCTTCATCCTCACTCCTCAGCACAGGCCGTTCAAACGAGGCTTCTTCTGCGACGACGAGTCCATCCGCTACCCCCTCAAAGAGGACACCATTTCCTACCAGCTCCTTGGGGGGGTCATGATCCCCTTCACGCTCATTGTTGTAAGCAGGAAAAAGTCTGCGATTAGCATCCATTAGGTGGCATCCATCCATCCTCCCTCTCTCTTCCTCCCTCTCTCGCTTCCTTTCTAGATCATCTGTGGTGAGTGTCTTACCGTCTACCTGTCCCGCATCAAGAGCAAGACGCCCGGCCACAAGTACGCAGCGTGCGTCTACAAGGCCGTGGGCTGCTACTTGTTCGGGGCGGCGGCCAGCCAGTCGTTGACGGACATCGCCAAGTACTCGGTGGGGCGTCTGCGGCCGCACTTCCTGGCCGTGTGCAAGCCGCGGTGGGATCGCATCAACTGCAAAGCCGAAAGATACGTGGAGAACTTCACCTGTACAGGTGATCAGTTCCTGGTGGATGAAGCCAGGTACAAACGTCACGTCACTGTAGCACTCTTATGGCTATTTGGTAGGTTTTTGTAAATCACTGCAATTAGTCAAAAATAATCATAAAAAAATAAAATAAAACAACATATGAAAAGCATTTTGTTTTTAATCATCATATTGTCCCATTGGAACATGATAATATATGTATATATATATCTATATATATGCCTAATTTGCATTTAGACATATGTTACGTTACATACTGTACTTTGTTCACCTCAAAAGAAAATATTTTATTAGTTTGTTTAAAAAAATTAAGTACTGGAATTGGAATTTTAAAGAATTTTAGTAACATAAAAGTGGTAATATAAAACATTAAGAAATAACATTACAATATTATTTATTGCACATAGGAAATTTTATGCAGTATTTTCAGTTTTTTCCTCTTTTTTTTTTTAAATTCTTAACACAAATGAAAAAAATATATAATTATAATATTTGTTTGTTTGTTTTGTATTGGTTTGGGGAGATAAAAAATAAATAAAACCTTACTATACTTGGCAATGCATGCTTTTTGTTGGACAGTGACGATATAAATATGAAAATAATTATGTAAGGCAAATATTCTCATGCATCTAGTTCATATAGAGATGGAAAAGAGGCAATAAAAATTGGTTTGAAGCCCCAATAACTTACTTTTAGATTAATAATAATAAGGAAAAAAAGTATAGAGTATATTGTATTTAACTCATTCACTGCCATAAATTCATTTAAAAAAAAATTGGGGCGACAGGCGATTCATATTTTTAATTGTAATTATTTTAATGAGTTCACTAGTTAACTTACGATTAATCACAAATTTTATATCTGTTCTAAATGTACAATAAAAAAAATTCTAGGTTTTCATACTCTTAACAAAAGTGTAAAAATATGTTAAAATAGAAATAGTTTAAATGAATCTTTGACATTTATAGCCGTCAATGGTAGTGAATGAATTAAAAAAAAGAAAAAACATTATTAAAAATTTGGGGCGTCAATTAATCGCATGACTTCACTAGTTAACTCACGATTAATCACACATTTTATATCTGTTCTAAATGTACAATAAAAAAATAGATTTTCATACTCTTGTTAACATAAGTGGGAATTTTTTTTTAAACTAATAGAAATAGTTAAAATGAATTTTTGACGTCTATAATCGTCAATGGCAGTGAACGAGTTAATATGCTGTATTGGTCATTCTTCATTCTCCATGTACCGCATGTCATTTCTTGTTGTAAGTAAACTCTTTTTGTATTTAACTAGAGAATCTGTGGTGTTTATATATACTGTATATGTCAACTGTATGTGATACTAGCTTATGAACTTCTATCAAAAATCCCACAAGTATATTTCATTATTACATTTTTGTTGACTACTTTTTTTTGTTTGTATTTTGCAGGCTGTCCTTCTACTCTGGTCATTCTTCATTCTCCATGTACTGCATGTTGTTTCTTGTTGTAAGTAAACTATTTTTGTATTTAACTAGAGAATCTGTGGTAACCCTTTAGTCCATTATACGGAAAATAATAATGCTCCAAACATTGTTAATTTTATTGATATATGCTAAATATTCAATATTGAAATGGTTTCTATTGTGGTTCGCATCTTGGGGCGAGTAGTGTGCTAGACCAATTTCCTTAGTGTGTATCTGCCTGACTTCTTGTTCCGGCTTACGCTCTACATCTTTTATCTGTTGACGTCTTTCTGTAACAGCCTCGAGAGCATTACTTGTGAACACAGTTTTTTTCCCCAATTG
Source organism: Vanacampus margaritifer (assembly GCF_051991255.1). Lineage (NCBI taxonomy): Eukaryota > Metazoa > Chordata > Actinopteri > Syngnathiformes > Syngnathidae > Vanacampus > Vanacampus margaritifer. Next base: position 9,638,693 of record NC_135434.1, on the reverse strand, counting down.
GGCTTTTGGGGCACAAATGCCAATTAGCCCAGCAAACAACAACATGCTAACATGTCGAACAATTTCAATTCTTACTACTTTCGCAGTCAGCATGCTAACTCTTAGCATTCTAGCAACCTAATTCTTAGCATTCTAGCAACCTACGTGATCCTATTAAAGCCAATTTGTTAGCATCTCATGCCCCAATATAGACATTAGACAGATGCTAAAGAGCTAACGCCTACATATAGCAGGTAAAATGCTAACATGCTAACAGTTGATATGCCAACAAAGAGCGAGATGTACGAAATGAGTGGATTTCTCTCTCTCTTTCTCTCTCTCTCTCTCTCTCTCTCTCTCTCTCTCTCTGTCCCTCTCTCCCTCTCCCTCCCCCTCAAGCCAAAATAAAAAAAGACTAAACTAAATAAATAAATGAAGACACCACTGTTTATCTAATTGACAACATATGTCTGTATTTGTAGTTTAAAGCAAGTAATCAATTTTCTGCCGCCAGCTGTACATCCATGCCAGGCTGAAGGCCAAGTGGGTGAGGCTGCTGCGGCCCACCGCGCAGTTCTTCCTGCTCGCCACCGCCGTCTACGTGGGCCTGTCCCGCGTCTCCGACTACAAGCATCACTGGACCGACGTGCTCGCCGGCCTCCTGCAGGGCGGCGCCGTTGCCTCCTTTACTGTGCGTTCCCCCCACGTTTGTACTGAAGCGCATTTCAGATCTGTACTTTTTTCTTAACCCTGGAGAACCCAAGAACCCTTTTCTTCTTTGGAAAATTATGAATTATACATTAAATGACTGCTATAAGTTCACTGAACACCAAAATATATGTTTTTTCAATTTTCAACTAGCTCAGAGTTGCTAATTTATCAAAATATATATATATAAAACATACTTCTAGGCATTCTGCAACATGATATGAAATAGATTAACAAAAAAAAAAAAAATTTACCTCTGATGGTTTGCTGAGAAGATGGTTTTGTTTGGATTGATTTCCAGCTCAACAAAACAGCATGTTGCCAGCCATCTTATCACCACCACTCTGGCTCATGTAAGTGCAATATTCATCCACTAGATGGCCCCATGCAGGGGTCAGAAGTGGCACTCTGGACTTTTGAAGTTAAATTTGTAAAAAAGAAAAAGAAAAAAGGTCTTTGTTATTTGAGTAGCAGAATTTATAGGGGCCAAATTTGACCCAGTGGGTTCTCCAGGGTTTTAAGTACAAGACTAGAATCAGTACTTTAGTCTCAGTAGTGCTTGAGTTCAGATAGAGTTTAAGTACTTTTGGGAGCTCTGCTGTTATATTGCGAATTTGTAATAACACAAATCCTCTTGCAGGTGTTCTGCGTGTCCAATTTCTTCCAGCAGTCCCTCGAGGCAGGCGTGTCCCAGGAGGAAGGAGGCCAGCACAGCACTTTACACGAGAACCCACCACATTCCAACCACTACGGCAGCACGGACTGAACCGCCCCACCTCCCCTCGCGGAATCGCCCCCGGCGGGAGGAGCCGCACCTGGACTTTTTTTTTAATCTTGAAGCGAGCATGCTGCCCAGCAGGAGTTACTCTTGACAACAGCGTGCCATGGAGCGGATATGTGGCGTGTGTCACGGAGGAATGAAATTCCACTTGCTGTGAATATAATGGGAGTCTTGTGTGCTCGCTGCAAGCAGGCTTGTAAGGGAGAGCCTGGCACCTTTAAAAACCTCAACTGTCCTGAAAGCAGACATACAGTATGTACACCATTCAGAAAAAAAGTTTAAGGATGAACTATAACCTATACAAGAGCGCTTACGTGTCCAACAGTTCAAATACCCCGCGCCACGCACCTCCATTTTGCCGATGACAAAATGCCGCTAATCAGAGGCAAACACTGTTAGCCGATGCTAATTTGTGCATCTGGCAAAACTCAATGCAGCTCTGCTTACCTTGCGCAAAGGCTGGCTAATTGAACCACATGTTTCACACATGATGAGTGGGCAGGCACGTGAAACCCACTTATTTGCATAAAAACAAATCAATCATTCCATTTAGTCTCCTTTAAATTTGATAACTCAGATATACTGTTATCATATACTGTAGATGTATTTTCCATTCATTCATTTTTTGCCTTACTGCAATGTCATGTGTGTGTGTGTGTATCTTTTTCCATTTTATTCAAACTTGTTTCATAAAGATGCAACCTTTTGAGTTTTTAGTGTTCCAAGGACCATGTTAAATTCATGAAATTATATGATTATTATTATTATATATAACAAAAGCATTTGTATGATAATTTATTTGATATCTGTGCTTGTTATCACAGTTTCTCTAAGGTTTTACTTGTTTTTAAGAATTACATGTTGGGCCAGATCGAACGCTTCCGCGGGGCCATGTCTTGCCCACAAGCCGTAGGTTGCCCACCTCTGATGTAAACAGTGCTGTTGAGAATGTGAGAAATAAAATTCATTGTGTCAATGTAATTTATGAGGGAGGGTTTATTTGCCGTTTTGGTTGTGGGAGGGGGGGGGGGGGGGGTGTCATGAATCATGTGTTAACGCTGGATAATCACAGTTTTTGAAAAATTAAATCAGCCAAAAGATCTCAGAAAAGTTGTGCTCCAAGAGAAGAAAGTAAATTCACATCTAAAGTCTCATCCAGGAGGTCACAAGGAACCCAGGACAACACCGAACCTGTTGAGCCGATTTATTAATTAAATACTATGTTTAAGGCAGAATATTTACCGTCTAATGAACCTAATGACGTGTCCAGTGAGAGTATTTTGCCGATTTGTACTGAAACCATGTTATCTTTGAAATGCAAACGTGCAACAATAGCTAAGGGTTCACATCAGTGAGCCGAAACACAGAAACCACTTTCAAATCATTCGCTCTCGAATGGTTTCAGTGGATGATCAACATGTAGTCGCAAGTGCGCTTTTAAGTCTACAAGATGGAACATTGGAGGTGTGTATGTGTCACCAAGAGTCATCGTTCAGCTATGCGGCAAAACACGCAATCAAGCTCTAGACGACTGTTGTGAAAACCAGTTGGGCAACACGTGACGTAAACGCACGTCTGCTTAACTGCTGAGTGTTTGCGTCAACGCTTTACACACAAAAATAAGAGAAAACCTAACTAAAATAGTTAAAATAAATACTGAGGAAACAGCAAGTTGTTTGTCAGTGTCACCTGGTGGCCGGAATAAGAATTGTGTAAATAAACAATTTAAAATAGCATCTGATTTAATAGCTTTATTATTATTAAAAAAAACTAATTTGAACTATTTCTATTAGTTTAGTTTTTTTGTTAAGAGTATGAAAACCAAGAATTTTTTTTTTACATTTAGAACAGATATAAAATTTGTGATTAATCGTGAGTTAACTCGTGAAGTTGTGAATAATTGCGATTACAAATTTTAATTGCCTGATGTCCCTAATTTTTTAATCTTGTTTTTTTCTTTTTTAAAGAAAAGATTAAAAATTAGGGGCCACAGGCCAGTACCATTTTTAATCGTAATTAATCGCATGACTTCACGAGTTAACTCACGATTAATCAAAAAATTTATATCTGTTCTAATACAATATAAAAACACACTAGCTTTTCATACTCTTGTTAACAAAAAAAGGGAAAAAATGTTTAACTAATAGAAATAGTTCAAATGAATTTTTGACGTCTATAGCCGTCAATGAAAGTGAATGAGTTAATCATACAAAGCCTTTACAGTGATCATAGTGTTCAGGTTCGTAGGTTTTTATTTTTGTTAAATGCCAGGGGAAAATGTCAAAAACTTCTCTGTATAAAATGGTGGTAAAACCGCAACCACAATCCTTAAAATATGGTTGAATATCAGGCAAAAAGGAACATTACGATTTTTGTAAAGGCACGATTTGTTCTTTTATTGGATCTCACTGTTGTGAAGGTGAACCTAATAATGCGGTAGGGATTGTGCTATTTTGTCACATCAGCTGATAATGACTTTTTGCGTGTAAAGCAGACATGGCAGTGAAAGACAACATATAAGCATAAAAAGTATGTGGTAAAAAAAAAAAAAGAGACGGAATATTGAAGTGAAACCTAATTATGTTGGCTGAACAGATCCAAATTTCATGCGCATCAACAATTCCTAGTCCAATATGTTCTCCCTGTGAAATTTCACTTCCATTTCCTGTGCCATCTTAACAAATACTTCTCTATGTACCAACATCATGAACAAGGTTAAAAAACGAGATTTTTTTATTCATAAAAATATGTATATTTGATAATAATAGGAGCCACTGTAATATGCCATTTCATAGCATTTAAATAAAAGAAAAACGGCAAATGATTATTTTAAAATGCACTGCACATAAAAGTGAAATAAAAAATTGTATATAAATAAATTATATAAAAAAATTCTAAAAGATCCAATAAAATGAGATATTTGTTTCTAAATACATTATACATGTTTGATAATTCATAACAAAGACTGACAAATATTTGCTAAACGGTTTTTCACCATTTTAGTTTTCCTGATTTTTTGGGACGTGGCTAAAACGGCAGTTTAATGCACTTTAGAGCGCCTCGTCGACCCGAGTATGTGTACATCATGCAGAAAATTTGGAGCTTTTCTTTTTTCAAATTTGACTTGACAGTCAGCAAACAGGCCAAGACTTTGGGCTTACGTGGCCACTTTAGAGCGCCTCGTTGTCAACCCTGAGTGCGCATACACTTTGGAGCACATTGTGCAGTGATTCTTTTTTTCGGTGATTCGGTTTTTCACCATTTTAGTTTTCCTGATTTTTTGGGACATGGCTAAAACGGCAGTTTAATGCACTTTAGAGCGCCTCGTCGACCCGAGTGTGTGTACATCATGCAGAAAATTTGGAGATTTTCTTTTTTCAAATTTGACTTGACAGTCAGCAAACAGGCCAAGACTTTGGGCTTACGTGGCCACTTTAGAGCGCCTCATTGTCAACCCTGAGTGTGCATACACTTTGGAGTACAGTGTGCAGTGATTCTTTCACATCCCACTAGAAGAAGCCCGATTACGTCACTTTTACAATCAGCACTCTGAAGTATTCCGGCTAAGTATGACTTATTCACCAGTCAATTCCAGGGTTATGTCTATTGTTACTCAACTGTGTTAGCGCAGTGGAACTGCTAATTAAATTTAAGTGCTGAATGGTTGAGACGGTTACCAAGTGCTTTGTGAGACGACTCATTCAGTGTGCTTGTGATGCATCTCTGTGTGGCCATGTGTTGATGCTGCTCCTTGGAGATCTCCCCTGGTGTCACAATTGCACTCATGACTGCAGCTCGTCACTCTATGCCACATGACTCACTTCATTTAAGCCAGGCAGACATTCATAGTGATAGCTCACAATTCGCTGTATAACTGAAGAATTAACTATTATTTTTAAATTAAGACATTCATTGCAATACATTTAGAAATTTGTGATTTTTTTTTTGCTTGTAGTTTAGGGTTAACTCCAAAATTAATCTGAAGTTGGAATGTTTCTTATCAAAATGATTTCTAATATAAAAATGGCCGTGAATTGGCCTTCTGAAAAACATGTACGCCTGTCACTTTTTTAGCTTAACTACTGAAATAAACCCCAACAGAAGTACTGAATTTCTTATTGTAATTTTATTACTAGTCCACAAAGCTGATTACCCCCATTTATTGTAATAGTGTAGGTGTACCTAATGCCTACTAATCAGCCATTTGCATTTATAAAAATATTTAAATTCTAAATCGTAAGGACTGATGAGCATGTTTAGGTATTAGCTGTACGAGTGCTGCCACCTGCTGGACATTATGCCAAAATGAAGAAACCAAGGAAATTTTTGCACTTCGCTAGGGGTCATCCATACGAACTTCATGTGCTCAAGAGACAATATAAAACCACTTTCATTTGTTACACAATTTATTATCATCTTATTAAACATTTGACTCCACCCTGACATGGGTCCTTACATACTTTAAACAGCAAAAGGAGCCAAACAAACAACCGGACACTTGCTCCCCCTCGATTACTACAGTGAACAGCGGCACTCGTCACTAATGTTATGAAATGTTCCAAATGTATACTAGAATTTGTCGGATCCAATTTGAATACATTTACAGCCAGGGAGGTTTGTAAAGTTTTATTGGGACAAATCTGTACATGGAGGTTTTGGCGTTGAGCATGTTCACATACATAATGGTAGGGGGGGCACTGAAGATCAACTCAAGTGCTGGACCCGCTTACTCAAAACTGGACAGGAAGTTCAGAACTATCTGCTTCAGTTTGGTATCAGATGCCTCTGAGATCATGCCATCAGCCCTGAAATGTAAACATTGAGGTTTTAATGTGTTTAATTGGCAAATATTAAACATGCTCATTTGCGACAAAAAGGAATCTTACTTGATTGCAGCGAGCAGGTCTTGTTGCTGGCTGAGAACGTGCTGCAGGAAAGCCTTCTCGAACTTTGTGATCTTATTGGGCTCCATTTTGTCCAGGTGCCCCCTGACGCCGGCGTAGATGACCGTCACCTGCTCCTCAATGGCCATGGGGCCTGGAGGAGGACAGTAAGGTGAGGCGTTAAGGTTCCGACGGAGCTAAAAAGGGTAGTTAGGGGAAGTCATTTTGCCATCACTCACAGTACTGTCCCTGCTTGAGCAGCTCCGTCAGCCTGACGCCCCTGTTGAGGAGCTGCTGGGTGGCGGCGTCCAGATCGGAGCCGAACTGGGCAAAAGCGGCCACCTCGCGGTACTGAGCCAGCTCCAGCTTCATGGTACCGGCAACCTACAATGTTAGAGTGAGGTAATACAATTTTGCATCTTAACCAGGGTTGTTCCATTTAAAAATAAACAAAAATGTTGTAATTATGACAAAATTATAAATGAGCCAAAACGACACCAAAAGGTTTCAGTTGTGTATTATTTAATCCATTTTAAAATCAAATTTGGCACTAATATCTGAATGAGGACCACAGGTTGTCATGCATTTACTAATTTATAAACAAATCGTTAAGTTAAAACATTTTCTTAATTCATTTAAAGAAACTCCAAATTTTATTTTATTTTTTAAATCCAGCGTGTAATTTAATAATAATCCAGATTTTTTAAAACCTCAATTAAAAAAAAAATGCATATTTTGATTCAAAAATACATCTAGAAGCCAATTTCAATTTTAAAAAATCCAACTCATCTTTTTTTTTATTATCATTATTCAATTTTAATCCTGATTTTTTTAATAAAATAAAACTAACCCTAAAAAGTTTTCGAATCCAATTTTATTCCCAATTCTAACCCCTCAAAAAAATCCTGATTTTTAAAAAAATCCCAATTTGTTTAATTTTTAAGTCCACTTAAATTTAAAATAAATGAAACTTTAACCCCCCCACACCTTTTTTAATTAACATTTTACTTTTTGAAATCATGATTTAACTCAAATAAATAAAATTCCACATTTAAAGACAAAATCCTGATTAGTTTATTTAAAAAAACATAAAAATGTTTTAACAAATAAAAATAAAAAACTGTGGGAAACAAATGGTGCTTTTTTTTTTATTTATTCTGAGTATTTAGAACAATATGAATGCTAGTAATAATAATAATAATAATAACACAACAATGATAAAACCACTACCCATCTTATTTTGAGCAATCACATTGTTTCATGAATGACATTTACTAACCTGCTTCATGGCTTTGGTCTGGGCAGCAGAACCCACTCTGGACACAGACAGACCCACGTTAATAGCAGGCCGGATTCCCTTGTAGAACAGTTCAGTCTCCAAGAAGATCTATAGCAGAAGTGGAATCAACGTCAACGCTTGGACCAGCGAAAACTGACGTGACGTCACGAGACGTACCTGTCCGTCAGTGATGGAGATGACGTTGGTGGGGATGTAGGCGGACACGTCGCCGGCCTGGGTCTCGATGACGGGCAGAGCAGTGAGGGAGCCGCCGCCAAAATTGTCGTTCATCTTAGCGGCTCTCTCCAGCAGACGGGAGTGCAGGTAGAAGACATCACCGGGGTAGGCTTCGCGACCAGGGGGGCGACGCAGCAGCAGGGACATCTGACGGTAGGCTACGGCCTAAGAAAGAGCAAAAAAAGTTGGAGAAGCACCGTTTTGAAGAACTCCTGACTGGAGTCCAAAAATCTTGTCTTATCATCTGCACACCTGTTTGGACAGATCATCGTAGATGATGAGGGCGTGCTTGCCATTGTCGCGGAAGTACTCGCCCATGGAGCAGCCCGAGTACGGGGCCAGGTACTGCAGGGGCGCTGCGTCCGAGGCGGTGGCCGACACCACGATGGTGTACTTCATGGCGTCGGCGTCAGTCAGCCTCTTCACCAGCTGGGCCACGGTGGACCTCTTCTGGCCGATGGCAACATAGATGCAGTACAGCTTCTTCTTCTCATCCGTGCCCTCGTTGAAGCGTTTCTGGTTGATGATGGTGTCGATGGCAATGGCGGTTTTGCTGCATATGAAAGGTAGTCATATGACAATTGATGCTAACCATTAGCATGTTAATGCCGTTTCGCATTGTTGGTTAGCATCAAGCTAAGCAAAAGCTGAGGCTTTTAGTGGCCAAAATCTCAGCTCATTTTGAAAATCTCCCAAGTTGGGTTACTTTTATCAAAGCACACATTATGATTTAAATATTAATTCAAATACTCAACTTATAAAAGAAATGCATTCAAATCAAGTTTATTTTAAGGGTACTCACCCAGTCTGCCTGTCACCAATGATGAGCTCACGCTGGCCTCTGCCAATGGGCACCAGGCTGTCCACGGCCTTGATGCCAGTCTGCATGGGCTCCCTCACAGAAATACGTGGAATGATACCCGGAGCCTTCAGACCCACACGCCTACGTGTGCTGGAACCCAGAGGACCCTGTGGGGAAGCAGAACTCCCACTTAGGACCCACTTTTATGAATTCTTAAAATTAGATGACATTCGTAGTGGCTTTATTGACCTTTCCATCAATGGCGTTCCCCAGAGCGTCCACCACACGGCCGAGCAGCTCCACGCCGACGGGAACGTCCACAATGGCGCCGGTCCTCTTCACGATGTCGCCTTCCTTGATAAGCTTGTCGTTACCGAACACCACCACGCCAACGTTGTCGGGCTCCAAGTTCAGAGACATTCCCTGGCGGGTCAGAACCGAAGTGGATGAATAGAAGTTCTAGATATGGACCAGCTTTAAGTATCTAGCAGGATACATTTTTCAGGGTCAAAACAACATGGAGGTAGGAGAATTTTTCTCTCTCTCAAAATCGTTCAGCCCTAATCAATCATTAATTAAGTAGAGAGTTTTCTCATGTGCCTTCGCTCACGTACTTTGAGTCCAGACGAGAACTCCACCATCTCTTCCGCCTGGACATTCCTCAGACCGTAAACCCTGGCGATACCGTCACCGATGGACAGCACGCGGCCGGTCTCCTCCAGGTCGGCAGAGGTGTCTGCTCCCATGATCTTCTCCTCCAAGATTGAGGACACCTCGGCCGTGCCTTTTGGAAACAAAGTAGAGTCAACCTCAATCATTAAGGTCATTAGAGCTTATCATTTGAGGCATTAGTGGGCTCTTTGCACAAATCCACTACTTCCTGAACTCAATACCACTCCATTTCCTGTCTTTCCTGATTGGACAAATTGATTAATCCAGGTGTGTCTGGCCATTGCCGTTGTGGTTAATGAGGTCAGGCACACCTGGATCAATCAATTTGTCCAATCATGAAAGACAGGAAATGAAGGAGTGGTACTGAGTTCAGGAAGTAGTGGATTTGTGCAAAGAGCCCATTTAAAAACAAAGCACTAGTTACGGTCGGGTGACTAAATCGATTAATTTGTGTTTATAACCATTATATATCATTTTCAAAGTATGTCCCCAATGCCATTCACTGCCTCCACATTCATAGCTGAGAGGAGCTAGTTTACAAAAAAGGCCATTCAGTGAGCCAACGAGGTCAAGGCTTTGACTTTTCTGACCCTCCCAGCAACCAAGTTAAAAAAAAAGAAAAGAAAAAGAATATAGTGATAGACATTGCCCATTGCTAAAGAAGTGTTTAGCAACATGTTGGTAACTTTAAACGCAAGGTATGTCACTTGCAAGGAACAAATATTTTGCCAACGTCGCCTTCACTCACCTGTGTAACTTAACTGCGAAAGAGTCATGTAGTTTTACGGCTAATTTTATTCTTAACCATTCAAAACTTTAAGGATTATTGTTTACATTCATGTTTTGGCTTAAGTTTTTCTCCTTTCCCCAAATGGAAGCACTTATTTTAACCTAATGTATAAAGAAAAAAAAATATTAGATAGAAGTTGATGCTGAAGGGCAAAAAACAAAGGGAAGCGTTTTGAATATTGTCATTAAAATGTACCATTTGTATGAGCAAAAACAAACAAGTTCGGTTTTGTTTTTTATAAAGATTTTAGGCCGAAATTCCCAGCCCTAGCACAAATTTAAGGTCAGAAACACAAAGACAGGTGACCTTAAAATGTATTTTTTTTCTTATTTTTTAGCCAAACATTATGACAATTTCTTACCAGTCTTCTGCAGCCATGGTCTGTGTGTGTGGAGGTGGTTGACCCCAACGCAGGCAGCTGGCAGAGCCTTGGACACCTGAAATTTAATTGAACCATACTCATTTACTTGTAAATAAATATGACGCAAACTATGTTCCAGCTATGCATTGCAGATCGTGCAATGAGGACGGTGCAACGCCCCGTCGACGGCTGTCAGGCGGCTAGCTGACCTTCAAAGCGTGGTTGAATGAGTTGCTAACGAGCAGCTACGTTAGCTCGCGTGCTAACACTAGCACGGCGCACAGCCGCTGTCACAAGGGCAACATCAATACAATCGCACAATTACAACACATAAAGTGAAAGGCAGAAATTAACTTCCGAGCATTCTCAGAAGGTATTTTAGGAAGCATTTTTAAGTGGAAGTCGAGTCAGCGCGAGGCCTGCTACGTTGACATTTATTCGGCGTTACCCTTCACGCGTTGCAAAGTCTACGCATACATTTAATGAAGCAGTCGGTAACATTTAAAACAAATGGTTTATTAAAATGAAGGACTTACTAATCCAGCCCTTCTTGGCAGGGTCCTGGCCAACGCTGCTGCAACTCGCACGGATAACATTTCGCTTGCTTGGTAATGACCTGTCCTCCACCACTAGCTGCTTCGACCCGGTTGAGGGAGAATGTAATGGCAGAATGAAGTCTTCTTCTACTAATCTGAAAAATCCGCCTCGGTTACAGATTCGGCTCAATACCGCCCCCGGTCGGTGTGGTTATCGTACTCGTAGGATGCTGCAAAAAAAATAAAAAAATCAAACGCAATCGAACAACCCAACCTTGAAAAAAAAAATCTTTTTTTTTAGGTTAAAAGAAAGGAGGCAGGGATGGGTCACCACTCACCAACACAGAATCTCAATCTCAGCCGTTGTACCGGGGGAACATTAGTGTACTCAAGTTGTGCAGTGTGCCACGGGAAATGATCAAATTTCACTTCATTGGTCAAAAAATCATGTATTTATAACAAATAAGGTATATTTGTTTATCTATAACAGTGACAGACAGAACAAATAAATGATCTTCTATTTGACGACAAAAAGTATAATTGACATGTAATGATCATGTAACCACTTCTTGTGACATTGTTTGGTGCCGTGTCATGAGATTCTTTTTTTTGTATTTAAAATATGTGCCTTGGCTCAATAAAGATTGGTGATCACTGATTTGACTCAGACAATGTGTGCTGTCTGCTCCAATTACTTGTAAACAAAAAGCACATCACGCATTATGTAATCTCACGCATAAGTAGTAAGTAGAAGCTACTGGGTGGAATTTAAAGAAAAATAAATACAGTATACAATACAATAGTAATTCTAAATGATAGCTAGATGTTAATAAATCCTTTATTGAAGACACAGGTCCATACAATACAAAAACACAAGACAACACTATAATTACTGTTAAAATTCATACTGATTACAATGAAGTGGTTGTGATCAATATAGCTGATCATGGCTGTTGCAGGAGGACAAGCCAAATATATGTTGAATAATTCAGTGGTATACAGTAAGTATAAAACTGAAAACTGAAAACACAAAAAAAGTTAATAAAGTATTCTAAAATTCCATTGAAGAAAATTATATGTAACTTTATAAGTTCACTCATTTCCTCCTTAGTAACCAATTAGTTAAATAATTTAATCACATATACGAAAAGCCATATTCTACCATGTGGGAGAGTACATGTACAAACATTACCAATTAAGACACTAACAACTTTTAGACTCATCACATCTGATATTTTAGCTTAACGATACTTGCTAATCTGCAACATTTGCGATTGTGAAAAAAAAAATCTTCATAAGATTCTTGGGGCCCATATGATCAAATGTTCATCTATGATGGTGGTCACTGAACTGAACAATAGAAGCTACATTTGGACCACAAAATAAAGTTGAAGCAGTGCCAAAAGAAACATGTTGGGTGTTGAGCTCATCGCTGTTAGCATGACGACGTCAGATGGACGCTGCTCAGCAACACGTGCCACATTTCCAGGAACTTGATACTTCACAGGTCTTCAACTAGATATCTGAAGTCCAGCTGCTGGACGCCATTAAAGGTCAGGTGGAAAGCGTCGGCGTCGCACTGAATGACAAGATAGGAGGATAGGAAGAGAACATTGTGATTAAGTAAAAGAAGGACATGGTGTCTCATTTGTGGGGAGACAATCCATTTGAAAGGCACACTACAAAACATGCAAAAGTTCAAGTTGGTCATGCACTTCCACATATAGCCATGAGGTGGCGGTATCTTCTAAAGACACGGTCAAGTCTGACTTTTTCTTTCAGGTTTGCTAGAGACACTCTTATGTTTTGAGCATGAGGCTTAGAGGGATAATGTGAAGGATTTTGTGCCATCTAGTGGTGATCTAATGGAATGAAAGTGAAGCAAAAAAAAAAATATATATATATATTTCATCCCAAGCGAATGAAGTGAATATTTGCTCACCTGCGCAGGTCCAACACAGGCCAAGGGTGATGACCAGCATTGCAGTGAGTGACATCATGTTCAGGGACTTGCTTGTGAATCCAAATCAGCCGAAAACAGCCCAGACCCTGCACCTCAACTGTGTGCCAGCTCCTCCCGTCCCAAGGGCACACCACGACCAAGGTTATTTTAGTTAACTAAAACTAATGAAAAAATTAAAACTAAAATTCCCAAAACAATTTCGTTAACAAAATCAAATAAAAAACGAAAATGCTTTTAAAAAAATGAAAACTAACTGTAACTACATTTTTATGTCTACAAAACTAACTATAATTATAGCAAAAATGTCCTTCGTTTTAGTCTTTGGTAATCAATTTAATGCATGAGCCTTTGGGGATGATTTATTTTGATATTAACCAGAATAAGGACATTTGAAAGTGTGTCACAAAAGTGATGTCATCTAGCAGCAGCCAATAGAAAAGCACATTTGACATTTGTCCCATGGTGTTTTTTGAATATTGCGCACAAGTAATACACACTTTTAAAAAAAACTAAAACTAATACTGAAACTAACTAAAACTAAGTATTTATGAAATAACTAAAACTAATAAAAACTGATTAAAAAAATAAAAAAAACCTAACAGAACCACCCTGAAAACTAATTAAAATGAACTAAATTAAAATAACAAAACTCAACACGAAAAAAAAAAAAAAGAAGAAAAATTCCAAAACTATAATAACCCTGACCACGACACAGAGGACTGCAAAGCGATGATGCTTTTAGTGCTTTGTGATGTCATTTCCAAACTTTAGACAAAACTGATCTGGCAGCAGGAGGCAAAATTGAAGAAGAGACCATTTCTTCTGTGCTCTGTTAGCTCGACTGTCCATATTTTCCACCTGCCATTCGTATCCGTCGCTCAAATAAATGTTCTTCAGATGGACGCACCAAATCGGGCACCTGCAGTGGCCCTTTGTATGTCGTGCCTGCCCTAAGACTAATATACAATGAACATCTTTGCTGCAGGCAGACTCAACATGATTTCTTTCCAGTACCTTTCCCAAAGTGTCATCACCTTGAGAGATCAGTTTAGGGCCACTCAGAGTGTGGTCGGAGCCCCATGCGGCCCACAGCCCACCGGTTGCCTATCGTACTAGGTCTCTTCAGGTCACGCCGCGGGGAAACAGCGCCCCCTTCGCTGGCTCCGCGGAATGACACGTCTCCTTTTGTCAGTCATCACCAGGCACTCGGGTCCGTCGATCGCAGGCAGACACGGAGCTCCTGTACAGTCGTACAGCAGTGTAGTCAGTCAGTCGGCGAGACAGACGCTTCGGTTGCTCGGCCCGCGCGCTGCTAGCCAGCCCAGCCGCCTGAATGTAGATCCGCATGGGCTACTACCACCACCGCACTCTTTCTCTCCAAATAACCCGGCGGAGTCGTAAGATAAGGATCCCAGGATGGTGTTAGTGCATGTCGGATACCTGGTTCTCCCCGTTTTTGGCTCAGTAAGAAACCGAGGTAGGTCGTAGTTTGTTGCTACGCACGCTAAAACATGTGCCCTGTTTATCTTAATATTCACTGCAGCTGTTAGCTAGCTAGCTCCCAACTTAGCCGCTGGCTTAGCTCTCGTCGGCTAGCGCGTCGTTTCCGCTCGAACTGGTTGCCAAATTCACTTTGACGTTTTCGCTTTGTTCGCAGATAATCGTAAACCACCGAATGACGCAATTTGTCGGTTGTATTCGGCTCTAATTAACATTTACATACCGCCACTGGAGATAGCTAACTGACTGGTATGGGGGCTGGCTACATCCTGAAGCAGAATCAATTGTCACAAAGGATTCGGCAAATCGGCAAGCGCCGGCTGTTGTGTGCAAACAACATTCCCCTACAGAACACAGCGGCTCCATCCATTTTCCGCTCATGTCACTTGGGTTACATTGTAATGCGCACCTTCTATTTTGTTTTACACGCGACGGTGTGTTTGCACCGTAAAAAAAAAAATACCGCAAAATAGCCGTAGCCTTCCCCAGCCAGTCATCTTATCTGTGATGATGTCATTTGAAGATCATCTGCTTTCGCCACCGCGATTATTTATGACTCTTTGCGACGATGGGTGAAATTGGTAATCGATACGCACGAGAATTTGCGCTAGAAAAATAATAATTCCCATTTGATGAAAATTGTCAGCTGTTTTGTGTTTGGAGCTTTGCTTTTTTCTTTTTTTTTTGTACACAGACGCGAGCGAGCGGCTAAAAAAAAGCACACACAGAAGCTACAGTGTAACATTAATTTGACAACAGTGGCATCAGTGATTTCATTGTGCTTTTATTTCTGTTCTTATTTCCCTGTTTCATAGTATGGAGGCTGGCTCTACATTCTGCATTTATCAGATCTTTGTCGTCCCCCCCATTGTGTAGCTAATGATCATCTGCTGCTGTGTGGTGTGGCGTGGCCTCTGCCTGTTCTCTGCATTTAGCTGTATTGTGAACCCCTTCTTCATTTCCTCTTTCCATCCGAAGACGACATTGGTATTAAAAACAAAAACAAAAAAAGCTCCCCCTCCCCCTATCCTTTTCCTCCTCCTCCTCCCTTCAAGATGTATTCCAACCATGTCAAGCAGACTAAAAAAAAAACATAGCTAACATCTTAGAAGCAGAGCACCTTTTTGTCTTTTGTTTCTGTCAATTTTTTGCTGTAGCACCCGAGTGGACATGTAGCTCCTTTTTTTAATGGAATGTCATTGTGTACCTCCCATCCAGTCTTTTGATAGACAACATGCTGTAAATTCCTGTCAAGTGGATACATTTTTGCATGATCTCCAAAACGGCTGCACTTGCATCGTTGAACACCAGAATTTGGCTCATCCTCCTTTTCTCTTCACTCAAGGTGCAGTGTACATGTTCTCATATGACAATTTGGACGGCGAAAGCAGCTTTTCGCTGTGCGGCGGAACCTCCACAGTCCAACACAAGCCCTTCAGTGACGGGTTGTTATTATTGGTGAAATTATTCCTACTTGTTCCAAGATCAGACTGTCACCATCATCATAAAAGTAGCAGTGGTAAAGTCACAGCTAATATATTTTTTAGAAACATTTCTTGGCCATTATATGAACACAAATGAGAATGACGGTATAGTGATACTTATTAATGCTACAGGCAATGTTTTAAGTAATATTTTAAAATTCATAAAAGTCATACAGTTGAACCCCATTTATCGGTGAGCATCTGATATGTTCTTGACCCACAAAGCTGCAATATAGGGAAACCTTATAATAGATATTTATTTAAAAAAAAAAGAGGGGCAAAAAGCGTTGCCTACTCTTTAAACACAAGTTTCCTGTAATTGTATATTTAAACACCAAACTCACCCCAAATTTACAATTTAATCCAATAAAAATCTAGCTGTTTAATGCTAATATGCATATGCCATACGCATATATTATCTCTGTTAAGACGTGCCTTTAATGATTGCTTAAAACACAGTACAACATGTACAGTGTTAAGGTAGTCAGTCGTATAAAAAAAAAAACACACCAAATCCACCCTTTTGTGCCGCACAAAAAAAAATTGTCACAGAAAATTTAGTTTGAATTCCAAATTTTACCACTTTTGGACTTTGGAGTTTCTGCTGGAAGTGAATGGAATGACGGTACACTGCACCTGCACACGACAACCTGCCATAACTGTCTCCATTTTGTGTAGTCCTTTTGTTCCCCCTTTGCAAAAGAAAAAAAAATCTTTGAATCACACTGAATTGTTAGGGCTGCTTGCCCTACCTCTCTTTTTAACAGGCTCCAAAAATACAATTTATAGAATACAGTGGTACCTCAAATATGGAACGCTCTCTGTCCGGTGATTTGTTTAGATATCAAAGCAACATTTCCCAACTGAAATTAATTTGCTTTAATGGTGTTGCTTTCCTGGAAACATGTCTTAACGATACAGGATTTTTTTTCAAGTACCTTTTATCCTTTATTTAACTTTCATCCAAGTATAAGTGGAAGTTAACCAGTCTGTAGGAGTGGTAATACAAATTCAACTCAACTTTATTCTGGACTCTTAGTCCAATATCATAAAATAAAGACTATTTATAGTCCTCGTATTACGAATGACGGGCGTAATGAAACCCAAAGGTTAGAACGTGCCGCAGTACATCACTAACCTAAAAGGCATAATTACACTAAATATTGTAAAAACACTTGTAGGCTGTAAATATAAAATTAGGTGGAAGTACAGCGTTAATGAGCGAGTCGCCTTGTCGCACGACCACGTATTCCTTTGCTGGTAGTTCATTACATGCCTTGTAAACATGAAAAATCGTATGTGTTAAAGTGAGGCAAACTTTCTCCATCATAAAATGCATATTAAATGCACAGGCAATGATTTGAGTAAAATGTGGTAGGTCCAAGCCTGAAAAGAAGCTATCCTGTCTTAATAATCTTCTAAATGCCCTCTTCACTGATGACTGTGAAGATGTAATTATACCTCCATGTTTTATTTAAAAACAACCACTAATGTAAAAACACGAAAACATAGCACACGCTAGTTAGCATAGTTACATCAGTGCTCCTTCTTGTTGAACAGCACAAACGGATGGACAACAGCACTTACAGAATATCCTTTGTTAAAAGAACCATGGTTAATACTGACTGGGGGGGGGGGGCTTTGCTCAAGGAATGGGAACAAAATAAGTTTACTGTGAAGGGAATGAAATGTACATTTTAACTCCTAAATGTTCAACCAAGCAAATAATCAAATTTCATCGAACAAAAGTCTGCTAGCTTAATGCTAGCTACTGGTGAGCTAATGAAAATTAGCATAAATGTTGGGGAACTTAGGAAAACTGTACACAAAAACCAAATAGTACATGATGTTTACATTGACAACCGAGAAGCTCGCTAAAAAAAGAACAAAAGTGCTTGGACACCATAAGAGTCTATTTAAAAAAAAAAAAAAAAAAGAGTATTGTAAAGATGTAAAAAAGTCTAGTGAGGTGCTCTTATAACAGATGTTCCAAATTTATATGACATGAATGCATGTTTTTCCTGAAACACTCCCAATTTTTAAGCTGTGAGACAGCGTTTAGACTTTGGAGGTTCCACTGTATCAGCAGGCAAAACAAGCTAACTGGTGGTTCATCACTTTCTAAAATCCCCCCCACTAACTAACATAAGGCCAAAATGCTATCCATTTCACAGGGATGCCTATATTTTCCTGCACTGCTAAAAGAAATTCTCTATTAGTAAATAACGTCTCTATTGTTTGGTTGTGGTCTCTCTTTATAGTACTTTTCCAATGCATGGTCACATTTTATGATTCATATTTTTTTGTTTTGTTTTGACTCTACATTGACCTGTGAGAATCCAATGTAATCTTTCTGTAGTAAAGATGTTACCCTGCTGTACTTGAATCATGTGCTGTAGCTCATTGGATGCTGCTTTTGTTCCTTTATTTAACCCTATACGGAGCATGGTGGGCCTTGCCTTCAGTCTATGTGGTTTATTTTTGGTTGCATGGATTTTTATACTATTATTACAACAACAAAAAAAGAGAGAAAGAAAAACACAATTTACTAATATTTTTCAATAAAGAATATAGTGTTTTTCCTAACCTTCAGTGTGCTTCTTGCTGATTTCCATTTATTGTCCTCCCTTTACCACCCCCCCCCCCCCCCCTCGTCCCACCTCCCTCCACCCTCACCCACCTCCTCTCCTGCTGTGACAAAAGATAGACGATTCTCCACGCTTCCTCCATCACAGCGCCCGTACCAGCCTATCTACTCTCATTCGTGGTGGCCGTATCCCCCCCCCCCCAAACATTCTCTGTGCCCCCACCCCTTTGAACTTGACCTTGCAAGGTCACTACCCATCTGCCGCCTGGCTGACCCCTTCGTTTTTTATTTCCTCTCTTCGTTCCGGAAAATGCAATGCAGACGAGCCATTTTTCAAAATAAATACAAACGCATGTCACTGACTTTGGGGAACATAAAGCTCTGCCAAATGGACGTCACGAATAATGTTCTTGCCATTAAAGAAAAAAAGAAGCCTTCCAAAACACGTGCAATGCGTTAAAACCACGCGGCTTCACAAGGAAGCCTGCTGTGTCTCGACTGTCTGCGTACGCTGCTTGCCAAATAGTTGTGGTTTATATAGCAAGAAAAAACAAGTCAAGCTGTTTCCAAGAAACTGAACATTGAGGAGAAAGAGCAAATAGGGCTAAACTGAAAATGCTTACACTATATTGACGAATGGATAAAGTGACGGTGAAATCCAGTGAGACCTTTAGGGGTGAACCCTATCTTTTCGGGAGGATTCTCAATTTCCTATTTGTTTGGATTTCAAACCCATTTTTCCCGTAGGAAATGATCTGTTCAACTGCCGCCATACTTCATTAACCGTCATCAGTCTTGGTTTTACGAGGCCAAGTTGTGAATACAGTAAACCCACCTTTTTTTGCAGTTTGCTGTTCACAAATTCACAGTTGCATTTTTTTTCTCTCCCAGTAGAACTTAATCTCAGCCATTTACTTCAAAATAGGGGATTTTTACTTTATCTGTAAATCCTGAAATGACGCCAAAGCCCGGGTGAATAGAAAAGTACTGTATTAAGATTTGTGTCGGTAAGGGGAAGTTACATAGGAAGTTCTTTCAAAATTAAACGATCTGTCAACTATATTTTAGGTTTATGTAGGATGATTTAAAAACAATTGTACCACATATGAACTAATATAGTGGTGCCCTGAGTAGTTTAATTAATTCCGTGATGTGAAGTTTGTGTGTGGTTTTTACTCTAAAATATTGTACATTTAAAGAAAGCAGATGAATGATATTTAATAGAATGTAAAGATTTAAACCATTTTTGGCACACTTTTTCTTCAATTCAATGGACATTGTGCTGCTCTTTCTGGTGTGTGTTCCTTGCACACATTATATGGAGACGGTCAAATGCCTCAGTAATCTGCAGCAATATTAGTCGTACTTCTTGGAGGATAACAAATATATTCCTTTGAGTAGTGTTATATGATTCATCTACATTTGTTGGTCTTCATTTGTGTACAAAATACAAATATATGTTGCTTAAATGGCTGTGAAACCGGGACACCGATGCTATTAGTTAGCCTTCTATGGTGTTTTGCATCGTTTGTTAGCATTAAGCTAAATTGACTTGTTAGCTGAAGCTATTTGGTTGTTTTAAACGAATATATTCCTTTGAGTATTGTTATATTATTCATCTTCATTTGTTGCACTTCATTTGTATACAAATATCTTTTGTTTAAATGGATGTAAAACAGTGACACTGTTGCTATTAGTTAACCATCTGGTGTTTTGCATTGTTTGTTAGCATAAGGCTAAACTGGTTTGTTAGCTGAAGCTATTTGGTTGTTTTAAATAGACAACATGGCATTCCCTTAGTTTTATATTTTGATATCTTGAACCCTCATTTTTTGAAGAACATTTGACTATCTGCGAAATTGTTGCTGAGTTAAGTTCACTGCCATCACACGGTGCTTGTAGCTTAAGTTTTGCCTGGAAGTCAAAGCAAAAATAATAATAATAAATCAGCTAAATGACTGCTTGCATCTCAAAAACCTTGTTAATCGGGTCATTAATATCTCAGGGCACCACTGTATATGTCATTCTAAACAATCACACTCAGTTTTTGCTATTATTGGCATTAAGTCCTGTTTCTCCTTTGGTAGGGGAAAAAGCTATGGGGAAAAAGTATGTGCTAGCTTAATCCTTTGATGTTCACTGAACTAAACTCTTAAGATGAGTTATTAGATTTTTTTTTAAACATAATAAAATATTACAGCAATTAGTTGGAATGCTGAGTTTCCAAGGTAGTTCAGAGCCTCGTCCACTTCCAAGAACAGGAAAGGATCCTGAAATGGCGGCTCACGTATTTTGGTGCTGGAGCACATTTTGGTGTTTGGTTTCGGTGACACTTGTGGTATCCATCATTGTCCCACCCCCACAGAAGCATTTTGTCATCGTAGGTACGAGGTAGGGCTTCATTAACATGCTATGCCACACACACATACTGTATATATACAGTGACACCACAATATTCCCTCTCATTTTTGTTGTTGGCGTGCCTGACATGTTCTGCTTCTCCCCCCTCACTGCGCCCCCAGGATCCCATTTCACCCGGCAACAGCAGCAGCCGCAGCAGCACAGCCATGCTACCTCTTGCCGACACTTCCAGCTAGGCCCCCAGGCCCCGCTGCCCATGGACTTCCCCATGCCCCACCCGGGCCAGCCGCAGTCGGGCATCAACCCCCACCTGGCCCCGCCCGGCCACCAGCACGGACCCCCGTTGCACCACCCGCCCCTCAACCCCATGCCCGCCCCCCAGTTCCAGGACATCCCCGCCCCTCCCTTCCTACCTCAGGCATTACACCAGCAATACCTCCTTCAGCAGCAGATCCTTGAGGCTCAGCATCGACACATCCTGCCACCCAACAGGTACCGCTCCCACCACAATATGAGATTTAAAAAAATATTTTTATTTTTTTATTTTTTTTGGACAACAACAAAAAAACAATATGAGATTTGATGCTGCTGATCATTTGTTGTTCCTTTGATTTTATTATTTATGTTCTAACTAAAATAGTTTGGTCATTTCATTTCATATGAATAAAGATGATCAATATATTTGTGTCAGTAGACGCACATCCGAGAGGGGCCCTCACCAGCCCCACAGACTGCGTCCAGGCTATGAGTTTGCCCCGCCTCTGCACGTCCCACCCCAGCCGGTGGTGCAGCAGCCCCGCTACCTGGCCGAGGGCACCGACTGGTAAGGGAGTCCTCGTCTAAACCGTGTCTGCATGCAACCCTTATAAAAGTCCACAAGCCTGTCGTTTTGTTTGAGTTGGCTGATTATTGTGAATTCGGTTTAGTTCAAACATGTTTGCGGTTGAGTTTTATTCAAGGAAACGAGGATGAGAATAAAGTTCCTTTTGATACCAAAATGAGCGGTAAACAGCACGCACCTCGTGGGGGTTGTTAACATTAATGGGCAGTAATGAGTTTTCTGAGGTTTAACCAAACCTTAGTAGCAACATTTGCATTTAAGACACTTCAGTTGCTGCAGTTTCATTTTTATATATAGTTTTTAACAGGACGTTCTTCGGGCATCAGGATAGTAATAACGCAATCCTCCATAGATAAAAACAATATCACCATTTTTGGGGGAATATCATAACTTGGGAGCTCCCGTTCACTCCAATGCTGTTGGTGGCAATTAGGGGTGTTAGAAAAAATCGATTCGGCAATATATCGCAATATTACAGCACGCAATTCTCGAATCGATTCAATATGCGGCTGAATCGATTTTTAAACATCAATTTTTTAATGGAAATGTTCAACAAAACGTCTTACTTAGGGTTAGGATTCACATATTAAGCATGGAGGTTGTTTGATTTTGCGTTAAGAAGTTAATATTTTTTCCAGAATTAATTTGATAACTTCATTGTTTTTCATGTACAATTAATACCTTTAAAAAAAAAATGTCTACTTGCTGTCGACTGAAGTTGACATCACCTGTACTAAAGGAAGTAGGAAATGACCAATCATGGCTCAGTTTGCTAACCAAACCCAGAAAACAGGTGAGCCATGATTGGTCGTTACCTACTTATTCAGCACAGCACAGGTGATGTCATCTTCAGTCGACAGCAAGTGGATTTTTTTTTATTTTAAAGGTATTAATTGTATACAAAGAATAATTTTATTAAATCAATTCTGGACAAAATAGTAACTTTTTACTGCTGAAAATGGCTCAATGAGTCAAGTATCCCTTTAAAATAATTTCAATAATCACCATGGACCATTTCCCCCCTCCCTGCCTAGGGATCTAAGTGTAGAAGCAGGACTCCCTCCACACCAGTACCACATCCACCCACTGCCGCAGCACTATCAACACTACCTGACATCTCCCAGGATGCACCACTTCCCCAGGAACAATGCCTCAACGCAAGTGGTGAGACGCAATCACGTCCGGATCAGGATCGAATGATTTGTCACCGGTCCTCCGCCGCGAGCCCGAGGGACTGACGCCGTCCCCTTCTCTCCGTCCTTTTCCAGGTCGTTCACGAGATCCGAAACTATCCGTACCCTCAGCTGCACCTGCTAGCGTTGCAGAGTCTCAACCCCTCACGCCACGCGTCCGCCGTCAGGGAGAGCTACGAGGTGGGTGCTCGAGTAACCGATTAATTCATTGACATTTGGTAAGATTGAGAGCCAAAGTGTTTCACAATGTAACAATTCTTATCAGCATTACATTTTGTTGGAACCACATTAACATTCTGGTTTAGATTTATCCTGCTGCCTGTTTAGGCAGCAAAATTGTTGGGTCTGGATTTCTAGCGCCATCTTCTGGTCCTAAAAATCTCTTACGCCTCCACGCCAACAATTATTAGCATTACATTTTGCTGAAACCATTTTTACTTTCTCCTGCAGCCCGTCTAGGCAGCACACACAAAATTTGTGTTCTTTTTTTTTCGCTTAACAGGAACTTTTGCAGCTGGAGGACCGACTGGGCAGCGTGAACCGTGGTGCGGTCCAAACCACCATCGAGAGATTCACTTTCCCTCACAAGTACAAGAAGGTAAGCACACTTAGGGCTGGGTGATACGTTTACGTAGTCCTTTATAAAAGCTAAATTGATATTTTTTAAAACAATGAAAGAATAAATTTACTTTGGATAACAACATTTATTGTACAAATCTCAAATCCAAATTATACATATGCAGTATGGCTTGCGGTGTGCAGGCTAGCTAGATTTGATAGGGGTCGTGGTGAAGGAACTCGTGTGCATGCCACAAATATAACTAAAAATTAATATTATTAGGGCTACACCTGTCAAATATTTTGGTATTCACTAGATATTCTACTGAAAATTCTAACAAATAATCGGGTATTTGGATAGAAATATATATTTGGGTAAATGGATAGAAATATATATTCTTGATTGGTTAAAGAACAATTATAAATACAGAAGACAAAAACAAATTTACACGTAATAATGAACAACAAACTAGTTTACATTTTTTAGATGATCAACTTTTTTTCTTGCTTTAAAAAAAAATCTTAAATTTAAACTGCTTTAGTAGCACACTTTTCCCCATAGATTTTGCGACGGTAAGTGACGTCAGAACCACAGTAGCGATTTTGGGGAACTTTTGCACTGCTAGCTGGCAGGCTCCGTTAAACGCTGGTGATGTCAGCGCATTTATGTCTAATTTACTGCTCTTAACTGGAGCTTGAACATGATTTCAGGACGAAGTTGTGTTACTGCCGTCTGTCGCAAATTTGGTGCCGTCACAAACTATGAATAGACAAAGCACGTCAACGGTATGTTGTGCGCGCCGACGTATTTACGCTAGTCGGGACAGCCGTAAAGCGATTACGTCATCAACATGCGCTACCGCGGTAAGACGATAGAGTCAATCGCTACCTTCGGCAAAATGTATACCTTATATTGACTATACCGTTTATATCGCCCTTCCCTAAGCACACTGTATGGGAATGAGTTCAACGGTCAAACTCGTTTCCAGCAGCAGCTGAAGTGAGACTAGACTGCTCCAAATCACCGTGAGGGATGACTCATTCCAGTGAATTTTAATAAGCGAGCACACGCACATATAGCCAACGTGACCCAAATACTTGCAAAAGAGTGTCACATCATTTGGCTCACTCTCGAAGAGAAGACATCATTGAGTCTTTTCCAACTTTTTTCCCCCTCCTCCTTCAAAGTACACTTGGCTCACTCTGGCATAGGCTGAGACACACCCGCACGCGCGCGCACACGCGCGCACACACAGAAATAATGAAGAGTTTGTGTTGGTGTTGCAGAGATTCCCCCAGGACCTGAAGATGTGTCTGGACGACGAGGAACTGGACACGGACGAGAAGTGCACCATCTGTCTGTCCATGCTGGAGGACGGAGAGGATGTCAGGTACCATAAACACATTTGTTTGTTTGTTTTTGTACTGTATTCACATTTTAGAAGCGAGTCTCTTTTTTTGCAGTGTAAAAAAAAAAGAAGCCAAAATAGAATAGAAAATGTTCAGACTTTTCCTCTTACATTTCTCATTCAAGTTCTGCAGCTTACTATAAAAAAATATGTAACTTTTGATTCACAATAAACCAATTCCTGGGCCTGGAATTCTTTGCTGCTCCTTGAAATTCCTCATGCCTCCAATTCATCAGAGCAACAAAAATATTAATAGCATTACTTGTTGGAACCTCTTGTGCATAATTATTTTAAATTTCTTCAGCAACCTGCTTAGGCAGCAAACCAGTTTGATCAGATTGTTTGCACCCCTCTGCTTATTGCAGCCAAGTTGTGTAATCCATTCTGCCAGCAACGAACAGTCAACAAATCTTCAAAAACGAAGGCTTGTGTTCCTTCAAACTTTTTCCCCCCCTCCACTCCCAGTTACAGTTTACTGCCAAACTTTAACATAAAAGGGAATTACGTATTTTCAACTTTGCCTTATGAAAGCCGGCTTGCCTAACGTTACCATAATTCAAAACCAATAAACACAAGACGTCGAATGAAACTAGAATTGATGTCGTTATAAATTTGTTTAAACACAAACGCATGCATAAATGGAATTTAACAATGGTGTCAGGCATACATTTTCTTATCCTGTGTTACTGAACCGACTAATAGTACTGCAGTGTAGTCGTCTTCTGTTCCACCATACTGCCCCCTGGTGCCCAAGGCGCATACAGCACAATGTCCATTAAATTAAAGGATGAAAAATATGAACTGAAACGGTTTGATTAGTTACTACTAATTGATTATGTTGTACAGGTCTACATAGAGTAAAGAGAATTACACCTAGAATATTTTAAACAACCTCATAATTTAGTCTTTCGGTCCACTAGCTTAATGCAAATTAGCATCGATGTTGTGGCGCAAACAGTGCAATTATATATTGTTATATACGAATTAATTATGTTATGATTGTATGTTTTTATACAGTACAATACTGTAGAGCTCTACATAGAGTAAAGCTAGCTAGCTCCCTAACAGGTAAACAAGCACCATGGGAGCTAGCTAGCTAGCAAATGAAAGTAAAAACTCTGTCACAGTTTGGCTTTAGCCCCTGATGCTAGCTAGCTAGCTCCCTAGCAGATAAACGAGCACCATGGGAGCTGGCTAGCTAGCACCTGAAAGTAAAAACCCTGCCACAGTTTGGCTTTAGCCCCTGATGCTATCTAGCTCCCTAGCCAGCTCCCATGTTGCTCGTTTACCCGCTAGGGAGCTAGCTAGCTAGCTAGCATCAGGGGCTAAAGCCAAACTGTGGCAGGGTTTTTACTTTCAGGTGCTAGCTAGCTAGCTCCCATGGTGCTCGTTTACCTGCTAGGGAGCTAGCTAGCTAGCATCAGGGGCTAAAGCCAAACTGTGGCAGGGTTTTTACTTTCAGGTGCTAGCTAGCTAGCTCCCATGGTGCTCGTTTACCTGCTAGGGAGCTAGATAGCTAGCAGTTTTTAGCAGAGTTTTTACTTTCTTTACCTGGATTTACCACCTCTGAGCACAAAGGGGATTCATAATAACATTATAACGTACAATATAAAATAATTGTTATTTTTCCCTCAGTAAAATAGACGACAGATTTTTTTATTGGCTGCCATTTGTGGAAGGCTGCAATGGCAATTCCATTCATTTGGACGGGGAAAGCTGATTTGAAATCTGACTGTTTTGAGGTTCACTAAACTGTCTCCTGTGTTTGTGTGTTTAGGAGATTACCCTGCATGCACCTGTTCCACCAGGCGTGCGTGGACCAATGGCTGGCGACCAGCCGGAAGTGCCCCATCTGCAGAGTGGACATTGAAACCCAGCTCAATCCCGACAGTTGATAGCTGCTCCCTCCGCGCGCAGCCTCACGTCCCACAATCCTCCACTCTCCCCTTGAGGGGGATTCGCAGGGTGGGGTAGGGCCTCCTCGCTCCCCCTCTTTTAATCGGGGGGGGCAAGGGTAGGATATCAACAAAGCACACACACACACACTCAGACTCATTTAGAACACAAACAGGGATGTGGTTGACGCATTTTTAAGACTGGGCTGACTTAGTGGATGTACGAGAAAAAGGTGGGAGTGGCTATAGGTAGACGTGCTGAGTCATGCTGTGTGCTCCCCCCCCCCCTCCTCACACACACGCGCACGCACACACATACACACACACACATACACACACACACGTACGCGCTCACACAAGCACATGTGTATAGAATTTTACACAAAAGCATGATTGGTGTGTAGCCCGATGCTTGTGGTGTGCTATAGTACTGATTGAGTATTTACCGAGTAACAGTGTTGTGTAGCAACTTGGGAGTTTGTGTGACAGATAGCCCGCGGTTAGAAAACCGGGCGGGAGAGGCTAATAGCGCGCGTTGTATGTACAAAGGCCAAAAATAGCGGACAACCCCCGCCCGCCTCCTTGTGTGTTGTGTTTCTTTTGGATTTACAGTGAACCCCCGTTTATCGCGGGGGATACGTTCCACAACCAACCCCCCATTGGTGAAAATCCGTTAAACAGAGAAACCACATAAAAACGTTTTTTATTTTTAAATATAGTTTTATCTCTATGATTACTTTTCATACTCTGTTGCTGTTAAAAATGGGATCGTACCATATATCATCACTTTAAGAAGTGGTGTAGCCATTGAATTATTCTATCAATGAGTGAGTGCTAAGATATGGCTGCGGTTTGCTATAAAACACCCATAAAACTGAGAGGAGAATTCAAATTTTACTATAGTTAAGGGGTCTGCAACCTGCGGCTTGGAGCTCCCTGTGGATCACCCCAAAAAATTTGGGACATTTTTTATTTTATTTTTATATATTTCTTTAATTTTTTTAGATAAAATATTATTTAAATTAATTAATAATTTAGATTTTTTTTAAATTAAATATTTAAAAAATTGCCAGTCAAATGACCTAAAAATGTTTTTTTTTTTAAAGTGACCCTAAAATTTCCAAAAAGAAGATGAATAGCAGAAAATTACCATAAAATGTCTATAAAATTGCCAAAAATGTCATAGAATTTAATAAAAAAAAAAAGCAGAAAAGAAAATGTGCAAATAGTAACCATGAAATGTCCAAAAAACAAAAGAAAGGCAGAAAATTACCGTAAAATATCTTTGGAAATTTAAAAAAAAAACAGAAATTTTATTTGTTTAAAAAAAAAAGGTAGAAATGTTCAAAAAGTAGGCATAAAATGTCCAAAAATAAAAGAAGAAATTCTGATAAAAACAAAAAAATACCCATAAAATACCCAAAAAGGAAGAAAGGCATAATATGTCCATATTATTGCCGAAAATATCAAAAAATTTACAAAGTAAAAAAAATTAACCTCTTTTTTTTATCTCTACGTATTAGATTTTGCATATTTTTGTGTTATGGTGTAGCTCTAATTAGCTCTTGGGCCCTCAGTACATTAGACTAACACAAACACTGTTTTATTCATCACAATGTTCAAATGTTTTACAGCTCCAGGCTGATTTTTTTGTTATTCGTTTGGCCTAAAATGCTCTTTCGACAGTAAAGGTTGCTGACCCCTGCTATAGTTAAACCAATAAACCGTCATTTCTGTAAATCTGCTAGCTTAATGCTAACATAATGCAAAACACCATAGGAAGTTAGCAGAGATGTGCTAACCGGCATTTATTCTCTCTACAATGACGATTATTAATGGCACTTATGTTAGGAGGGGACCTTCTCTGCCTCTTCTTCTCCTCGGCAAATTTGGACTTCACTGTAAAACACACAAAACAATCGTTTGACAATTGTTAGCGAACGATGAACCGCGATATGGCGGTGGGGACACTGTAGCCGCCATCCACGCGGCTAACCGCAAGCATGGCTTCCAGTGACGTGTTTGTTGTCATAGCGGGCGGCGGCGCGCCCCCCTCCCCCCCACCCACCACTCACCTTCCCCTCCCACCGGCCTTCATCATCAGATGTGCATGTATGTGTGCCAGGCTTGTGAGCTATGTCGTGCCCATCGTGGTCGTAGTGGTGCAAAGTAGACGCAGGGACCCCCCCAACCCCCTTCCCCCACCCCCCATCCTCTTCGACACACGCGCACTCAGACACCGACCTCGGACCCCTGCTGCGGGGACCGTGTGTGACAGCAACGCCGCCATCTTGCCTCGAGATGAGTGACATTTCTTAGAACCTTATTGCCTACCGAATAAGCACATGTGACTTTTTGGATGATGTTTATTTTTGTCATGATTTTTAATTTCCATATCAGTCTCAGTTGTACGGAAATGCGGAACTTGCCAATGTGGAGTAAACATTTTTGACTGGCAAATATGTTTAGAGTGTGTTTGCAAATACGGTGAAACGTACTTGTAGGCTAAATGCTAAAAACTTAGCATTTTTTCACATAATGCAACGGAAATCACATAATAATAAATCATAAAAAATAATACAATTAATTAAGGGTTTATGTACTTACTTTTCAAAAGTACGGGTATAATGTAGGCAAATGATAAAAAAAAAAAAAAAGATTTTTTTTTTTTTTTTACTTGCTCATGCCCAAGTCAATACACTGTGGCATCATGGGAAAATGCTGAAGGGAAATCGGAAGCTGCAGACATAATAAATAATACAAATTAAAATGGTTTACAGACTTACTTTTCAAACGTACTGATATAATGTAGGCAAATGCACACCAAAAAAACCAACAATTTTTTAGCTTTTTTTTTTTTAACATGCTCATGCGCTAAAAATGCAGAAGGGAAATCATGAGCTGCAGACATGAATCATAAAAAACATGAATAAACAATGTTTACATGCTTACTTATTACGTATATAGGTCAAATGCTAAAAAGTGGCCTGTTTTTGTATTATAGGACAAAAATGCTAAGTTTTTAGCATTTAGCCTACGAGTAATGTATTTTCAAATACGGTGAAACATATTGCTAAGTACGTTCATACGTTTGAATAAAAAAAAAAAAATACATTCAAATGTATTTTATTTTGAAATGTATTTGCCAGTCCAAAAAGTTTCGGCAGTTCCTCGTTTCCGTCCAGTTGCGCCGGCTCACTTGCAAGTGGTGTTACAGGGGAAACAAAACAATACACTAGTTTGCCTGCGTTAGCGTGAATGCTCACCTCCTTCGTGGTTAGACTGTAATAGCCTGCGTGCGTGCGTGCGTGCTGAGTATGCATGTGTGTTGGACGCATGTAGTCTTAGGGCGAAAGGGATTAAAAGCCATCCATTTTGAAAAAAACAACAACAACCAAACAATTGTTCTTAACATTGTCTTCTCATATGATTTCAGTCGTCTTGCCATTGACTTTTTTTTTTTAGTTGACATGCCAATTTGGACATGGTACGAATAGAGCCGGTCCGCGTTAGCCACAGTGAAGAGAAATAGCTGCAACGCTGCAAAAAAAACAAAACATATTTATTGTAATGTAGCTTGTGTTTTTTGTAAATGCACTACCATATGGAGTTGCCTGTTTTTTTGTTTGCGTTTGTTTTGGTGGCGTGTGTGGGTTCTTCTTGTCTTAGGGTTTTTTTTTTTTTTTTGGTGTGTTTTGGTTGCGTTCCAAATATTTTCATGCTTCCCTGTGTGTGTTCTTTACCAAGAAGTGATAGGGCCACGCTGGAATTATAAGTCATGTGTAATGTGAATGAAGTGAGGGGGGAAAAGTTGTAATTGTGTAGGGAAAAACTATATTATAAGGAAGTAATTGGGAAAATAAAGTGGTAGATGTAGTAATGTTATTAGATTGAATCTACAAGGTTTCTAAAAAAAAAAAACATCAAAATTTGTACTTTTTTTTTTTTGTAAAATTCTTGTTTTGTTTTTGCTATGCTACGTCTTTATTTGCTTTAAATTGCAATTCATCTTACAATATTACACTTTATTTATTCTATTTTTTTTTAAGCTGTAACATTATGTTTTAGTGTTATAGTGTTTTTTTTGCATAAAATGACTATTTTTAAGTTCCCAATTTTTTGTCATATTATGGCTTCATTCTTAACTCATTCACTGCCATTGACGGCTATAGACGTCAATATTTTTTATTGTACATTTAAAACAGATTTTAAAAAAATTGATTAGTTATGAGTTAACTAGTGAAGTCATACGATTAATTACGATAAAAAAATATAATCGCCTGACGCCCCGAATTTTTAATAATTTTTAAGTCGCGTCAAGCGATTAAAATTTTAAGTTATTTATCACATGACTTCAATAGTTAACTCATGATTAATCACCCATCTTATATCTGCTTTAAATGTACAAAAAAAAAATTCTAGGTTTCCATACTCTCGTTAACAAAAGTGGAAAAAAATGTTAAACTAATCGAAATAGTTCAAATAAATTTTGGACGTCTATAGCCGTCAATGGCAGTGAATGAGTTAACAAGACATACGACAGACGTCACACTCTAAAAACAGTTGGGTCAAAAGTAACCCAATTAATAAGGATAAGTCAATTTTTGACCCATATTTGGGTTATTATTGAGTGCATTATGCACTTGTTTTGTAATATGAAGTGGCCATGAAGTTTATATGCTATCACAAAATAATTTAAAAAAATGAAATTACGACTTTTTGCCCCTCTCAAAATGCTTTCATTATTCTTCTAATCGGACTTGTTGCTTTCCCCTCAGCGTGGCGCTAGCACTGCTTGGACGTCATCGGAGAATAACTTGATTGTGTTTTTCTTTTCCTCTCATGTGAGACCTCCATCCAAAAAAAAAAAAAAAAAAACTAAAAAAAAATGTGCTGAAATAACGGGAGGTTCTGCTAGTTCACATAGAATGCTGTGATTTAAAGATGCCTTAAGTATTTAACAATCATTATTTATTACTAACTGTAGCTAGCTAGCTATCGTGGTGGAATATTTAATGTCTCATAACTTTGCAATTTAATGGATATATTTATTTAAAATAAGACAAAAATATGACAAAAAAAGAATACCTCATTATGCATTGGGTCGGTGGGGATGCTTCTGCATGCCGTCTGTGTGATTATTATTATTATTTTTTTATTATCCCCCCCCCCCTCCCAAAAAAAAAAGAAGAAACATGTTCCACTTTTGAAGCCAGCATGGTGCTGTTGATGGAGATGACATACCCTTTAGCGTCCCTGCTTTTGATTGATCGGAGACACGTTTTTTTGTCTTAGTAATCGCTCTTTTTTGCCATACGATGCTGCTTGGTAATCAATCGTTTTTTGACTCCACGTTGCTGACACTCATATCTGGAATCCCGAGGCCACGTGTTGCTCCTTTTGTATTGCTGGCTGTTTTTCCGCTTGGTGTACTTGCAGCGGGTGGTTGGGGGGGGGGGGGGGGATTGTATTTTACTTACTTAAACATGCTAACTTGAGCCATTATTGACAAATATATATTTAAAAAAAAAACAACACAAATATAAATGGAGTGTGGATGTAATAAGCTAACTTTTCAGTGTGCTTTTCCTCTCGATACTAATAATTATTTTGGAGATTAAAAAAAAAATAGGGAAAACTAAATATTGGATTTGAATGAAACTGGCTGGCTGGTCTTGACTATTTATTATTATTATTGTTGATTTAATTTTTTTGTTTGTTTAGCGTTTTTTTTTGAATGACTTTGTGTGCTCTCACTGGCCTTAGCCCGCGCGCCCGCCACAGTGTAATCGCCACCCACCCCTCAACCCCCCCCGTGTGTTGCTTCCGAGCCAAGCGGAGCGTAGCCATAGTATTAAATGAAGTCCAGCCGACGAAACAGTAGAACTTTGAAAGCACAAGCTTTTTCAATGCATGTCCTTCTCAGGTTTTCCTATGTGTATGTGGGAGTAGCTCTTGTTTAGATGTCTTTCATATGATGCTGTATACCTTCTTGAATATTCCTTTCTTTGCTGCTGACAGTGAACAACAACAATGAGAAAAATGACAAAAAAACAACAACGTGGATTATGATTATTATTATTATTAACCTGCCAGTGAAAAAGGGAAGTGGCCATCTTTGTACAACACACTGCTGTTTTGCTGTAACCGCGCAATGTTTTATGATCTTGAGTATTTTATAGAGAAGTAGAAGTATGTATCATCAATAATATGAAAGCAATAGCTAAAGCATAATGAAGAATAACATTGATCAGTGATGAATATTGTGGAGATGAAAAAAAAAAAGAACCTTTAGATTCACTCTGGGTGGATTTTTGTACTGTATTTATTACTAATGACAATGCAAAAAGTTGCATAGCTTAACCCAAACTGTTCTGTCTCTTTTTTATTTATTGTCTTGTATATGATCTTTTTCTATGTGTTTTTCAAATAAAACGCCTAAAATGCTGACAACAAATGCACCTTTTCTGACGCATTTATTCATAGCAGCACAAAATGACAGCGCAGTTTTTAACAACATCCTCCGTCGACAAACCCTGACTTAACGTTAAAAGTAATACAATATACACAGCCTAATAAAATATAAAAGTTTTTATTGTAACAATTTATTGTTGAAGTGAATTTTCCCAGTTTTTCTGGTTTTGCATATAAATGGAACTTGCAAAAGATATGAATGTGACACCATTCCTTTAAATGCTGTTAGAAAACCAAAAATCTAAATGTCTGATATTTGCTGTCAATAAAAAAAAATAACATACAGATCAGATCACTGTCCTGTTGCATGTTGGCACAAGTTTAAAATTTAAGCTAAGCAGGGAAGTTTATTACCTCAGCCAAGGATGTTGGGATTTAATGTCATTTAAAAAATAAATAAATAAATCAAGACTTCCAGAAAAGAAACAAATTGAATACGCATTAATGATGTTTAAATGTTTCATTCACACTGACCCAAAAAATGTAATCCCCTGACGCCCCGAATTTTTAATAATCTTTAAGTCAAGTCAGGCAATTAGAATTTTTTATTGTAATTAATCGCATGACTTCTATAGTTAACTCACGATTAATCACAAATTTTATATCTGTTCTAAATGTACAATAAAAAATATATAGGTTTTCATACTCTTGTTAACAAAAGTAGAAAAAAATTGAAACTGATAGAAATAGTTCAAATGAATTTTTGACGTCTATAGCCGTCAATGGCAGTGAATGAGTTTAAAAATT
The DNA here is from genome assembly GCF_051991255.1 of Vanacampus margaritifer. Lineage (NCBI taxonomy): Eukaryota > Metazoa > Chordata > Actinopteri > Syngnathiformes > Syngnathidae > Vanacampus > Vanacampus margaritifer. The sequence goes on along the minus strand of NC_135434.1, from coordinate 9,604,653 downwards.
TTAAAAAATAAATAAATTAAATTTTTTAATCGTAATTAATCGCATGACTTCACTGGTTAACTCATGACTAATCACAAATTTGCAAATTTTCAGCACACACCTGCCATCTGTATTTCAAAAAAAAAAAAAAAAAAATTCTAGGTTTTTCATACTGTTGTTAACAAAAGTGGAAAAAAATGTTAAACTAATAGTTCAAATGAATTTTTGACGTCTATAGCCGTCAATGGTAATGAATGAGTTATTTTCAATTGAGTTGTTGTACAGGTTATTGTTTACATTAAAAAAGGTTTGAAATCTTGGTCTTTTAAAAAAAAATATATATCACAAAATGTGGCATATGAATAGGGGGTGTGTAGACTTTTCATATGTCCTGAAAGTATCTAGTACTTGGGGTAGAGAACCCTCTCTGTGCGGCCGTCAGCCTTGCCCTTATCCAGCCACTTGGCGCACTGAAAGATGGTGGTGACCGAGTTGGCCGTGTTGGTGACCTCCACGCACTCCAGAAACCATCCGTGGTTGGTTCCGCTGTTGTCGTGCTCCACCTTGACTCGCAGCAGCTCGCCAAGGTCCAGCATCTCCACCACAAAGCGGTCCGTGCGGCCTCGCTCGAACAGGTTGCGGAACTTCTTGCGGAGGTGACGCCGGCCCGAGTCGCCGTTGACGCCGTAGATGGTGATGTGGACGTTGGAGTCCGTGCCGGCGTCCTTCACGTCGCCGGTGATCACGATGATCTCGTACTTGACGGGCACCAGGTTGCGCACTTTGCTGGCGAAGCTCTCCATCGACTTGTAGCACTCGAAGGTCTGGAACTGATCCTTTTTGGACGCCAGGGGCACTCGGGCGTCGCATTGGAAGAAATACCTGAGGGATGCGAGTTTGGTGGCTGCTTCACTGGACACTTCATTAGGTACGCCTGTGCAATCTTCATGGTATATGACACACTTTAAAAACAGTTGGGTCAAAAATAACCCAACAATGGGTCAAAAATGGACCGATCCTCTACTTTCTATCAAAAAATTTAGTCATTTTGTATAAAACAACACAGAAAGTTGTGTCAAATTGACCCATAAAGTGGATCTGTCCTTTTTTCTTTTTTATTCCACAATTGGGTTACCAACTGTTTTTATTGTGTACAAGAACTGGAACAAACATTTTAAAAAAAAGTCAGTTTGGAAATTGAACACAGGCTACCAGCAAGGATGTTAAAAATGAATATTCACTGAATATTCATCACCCTCCAGTCGCCCACCCCAATGTTTTTTGTTAGTTTTTTAAATGGGAAGGAGAAAAAAGAAAAAAATGGGGGGATTAAAAAAAATTAATTAAAAAAGAAGCTAATTGTACCCCCAAAAAAGTTAAATGTATTTTTTTTTCACCCCAAAAAACACCGCCCCAAATAATAATGAAAAAATGGGAAAAAAATCCCCTAATTTTTTGGGGTGGAAAAACATTATTTTGGGAGAAAAAAATGTTCTAAATTTTTTTTTTTTTTAAAGGTGGAATTTTTTTGGTGTGAAAATTAAAAAAAAAAAATATATATATATATATATATATATATAAAAAAAAAAAACTTTGTTAACAAAGTTAACATTTTTACTCTAATCCAGTGGACCCCCCCACCCCAAAGAGTCACAAATTCATGTATTTGCAATTTTTGTTTTTAATATGTTCACTTAAAAAAAATGTTTTTGTTTGTTTGGGGCTTTTTTTTAGGGGGAGAACCCCGCTGCTTTTTGTGGAAAATTATATTGGAGGTTTATTAGCACTTTTACAGATTTTGGGGGGTTTACTAAAAACAAAACAAAAAACTAACTAACCAAACACACAAAGCAGGCTTTTTACACCAGAGTTCAATCTGAAATATCTGGTCCAACCAGGCCCCAATGCAAGCAGACTGTAACACCAGCCCAACCCATAAGTTTTTTGGTGTAACTAACAACTGGCTGACCAACCAATCAAGCCTAACAACCAATCAACCAAAGCTCGATTTGTAATTGAAAAAGTGAATATTATTGTCTTTATTATTGCAGAATTTGCGTCCCAGCACTTGCATTAGATGTCATGAGAGTGCGTGAATGTGCATTTGACGCGAATGAATGAAGCGATACGACTCACTTGTTTCCCAGCTCTTTTTCGGTCACCATCACCTCGGCCACGTGCCAGGAGGATTCACTCTTCACCTTCTTTCCGTCTTTGGTGATGTGTCCGATGCAGATGCCAGCGATCTCGCCCAAGTGCTTGGACGAGAACTCGAAGGTGGAAGTGGCGCCGCTGTCAAATAAGACCCCAAATTCAAATAAGTGCGATTCATGGCTGATTGTTTAAGGTTTAACTTTCTTTCTTCTTATTTTTTTAAAATGTAACATTATGTTTTAGTGTTATAGTGGGGGGTCTTTTGCACAAAATGAGGACTATTTTTAAGTTCCAAATTTTTTGTCATATTATGGCTTCATTCTTAACTCATTCACTGCCATTGACGGCTATAGACGTCAAAAATTCATTTGAACTATTTCTATTAGTTTAACATTTTTTTCCACTTTGGTTAACACGAGTATGAAAACCTAGTTATTTTTTTTTTTAGGAATACAGATATAAAATGTGTGATTAATCGTGAGTTAACTATTGAAGTCATGCGATTAATTAAAATGAACTCATTCACTGCCATTGACGGCTATATACCTCAAAAATTTATTTTACTATTTCTATTAGTTTAAAATTTTCCCCCATTTTTGTTAACAAGAGTATGAAAACCTAGGGGGGAAAATGATTATACATTTAGAACAGATATCAAATTTGTGATTAATCGTGAGTTAACTAGTGAAGTCATGCGATTAATTATGATTAAAAAAAAAAACGCCTGATGCCCCCAATTTTCAATAAACTTTTTTTGTTTTTTTTAAGAAAATATTATTTAAAATTAATAAATAAATAATTAAAATTATTTCTTTTTTTTTTAAGAAGAAGAAACGACTATTAAAAATTATGGGCGTCAGGCGATTAATTAATTAATCACATGACTTCACTCGTTAACTCACGATTAATCACAAATTTTATATCTGTTCTAAATGTAAAATATTTTTTGGGTAGGTTTTCATACTCTTGTTAACAGAAGTGGAAAAAATGTTAAACTAATAGAAATAGTTCAAATAAATTTTTGACGTCTATAGCCGTCAATGGCAGTGAATGAGTTAAAGACCCACCATGAGAATTTGTTCTTCTTATTCTCCAGAACAAACTCCTTGGAGCGGGCTTTCCTTCCTTCCAGAACAATCCAGACGTTTTCATTGGTGGACGCGTCCTCTGTGTTTGCGGTGGTTATGGCAATCTCATATTCTGTTCCAAAGCAAATAAACACTGTCACAAGGACGTTTTCTTCCTGTCATCGCATTTGTGTTTTTTGTTTTTTTTTAGTTACTGACTTGTTTTGTCACTAAGGTCCACAGCATCGTTGTTGGCACACGCCAGCTCCCTGATGATCTGCCCGTCGTCTTCGTTTTTAGCCAACCAGCGGTCACACGGGAACCTGAATGTTTGATCCATGCTCTCGTCTTTGACGTCGATATAGTCCAGGTGCCAGCCCGGAGCCGCACCTTTTTACCAAAAACAGAAAAAAATTAAATAATAATTATAATACCCCTCCACATGCTAAAATCATAATAAATCTGCTGTGTCATTCATCTCACACTGAGATTGAGCAAGTGTGTCGTAGCTGAAGACATCAGCATTATCGTTAAACCGAGATGACGTCATCATTACCTTTGTTATCGTGCCACACTCGCACCTTGGAGAGCTCGCCCAGACTGAGCACGTCAGGGAAGCGGAACACGTCTCTGGTTTTGCGCTCAAACTTGTTCCTGTTGGCGCTCTCCTTGAGCGGCAGCGTTCCCGTGTCGCCAAACTCCCCGAACGCCATCAGACACACGTTGGCGTCCGTGCCGGCGCCTGAAAAGTGAGAGGAAAGAGGAGATTTGTGACTACATGCAAATGTTTCATTTGGTTTCTTATTTTACTTTTTAGTGCCAAAATTATAATATTAGTAAAGTGGGGATATGAATTAATTGATGCCCATGATGAATGTATTGACAATATTTTTTAACAAAGAAAAAAGAAGGAAAAAACAATCAGCTTATCTATGAAAAACTGCGTTTGGTTCTTCCAAAAACAAATACAAAAATAAATAAAAATTCCCCCCAAAAAATGCTGGGAAAAAAATCTGCTATTTCCATGATAAACTGGGGTTGGGTCATCCAAAAATAAATAAATACATACATTAATTAATTAAAAAACACATGAAAAAAAACTAGAGCTGTCAAATGATTAAATTTTTTTAATCAGATTAATCATATCTTAGAATTTTGATTAATCACGATTAATCGCTTAATAATAAATCGCTTTTTTATCCCCAAAAATTTGAAGAGCACCGGTTATGTGTTAATTCTTTTGACATTTAATGTTATGAGGACGACCCACTGCACACGCTCATCCTCCTCTTTTTCTAATCAGTTAATTACTTGCAAAAAAAATTTAAAATGGGAAAAAAAATGACCCCGATATTTTGACATGAACAAATATTCTAAATGTGATACGCAAACATTTATTAAATGCTTTACTTTAATGCATGAAATTATGTTTATTGTTCAAAAACAACCCGTGCTACCTTAAACGTAGCCAATTCCTGTCACGCTAAAAGCTAATCTATGGTCAAAATTAATAGTGCGATTAATTTGCGTTAATTCGTGATTAATGCGATAATTTTTTGTGATTAATTAATCAATTAACAGTTTAACTTTGACAGCACAAAAAAAACCCTTTTTTTTTTTTAATCTGCATGTAAATTCACAGGTGATGATGTATATGGGGAGAATCGTGAAATCGTGAAGAAAAAAAAGAAATTAAATACATAGAAATTATATTCAATCTATAAAGTATAATTAAATACAAAAATGTCATTTAAAAATCCAATGATAAACCTAAAAAAAAAATATGACCCAATCATGAAATAAATATACTGCACTGGTGTTTACAATTTTCCCCCAAAAAGCTTTTTGTCACATTTGTTAAAACTGCCTGTATGAAATAACAGTAGTACATAATCTGTGAAAATAAATGAATAAATAAATCAGCCCTCCCTGGCGCCATTTTGTGCCTCTATTTTGACTTTCAAAAATACTGCTGCGTCCGAGGAACAACAACCAATCAGAGAAAGCGGTGTGATTGATGAGGCGTCAATGACTTATTTATGTCGGCTTCATAAAAAAAAAAAAAAATCTAGATAAAAAAAATCTGGATGCATGGATGGACCTTCACCTGATATATGAAACGTGACATATGACCACAAATGTAGTTTCCGTATATCGGAGAAATGAGTTGGACTGACCTGCGACATCACTGGTCTGGACTTGGATGACGTAGGTGGTTTTCTCCACCATCTCCTCCTCGTCCACCATGGCCGCCAGCTCGCACACTTGAGTCCTTCTGGGACCTTTGCTCTTCGACAGCCAGTTCTCATAGGTGAACGTGTACACCTCCTCGGTGGTCAGGTTCCGCAACAGGATCTGAATTTATTTTATTTTTTTTAAGAAAACTGTTGATGGGAAAAATGAATTTTGGATATTATTTCGCCGTTTTGAAATTACCCTGTCGAGGAACCAATCGGGACGACTCCCACTGCCGTCGATCCTCACTCGTATCTTCTTTAGTGGAGCGATGTCGTCCACTTCTTGGGTGAACGTGTCCTCTTGGCCTCTCTCAAACCTAAACAACCATTAAAGGAGGCAAATTAAAAATATTTATCATATATCATAAAGTTTCAGTCAAAATATTTCACAAGAGTCATTTTTCCACTAACCTGTCCTCATTCTTGGGCAGGAGAATTTCCTCTGTGCTTCCATTGGCTCCGAACACAGTCAGGAAAATGTTGGTGTCCGTGCCGGCGTACTGCGTGTCGCCCGTGACAACCGCCACGGAATAAATCACCTACACAAACACACAGGAAGTGAATTTTTCGCTCCGTCGCCCACTTCGCCCAAGCTGTCGTGTTGGCCGCCGCCGCTCACTTTGCGGTTGATGCTGATGGTGCCGGCGTCCAGCACGTTGAACAGTCGGACGGTGAGACCGTCGCCCCTGTCTTTGGCCAGCCAGCACTTGCACAGGAAGTTGTACTTGACGCCTTTGGTGGGCACGCCGATCGCCAGCTCGTCTACCAACCAGCAGCTCTCTGGTGTGGCGCCGTTGTGGCCGAGCTGAGGAATACAGTTTGTTAATTTAATTTCTATTAATTCTAATGTATATTGGATATCTTTAGATGTTTGAGTGGTATAAAAAATTGCTGTGTGTAAATGTTTAAAACCCTGGAGAACCCACGGGGTCAAATTTGGCCCCTATAAATTCTGCTTCTCAAATAACAAAGACCTTTTTTTTAATTTTTTTTTTTTACAAATTTAACTTCAAAAGTCCAGAGTGCCACTTCTGACCCCTGCATGGGGCCATCTAGTGGATGAATCTTGCACTTACATGAGCCAGAGTGGTGGTGACAAGATGGCTGGCAACATGCTGTTTGTTTTGTTGAGCTGGAAATCAATCCAAACAAAACCATCTTCTCAGCAAACCATCAGATGGTAAAATTGTGTTTTTTTTTGTTTGTTAATCTATTTCATATCATGTTGCAGAATGCCTAGGAGTATGTTTTATATATATATTTTGATAAATTAGCAACTCTGAGCTAGTTCAAAAAAAGGGTTAAAATTGAAAAAACATATTTTGGTGTTCAGTGAACTTATAGCAGTCATTTAATGTATAATTAATAATTTTCCAAAGAAGAAAAGGGTTCTTGGGTTCTCAAGGGTTAAAATCAGAGAGGAGTCCTAAATTCTCACTTCCACCCTCTTGATTTCTCCCACGTCGGTTCCGTAGCACACAAAATGCTCCATGCTGCCAGCCGCGAAGGATTTCTTTCCGTCTGGCAGATCCAGCCACAGCCGGTCCGTCTCCAGGTCTCCGGGGCCAAGGATGATGACGTAGACCCTGGCGGTGGTGCTGGCGTCGCGCTCCAGTCCGGTGGACAGAGTGAAGTGATAAGGGATGACTGAGGAGCCGCACAAGAAGAAGAGCCGTGTTTGTTCAGGCCTTTAAATGTCATTAAAATCACTTGTTCATTGGTTGTGTACAAAGACAATATTTGGTTAGAGCTTCTTAAAAAAATAATACAAGAAACCACTTTTTTCTTCTTCTTGATAATGAAAATTAGATATTTGTGCTATGTTTAGATTAGAAGATATAAATAAACTCCAGATGCAAAATAAATTTTGAAATTGGATTTCTGTGCATTTTAAGACTTACTGGAGGTACAGTTTTTTTTGTTTAGTCAAAAAAGGTGTATGAAATTCACAGTTACTAAAGACACATTATTTAGGTGTTAAAAAATATTCTTCAAAAAAGAGGCTTAGAGCTGTTTACTGCCACTCCCAGTTGAAGTTCACTGTCATAAAATAAAGAGAATTAAAACTTTGTGCATTTAAAACAACCACATAGCTGAGTCTCTTAGTCCGCTAGCTTAATGCTAATGCTAAATAGCATGTAGCGGTGCTACAATCCTTTTAACAACTGTTTGAATGAACTAACTAACATTTGTGCTGTGACGAGGTAGCCAAATTAGAGCAGTACAGCTATTTAACTAATACAGTGTGACAATTTTTTTTTTAATTATTTAAAGTCTACCTAATTATGTCATTACTGTATGTTTCTATAGCCTAAAGTACAATATTGCGCAGTGCTATTTTTCCTCATTAAAATACAAATTACAACAATTTTAGTTATTTATTGTTGTATTAGGGAAATTCACCTCATTAGAAAATGATGCAATAAGTATTTTGAAGCACCAAAATGGAGTCTCATACAGAGCGCTATTCAAAGTAGCATCACAACTGAGTGGAAATGAATCATACCGCGTATACTAAATGCTAACATGGAATATATACAATGTATTTTTCATGCTTACTTGGCCCTTCTTCCACCACTGCCATCTTTTTCTTCTTCTTCTTCTTGTTTGCATTCCTATCCAGACCCATTTTAGCTTGAGCCATCTTCTTGGAATTTGGATCAGCGTTTCTTTCGCCTTCATATCCCTGAAAAGCAAACATTGGTGTCGTTTCAGTGTGCCGTTATTTTTATTTTTTGGTCTCGCCACATTTATTAAACCTTGACAAAGAATGTCCTCTCCAAGCGTTTGTCCTCCTTTTTCCTGGACAGCCAGCGCTCACACAGGAACATGTAAACCTCCTCCGTGTCCACATCCAGCACCTCCACCTGGTCCAGGTACCAGTCGGCGCCCATCATGGAGTTGTCGTGGCGAATTCGGATCTTAAACACTTGGCCCAGGTCTACCGCTTCAATGGTGAATTTGTCCACCTAGAAACCGGACAGCGTTAAAATTTGACAGATATAAACATTTTTTTTTCATGTCTTCACCCTAATACCTTTCCTCTCTCAAATTTGTTCCTGTTGTTTTCAGATCTGGACAGTTTGCGCTCTCCCGTGTCTCCGAGGTCTCCGTAGATGGTGAGGAAGACATTGGAATCCGTTCCTGCTTTGTACATGTCACCAGTGCGTACAGACACCTGGTACATGTGAGCTGGCACAGCAAGACCAAATTAGTGAACACTTTTTCTCAAATTATGATTTTAGTTTTTGGATGTGAACATTCTCATTTATCTGGGTCATATTTATATTGTTAGAAGACTATCTTTGTCTTCCGCGTGTTCGTTGTTGTTCGGGTAGAGAGAATGTTGATTTTCTGAATACAGACTGGAGATCGGTGAACAGGTCCTAAGAAGGATTTATTTTACAGAATATTCCGGACACAAGCAAGTTTACAGACAAATGGCTGCAGTCCTCTCGCAAGTGTGTAGTTACAGCGGACTCACAGCATTCTTATACTATCTTGAAAGCAGTATCCCATAAAACCCCCAAATCCTCAGGAAACAATCTAAAATCTAAACAGTTATGACTGAACTAAAACAGTTATAACTAAATCTGGGCAAAAGACTCTCAACAATATACTGACTGTTCTGTGCATGTGTGCCAAATGTCAAATAATTGACAAATACAATTTGGGATTTAAGCTCACTTTCCAAAGCATCCTCCACCTCGGTTTCGGTGCGCTTCAGAGTGCCCCCCCTGAGGAGTTTCTCTGTGATGATGTCCGACGGGACCAGCTCCCTCACCGTCTCGCCGTCATCCTCCGATTTAGCCAACCAGCGCTCACATGGGAAAATGGTCGTCTCGGAACCCTGTCGTCAAAGTGTGGCATTCAATTTAAGGGCGTGTTTATCGACAGCATTTTTTTTTTCTTTCATTACCTTTCCTTTCCTCAGCAGGCGTCTGATCTCCACTCTGTCGAGGTGCCATCCGGGATTAGAGCCCCTGTTGTCGTGACCCACTCGGATCTTCTCAATAATGTCGCCGACGTCTTCCAACTGGCACAGAATACATACACTGGATATGAAAAAGTTCTACACGAAAAAAATATCTTATCTTGGTTTTGTTTTTTTGCTTTTTTGCTTTATCTCACAAAACCTGACATTTGACCAAGGGTGTGTAGACTTTTTATGTCCACTCGAGACAGTAGAGGTTTCTAGTAAAAAAAAAAAAGAAAAAAAAGTCTTCTAGTAAAATTGATTGTATTTTTTTTTTCATTTTAGTAAAATGTCTTCAAACTGAGGGCCAAAACATCAATTTAACCACAATTCTTTAGTACTTTTTGAGTTTAACAATAAACTTGAAGAGTAAAGCATTCTTTTAAATACACTTTTTTTCTTTTAAACAAATCATCCTAACTTGTTCAATTAATGTAACAATTATGGATGTAACAATATCTAAACATCACTATATGATAAATATTACAACATGAACTTCAAAATACAATAATTATCAAGATATTGTGATAAAAAAAATAAAAGGGATAAAAAGTACAATGTTGTGTTTTTGTACATAAGAGCAATGATGGAGAAATTCGCTTGGCCATGTGATTGTCATGTGCTCCTATTGACTCAGCTTTTGATGGAGATGTATGAGAGTGATAACCACCGCAATGGCCAAAATTTTCCTAATTAAATTTGCACTAATAAACTAACCACAAGGGGTGCTATAACTGCACAAATGGAATATAACCTCGCCTTTTTAAAATTTTAATTTTTTTGGGGTGACGTGACGTGCAAAAATATGATAAAAACTGAGTGGAAATGAATGTCCCTCCAAACAATATTTCTTGATTTATACTAGTGTTAATTTTATCAGCCATTTTAAAATTTAGTCTCAGTTTTAGTCATGTTTCAATCACGCTTGTTAGTTTTTATTATAGTTAGTCAACCTCATCCTGTTTGATTTAGTCCATTTTTAGTCGACTACAAATCTAGCATTTTAGTCTTTAGTCCAAGAAAACATAATTTAATTTGTCTAGTTTTAGTCAACAAAAACTGTCAACGTCTTGGTCTAGTTTTAGTCAAGACAATCACAAAACTATTCCACATAAAATGTCCTCTCATCTTTTTAATGAAAAACAACTTGACACACAATTACAGTATACCAACAAGTGGCTAGTATGGCTCCATGCTACTAGCTAGTAAATTAGCCAGCATTAGCTAGCAGTCGGATTAACATTATTGTTGAAACGTTATAGCCGTTGGATTAATGTTACGTTATAACTATAATTAACTTTTTTCCCCTAACCTTTCACTGTGTATCAATCTCCCGTCTGTCCCGTGTCTTTGAGCATGTTGCACTCGCTAGCTGCGGATTTGAAATGGGGTGTGTCACTGTTTGTCACATGACCTTGACACAGACAGATAAACAGAGACAAGATTTTGTAAAATCAAAGTATTTCTGTTTCGTTTTTGTTCATGAACTAAAACGTCTATAGATTTTAGTCCAGTTTTTATTAAGTGAAGTACATTTTTGTCTCGTCTTCATTAGTCGACAAAAATGTATACTGATTAAGCCCCAGTATTTGTTTATTAATGAGGGTTTTAGTCTAGTTTTAGTGAAAAATGTGCATTGACGAAATTATTTTTCTTTAGATTTCGTTGACGAAATTATCACTTGTTCATACAGAAAGACATCCCGGTCCGGATACGAATGTGCATTTTGAAGACCTCTGGTATACACTGCAAGTGAGAACCCAATTCAAATTGACTCTACCTCCACTATGAACATGTCTTCAGCTCCCCTCTCAAAGTAGAGCCGCCTCTCCCTCTTGTTGACACAAAGATGCTTCTGCAGCGTGCACACTCCTTTCTGGCCGTACAGAACGATGAACACGTCCGCATCCGTCCCCGCGCCGAACACGTCGCTGGTGTACATCTTCAGCTCGTAGGGTACGACTGACGGGGCAAAAAGACGTTGATGCGTGTTTGATTTGATTGATCTGATTTGGATTTTTATTTCGAAACATGCATTAAAAATAATTGTAATTAAAAATAAGACTAATAATGAAAATAAAATTGGGAAGTCAAAAACTTGCAAACAACAAAGAATGAGAAGAAGAAAAAAACAATGGAAGCAAAAAAAAAGAAAAGAAACAAAACTTAACATCCTATGAAGCAAAAAGAGATATAAACTAACAGTTAGACATTCATGTTTGAAAGGGAGTAAGAAGAAGTATACATTTTTATGTTCCTACCCCTTTATCTCCATTTCAACAGCAAAATATTAAAAGAAATGTTTTATAATTTGTACATTTTACTAAACATAGTATATATACTATTAGGCTATACAGTATATATATTATTAGACTTAATGAGGATTAAAGTGTATTTTTTATCTGTTATTCGTAGTACAGTAAATAATATACCATATATACTTGCCTTTTACATAACAGCAATAATATTAATAATGATAACAATAATAACAACAGCAATAATACGAATTATTCTTTTTATCACCATTGTAGTATAACCAGAGTGTTTCCCATAATATAATTTTTTACAACTATACAACTATTTTACACTGGCTGCAACTTTAGGTAAATAACAATACAGGTGGATCATGAATTTCTTTAAAATTTTAAAAAATATTTAAAATTATTTAAATACATTTATTTACATGAAATTAATAAATTTATAAGAGTGGTGTGCTGTACACTCACACGGCGTGTACAGCTCGGTCTGTAACTCGGCTGGGTAAAGATCCCTCACTATGGCGCCGTCGTCCTCTCCTCTGTCCAACCAGCGGCCGCATGGGAAGCGCAGCCTCAAACCCTGGGAGGGGGCGTCGATCTCCACCCAGTCCAAGAACCAACCGGGTGACCCCCCTGTAAAAAAATCCTCGAGCTCTATTGACAATCCTCACTCGTAATCATCTCAGTCAGAATGATATTGTTTTTCCGTACCCGAGTTGTCATGACCGATTCGGAGCTTATCCAGCTCGCCCAGGTCCACCGCCTCCACGGTGAACTCGTTGATTGCGCCCTGCTCAAACTTGTTCTTGTAGTTTTTACAGGACTTCAGGTTGATGATACCTGTCGATAACAACAAGTCATGAACAGGAGTTGAAAACAACACCCTGGGATGTTGACGACTCTTCTTACCCGTGTCATCGTTCTCTCCGAATAATATGGCAAAGACGTTAGCGTCAGTTCCTGCGTACTTCTTTTCTCCGGTTTTTATTTTTATTGTATATGTAGTAGACATAGCTGAAAGAGAAATTAAACATGCTCAGTGCTTGAACACGCGCAAGCTGGAAATTACATAAATGACTATTAAAATCCACAGATTTTCGTGAAATCGTGCAATGTAGCAAATAGCTTTCTTTCCCTCCTTTATCACATGAAGCAGCAATGCAAATGCGTTACATTTCTGCTCAAGCCCCAAAGTGGCGCCGCCTCCCTCCTCATCCTCATCCTTCTTCATGAAGGCCTCGTCCACAGGAACCAGCTCTCTCGCTATCTGGCCGTCATCCTCGTCCACGGCCAGCCAGCGGTTACACGGGAAGTAGTACCTGGGAGCCCACAAGGAGGCGCAGTTTAAAAAAATAAATAATAATAATAATTTAAAAAAAATAGATTTCACCCACGTCGTATCGTCCTTTGTGTCCACTATCTCCACACGATCCAGATACCAGGATGAATACGAGCGCGTGTTGTCGTGACGGATCCGAAGCTTTTTTAGAGGGCCTAAATCAATTGCTGTCACGATGAACACGTCCTCCTGCAACACAACTTGCTGTTACTGTCTAGGCAACAGTTTAAAAAAAAAAAATCTTAAATTTTACATCACTGACAAGTTGGTGGCTGAAAGTAGACTAAATTGCTGGAAGTCGGTCTAAGTTGTGGCGCAGGTCGTGTAAGGCGATTTTGGTGAAAGGGGACCCATGTTGCCTTTTTAGTCTGTGCAGGCCAATGACCCAAATAATTCATTTATCATAAGAGGTCTATGAGCCAATTTCTGGTCATTTTTTTTTGCTATGGGTGACCGTGCCACGGGTATAAAGCAAGCGTCATTACAAAAAGATGGCTCAGAGAGGGAGCTTTTATTATCATTTTTAATATATTTTTTTAAATCACCCACTCTAAAGCTCAGCTAAGGTTTGCCATTTCCATTTAGAATGTACGCCTCTTGTGCACTAAATTTAAAAAGAATGAGAGGAGGTCAGCTGGAGTAAGTCGTGTGCACTCCCACAACGGAGGGTCAAACTCAGTGACCCTAATGAAGACAAGCACTATAAGTAATAGGGCTGGGTATTGATTGTAAGAGTAAGAGTTTAGTTCGATTCGATTAAGACTTTTTTTCCTGATTCGATTCGATTCACTTCACTCCAATCCAATGATGATTAATTAGGGAACATCAATTCTTCTTAAACATTAAAACTCCACAAACATTTAATTCCAAATTAAATTTTAACACGTGTTATTATCACTTAAGTGTTACACAAGCATTGACATCGGTAAGGATGAGGTGAAAATATTTTTATAGTTCGAATCAAATAAATTGTAAATATAAATTTAAAAAAGATTCAGAATTGTCTTAAAGTCAAGCAATAAGTCAGGTCTTTCATAAATGCAAGAAAATACTTTTAAATTCATGTGAACAGTAAATTTCAAGAAAACAATAAGATACAAAAAAACGGCCTTTGAAATTCTATTTCTTATGAATTTATGGGGAAAAAGAGATATTACAATAATCGATTCATGGTTTTACGAAACTATATCAGGATCGAAATGGAAAATTGTTTGATTTTTTAAACCCAGTCCTTTTAAACCCAACTGTATTAGATTGTGCTGGCACCTAATTTTGTGGCTGCTATGTTTATTTTTCACACAAAACTTCTTTGACAGCAATATGCTAATCCTGCTTGTGATGGATAAGAAATAAACCCAGTCTAATTGTTTGAGGACATGATTTATGTGCTTGCAACGGCAGGTGCAATGCCGGGTTGAATAATTTATAAGTTGCATTCAAGTAATGAGTAAAAGTAGGACAGGTTCAGTGACACAGTGGATGCTTCAGCTCCTCTCAGTCACAGCTTGTTTGCCTGTTTTAGGAGGAGGAGGAGGAGGGGGCCTGTTTTAGGAGTAGGAGGAGGAGGGGGCCTGTTTTAGGAGTAGGAGGGGGGGTTTCGTAATCGTTCCGTGCTACCTTAAGATTTTCTGGAGTCGTGGAGATAAAACACTGCTTAATCTGCATTCTGAGAAAAACAACCCGATGAGACGACGTACCTCGCCTCGTTCGAATTTGTTGATGTTGTCGGAGTTCCTGAGATCACGCTCTCCGGTGTCTCCGTTCTCGCCGTAAATATTAATGAAGACGTCGGCGTCGCTTCCAGCGCCTAGCACGTCACCCGTGAAGACGCACACTTCGTAGGTGTTCACTGCCAGACAATAGAAGGGATGAATTACTAACCCCTTCTTAACCTTCTGTCCTACATTGTAAGCAGTAAAGTCAATACAAGACAGGAGTTCCGCCCATGCAGTAACACAGCATACTGTATTGTATGTGTGACTGAATACTAAAGTATTTTAAATTTAAGGCTGAAATTACAGCATTATACTCACAGGTGTGTTACAACCTTTAGGTACAGCTTTAGCATCTGATGAAATAAACATCAAAAAATTTTAATAATTTAAAATTTAAATAATAACCCTAACCCTAACAATAACATCAAAAAAATTTACAAATTTTTTGATGTTTATAGCCGTCAATGGCAGTGAATGATTTTTTTTTTTAAAGAGAGAAAAAAATATATTACAAATTCGGTGCGTCAGGCGATTAAAGTTCTAAATCGTAATTAATCACATGGCTTCACTAGTTAATTTGCGATTAATCACAAATTGAATCTGTTCTAAATGTACAATAAAAAAATTCTAGGTTTTCATACTCTTGTTAACAAAAGTGGAAACAATTTTAAACTAATAAAAATTGTTAAAATATTTTTTTTACGTTTATATCCGTCAATGGCAGTGAATGAGTTAAAATAGAACGTTTTTATACGTTTTTGGTAGCAAATGAGCAATTTTTTGTGGAAAAATAATTAGGCAGAATAAGCCGTCCATTGTCTTCTCACGGGGCCAATACCGCCCTCTGCTGTCAACTGAAACTTCCCTCGCAAGCTGGATCAATCATATCGCAAGGCGCCACAGTACAACGGAGAGAACTCCTCAATGTTCGAGCTTGTTTTACCTTCCAATACTTCGGCTCCGTCAGGAAGCAGCTCCACCTGCAGCTCGCCATCCTCCTCTCCTCGGGCCAGCCACCGCGAGCAGGGGAAACGATACGTCACCAGCACTTCCTGCATTTCCTCCGCGCCTTCCTCCTCCTCCCCCTCGTCCTCATCCTTCTTCTTTTTCTTCTTCTTCTTCTTGTCCTCCTTCTTCTTCTCCTTGGGCACCATCGCCATCTCGATGCGCTTGACCTCCACCGTGTCCAGGAACCAGCCGGATCCGACGCCAGAGCCGTCGTGGCCGATGCGGATCTTGAACACCTTTCCAACGTCTTTGGCCTCGATCTTGAGGAGTGTGATTTATTTACTACACTTTGAAGCAGGGGTGGCAAAAGTACTCACACTAATTAGGTCAAATTACTAAGGCTGGCAAAATTAAAGTGTTAACTCTAGCGATTAATTAAAATTTCACTAAAGCGTTAAAAAAATTAACTCAGTTAACTCACGTGACAGGCGGGAAGTTGAATAAACGTGGACTATAGGTAGTTTTACTTTCTGATTTACTTGCTTGATGCTTGTTGGAGAACTCTAAAGTAATTTGTGTACTTTGCAGAGCCAAATTCAAAGAGCATATTATTTGGTGTATCATCTGAGAGCAAAATATCAAGTTACGTTCATGGCGCTTCGCAAATCAACCCTTCTGAAGAGTGCTGCTGCTTGTGAGCTCAACCTGGAAGCGAGCTCTGAAAAAAAATTCTGTGAGAAAAAGGATGCTCTGCAAAGTTTTGATCATTTGAACTCATTCACTGCCATAGGCGGTTATAGACGTCAAATAATCATTTGAACTATTAGTTTAACATTTTTTTCCACTTTTGTTAAAAACAGTATGAAAACCTAGAATTTTTGTATTGTTCATTTAGAACAGATATACAATTTTTGATTAATCGTGAGTTAACTCGTAAAGTCAAGCAATTAATTACAATTAAAAAATGTAATCGCCTGACGCTCCTAATCTTTAATAATCTTTTCTTCTCTTTTTTTTTTAATCGCGTCAGGCGATTACAATTTTTAATTGTAATTAATTGCATTACTTCAATAGTTAACTCACGATTAATCATAAATTATATATATATTTTTTTTTTTTCCTAGGTTTTCATACTCTTGCTAACAAAAGTGGGAAAAAAATGTTAAACTAATACAAATAGTTAAAATGAATTTATGACGTCTATAACCGTCAATGGCAGTGAATGAGTTAAATATGCACAAAAATGTGATTATTGTGGAAATTGTGCGATTAATATGACAGCACTGAAAATTACATATAATAATTGTGTTAAATTATCATGACGGAATACGCATTTTAATTAATTTTTATACCAACTTTTGCCAAGGTTGAAAAAAGCAACAAGCATATTTTGACAAAGTAAGGAGTAAAAACTACTGATGTACTGCTACCTGAAAATTTAACATGAATGAATTATTTGTACTTTATCCCTTCCCACCACTGCTTTTACGTTCCGTGTGCTTTTACCACAGTATACCTTGAATATGTCTTTGGACCTCCTCTCAAAATTGTTGGAGCGGCTGTCAAGCTTGATGACCTCTGTTTTGCCTTTGTCGCCGTAGATCTGGATGAACACTTTGGCATTGGTGCCGGCGAACATCTCATCTCCAGTCACTACCGTCAATTCGTAGTTGATCACTAGTGGGGTTCAGAAAATTCAGAAGGTTCAAAAATGTCAAACTCCCACATGAATCGAAATGCGTCGCATACGTTGTTGTATGTCAATGATCTCGCTGGGGTAAATCTCCACCTCCGTCTTGCCGTCGGCTTCTCCCTTGGACAGCCAGCGATGGCACGGGAACATGTAGTGCTTTCCATTCAGAGGGACGAGGATCTGAACGCTATCCAAAAACCAGCCGGCTCGCATCCCCTCGTTGTTGTGGCCAATCAACAGGCGGTTGATCTGGAGCGAAAAAGAAAACGAAAAGGGTCGGATTTTGCTATTCCGGAGGAGCGAGTGGCCAATATCTCACCTGTCCGATCTCAGAGGTTTCCACTGTGAAGATGTCGATGCGACCCGTTTCGAAGTAATTGCTCAGGTTGTTGTCGGAGACCACCAGCTGCATTTTGCTGGTGCCGCCTTTGTCCCCGTAGAGTTTGACGTAAACGGTGGAGTCTGAGCTGCCCCCGGGGATGATGCCCGTCTTCACTGCGATGTGATAGCCAACATCTGGCGCGTACGCACACGTTAGTGTAAAGCATCAAAACATGCATGTACAAAGTTGACTTTCTTACTGTAAAGACGCTGCCCGTCTGACAATGGAACTAACTCCCGAACGATCTGTCCGTCATCTTCACTGCGATCGAGCCACCTGCACAACCACGTACCAACTGTTTGGTGACAGCGATACTGATATCAACGCACCCGAATGGACTCCTCACCTGTTGCAGGGAAACTCGATGGCGTGCGCTTCAGCTCGGCCTTCCTCTCTCACTATGACTTTCTCGAAGAACCAACCGCAGCCTCCGCCTTTGCCGTCATGTCCGATCCTCACCCTGCGGATCTGACCAAGGGCGACGGCCTCGATAATGAACTCATCCAGCTGAGGACGGCACAGCACAGCGGCGGCGTCAACACACAAGTTCTGTCATTCTGATTTATTTCATGAGCGTCTCCCATCACAGGCTGAAGCATAATGGGCAAAACATGGGCACCAAATCCTTTTCTGTGATTGGTCAATACTGGATGAGGTCATTGTTAACTCATTTGCTCCCAAAAACGTGTAAATACGTTCTATTTTTAAAATTATCGTGCTCCCAAAGATGTATTAATATGTTTTTTTGTTTTTGTTTTTTTTTATGGTAGAGCATACAGAAAGCTTTGATGCAGCCTCTGAACTGAATAGAATGGTTGAAGCATTGGTAGTTTTTACAAAAATGGCCAGCAGGTGGCAGCAGAGTATAAGAGATCAACCAGGACGATGTTGCAAAAAGCTTCCCCCCCCCCCTACTGTTTTAAACAGATTTGTGAAGAATTATGAAATTTAGGTATATTCTAATGTTAATTGCTGATGAAAGAAGAGACTCTAATCTGTCATTTGGTACGTTCCATGTTTTTATAGCAATAGAACACAATATTATGTGGGCCTTGCAAAATTAGTCAAAATCCAGTAAAGGAGCGAAGGGGGGTTGCTTCAGTGAAAATGGCTGGGAGTGGATGAGTTAAAGGGGAAGTCAACTCCCCAAAAATGATTGATGATAATATGTTCTATGCAGCCCCACTAGTATAAATAGCTTTTTGCCTGAGCCCTGAGCAACTGTGATGTCATTTTCAGTCGACAGCAAGTGGCAAAATGGCCGCCCCCTAAGATGGATAAAAACAGCTCAAACTCAAATGTTGCTGCGATGACTGCACCATTGTCGAGTGCCGGGTTCAAAAGGTTGTTGCCGTGCACCCTGCCCTAAAAGTCATCAGATGTTTGGCCTTTTGAACAAACAAACAAACTTCAGCAAAGACTAAAACATACCCATGCTTATTTACTCACATTTCCCTTCTCAAACTTGTTGATGTTATTTTTGCAGTTGACCAGCACTCGATCTCCTGTGTCGCCCCGCTCGCCGATCAGATTGAAAAACACAGACGCGTCCGTACCACTGCCGCCGATGGTCCCAGTGCAAACGGTCACTCTGTACTTTATCACTGTAAAACACGACATCCGCTCGATCCTTGCAGTTAGCAATAGTTATATTATGATATATACTACTATTATTTACAGAATACATACAAGGTAGCGGGTCAGCAATTCGTCGGCCCATGGCGGGAAGCTCTCTGACCACCTCATTATCATCTTCATTCGTGTCCAGCCAACGTTCACAAGGAAAATTATACTTATCCTTTGTTAATGTTTTCATCAGAGTTGCCTAATTTGGATGCAAAATGTGTTAACGAACAAGAAAAACTCCCTGAGAGATTAGATTAGATTAACCCTGGAGAACCCAAAAACCCTTTTCTTCTTTAGAAAATTATGAATTATGCATTAAATGGTGGCTATAAGTTCACTGAACACCAAAATATATGTTTTTTCAATGTTTTTTTCAATTTATTCCCTGATTTAGGATTAGGGTGAAATTTGACCCTTTAGGATTTAGGGGTATCATTTCGAAAAATCAGAATAACAAAAACTGTCAGTAAACTATTTAGAATTTAAGAAAATAATCAATCAAATACACAGCTAAATTGAACAATATAATTTTTTTTGTTTTATTTGTTGCATTTTAGCCATCTTGTCACCACCACTCTGGCTCATGTAAGTGCAATATTCATCAACTAGATGGCCCCATGCAGGGGTCAGAAGTGGCACTCTGGACTTTTGAAGTTAAATTTGTAAAAAAAAAAAGGTCTTTGTTATTTGAGTAGCAGAATTTATAGGGGTCAAATTTGACCCCGTGGGTTCTCCAGGGTTAATTTTTTTTTTAAATTAGGCCTCACCTTACTCAAATGCCATCCCGCAAAAGGACTCCTCTTCTGATGCCAGATACGAACTTTGGTCAAAATTCCCAGATCAGGAAGCTCAAGCTGTAAGCAGGAAAGATGCGGCACTTCCCGTACAACAAAAGTCACTTCACGAAATTGTACTTACTATGAACCTATCAATTTGTCCTCTCTCAAAATTGTCTGTTTTGTTGTCCAGTTTGATCTCATCGGACTTGCCCTTGTCTCCGTACACCTGGAAATAAATATCAGCGTCGCTTCCGGCATTGGCCAGGTCGGACGTCCAGATCCACAAGGACCAGGGATGTTCTAAGGAAGGACCAAATCACCTGAATGTTGTCTATTTTTGTCTTCCCGCTAAAGATTGAACCTACTTTTTTGCCTTCTCTGCCTGAGCGAGACCATCTCGTATAGTTCTCGTTCAATCAGTCCGTCTCCTTCCTTCTCATCCAGCCATTTAGAGCACGGGAAGGTCTGTTCTATGCCCGTGAACGGAGAGTACACCACCACCTGCAAAAACAAGCGACGTCAGGATAGGACAGGCGGTTAGCAACCATTACTGTTAAAAGAGCCGTTTTAGGCCAAATAAATAACAAAATATCTGTAAACAGTGTGATGAACAAATTAGTGTGTTATTGTTAGTTAGGGTAGTTAGTGTAACAGAAAAATATGCAGCATGCAATACATAGAGATTAGTTTTATTCTACTTTTCGTCTTCCGTATTTGGATTTTATTATTATTATTATTGGTAATTTTTCAGAGTTAGTTTTTTTCATAGGTTTTAGACTTTTATGACTTTCAGTCAAATTTCTGACATTTTTTGGGCAATTTTATGGACATATGGTAATTTCCTGCCTGTCGTCTTCCTTTTTTGGACAGTTTATAGCCATTTTTAAAAAACTTATTTTTTCTGCCTTTTTTGCTTTAATTTTTCTGACATTTTTGGGCAATTTTTTTGACATCGTATGGTGATTTTTGGACATTTTATAGTTACTTTTTAAACATTTTAAACTTTTCTGCCTCTGACATTTTTGGCAATATTGTGGCATTTTCTGCTTTTCGGACATTTTTAGGTTGCTTTTTCATCATGCTTTTTTTTTCTTTCAACTTAAAAATTTGGACGCTGTTATTTTTTGGGGGGGAATATTTAAATTTTCATTTTGTATCTAAATTACGGAAGCGTATTGCATTCACTTGAAAAAAAATAAGTCCTGTTTTTCCCCCAAAAAAATTGGGGTAGCTTTGTTTTTTTGAGTATTTTTTTTTCTGTTTAAAAAAAAAAAAGAATATTTTCCTCTGTTTTTCTGAATATTTTTTTTCTGTTTTTCTGAGTAATTTTTGTGTGTCCGCTATTAGCGAATCTGCAACAAGTCACTTGGAGTTCAGAGGTAAAAAAATAAAATAAAATTACAAAACAGAACACCAGCTCTATTTTTCTGCAATTTTTTTTCTTCTGTTTTTTAAAAAAAAACATTTCAGCCTGTTTTTAGGAACATTTTTTTCCCTGTTTTTTTAATTAATATTTTTTATGGTTTTTTTAAATAATTTTTTTAGCCTGTTTTTCTGAATATTTTTTTCCAGTTTTTTTTATATTAGTTTTTTTCCTGTTTTTGGGAATAATTTTTTTCAGCCTCATTTCAGGCTCAAGAACCACAGTTTGCAGACCCCTGGGCTAGGATATAGTAGCTCACACTTTATTTCTTGTGTGTGGACATTTCTTACCTTGTCACAGTACCAGCCCGCGCTGACCCCGTCGTTATCATGTCCGATGGTCACCCTGCTGAGGGGGCTGAGAAGTGCGGCGATTTCGACGCTGAAGATGTCGGTAAGGCCTCGCTCAAATTTGCCTTCTTCCAAGAACACCTGAAAACACAGTCAAATTATCTCTTTAAAAAAAAAATTTGGGTTATAAAGACCAAGCAAGCAAGAGCATAATTTCCTGACTTTGCCGCTATTCTTTATGCCTTTGCTGCCATGCATCACGATGTGGATTTTGGAGTTGGTCCCAGCTCCTCGGATGTTTCCGGTTACAATCTGGACGTTGTACACGATCCCTGTCAGGAATAATTACATGTGAGACTGCCTGTGGCGCTGCTCTGGTTCACAGGACCGACAGCAACAACATTTATGCATTTATTTATTTATTTATTTATTTATCCCAATTAACATTAAATAATGATTGAAAGAAGAATCCACAAGGCTTTGTCACAACAAGTAAAATATTTTTGTTATTCAATAGAAAAACGTGAGCCCCCCCCATCACCTGTGGGTTGGCTTGCTCCCACCAAAATGTCTCTCTGTATCTTGCCGTCGTCTTCATCGATGGCAAACCAACGATTAACAGGAAATTCGTACACTAGTTTGTTTCCCAGATCGTCGACAATCACCTTAAAACAACATCGAAACAACAACTTGTGATTGAGCATCTCTCTCTCTCTCTCTCTCTCTCTCTCTCTCTCTCTCTCTCTCTCTCTCTCTCTCTCTCTATATATATATATATATATATATATATATATATAGATAGATAGATAGATAGATAGATAGATAGATAGATAGATAGATGTCAGTCAATACTGCAAATCTACCAACTTGTCTGCTTGTTTGAAGGAAGTTAATCCCTTAATGGGGAAGGGTTTCCCTTTACATGTTGGCTCGGATGACATCATGCGCATCCCACCTGTGTGTGCGTGCGTGTGTGTATGCATGAATGCTATCATCGGAATGAGCTCATTTCATTGTATAGGTGACTCAGATAAGAGGACCGAAAGGAAACAAGAGGATCACGTATCTTGAGTACCTCGCTCGACACAGGCAGACTGTGACTTTTTTAATTATGTTGATTTACACAAATGATTTTTTTCTTTCTTTCATTACTTTGACTAATTGTTTATTCACTGGTTACTCAAAGCAAACTTTTTGCATGAAAAATTAATGATTTTTTTTTTGTAGGGATGCTGAATACCACTAATACGCAATTCTCAAATAGTCACCAATACTCATAAAATGTCCCCACCAAAAAACAATGACTGACCATTTTAAACATCACAATTTAATTTTTTCCTTAAAATTGCATGAAATTAATGAAGATTTTCAAAAAAAATTTAAACAGACACAAAACGGCTGATTACTGCTATTGGTCCTCCTCTCGTCGTGAGTACCGATTACTTGAAATAAGGCCTGGTATCAATACCTAGTATCGGTACTCACGTATCCCTATTTCTTTGTATGCTTGCGTTCTACCTTGTCTGCAAACCATCCTGCAGAAGAGCCTTTGTTATTATGGCCGATAGTGATCTTCCTCACTTTCCCCAAATTAGGCGCTTCGATGGTGAATTTGTCCTCCGTGCCTTTTTCAAAGTTGTTTTTGTCTGTATTTAGTAGCCTTTCCCCTAAAACAAGTAAACAACAACAAATATATCAACCTGTTTGTAATAAATTACATTATTTTATCTTTTTCTTAAAAATAATTGTTTTTTATTTCTAAGAGCTTATAGAACAGGACTGTGGACCATATTACATTATCTGGTTTCATATAAGGCTGGCTAATATGGCCTAATATTCAACAACTTTTTGATTCATTCTTCTTACCCGTATCGCCAAACTCTCCGAAGATATTAATGAAGACATCAGCATCGGTTCCGCTACCTTTTATATCTGCAGTGAAAACGCTGACCATATACTTATTATCTGTAAAATGAACAAAACATCATAACATGTACGATTTCAATTGGATACATATTTTTAAATTTTTTTTGGAGGTGTTTCATACATTTGGGCATATCCATGGGGTCCGAAGTGCCCAGTAAATCACGAACAAAAAGGCGGTCTCCTTCCGTTTTACTGAGCCAGTTGTTACAAGCAAAATAGTACCTCAGGTGAGGCCTGATCACATCCGTCACAACCACCCTGTCCAAGAACCAGCTGGCGTTCAGGCCCGTGTTGTCATGCTCAATCCTGAAGTCCAGCAAGGTACAAGCTATTGACAATGATCATGACGCAAATTCTGTTTTGACTTACCGTATCTTCTTCAAGGGGCCGACATTGTGGGTTCGTATTCTAAACACATCTGTTTTGGCCCTCTCGAACGCAGTGCGGCTCCTGATAAGGGGGGAACGTTTAGCATGAGGCAAATAAAAAGGATAAATACACTTTTCAATCATCGTTAGACAAACATACCTTTTCTCTGTGCTGTTAGGGTCAAATGAAGGGCACAGTTTAGTTTAGTGGAAAGCAGTCATCCTAGTTAAACTGAGTAATATATTTAGTGTAGCACCTGGCATCAAGTTCAATTAAATCACTTAAAATCCCCTTTTTGAGAGAAACTCACTTGCTGGCCAAATGGACTTTTGGGGTGATGCCGAATTCTCCAAAGAGGGTGACAAACACATTTGCATCCGTGCCAGCTCCTCTCTCGTCGCCCGTGACGGTCACCACTTCGTATACTGAGAGGTTAAACAGACAAGAATGTGTGCGTTATAGAAAGCTAAAGGGTGGTGGGGGGGGGGTTAGGATTAAAAAGAAAGATATCTTTAACCACATCTACCTATGTGAGACCTTTACGATATCATCTGTAGATTTTGTAGTTTTTGTTTGGACCAGTTTCTTGTGTTTTGCTCTCATTGGTTAGCAATGCTACTTGCTAGCTTTCCGCTAGCTTTTCCCGCTCTTTTCTCAGAGCTTTCCATACTAAAATAAATGTTGACAGTGACATTCCATACGTACATTCCTTCTAATTGTTCTGTCTTTCGCAATATATATAGCTGACAAATAGATCAATAAAGGTAAATGATTAGCAGTGACGCTTATAATAAATAGAGTTGACGTCGCAATAAACAGCATCACAAAGAGCTGTCGTTAGTCCATTTATTTTCTCAGTGTAACTTTACCAAGGACACATTGCTAAAAAGTAGCCACACAGTATGCTCTCCATAACCTCTTATTTGACAAAATTAAGATTTAATTGATCATTTGTTCTAAAAGTGGTTTCAAATCAAGAACTTACCTTTCTTTTTGTGGTACTCATCTTCATAGTTCTCCACCAGCTCTGCCTGGTAATTGCGAAGCTCACTCTCATAGATTTCTGCGTAATTTTCCACCTTCTTCTTCTTCCCTTTCGTCTTCTTGCCGTCCTCATCGCTGTTCACAGATCCTTTCTTCTTCTTGTCCTTTTTCTTCTTCTTCCCTTCCTCCTCCTCCCCGGCTGCTTGTTCCTCGTCTTTCTCCGAGTCCTTCTTGGATTTTTTATCCTTTGACCCCATCTTGTCTTTTGAAGGTCGATTTGATACTTTCTTAGTGGTCGCAATCAAATCAGGAAGATTGCCCTCTCTCTTTTTACCCTTTGAGTTGTTGTTGTCTTCCTCATCTGTGCTCTGCGACTGATCATTGAGATCATCCCTGCTGACTGCTTTTATTTTCTTCTTCTTAGCTTTGTCTTCAACTTGCCCTTTTGTCATGATGTGTCAGAGCCGTAGCCTTCTTCATCACAGTCCTTCTGCTGCTGCTTTTTCTTCCGTTCTTCAGAATCCTCATTCACCTTCTGACTTGTCCTGTTGGGCTTCAGATGCTGATTCTCCGAGTCCTCGTCATCCACATCTTTGGTTTCCTCCACCACTCTTTGCAGTTTTTTTCTTCTTTGTGGGCATCTTTAATTTATGTACTACCCTGAAACCGATTCCTGTGTGTTGCGGTGAAACTTGATTAAACTGACCTGTGACTGCGCAAGAGTGACCCACAGGTCTGCACGTCTGACTGGAGCTTCCTGGCCTGTGCCGTGTTGGCAAATCTGGGGAAGACTCCTCACCATACAACACATGGTGCAACCTCATTAAAAACGATCATCTTTAATGAGGTCACATGATTGAGGGAGAGCATCCAGCAGGTGTCAAGAGAAAACATAGAAAATTAGATTAATGGTAATTGGGGTATGGGGGGGTGGGGGGTCTACATACCACACTAGTGCGTATTGATTAAAGATGAAAGTGTATGTAATATTGCGATTATAGTGGCCAAAAATATCATGGTAATCTTTATTAAGGTATAATTGAGGAAAGAAATGTAAACAATAACAGCTACGGTAAATGCACATAAAACTCTTTTAATGATGTAACACTCTAAGAGTCAGTAAGCCTAAACCTCTCAGAAACACAAAACTAATGAAAATAAATAAAATTAATAAATAGATCAATAACAAAACCACGATCCGAAGTGCTTTTCAATGAGCGGAGAGCTTCCTTTCACCGAGTAAGACCGCCATTTTGACTTCTGACGTAGGCGTAAACTCGGAATTGTCCATATATGTTTAACAATTATGTTTAAGTATTTCTTTTAAATACAGATAACTGCATATCTATGAATGTAATACTTATACAGTACAGTAGTTGTTCTCTGACCTCAGGACCAGTTGCAGCACGAAGGTAGATTCGAAAGTAACATTGTTAAATAATAATAATAATAATAATAATAATAATAATAATAATAATAATAATAATAATAATAATAATAATAATAATAATAATAATAATAATAATAATAATAAAGCAACTTCTAATATGTTTTTTTAAGCGAATTCATCACTCATTAATTGTCATTTTAGTCCATAAATGCGGAAAACTCTAATTCGCGAATGTGCTGTAGGAAAATGAAAGCTCGCTATCTGTCACAGTTGTACGTACGTCATCAATCCGCGCCGTGTCTTTGAACAGTGGAGTGATGTCCGGGTACATGTGAATTTACCGTTCTCGTTCCTTTCTTGCAGCTCGTGTTTTGAGTGAATTCCAAAAACATGGCTGCGGCTGTGACTCGTTGTATCGGCAGGATTTTATCTCGACAGACGGGGTAAGTTTCGAAATTAAGCGACATCTGACGGAAGGCAAGGCATTTGCAGCTAAGGTTATACATTGGACCATTGCTTCTGTCGCTTGTTTAACCTAACCTAATGTCTTTGCTGTCGTGTGTGGCTTGTTAGTGGTGTTTTGGCTGAAAATGGTGGCGTTCACGGGCCTTGGTTTACTGCAGTGATGACAATAAGGACGTCTGCGCCTCTCAGGTGGGATTTATACGACATAAAAACACTGTTATGGTTAAGAAGCCTAGAATTCCACGAACATAAAGACCAATGTATTTTTTAGCGAGATACAGTCTCAGCTCAAATCATCTTTCCCTTAATGTAGTGCAATACCTCAACAGGTTTTTGTTGCGTGTGTGTCCTTTCTTTAAGTGGGGAGCCCAAAAAGAAGAAGAAGGTGGACCCAAAAAGAGACCATCTGGTGAAGGAGAGGCTGAAGAAAAAGTTGAAAAAATTGGAGAGGTCTCCACCAGAGCTGATCCCAATCGAGGACTTCATCACGCCAGTTAAATGTTTGGATGACACCAGGTGCAATCGTGAATCTCCTTGCATGTCACTCCTTGTGCGATAATTATGTTACGTGTCAGAAGCTTCTTCACATTACGTCTATTGTCGTCCTTTACAGCTAAGAAAGCTTTTGATTTGGTGACAGTTTATGCTGATTAATTCAATTTGTATTATTTCCTGTGGGAAATTTGTTTTGAAATTATAACAAGTTGGAACTCAGCCAGTCTTCTGATTAAGGTTTCACTGTACTGCCTAATAGCGAATGTGTTGTTTTTGCAAAGGGTCCGCTCTAATCCCAGCCTGTCATTTGATGAAAGCGAAGGCCGAGCTCTTCTGCTGAAGGAGTGGTGTCGATACAAACATGTAATCACCTTCCCGTCAACGAAAGCAAAAAAAAAGGGATTTCACACACAGTTTGCAGGCTACATGTGATGTTTCCTCCCCCCCTCCCCAGGAGCAGCACTTAGCTGAGATGCAGGCCATCAAGCTCGCCCTCGAAGCCCAGAAGGAAGCACTGGATGAGCTCAAGGCTGAATCTGAGGAGCTGTACCAGGCAGCGCTGGAACCAGACCCCCTCCTGGTCCCCTTCTCCCACCAGGGCCCCGCTTACATGCCGCCGAACACCAACTACGAAGCGCCCGATGGGAAATACACCGACGTCACTAAAGTCTACACGCAGTGATGAGCGGCGTTTTTGTTTTGTTTTTTCATAGGAAAAGAACAGTTGTTATAAACATTCTACTGGATCAACAATATGAAACAAACATGCCATTTAATGAGGTTGGACTTGTCACATTTGTTATAAATATGTTTAGTCTAAAGGACTGAACGCTACTCAATAAGGAATAAACCGAGTGTTTTGTACACAAACACACGTCATTCATTTGTAATATTTACAGTACAGCACTGTCCAATGACAATAAAAAGTCGAATTTAACTTCTTGACAGTTACAGCGTCATTTGTCCGTGACGGTTCAAGAGTCCTGAGGTTTTTCATTGTTGAGGGGCAGGTGCCAGTCGCTGGGTGGGACTTGTCTCAACTCCCACACCGGGGAAAACTTCCTCTGCTCTGCTACTCGCTGCTTTTCGCTTCTCAGCAGTGCTTCCTGCAACCCAGATAGGAGATCTCAATTAAGCGTTGAATCTCACTAAAAAGCTTTTACTCGTTTGTCCCGAAAAATGTCACCCTACCAAAAACTACTGTAAAAAAATAATAATAATTTAACCTAAATGTTTTTTCTCTACTTTAGACAAGTCAGTCTTTTTTACTAAATGGCACAGGATTGTAGTATCCTGCCATTTTTACACGTATGCGTACAGGCGTACAATTTCGGTGCAAAAAATGATCACCCAACATAGACAAAATGGCTTGAATATCAAGAAAAATTAATGGCACATGTCTCACAAAAAATACTTTTACCTTCGCCTCAGCGCTCATGTTCTTCTCGTACGCTTGACAGTTGTAGTAATCCTCTTTCCACTGCCGGCAGGATGGAGAGGTACCATAAGTGTAGTAATGATGGAAACGATTCCACAAGCTCTTGCAGTGTTTGTATTCACCCCAGTAGTCGCTGCAGGCACGTGGTGTCTGCAGCACAAAGCCAGGAAAGGTTATTATTTTTTAAATTTAGTGTTATAGGAAATTGTTTTTACGATTAATAGAACAGTCATAATTATTTGCAGCGAAAACAATTACCAATGTTTTAAGGTAATCCAAACTCTGTAATTTAACCCTAAAATAATTATTTAAATGCGTGAAGTTTTTTTTAATCAATGGCAAACATTAAGCTATTCATGGTGAAATATCTACGGGGAAGTTTGTTTAGAAATGCACATATTTAACAAAAAGGAAAAACATCGCTAGTAGCTAACGGAGCAATGTTAGCGAGACAAACATATCCCCTTGCCAATTTACAGTTAATACATTATCATTAACACTAGGCAATATTATAGACGGACAATCTAGAACACTAACACAAAAAAATAAACGTTATAGTATGTCAGTGTGTATTTTACCCTCCATCGTGTATCTTCAGACTTCTCCATTGCTAGCTTGATGGGCTAACGACAGATGCGTTCACTTACACTTGTTTTCTACATTGCTAGTTCATGCGAGACCATGTAAAACTATTGTATTTCCTATGAATGCATTTAATCACATCTTTAGAAGCTGTTCAACTAGATAATTCTGCGTAATTTGTACCACGTATTAAAGTTATATATTTTTAAAGTAAAAATGTCAGAGGATAAGTTAGTTTAATTTGAACGAAAATTAAAATTCCCAGCCAACTTTAAACGCAACCGTGAGAGAAGCAGGGCGCAAGACGTCCTCAGTTTACGACGTAATTTCTTCCCTACGACCTTGACGTACACTGTACGTAAGGTTGAACTAACGCACATATTTACATTAAAAACAATGATATAAACTATACCTACACGTTTACATTAAAAACAATTATATAAACTAAAAGTATAACAATGCAAAACAGTAAGTACAGTGATAAAACGCCTTAAGAAGTTCTTAACCTCGAAATGTCGTTAAGCACATCTGTTCAATGTTGCAGTTTATGAATACGATACAAATAGCAACTGTACTTTAACAATTCTTTATTGATCTATAAATAAAGAAAAAGAAAATACTTGTAGATCCCTACAATAACCCAGGAAAAATGCAAACATCTCATTATTAAAAACAAGTTAAAAAATATTGCATCCATTTTGTCACAATAATGGGCCATAATGGGATAGCAATAGGTATGAAGTGGACTGCAAAAATGTGACAATGGAAAATAGCAGGTAAACGTAACCTTCAAGTAAGAGGCGATTCAAATCCGAATAAATAAAGATGCTTCAAAAGTGAATCTTGGTCATGTTGTGGTAAAATAATTCAAACCAACTACCAACACATTTGGGAGTACAA
This sequence comes from Vanacampus margaritifer, assembly GCF_051991255.1. NCBI lineage: Eukaryota > Metazoa > Chordata > Actinopteri > Syngnathiformes > Syngnathidae > Vanacampus > Vanacampus margaritifer. Next base: position 9,574,238 of record NC_135434.1, on the reverse strand, counting down.
ATATCACTGCTGGCAGCAATTTATTGGCAGCAGGTTCAAATGAACAACAAAAAAAAACAGGAACTGCCCCAACTGTAAATACAAGCCCACCTCCACAGCACAACTGCAATTTCAAAACATCCGAGACGTCAACGTCCCGGTGCACCTGAAAGAAGTTTTTCCACTTTGCAGGTGTAGGTGACAATACATGTTGCGTGTGTTTGTGCACGAGCCAACAAGTCGCTTCTTTTCCGGAGCCCATCATGGCTTTCTGCCCTTCTTGCGTAACGATTGTCCTTCACCAGAGAAGGCGATGAATCTGTTCAAAGCGTCATCCTGAGAGGAAACCCACCCCCCCAAAAAAAGGTTTTGATTGCAAACCCCTGTTATACAATTCACATTTTTAACTGTGATGTGCTGAAACATTTCACAAGACTTACATCCTCAAGCATTCTTCTCGGCTGTGGCCTTGAGTTTCGGATGAACGTGATCCGGCCAACTTTGAACTCGTAGTTGGGGATACCTCTGCATGACAAAAAACATGATTGGCAATTTTTTTGGGGGGGGGGGGGGGGTGTTAATCAGTTGATTATAGACTGACCCATTAATATAACGACAACTGAAATAATTACAATAAATGCATTTTTAACTTTTTTTTTTTTTTTACAGTTTTGAATGTTATCTTTGCTTACAATTATTATACTTATATTTCCATTCATTCCCATGGGAAAAATGGTTCAGAAAAGACTGTGTTCGTGTTTGTGAAATCCTGTCTGTGACTGCCAAAGTGCATAGACTTAATTAAAAAAAAAAAAAAAAAAAAACTGTCTGCTCGCACCTTATCATGTCACTGGGGCCCAGAGGAGCAGGGCTGGGCTCGATCCCTTTGGTTTTACCATCCAAGCGATTGCCGGAGCCGGTGAAGGCCTGAGGAGAACACACGCATTGTCAAGATGAAGACGTGAACACAAGTGTGTCATTAACGATTACTCACTCGGAATCGCGTGTCCATATCGGCGTAAGTGCTTGGATCCGCATCGTCTTCCTAAGAAGGTCATAAATAAATAATAAAAACCCTGATTTTGTGGAGCGTATCACAAAAATTACAAGCAGGCAAGTTGAAATGTGGCACGTACGGTCGTTTCTTCCTGGTTGTGAAATCGGCGTTCGGGCTCTTTGTAACCGAGCGGTGCATCAAAATCCACCTGGAAGTGACATCACATATTGAAAATGGCACTGGAGCAGAATTAATCGTACGCGGGATGTAACGTCACACTTACATTCATGTCACACTCTATGATGGATACAGCTTTGTCTGGCTTGGTTTCCATTACTCGCAGCTCATAAATCTGAAAAAATATACAAACCGGCAGCTTTTCTTAGTGGGCGGGATTAGTACGACGGCGGGTACACACTGAACAAAACAAGCCATATTTACACAAATGTTATTGAATAACTGCACCTTCTACTATAAGCTTCATTTATACCACTGAGTTAGAAAAAAAAATAACAGGTAGTGCCACCTTTAAAATGATATTTGATATTCCATGTAGATGTGAAGTGCTCCTTTATACATTTTACTGTAGGACATTTTTTTTATCATTAGGCTGGAAAAAATAAAACTCAGTTTATGTCATACCTATGTTCGAATATCAGGTGTTTATGATGTTAAAAAAAAAAGGACACCAATATGATTTAAAAACGTTTCCACCATAGCAAGCGAAAATAAATGAAAATCATTGTTGCAAAAGTGTGCACACCCTCGTATAGCTGGTGACGTGGCTGTATTCAGAATTAACCTATCATATTCAAACTCAAGGAAATCAGCTCTCAAATGCCTCCACTCAAGTTTTTTGTGTGTCCAGGTATTACTTTGGCGCCCTCTTGTGGAATGTTGGTGTTAGGTTTAAGTCAATTCCAGTTTTTTTTCCTCCCCAACGTTTAGCCTGTCTAGCAGGTTTTGTTGATCAAAAGTGAAACTGAAAGCAAGTTTCTGCTTCTCTCATGATGCAGACACTAATGGATGATGTACTCTACTTTGCTGTTACCAATTTTTTTTTTAGTTTAAATGACAAAAGGTCACCCCGTTTGTGTTCATTATTTGCAGATTTTCAGATTTCGCAACAGGGCTAATCCTAGTCCAAAGTACATTCATATACTTGAGAGTATTACCACCCAGTTTATGTATTTATGACCAAACTACGCACACATCACAACCCTTTATCGCAACCCCTTTGAATGATCACATCTTCAGGACGACCAAATTGGAATATTGTATTCAAAAGGCTTATCTCATTGATGTCATTGATGGATCTGTGCACCTTTTCATTATAGTTGATGGCTATGACATCCCCAGTGGTCAGGCAGGCAAAGTTCCTCAAAGCATTCTCCAGGCTGAAAGTGGGGATTTTAAAGACACATTACATACCACTATGTAGTAAAGGATCAAGTCGAGTGTTGTGCCGTACTACTCCTTACACTGCTTTTGGGTTTGTTATGTCCAAAAAGTCTGGACTCTGTGGCTGGAACTTGGAGTAGGTGGCCACCATGAGGTTAACGCTCTCAACCTGGACCAGACCACCTTCCTCCAGGAGCAGATTCTGCATCATCTGACGAGCAAATGGAGATCGATTTTTATTTTTGTGCTAAGTATGCTAGGAATGCTTTCATATGAATTAAAGACATTAGATGGTGGTCCCGCAAGGTCGACTAATGTATCAATCTGTGTTTCGTGACAGTTCTCTTGTGTTTCTCACCCAGTGCGGCAAATAGCAGATTCCCTCATCCGCCACGAATTCCAGAACGCCACAGTGTGTCATTCTGTCGGAGTTCTTATTGGTCAGTTTGAACAGCATCGGGTAGGTGATATTAAGTCTGCCTGTACAGGTGCATAACAGAGAATTATGAAATATAGGAAAAGCTCAAAAAAGAGGGAGAGAAAAAAAAAAGGGATTTCATTTGGAAAAGTTGGTTAATCACTTACTGAGCTGGTCAAGTGCTGAAGGTGGCATTATGACTGAGGAGAAACAAATGATGTGTCATAAGACATGAATTAAATATTCTCATGGTATCAGTATATATCGTGGATACACAAAGTGAACATTCTACACCATTCTTATCTCCACCAATATGTACAATTAGAAATATATATATTATGCAATGCATACATGTTAGGGGGGAAGCATACCATACACTGCATAAGTGTGCACACCCTAAAATTAGTGATGAAACTGTGACAAAATGATCATTGTTATCAGTATTATCTCAATGTTGATGGCCGAGAAGTGCTTTTCATGTCAGTATTTAATACAATTATGACTTCACTATTCTGTCAATCTTTGATGAGCCCAAGCCACACACATTTTACATTAACTTAAAAAAACATGCCACAAAAAGGGCTATCAAATTGTTTTGTTTGACAGTAAACGTCACCTGTAAACAATAAACTGGAAGCCTTTTTTTGTTTGTTTGTTTTTCCAAAGCTCGTAAGCCGGTTCATCGTAAGCCAAGGTACCACTGTATTGCCGGTTTTCTGGCAGCTATCTTTGTGCAACCAAACATACAGCATTTAAGATGATCACGGCACTTCATGAGCAGGATGCGGCTTACTTTTGCCTCCCTTCTCCACGTCTGAGCGGTCGTTGGGACCGGCCAGCATCGACACAGAATAGCATCGGTACTGTGTGGAAAAGCGGTTCTGGAAGCCACGGGACATCGGATGGTCGAAGACGTGGAGGGAAAACTGCGAGACATTAAAAACTTGTTACGAACCGCAACACGTTGTAATGTATGAAATTAAAAATGGTGGTTTGTTGGCGTTAAGTTTCATGATGACGGTGCGTGTTTGGCCGTGTTGTTGTTCGTAGGGGCAGCTAGCTTAACAGCGTCCAGTTGTAGTAGTTTGGATGGCTTCGTCAGCGGCGACAGATGAAAGCATCTGTTACCTACCATGTCAACGTGGTCGTCTTTGTTCCCTCGAAGCGCCTAAAACAAGAATACGCGCTTGTGTTAGGCTATTTTGACATTTATATAGAAGCCGAGTATTTCCACTGTTGTCTTCCGCCCAAACCGGAAGTAAAGGTGACGTAGGCAATGACGGAGCGGGGCGGCCACCAATCGCATTCGTTCCAATTTTCTACCCAACAAACAAAATCCCTATTTTTGTTGCTTTAAATGTGTACAGTGTGATTATCCAGAGGTGGCAAAAGTACTCACACTTGATAAGTACTGGTGTTAAAAGACTTACTGATACGTTTTTTTTTAAAGAGACAGAGCATATACACATGTAAATATGACGACTACTACTTCCTGAACTCAATCCCACTCCTTCATTTCCTGTCTTCCATGATTGGACAAGCATATTAATCCAGGTGAGCCTGACCTCGGTAACCACGACAACAATGGCCAGACACACCTGGATTAGTCAATTTGTCCAATCATGAAAGACATTAAATGAAGGAATAGTATTGAGTTCAGGAAGTAGTGGATTTGAGCTCATTAGGAGAAGTGGCAACATCCTCTCCTTTAGGCTATGGGCAATGGCCTCATTTACCAAAGAAAAACATCAAGCCTAACTCTTGGAAAATGTTATGATACGAGACCAAGATTGAGCTCTTTGGCCAAAATGTTATTTGTCGTAAACACAACAGTTCTTAACAGTCACCAAAAGAACACACAGTGAAGTGGCAGCAACATACAAGTGTTAATATTTTAATAAGTCTTATAAAGACCAAATCAGATGTACATGATTAACGACAGCACAATTAAAAGTCACCGGAACTCTAATTGAGGTATGTTCTATGATAAAAATGCATGTACACAGAGCTTATAAAATACAACAAAGTGAAAACGGCCATTCAATGACAACCAGTGGACGACTGCGGGATTTCTTTCCAAAGTTGCCTTTCAGACTGGAGGCCAACTTTTGGCAACGTCCTGATGCATGGCCTCAGGTAGCCACTGGCAGTATGCAGACAGCAAAACTGCGGGGACGAGAAAAAAAAAAAAGTCAAGGTGAGGCCAAAAGATGTTAAAATCTGACAATCAAGTCTTGGTTGTCAGCTTTATAAAGTCCATACATTTATTGTCAGTCTTCCACATGGAGAGGAGAGCGTCTCTGCAGTCGACTCTCTGCGACACCAGAGTTCCCAGCACTGCTTCTGTCCTAGGCTGCAACCTGCAACACAAAGTTAGAAGTCAGGCTTCTCTTTTTTTTATTGAACATGAGGAAGCTACTACTGTATGCGTGAGTGAGCAGTGACTGACTTGGACCATGATTTCATCATGATGGAGGGGTTTGACAGCAGATGGCTCCCGTAGGCCTTCAGCTTAGGACATACCTGCACGGTGCACATGAAAACTCACACTACAGACCACCTTGCACATCATCTGTAAAATTAATAACGTTAATTGCTAGGGTCTTAATAGCTAAACGCATGACAACATACGCAAATAATATACAATTTTCCATATGAATATAATTATTAGGGGTGTGATCGATTCTCATTTAGTACGATTCAGACTCGATTTTAAATGTCGCAAAATCGATTTTATTTAAATTATTTTATACCGTCTTCCCTTTGTTTGTGTGTGCCTTTAATGGGAGCGCTGTTCATGTTGTACCCGATTTGGCCACTTAGAGGCAGTGTGGTTCCACGCGGTCTGTCTGATACACTGTTAAGTTGTAGCCACATTAGAGAGTAGAAGGAAAAAGTCACGATCAAGTTATTCTGATAAAAGTTGTTTTTTTTGCAGCGTGGAGCCGTTCTTTTGAGTGATAAAAGTGCCGCGAGTAGCGCGCTAATTAGCATTAGCGAGTCAGACAGGAGTAGATCATTACGATTCCTTGAACATCTTTAAATTGAAGCAAAAATCATTGTCAATCAAATCATTTTGAACCAAAAATCGTTCTTAACTCGTTGACTGCCAAAAACGTTAAATAACGTTTAGTAAAATCCTATGGAGGAGTGCCAAAGACGTTAAAAGACGTTTGTTTCAAAACAGAGGTGAAACTAACCATTTTCTATTGTTGACTACTGAAAAACGGAATAAGGTAGAAACAAACTTTTTTTTCTGATGAAAGATGAGAGTCCAATCTTTCATTTGGTAGTATGTGTGTTTCCATAGTCCAAACACATACTTTTCTGTGGACCTTGAAAGATCAGTCAAAAGATCAGTCAAAATGCTTAAATCGGCTGGCACCCACGGCATCCCTTTTCTGAAAACGTCTGGCAGTCAAAGAGTTAATCGAAAATCGATTCTGAATCGAATCGCACACCCAAAAATCGGAATTGAATTGTGAGACATTCAAAGATTCCCACCCCTAATAAATATAGCCATATTGTAATTCTATTATTTATTATTTCTCCACATCACTCAATGGTTACCCGTATTGGGTGTAAATTTGCATATTCTGTCCTTTATCAACTGTGTTTTTGTATTATGCTTGAAAATAAATCATTTCTGTCTGCAATACCTGTCCATCTAGAATAAACTGAGCAAACAGTTTGTATCTCTCCAGACCATCGGGATACTCCATCTCCACTGCGGGAAGCTGCCAGGCCACTCGGACTGCAAAACAGCAAATTTCGTGTCGAGAGAGGACGAAAGCCACAACGCGCAGGATGAACGGTGACGTCATCGGTCCCAGCTTACAGAAGGTGCTTGAGCGGTGACACCTGATGCTGCCCGTGGAGGTGCAAAACCACGGCGTCGGGGACTCCAGAGGAGGGCCAAGATGGCAGTACTGAGGCAGGAGCTGAGGGACCCACTCGGCTTCGACGGCGGACACACCTGACGGGAACACAGTAATCAAATCAGCAACAACTGAAATAATGTAGTTGCATAAGTGTGCACACCCTCTTGTACCTTATGTGACTGAATTAACCAATCAAATCATGTTAAATGAGAGCACATACATGCCCAATTGAAAGTCCCTGCGATTAACCCCAAATAAAGTTCACCAGCTGTTCTAGTAAGCTTTTCATTTTGCTTTCTAGTAGAAGCCTGAAGGTTTTGTGCTAACATTGACTGCTATTTGGAACTGTTCATAATTCCATCTATTGGTTCTAACTAAAGACCAGAATTTTACACCTTGGTTTTCATAAGACTATAACACATTTTGCACAAGTGTTCGGGAGATGTTGCTAAGTAGGGGTGGGAATCTTTGAATGTCTCACAATTCGATTCCGATTTTTGGGTGTGCGATTCGATTCAGAATCGATTAAGAACGATTTTTGATTCACAATGATTTTGCTTCAATTTATAGATGTTCAAGGAATCGTAATGATCTACTCCAGTCTGACTCGCTAATGCTAATTAGCGCGCTACTCACTGTACTTTTATTACTCAAAAGAACGGCTCCACGCGGCAACAAAAAAAAAAAAGTTTTATTGGAATAACTTGACCGTGACTTTTTCCTTCTAATCTCTAATGTGAATACAATTTAACAGTGTATCAGACCGCGTGGAACCACACTGCCCCTAAGTGGCCAAATCGGGTACAGCATGAACAGAGCTCCCAATAAAGGCACACACAAACAAAGGGAAGACAGTATAAAATATTTTAAATAAAATCGATTTTGGGACACTTAAAATCGATTCTGAATCATACTAAATGAGAATCGATTTTTTTGGCACACCCCTATTGCTAAGGTCCAATCACAGGGCAGGACTTACAAAAACATCTAAATTTGGGTACATTCAAGTACCCTCTGTATACAACGTAAAAAAAGTAGGCGGGCTCACTGACCTCTCATGTACATCTTGGTGGTCTCCATTATCTCCTGATAGACGACAAACTGAGGCAGCGTTTTAAACAGCGGCGATGACGGATGAATGAACACCGGGTCGTCAATGAGAGGAGTCTGTGGAGAAGAAAAAGGGTTGAAAATGCATGAGTGTTTCCAATTATGGTTATCAAAGGCTCACCTTATAAGCGTCCTTCCATTTCGGATTCAACAATTCCTCCGCCTGTACTCTCCGGGCCAGATGGTCGCCGAGGCCTGCTAGAGTGATTTGTCGCAAGCAGACCACCTGGTGCGCTGTAGGGGGAGACATCTTGGGGTCGACGAACACGCCCATATCGGGGCACACGCTGTTCACTGAGAAGAAATATGGTATGATATCATGTGTTTATGTCGCACTTCACATGTTCATATACACTGACCAGAAACCAAATTAAATTAAAACATCAAGGTGAAAGGTAATTTATTTGAGTACATCAATTTAAAAAGTCTCAGATCATGTATAGGTCAGACCTCAGCAACCTTTGCTGTCAAAAGAGCCATTTTAGGCCAAATAAAAAAATCAGTCAGGAGACGCAAAATATTTGAATACTGTGATGAATGAAAGTACCGTGTGTTGGTCTAATCTAATGTACTATATTTGAGGCCCCAAGCTAATTAGAGCTGCACCATAACAGAAAAATATGCAGCATCCAATACATGGATATTCATTTTCTTCTCTTTTGTCTTGGTTTTGGATTTTTTGTTGTTGCAATTTTTCATACATATTTTTACTTTTCTGCCTTTCTGTCAAATTTCTGACAATTTTATGGACATATGGTAATTTGTTGGGGAATTTAAAAAAATAAATAAATTTTTTTGCTAGCACTTCTGATATTTTTGGCAATTTTGTGGACACTTTATGGTAATTTTCTGTATTTCTTCTTTTGTTTTTAGATATTTTATAGGTACTTTATTAGTATTAGTATTTACTAGGCCTTTATTTATTTATTTTTTTTAAAAACTGGCTTTTTGAGATTTCCAAATATAATTTTCCGCCTTTCTTTTGTTTTTGGAAATTTTCTTTTCTGCATTTTTTTATTAAATACTCTGACATTTTTAGCTATTTCATGGTCATTTCATTTTAATTCAATTTCCTGCTTTTCCTCTTCCTTTTTGGACATTTTATGGTCACTTTTTTATTATTTTTATTTTTTAGGTAATTTCTAAAACATTTTTTATTGACCTTTCATCTTTCTTAAAAAAAATTGGACTGTGACAATTTTATTATTATTCCTAACTTAAATTAATCTGTATATTAGTTAGGGGTGTGCCCTAAAAAAAAAAAGATTCTCATAAGAATCGCGATTCTCATTTAGTACAATTCAGAATCCATTTTATACTGTCTTGCCTTTGTTTGTGTGTGCCTTTATTGGGAGCGCTGTTTATGTTGTACCCGATTTGGCCACTGAGAGGCAGTGTGGTTCCACGCGGTCTGATACACTGTTAAGTTGTAGCCACATTAGAGAGTAGAAGGAAAAAGTCACGATCAAGTTATTCCAATAAAAGTTCTTTTTTTGCAGTGTGGAGCCGTTCTTTGGAGTGATAAAAGTGCCGCGAGTAGCGTGCTAATTAGCATTAGCGAGTCAGACTGGAGTAGATCATTACACTCCCTTGCGCATCTATAGATTGAAGCAAAAATCATTGTCAATCAAATCATTTTGAATAAAAATTTGTTCTTGATTGAAAATCGATTCCGAATCGAATCGCAGACCCAAAAATCGGAATCGAATCGTGAGACTTTCAAAGATTCCCACCCCTGATATTAGTCCCTTGAGCTGAATGTTTGTCTGCTATGTTTATTAATGTTCTTACAACTGAAATGGTGCATAATTGCATGATGCACTACATTGGAGTACCTGCATTGGTGAGTTGACTCCTGAGTCGACGGATCTCCACCATCGCTTTGTACCTCAGGCCGTTCTCCTCGCAAAACGCGGGCGTGCAGCCGGCGAATTCGCAGGCGCCGACAGCACCTGACGTCATACGCGCGCACACGCGTTACAACTTTCAGGCAGTTTCTTGCCAGGGATGCCACCCGAGTCAAAACAAACGTACCCAGCATGACCATGATGTCCCCCAGCAAGAGCGACGCCCCTTGCCCCGCCCACAGCCTCCTCATTTGGGCCATCCGAGCGCGACGCTGTGAGAGCTTGGAGCTCTCGTCTTCGCTACCTGCAGGTCTGAACATAAAAAAAAAAAAAATTATGGATGACAAAATTACAATTCAGGGGTTGTCGAACTTTTTCCAGAATATACAGTCTTGTCTCTCTTGCTCCTTTACCTGTTGAAGTCTTCAAAAATCTCCCGGACTGTCATGGCGGCGACCACGGCGATGACGTAGGGCAAGCACTCCTGCTGCTGGCCCAGCGCCAACATTTTGGCGTAGCGCGGCGCTACGGGGAAGGAGGCCATCGCTCTGCCCAACGGGGTTATGGGGCAGCTCAGCCTTGCCCGCTGCATGTCTTTCATGCTGGAAGACATGAAATCCTTTCAAAGCAAAGGCTTCAAATTGTTGCGACGTTCTAGAGTCACCAATGATTAACGGTGATAGTTACCTTCCGAGGCCAGGTGGTTCTTTGAGAGCTCCTAAGGAGACCAACAACTGTTCTGCCGCCACGAGAGACTCGGTAGAAGGAGGAGTAGGGAAGGGGAAATTGACCACCTGCAGATCGTACATGTGAGTTTTTGCACATTTATTTTGTAAACAGACTTAAGGTGGCGAACTGCGGCGGACCTTCTCGATGTTCAGGTCCTTCATCTGCAGGACCAGGTCGTCCACGGGCCTGCGAGTGATCTCTGCTTCGGAGAAGGGACTGAAGTCACCAAAGACCGCAGATGAGTACAACCTGCGGGAGAAACCTTTATTGATAAAGAACAAACAGCGGTGCCTTGACTTACAAGGTTAAGTTGATTTGGTCTCGTAACTCAAAACACATGCTTAACAATAGTGATGGGAAAATGAGGCTTCGTGAAGCTTCATGAAGTGCTTGTGATATTTTTTTGACTCTTGCTTGAAAGATAAAGGCTAGTGCAGGGGTCAGCAAACTTTCTTGCCCAAAAGAGCCATTTTAGGTCAAATAAATAATCAAAAATCTGTCTGGAGCCGCAAAATGTCTTGAGGTTTCAGTACATTAGTGTTAGTCTAATGTACGGAGGGCCCAGCCTAGCTGCACCAGAACAGAAAAATATGCAGCATCCAATACGTAGAGATTCATTTTCTTCTACCTTCTGTCTTCTATTTTTGGATAATAATAATAATAAAAAAAAATCAGACTTTGTTTTTAATACATTTTTAGAGTTTTCTGCTTTACTGTCAAACATCTGACATTTTTGGCAAGTTTATGAACATAGCACGGTAATTTTTTGCCTCCTTTTTTTGACATTTCATGGATATTTTTTCTTCTACCATTTTTCTATAAATTTTCTGACATTTTTTGCAATTTTGTGGGCATTTTATTATATTATTTTCAAGATTTTTTCTTGTGTTTTGAGACATTTTAAAGCTACTTTTCAAATGTTTCCATTTCTGCCTTCTTTATAAATACATTTTCAGACTTTTTTTGTGGCAATTCTGTGTATATTTTGTGGTAATTTTCAGGATTTCTTCTTTTGCTTTTGGACATTTTATGGTTAATTTTTGAACATTGTCTTTTCTGCCTTTAAAAAAAATCAAAAAAATCTGACTTTGTGGGCAATTCCAAAGACATTTTATGGACATTTTCGGGATTTCTTCTTTTGTTATGGTTACTTTTTGAACATTTTCCTGTCTGTCGTTTTTATTCAATTCGCTGACATTTTGGGCAATTTCGTGGACAGCTTATGAAAATTTTCTGCTTTTCCTCTTCCCTTTTTGGACAAATTTAATGGTCACTTTCTGGACATTTTTAGATAATTTTAAAAACTTTTTCATCTGCGTTTCATCTCTCTTTATCTGACAACTTGAAACATTTAGACTCTGACATTTTTGGAATATTAAACTATTCATTTTTTAAAATCTAGTTCATTAATTTATTCAAAGAATATTTAATCTAAAAATAAATATTGGTATGTAAAAAATATTAATTTCTACTATTTTTTTAAGAGATCCACAGAAGAGGTAACTGGGCTAACGCAATGGAAATTGATTACATTTCCACAGTGCCATCTAGAGGACTCAAAAAACATCACAAGCGCTTCATCTGTCCACCACTAAACAACACCATCCAAACTACTCTGACCTATAACAATGTCCTGGCTCCGTCCGTCCCGCTCTGCCCGCCCTCTGATTGGCTGCCGCCTGCGAAATCCACGTGACCTTGAAAGACGACACGCCCGTCACGCGGTCGTAGAAGCGCTTCTTCACGCGGCCGCAGTCCACCACGTATTTGATGCCCGGGATGGTCAGCGAGGTCTCGGCCACGTTGGTGGCCACCACGCACAGACGAGTGCCAGCGGGAGGAGGCCTGAACACCTGCATAAAAAAAAAAAAAAAAAATTGCGGGGAAATATACTCTTCATATGCTACATGTTATAAATTGTGTGTCGTTGATTTTTAAAATTTTTTTTTTTACAGAGGTTATGTATGCTACAAGAGTAAAGATACACGAGTTATTTTGGTTAGTATGTTCACCTTGGCCTGTTGCTCAGGAGCCAGCAGAGAGTAGAGCGGGAGGACGTACATGGGGATGGACGGGTCCGCTTTCTCCTCTATGGGGGACAAAATGCAACCTCGTTAATATTTGATGCATTTCACGCCTCTCAAGAGTCGTGAAATAAGCAGTGAAACTTGCCCGTGCCGCCAGAATCGTCTCCGATGTCCAAGTCGGAGCTTTCGTCCTCGTCCTCGGCTATCCCCGCTTCTCGGTCCTCGTCTCCTTCGTCCACAGGCTGGGCGGAGTAATTATCCAGGTCGATGCGAGGCAGTGACTGCAAAGCGGATACAACGCAAATGTTTAATCGTGTGATCATCTATCAATGTGGTTGAACGAGAGATACGTACAACGCTCTTTTTCTGTTTGGCCCTCTTGAACCTGTTCGCCGCTTCGGAGGTTTTGGCCTCATCGTCACCTGAACAGAAAAATGGTGTCAAAATAAGCCAAAACATGTTTTATGTTTGAGTGAGCCACACTTACCAGTGTCACTCTTTTTGAAGGGGAAAGCTTGTCTCAGGCGTCTGCAAAGGCCGTGAACCTCCGCCTGGCCGGTAAGAAACACCAGAATGCCCCCTGAAGCATGGATAAGGAAATTGAGTCCACAACTGGAAGCACAAAAACTCCACTAGGTGGTAGTTTGGACTCGATTTATACTCTGGCGTGACTTGTGTTAAATACAACTTGAATTAGAATTCGGACTGGCATCCTAATGGGAGTTGATAGCAGCAAACGAGTTCCAGCTGGATTTAAACTTCTGCTTCTAACAAAGATTTACTATTTACGGCAACAAAAAACTCAATAACCGACTAGAATTCTACCTCTGGGCACAATGCGAAGCGGGAGTCTAGTTAATGTAAGACATTTGAAACTAAAAAGAAAAACGTTGCCGCAGTTAGAAGTGGAAATTTCAAATTGAACCGCAAACATAGGGAAAAAAATAAATAAAAAAATCCCTCAAAAAATGTGACTTATAGCCCCAAAAAGTAATATAAAATTTACTAAAATTTTTACTATTTTTCAGCTATAATACAGGGCGATTTGACATGCATCATAACAGCAGTGTTGAAAAAGGACAACTGAATTCCATGACGATACAGTAGAAGTCTGCTTGCGAGGTAGATTGATCGAGCACAGCCGCGAATAATTGACAAAGGTTGAATAGAATTGCCAAAATAATAGTTAACACCATAAATATACAACATAAAATTGACATAGTAACTCTTTGTTGTCTCAATTAACCCTGGAGAACCCAAGAACCCTTTTATTCTTTGGAAAATTATGAATTATACATTAAATGACTGCTATAAATTCACTGAACACCAAAATATATGTTTTTTCAATGTTTTTTTCAATGAATTCCCTAATTTAGGATTAGGGCGAAATTTGACCCTTTGGGATTTAGGGGTATCATTTCGAAAAATCTGAATAGCAAAAACGGTCAGTAAACAATTTAGAATTTAAGAAAATAATCAATCAAATACACAGCTACATTGAACGATATAATTTTTTTGTTTTATTTGTTGCATTTTAGCCATCTTGTCACCACCACTCTGGCTCATGTAAGTGCAATATTCATCCACTAGATGGCCCCATGCAGGGGTCAGAAGTGGCACTCTGGACTTTTGAAGTTAACTCTTTGACTGCCAGACGTTTTCAGAAAAGGGATGCCGTGGGTGCCAGCCGATTTAAGCATTTTGACTGATCTTTTGACTGATCTTTCAAGGTCCACAGAAAATTATGTGTTTGGACTATGGAAACACAGATTGGACTCTCATCTTTCATCAGAAAAAAAAAGTTTGTTTCTACCTTATTCCGTTTTTGAGTAATCAACAATAGAAAATGGTTAGTTTCACCTCTGTTTTGAAACAAACGTCTTTTAACGTCTTTGGCACTCCTCCATAGGATTTTACTAAACGTTATTTAACGTTTTTGGCAGTCAAAGACTTAAATTTGTAAAAAAAAAAAAAAAAAAAAAGGTCTTTGTTATTTGAGGAGCAGAATTTATAGGGGCCAAATTTGACCCTGTGGGTTCTCCAGGGTTAAAGAAACACTACAATGCAATTAACTACAAATTCAGTAAAATTTTGCCACATTACAGAAATGTGTAAATAGGCAAGTTATGCTGTGAAAAACACAGGATAGGTTAAAAAAAGTAATAATCACAAAGAGGTGAATTTACGAATGCTGAATTGCAAATATGCAAGGCTCCACTGTATTCCGCTTCCCAATAACATGTCGCAAATCATAGTTTGTGCACCTGAAGGCAGCATCCGGTGGATCTTGCAAGTCTTGTGAAACGCCTCCCCCGTGTAATCATCCAACGGGGTGCGTTTGTTGAAATGTACGGTGACGGGAAACTGGCGAGCGTCCACCTTGATGATTGGCGGCGGCGTCTTGAATAACTTCTGGTTGTCGGTGAAGTCCTCCACACGCAGAGTGGCCGACATGACCAACAGCTTCATGGACAAACCTTTCTGAAGACGCACAAAAACCATTGGGTAACGTTAACACTACATACAATTTTAAATGAGAATACATTGTATGTCACCTTGTTTCTAAGGGGAACTATACGAGAGAGCAGTCCAATGAGAATGTCCGTGTACACGCTTCGCTCGTGGGCCTCGTCTATGATGATCACGCTGTAACGTCGCAGCAGGAAGTCCTGACATGAGAAATTGGGAAATCTCAAGTGATTAAATGATCAAGTGTTACTAATTAAACCATGGATAATAAATACAGTAGATTTTTTTTCTACTGCACCTTCTGGATCTCCTTCAGAAGAACACCGTCCGTCATGAACTTGATCTTGGTCTCATCCGTCACATTGCCCTCGTATCGAATCTGATAGGACACCACGCTAAACACCCCCAAAAAAACAAACATGACGTCATCATTTTAAAGCAGCTGAAGACCTCCATCTGCGAGAATGTTACCGCGTGGGCAGGTTCATCTCTTTGGCGACTCTGTGCGACATGCTGACAGCCGCTACTCTTCTCGGCTCAGTGATGCCGATGATGCCGGTGTCACTGGAGAGGAGACGACACGTCATCGCTGCTTCTTTAACACTCAAATGTTTGAATCTGGATTGCAATCCGTTTCAAAGGCTGCATTAACGCAACGTGCACTGAGGACCAACTCACCTGGCGTAGCCGGCTTCGTAGAGGAACTGAGGCACTTGTGTCGTTTTCCCACTTCCTGTCTCGCCACAGATGATGACGCAGGGGTTTTCTTTCACAGCCTCCATGATGAGCTGCTCCTCGGCCAGCACCGGCAGCTTCAAACGAGCCGCCTAAAGCCACAGACAACATCGGCAGTTGACATTTTGTACATAAACAACACATGAGAAAAAGCGGTTTACTGTTTCAGTGACAAAACCTGTATTTTTGGTGATCTGTCAACCGGGATGAAGACAGCCGGCTGTGATGTCTTCATCACGTCATTGGACATCGACGACTCAGTCTGCTGCTGTTCTTCCTTCATCTTCTCTTTTACCTCCTCACAGGGTGGACTTGTTTCCTTACACTCACTCGTCACCAGGGTTTGGTTAACTTCACTGTTTTCTTCCTCCTCCTCTTTACAGTCATTAGCATCATCATCATCATCACTAGTTGAGACATCACTAGTATCATCTACTTCCTGTTCTTCTTCCTCCTCTTCTTCTTTCCATTTTCTCTTCCTGTTGGCCCCACTGAGACTGCTGATCTTTGGTCCAGAAGCTCCTTCTACCACTTCATCAAGTGATCTGAAAATTAGAGAGGACTAAGGATCAACAACCACGCAGCTGCACTGATCCTTTAAATATTTAATTTTGACACACACGTCTAAATAATTATGTTTTCTATGGAGGAAATTAAATTAGCTTAACACATTGCATTGCAGTGATATCAGACCTGAGTAGTTATCTGCCATCGAGCGACTCAACTTGAATGCAAAAAAAAAAATATATATATATATATATATATATATATATATATATGGGGTATCTCTACCACTAGTACTTCCCCCCCTCCTCATTTCTTTGTTTAAACATACTCTTTAGTGTGATAGAGCTTCTCCCCCGTGCCCAGTTTGGATGTGGTATAAAGGAGCTTCAGTTCAGACTCTGGAACCTGCACCTCTGCCAGTCGTGTCAGGATGTCAGCTCTCTGCACATACGACAATAATATTCATGTGAAGCAAAAGTGGGAAAGTTTGAAAACATTTCGGGATGGGAGTGCAGCCTTGTCACCTGAGCTTTCTTCTGCTTTCTCTCCAGCACTTTTTGCAGCTCCTTCTTCTGCTTCTTGGTGAGAGGCTTCTTTTTGGAAACAGGAGTTACTGAGGACGACTTCTTTTTTGCTTTGCAGGCTGGGAGCACCAGTGCGTTGCTCTCGTCTACACCCTTCAGTCTGGTCACATCTACAGAAAAAAAAATATTATAATAAATCCAACTAAAGCGCGTTGGCAATGTCAATTTCAATCACCTAGTTCTACTACAATTTCAGTCTTTTCTCCATTTGTTGGTTGTTGAGGTTCACTCTGTTGTCTCCCTTTCCAGTTATGCTTCTTTCTCAGTTTGCCCATCTCTACCTAAGGGGAAATCATCCATGCGCGCATAAATATACCGGGCAGTTTAAGTACAACAAATGTTATTCAAACATCTACCCGCGTCCAAAATGATCATAAAATGTACAAACCGTTTATTTTCACGTAGCAAATAATGTCATAGAAGACCACACACTTTCTACGGTAGCTTTGCTTAAACCTCACGTGTAAACAGGAGTCAGTCCTTCATTTAAACGCATTCGTAATGAAAACGCTAACGATTCAAAGGTTCCGCTTCAAAGCAAAATCAAACCAAAAGAGTTTCCAGACACTAGAACCTGACAAAAAGTACTCATTGTTTATTTCATCCATGAAAATATTTCTGTCGACTTATTCATACGTTTTAGAGTAACTTTGCAGAAACCTCCCATGTAAACATGGGTGAGTCCACTCGTCAAATGTGTCCGTAATTAAAACGTGTATCCCAGATTGATTCCGCTTCGAAGCAAAACAAAACAAAAGAGAACAAGATGCGAGAAACATCCATTCATCCATTAGCCGAACCGTTTAAACAAATTATCAAACATGTTTGAATTATTTTTCTTCTTCTTTTTTTTTTTTTACCACTCTGTGTCCAAAAAGCAACCTAAATTATATTGCTGCCTGTTAAAAATAAATAAATAATAATAATAATTTGTGGACACATGCTTTCTATTGCTTCATTTGCATGTTAATAACTGTATTTTTATGTGTTTTGCAAATAAGACGCTTGGGGAAATTCAACAACAACAAAACAGTTGAGGTAAACATAAGAATCAGTTAATGTGTCTTTATTAACAATACAACAAAAAGTAACACAATTCCCATGTTGGACACATTAAGTGACCCACTTTAAACACACGAAACACACTTTTTTATTATTATAAATGACTCAAAATGGTTTTGTATAACCTACATGTGATCTGGCATAGTTTCCAGGTCACCCAAGACCATAATAGGGTTAACAATCAATAATAATAATTAAAAACAATATTATGCTTGCTACACACATTGTTATAAATACTTTAAAAGACCATTTTAGATACGCAAACTTTATTCGAAAAGAAAAGAAATAAGAAATATATATGTAAAAAATTGTAAATATACAACAAAATATTTTATTTATTTATTTTTTGCCATAACAGCATTTGTGTTCTACCAGTATTCAATTTCAAAACAAGATCCTGTTCAAAAAAAAAAGGGCATAGGAAGAAGTTTGTCTTGTTTGTTTTGCCATTTTTGTGTTGAACACAGCAATTTCAACTGCTCCTGTCACTTAAAGGCAAAAAGACATTTTCTCTCTGATTCTCCCCTTCTGTGAGGCTCTCCTCCTTGGTCCTCCTGGCCTCATTGGAGAGCTTCTCAAACCTCCTCAGGAACACGATGACAGCGGCCAGCAGCGCGGCCTGCACCAGCACAAAAACAAACAGGACCACCTGTGAAGTCAAAGCCAAGTCGCAGTACCAGTAGTGGCAGGAGTCCAGCACTTCCTCCTCAGTCAAAAACTCCACCAGCCTCCCTCTGAGATGAGGAGGGGAGCTGCAGTTGACCTGCGGTTGGGCCGAGAGACTTCCGCCAGGTCGTCGTCTCAACCAGGCTCGCAGGTAAAGGACGCCGCAGTCGCACGCCCACGGGTTTCCGTGCAGGGAGACCTGACGGAGGGAGGAGAGTTTGTCCAGAAGCCCGTTCGGGAGGGTGGTCAGCCGGTTGTTGTGAAGGCGCAGCTCGGTGGTGTTCGCAGGGTAGACGCTGGGGAGGTGGGAGGAGTTGAGAAACCTGCTGCTGCAGTCCACCTGGCTGCCATGACAGGTGCAAGGATGGGGGCACGCCAATGAGCTTTGACCTCCAAAGATGAGAAGACACAGGAGATGCAGCTCCTTCATCCTCATGAATGGCTGAAGAGAATAACAAACTCATCAGTCATCCATTTTTAGCATCAAATAGAGGCACTTTATTGTGTTAACCCTGGAGAAACCAATAACCTTTTTCTTCTTTGGAAAATTATGAATTATACATTAAATGACTGCTATAAGTTCACTGAACACCAAAATATGTTTTTTCAATTTTAACCCTTTTTTTTTAACTAGCTCAGAGTTGCTAATTTATCAATATATATATATAAAACATACTCCTAGGCATTCTGCAACATGATATGAAATAGATTAACAAAAACCCCCACAATTTTACCATCTGATGGTTTGCTGAGAAGATGGTTTTGTTTGGATTGATTTCCAGCTCAACAAAACAGCATGTTGCCAGCCATCTTGTCACCACCACTCTGGCTCATGTAAGTGCAATATTCATCCACTAGATGGCCCCATGCAGGGGTCAGAAGTGGCACTCTGGACTTTTGAAGTTAAATTTGTAAAAAAAGGTCTTTGTAATTTGAGTAGCAGAATTTATAGGGGCCAAATTTGACCCCGGGGGTTCTCCAGGGTTTTAATGCCATTAAAAAAAAAAGTACTAGAATAACCTGAATTATCTGTGATGGGTTGCCCATTTATTGGTAGCACAACAAACGTTTAGCATGTTTGCCTAAAAGTTCTGTAGGCCAGGATTCGAATTTTGGCTCCATTAATGAATTTGTTTTTATGATGGGCTATCTCGAAAGCTACAGTAGCTCTGAATGCCGAAAACTACTCTTTGTAAAATAGTTGAGAAATTGTGACTTACCGCCAGCGTTGTATGTCGTCCCTGTAAAGGCGTGTTGCTCTCGTCAGCTTCAAAGTGAGTGTGATGTTGCCGGCTGGCCCTCACTGATAAACACTTCCAACAGGATGTGCACTATCTTACTTTATTTTCGTGCTAGTTCATCTCCTAATGAGCTGTTGAACCATTATTTTATGGCCACAACAAATGTTTAATTCAAAATATTTAGACGTTATTCGTTAGGGGAAAAACACGTGTTTACCCAACATTAGCTTATGCAAATATTGTGATTAGACTGTGCATTAGTAGGATAACTCATGATCTTTTTTTGTATTTGTATTTGTAGTGGTTCTCATTTTTTTTACATCAAGCACAACCTAGAAAAACTGACTAACATTAAAATAGTGTAGCATAGTAAAAAGCAGGATAGAGGTTTTAATTATTCAGAGCACATGTATTTAAAAATACTGTAGGTCACTGTAACATCATGCACACTTTGAACAGTAACACTATGCTAAAATATAGATTTTTAAAAAAAATCATTAACAATAAAATCAAATGACTTGCAGATACAATTTTAATGAAAAATTGTACCTAAATAAACGTTAATAAAATTGTTCTTAAGAACGAAAGATAATAAATACAACTTAAATGTGCTTGCGCAGTTTTTTTTTTTTACCATGCCACTAGAGGGAGCCAATCAAAGAGAGTTGCTGTGCTATATATATATATATATATATATATATATATATATATATATATATATATATTTATATTCTTTATATTCTACAAATTATTTAAAAAAAAAAGTAAACCGGGAAATAAAATTATACAAACAAAAGCATAAAAAATTAAAACAGGGAATTAAAAAAGAAAATCAATGTAAGGTATGTCATTTAAACAAATGAAATCTCACATCTAATTAAAACTAAATTCTCACATTTCCAAGACTTTCAGACATTGTTATGGTTGCCTAATGTGTCAGGATGAAGGAAGAATGGCTGCTAAAGATAATGATTCAGAAAATAGTATCCCCCAAGCTCTGTGACAGCCGGAAAGAATGGACAATTTCTTCCCAAGAACCATTTACAGAATGACAAGAAAACGTTTATTATTTGTCATGTTGTACAGAAGGAAGATGCACTTTTCCTCTGTTTGCATTCATTCACACCCTGCTCTTCTTCATGGGCACAATTCACACTTTCAAAAACAAAAAAACAAAAACAGAAGCATCAACGCTACAAGTATTTGCTCCTCCACAAAAGCGAAAGAGAAAAAAAAAATGTCAGATAAAGTTTTGATACGGGCGTAAAATGTCAGCTGTGAAGCAGTGGAGAGTGTCAAGCAGATACAAGTAGCGGCCGCATGCTTATGCAAGAACCCTGTCATCATAATCATTATTTTTTATCATTGTTATTATTATTATTATTATTACGTGCATTCACAGTTAACATTTGACGAATGACAATAAGTGCAGTTTTAAACCGGCCAACCAATGACAAAAAAAAGCCGCTCACATCCTGAATTGATATAAATAATGCATTCCTTATGATCATCTGAAGAATTTAAATAAATGGAAAGCAATTGTGCAAAGACTATTTGGAATATTATGGACACCAGAAGAGGATTAATGACACAAATACACTCCCTCACACACTGAATAAAAAACACCATTCAAATGTAAATTCCACGCATTGTTATACCCTGACATAATATTTTAAAAAAAAAGAAAGAAAAAAGTTCAGCACTGTCTTTATAAATTAGGTACACTGATTAGTGATTTAAATTATGATTTCAGATTGTTTAATCACAATTGGGGGAAGTAGTGGGGGTCATAGTTTGAGTTGGGGAGGGGGGGGGGGGTCAAAACAAGCATCCAGGCAGACGAGCTATACAAAAGCACCAAACTGAACTTAAATGTGCACTGAACAGCAAAATCAAATCAAATGTTGCGTTGTGGTCGTTAGTCTTTTTCGTGCATCTGCTGCTGCATTTTGGTCAGCATCTCCTGCATCCGCTTCAGCTGATCACACGCAGAAGAAGGAAAAGAAGGAGAAGGTTTCAGCAAACAGAGCCAGAAAATGTAAAATGACATTTCAAAAATTCCATCGATCTAATTCTGTTTCATCATCAGTTTGTGGTCTTACTTCCTCATCTTTCATTTTGATCAGTTTTTCCGTCTCCACATCGGGAGTGGACAGTGGCAGGATGGGGATGGGACTCTCCATGCGGTTGTCCTGTGCCAGTTTACTTGGGAGGGAAAGAACAGAGGAGTTGAAGCGGGCGATTCAGCGCTGAAATCCCAAAACATCGGCAGTTATGTGATCACGAGGTTTGTGTACAAAACACGCGTACCTGTATGAGAGGACAACCGGAATATCAAACGCCTCTCAAACGCCACTGAAACGCTCTCATTTAAAGCAGCATTATGAGAATCTCTCGTGGAAGGTACTGACATATTTTTTTATTTTTTTTTTAGAAATGCTTTCATACAGACTACTGAAATATTCTTAAACACATTACTGAATTTTGTTATGGTCAAATACACTACTGAAATGCTTTCATAAGGATTACTGACATGATCACATACATACAAACTAAATTATTTATATAAGTTTACATTTATTTATTTATAAACTCAAAGGGGAGAAAAAAAACGCTGATGAACATTTAATATGTTTTCCACACAAAAAAAAAGGGGGAAAGTGTGTGTGTGTGTTTGTGTGTGTGTGTGTGTGTGGGGGGGAGGGGGGGGGGATCCAGGAAAATGGGGGGAAATCCAAAATAAATAAAAAAACTGTAAATATGCAAATCTGGGGAACTGGAGTTTTAAGTTGTAATATCACCATTCACCACAAGATGGCAGACATTGGATCTTGTACTGCCCTGTACTACAACATGAGTAGGCATAATTATTTTCTCCCAATTTGGAATGATTTGCAGGGCAAACATCATAACTCAATAATATTAAAATTGTGAGTTGATTTTTGTAAAAAAAAAAAAAAATGCTGAAAATGTGTTATTGCATTTAATGTTTGTTTTTTTTCTGGCAGTTTTGTGCCGTCTTATTTTGTTGATTGCTTCAAACCCACCTTTAATGGATTAGATAAATTGATCATTTATACACACATTGAAAAATGTATTATAAGGATATTTGTGCAGTTTGCCACTTTTTTTACTCGCGACTGCCACCTCTGGCCCAAAGCTTAACTGCAGCATCTGTGTCAGGCTCGTTCATCATGTGCGTGTGAGTACGTGCGCGGTCTTAATTAAAGCGACAGCCACAGTTGACGATCGAAGACATGACTTCAAATGAGGTAAGAAAGACTCTAGACTCTACTATAAAGGGAAGATAAAAGCTGATAGATGCAGTCAGAGTAAAACAGTCAGGGCTCTTCGTACTCATCTGGGCATTGGTGTAGCTTGCATGATGTAGAAAAAGCTTTAATATTACCTTTTTAAACTAAAATGACATATATTAAGAGCTGTCCATATATTAAATAGCATTTTTTTTTTGATACATCTAGTTAGGAAATGTCGGGTTCTATGTGGCCCCCCCAGAAGCACTGACAAAAAAATGTTGCCCATTCCAGCATTTAATCTGCTCATCTCTGCAGTAGAGTGTATGAGAGTGTTTCAGTAGTGCCTATAAGCAAAAAAAATAAATCAGTGGTGTGCATGCTGCACCTTGTCATCTCCTGTATGCACTGCGCTCTGTAGTTCTCATAGTGGACGTCGCAGGTGACGTCTTTGAGGTCGTGCATGTGCGAGCGGATCAGCATGTTCCTCAGCTTCACAAAGTCACAGTGGGATTGGTTTTCCACTGCAAAGCAGAATCACATTTCACATTAGTCATTCCGCTTTTCAGGAGCGGCATCCAGATGTTAAAAAACAAAAAAAAACAATGACGAAGGCACCTTCAACAATTCCCCATGGGTACAGTCGCCCTCGCACCCGCTGCCCTCGAGCTTCCACCACTGTGTTACTTCCAATCACCGCGAATGGGGTGCACTCCTGCACACACGTACACGTACAGCTTTGGATTTGCACCGACCCGATCAGTGAAACCTCGGATTCAGATTACTTTATTGATCCCGTAAAGGATAACAGCCCATCCAAGAAAAATGAAAACAGCAATGAACAACACGGGGGAGACAGAACAGGAAGTCTGGCGGGACGCCTTTCAGCATCTCAAGTTTTTTTAGATGGCTTTTTTTTTTTAATAGAAAAACATTAGGGGGTGAGGGGGGGCACAAGCTGTGCTCCTTTAAAGGGGAGCACAGAATGAACCTGGAAAAAAAAAAAAAAAACTCAACCCATAAAGCCACATACGATACAGTACGATACAATCCATTCCACACCCAATTTATTTGGATTTTGAAATATTTTTTTCCAATAGCAAATATCGCAAATAGAAATTATTTTTCATTCTGTCTGTCACCATCAAAAATCTTAACTGCACTGACAATGCTTTAAGTAGCATTTTAAAATTCTTCTAGTCATAAAAGCGTTTACAACTATATTGGATAGCTGTGGTAAGTCATTTACCTCGCTGCCTTTAAAAAAACATGTTTTTTTTGCTGTTAATACAAATGTATAAAATTTCCCAAAGGTGTGGATATTTGCGTGATTTTCAAAATTTCATATTCAGCTCTTTAAATACTGTATGTAAATAATATACTGTCCACATTCAAATTGTAACTTTTGGCTCTATCGTGACATCTTTCGGGTAACTGAAATCTATGAATATCACATTTTTTGTTATTCACATGATCAAATCATACAATTTGGATAAAATGGGCTTCGTTCTAAAACTTAGAAATTGCATTGTTTTATATTTTCTACCAGATTTCATCATTCATACATTTTTGGGCAAAAGAGCAATTTCAGGTGATATTTTTAGACAGAGGCATTTCATGTCTTACTTCCTTTTAATGACACAATTTGGATTTTCAAAAGTAGAGATACCCTCTGCTGACCATGAAGAAATTACATTGTATAAGAAGTGGAAGCTCCCTCTGTTGACACTAAAAATGTTTTCCAACCTTTTCTGCTATTGTGCAAACAAACCGAAATTTAAAGGGTTAAAAATAAAAGTAGAGGCATCTATGCCCACCTTCAACTCTTTATCCAGTTGCTTAAACTCCTCATCCTCATCTGAGTCACATTCAGGGAACTGATAGACTTTGATGCCAAACTTGTCGATTTCCTCTCGTATCTGCATACACAACACACGCACACGCTTCGATCAGAATCAATGTTAACCACGCCGCCAACATGCAAAGTGCTTGCACTCACTCGGTCCTTCAGCTTCTTGATCTCGCTGGGAGTGAGGCAGTCGGCTTTGGCGATGAGCGGGATGATGTTCACCTTTTCGTGCAGAGCTTTCATGAACTCGACATCCACTGGGCGCAACCCGTGACCAAATGGAGGGATGAAGTAGAGGCAGCAGTGGACTCTGTTGTCCTGAATGTTCTTCCTGTTGAGGCCGCTCTCGTCTCGGAAGTACTGCTCGAACTGCTGGTCGATGTAGTCTGTGATGGGTTTCCAGCTACACGCACACACACGCACATCAGGCACGTTCCCCAGCGTTTTGAGGCGCTAACAGAGGAAAGCTCACCATTCATTGTTGTTGACGGCGTCTCCGAAGCCCGGCGTGTCCACGATGGTCAGCTTGAGCTTGACTCCTTTCTCCTCGATGTCCACGGTGTGTTTGATGATCTCCACCGTCTGGTTGATGCGCTCTGGTCACCATGACGACGTGAAGAAAAAGTGAGCGTCAGGATAATAAGTCAAGCAAATAAATATAAATAAACATTAAATAAATATTAAAAAATATGAAAAAATAAATATAAAACAAAATTAATAATAAAAATAAATATTAAGCAGAGAGAATTACACATTATGTATTTCAAAAAAATTATAACTATGTCCGAATCTACTAGCATAATGCTAACAGATAATACAAAATGCTATAGATGCGCTATTGCATTTATTTGCCTGTGTTATAACTCTAAAGCAACGGACTCAAAAGGTTCATCAACACATGTAGACAATTCAATAATACTCACAGGCATATATGATTTATCCTCTGTGAAAAACGACTACAGCATTTGTGACACTCATCCTTATTTGTGTCTGCATGATCAGAGCCGTTGATTGAGAGAGTTTGGCCAACTCACAAGATGGCGTCCATATGTCACGTGACCAGCAGTTGACCAATCACAGCGTTGTACTTTAGGCTGTGATTGGTCAACTAAAAAAACAACTCTCTCTGTATACAGCTCTATGCATGATTATATTACACTGCCCCCTGGTGGCCAACTCACATACACCAGAAGGAGCCACAAACTGTTTAATTGTTTAGATTCAATTGAATGTTTTTTTTTTTAAATACAAGATTAGTGAGTTATTTTTTTGAGGGATGCTGGAACTGAATAATGTCACTTCTATTCACTTCAGTCAGGAATGATGAGTTACAAGCATGGTCACAGAACTAATTGAATTCATATCTCAAGGCACCAGTGTACTATAATTGAAACAAGACTCATAAGTGTGTGTTGTTTTTAAGAAATATTGATCAATCAAGCTGCTGTTTGCATCATGCATGTCTAAAGCTACGTCAACACTGAACATGTGTGAGTAACTCGATGCAGTTTGAGCTCCTCGTAACGAAAGCAGATAAGAGCGAGGCACTGCCTGCGGCCATGTGACATGACAAAAGTACAAGAGAAAGTCTCTTATATAAATAGAAGACCTCCGAGCACATCCATCAAGCAGACAGCAGTGAAAATGTAGCTGATCATGACGAGACTCACCCTCGGCATTCAGCAGCTTTCTGTCCTTGTAGAGGTCGGTGAGGAACAAGCTGTTGACCAGAGTGGACTTGCCCATTCCGGATTCGCCTGATCAGTAAATAAAATCATGAAATAGTTCTCACGGTGTGTAGCGAAAAAAAAAAAAAAATGACAATCACTTTTTCATTTGTTGACCTACTGAAATAAATGAAATAAAGTTTTCAATGATATTCTCATACTGTTATTGCTACTATTTTAACCAAAACTTTATTTTACGTTATAACCCTGAACATGACTTTACTGGATCGCTACGGATTACGCAGGGGTATCAAAAGAAACATACAGTTAGTGTATTCAATGACAAAACACTATTATACCAATAAAATTTTTATAGGCACTTCAGATCATTGTAGTGATTGTTGAGAACTTGGTGAGAAGCCAAACACACCTGCCACCATGAGAGTGAAGTCGAAGCCTTTCTTCACCGACTTCCTGTGGACTTGGTTGGGCAGAGTGGCGAAGCCCACATACTGCTTCTCCTAGGAAACACAAAACACAAAACACATACATGCTTCACCTTGTATGGGAAACACAGGTACATCGAAAAACAGGAATTTTTTTTTTTTTTGCCTTCACAAAGCAAAAGAGTGAAGATATTTAAGAGGTATTGTTTTGATGCAAAAATATTGTAGGCCAGTTCATTATTTTTGCTGACAATCTGGATAAAGGTCTGGTCGGATACAGGAATTTATTTACATTTACATACAAATTTTTGGGGGGGAGCTTTGAGTATTTTTTTCCTGTTTTATTGAATAATTTTCCCCTGTTTTTTTTTTCTGTTTAAAAAAAATATTTTCTCAGTTTTTCTGAATATTTTTTTCCAGTTTTTTTTTAAAGTAATTTTTCCCTGTTTTTATAAAATAATTATTTTTCAGTTTTTCTGAATATTTTTAAAAAAAGTTTTTCCCCCTCAGACATTAGAAAACAAACTACAATACAGTAAACATGACCATCTTATTGCATATGGAGGTATGCGAGAAAGTGTCCGCTTCCGTTATTAGCGAGTCTGCAACAAGTCACTTTCTGAATATTTTTTTCCTTTTTTTCCCTCTGTTTTTTGAAATAACCCCCCCCCCCTGTTTTTCTGATATTTTTTTTTGATAGAAAAAAATATTCAGTAAAACAGATAATAAAAAAATAAAAACTCAAAAAACAAAGCTCCCCCAAAAATTAGTCAGAAAAACAGGAGTTGTTGTTTTTTTTCTCAAGTGAACGCAATACGCTTCCGTAACTACGCTCTACTGTGCCCAAAATATAAAATTGCACAAGCCATTTGAAAAGGTTAAATAGAGGCAACTGGACTCTTCTTGTTGAAAACATTTCACCTTGAATCAAAAATGCTTCTTCTGTTCTAAATTTGAGATGTCTACAAATGTAATGTATCTCTGGAGAGTGTTTCCCCCGAGGGGGTCACAATAGAGTGGTTGTTGTTGGTTGACATGGCTGGTAAACAACTGTCCTGTAAAACCACCCTTTCTGAGAAATGAGACAATATTCTTGGGTATGGATGTCATGTCAGGATATTGTCAAAAGCAGACGACGGTTGATAAGGCAAACTTTCCGCTCTGTTCAATGAAGCCCTCTCTATAGCTTAACATTAATGCTTTCTTTCAACAGCTTTTTCAAACCAGAACTAGGACATTATTGTCCTCAAATGAATCCCCCTTCATTTTGAGTTGCAAATGAACTGCTTTCTGGCTCCAAAGAATCTGCCTATGTTGTCCCATGCGTTTTGTGTCAAGTCTGCTTGGTCTCTAGACTGCACTAAATAAGCAACATTGCTTAGTTTTTATGTCTGGAATTTGCCGGTGGGGTGACAAAACTTTTGTATGAGTTTGGCACAAGTTACTCTGTTCTAAATTGCCTGTCAAATAACCAGAATGTTACATAAGGTGTTATATGTTAGTACATTAGTTTGTTTAGTACAAAGTTAGCAGTTAGCATGGTCAAGGGTAGCACATTAGCCTAGTTTGTAGTTAGCATGGTTATATTAGTTAGTTTGTGAGTACATTAGTTAGTAGCTAGCATGGTTATTGGCAGCACATTGGCATAGTTAGCATGCTTAGCTATACGTTAGTACATTAGGTAGGTTGACCAAGCTAGTTGTTAGCATGGTCATGGGCAGCTAGCACGTTGGCCTAGCTAGTAGTCAGCATGTCTGCCACCAGGGTTATTATAGTTTTGGAATTTTTCATTTTAGTTAGTCTTTATTTTGTTTTGAGTTTTGTTTTTTAAATTTAGTTAGTTTTAATTAGTTTTCAAGGTGGCTCTGTTAGTTTTTATTAGTTTTAGTTATTTCATAAATCCTTAGTTTTAGTAAAAAAAAAAGTGTATTACTTTGCACAATATTTAAAAAACACCATGGGAGCAACGTCATCTGAAGGTGCTTTTTTATTGGCTGCTGCTAGATGTCACTTTTGTGTGACACATTTTCAAATGTCCTTATTGCGGTTAAAATCAAAATAAATCTACTTAAAATCACATCTAAAATCATCCCCAAAGGCTCATGCATTAAGTTAACTAAACTAAAACGAAGGACATTTTTGCTATAATTATAGTAAGTTTTAGTTCTTTTTTTTTTAATATAAAATGTAGTTTCCGTTTTTTTAATAGCATTTTCGTTTTGATTTTATTTCGTTAATGAAACATACGAAGAGCAACAACACATACTGTAAGACACCACACTAGATCACTGTAAGTGGTTCACTAACATCACAACGACAGGCACTTTATCCATCCAGCCAATCATTTTGTAATGCGCTTTTCCTCAATAGGAAAAAAGAAAGAAACCCTGCACAGAAGCAAGACCAAATCTGCCTCAACAGGACTGTTTGTCAACATGTAAAAAAAATAAAAAAGCAAAGGGGTCTCTGGGTTTTCTCTCCTGCTCTCTGTGGCAGAACATCACCACATCAGTTTTGGTGTGTAGATATAAATACACACTCGGACGGAAGTTGGCTGCATGACAGCAGAGGACATTCACATGCACGCAGACGCCACATTGACCAGAACCCAAAAAACTCTGCAACTGTGCAAACACACAGCCGGCGTTTTTTTTTATATAGAACTTGTCATTGGAATGTCAACGCATAAAGACCACTGGCGAGGGGGTGAATAGCACTGCATGGAGAACACACGTTGCTCTAAAAGTCGATAAATGAACTAACAAAGCATACTTGTGACAGTTTCCTGCAATTAGGACAGTGTCCAGCAGAGGGTGCTGTGGTGAAAAAAAGCCCCTTTACCCACAAAGCATTAGTGGGGTATAGTCGTTAGCATAGCTGCTTTCCAAGCAGCTAACCTGTGTTCAATACCCAACCAATGCAATTTGCTATGTATGATTTGTGCAATGTTTTGTCCCTAGAGAGCTGTTATGCCCAAACATATTTACCAAATGCCAGGATTTGAGGTAAACTTTACTAAATTTATGTCAACTAAGTACTTCATAGCTTTTGAATTAGGGTGCTCTTCACTCAAATACATGATTTAAAATCATCCAATTAAAGTGGCTGTAAATTGTTACCCTACATTTATTGGGTAGATATAAAGATAATACTGTCGATTTTCAAATGTACACAAAGTGACTTGTCAAGTCATGCAGTTCAAATCAGTGACCCAAGTTAACTCGAATCCTAGTGGCGTGACTTGAAAAATACAATACTGTATAATAACCAATAGCATACAGGTAAAAGAAAATTAAAAAATGCACATTTGACAGTAACAATAATAATAGTAACAGAATGTTAGGCGTCTTTTAAGTGACCCAAGAACAGAACTTGTATGATACAAATTTCCTAGAGGGTGCGCCCCCTGACAGCGATTTCTGTAGTTTTCCGATATGTAACCTAAGTAAATGCTGCCCCCACCATTTTCTTTCCATATCAAATCTTTCATTAGCCCAGCTTTTTACCTTCTGTCTGGCCGTTCTCACTCGTGGGCACAGGAGTCGTTCAACTAGTTTCTCCTGCAGCATGATGGCATCCATGCTATAAGTGCACCAAAAGCTGCTGGCCGACGTGTCCACCCAGTCAAAAAATAATCCAACGGGATCGGGATACGACAAACGGGACGCCTCAAACCACAAAAAAAATAAACTCCCCCTTCTAAGTGATCTTCCCTGTTTCTTCCTTTTCTTTACACTCCTGTTCTTTCACCACAGCGCTCGCTCCGTCTGCCCTTGTTCAGACAGGTACGCAGGAATTCACATTGCGCCGAGGAAAACAGAAAGCCAGGGCGAAGCGGGGCCAGAGGTGCCAATTTGTGGGAGGAAACCAGGGAAAGGCCTGAAAGAAATTCATTCATTTGGCGCGTGTTCACTCCCTTTCAGAAAGAGTCTCAACTTTGCTGAGCTCAGCCTGAAAGAGAGAGAGAGAGAGAGAGCGATAGAGAGAGAACCTGTTTGAGCAGGAAGAGGAGCAAAGAGGTCCTCATAGAAACAACACGTGAATCCACTAAACATCTCTTCAGGCTGTCAAGTATGGACCTGCAGTTATAACAATGATCAACTTGTGAGGAAAGTCAACCTGTTCGTCCACATGCTCAGTGATGTCACAATTTCATCTTATATACATCGTTGAGCTGCAATAACACCAGCCAAGATGCTCCCATTGAGAAACAGGAGCATCATTCTAACAAAACACATACAATTTGAAACAAAATTTAATTCTAAACAAAGAATAGAAATGTACGATAAAAGTACTGACTCTCTGCACTTAAGTAAAAGTACTAAGATTCAGGACATCAGGAGCTTTCTTGAAACTATGGCAGAACATTCACCTCTAGAAAATGGAACAAAATGTCATCCCTTATTTGCCAACAACTGGCCATAACACGAATGGAGCAATATGGACCACAGGCTGAGAGGATTCAAAAGCGACTTCAAACTTAATTTAAGTTCATTAAAACCAATAACCGTTACTTAGTACAATTTTAACAAACCGACACGCACAAAAAATGTGTCCCTCTTTTGTTAAATTGAGCTCTTACAGAGAAAACAAAAACGTCCTATTCACATATATGCTGTTGTTGTTTTTAACAATTACTAGCAAGCTAGCTAGCTAGTTGGCTCGCCATTTCTGCTTTCAGAATATTCCCACAGTTTTGTGCTAACTTTGTTAACTGAGTAACCAAGAATGCTAAATTATCTAACAAGTTTTTGTATCTGACAAATCCCCCCCACAAAAAAACATATTTAAGGTTATTTTAGTTATTTCCAAGTCCATTTATACTGCTTCAGCATGCAGTTAGCTTGCTATTAGCTATGCTAACACACGGAAAATGTTGCTGCTATGTCTATTTTTCCCCCACACCGTCCTGAGACCCCAAGATCTCAATTTCAATTGACTTACACTCTCTATTTCCTTTTTCCCCTTTACATTGTATCAATATATTTTTTTAAAGTCTGTTTTTCCACAAGCAAAATCACACTCAAAAATATTGTACAGTGTAAAATCACACTTTTGTTCATCACATAACACAAACAGGAAATGTGACCGCAAAACAGGCTTTTACCTAATGTATTGTCCCTCCCTGTTCTTCTGCGGGGTCTTTTGGCTGTTAGCAAACTAGCTTAATCGCGCATTAGTGCCAGAAACTGATATTGTCAGGCAATGTTGAATTGATGATGTCTGATTCTTGTGAAGTCTTAAGACAAAAAAAAGAAGAAGTAACAACCAAATGACAGTTTGTATCCCCCAAAAAAATCACACCTCAAGGCATAATTGTACTCAAGTAAAGCTGGAAAATCTACTTAAATACAACAACATTTGCAACATAGGGATTTACTTATTTCCACCACTGGCTGTAGACAACTAGTAAAAGTTGATCAACCACTTTCCATAATACAAAAACCTAACTTTATTTAATCTATGGATTTAAGAGGTGGATTTTGTTGCAACGAAGGCTGCAGGAGATTTCTTCCAGATGTGACAGTGTTGTGTGTGGGTGGGTGCGGGTGTGGGGCTGGGCGTGGCTGTGGTACATATGATGTGGGCAGCGTCTTCGGGGGGGAAAAAAAGCTGATCTTTTACTTTCCCACCAAGTAGCAGACACACCCTGTTAGGATGTCACATCCAGTGATTTGGACACACACTACACCATAAGGAGACTTCACACTCAAAACATCGCTCCCTTGAGCGACTTTCATCCTGACCCTGGACGGACACAGTTCAAAGGGATGATAGATTTGAAAGGGTTGAAGGAGAGTAGCTTGCTGCTTGCTGTGTAAATAATCGATTTTATGTGGGGAGTAAAAAAGAGACACAACTCGCCTTCATTTCGTTATTTATGACACGTCCACACCAACCATTTTCTATAGGCTCTATCGTGCTTGTCCTCACCTTAGATTGGTCACCACAGGCAATTAAAATTATTCACACACGGTGACAAACCGGTGGCCCACTTGAGCTCCTCTCCCACTATAGAACATTTTGAGCGCCTCATTGTTCGCTAGAGCGCCTCGTTTTTGGCCATGAGTGTGTGCACATCAATGAAAAATGGAGATAAAAAAACAACAACAATATATATATATATATATATATATTTTTTTTTATTTTATTTATATATTTTATATATATATATAAAATATATAAATTAAAATAAAGATAAAACTTTACAACAAATTACATTTGAAAATAAAAATACACATAAAATGATATTTAAAATGAAAATGAAAATAAAAAGAATACATTAAATTAAATGTAAAAAAATAAAATAAAATAAAATAAAAATTAAGTCAACTCTCAAAAATAAGTTTGCTGGACACATAGTGGTACTAACTGGGGTTACGCCCGCAATGAGAGAAATCAGCTATATAGAAGTACCCTATAAAACTGTCTAGGCATATTTTATAGCATTTATGTCACTTTATTTTTTTCCTATAAACACACGTTTTAAAATACAAGCACATTAAAACACTTTTACAACACAAAAAATATTGTACAAAACTGTGCAACAGTGTACTGATTCCTCTTTGTTTACAGTAAACAGATCCAGTTTTTTCAAACAAACATTAAACATATAAAATCCTGTCCAAAGAAGTATATTATAAAATGACCTACAGCCGTCAATTTCTGTAAAATGCAAGAATACAGCGACATTTAATAAATTTCAACAAAAACTAGGCTACTCTAAAATACATTAGTTCCTGTTTTCTTCTTCTTCTTTCAAATGGACGCAGTCTCAAACTAAACAAATGTATCGCCATCTTGTGGCCGATAGTGGAATTGCACTCAATGTTTATCGTCTCATCTGGACTTTTGTTATTCAGTTTTAAGTTTAGGTGATGGTGGGGATAGTGCAACGTGTGTGTTTTGTCATCATGAAAGAAAGAAGCAGATGTATCCTATAATAGCATCGCAGACAAAAGCCCCAAGACCCTTTGTCTCAGAGGCCAGCTGTCTCGCACACAAACACAGACACACATCCTTTCACACATTCAGAGAAAGCAAATGTTTGTTTTAAGCGTCTTAAATGATTAGCGGCTTATCAAAAATGTTGCATATCAACAAATTAATGACTTCAGTACCAAACAGAAAGATGTCTTTCACTTGTGTACACATTTAAATGAATGTGTCAATGCTTGTCCTCTTCGACGGTCAGACAGAGGCAAAGATCCAAAGCTCAACATGGAGCCATCAACATGTTCATTCAATGGCATGACATTACAGGAAGCGATGCCACAATAAAACCCAGCAGTTAGCGTTGATTCAAAAACACACAATTCATATTGAAACCGTTCCAAATGGGCCAAGTCCAAAGAGGGCGCACTTTGAAAATGGGTCAAAAATACTTCAAGCAGCTCACAGCAAAGACCAAATTTTCTCTCTGCAGTCACAAAACAACACTAGTCAAACGTAGAGCGTGAGTTGTATCCTGATCGACTTAACAGTAAGCGCAGGACTTCGTATTAAAAATTACAATAGACAATAGCGCCCTCGCATGGAGGTTTCAGGCACTGTCACATTGAATTGAATAGAAGAGCTACAGTGTGTTATCGACGTCAGAATTTTATGTGGCAGAAAGATATATCTCTAAAATAAAGAGGGTTAAAAAAAAAAAGATATATTTTTGCACATGGTTACATTTGTTGTACTTTTAAAAGAATAAAATCATAGAATTACAATTCGCACGTTTACAAAACTAAAGTGATAGAATGAAATGAATAGTTGAAATATTACAAGAATAGCTGCAATTTTACGAGAAAGAAGTTGTAATTTTAGGGGCAATGGGAAGGAGTGGCATTTTTATATGAATAAATCAATCCAGTTTTATATATAGTGTGCATTTTATGCACAAGACAAACTCTATATGCTTAATGGATAAAAACTGGGTCATGAAGTTATAATAGTACAAGCTAAAGTTGTATTTTCTTTGAATATATATATGTATATAATATAATATATATATTTAAAGAAAAGTTGCAGTCTATTTAGGGCAAAATTGTACAAAAATAAAGACATTAGATTATGAAAATAGAGTCATATGTTTCACATTTAAATTCATAGTATCATAAAATAAAGTTAGTTTTTTTGTTCCTCTATTGCGAATTAATAATAACTGATGATATGTCTGAATGTACACGACCAATGTGCTTCAACAAAATGAAAAGTGATGTTTCCCATTCTATGCTAGCATTAAGCTAGCATAGGCTGTGCGGTTGTTATAAAAAAAATATATGAGTCTTTCTCTTTGTTTTATGCTTCCACTGCAAATGGCAATAAACAGTTTGATGCCTTTTTTTTTTTTTTAGGAATATTTACACTTAATATTTGCCAAATTTCTGCTTGTTGAGATTGGAGTCATCTGCCACAGTACAGTGCTCGTATCTCAAGTATGCCCTCACAAGTTACTTGTATCTCAAGGCAACACTGTATATCTACATCAGGGTTCCACGGCCTTGAGGATGAGGGAATGGGATGTTTGTTAACTCTCCTAACCAGCTTTTTTCAGCACTTGGTGATGAACAGGCCCACAAACACCGAACTGGCAGCTATGCTAATGCTAATGCTAATCTGGCAGCGTGTAATTACTGGCATTGAGCCCAGCCTCCCCATCCTCAGGCACACACCTCAAGTTGAATGAAATGGATTGTTTACATTTGGCCTGAAATGCTACGCTCCAGTTTAACGGTTAAAAACACCCCAGCACCGCTTCAATATTACATTGACTCTGTACACAATACAAATGGCAGACTTTGCTTTTTAAGATCTCTGAGGGGGGAAAGCTGAGCTCTTGACAAAATACGGCATCCATCCAAAATCACCTCTGTGTGCTTTAGACAAATATCCAAGGTCCTGATAAATATTATGTAATAATCTTCATGTGTTTTTTTGTGGGAATTACAGTACAGCTCAGACATTTGCACAGAGCTGTAATCTGAATCTTATCAAGCAGACCAAACAACGTTGGCCACTTTGGATTTTGGTTTAGCGTATCGGAAAATGTGGGTCAGCCTCCAGCTAACTCCTCAAAAGCTTTTTGGAACACTTGTGACTTGCTTTAAAAGAAGAAACCAAACAAGGGGACAAAATTGACTTCTTAATGGCTTGTATACCAATAATTGTGTCTTTTGACTGCTGTCTTAACACATCTGTATGTTTGCTAAAATATCTTTTGCAAAACATTCCCTAGTATTCCCTTACATACAAGTAAGTAGCAACCCTGTGGTTGTTTTAATTAAATGAATTGGTGAATAACCGAATAAATTCCGACTGTCTGTGAGGCCATGAAGGTATCGGAATGTGATTGGTTGAACGAGTCAGAGGGGCGGGGCCAGCACAACTGAGGACGATGGGGAAAGTGAGCAAGTAAGCTTGTGTTTACTTCCCTCACATTGCGTTTCTCCACCCATTAAATTAGCATTCACTAGCGGCGTTAGCTTCTTAATAGCGGGTAGCCTTCATCAATTCAGAATGGCACTTCAACGTGGATTATGTACCGAATGTTTTGTCTCACGGGAGTAAGCGATCACATATGGAAGGTTGAACTTGTCAAATGCACTTGAATTGTAATCACAAGGTCTTCCTCTATTGCCTATTGAAGACTTGCGCTTCACTTGCCAAGTGCACAGACAAAATGCACATAAACGTATCACACTCAACATCTGTTCACTTCTCCTACAGAGACAATCAATGAGATGAGAACAATTGAATGCTTGATGTGCTTTCCTCAAACAATCAATTATTCATCGTTACTCCAACACACAGCTAATCCTCTCTGGAATAAACAATCGATCATTCACACTGTATGGTAAAGAACCAATATATTGGAAAATGTATATTGTAAGAAGCATGTAAAAATGTCTCAGTGTTTCATTAACTGGTTAAAAGATTTCACAAAATAAATTTTGTGGAAGATTTGGTATAGAAAGCCAACAAATTTAAATACTCTAGATTATTTTATTTGTGAAATATTTATTTTTGGTAAATAAAATAATAAAATAAAATACAAATGCTATTAAAAATTATAACCGAAAAAAAGAAAGAATATAAAACAAATATAATTAAAATAAAAGTTAGATTAAATAAAAGTTACAAGTTGAAAATAAAAATATATTTTTTTACATTGAATAAAAATAACTATACCATTTAAATTCATATTTATAATTAAAGATAAAATTAGATTAAAATTTTAAAATTAAAAACATTCTCCATTCTCTTATCCTCACTAGGGTCAAAAACAAAAACAATTAAAATTTACAACTGAATTGAAAAAAAACATTCCTTTCAATCACAAAAAGCCTGCATGTGACTGAAGACACTTTATACTGTATCTTATGCAATGATGGAAGTTTAACAGCAATTTTTTTACAAAAATCACTTGAGTACATCAAACTCCATTCTAACCAGTGATGGAAAGAGCCCAGTGAGTATTCACCCACGCCTCCAACTCACACAACACAAGCTTGTGGATGGGTCACGAAAGCAGCGTCCACAAAAAAAACAAAAAAAAAAAACACTGTTGCCTGGCAACACATTCCCACAGCACACAGGAAGTGATGGCAACATCCACCAAATGTGAGCGGCATTATTTTGGACGCTCTCCGGGTGTGCACAGTCCCAATGACAGCCCAGCTGGGTCGCATGGAGATGAGAATGCGAGAAGCGAGAGTGAGATGCCGAAGACAGAAAAAAAAAGTAAACACTGTGTCGTTGCAATATTCAAATAGAGTCCAATCGTTGGATTGGATTAAATGCTTGCAGCCATCAGACTAATCCTGGTTTTCCAGCAAAATTCATAAGCTCGTCTGTGTGCGTTGATACCACGTGACCACAAAATGATTTGTGGATGAACTGGATTTGGTCCAAGTGTGAATTTCAGTGAGAGAGAAAATCTGTCTGTGTGGCTTATCTGCCAGGAAAGGGGCTGCAGGGGGTCATAATTCAATCAGGAGACTAAACAGCAGCCGACAAAAAAACAGGATGGGTACTCGCAACTGGACTCTAAAGATACTGACACATCAAGAAGAGTTTTCAATGTGGAACAACTATTGGACTTCCAACTTTTAGTGAGCCAAACTCAAATGTCCCAAAAAGTACATACTGTATCCTGTGAAATGAATGAGGCCATCTCAATTCACACACAAAAGTACCTCGATTTACCAGAGACCGATACAAGCTGTGGCTCGGCTGATTTTTTTTTTTGTGTTGAGTTTTTGCGTTGTAGAACCAAACCACATAACATACAAAAGTCCACTAGCTTAATGCTAACACACAATAAAAAACACCATAGACAGGCTAACGAAATTAGCACCAAAGCAGTGAGATGCAGGTATTATTTTTGTCCACTTGGGGTTCGCCACCCTCGTGTTTTTGAATCCTGTAGTATCTGTGACTGAATGCGTGCGACTTAAGAAGGCGGAGCCTGGTCTGTTGAGGGATGTCAAAGTCAACAAATGAGAGTGTTGCTAATGAATTTCTATCAATTCTATTGTGTATACATATGTACTGTATATAATGTATATGTGTGGAAAGCTACCTTCAGCTGCTTAGAGGTCAAATGTCACAACAGGAAGTCATCTTGCACCTTGCAACACACACACTAAGCGCTACATTTTCACATCATTATAAATCCCTGCAGTCACATGACTCACACATGAGCGTGCACATTCATATTGTGGATGTGACCTAAATGTGCCAGCATGCTCCTCTATAAGATAACTTGTGTTGCACCACATCTGGTACCTCAAGGCAATGGATGCCTCAGGACTTCCTATAAGGCCATAGGTGGAACCATGTGATTCCTCTCGGCCAATCAGCAAAGTGTAAAAAAACAAAAACAAATTTTTTAACGGTATAATATTTGAAAAAGTAAATTTTACAAATGTAATCCTCATTGTAACGATAATACTTTTGTGGTTATAAATTTCAGATTCTGAGTATTTCAGTGAGCACGTATAAAAGATTAAGCGGATTTGTGTGAATTGCCACTGTGAGACTGTCATTAAACAGTTAATAGCATTGTGGCCTTACTTCACCCTCAGCCGCCCCATAATTCCATAATCATCTGTAAATACAGCAGCTTGATTATGCTTATTGTTATAATAAGAAGCAAAATTGTATTTGTTTGAGGAAAAAATAAATAAATAAATAAATTGGTTGTCTGGACAGATGGGTAAACAAAACGTCTATTTTCAAGAAATTACATTTTTGGTAACATTCTATGCAATTGCAATTTTAATAAATCACATCTTCATTGTGATTTGTGATGCAAAGGTTGATGCGTTTTGTAAGAGTCACATGAGCTGAATTAGTCTTTATTTATTTATTTTTTTACTT
Organism: Vanacampus margaritifer; assembly: GCF_051991255.1. NCBI lineage: Eukaryota > Metazoa > Chordata > Actinopteri > Syngnathiformes > Syngnathidae > Vanacampus > Vanacampus margaritifer. Next base: position 9,534,997 of record NC_135434.1, on the reverse strand, counting down.
GACCCAATCTGATAATTAATAAATTAGCCTCACAGTGCAACTTAATAGTGGCATACTATGAATGCATGTTACGCATATTATGATTAATGCCATTAAGCACGCAGCATTTGCAAAACTGGGGGTGGGGTGACCCGAGGTGAGAAGGGGGTGGGGGTCCAGGGTCAACAGAACCCTGGAGGCAATATAACATGGCAGCTGTGTTTCTTTTCTAAATGGAAATAAAAAGGAAGTCGAGAAAATGATAATGGCTAATGGAGGTGAGGATGGGCATAATGGATGCTGCTCCACTTCTAAAAATGAAACCTCGCCTCCCACCACCATCACCCCTCCTCCTTTTCTTCCAGCATCCTTCACAAATGCATATAACGAAAATCCTCCTCTAAACAGAAGTGAAATTCCATTAAAAAAAAAAAAAAAGAATGATAAAAAGGGATAATGAATGCTGTATCTTACCTCGGCGGTTTCCTCTGTGGGCCACGGCACACACGATGGATTCGAGGATGGAAGAAGAGGAGGAGGAGGAGCAGGTGCAAGGATGCACAGCGACGCCCAGAAAACACAAACACGAAGAGCTTGTAGTTAATGAAACAGGTTCCAAATAAGAGGATAGACGAAGCGCGAAACGAGTCTCACCAGTCTTCACCGGAATCCGGCTCTTGTATCGGATGCTGGCCGTCATGTCGACCGCTCAACAAGATGCGACCCGCTCGGCTGCCACACACACGCAGGCAGCAAGAGGGAGGAGAGAGAAGGAAAGAAAAAAAAAAGGAAAGAAAAGGAGGGCGAGCGGCGAGGGATGCAAGCCGCGCCCATCGCCCTGGCTCAGCCAATCAGCTCACAGAGCTGTCCACAAGCAGGAAGTGGAGCTGAGAGGACACTTTATTCGAAGATGTTTTATAGCAGATAAAAAAACAAAGACACGGGTTGCTTTGTAAGAAAATGAAATCCAATAAATCAAAACTATTTTTGGAAAGAAAAAAGGATACACTCACATTATTAGGTTGATAATACAAGAATGTTAACAAGTTTTTATTTAACCTATTTGTTATGTCATTTAAAAAAATCTATTAGTTTCTTTTATTTACTATACATTTTTTTTGTATTAATGGTCTTATTATATCAGTCAGTGCAAATTTACAAATGTACAGTATGAGCCCAAGAGTTGAGTATTTGCCATTAAATTAGCAGACTGACAATAAAAACGAGTAAACTGGTATTTTTCTGACCTTTTTTTCATTTTGTTTACCGTTCATATCCCGCCTGTGAAAATTCTCATTCATCCGGGCTATTGCACTCTTATGGCATTGAATCAATTGCAACTGGACTGTTCTGGCTGTTTTATCTAGCCAGTTAATCTCCATCATATCCTTGATGCTTTTATTTGGAGCAAACTTTTAAATAATGGTCTGCAGCTGCCTTCATTTTCATCTACTTTGTCTAACAGTAAAGTGATAACACAGTATCGGAGAGTGAGAAACAATATTTTTGGACTGGTCTGAAATTGTGGGGAGTTGATATCTTTTGGAAGTGATTGCCCCGTGATAGCTTTGGAGCCAAGAGTTTAAACTGACAGGAAAGTACGGGAAGGACAACCTTGAAAGTGTGGGGAAGGATCTTGTGTTCAGCTTTTGTTTGACCCAAAGTGCAGGTTATTTCATATGCGAATTCTGGTAAAAAAATGCAGGTAGCTGCGTTCTTGACCAGGGTGCAAGTTATTTCAGCAGTCCTACAATATGTGACCAGTGCTAAATGAAAACATTAATAACCAAGAAGTAGAAATGTTTTCTGTAAACAAACTTTTATTGCAGTGGAAGTACAACATCAGTCATGGTTAACAACTTGCATGATGGTAAAAAAAAAAAGTCATGTAAATGGCACATTAGTGATGACACTATTTAAGAATGAGTCCCAAAACAATATTTTTGACATGGAAAAGCAGAAATGAATACTGCTCACGCGCTGCAAAAACTGGCCAGGACAAGTCCATACAATGGTGCCTTGACTTCAACATTTGAATGTTTACTAACTACCATGACATTACTTATTTGTATTATTTTCGTTTTTATGTTTAGTTTAACAGTAAACTTTAACTTGGAATACTAACAAAGATATTTTTTAGCATTTTTTTAATAACTAAGTGTCTGTGTCAATTTTTTGCACTCAAACCAAACAATTTCCAACTGAGGGCTTGCATTTACAAAACTTTGTAAGTCAAGTCACGCTTAAGTCAAGGTGCAACTGTATTGTCAATAGGCTTTTGCTAAACATGAGCTTTTGCTTAGACACTGACGTCGTACACCTTATAAATACAAAAATAGTTGCCACATGGCATTTAAACACCAAGTGTATTCATTATTGTGATTTTTTTTTTCTAGTAGCCTTCGAAACTTTCATGGCTGGGTAAGGTGACAAAAATACAAAACGTTTTGGCAGGACAATGACACGTCATACTGTAGTGTGTATGTGACTTGAACAGAAGTAAACAGTTCACTTCTCACATGTAAAAGTGCTCATAATAGTCCCAACGACAGACTATTATTAAGACTGAACAGAAAACCTTTTGGTAAACTGGAGTGTGATATTATCCGGCAACCTGACACATCATACTGTATACACAGTATCAACCAACAAATAGGAATCCACCAATGAATTTTAATTCACTGTTAAGAAACCACATAAAGATTAAAAAAAAAAAAAAAAAAGAAGTAAAATGTCATACATTTATCGCAAGTGGAGGTGCAGACAACAGGGAATCCTAAAAACTCTTTTGCAGGTTGTATAGGGTGACAGCATCATGTGTGCGTGTGCGTGTGCGTGTGCGTGCTTTCACTCGTCTGATTTCATCTTCATTTGCGCCTGCATCTGAGCGATCATCTCTTGCATGCGTCTCAGCTAAAGGAAAGGCAAAGCACAAAGCAAGATGATGATGATGATGATGATGATGATGAGAGTAAAAAAAAAACATTTGGGGAAAATACTGGAATAAGCAGCCAATCAAAGCTCTTGGGCTATTTGCTGCCATCTTGTGAGAAGAAAGGAGAACTACACAAGGAACATGTAGGATTTTTTTTGTCCCACTGGAAATTTTTAAATATTTTTTTTTACTTGGTATTATATATTTTTTATTGTTTTTCAATGTATTCATTTATTAGTCACAGCTTTTCTGGGTTTGGGCATGTGATGCTCACAATGCTAACAAAGTACTTTGACGACAATGTACTTTCAATGACAAAATGGTGGCCATGAGATGAATGAAAACGGGTGGATTCATCAAGGCAATGTTAATTAGAATCCCTAAATAATAAATACATTTTCGACTTGAAATGCTTTACTCAAATTGACATATGTTAATGGTGCGTATTGTTCTATATTTCTTGTATTTCAACAACACCAATAAATAAAACCCTCTTGAAGGACCACAAACAAACTAAACAAAATAACGTCGTATTTCAAAAAGGCCATTGTCTGATCTTTTTTTTTTTTTCTTCAAATGGAGGTCATTCCCACCATAAAAGTGGGCCAGGACATCCGGACAGGAAGTGAGGTCATAAACTGGCCGACATATATAATATGTATTGTTACAACCAGCTCTGATTGCAGCCGCCTGGCTCAAGATTGCAACACAAACAGATCATCAAGGATCATTAGGAAGCCGACCGTTGCCAAACGACATGCCCATTGCATAGGCCAAATGTGTAAACAATAGCGTATATAGAAAAGATAACAGACTCATTTGACTACTAGGCGTGAGTGTGTGTGTGTGTATGGTCTTGTTTTTGTTAAATAATGGGGCCAACATGAGTTGTGGGGCCCACCCGTCCACGTGGGGCCATTTTGCTGGGCCCCACGAATTTAGACCTCGTTTTGAGGGTCAAGACTTGGTTTTAGAGTTTAGGCTTAAATTGGGTTATGGTTGAGGTTAGGGTAAGGAATAGGGGTAGGCAATCCTTTTTGAGGGTTGTGGTTAGGGGAAGGGGCTAGGAAATGCATTATGTCAATGAGATGGCCCCACAAAGATAGTAAAACAAACGTGTGTGTGGTTTTGTCTTTGCTACATTGTGGGGCCCATACACGCGTCTTTTTTTTCCCAGGTTTAACTACCATTGTGGGGACCAACTTGAAATTGTGGGGGCATTTTGGTATTTCCCACAAGTTCAGACCACTTTTGGAGGGTCAAGACTTGGTTTCAGAGTTTAGGTTTGAATTGGGTTATGGTTGAGGTTAGGGTAAGGAATGGGGGTAGGCAATCATTTTTTAGGTTTGGGGTTAGGGGGATGGGGCTAGGAAATGAGATGTCCCCACGATGATACAAAGACAAGTGTGTGTGTGTGTGTGTGTGTGTGTGTGTGTGTGTGTGTACCTCGGCCTCTTTTTGTAGCAGTATCTGGTCTTTATCCATCACATCCTCATCCACATCTCTACAGCGAACCAAACATTCTGGGATTAGGCACGGAAACAAGCAGCTCCTCGACAGTGTTATCCAACATAAAAGCATCTTACCTTCCGGCTCTCTTCAGCCTCTCTGAGCGGAAGTTCTCGTAATGCAGGTCCTGAGTCACCTCCTGCAGGTCTTGCATGTGCGTCCTGCAGCAGGCACGGGACACGTATGATTAGGTTTTCGGGGGGGGGGGGGGGGGGGCACATTTCTTAAGTGGCTGGAAGAACGTTGGGCTCAGTTCCTTGGCACTCACACGAGCATGGTGCGCAGCTTGAGGAAGTCGTTGTGCTCGGGGTTCTCCACCTCCACGACCCCCCACGGGTACAGGCGGCCGCGGATCTTCTTGCCCTTCACCTCGATCAGCTGGTTGGAGCCGATCACAGCAAAGGGAACGCTGGCCTGAGTAGAGAAGATACAGGTGCGTCGCAATTAATTGACACTGTTATGGGGAATTTCATTTAGTTCACTAGCGGGTGTCATCAAACTCAAATCACTTCACAACAAGCAGCAGTTTAATAATAATTTGATAATTATAATAATAATAATTTTTCACTGTCTGCGACGATCCTTTGAAACATTTTACGATCCCTGACGAAAACCTTAAATTAGCTACATTCGCATGCATACAGGGACATTTTCATTTATGGATTTATTTAAATTTCCACTTTATAAAAAATGATACTGACCCTGGGAACTTATACTTTTTATAAAAAAAAAATGTAATTAATCAATTATGTTGAAATTTTGGAAATCTATTTACAGAAGAAAACTTTAGGGAACTATTTACTTGCTTAGTTTTTAATTTAGCTTAACACATTCTGATGACCTTGGAAGCTCCTTGAAAATGTTATATACTATTTAAACAAAGCTGTCATATATTTATATATTTAAAATGAAAGAAAACCTTTTTTTGTGCTAATATTTTCTCTTTCATTGCAAATGAATATCGGCTTGAAATATCAGTTATCAATCTCCTTGACTACTAATAATCGGTATCGTATCGGCCTTGAAAAAAAAAACACATCGGTCTATCACTAATTATTATATCTTATAGCTAACAAAAAAAAAATATCAAAAATTCTCTCACTCAAGCAATTAGAACATTATGTAACAATCCCAAAATTTTTTAATAGGGATGGGCGAGTACCAAGAGCAGGTATTGGTATTTCAAATTAAGGTATTGGTACTCGTGAGAGTAGCCGATAACTCTTGTGGCCGTTTCACCACCAGGAACTAGAAATTACAAGAATAAGAAATTTGCCATTCATTTCCTGCAATTTTAAGGAAAAATGCTATATTGGTATGTATAAGTCTTTCGTTAAAAATTCTGCGACGTTTGTTTTCTGAGAAATGTTATGTGTCAAAAGTATTAGTAGTATCGGTACTTGGTATCAGTTACTACTCAAGAGGGTGTGAAAAAAGTGGTATCAAACAACGCAAATAAAATTAGGAATTCACAATCCAATTATTTTTCCTATGTGTTTAGTGACTCTGCGTAGTGTATGAGTTCTCCTTTTTGAATTGAACTAAAGAAAAAAAATGAACTTTTTGACAAAATATTCAAATTTCGTAAGATGCACTTGCACAAGCATGTAGAAGTGTGTGAATGAAGCTGAACGTCGACTTTCTCACCAGCAGGCGGAGACATAGTTACAGCGTGGACACGCACCTTGAGGACTCTGGTCTGCTCCTTGAACTCCTCATCCTCGTCCGAGTCGGCATCAGGGAGCTGATAGATTCGAATCCCGTGCTCTGCGATCTCGTCCAGGATCTGAAACGCAGAAAAAGGGCGAGCCGGCCCGGGGTCATGACCACTTTGCAAACACTCCCTTCTCAAGCCTCTATGATCCAGATGTGCAAATCCAAAAAATGTTTAATAAAACTAATACTCTAAGGAGCACCTACACATCCACACTAAAACACAAGTCTTTGTTTCAAGCTTGCTGGCGCTCGTGGTGAAAATACAGCTGCAGTCGAGAGCCATAAACAGAGAAGAAGGAAGCCTCGCACACCAACAGGTGGGTGGGAGCACGTATGCAAGTTGTTGCGGCAACACACTTAATTAAAACCCCCGCGGAGGACACGAGTGTGGACGCACAAAGGGGGTGGAAGGTGAAAAATAAGTCGCCTGTGTGTGTGTTTTCAAATCTAAAAACAGTCATAAAGAGTCAACTTCTCACAGGCTTCCATTTGAAGCTTCCGAGGGCCGAGACGTATGAAAACAAAAGGGCTTTCTTTACCCTGACCATGGGACACATGTCAGTATTTATTATTCTAAACATCAAGGCACCATTTGTCTTTTGTATTCCCGGGATTGTATTGTTATGTAACGGAGCCAAGAAATGTCAAGCCTTGTTTTCCTGACTTTTGGGGGCCACTTTCATGTAGGGGCGAGTATAAAGGGACAGCGGTGAGTCAGCGCCGATCCCGGGAAGTGACAGCAGGTTTTCCAACGGAGAGCAGCTCCTGTTTGCACTTTTGTTATGGCTAACGCTTGTTTTCTCAGTGAGGCATATGTGCATAGTGTACGTGTGTGTGTGTGTGTGGGAGGGTGGGTCAGGTATTGTTGTGGTGCAGATGTAAAAACAAACATTCTTTGGAGAGCGTGACACAAGAGCAAAAAGCTTCTTCGCAACGCCTCCAACATGGTAGCGCGACTTTGGTTCACGCAGCGACTCGGTGAGAAAGTAAACATGCCTCACACAATGGCAGGAAACAAAGAAACAAACAACAAACCGACAGTACAGTAGTTGTATGGTGTGGACGTGGGGATTTTTTATTTATTTTTTTCTGTAGAGCTCAGTATTGTTCATTCGGTAATTTTACCGATTTGACATGTCATCATCATAGCTCCTTTAAAAAAATTTTTTTTTTACATTCCATAAAAAAATATTTTGTATGTGGGTGAGTACGTGTATGTGCGTGCGTGTGTGCATTCATTAGTTCACCTAAAACCTATTAAAAAATCCCATACCGTTCACCTAAACCGAACGCTTCCAGCCAGAGTCATGAGGCCGTCAGGAGACCCGAGGAAGGACTAAAGAAAAGAAAGGAAAGTGACGTGGGGATTTGATTGGCTTCATTAGTGTTCTTCTTGAGAATTGTATCTTAATTCCTAGATAGTTATAATCTAACGATGTGCCTACCAATTTAATACTAATTGCTTTGTCTGAAAAGAAAAGCAAAGCAGAAATAGGCAACAGACATTTTAAATACTCGGAGTCCTACGTTCCAGTCATACAGCTGCGATTTACGGTAAACCGAATTTATATTCAAGAAATTGAGTTGACAATAGCCTAACATAAAGCTTCGCCCACTTCCTCTGAATAAAAACAATGTTTAAATTGACACGTGATGTGGTATGCTTTGAAACAATTGCTTTCATCTGAGCAAAAAAATCAAATTCCAGAGAACTTGAGAACTCTTTTATGAACATCAATAGAATACTTCCTTTGTTTGTTTGTTTAAAAGGTTCATACAAGACTCTTTTTCTTTCATTTGGATTTCAATTTCAGTGGCAGCTTATTTAGACAGCATTTGGGCGTGAATTAATTAAGTATGGCAAATCCATTAATCCACTTTTACCTCAAACTAATAACACACATGTCTAGTGACGTGCATGCACAGACACACATTCTCACCCACATACAAAAAAAATAATAATATTTTTTTGTTAAATAATTTTTTTTTAAAAAGCGAGCAATGACGATGACATGTCAAATCGGTAAAATTACCGAATGAACAATACTGAGCTCTCCAGAGGGGGAAAAAAGAAAGAAAAAAATACATAAAAAAATAACACACATGCCTAGTGATAAGAAACATAAAGCAAATTCAGTATTCAGAATTTTTCAAAAAAAAAAAAATGGAATTCATCATGCCCATTAACTTGTCAAGCAAATTCCTCATCACCGATCATCATTGTAGTCTTTGACAATAAATTCCTAATAAACGCACGTGCAAACATTAGTTTAGCAGCTAGCTGTTCGTTTGCTCTCATCATTGCAGTACAGTCAACCACCAAAGAAGCACATTGGAAGGATGGAATCTCCCTTAGCCACGTGGATTGTGGACAAAAGCAAGGAATGAAGAAATTGATGTAGGATAAGTTTGACAAAGTACTTTGGGATCGATGCAGCGACGGACGAGAGGTGCGGCACCGTGGTTGTTTACCGGATAATCATACGTGCTCAGCAACATGTGGCAAGTTGTAAGGCGTGACACCTATAATCATGAACAGGTGCCAAAATCACGGCCTGCCTTCCTCCAAATCCTTGTTGTCTCCAGCAGCTTTGCTTTAATCCCTCTTGCTTCACCGCACTCTCCTCCTTGTAGTTTTGTATTTTTGTTGGCGCACAAAAAGTTGGCAGCGGGAGCCATCTTGATTTTATGACCATCCTGTGCAGCTACAAGACACCCCCACTCACTCCGAGCTGTTATGCTTGGCTATGCAACTCCACTCAGTGTCGTCAAGGCAGCGAACAATGCCCCTCGAGGGCAAACCTCAATATTAATTAGAAAAGGAAGCCTGAGCTTCTGGTTAACACTGTAGCTTAATAGGAAGCATTGTTTCTGGAATAATATCAATGCCGGCATTATAAGAAATATCAGGGTGGAGGCTGATGTTTTATTTAGATTTTGTTCAATTCCAGTAAGATGAAGTCAAAAAAATAGGTTACCTGCTAACTAAACATAAAGCAAGAAATGGGGTGGAGTTGTACAAGAGGTCAAACCTGCAATCAAAATGCAAAGCCATCATTAACCCCTCGGCATTATTGTGACCATTTTTTGGCTTTTTGTTGGTTCTGACCAAACCATTTCAAAATAAAATACTGCCCACGGGTTAATGCGATCAACTATTGAATCTGCAGAAAGAAAAATAATATTTATGTTTTCCTTCTCACAAGTTAAGCCACAAAAACACCTTCTGAAGGGCTTACAAAAAAAGTTGACAATATATAGAAAAGAGAGCAACACGAAGTGTAACTGTCATAAACAGTGACCACACACACACACACACACACAAAGTTGAAATCACAATTGTTGAAGACAGAGCAGAGCCTCCTCTGACCTGGCCGCCCACTGGGAACAATACTTGGAAGTAGAAACGAGCTCGGGAGCACTCTTAGGAAATCAACAACGTTGAGGGCGAGAGAGCAATCCAACCAGAAAAAAAAAAAAAAGAAGAAAAAAAGAGAGCGCACTCAAGGAGGCGGAACTCCATCAAGCTTCACTAATTACTTCTGTAAATGTACAGAAAAGCTCTCCATCTGCTTCCAAATGCACTTGCTCCTGAGGAATGTGCACCACAAAAGAGGAAAGGAGCAAAAAAAACATAGCCCCGCTGAGAAAAGCGACTACAAGTAACATTTATGTAACCTCCAAGCTGCCTGCCAGCTTCTGCGGGGATGAAAGCTATGCATCACTTAGAGATGAACTTTGTTAGCATGTACCATAACGATAAGATCAACTTTTTCTTTTGTGGATACAGAGGTTATCCAAGGGCAATGGTTTGTGTGCCAGCTGGACAGTAATATGTCAATATGGAGGATGTTGTAAACTACAAACTGAGATAAAAAACACTCAGGAAAAACAAGAGGAAGAATGTTTTATTTTTATATGAATCACATTTCACTGATTCATATCAGTGGAGAAGCATTTCTACTGTAAGCTGCGCTGCCCAAGAAAAATACGAATACGAATAAGAAAAGTCTTTGTCCACAATGTGTTCGGTCTGCAATTAGCATTTTTTGTGCTCTTTCTTTAATGCTATAAAAAGGTGGCGGTAAATCTCTGAAAGTCTAAAATTTCATATTTGTACTCTACATCCATCGATTTTCTATGCCGCTTTTCCTGTTCAGGGTCGCGGAGAGTTCAAGTCTATGCCATCTGATTTTGGGTGAAAGGTAGATTATACCCTGGACTGGTTTATGGCAAATATAGACAACCGCTTACTCTCATTTCACACCGGCCAAATGGCAAAAAAGCATTTAAAAAATATATATATAGTTTGAGGTGTCATAAAAGCAAAAACTATAAGTATCATGGTTATATTGCTCTGTTTACATTTTTTTTTCACAAAAATCTTATTTTTTTCGCTTTTGGTCAGAAAATTGTGTTTTTAGTGAAATCAACCCATTCTATATTTGATTAGTAAAGAATGGGGGGGGGGGGGGGACTGAAAATTTCCCCCAAACTTATTTTTTCCTGGTGAAAGAAGAGAGTCTAGTAATGATTTTACCCTGTTAAGTGCTTATATTGTCACAAAACATATTTTGTCATCAATGAAAATGTTCTAAAACTGCCGGCAATTAGAAAATGTCTGCCAGTGAACATTAAGCAGAGCATTGCCGGTGCATTCTTTTTCCTTTCTTTCATCATTTCATCTGTGAGCCATTTATTTTTAATAGTAATACTGTAGAAGACTAGATTTGTCCATATGTGTGAATGTGAGTGTGAATGCTGATTTGTCTAATGTTCAGTCCAAGGCCTAATAATGAGGACAACTGTTATTTAAAAAAAAAAAAAAAAAAGTGATAGATCACAGGATGACAAGGATGTTTCTTAAAAAAGTTAGACAGTTTCAAAAGTTAGCGTTTTCAGTCTCCACTCAACAGGTGGTACAACCCAGTTCCCCTTTAGTTAAAAACGGTCCCGTGCAGTAAGCCCCCGAGATGTCTGTATCCAGGAAACAACAATCAAGTTAACTGTTGCCCCAGGGAGTCTTTCTGAGGACCAAGGAGCCCCTCAACAATACCCAATGATGAACAAGGGACCACGTCTCTCGCATATCTGGCCGCCACCTCACTTCTCAGATCTCGTGTAATCTGGCGTCAAGCCTTTGGGAAAAACAGTCGAGGGGAGGAGCAGTGCCATGAGTGATTTTTGTGTCTCCCGCCCATCTGAACTGCACAGACTCACAAAGTGGCACAGTAAGTAACAATACCACTGTGTGCACAGGATTAAAGATTCTTCACACACATTCCAACTAGATCCCATCAGGGTTTGAAGGACAGCTCAGACTGGACCGGACCGGACCGGAACAGCTGGATTTGTTCTAATGGAAAGTACCGAGGAAATCAGTGCAGCCTTGGTAACGTCGAGGCGTCACATGACTTCACGGTGATCAACGTCCTCGCACACCTCCCCCCCCCCCCCCCCCCCATTGTCTTGCAGTAAGACTTAGCACTTTTGAGACCACCCATTTTTCCCTGTGATCAAAGAGCATGGAGAGGAACAATTGAGCTATTCAAGTAATATTCTGTTTAAGGCACATTTGGAAAAGGGGACAGTGCGAGGCGCGCATTTTCCCACCACAAGTCACACTCTGCCGTTCAGCACCAAATCAAAAGGCTCTCTAGTGTATAAAGAGACACTCTTGGTGATTCCACAGGAAGAAGAAAACTGTCGCCAGAGAGCGGCGGATCATTGTGTTCTAAAGAGCAGCTTGCTCGATGAGGAAAAGTGCATATTTATTGTTTTAAACCGGGGAGATCGTTAGCATGCCCTGGCACAATGACGATGGCAGGGCACAAAATAAATATGTCCGCGTGGTTCAAACAGTGGCAGGAAAAAGAGCCTCATACATTAAACCACACAAAGGGGGACTAGGCAGACAAGGATGACAACGTGCCGAGGATTGCGGCTAACGCGCAGAATGAGATAATTGAACTAAAAATGGAGAATTGCGCGTTCTTTGTTTTCCTTTGTAAGTTCCGTTAGACTAGGAATGGTTTTAGTAAATGACAAATTGATCGTTAAGATTTTCGATTTTTCAAATGGTGTGCACTACTTGACTACAACCAGCAGAGGCGCTGTTGATTTTGTCTCGGCTAGTTTTGCGTCCAAAGAAGAACTACATTCACATCATCGGCTGAGTGAAGTTAAACTACATCTACGCAATGGCAACTCCTCCAGGCACTGTTAATCTTCTCAATACGACATAGGCAGAGAAGGAGTTCATAACATTAAAGGGAAAGAAAAAAAAATACTTCTCAAATAAATTTCCCCCAACATCAAGTTAGGAAATTTGACAATCCCTACATAAACATACAGCAAACTGTATTTCTCCCATAACTTGCAAGTCTGCAAGTGAAACTTTTGAGAAACACACACAAAAAAACTCTCGTCTTTACATAGGTGGTTTGCCTTTAAATTTCTCCTTAAAAAAAATAAAAAATCGAAAATCCCACCTGGCCTTTCCTAGCTCAACAGTCCTCATGCTGTTGAAACAGCTTTAAGGTTCTGTTATTGTACTCGAAGAAAACACAGGCTGGTACGATCATCCGGGACAAAAATGTGTCCCTGCGGGGCCGTAGGATTTGTTCACACAGCAGCGCATGCTCGAGTGCTTTGGGGAGACGACATTGAGGCAGACAATGAGGGGAAAACTGTGACTGCGCCCCGGCCGGGGGTGAAATACAGCAGCTGAGCGGCCAAACGTGAGGGTGGGAGGGAGGGAGCCGGTGCAATAAGGATGGGGGAGAGACAAAAAAAAAGGTGGCTGAGAGAAGAAAGGAGAGGGGATGAGGACATGGAATGGGAAAAGCCAGGACGGAGGAAACAGAAGGGAGCGGAGAGGAAAAAGTGCACCGCTCTCGTCTACTGCCAAAACACTCGTGCAGGAAAAGAAGTGATGATTACTTCTCAAACTCGGGCCAAACTTTGATTTTGGACAGTAATCTTTAAGAAGAAAAAACAAAAAAAGATACAGCCAAGTTGAGGGTGACGTGTCAAAAATGCAATCCATGCGAGATTCTTATAAACACTGAACGGATGATTCAGAAATCTTGACTTGGATTTCACTTTCCTTTCCTTTCTTTGGTCCTTCCTCGGGTCTCCTGACGGCCTCACGACTCTGGCTGGAAGTGTTCGGTTTAGGTGAACGGTATGGGATTTTTTAATAGGTTTTAGGTGAACTAATGAATACACACACTCGCACGCACGCACGCACACATGCAAATACACATTAAAAAAAAAAGCAATGATGATATGTCAATCGGTAAAATTACAGAATGAACAATACTGAGCTCTACAGAAAAAAATACAAATAAAAAATCTTGACTTATTCCTCAAAAGCCATTAAACATGCGGCGCAACCTTGCATCATCTCGGCCCCCCGATTCACTTTTGAACATTTCCAGTAAAAGCGTTTGATGTACTGACGGGAGAAACTTCACAGGTTTGTCCTAACTGAATGAATTGCAAAAGTTGAAAATGACAAGTGAACTGGCAAGTGATGAACACAAACACTATGAAATCCTTGATGACTGTGTAAAGTTTTATAGGGGTGGAAGGAAGCCGACTTCCTGGATGAGCTATCCATTCGATGCACTTGAAGCTGAAAGATGTGTCCTTCTACTTCAATTGTCGAGATCATACTGCTAAAAGATTGCTGTTTTACTACACGCAAAAAAAGTACAGCACAGTTTTGTACCCCATCTAAACCAGATGTGTGTTTTCTCAGTTGAGACAAGAACAAAAAGCAGTAAAGCTGATTGAGACCCGAGCCCCACACAGGATATGACTGTAAGGCCCCAGACTGAGAGAGGATCAGCCTCTCAATATAGCCTCCTCTGGGCAATTTATGAGCCGGAGACCACCACAACCCCGCCGAAGGAAATTGGCATTACAGCAGGCGGGGGGGGGGGGGTGCACGAGGTAGAATAGGGTAAAGAGGGGGCGATTTCAAGAGAGGAAACAAGCCGCGAGAAACAATCAACAGTGAGAAAAAGAAAACATTAACAACACTAATCCCCCCCCTCACCCGCTTTGTCCATGAATCTGAGCTGCTTGAGGCAACAGGTCGTCTCCTGACGTGAGTTGTGACACATTGCAGGAAATTTTTTATTGTTCTGTACAAGCTGTTTCCCGTCGCTTCAACAAGAGAAAGTGCATACCGAGGTGGGAGGTCTCATTTACGGAGAGACAAATGCCCGGCAAAACGCCCCTCACAACAAATAAATATTGTGGGAGAAATTCTGCAGGTTATGCATCACTCTTCAAGGCTGCTGCTGGCACTGGAAGCGCCAGAGGAAGGCGTGTTGCGCAGGACATTATGACAGGATGCACACGTGTACGCATAAGAACCACTTCAGCTAATCTGATCCAAGCAGCAAAATGCAATTTGACCAACCTAGTGACATTATTATGAGCAAGATTTTTCTTATTGAGTACCAATTTTTTTTTTTTTAACAATTTTCCCACACAAAATTGAATTACAGTAATCTCCTGCTATATTACGTGATGACATACTTTCACAAATTCTTTAAAAAGTGTTTCAATAATTTTAAAATGGAAAGTGAGCCCAAAATGTTTATTTTAAGACATTATGTTTTTTTTTCTAAGGAGAACTCAGTATTGCTCTCCTTTTTTATTTTTCTTTAAAAAATGTATATATATATATATATATATAATTTTTTTTTGTATGTGGGTGAGGATGTGTATGTGCGTGTGTGTGCGTGCGAGCGTGTGTGTATTCATCAGTTCACCTAAAACCTATTAAAAAAAATCCCATACTAATAATATAATATAATAATAAATTGCCAAATGCAGAAACATCAATGTAAGTTATCACGATGTGGTGGCTCTCGCTAACAGGCAGAATTAAGTAACCGGAATTAGGTTAAAAAATTCTATATACGTAGACCATGTTTCTATAAATTTTGATATTTGGTTTTTATTTGAGGCAGATATTTTTTCCATTAAAATGTGATTTATGAGGAGGTTAGACCATTGGTCGATATTCAGAGTTTGTTTATTTTTCCAGTTAACAAGAATTGGTTTTTTTTGCGATAGTAAGGGCTACAAGTGTAGATTGAAATTGTTGATGTGGTAAAGACATTATGTTTAACGCACCCCCACTAGTCTAACCACCGCATTCTGATTAATATTGTGTTTGTGGAATATGAATTGCTCAGGGCTCAGGTAACGACCAATCACGGACCAGCTTCAGAAAGCAGGTCAGTCCCCTACACTAGGGTGAGAGATGTGCACACACCGTTGCCCATCCATTCAACGGGACTGTCAGACTGGTGTGAACTTACTTGGAGTGGAATGCCCAGCTGATGTTGACACGTACAGCAGATGGCAACAAGTCCCGGGAAATTGAGGTAATTCTCAGAAATACTGCAACAGGGAAAATAGCTCACCCCAGCCAGCAAAATAAATGTCAGTCAAAGCAATATGCATCACGTGATGCCTGATACATGACCCAACTTTGTGTAATTTCTTACATCAATGGCTTTTCCAGGAACCAACGAGATTTGTCAATACTTGTACATATTGTGTGATACTTTTTCTGCAGTTTAGAACTGAGACCAGCTGTGACAGGAAGCAAATGTTTTGCTCAATCCAAACTGCCACAGGAAGGCTTGATGGAGGTCACAACACAAAGCGACCCGACAAAGTACGATTCGGCTGATAGGGCCCTTCTGGACAATTGTACACAATGGAGGAATTCAACATCTGACGTGAGAACCACTCACACCTCCACTCAAACTATTACTGCCCTCCAGACAGTAATAGTGGATGGAAATCTCCCTGGCTCAATTTCAAAATTGACTTTGAACTGATCAGGTAGAGAAAAGGAAAAACAATTGACCTTTTAGTCTAAAACTGTCAAAACAATGAACTGAACAAATGATAACTCCTTAATGACCACAACTAAACTTTTACTTCCTTATTGCAATTTTGAAAGTCATTTAGTGTCCTGTTTAATTTGTGCCTATGCTGATTTTGCACATTTGTAGGGCCGGGCGATATGGCCCAAAAATAAAATCACGATTTTTTTCCCAGCCATTCAGGACGATTACGATTTTAATCTAATAAACCCAGTAAACGTTTATTTAACGGTCTAATTTATTCAAAAATAATTCCTGTGCAAAATATTCAGACAAGGATAATGTATACTGATTCTAAATCAGTTTTGACATAAACTTAACATTCATAGTTAGCAAAATTACAAATCACAATAACATCTAGATCTAACAGAACATACGAACAACAGCTTTTAATAATACAGAAGACAAAATTCGATTTTACGATTTAGCACATTTTAAACGATTCGATTTCCCAAATGACGATTAATCAAATTAATAATAAGCATTAATTTATTGCCCAGCCCTACACATTTGACATCAAATTGTTACTCCGTCTCGAAGACTGATGTAATCTTGTTTACAGTAAGGGAAAGGCAACTGTTGTGTGCCCTGAAATGACACCTTCCAATTCCACAAAATGCCGCCTCAGTGCTTTTTTAAGCAGTCTTGCTGTGCAAAACCTTCAGCAAACCAAATTTCCTGTGAATGCGAACAAACTCCTTTGAGCTGGTGCCCTGATGCCTGCCAGACCACCGGCTCCGAGGCCTGAATGAGGCACAGGGGGGGAGGTCTGAGCTCTGAAGAGGTAGCTGGGGTGACTTCCAATTAAAAAGCCCCAGGTTGAAAAAGTAATTTATGTCGGAGAGTAATCAGAGGCAGGAAAAGCCTGCGATGAATGCGATCAGCTGTGACGTGTGTATTGTCCTACTGCGTCCTTCCACCTATCGTCAGCAGGAAACTTGGGAGCGTGCAAGCGGCCGGACACTTGGAGGTGCTCCAAAAGGAAATATGAAGGACGAGCGGAGACTGGATGAAATGAGCTCATCTACGTTGTAAACACCCGCTTTGCCGTACTTTGATATTGTTCAACAAACACATAAATCATTGAAGTCCCTCCAGGGAAGCACACATTTACTTCCTCGCATAAACACAATCCATTAAATATGGACAAGTGATTGTTGGAACCTGGTGGCGGTGGATATTTGAATAGTGAGAAACATAGTAGCGGTAGTGCATTTGGAACAACTCACCCGCCTCTTCAAGCGATCCCTCTCCCTCAGCGTCAGGGTGTCAGCCTTAGCAATGACCGGGACGATATTAACTTTGCTGTGGATGGCCTTCATAAACTCCACATCCAAAGGCTTTAGGCTGGAGGGGGGGGGAGATAACAATATGAAAAAAGATCTCAACAAGGACAAGAGGGCAGAGAGAGCTTGCGTGATTACACTGAATAATGTAACACAAAAAGGACCGACCCGAGGTATTCAATGGCGTTTGTATAAAATAAAAACACAAATCAATTTTTTTTGATACTATCAAACTACTAAGTATAATCGTAGTGTTAGATGAAGTCAGCAGGTATTTACATACAAAAAAAACAAAAACAGAGAGCAATGATGATGACATGTCAAATCGGTAAAATTACCGAATGAACAATACGGAGCTCTACAGAAGAAAAAATAAATTAAAATTAAAAAATTAAAATTAAATTTAAAAAAAGAAAAAGGTATTTACATACCCATGTCCAAAAGGCGATATAAAGTAGAAGCAGCAGTGCACCCTGTTATCCACTATGTGGCGTCGGTTGAGGCCGCTCTCGTCGTGCAGGTAGCGCTCAAACTGATTGTCGATGTACTGAATGATGGTCTTGAAACTTCACGGCGCCATGTGGGATCGGAAAAGAGAAGGGCGTGAGCAAGGGATGACCACCATCGACTTATTGGAACCTCCACATTCGAATGCCTCTAAAGCTGTCTTTAGCCATCCTTAGCAGTCTTTAGCATTATGCTAGAAGTGAATTTGAATGGGCTGCTATGGTGAAGTTGGACGATTCGGAATTTGAACAAAAAATGCACACCTCTCCAGCAGATTGGTGGATCTAGCCTGTCTGCCTCAAAGACCTGAAGATAGGGGGATCCAATCTGGACTCTGGCCTTGCGTTAATTGTACATTCTTACCTCCAGTTTCCTTCCACATTCCAAAATCATGCCGGTTACTTTAATTCCCGGTAAAGACTAAACTGTCATTTGTGTGGCCTGAGGCCTAAACAGAGATTCAAACCTCAGAACTGCTAACCACTAAATCCTCTGTACTGCCTGCCAAGTAGACAATCAAAAATAATAATAATAATAATAATAATGACAAGAATGGAACATAAATGAGCTGTAATATTAACCCCCACTTACAAATATCAGTTGTAATTGCCCTTTGTGTGGGTCATAAAAGCGTCTCTTGTAAGAGACTTAACAGTGTTCAAATGTTACTTAAAACATTGTCTGTACAGTTAATAATAATATCACGATGACCATTTGTCAAGTCGGAAGTCAATCGGCAATCCTGAACCGATTGTGCTTGACCTTGGAAGGTTCTTCTGTAGCCATTTACAACAGGACACATCCCGTCATTAAAATGAATCAAAATAACTTTTTCACATCTAATTTCCCGATAGTGATTAATGACATACTAACAGTTTGTCTTTTTTTGGACACACAATTACTGGCATGTCAGTCGTGTGGACATGGGGGAGGGCGATGTAGCGAAAAGGGAGTCAAGATGAAACGTAAGAAGGGGAGTTGAGGACATGAGGTAAGGATAAGAAAGCACACGTTTCCTGAGATGTTTTGGCTCCTTCCTCCAACGCAAAAAAAAAAAACGCACCAGTCCTGGCTGTTGATGGCGTCGCCGTAGCCCGGTGTGTCCACCACGGTGAGGCGGAGCTTCACTCCCCTCTCTTCGATTTCCACCGTAGACGCCTCGATCTGCACCGTCCTCTCGATCTTTTCTGCGGAGCGGGAGAGAGGTCGGCGGGTGTCGAAAAAACACAGACAGAATCCTGGTGGTGTCGCAATATTTGGAATTTCCACAGCGGGTTGCGCAACATTGTCTCAACCTTCGGCTACACGCGGGTTAGGCGAAAATGTTTTTGTCGCATAAAAGGTTTGTACAGAGTGACCCTGGGGATGGGGCAGGGGGGGGGGTTGGATCATGTTTAAAGCCCGAGTAAGGCATTCCCGGCATTCCTGTGGAAATAATGCTCAGCTGGAGACACTGTAGCAGACGTTTGGCTATTATTGCAGTGTGTGCGTGTGTGGAAGCGCGCGTGTGTCTGTGGGAGTTTACCTGCAGCGCCAGGAATGTAGCGTTCAGGGTAGAGATCAGTGAGGAACAAGCTGTTTATCAATGTCGATTTGCCCAAACCAGACTCCCCTGAAAACAAAAGAGAGGCAACATAGTGTCCGAACACGTCATGTAGCGCACGATGGCGGTTACAATGTTGAAAACTTCAAATAATGACACCCACCTACAACCATAAGGGTAAATTCAAAGCCTTTCTTCACTGACTTTCGGTGAACTTGGTTTGGGAGGTTTGCAAAGCCCACATAGCCAGTTGCATCAGGGAACTGCGGGAAACAATCGTTTATTTTTGAGGCAATCGAAAATATCAACAATAACACATTTCACCACCAGTTTTTTTCTTGGGCGTGTGAGTCCAAACTCAGCGTGACTCACCTTTCCTTTTTCTCCAGACTGAGACATTGCTGATAAGTGCAGGAGATGTCAAACCTGCCAGTAAAAGATAAGAGATTCTGTTTCAATAAAGTGTTTTCTTGAACAAGTATCTTACTTTAAAAGCTTCACACATTCGCATTATGGGTACGAATGTTTTGGAAACACCGGGTCATTATACCTATAGGAATTGAAAAAAAAATAAAATAAAATAGAGCAAGGCTCCGCCTTTGTAGCTATTAACAGTTTTCCACTCTCTCCTTGGAATCTGTGGGATTTTTGTCCATTCATGCAGAAAAACAATTATGAGGTGAAAGGTCACTGATGCTGGATGTGAGAAAGGGTCTGCTGGCTCACAATCTCTGTGCTAACTCCATGTTGTCGTTTTAAGGTACTGTAAAATTCAAGTTCAGCAATGAATAGAGAAAAGGCACACGTTTCATATGAATAGTGGTTGAAATTAAATTCAGTGATTTCGTTATCATTTTGATGCGGGGGCAAGTCCAGTCCCATTAGTGCACTCAGCACTCTCCTGATTCATCAGAGCAATAAATGGGCCAACTCTCATTTCCAAGATGGCAGCACTGGTTAAAACCAGGCTTCACCCGGGAAAAAAAATCCCACACAGTGGACTTCAAACCTTGACAGAAGAACTTAAGTACAGACGCTCCCCTACTTACGAACATTCGAGTTACGAACAACGGTACATACGAACATGTCTGCGCGCATGTCAAAAAATGTTCGGAAAGAGATGCTGTAAGTTAGATTTTGTATTGCGCACCTTTTTCCGAGTACTGTAGTGCTTCTTTCCGCCGCTAATACCGACGCTTGGCGCTGTGAGAGCTCACCCAGCATTGGAGGCTCAGCAACGTGTCGAGGAGGAGGAAGAAGAAGAAACGCCTGTCGCTCATAGATAAAGCCATCGCACTCTTCGAGCAGCAAGACCCAAATATTGAACGTTGCACAAAGGTTGCAAATCAATTGAATGATGCCATACAGTGCTACCGCATCATTTATGATGAAAAAAGAAGAAAACTGTGCAATCGTCGTTAGATCGCTTCTTTCGGCCAGTTTCTAGTAAATCCTCCAAGGAAGATACTCATCAACCCTCATCTTCTTCTCCGCGACCCTCAACTTCTTCCTACATTGAAGTTACGGAGGAGGAAGTAACTTTTGAAGCCCATTCCAGCGACGACGAAGAACCTCTCATGATATAAAATCCTCCTCTTCCTCCTCCTCCATCAAATCCTTAAGCATCGAGTACATCTTCCAAAAGTAAGTTCAACTTCATTTTATTTATCTTATTACGTACATGTACATACTGTGTGTGTCTCTCGCTCTCTCTCTCTAACATACGTAGTACAGTACTGTACGTATTCTCTTTAAACATCAATTATAATACAAAATATAGCACTGAAGCAACTTACGAACAAATTCACCTTACGAACGATCGCTCGGAACGTAACTCGTTCGTAAGTTGGGGAGCGTCTGTACTTCTTTAACTTTGCTGCCAGTGCTTCTGCATGTTACTATAAATGACTGTTATTTGGCATTGCTCATGAAATAATGATAGATCTGACAGATATTTTGCAATAAACTCAAATCTGAGGAAAGTGAAAGCAATTGTCCAAATGCCCGGTTTAGTCAGTCCAATTTCACACACCTATTAGCGTCTGAACATGGATCCATTTATCTCAAGCAGGAAGCATGACAAGGCACCTTTCAGCAGCTACATGCAAACACTTCCATCCATATTGAAGATCACACTCTTGATATGAAAGTACTTCTGCACTAAAGAGCTCCCTGGGCGCCGAGTTTGTTCCAAAACCTCCATTAAACTGTACCTGTGCACCCCTCCCCACTCTATGACCCTGAACAGACGACAGGGCAACAAGCCGGCGTGATAAATTAGCCACATAATGACCAAGCAGGAAAAACAGGCTCCATTTTATCATCAACACGCTGGCCCTTGACATGTGGAGTGTGATAAGCATAAGAAGGAGGCAGACGGCTGCACGATGCCAAGCGGAGATGCACTCACCGGGAGCGCTGGCATGGGAACCTTAACTGACCTTTCTCCGCTGGCATGTGACACATCGGTGGGCACTTAGTGGGCGCCATTTCACACGGTTGAACTGAATTAGATGGTGGCAGCCCGCACATCAACATGATAGTGAGGGGGCGATCTATCAAACTGACAATGTGGTTTTTTTCGGCGCAGCTGCGCGGGAAACAATGGTTGTTTATTCCTCTGCTTCCCAAAAAGTCTTCCTTTATACGTTGACATGGCAACATTAACCTCAGTCCTGATTGCGAACACTAGGGGAAGGATTAAAGCTGTCTTATACGTTGTTCCCATTTCATTCCCATTGACCTACAAAATTGACAATTTTTTTGTCTAGCTATGTTTCAGGTGTGGACTAATGTCATACGTACCATAATGGAGACAAAAAAAATCAAACAGTTAGCATTTGGTATTTTGGACAATACTGGACAAAACTTCCCCTCATTAGGGTCACGGGTGAGCTGCAGCCCATCCCAGCGGATTTTATGCACCCTGGACTGGCCGCCAGCCAAAGAAATACAAGTTGGGTACTGAAATAGCTACAAGTCCCCCATGGCTTCCTACAGTACAGTCCATGGAATGGAAATTGGAAAGAAGTCTAAATGGACAAGATATAATGCAACTGCAACGTCACTTTGACCCATAAAAATCCAGAATACTTCAAGAAGTGAAACGTCAACAGTCGCAGCCCAAGCACCGTTCCAACTGAAAGTATGCATAAAGTAACAGTGCACGGAATACCCGGATGTTGTCCTTGTTGGGTAGCTGAAACCAAGGAATCAAGGATGCATCGGGTTTTTTTTTCTTGTGAATTGCCAGCTGCGAAAATATTCCAAGGTGCATTTCATGCTACTATCGCAGAAATACGTCAGAGTCGATGGGGAAGTTAACAAGTACACAGCTATTCTTGAATTTACAGAGAAAATTGTGTTCTTGGGAAGACCATACTTAACGAGTTCACAAGATCGTTACCCTATGTTATTCTCGGGGAAGATTTCTACAAACTTCATGTTTTTAAGGAAATCAAATAATTGTTACTTTTTTTTTTTTTTTTTGCCATTTCAACCAACGATTTATACCAAACCATCTTGGTACCCAAACAAACAAGGCAGAAATACGTTAACTTTTACATTAACTTAATCATTAAGTACCGGTAATTTATTTGCCAGGGTAAACGATATTGAGAACAGTATCAACGATAACGGACCGATGTCAATGAATGATTGTGTTTCTTTGTTAGTGAACCCCACACACTTGGGCACCCACTTACACAAAAGTGTTATTTCTCGACCAGCTCTGTGGGAACCGGCATTATTAATAACAACATTTCAATATCACAGTGCTAACATCACAAGGACAACACAACAGGGCGGACAAGCAGGAGGCACACTTCATTAATAATGGCCATTTAATCAGCTGGGTTGTTGAGCTGCTTACACACACACACACACACACAACTATTAAGACGCCAGACGTGAGGAGGATTAAAGTGTTTAGGCCAAAAGTGAAAAGGCCACCTTCAGTAAAGCCAAACATGTTGGCATGTAATGCATTTACAGTTTTTTTTTTTTTTTAATTGGTTGGACGCAAACCAAGCAGAACTATTCACCCTCCAAGCAAGCTGTGAAGGTCCTATTGTAGAGAATGGAGAAACGCTCAAATAGTACGGGATACTTATTTTAGTAATATTACACTGTAAAAGCATAAAAGGCCAAAATGTCTTTTATCTGGCAACACATCATGGGAACCCTGCAGGCGGTCTATTAAAGAATCATTCAAAGAGATGTTTGGCTCAGGTAAAGACACACTTGTTGACAGGGGGGAGGGGGTGGATTATAAGTAATTACTTTTTGTTGGGGGGGGTTACCAGTGGCGGACAGTAATAATAATAAAGACGTGATATTAGTCTATAAGCCGTGGTTTCAGCAACAATTAAAAAATATGAGCACAGAGGGCAGGAAAAAGTTCTACAATAGACGGGACGGGAAAACCTTTCAACCACGAGGAAAGCACCGGGCCTCTTCAGAACACAAACACAGAGTTTAAAGTTCAGGATGGACCCTTTATGGTGATGCGGGCATGATCGGAAATGACTGAAACAAGTGGAGTGGAGTCGTATAGCAACAAAGTGATATTGTGACACACTCGTCCACACAGCTGCTGTTGAGCACAAGGAAGAGAATGCGAGCAGTGATTACATGAAAAACATTGGATGCAAAACTACATCTTTAGCTGCAGATGGACAAAACACTTTTGGAAATATGCTTGATGAACCACTAATGATAATATAGTGTGTCAGAACTGTTGTCGCAATAAAATCTATATATGTCAAACCTCTTTCAATACACGATGAGAAACCAGGACATCTACAAAGACATTCTGCATCATTTTGATTCGTTCGATGTGACAATTCCTGGCTAAGAAAAATATCGCCGCGCTGGAGCAACATTTTGATCTGGGTCCGTGTTATATATTTTTCAAGATCAAGAGGACATTCAAGGGGACTTCCTAACGACACGGACGCACGACATCAAGATGGCCCCGGGACAGCTGAGTCGCAGGGGATCCCGGAAAAAGTTTGAATTTGAAATTCATTTTTAGTGACACCAGTCCTGGAATGTTTCTGAAACCTCATAAAAAAATATATATATATTGATAAGACAACAACAACAACAAATGCTCAAAATGGACACCCTTAGTGGTTCCTTCACTTCACAGAAGTGAGCTAATATTAGCTATGCCAGTTAGCCGTGTTATCTTCCTCAGCAAGCAGTCTGGAACACTTATTTCAAACGGTGACTTTTTAAAACCCATAGTTTACCTTGAAACTGTTAACAGACCTACGCCTATGAACAACATTTCAACAGTTGCTGCTGTTTGTTCTATTCTTGGCTTCTATTAATGTCAGACAGTAGGAAGTGAAACTTAACAGTGTCATGCTTAAGTTTCTATATGCGACACATCTGTTAAACAGTGCAGCTAAAGAACAAAAGAGATTGCACCTGTAGCCAGCGCAGCGCCGATGTTTTCCTGCCCTATCTGCTCGTAAAAAGGGTCGGGCTGACAAAAGAAAATGTTAAAACGTGTTCAGAATTTATGGTTGTAAATCCTACAACATCAGCACGATGACAGACATCTGGTTTAGGGGAGGAGACTCACTATGGTCAGGAAATTTACGCCGCTAACCAAATCAAGGCGAGGTTATATGTGTCGTGACACCCAATTGCCGATTTACATGTGACTTTCCATTTTGGGGAAATTCTGTCACGTTTACTATTACCGTAATAGCACCAAGGCCTCCTATACTGTTTGGTATACTGTACTGTAGTAGAGTTAATTACAGCTAGCATTGCCTATTTAATTATTTATTTTTTCCCCATCCAATCAATTTTCTCATTAGGGTCACAGTTTGATCTTAGGTCTATTGCAAATGATTTTGGCAGAGATGCAGTCAAATCCTAGGACACATATAGACAACCATACACACTAAGGTTGAACAATTTTTCAAATTTAAATTGACATCAGAATGCAATTTTCAAATTGCAAAGGTTGCAATTAAAAAGGGGGGGGGACTGCTTTGTTTTGGTCATTCTAGGCTTTATTTTTTTAATATACAGTATATGTACAGTATATACAGTCCACATGTACACTTATTGTTTCACGAAAAATGAAAAGTTGGAAGTGATAAGGCCACAGATTTATTTGCATTGATGTTGTAATCTGATTTATGATTTGCTGATTAATTTTTCAACTTTATGCCGCACTTTTGGTAGAATTTTGTGAAGGTGTCACAGTAAACGCTTACAATATTGCAAGACAAAGTTTTTAGTAACATTAATTCATGGGTCAGTTCCCTTAGTTTTAGCATATGCCTTATCTATAATATCAAAACATTTATGTAAAATAAATTTGACATTGATTATTTTAATACATTAAAGGCAGATTATTTTCTGATTGTCGTTGTTAAAATAACATTTGTGTAAAATCACAATTAGACTCGTTTTCAAAATCGTTTTTTGCCCTAATTCACATTCATGCTTCCGGACAGTTTAGAGTTTTCAACTACGGTAACCTAACAGGCATGTTTTTGTTTTTTGTCATTTTGGATAAAGCCAGAGTACCCGCAGAAAACCTATGAAAGCACGGGGAGAACATTAAACTCCTCACTCTTGTGAGTAGGGAATCAAACTCAGAACTTCAGACTCTGACTACGTGAGGCAAACATGCCTGCCATTTACAGTTGTGCTGTTCTTTTTCCCACCTTCAGAGGTTAAATCTTGGGGGGAAAAATGAACAGATGCAAAATAGTGTTGAATTAAAATTGGAGTTATGTAACAAGAGCACTCACTAGCGCAAGAGCACTTATTATTGTCAATATGAATCACGTTGTTTGTCCATTCACACCACACTGCCAAGTAGGAGGACGCCTCCCCTACGTAGCTCGTAATGCCAGACAGATGTCTTACTTGGCGCTCCTGTACCGCTCACTGTTTAGGTCGCAGGAAGGAGAAAGGTCAGAGAGCGGTGAAGGAGCTTGGAGCAGAGATTCAGGACGTCAACGATCTGAGTTAGGCTGCGTCAAAAACAAAATTGTTGAAAAAAAAAAAAAGTTAAGAGATTACATCTCAGTGAGAAAGAAAAGTAAATTTGCACATTTCCACTGACTAAAAACACAAGATGAACTATTTCTCAATAGTGGCCCCCTGCCACATTTCAGACAATGAAAATACATGATTGTTTCCTCTGTTATAGTGGAGGAAGACATTTACATTTGCGCCACTTTACAATCAAAGGTCAAGGATTAATCAGATGTTAGAAGGGAGGAGTGTTATACAAGAGAGGATTTGCGGGTAATGTGTGAATGTCGATGATTTGAATGGGCTGTAGATTAGGCTTTTATGTGGTACTGATTTAGGAGTACAATCAAATGCGGTTTCCCCACCGTTGTGTATGAAGCAGGACAATGGGAAAATAAATGAGCTCTACGGAAACCTATTTACAAATGAGACATTGGGTTAATGGCGCCTTTAATAATAGCTGGTTACAGTCAGGGCAGCTCGAAAAGTGTGTGAAGGACACAGCACTGGTTGTACTAATGTGTAATTTATGTACAGGACTGTATTGTCTTCCCTTGGTAAGATACCGTGCAACTATGATTAATAACATTGCAAGGGTTCATTGAGGGGTAGCACGGTGGGACTAGTGGTAAACACGTCTGCCTCAAGGTTCTCACGTTCAATTATTGGGCCTTCCTAATTCCTATGTGGAGTTTTCATTGGGTACTCCACTCCAAAAACATGCATGGTAAGGTTAATTGTAGACTCTAAATTTCCCCATAGGTGAATGTGTTGGTCTATATGAGCCTTGCAATTGGCTGGCGACCATTCCTTGTTATTTAGGCATGCCTAAACCGCATGTTGGCTGAAAATTAATTCAAAAAGTGTTTAATTAGATTCACAGCAGAAGCCCACATTTTTATTTCAGGTTCAATTAATTGTGGCAGCTCAAATTGTAAATTCAATTAATTGTGCAGCCCTAGGTGAGTACAATGACATTTTCATTCAATAAAATATTTGTTCCCTTATTCATGTATTTATTTATTTAAATACCCGTTGTCCTTAGTGGGGTAGACCGTTTGTCCTGGACTGGTTGCAAGACAATCATACACAAACTAATAATTAGGTTGTGCTTGGTTTTAAAGAAGTTTGGCTTATGTCAGTATGCCCAAGTACAGTATTTAAGAGGCTGTTGTTAAATAGTTTAGCCTGGTGTGGTGATGGGACTGTGCGACGGTGGGCACACTGTCCACCACACCCAGTTTGTCTGTCAGACACACACACGGAAGTTCTCACCTAAACAACAGAATTTTCATTATAAGCATTCAAAATGCGCATTCAAGCGTCTTTTTTTGTTAATTTCAACCAATTACATTGGGAATGAGCGTCCAATAAACTGAAGTGTGTTAGCATGACTTTAGCCACAACAGTTGTTACTTCGACTGTTGTTGTCATGTTGCCAGCTAAGTTCGACTGTGACCCTCCTGCTGCTACTTTTCGCCACCCTCTCTCTCTTTCGCACACTTGGTTAACAAAAACACACACGAAACCACCCGCATTCACGCCTTACCTGAACTTTGAGATAAAGTTTGTGAACAAGAGCGTTTCTTTTGAATCCGCTGTCCCAGCCCAGGAAAGGAGACGCGGAAGCCGCTCGCCAAGAGACCGCCCTCGTCCCGTCTGGGTTCGGTTGTCGCCGCCGACGCCATTACGGCTCAGCTGCGGGTAGCCAAGCGTACAGTTTTTGATCCAAGATGGCGGCCGTAGTGTTACAGTTTCTTTGACGGACGGTACTTCACTTACTTTTCAAGAGTTAACAAAAAAAAAAAAAAAAAAAACTTTTCGTGAGCGTTAAACTCAAAATGTTATTACAAATATGCAAAGATTACTAGCGTGTTGTGCATTATAACATCTTGGTTTAAAGTTGACGTTTTTGCTTTATGTTTTAACCGTGATTTTTTTTTTGTTTACCTTAGTTGTTAACCCCCTTTATTGCATTTGTGCATTTCATTACACGTTTTTTTTTTAAAATCTGATTTGAGGAAAATAGTTGTTAAAATTACCCCAGGCCAATAAAAATATTGTGTGTGCTTCTAAAACAATGCAATTCTAAAATAACTGTCAAGTAAAAGTCAATTTGTTAAATCGGTAGATATTTTCAGTAATTTTTGATTGCTCAATTTTGAGTTTTAACAGTCAAGTAAAAGTGACATTGCACAATACAGACAGACTCCCTCTTTACTCTTGTAAAAGTGACATTGCACAATACAGACAGACTCCCTCTTTACTCTTTCATATAATGCTCCTTTGCACTTTGATCTCTTTATTTCATCATTTATTTTCGCATTTACCTCTTTCATCATTTACAATGCCACAATCGCAATCTTTCTAAACGGCTCACAAGTTCTGATAACACGGTAGGTTGCCATTTGAAATCAGCATCATCCCGTCCTTGTTGGGTATTAAAGAGTCCAAATTATTTTAGGTGGGAGAAATTAGTTATATTACTTTTTACTCATCCATCCACCCATTATCCGAACGCTTATGTTAAAAATATATATAAATAAATAAATAAAACTCCCTGGTGGTGCAAATCAGCTTATTTCAGCTGTAAGCGCCCCCCCCCCCCCTCTTTCTCCCCTCTTTCTCCCCTCTATGAATTGTAAGTGTTCAAAGTGTTCAAACGCACAAAGCGCGCTGGACCGCTTGATTCATCTTCACAACTTCCCTGCCCTCCCATTGGACCTCAGGAGATGCGGCGTCAGCTGATTGGAAGAAAGTTTCCACTCAGACGCACACATCTCCGCCCCGAAAAAAAAAAAAAACACTCATCGGTGGTCGGGTGTTGCTGCGAGTCCAGTTGTTTTCACACTTGCACAAAGGAACTGAGCGCTGCTGGTTCAAAGAGATGCGCAAGTAAGAGACGACCAAAGAGACTCAATCGACTTGAGAGCGAAGGGAAATCCATTGAGGAGAGTTTGACAAGTGTTTTTGGACCCATACCTGATTGGAAAAAACGGCAAATATGGTGTCCGCCGGACTGGAGATTCTGGGACTGTCGCTGTGCACGGTCGGCTCTTTACTGGTGATGGTGGCGTGCGGTCTGCCCATGTGGAAGGTGACCGCGTTCATCGAGGCCAACATCGTGGTGGCCCAGACCATCTGGGACGGCCTGTGGATGTCGTGCGTGGTCCAGAGCACTGGCCAGATGCAGTGCAAGGTGCACGACTCGGTCCTCGCCCTCAGCCACGACCTGCAGGCGGCCCGTGCGCTCTCCATCATCTCGTCGGTGATGGGCGTGCTGGGGCTCATGGTGGTGATCGCCGGAGCGCAGTGCACCAACTGCATCCGCAACGAGTACGTCAAGGCGCGGGTGGTGAACGCCGGCGGGGTGATCTACATCATGAGCGGGCTCTTCGTGCTGGTGCCGCTGTGCTGGATGGCCAACAACATCATCTCGGATTTCTACAACCCGCTAGTGCCCAGCTCCAAGAAGCGGGAGATCGGCGCCGCGCTGTACATCGGCTGGGCGGCCGCCGCGCTGCTGCTGATCGGGGGGGCCGTGCTGTGCTGCTCTTGCCCCGCCGGCGGGAACGCGGGATACTCCGTCAAATACGCGCCCACCAAGAGAGCCACGCCGAACGGGGGGGAATATGACAAACGGAATTACGTGTAACCCCACTCGGACTCCCCCCCCCCCACCTGCTTTATTCTCATTCAATAAGATGGACCATGTTTTTCCTATCAGGACCCCCCACCCCCTTCTTCATTTGGAAACCTAAAACTTCAACCGACAAAAAGGAGTACAGCTAGGTACATGCGCTTTTGTAAGTTTTTCTATGATTTGTTTTTTTTTTGTAGAGGAACTCATGCCATTGACTACAACACATGCTTTGCCTGCCAAACTGTACAGTAACTGATTTAAAAAAAGAAAAGAAAAAAGATAAATGATGACACGCGTGTCAGAAAAGTTCCAGGACTGAAAAAAGATTTATTTCAAACCCAAACTAGGAGTTTTCCTTCATTGTGTGCCAGATGATCAACCACGGTGTCTACAAAGAGATCCTGCGTTTTTTTTCTATGTTCAGTGCGCAACAAGAGGTTCCTTTCCCACAATGCCCCTGACCTTTGGACAGTTCTTGGCCGTGCTGGAGCGCCGCCTGTTCTCTCACAACCTGGTTCCGTATGAGGTCCCCCCCCCCCCCCTCTTTCCCAAGCTCAAGGGAACCAGTAGATGCTAATTACATCAAAAAATGGTTGCGGCGACGGACGACGCCGGAAGAAAGAGTGCATTGAGGTGTGGCAGAGAAAGATGGCTGACAGACTCCAAAGGGGGATTACTTCCAACAGGAAAACTTATAGTTTGGGTTTGAAATCTTTTATGATGTCAAAGTCTTGGAACTTTTTGAACCCAAACTGAAATTCTCAAGAAATCTTGTTTTGTTGACATGCTGGGATTGATGACTGGGACATTTCTGTCTGTTATTCCACGCACCTGCTGGCATCGTGACCATCGCAGGAAGTGTCATTTCTCAAGTTCCTGGAATTGTTTGCCTTTGTTCTTTGATGTAGTGAAACATGTATAAGATGATGCAATATGTTTTTTCTTTTTATTGAGATTAAACTCACTTATTTGTCTGAAATATTCATCAAGAGTGTTCTTATAGCAAAAAAAACTAAACAAATCTAACTGTGCATGCGTAAACCTCCCCCCAATGCAGGGTGGGAGAAAGTATTTTGGTGATCCATAGAAATCCAGATGACAATACCCATTCAGCTCGAGTGGGGCTCTGCTGTTCAGCTCACAATGCTCCACGACCCCCACCATCCCCTTTTCAGAGCCCTCCCACCCCCGCCCCAGGACCCCCTCCACGCTCACAATCAGTGAAAAGGCTTCAAATTAAGACTGCGGAGAACTTGCTGGAAACACTCTTCCCGTTAAGTCACCACATTCATTAGTCGGCCTGGCTGACACAAAACGCACACACGCTCGTGATGCAAAAAAAAAAAAAGATAGGGAAAGTGTTATATATAAAGTTATAGCCACCGTTGTCCCCATGTTAAAAATGTGACTGGATTCCGAAAGCTTATCCATACTTGTTGTGCTGCTCACTTAAGAGTCTTAGCAGGTCATATGCTCTCTTCAAAGTTGGAAATATGGCGATGCATACAGTCAGCCGAGTGGGAGGCGACTCAATGGCACAGCTGGGCTTTTCACAGAAGATGGAAGGTGCTTCTCAGATAGGGCTGAGCAATTTTGAAAAATAATCATAATTGTATTTAAGAAGTAATAAAGGAATCTGCATTACACTAAACAGTATTAGTAACATTTTGGTCATGGCAAATGAATCATGAATTAAAATTAAAGTAAAAAAAAACAAAAAAACACCCTACTTTAGAGTTAACTCACTATAAACATGTCATAAGTCAGACTACAACAATAATGCAAACAAATCACTTTAAATTTCCATGTTTTTTGAAACAATGATATTTAAACATTTGGACTTCACTTTTTCAGCACTAAACTTACCTAGACACTCTAATTCTATATATTGGCCGTATCGGGCTGAAACCTTTGACCCCAAAATCCTCACTTTTCAGGAGTCCAAAAAGGACATGTTTGTTTAACCATTAACATCATAGCATCAAAGAGCTCAAGGCATTAATAGATTGTAAAAATAAAATAAAATTTAAAAAAAACTCCCAAATGATTGACTAATAAATACTATGGAAAAAATTAAAATAATCACTTTACCAAATTGTGACTTATGAGATGTAAGGCCGACGGCAGCAATATATAATAAGCATGAACCCCCCCCCCCCCCCCAAAAAATATTTTTTTTTTGATACAGCCTTTGTGACTTGGAATTGCATTGGATTGCTCAGCCTCATTCTTAACCACAAGTTAATTTCAGTTCAGGCTATTTCTAAAACACATTTCCATTTAGTCAATGAATATAAAAAAAAAAAAAAAACGTGACTGTCTTTTTAAACTTTGAAGTTAACAGTATATCAAAGAGAAGTGGTGGGGGAAGATACACTGTTGTCACGGTGAGGGATCTTTTACACTTTTACTACATCCTGTCAACACCGGTGTAAAAAGTCTAACGCAAACGTCAAATTTTGACCTCGGAAGTGGCAGTTTGCAGGAACAATAGCAACTTAATGTCCACTTACGCAAGTCTTTTAAGTTTATTGGGTTGCGCATGCCGCCATATTTGATGACTTTCATTTGTTTTTCACAACTTTCAAAAGACACTACAGTAATTTTCTGGGAAACAAAAAAAGGGAAAAATGACATCATTTCAATGAGTGCTTTATAAATCAAAGGTTAAACAAACATCCATCCATTCATCCTTTTTCTATAGCATTTGTCCTCGTTAGAGGAGCCTATCCCAGCTGACTGAACGATTGGTCACCGGCCAATCATAGGGCTCATATACGTAAAACCCCCATATTCACACTAAAGGGCAATTTAAAGTCTTCAATGAACCAAAAATGTTTTTTTTTTTTTTTTGGTAAAGTAGGAGGAAGTTGGAGAAAACCACACACGCACAGGAAAACATGCAAACTCAAACATAAGGTCCCCAAGATGAGATCCAAACCTGGGACGACTACCCTGAAAACGCCCACACCCACTCAGCTGCTACGTATAGACTTCCTTGATTGGTCTGTTTTTGTCACATTGTTAGTACCACGGCTTTTTGGTCACTGCAGAGCGGCTGATGAAGCGCATGCAGTGTATGTGTTGGGGGTGCAACTTTAACACACACACACACACACACACACACACACACACACACACACACGCACACACACACACGCACACACACACACGCACACACACACACACACACACACACACACACACACACACACACACACACACACACACAAAAAAGGCCTCATTCCAATGAGGAGGCAAAGGCAAATCGGGCCAGCGACGTCACTCAATGGACATTCTCCATGGCAACCGGACAGAACCTGCTGTTGCTAGGCTACCGGAAGCTATAATGTGGTCGTATGGATGGTCCTAATAAAAAGGTCGGCCAGAAGACATTGCACACGCATGTTGTGATGTTACATGTTGCCACCACTTGTCCAATGGAATGACAACATCTCCTTATGTTAAGTTTACCTCTGAACTTGACCTCACCTAGCCTGATTGTCACACAGACCAATTTGTGGGAGGAGGGGGCTGAGGGGTCTCATGATATGACCTTTGCCCTCAGGTCAGGCATGTTATGTCACTTCCCGAATGACCGCCCGTGATCCAATCAAACACGGAGAAATCGCCTTACGTTTGACTGACGCTCGTGTTTATCTCATCAGTCACAGAAATAGGTACACCCGCGTTATCTAATGAGCTGTGTCAAAACAATACCTGCTTGTCACTCAGTGGAGTGACCTCCGCCAAGGCTGGATTGTTCACAAAAGTAAAATAGATTTAAAAGCACAAACAAATTATAGGGAGACATATTTGTTTGGCTGTCAGTTTACAAGGACTTTGAAAACCTACTAATTCACCCTAGTTTTAAGAGTTAAGGTAAGGATTTTTTTGTTTTTGATTTGATTATTTTAACTATAGGCAAGAATTTTTCCCATCCAAATATTTGCTCTAATGATGACTTCACTAATGGTGTTAGTGATTATAAATTTGGGTTTAGAGACAGAACCCCGTGAAAGGGAATTCCTCTAATAAAACAGAAAAATATTTGGAGTTCTGTATTTTTGTTTTTAGCTAGCAGGCTGCTAATTAGTTCATGTTGGACGACTTAACATCTTATAACATTTGGATTATGCAGTGAACTGTAGTATTGAGGGACTCAAATGGCCAAAAGCAGAGGTGGCAAATCCAGGTCCAGAAAGTAAATGCCCTGCCACAGTTTGGCTTTAGCCCCTGGTGCTAGCTCGCTGGCTAGCGAGCTCCCTAACAGGTAAATGAGCACCATTGAAGCTAGCTAACTAGCACCTGATGCTAAAGCCAAACTGTGGCAGGGTTTTTAATTTCTGGACCTGGATTTGGCACCTCTGGCCAAAAGTGAAATGTTTATACAGTGCTCCGTCGCTAAATGAAATTTCTCAACTCGCATCAACATGCAGGTCCTTGGCATCAAAATGCCACAGGATGGCGACAAAGCACTTGAAACTTCTCAATTCATGTCAACATAGTTTGACGCCAAGATACCCCAAAAATTGGAGTCAAATGGCATGCTTTGTGGCTTGACCATAAAAAACAGCAAATAGCGCAGTTTTTCAGTGAATAACAGAGAATGGGCTCCAAAAAAACTTCAACTGGCAAATGCTCATAAAATATGCGTTGTTTTTTTTTAAATTATCTATGATCTTTCTAATCAAGTAGCTGTGGCTGTGATGATTCATATGTAAAAAAAAAAAGAAAAAAGTATGATTAAGTTTTTACAGATGACCTCATGCGAGCCAGCAGGTGCACTTATGACCTAAAGCTTACTCACAAATCGCAAAGCCAAGAGTTAGCAGGTGGTTCAACATGGAGGACAAACGTAGCATTGTCCGACAAGCGTTTGAGGTGTTTGTCTGAGAAACAATGTCAGAGGGGTGAGGGGGGGGGCCAAAATCCCCTTCACAGGTTCGGAGCGATTTACTGCACGGTGACTCATGGCTTGTGTCACGGCCCACTAACACCAGCACTTCCTGAGCAGCGGACAGTGCAACAGGAAACAGGAAGGGACGTGGGCGAGGGAGTGGGAGAGGCGCAAGAGTGTATGTATGTATGTGTGAGGACTGACTGTAGGACCTAATTAGTTTGATTTGTCTGTTTGACCACTCCTATTGCTATTTACAAACACACAAGCAGAGTGCTACCACTGGTGTGGAACACAAGCGGTTTCACATAGGAAGTATGTAAATGTTCAGTTTCAGCGTCAAACTGTGAACCATCATAAAGTGTTTATTTACTGTCTAGGTCATTTTAAAGTAGGGCTATAGCTATGAAATACTTTTAAAATGGTTTAATCTACCGATTTTCCCACTTTGCACGTTAAGTTCTGTTACGATTGTGAAATAGGGTGAGTGCATTTAAAAAAAAAAGGTGGGACTTGGCTTGGTGAGTGACGTGGGAGCCGCTAAGATTAGCGGCTGGCTGTTAAGTGGCTAACCGTTAGCCAGGCTGCATGCTGAGAGTGCCTGGCCATAGCAGCTCATGTTTGAATGTGTTGACTTTTTTTGTTTAATTTTTTTTTATCGTTTGTTCAATTGTTCAATAAAGCGTTTAAGAGCAAGGGTTATTACAAAGTGTTTTAACTAGTGGTGGTAAGCTATATTAAATTAGCTGACAATATATACCTTGTTTTGGCGATCGTCAATGTGATGTTGTGGTACACTAGTTCTGCTTTGCACAGTCTTTTAAGTGTGAAATGATCACAAACTTTTTTCTTCTTTTTTTTAAATAAGCTTTTAAATCGTGAAAACCACTTACTGTATGTCCATTTTTTTCTTCATTTAATTTTTTTTTTTTAATGTTTTTTGGGATGTCTGCATTCAGTTAAAAAAACATAACAAATAAATAAATAAATAATAAAAAAAACCTGGACAAGTGTTTTTCACATAGCAGTGACGAAATACTCGTTTCAAACGAATTATGAGTCAGTAATGACAGTCAAAATATATCTATGTGAAACCAATCTGTTGCAAAAAATAAATAAATAAATAAATCTATTCGACTACAAAAAAATCTCGCCATTCAATCCCGGATGCCTGGTAATCATACTTTCATACATAATAAAAAGCAGAGAAGGGAAACACGCGCAACGTACATACCTGAAGCAAGAACAGGCAGACATAAATTTAATCATAATCTTAGTTTGTCCTAATATTTATAAAGTGAATGCTACAATATTCAGGGCAATATTTAAGAAACAGGACAAATTTGCACAAGTTCCCTTCAACAGGCTGATATACGGACGGTTTAATCTCCAAAAAATGAGAGTGGAGAGTTCAAATGTGAGGGGAGTGAACTCCTTTTCGTGCCTATAGCAGAGTCATCAGAAGCACAGGTGCAAGCAAGCGCACACACACGTAAACACACACTTGAATGGCAGATGCCTGCTGAGATGAAGAGGCGGCCTGTCTGAGATCTGGCTCGGATCCTGTAGAATTGCCAATTTGGCACGCTCAGCACAAATTGTTTCGACGTAAATTGGCGCGGCAGCTCACCATGCCAACATCGCCGATGCTCGTCAAGGATGTTAGCACAGGATTAGCGTTGAGAAGAAAAAAAAAAAACACACACACATAAAACTTGCCTTTGCTATTAACCAGGTGGTGGGAGGACATCAGTGCATAAATTCTGCTCACTAATCTGTTCTACAAATCTTATCGTTGCGTCTCACTACACATCCAGAATATCCCAGCCTGTCTTTGCATCCATCTGTACCAAATGTAAGACTGCGCTGTCAGCACAGATTTATTGCGACTTTAAAGTAGACAATTGCTCATTTCAAGGAATGACACGACAACGGTGAGAGGGTCCGAGGGGGGTTAAAGTTCACAAAAGGGCATTTGGGGGGCTGACAGGTTGACATGAAGCTGACAGCAGTGTTGATCAAATTAAGCTTTGTCTTTATAGGAAGTGCGTCTAATGAGAAAGGCAAATGTTATAGTACAAGACTGTCTTGAGTTATAAATTCTTACATGCACACAAAAAAATGTTGGATTATTTTCCTAATCCACTCGCTGATAAGGATTTTAAACAGATTGGGTTAATTTTACCCAAAATTAGGTTAATCATTTTGAACCAACAGATTTTGGTGAAGAGCTAAAGCTTGTCACCATTTTTGTTGAGCACTCAACACTGAAGTTAAAGTCAATTTAATGTAACATTAAATGACATTGTTGGTGTGGTGGCTGGATGGCT
This sequence comes from Vanacampus margaritifer, assembly GCF_051991255.1. Classification (NCBI taxonomy): domain Eukaryota; kingdom Metazoa; phylum Chordata; class Actinopteri; order Syngnathiformes; family Syngnathidae; genus Vanacampus; species Vanacampus margaritifer. The sequence goes on along the minus strand of NC_135434.1, from coordinate 9,497,718 downwards.
CTGTGGGTAATTTTGGACACACGGGTTGGGGTTCAAGTCGCGCTCAGGGTGGATGGCCCACCCATGGAAAATGGGTGGGTTATGTCAGGAGGGACATCCGGTATAAAAACAGCACCAAACGTATCATGGGAGTGATTTGCTGTGGTGGCCCCATAAGGGGAAAGTTGCCTTTTCTTATTCTTAGAGAATATTGGTAATAGCATTTTTATTTTTTTAATTATTATTTTTAATCAACAGTGATGCTGACAACCTGGTAACCTACTTCTTGGTAGTGTTAACTCATCAGCATGGGTAGTTTTTAACCCTTGTTGGTTAAAAATCTTGAACCGACTTCCTGGGTCAAATCCTCAACCCAGTACACTGGGTATAAATAACCCAGCATTGGCTCAGTTTTTTTGGGGTTAGCTATTATACCCAAATCGAATACTTTTGAGCTAACTTTTTTAAGAGTGTATTTGTATGTCATTTTATTCTTAGTTCCTATGACAGGGATGTGATTTGACCAAAGTGAAATTATCTGAAAATTTAGCCGGGGGTCTGGGGGCCGATGGCACCCAGCTAGGTCCAGGGCAGTGCCCTGGTGGGGGGACAAGGGGGGCGCAGCTCCCCGGAGCTCATGGGTTTTCCGTGTTTTTAAGTACTTTCAATGCACTCACATGACAAAGAAATAGACAAAACAACAGCATAAAATTTCAATGTATATTGAACTATCCCATATAAAATGGCAGTTTTAGTCAACTCAAAATCAGTCACATTCAAAAACATTGGACTGCCTTTGCTTTTAAAAACTATCACTGACAATATCATCATATCTAACTAATGTGATTACTAAGTTAACACATAAATAATGTTGAAGAGTTCAAATTTCATGAACAAATAATTGTATCATGACCAAATGAAAAGTAACTCATATTAGAGCATACCACAAATGTCTTTGTTATAGCAGAAGATGTTATCTGTCGGAGTCATGTGCATACACAATGAACTACAAACAAAAAAAAAAAAAGGATTTTTTTTTTTGGGGGGGAGGGGAATAAAAAAAAGCGGAATTCCGCGAATTAGCGGAAAAATCACATCCCTGCTATGAATAATACTGTACATTTTCAGATAAGGGCAGAATTGTAGTCAATGCAATTACAGCATCACCTGAGTCAGGATCACCAAAAGGTGCCTTTGAGACTTCCCCATTTCACAAAATAAAAGCTGAGAGTTTTTCCATTCAACTTCATATTCATTGTATTAAACACGGTAAGCAAACTCCCCTCCCACTAAAAGCAACAGGACAGTCTACGAGGCTTGCCCGGATCACTACATGGCTGCATGATCATGCCTTGTGAGGGTCTATTCCCCCCCAAGTGTGTGTGTGTGTGTGTGTGTGTGTGTGTGTGTGTGTGTGTGTGTGTGCTGCATGCCACATTCCTCACATGCAGAGTGGCGGAAAGGGCAGCGGCCCCTCGTCGGCAGAGGTGTATGGAAAAGGGGAGCGTGAGGAGGGAGGGGGGTGTAGACGCAAAGTGATTGATGGCACAGGCCAGACGGCCACATGACGAGCCAAACAGCTGGATGTTGAATTACTGTATAACTTGCTGATTATTTTTCTTTTTTTTTGATAAGATTTTGTCATTTTGTTGTTATTCTGGCAAATTACTCACTTTATGTGATTGATTTTTTTTACTGTAACATACTGTCCCAAGTATTTTAGGGAGGTTTCTATAAAGTGTCCCTGAAAATTTCCTAAATGGAAGAACCAAAATTAGATACAAGGCAGTAAAAAAAAAAGGGAGGGGGTGGGGTGGGGGTCACTAAAGATCCATTCATGAGTAATTCAACATAATTATGCTGGTGGAGATAAACGTTAAAATGTTTTACAGTGGATAACATCACTTGTGTAAACAGAATCATGACACATGTAAACGGTGGTGGAAAAGCTGACCAATGAGTGAGCTGCGAGACACACGACGCACTCACTGACCATAAAATTAAGTACACCTGCATCATAAAATCTTAAAGCGCTACAATTTGTAATTTACACACTAGGAAAAATTATACCATCCGCAACTGTCATGATAGTATGAAGAGAAGCTGGGGATTGGAATGTATGATAAAGCTAAGAAAAGAAATTACACTACTGAACTACTATTGAAGATGCCTGACTAATGCTTAAGGGAGTCAACAGGAAGTAATTTCTTGGTAAGTTTGTGCCCTTGTGAGTAACTTGTGTCCTTAACTCTTTGACTACCAGACGTTTTCAGAAAAGGGATGCCGTGGGTGCCAGCCGATTTAAGCATTTTGACTGATCTTTCAAGGTCCACAGAAAATTATGTGTTTGGACTATCGAAACACACATACTACCAAATGAAAGATTGGACTCTCATCTTTCATCAGAAAAAAAGGTTTGTTTCTACCTTATTCCGTTTTTCAGTAATCAACAATAGAAAATGGTTAGTTTCACCTCTGTTTTGAAACAAACGTCTTTTAACGTCTTTGGCACTCCTCCATAGGATTTTACTAAACGTTATTTAACGTTTTTGGCAGTCAAAGAGTTAAAGTTATCTTGTTTAACCCCATAGAGTAAAAATTTTAACCCACATGGCGTCTCAGTTCAACACAACTTCCAAAATGAAAATATTTAGCCAATACTTTTCTGGCAGTGCCAACCCATCCAATGTAAATATTTATTTTTGTAAATGCGGGATCTAGTTATCGGCTTTCTGAGTTATTTAGTGTCCCGTGATCATCACCATACAGATCTTTCTCCGTCCCAACCATATGGACGAGCATTAAGCAATTATCAGTCTTGCAGCTGGAGGCTCTCACCCCCCTTCATGCATCTTTTCAAGTGGTGCTGTGGGCCGACAGCAAATCACCACCAGGACACCTGACCTGCATTCTCGCTCGAGTGTACACCAAAGGTGCACGCTCACCTTCGGCTCAGCTTTGATGAAGTTCATTCCATTTCACTAACTCTTTCCCTCTCGATGCAAAAAAAAAAAACGAGATTCATGAAAGCATTTAGCTTGTTCGTGATTTGACATCGCTACGCTGGTCAAGATGGATGATCGAGGGTTTGTGTTTAAAAGGAATGCACATGGCTGAAACAACCTAACTGAAATATTTAAGTGTGACGTTGTTACTTAAGACCTTTTGATTTATTAACATGCATAAATTGTAACATTAATGAAAGTCTGAAACACAGACATGAATAAAAACATCAACACATTTACAACCTACTGTACAATATACACGGAATCTGATTAAAAACGTCAATAACTAAAAATAATAATAATAATAAAAACATGGATATAAAACTCAAACTAGTGCTGCTCTAAGAGGTGAACAACATTCATATAATGCGTCTCCTTCACACTCACATTCATTTAGAGTAGTGAGGCCTCAGGACAGAAGGGTTATGAGCGCGTCCAGGAACTTGCTGCGGTCTTCGGTCTTCAGTTCAATAACTGCACAGAAACAAAATTGAGAAGTGGTCGAGCTTGGTTTTGTATATTTCTAGGAGCCACGGAGTAATCTACACGGTTATACGGTGGCTTGCAGCAAAAGGTATGAAAACTTGCTGGGGGAGAAAAACAAGTCTGTTAGCCGTAAAAATAGAACATGTTTGTAAAAATATAGCAAAATTCCAGTCATATTTGTATTAAGCTGCGAGGCTCAAAAACTGGAAATATTTCACACCTCTTTGCTGCTATTTACTGTCGGTTTTCTTACTTGAAATGAAGACAATGCTGCCCCCACGTGGCCACTAAGAGGTTACAGACTTTACACCTTAACCCAAACCCTTTAAGCAACCAAACCTCAAATAAACTCCTATGCAGGAAATGATTCTTTCACTTACTGGATGTGTCAAAATGGTCATGTAGAGTTCTGGAGCTGGTGCTCTCTGCAGCTTTCTCAAATGCTCTGCCAAAGAAACTAAGAACAAAGTTTTTCATTGAAATAAAGCCTCAACTGATATGTTTGAACACTTAAGTCTCAGTCCATAAGATCTGATAAAAGAGCCGTATAAAAAAAAAAAAAGAGTGCCTTTACAAAGATAATGGTCATCATTGGGTTTTGTAACTAAACGAGTTAAAATGTCACCATCAGAAGTGGGCAGAAGCCCAAATTGCACTCAAGAATAAAAATAAACTGCTAAAAATGAGTCCTTTAAAAAATTAAGAGTAACTATTAGTAACAATAGAAATGTGCACATTTTGATATTGCCCAAGATTTAACCACAAGAAAAGCGAATTTCCTCGTATCTTTACAAAAAAATAACAAATTAAAGCAAATTCAGTCACAAGAAATGGGTTTAAAGTAACTTTCTTTCTAACGTGATGTGTTTTTCTCAACAAAAATACCCCAAACCACTAGTACAATTTATCCAAACGGTTATATAAGTACCAGTAAATATAACTGTGTAATAAACAAGAATAAACTATGAGTATTAATAAAATGGACAAAATGCTCCCACTAGTCAATCGGAACATACTTCTTTTTGTCAGACGTTTCAGACTCGGGTGGGATTCCCACGACGAGCACGGTCCCTTTCTCGACATCTTTGGGAGCAGCCATGATGAGCGGAAGCAGCCTGCACCGCTTATTCCTTGTCTGGCAAACAAACACAACATAAGGAAAAACATTTGATTTCATTACACTCCACAATCTGGAATCCCTGAAGTCAAATATGTGTCGAGTACAGTCATACACTCTGAAATTCACCCTTTAGCTTTCTTTTCTTTTTTTAAGTCAAATACGTTTCTATTGATTATAAATAAAAATAAAAAAATCTGAGGTGAACCAGCAGCAATTAGTGTTGCCAGTATACATTTGTCTTGGATAACAATGAGCTACTCACTGATTGGATGAAAGCTTTTAGGAGGTACTTGGAAAGCAGAGTCAAGGCCATGGGCTTTGAAAAGAGCTTGACGTCGGGGGTTCCCTGCGCGAGAAGTATGATTATTCAACGATGCGACGTGTGAAGCTAGCAAACGATCACATGCACGCTGGTGGACCATGTTGCACCTCCATCAGGTAGCAGTAAAGGAACGGTCCTTGGGACAAGATCAGGTTGGTGCAGATGCAGCTGGCGACAGTCTGCTGGATTGCCATCAGCTTCTTCTTCGCCAGGTCCATGCCTGAGTGTAGACGTTCCAGGTTGCTCCTTAAAAAGAGAGCAGGTTTCAGAGGTGGCCCAATAAACTTAAGGTGATTTATCACAGGGATGTGATTTGACCAAAGTGAAATTATCTGAAAATTTAGCCGGGGGTCTGGGGGCCGCTGGCACCCAGCTAGGTCCAGGGGCGAAGCCCCCCGGAGCTCATGGGTTTTCCGTGTTTTTAAGTACTTTCAATGCACTCACATGACAAAGAAATAGACAAAACAACAGCATAAATTTTCAATGTATATTGAACTATCCCATATAAAATGACAGTTTTAGTCAACTCAAAATCAGTCACATTCAAAAACATTGGACTGCCTTTGCTTTTAAAAACTATCACTGAGAATATCATCATATCTAACTAATGTGATTACTAAGTTAACACATAAATAATGTTGAAGAGTTCAAATTTCATGAACAAATAATTGTATCATGACCAAATGAAAAGTAACTCATATTAGAGCATACCACAAATGTCTTTGTTATAGCAGAAGATGTTATCTGTCGGAGTCATGTGCATACACAATGAACTACTACTATTACTACTAAAAAAAAAAAAAAAACGGAATTTTTTTTTTTTTGGGGGGGAGATAAAAAAAAAAGCGGAATTCCGCGAATTAGCGGGAAAAATCACATCCCTGTTATTAATATTACATTGCCCATTTGGTGGCCTAAATATGTTTTTCCATAAATATATTTACTGTAATTCTGACTTTACAAGTTAGTGATAGACTACGATGTGTCACGACTTTGCGTACAAATTAGGGTTACGTCGCCACCCTATTAACGGAAGTCCTTTCCGGCTTCACACCTTGAAAGAGATTCCAAAGCCTTGATGAAGTTGTCCGTCTCGTTCTCGTCTTTCTCGGTGTTCTCGAGTAGAGCGGTGGTGGCGTGCACCATGTCGCTGGCCAGGAAGCGGTTCTTGAAGCCAAAGTGGACACCGAATGTCTGGATGCGGATGTCTTTCATTCTGTCAGGGGGGAAAAATTGTCAGGGAATCCATCAATGAGTCAGTGGACATCAACTGAACGATTCAATGTTCACTGCATCCACACCCGTATTTATTGGAAGACTCCTCTATGGCTTCCCGCAAGTTCTCTTTGATGGACATGTCCATCGAGGTGAACTTCTGCCGCACTTGCTTCAGAGGCAGCCTGGTACAAAAAAAGACCACCCTCAATACACAAACATTCCCTTTTCAAGCTGATTTGCATTTCATGATGTACTCCGTCTTACCCCATGTCAGCTAAGAACTCCTGCAGTTTCTTCTGTCCGTTTAATGTCCACAGCTTGAAGTGGCAAGAGGTGTAACATGAATTACGGATGCTCTCGTACAGAGACCAGTGCTGATAGAGGGTCAGACGCAGGCTGAAGCAGGAAGTCAAGGCGGTAGGTGCCACACAAAAAAAAAAAACCTACAGACATAATACCGCGGACAACGTGCCGGATGCCCTCAGATTGACAAGGATACTCGTACTCGAAGGAGATCCTCATGCAGTCGATGGACAGGGAGTTGTCCTCATCCTCGTTTCGATGGTTATGTCGGGAGACGTGCCGCTGCATGGTGGCGATGTCGGTTACATACTTCATACTAACAGACAAAATGGAATGTGTTACAGCACAGCTACAGTACACTAATATACACGAATAGCAAAATTGGGCATAAGTGTTGTTTCTGTTTTGGGTTTTTTGCTTGAAAACAACTGTAATTTACAGTCTATATTGCCATGCAAAGCCAAAAGTGTAATTTTGGGGTAATTATTTCAATTCTTTAATTTTGTATTGCTTAATATGCTGTTTTTCCCTTTTTAGTTACATAGACCATGTTCTCTTCCAATATGTTGCCCATCGCATGTCGATTTTTTATTTCAGTAGTTTACTTCAAAAAGCAAAATTCATATTATAGATTCATGAAAATATTTTTCGGAAGGACTGTCTAATTTCTACAACAAAATAATCTTGATCATTTCTATTTAATATGCTACTTTCTTTAGATGATAAATTTAGGGTTTTCATTTAACCGTAATAAACACAATTTTAAAAAATAAAACCAAGAAATATTGTATTGTGTGTAATTAATCTATAGGAATTGTATTTTATACTGAACTAATCAAATAAATTAAGTTTTCCATCATATTCAGATTTATTGAGACGCACCTGTATTCTTTAACATTTCTGCCACTATATAATAAACTATAAATAAAATAAAAAAACTCAGATGCTATAGTAGCTGGTTAATGAAGGAATGAGGATCATTTCTCACTGTGTGACTTTATCGTGAACCCACTGGTCAGTCAGCCCGATGACAGCCCACCTGATTAAAAATAACAAAAATTAAATATCTGAACAGTATAAAGTATGAGTTAAAAAAAAATAACTTACCAGAGCATGTCTTTAGTGTCTTTAGTCGACACCCAGGCAAGCTCGAAAAACATCATGGCTGCCTAACATAGGAAAGACCATTCAAGATATCGTACAGTATTTTCTGAAAGTTACCCCTCTGCTGATGGACATTATATCCGCCATTGTCCACTCACAGATGTTCCATGGTATTCATACTGCTCGTAGTCAAACAAGATTTCCCTCCTGTGATTAAACAAATCGTAAATGCAAATATCCAGCACCAAGACACAAACACAGTCCAAAAGTGACTTAATAATGATGGCTAACCTTCGTGCTTCCCACTCCCGCTTCTCACGTTGCCTCTCAATTCTCCTCTCAACAGCGCCCTGCATTAAAAAAAAAATCACATCAAACGCACAGTTTCAGTTTGGCTTCGCACTTGGTCATCTTTTTATAAAATGCCATACTTCATCAAATCTCCTCCGCTTGCCAGATGGCTCTGAGCTTTGTTCGCTTTCATTTCCAGAGTCGCCTCCCTCCTCTTCCTCCTCATCGTCTCGAAATATTTCATCATAGGAAGGCACGCCCAAATCATCGTCTTGTTTTATCAGCAGTTTTATCTTCAGAGAAGAAACAAAATAATGATAAGAACTTTTTGTGACATTTTTTTGGGGTGATGTGCCAGAAAGAAAAAAAAGGTCAGATTTCATTAATTATTATCCATCACCTGAGTCTCATTGTAGACATTAACCACATCAACAGGCCGGTGAGTGTCGCAAATGAAGAAGATGGAGTCCTCGTCCGGTTGCAGCATCTCAAGGAGGTCAACGTTGGCACCACAGTTGATGAGGACAAAGTATTTAAACTGCAACAACAACAACCAAAAATAAAAACAATTACTCTATACAAAACTTTCTCAAGTCATTGACACATTTATCGCTTAAGGAGTTTCATACTTGGTCTTTGTGTTCAAGGAAGGCAGTGCCAAGGTCCTGCCATCCGGCCACTGGTACAAGGGTATACTGAACCTGGTCGCAGTGGAACAAGGCCTGAGGAGGAATAAAATAAAAAATAAAAAAATATTAAAAAAAGACCAATTGATATTTGATACAGTGATTCTGAAGTGGTAAGTCGGGACCAACAAGTGTTCTGTGGACAACTAGCATTTAAAACAGCCTCTTCTGAGCTCATGAGATGGAGCCAAAACAACAAATGCCAACATTAATATTTTTAGAGCATAATACTTTACACCGCAACATCGTTTATTTCCTAAAAAGACAAAAACTATAGATAATGCACGTTCCCAAAATGAAAAGATGCACGCTGAGAAATGCTTACATTTCATTTTCATAGACATGCTGTTTATGGTGAAACCACAAATACGTTTCCTTGGTTCCAAGTTGTTGCTCATGTTTTTTCTCTATGACAGTAACCTTGTTATCCAGTTATAAAATACATACAAGTGAAATACAGAGGCAATTGTATACATGTAATTACACAATGAGGTGAGTAAACGTTTTTATGACTCTTTTATCCAATACAGATCACTTAGTACGTACAGTTCAATTGTGCTTCACGTTAAGCACAATACAGTTTTATTTAATCTTGTATCCCTGTCTATTTTCGAACATTAACTGAGATACAATTTTAATGTATGTGTAATAGTTGGACACAAAGCAACCTCGCTTTTATGATGAACACTTACGCCTTGTACTACAGTATTTTAATCTTTGTTTCTTGGTTATTAGGGTGCTACTATAAGTATGTTCAGTTGTATTTACTTGCTGTCAAAAGTTTGAGAACCATTGCCTCCGAATTCATGAGATTACTTAACCGGACCGTCATTCAAAGCCTGCTAAAATGGAAGTCAACTCGCCAAAACAAATAACTACATAGCGTTTGCTAATATTTTTCACTAACAGTTAACTTACCTGCAGGATTTTACAGGCGCAAAGAGCATCGATATCTGACGCCACCAGGAGCGCAACTCTCTGAAGAAGAGTTCGACAATGTTAACAAAGCACAGTAGATAGTTAGCTAACGAACAAGCTAATGTTATGATTCGCTCAACAACCTACCTGGTTGGCAACAACTTCATAAAATTCTTTCCGAATGTCCGTGACAAACATTTTGGAGGACGACAAAAGACGCTGGCGTAGAGTCCTCGACAGATAAACGACGGGCTAAAGAGGAGCATATGTCACAAAAGCGGCATGAAGAGAGACTTTCTGGGGTTTGTGTCAAGAATCGGACGATAGACAGCTGCTGCACTGTTGGAAATGTGGCGCCAAATGGCTGCGTCATACTTAGCCAATCAGGAAAGGGGACGCGCGCATACGTCAAGACGCACGACGCAACGCTCACCAAAACACGGAAAACGAGACGGCTGCCGAAAAGGAGCGTAGAAAAAAACTGTAAATAAAATATATGTTTTTTTTTTTTTTAAAGAGCGGAGAGAAGTTTATGGTTTACCGACAAACTTTTCGAGGTTACGAACGGAGCACGATGAACGACACTGGTGCTTGATATTCTAAAGCTTCATTAACTACAGTAAAATACTTTTCGGGAGCCAAATTCCTAATTTCTTTATTAAAAAAACATTTTTGTTTCATACTGAAATACGTCAAGTTTTCCCACCGTGGTCTAATTTCTGAAGAAGTGCATGTAGCTATTACTGATCAAAAGACTTATGCGATTTTAAAAGCAGAAGTCAGTCTACAGTTTGTAAAAAGTGGGCTGAAATAAATTTCATAGGCAGTTGCTATACACACATTTGAAGAAAGCATCCATGTTATTAGTCAGAAAATATAACATTAATACAGGATAATGTGCCGTGACGGTGTATACATATATTGCATATACAATATTTGACCAAAAGTTGAAAAAGAATGATTTCATCTTTAAAACTTGCTTTTGCTAGCATATAACTACACAGCTATTTACTACACAAGTGAACTGACACTTTTGTAGAAACATAATTTAGTGTGATCAAATGACATCACAGCATAATACAATCAGGAGAGTGCGTCAGCTAAATGGTCCTTACAAGGCAAAACAAAGATGTGCCTGACCATAAAATAAAAAAATGGTACTTGACAAAACTATTTTAGACATCAACAACCAAATTAAAAACAAAAAATAGGAATGCTTACATTTTAATATCCTGCTTACAAAATCAGAAGGGGGATGTGGAAACAAGTGTCTTTTTCTATATAGATGGAGAAACATGCAGGATTTTAAGTGCCTATTGTATTTGTTAAGCAAGTTAAAGGACTCGTGCTTTTAACACTATCACATTTTGGGCAAACAAACACAGAAAATTCAAGTAAAACTCTTACATGCCCCAAGGAACATTTATTTATACAGTACACCATAAAATAAAAATTAAAACACTTCTATAATGGAATGCTGAATGTACATATAAAGGATAAATAACTTTCCATTAAGACAACTCAACTCTCGAATGAGGTTTAAAAAAAAACAAAAAACATTTTAATCAAAATTTGATTTAGTTTTTCCTATAAGAAAAGCATCATATCACATTTCAGTAATCATTTGTTGATGTCAAAACCAGCGAAGCCTGAAGTTACAGAACAAAAATGGAATGAAAAGCAACAAACATTACACAAATAGGAAGGAGAATGTTGGAAATAAAAAAGGCACAAAATCCTGGCCAAGTTTGGTCTGAAAGCCTCTGTGATCTGCGGATTTGAGCTGGATTCACAGCGACCAGCAAAAGTGCTTCTACCCTGCAAAACTTTGGCTGATTTCACAAAAACCCCCAGAGATTTGCCTTGATTCGTTTGTCCTCACCACCAACACAGACCCCTCGCCCCCTAATCCCTCCCCAAGAATAAACCAGGAATTAAAATAAAACCCTGAGCAGCAGGAGCAGCATCACCTGAAAAGGTTGCATTGACGTTTCAGCTTTTTGACAACAGTCGTAGCTGGACCATCTACTTTGTGACAGCTAAAGGAATAAATATGACTATTGCCCCCCCTCAAACCCTACCCTAAAATAAAAAAAAACACGCACACACAACTGAGGTTATTATAGCAGGTCATGTACAAGAAACAAAGTACATGAGTGACCCTGTTTTATCATTATAGTACATGTACGGATTACCTTTCAATAAAAAAGGCCAAACTTTTCTCTCTCAGTCCATAACAATGACTGTAATTATGACTGAAAGCTGGTGATGGCAAGTTGCTGTGTGAAAACAATGAGTGGGAAAATGTGGATAAATATCTTCTGTTACAGCGCTGGGCAACCAAAGGTAAAGAATTCCTACAGGCCTTTTTAATGCGGTTATTCTCTCCAACTGAAAGTGTCTTTTTTAGTTTTAGTAAACACCCCATGAACCAGACTTACCTATAATACAGTTTCCATAACAGACATTTTCCAAGCCCCGGTGCGAGCGGCTGTTTTACATGGGCAGGATGTAGTTGGAGTTGGCCAGCTTGCGTTGCTGTGCAGCGGGGACAAGCTCGCAGTGACTCAGAGGGCGGTGGCAGTTGTCGCCGTGAAGCGCCGGGTAGTACTGCCTGTAGCACAGCCAGGCGAAGGCCAGGCCTAGCAAAGAGCCCACCAGCACATCTACAAGCAGGACAACAATGTGAGTGACTCACTAGGGTAGCCTAGAAGCCTCGGACTGACCTTGCCAGTGGTGTTTGTAGTCGCAGGTTCTGGAGAGGGCAATGGTCAACGCTACGATTAAAGGGGTGAGGAAAGCGCAGAGCCGCCACGCCTTGCCTTGGCCGGCTGCATTAAAGCATCGTAGCTTGCCGGCGATGTAAAGGGCTGTGAAGCCGAGCCCTGCGAAAGCAACTGGGAAGAGAATATCGAAGGTCAAAAATGAAAAAAAAAAAAAAAAAAAAACACCCTCATGTTAAGATAACACACGATAACAAATGTGACACGACATTGCGCAGTTAATTTAAATTTAATTAATTGTTAAGATCTGAAATATCCACACTGAAAGCAATTAATAGTAATTTCTGGACTATAAGGCGCACCTGACTATAAGCAACGCTAGCTAAATTTGGGGAATACTCGAGTTTGTTACACATATTAGCCGCACCCGATTGTAAGCCGTAGGTGTTTTAATGTTACCGCTATTTTCTTTTCCATAATGAGGACGGACGCAAATTGTCTCGCTCTCATTTTGTCTCTCCTACTGTATTTGTGCTCACTTGGTTTGTTTTGCTCTGCTTGACGCTCTTGCGCTTCCTTTATAGTGCGCCCCCTTGTGACCTGATGGATAACCCGCACCTTTGTATTAGCCGCAGGGTCGAATGAAAGTGAAAAAAAGTAGCGGCTTGTGGTCCAGAAATTACTGTAGGTGAAAAATTACCCAATTATGGATAAAAATTGGACAGACTCAACTTTGAGTCAAAAATTGGGTCATTTTCTATAAAACAACTCAGAACTTATTTGATTTATACCAAAAAAAAGAGGAAAAAGAGGGCCATTCTGTATGAAACAACCTAGAAAGTTTGGTCGGATCCTCTATCTGGGTTATTTTGACAACTTTGGGTCCAAAATTGGGCCATTTTGTATAAAACAATCCAGAAAGTTATGTCAGATCCTCTTACTTGGGTTAATTTTACCAAACTCTGTCAAAAATTGGATCATTTTGTAAAAAACAACCCATAATGTTGGGTCACATCCTCTACTTGGGTCAATTTGACCCAATTTTCTGGGTTGTTTCATATAAAATGACCCAATTTTTGACGCAAAGTTGGGTCAAAATGACCCAAGTAGAGGATGTGACCCAACATTATGGGTTGTTTTATACAAAATGATCACATTTCTGACACAAAGTTGGGTAAAATTAACCCAAGTAAGAGCAACGCCCAACTTTGGGTAAAAAATTGGATCGTTTTATATAAAACAACCCAGAAAATTGGGTCACACTGACCCATTAAGTGGATCGGTCCAATTTTGATCCATAATTGGGTTACTTTTAACCCAGCTGTCTTTCGAGTACACAGCAGAAACAAAATTAAAATCGATGTCTTACATGAAGAGTGCCCGCTGGGAAAACTCTTTCTTCCCTCTATGACCACGTCTGGGTCACCACTGCAGCGTAGCTCCAGGTTCATATGACCGTCGGGGAAACAGCGGTAGAAGAAGTCTGGCCTGGGCCTGATGCAGGAGCAAATGTTATTTTGGCTCTCGTTTGCTAACAGCACAATCATCCACACTGTTTTACCTGCCGACAGCAAGTTTGATGACGTTGGTAAAAACGCCGTTCAGCACCATCGTCAAAGTCACGGCTAAATAACAAAAGGAAACAATGATTAAAAAATCAGCAGTTAAACAGGTATAGTGCTACCTTGACTTATGAGTGTTCTAGTTGACGAGCATTTTCAAATTTTAAGCATTTGCTCGGTTGATTTTTGCTTTGTATTGCTAGCTAAATTTCATATCGCTGTGTTGAGAGCTTCGGATAGAGCGCTGCTTGTGTTGAAGTGAAAGAAAATGGAACAAATTGTAACGGCCTCCTCACATGATGGACAGTCAAAGAAAAATACAATTTGAGAACACAAGAAGCTGTTGACTTCATTTGATTAAGCAGTTTATTCAAAATAGCAGCATTTGCAATTTGAAAATTAAAATGCAACTAAACTGAGATGTTGAATTCGATTAATTGTTCAGACCTATTGTATATTAAAACCCTGGAGAACCCACGGGGTCAAATTTGGCCCCTATAAATTCTGCTACTCAAATAACAAAGACCTTTTTTTTTTCCCAGCAGTGATCTTGTCTCTGTGTTCTTGTTTCCATTGGCCAAAGTGTGTTTGTACATTCAAAATCCAGTTCTAAAATGCAACAAATAAAACAAAAAAATTATATTGTTCAATGTAGCTGTGTATTTGATTGATTATTTTCTTAAATTCTAAATAGTTTACTGACAGTTTTTGTTATTCTGATTTTTCGAAATAACCCTAAATCCCAAAAGGGTCAAATTTTGCCCTAATCCTAAATTAGGGAATAAAAGGTTAAAATTAAAAAACATATATTTTGGTGTTAAGTGAATTTATAGCAGTCATTTAATGTATAATTCATAATTTTACAAAGAAGAAAAGGGTTCTTGGGTTCTCCAGGGTTAATGACTAATTGAGTTACAATCTTGGTCACCAAATTTGTCATTATTCAAGGTGCCACTGTATTGTGACGACAGTCGCACGTTTCTCACCCAGTGATGCTTCCTTGGCGTCGCCTCGCTCTGGCTTCAGCAAAACAGTGAAGACCATGATGACAATTAGTGGCGTGAAGACAGCGATGCTCTGGTGTGGCAAAAAGGAGGCAGAGTACACATTTAAGTCAGGTCAGATGGAAAGATACAACTTTCATGTTACTTACAAACATAAGCGATGTAGGGACGTGATCGCTCTCCACCCGATGGAATTTATACAACCACATCTCCTCTGGCTGGATCTCGCGGTAGAAAGGCGAAAGCTGCTCGGTCACGCTGAGAAAGTGAAACACAACTTGTTCAATACAGATGCTACTCTACGTACAAGTTACATTTCACACTACAGTGCGCATCCATCTTGTGTCACCAGGGCCCGGGTTGCCCAAGCCCAGGTAAAACAATAAAGCAAAGCATCGTACAGTAATATGTCTGCTTTACAGGATGAATCCAGAGGGATACACAAGGACTCAGCGGACTTACAGGAAAACCACGAAGAGTGCCAAGCGGATGCAGACTTCGGACAGGAAGCCACAAAGCAATCTCCTCTTCATTTTGTCTCTCGGTGTGGACTTCAGTCAATGCAGCACATCACCTCCTGGCTTATATCACCCTAATAGCTACATGTTAACATAAAGGACAATCCATAGTAATATGTGTCATCAAAGCAAAGTTTCGCAACCTTTATTGTGCCAAGGTACATATTTTATTTAAGGTAGGAAAATATCACAGCACACCACCAAACAAACAAAAATGAGACAAAAAGTATATACACAGGGATCCCTTGTCTCACAAGTTTTATTAAAATACTTGCCATAAAAAATAGTTTGGCCGCATGCCAGGTAGGTGCAACCAAACTTTCCACATTTTTCACATAGCATCATAAGGACAAAGGTTAAAATTGAAACCATCGAATCAAGACTTCGCAATAAGTAAATTGACTAAAACAAACAACATTATTGATCACTAGTTTCAGAGTCTGAACACGTTTGAGGAAAAACCGTGTCTATACTGTATTTGTCAAGGTATCTATTAACCACCACAATGTAGCCGTGTCTAAATACACATGCCACGACGTTATTACATATCACATGAGCGAAAGTCGGATTTAAAAAGCGACATATGTCAGCCACGCTTATGACAACATTTAGCATCGTCTGTCTTGGCCAATGGAAGCAAGATGCTAGCAGCTAAGCTAGCTGGCATCTGTCAAACAAAATGACTTTCACCAAAATCCCAATTAACGGCTTACAACTCACCTTTAAAACGTCGTTTTTTATCTCGCTATTTTGATGACAATTCCGGTAGTTATGTAGAAAAGGGCCGCAGGCATCTTCACTCATTTGAGAGTCAAAAGACGCTCAATACAGAGACGCCAATAAGCGCTTCACTAAGCTTACACAAAACACATCCGTTTTACGCGTTTCAAAAGTAAAGAATAGTCTGACTTGGCTTCGATAATCATAGAAAAATTGATATTCAAATAAATAAAATCTGTGGAATAGTGATTATTCCCTGCCTTAAATGCCTCATAGCTCTTAAATCTCAATGGGTTGTGTACGTTTGTATCGGCATCCGGAAAAGTTTTTATTTTGAAAGACGGAAATTGTATTTAAATAACTTTGTTCAGTTTGTTGGCCTTGATACGTTGATGAAACACGCCACGTCACGTAAAGTATATTAGTTGTTTAGTTTATCTCTTTATAAATCCACATCATTGATTAAAACTACAAAAGAAAATGACTTTTATTCATAATTTTAGTAGTACTTTATCTAGTCTTCAAAATTCAATAATTCATTCTACATATCGCAAATGAATTTGTGTTGATCAGTGTAGTTTTTTTCCTTTCATTTTATTATATCTGTTAGAGCTCATATTTTATAATGTTTTGCATAATATTTAAATTACGTGTTTAAATGGATACTTCGCTCATTTGGCCATTTTCAACAGTAAGAAATTAATATTTTTAATTTGATGTTTTATTATTTTTCATGTACAATTAATACGTTTTAAAACAAAAATGAGTTATCAAATTAATTATAGCCAAAATAATTTCTTACTGCTGAAAATGGTTCAATGAGGTAAGTAGGCTATCCCTTTGACTTAAGTATTTCAGTACAGTAATGTAGAAAAAAAAACATACAAAAGACTTGCAGTGATTAAACAGCTGTCTACTGTGATAACTGCAATGCATTAGAGGGCTATGTCACTTTTGGGACAAATTTGCAAAAACGACACAATCAAGTGCTTCACTGAGACAGAGTACAGCTTTATTAAAGTCAAACTTCAGGCATGTCTGAACTCTTCCAACTCAACTTTTGAATGAAAAAAGGACAGAAGTCATATTTTCAAATAAAAAGACGGTCATGTACAAAAAGAGTGTCTTCCCAACAGTCACGCACAATTAGAAGCGGAATTGTACAAGCAAAAAAAAAAATAAAAAAATAAAATAAAATCGCACGCCACAGTAACATGATTCTATGCAAATACAATGCAAGACTATTTACAGGTTCGCCAACAATATGCAATAACACAGGTTGAACAGTAATCAACATGGTGGTCGTGTTCATCCACGGTTTTCATTGAAGCAACACCAAGAGAGATAGATATGACCTCAGTTAGTAACTCAAAGTAATTCTACTACAAAAAACAATTGAGTGCTTTGCAGGTGAGGTTTTATTCAGCACAACACCAATTCTTCTCTGACTGCCTGTCAACCAAAAACTCAACAGTCAGCAAAATTGCACAAAAAAAGATGTTACAGTGAACGGAAACTTTGACGCACTAGAGGGGTGGCTGGTTCTAATCGGAATAGATATTTATAAAAAATAAAATTAAAAAAAGAATTGCTTTGAAAAGTCATTCTGTGGGTTTAAGGGTCACTTACAAGGGCACAAACATGCTTGGGGGGATTTATCACAAAATAATGGCACTAATGAACAAATTTTTTTTTTAACAAAATGAAATGATGCAACACACAAATGAAGCATTCCAATACTGCCACTGCATCAGCAGAGAGGACAAATGGCACTGAGCGACATTGTCATGCAATCCGCATGTGCAAAAAAATAACATTAAAAATAAAGGCCGCTGCCTTCATTATTGAAAGTATAATAAAGGGGACAGAAATTGTGCTGTGATCAGGCATTTTAAGACTCAAATGTATGCAGTTCAGTTTAACAGTCACCTTAAGAAGACAAACCAGTCATGCCATTATGATGAAAAAAAAATGCCTGTGGTCCACACTTAAAATAACACATGAATAAATAATAACATTCAAGTTTGGGCGGTAACATGCGCGAGTGTGAAAATAAAAGTGCCTTGACGACTAAGCTGAGAGTAAAGTATTGGGAGGGGGAAATAATTTATGTACAGTGCCATCAAAATGTATTTACCCTCTTCTCAATTATTATTTTTTTTTAAACCTTTGATTAAGGTCTTTTAAGCATTTTTAAAACAACTTAACTTTCTGGTCTTTTAGCTTCTTTCCGTTGCTTTTAAAAAACGTTTTTGTAAATGTGTTTAAATGGTGTCAATATATGTTGTTTTAATCATTTTAAATAGCTATATTTTTCTCTTTGTAATTGCTTTTAGATGCTGTGCTTGAGTTCACATTGCGTTGCCTTGTGTATGAAATGTGATACTTATATTAATTTGCCCTGCTTTAAACATTAAAATGGGGAAACTGCAAAAATAATAATAATAATAAAATAAAAAATTGACAAGATGGTGAATATTTTTGATAGCACTGTATATAAGAGGGAAAATGCCAACAAATGAGACGTTACATACTACATACAACTTGGAGCCAAAATTGGCCAAATATTAAGTTAACACCCCCTCTTTAAAAAAATAAAAATAAAATAAAAATCATTTTACACAAAACATCCCCAATCAATTGTTTTGCATTGACATTAACTTGAGCTTCTTATGATGCTGATCACCTTGTGAACTTAAACAAAAGAAACATATACCCTAGTTACCCGGGAGCACAAAAAAAGACCGAGGCATGATAACAAACATTCCAATACTGAACTGCTTTTTACAGCAAATACAGTGACGAGTCACCACACACATGAGCAGCGGCTAATGTGGAATCATTACACCTATGTATATAACAAAAAAAAAGTATGCACTAATTACAGGTATAAGTGAACCCTACCGATTTTTTTTCTTTTTAAATGTCACACGGTGGTAACAGGGAGTACTGCACTGGTGTTCGACAAAGCAATTGGTATAAAATGTGGTGCAATAAATACAAAAGATTCGACAGATGAGCAATTTAAAAACACTGTACAGGTTGTCTTTTGTACACTATACTGGACTGTGTGTCATGATACTGATTCATGATTTCTTCAACACGAGGCTGGCAGTCATTCAAATTTTGCCCCCTTCCCACAAAAAGTTTTTTTTTTTTTTTTTTTGTCACAGCACATTTGAAATTCTTATGTTACTACCAGAAGAAGAGGTATCCATTTTCAAAACACTTACGTTCCTTTAATATACATATTCTGTATATGTGTGACCTAACTAAATAGTGTAATGACAAGAAGGCGTGTGAAAGTGCTTTTCAGAGAAGTTTTGGCAAAAAAAAAAAAATCTAAATAAAAAAGGTCACAGTACACAAACGTTACTGAAACGCATCTGGGCAGTAGTTCCTACAGCCACAATGGAACTCAAGTCATCCCTTAAGGCTGATTAACAGATAGCAGAGTGCTCACTGGCTGGGCCCTCCTACCTCCCTCGAGCAAGACAACGGCTCAGAGAAAATGTGGAACCCACTTTATATTAAAGAAGAAAAAAAAAATCTGTTGTGAAAAATCAAGTGTGGAAGCTGGGCGCCGTGCCTCCCCGTTGTTAAGTACTTTACAATAGCATGAGCCAATTATGTACACGTGAATGAGCAAACAAAAAAAAAAAATCACAAGTACTTGTGTAATGTTATACGAGTACGCTATATATCATTATACAGTATTTCACCTTAATAGGACGATTTTCACAAGGAGGTCTGCGCAACACCTAAACAAAGAAATACACCACTCACCGAGATGAAGTGAGAAAAATCTGCCTGTAAACATTAACAAACATAGATACGTATATAATTATATTCATCTATAGCCATAAGTATATCAAAAACATGGTTAAAGGAACGTTGGAATGTAGTGTGGGCCTTTAAAAAAAAAAAAAAATTGCACAAAAAGTGTTGCCCCTCCTGTTCGTCAAAGAGCGGAGGACCTTGATACGATGACGTGTCACGTGCGGAGTGGCGTCGGGGCAGTGGAAGTGTGTGAGAGACGCCAGCCGCGGCGTACAGCAGGTAAACGAGGAGGAGCGGCGTGGCGTCCCCTCCCTCCACCTCACTTCCTTCAAAGAGCCGGCTACTGACAACACTCGGGATTATCCGAAGGGCGAGCAAAACGAGGCGTTGGTCGGTCTGGGATCTTGCCGCTGTTATGTGTTAGTGGTGTTTTACAGCCAGAAAAGCGCGCATCCTCGCCCCCATCCTGCTCTAATTTCACTGCGTTTGCCACATAAGGAGTTCTTCAACATGTCTCGGCTCAAGGTCCGACCCCAAAAAAAAAAAAAAATCCCTTTAATGAGCACAGGTGGGCGGAGCTCCAGGAGTGCGCTTCACAGGGAACGAGGTAACGAGGGTGCCACGTCGTCTCCCTGCGGTTCCTCTTTGACCGTGACGGGGCTCAGAGACGAAGTGGGCGGCGGCGGCTTCGTTGAGCCGGGGCTGGAGCTCAGGGGACTGAGGGGGTTGTGGCTGGAACAACAGGGGCGGCCCTCCAGCGAGGAGGCGGTGAGCGCCCCCGTCTCGTGGTCCTGGCAGAAGGAGCGAGGGCAGAAGTCACAGAGGGACGAGGCCGGCGAGCCGCAGATACTGCAGTCGTGCCAGGGACACTCCCAACGACCTGTGGGCGGGAAAATGGTTACGATTGCAGAGTGTGGAAACGGAAGGGGTGAGCAGTTACCGTACTTATGGAGGAGGAGGAGGAGCTAAATGCAAATTGGTGCCAGCAGACCCAAGGACAACAAAAGTACACTCTAAAAACAGTTGGGTCAAAAATAACCCAAATTGGGTCAAGAATGGACCAACCCATCTATTTTAGTTATTTAACCCAAAAAATTGGTGGGTTATTGACCCAACTTTCTGATGTAAATCCACAAATAAACCCATTTTTTGGTTTGCTTTGTGGGTTATTCATTTGACCTTGGGTTGTCTTTGGGTTGCTCTGTGAGTTATTCATTTGACTTTGGGTTGGTTGAATAATCCAATTGAATTGGGTCAAAAATGAACCAAACCAAACATTTTGAGGTATTTAGCCCCAAATGTTGGATCAAATTATATTAATAACCCACAAATAAAACCAATTTTTGGTTTGCTTTGTGGGTTATTCATTTGATTTTGGGTTGCTTTGTGGGTTATTCATATGATCCAAATGTTTTTGGTTAGTTGAACAACCCAAAATAGTGAGTCGGTCCCTTTTTGACCCAATTTGGGTTCATTTTGACCCAATTTGGGTTCATTTTGACCCAATTTGGGTTCATTTTGACCCAATTGTTTTTATAGAGCCCATGGTTCTGTTCTAAAACTAGCTCAACAGTGAGGGGACACTGTGACTTACTAAGAAGAATTAAAAAGATTAGAAGGTTAACATTTATTTGTTTAAACTTAACATGGTACACGTTTTTTCTGTAGTACCAAATATTCTATGATTTCTATATTGCCCCGCTCAGTGAGTGACCTTTCACCTCCAAGTTTTCGGTCTAATGGACAAATGTCCTCATACTTTTGTCCACAAAGTAGACAGTAAATAGCAGCTTGTCTGGTTTGAAAATTCTGCACCTTATATCTCGGCCGACAAACTTTCACTTTGAACTCAAATAACTGTTTAAAGGGATATTTGACTCATTTAGCCATTTTCAGCAGTAAGAAGATACAAATTTGTCGATAATTAATTAATTTAATGACTTCATTATTTTTCATGCACAATTAATACCTTTAATTAATTAACACCTGAAAATGACGGTTGGTAAGGACCAATCATGGCTCAGTTTGCTAACGTCACATGACCAAACCCCTAAAACAGGTGAGCCGTAATTAGTCGTTACCTGAGCTCTGAGCAACTGTGATGTCATCTTCAGTCAACAGCAAGTGGCAAAATGTCTTTTTAAAGGTATTAACTACACACGAAAAATAACGACGTTAGCAAATTAATTCAAGACAAAATATTAACTTTTTATCGCTGAAAATGGCTAAACGAGTCAAGTATCCCATTAAATTGCTAGATTTTGAGATCTTTACCATATGGCGGCTTGGTGAGGTTGAGACACAGCAGGTGGTACGCCTTGGGACACTCCTTCCTGTCGCACATCACCAGCTCTCCTCCCTCTCCGCAGTAAAAGCAGAAGTACTCGTGCGTGTGCTTGCCCTCCAGCCGCAGCTTCCGCTTTTTCTGCCTCAGCTTGGCATTCCGGGCCTTCTCCTCTTTCTCCTGCACCACAGCACTCTGTTGGGAAAAGTCGCAAGATAATGAAAAGAGACTCAAAATGACATCGTGCTCTAACAGGGACCGGAAATGCGCGCTTACAGTTGGCTGCACGCCGAGGAAACCTGAGCAGTTGTCTGACCCGCAGTGGCAAGATGTTCGCCTGTTGCCCACGCAGTGCAGGTTATAATTGAAAGTCATCTCGGTGCCTGCACACAGACGGGAAGCATTTCATTAAATTCACCTGACCCGGAAACCAAACTGATCTGAAGTCAGCTACCATAAAAAAAAAAAAAATTAACCCCTAGGCGTTATTGTGACCATTTTTTGTCTTTTTGCTGGTTCTGACCAAGCCATTTCAAAATAAAATACTGCCCACGGGTTTTAAACAATAATATGACCTACTCAGTGATTTTCCAGAATTTTAACTCACCAGCCTCTATATCGCAGAGAGCAAAGAGTCCAATGCGGACATCGCCGTTGACCGTCCACTTTTGGGTTTCACAGTTGGGGCTGCAGCTGTGGTTAATGAACCGGGAAGAATTCCCCTTTGGACCGGCGTCGATCACACGATCCTGAAGTGTGCAAAGGTGGGCACTAAGACAACGTGGATTGAGGAGAAGGTGTGTTTTTTCACAAGGTTTGTTACCTTAGTGAGAGTTAGCATGTAGAAGTTGGTGACGTGGTTTTCATGGGCACGTTTAATTCGCTGCTGGCACTCCTCCGAGTCAATGACTTCTCCGACATACTCAGTCACAAAGTCACCCTGCAGAAAACATTATATTTATACTTGAGTCATTTGGATCGCTAATAGTGTAAGGTACTTTTGTAGGATTGGGCATTTGAAACAATACTATTCAACAATTATTTTTATTAGGGATGGCTGAGTACCGATACCAGGTACCTTTAACCTTTTGTGGCCATTTTATGATCAAGAAATAAAAATGAGAAATGAAAAGAATAGGAAATTGCCATTCATTTCATGCAATTTTAAGGAAAAATGCTATTTTGGGATACGTATCTAGGTCTTTATTTTTTATTTATTTTTTAAGTGAATCTGTGAATTTTGTGTATCAAAAGTATGGTAATACTGTAGTGATATCGGTGACTACTCAAGAGTTGAGTACTCCTATTGTTCTGAAAGAAAAAAAAAGCGGTATCGGACATCCCTAATTTTTACAATTAAGTTCCCGCTGAAAAGAGACAATAGTCAAACTACATGAAAAAATGGAATTACACAAAATCTGAATATTATACTCTTTAGAAAATTATTTTTCTAGTCAAGTGTAATAATTGTGCTATTTTTTTTTTTTTGGTTCGGTGGCATGACTGTAAAAATGGAAACATTTACACATATTTAACTTTTTGACTGCCAGACGTTTTCAGAAAAGGGATGCCGTGGGTGCCAGCCGATTTTAAGCATTTTGACTGATCTTTCAAGGTCCACAGAAAATTATGTGTTTGGACTATGGAAACACACATACTACCAAATGAAAGATTGGACTCTCATCTTTCATCAGAAAAAAAAAGTTTGTTTCTACCTTATTCCGTTTTTCAGTAATCAACAATAGAAAATGGTTAGTTTCACCTCTGTTTTGAAAAATAACGTCTTTTAACGTCTTTGGTACTCCTCCATAGGATTTTACTAAACGTTATTTAACGTTTTTGGCAGTCAAAGAGTTAAAAGATTAAATAGCAAAATGTGCAAATATTTCCAACTTTTTCTTATAATACTACAACTTTATTCATGTCAGATTTTGTGCAAAATCACATCTTTAAACAATGACGCCCCATGAAAAACATCTTGAAAATAAAAGACAATTGCTTCCAAATTAGCTTATTATAGATGTTATTACAGATTGTTGTTGAGAAATATGAAGAATGCCACCATGATCATGACAAGACAGATAATCCCATAAAACCCACAAGAGAGGAAAAATAAGAGATATAGTGTTGTATGTTCATCGTATTGCAATTACCACACAAGGAGTGCAGCATCAAACTTTTATGCTTTGTTTACTTCCTCTTTCTCTGGCGAATAGTCTTTCAGATCAATCAATCATAATGTAAAATAAAATGACAAACACATTAAGACCAAAGACTTAACAAATCAAATCGAAAGCCGATTGAGAAAATGATAGTTGGGACAGTCCACTCTGACACTTACCTTCCTCAGAGCCTGGATGGCTCTGAGGCCCCATCCACGGCCCTCTGTCTTTATCACCTCCGTCTCCGCGTACAGGCGCTTGGAGAAACACTGGTTCTCGCAATTGTCTCCTGCAGGACAAACCTGTGCCACGACGGTGAGAGGTTAACACATTGACTCACTCTAAAATGTCTCAAAGGACGAGTAGAGCAACAAACCTGAGGATGGCACTCGTACTGCAGCATGCGGTTGAGACACTGGGAGTCCAGGCTGCACGGGTGCTCGTCCGCGGGTCGGCAGTTGCAGCGCGGGATTTCGGATAAGTCGGCAACGTGCATGTGGACTTTCCCAACAGGTTTGTTGGACTAAAACAGGAAATGACACAACTCATTTAGAAAGTACGAAAAATGCAGAAGAAGGCAAAAGGCATAGTTTTAACCAAGCAGTACAGTTTTACTAAGGATACCAAACCATCCATTTTCTACACTGTGTTTGTTGACGCCCACGTCACTCACCAGGCCAGGAAACCACCTTTTAAGGTCAACTACACGAAGCTACATCGACTGCACTGCTTGGTAAAAACCGAGCCGAATAGACCTTATTGGAAATTTTGCATGTTATTATTTCATCTAACTGATATGATACTACCTTTATGAATTTGTAGGGTGGCGGTTTGCGAGAGTTGCGCTCCTGTTCTAAAGCCTCCCTGCTCTCCCTCTGGGCCTTGAGCTCCTGAAACCTGCGGGCTGCTTCTTCCAGAGCTGAAACACCCCGGCAACAGGTTAGAAACCTATATTGTGGTCTGCCTTTTTTTGTTAAGAAGGTTCCAGAACCTCCAGTTGATTACCTTTCTTGAAAGTCTTGTTGATGTTGATCTGACCCGTCACGAAGTTTTTGTCATTCTCCACGTAAGGGAAGACACGGCCCTGATTGATCCAGTAGTAGTCATGAGAACCGAAGAAAAAGACGGGGAAGTCGCCAATGTCGTGACGAAGGCTCTGGATGTTTGACGGCACCAAGCGAGGGTTGCAGATCTCTGCCGGCCACCACCTGGAAGAGAAGACATTTTGTCGGAGAGAGAACATGCGGCATTAAAAACAAAACAAAACAAAACACAGATCTCAGCTTTTAGTAAGTGATAGAGTAAAACTACATGTTAGCTCATGAGTTTATCTAAGCATTTTATTTATATTTATTTTAAATGAATTTAACACTTATCTATGACCCGGTTTTTACATGAAAGAAGGGTGGCAAATCTTTGGCTCAAGGGCCACATTTGATTTTTTAAAACAGGCAGAGGTGGCAAATCATTCATAGCCGATGATTAAAAACTAAGTGTGTCCAAATGAGTGCATTCATTTTGAGTTAAAGTTCCTTTAATGCCACCATTTTTTTTTAACGTGCAATTAAAGACCGCTCCTTATTTGGAAAGCCTGTACTGGGGGAATTCCAGTTGCAACGCAGCAGACATGTCCACAGCAAAATTTAGCAGTAATACATTTTTATCATATATTTGTGGACACTGGGGTCAAGTTGTATTGTACAATTTTAAAAATGTAAAAATTTCACTTCATGTTAAAGATTAGCTCTTAATATGAAAAGAAAAATGCACTGAGCTGTCACCAATGTCTTACAAATGCAATTATGCCATCTAGTGGCAAAAAAATGACCTCAACACAAATCAATAGCACACTAAGATTTTTTTTACAGCTTTTGACTAAAAGATGCAGCCATCTTTATTTATTACCCCCCCCCCCCCACACTATTATGTTTATTTTATTTTATTATATTTAACAAGAGACTGCGCTAGCCGGCAACTAGTTCAGGGTGTACCCCTCCTACTGCCCGAAGCCAGCTGGGATAGACTTCCTCTTGTAAGTAATAAGCGTTTAGGAAAATGGATGGCTGGATATTAACAAGAGCATGAAAACTTATTGTACATTTTATTGTACATTTAGAACCGATATAAAATAAGAGATTAATCGTATATTAGCTATTGAAGTCATGCTATTTAATTAGGATTAATAAAATAATAATCGGCTGATCCCTATTAAAAACATAAATTAGTATTTTAAAATAGAAAAAAAAAATTTTTTTTTACTTAAATACATTCAATCATTAATTATCCAATCAATTTTTTTCCCCAAAAATCAAAGAGAGCAGCTTGTCTGAGGCCCATTGGCACAGATGGGTAGTAACGAGCTACATTTACTCAGTTTGAGTGATTTAAAAAAAAAAATGTTTTTGTACCTGTCAAGAGTAGCTTTACAGACTACTACAGAGACGAGAATGTGCATAGCTGAAAGGTGCGCAACAGGAACAGGAGAATATGGCCCTTTGTCATTGAACGTGTCCTTCATCTGTGCCTACCTGTAGTTTCCCAGTTTGACCCAGACAATTTGTTTGTAGTGAGGTTTCTTGCCAGCCCTACAATCGCTGCAGGACCACGACCCCTCAGGCATCTCCATCTCCAAACACTCCGGGTGGAAGGAAGCCGGGCATGAGTCGCAGCACAGCAACTTGCCTCCTACATTTGTATGTATGGATGGACACGGGTTTGAGCGTGTGTGCATGCATGCATGTGTATGTGTGTGTGTGTTTGATGTGGGAAATGAGTATACAAAGACAGGAGGAGGGTATCATTAGGCTTAAAGAATTTACAAGATGGACAAACTCTGAATCTCATTTGCAGACAAGCCTAAGGACATTGTGGAAGTAATTAAAAAGGTAACGAAGCGTCAGGTTAGGAAGTACGGTGGAACCCTCCAAAGTTGAACACCCCCAAAAGAAGTAAAATCTCAAATTGGACCAACATTTTCTGGAAAATCTCATGAGACTCGAGCTTGGTGAAAATAAAGATAAGATCCACTGATTGTCACACCCACCTAAGTGGGGCGAAATTCGTTCTCCGCATTTGACCCATCCCCTGAGGGAGCGGTGAGCAGCAGCAGCAGCCACGCTCGGGAATCATATGGTGATCTAACCTCCCAATTCCAACCCTTAATGCTGAGTGTCAAGCAGAGCGGCAATGGGTCCCATTTTTATAGTCTTTAGTATGACCCGGCCGGGAATTGAACCCACAACCTCCCAGTCTCAGGGCAGACACTGTACCACTAGGCCACTGAGCTGGTAAGATAAAATAAATAGTAAAATATTGACTCCCTACTAAAAATAATGTCCTAGGTCACAAACCAAACCCAGTACTGGATATATTATATTTATCAATTTCATTTTAGAGGTAGACTTGAATATCTGTACAACTGAAGATGTAGGTGAACATTTACAGTATATGTTTTAGGCAAAAAAACAACAATTTTGTCCAAATTGGACACATTTTTTAACTCTTTGACTGCCAAAAATGTTAAATAACGTTTAGTAAAATCCTATGGAGGAGTGCCAAAGACGTTAAAATACGTTTGTTTGTTTTTTTCAAAACAGAGGTGAAACTAACCATTTTCTATTGTTGATTACTGAAAAACGGAATAAGGAAGAAACAAACTTTTTTTTCTGATGAAAGATGAGAGTCCAATCTTTCATTTGGTAGTATGTGTGTTTCCATAGTCCAAACACATCATTTTCTGTGGCCCTTGAAAGATCAGTCAAAAATGCTTAAATCAGCTGGCACCCACGGCATCCCTTTTCTGAAAACGTCTGGCAGTCAAAGAGCTAATTGTGCTACCACATGTTGGACTTTCTCTAATGGTACACAAAAAATAGTGCATATTAATTGCTTGGACTTGGAGTAATAATCAGCACTTGCTATTCCAGTTTTCACGTTATTGAACAACTTTTTGTACTTATTCCAAAAATGCTTCATAGTCCGACAAATGAGAAATCCAATTTATTGGTAATGAAAATATTAAATGGTAAATAGACTGTCCTCAAATGGCACTTTATTTTGATCATTTGTTTCTAAAGCCACCCCCACTTATCTCATTCCGTCCGTTGACGCAGCGTACCAAGCCCCAGAAAAGTTTCCAAACAAGTTAACCTCCAAGAACATGGCCAACGTGAAAACCAATGATGTTGTTTTGTCTTTTGGTCCCATTTTAAATCCATCCCCGCCGCGTGTACTAGCTTAGCGTAGCTTTGTCCTAGCTAATGCTAAGCCAGTTATTCTCTTAGGTCCTTTGGGGTCCTTTGTGGCCTGCGCACATGCCAATGACGGCTGGCTACTTTTATTTCATTAGTTAAAGTTTTATTTCATTTTATTACACCTCCTAGCCTATGGGGAAATTATAACAACTTCCACATCATTTATTAGTTTGTGTTCAACGTTAGAGGTTCCACTGTTCACACAAATCAAACTGAAGCTACTTTTGTAACATATATTTGGAACTAGGAAAAGGCTCCTGTTGGAGCTCCTTAATGACAACCATGTGCCATGAAGGAGGCTGAAAATGGTAGGCCACCCCTGTTTGAGGCCGTCAACTTGGATAACACTTTAAATGCATTAGTACCGCATGTCTGACAATCAGATTCAGAGCACTGTACCAAGGGCTGGTCAATTGGATACACATGCAGCAGCAACACCGGACTCCAATCAGCCAGTGATCAGGGGGTTAAATTAAAAATCATAAAAAACAAAGACTGGCAAAAAAAAAAGAAAAAAGAAAAAGCAGGCATGCAGTCCTGCCAATAAAGCAAACTGTTCCCCATCACACATAAAGCACCTTGCATAGACCGGCTTGTATGGAATTTTCAGAACCAATTTTGCGCCAATACCGCATAATTTAAGTCTCACTATTTTTTACTTTAAACTTGTGCTGTAATCATTTACAAATTGTGATTTCATTCCATCCAAGGCAGGTCAAAGGTGTAGAAATAGATGTTCCCAAAATGTCAATTCATCTGACAATATCAGCCAAAAATAAAAACGTACAATTGGGGTCAGGGTTGAAGCAAAGGGAAGCTGGACATGGCCTTTTTGCGTAAATAAAATAAGCCCGCAGTGCTCAAGCAGAGAAGCAGTGCACCTCCACAAACCACAGACAGAGCATGAACCAACGCAGAGCATCCAGCATCATAGCGCTATACTGCCGTCGATGTTCTTAAACTGACCATATGCTAGTCGCACTATGGGCCCCATGCAAAAGCCAGAGTTCATTGACGGTGCACTTGAGGACGACCTGTTGCATTCACCAAGTCATTATTTATTCATCAGAATGAAAATGTATCAATTATTGCATCAGTTAATAGTGAGGAAATATCTCACTCCTCGACTCTTGTATGTGTGTACCGTTTTCATCTAATAATAGCCAGTAGCACTTATTTACTTTAATTAGACTAGAGTTACGGGTAGCTATTAAAGGGGAATTCATGTTAAAAGATAAATAAATAAAATAACATATTATCATCTAATTTTATTTTGTAATTTTGTAGCATATTCTAAACTATAATATATTTAAATTAAATATAAAGTAATTCTATATTTTTCCAAAGTTTCATCATCATATAGCGAAATGATGATAATTTATCAAATTGATGCGCTAAATTGCAATTGTAAAAATGGGACAGAATTCGTAAAAATTAAGATTGTTGATTGTGTTGAATTATTGATGTCTACCATGACACATGGTGCTGGTTAATATGAGGTGAGGTGTTTATTTTTTTTAAGTAGTCACTACATTTGTTAATTATTTGAGGTAGGGATGCACTAATACTGAAACTGCCAATATCATACCGATACTGTACTAGTCTCTACATGCTGTGTGTGCTGTTTATTGATACTCCAAACAGATATTAACAGTAAAACTAAGACAAAATAAAGAAAATTATACACTATATTATACTATATTTAAGTTAAAACATGGCATGACATTGTTTTGCAAACATCTGCTAGTTTAATGCTAATACATACACAAAATGGATAGCATCAACGATGCTGTACCTTCACATAACGCGGCACACATATAAAGAATGATGAATTAACATCCACACTACAGTCACATATATTTCCTACGCTGTAAACAAACTATTTATAATATTGTAGCTTTGCCAACATTCTTCCTTGTGTCTTCTCACCAAATCTACTTACGTGTTATCCACACGAGTGCACCACACTGCCCCCTGGAGGCTTGAGCAGCGTGCAAACAGCATCAGCCGCATATATGCCTACACGTATACAGGAAGTGTTATATTTGAATAAAATGTATTCCATGTTCAAAAAAAGTTTTTGGGAACAATATTTGTGTGTGTAAGAAGTGTTATATTTGAGTGAAGCAGTAACAGTTTGTGTGTATTAAAAGGGATGAAAAGAGTCAAACCTATGCTAGTAAAATTTTGTATTTTGGAATTAAATTGAAAGATTTAATGTGTTTTTTTCTCCCACTGTAATGGCATTATAAAGTATTGATACTATAAATGAATACGAAAATTTAAGTGGCATCAGTGGATCCATAGAGGCACTGCATATTTTAGAGCGTAAATAAATCACTATTTTAGGCAATATGTTAACCGTATAATGATGAGGGTCAAATGACGATAAAAAAAGGAAAAAGATTTTTCCTTTGGTGAATCCAGCAGGCACATTTCAAATTGAATTCAACAAAAGAACTAGATTTGTTTTGCATGCGACCCAGAGTTATCTGTTAATTAAAAGGGATTCAGGCTGAGGTTATTTATTCAATGCACAACTCTGCATGGCAATTAACTGCAAATTGAGCCAGTCAATTAAGGTGGCACCTGAAGGCTTTGAAATGAAAGTGGCATTCAAAAAAGGAGAAACTGATCGGAATGGGAGCAGGCACAATACAAACACAAACCAGTGGGGGACAAAGGAGAAAGAGAAAAACTGTTCAGTTACCTTTCCCAACATTCTTTTTGGTAGCTGACGAAGGAGAGGGAATCATAGGTAATTTCAACTCAGCACGATTTGACTCAGTCAGAAGGTAGTGGGACTTATAGGCATATGAACTTAATATGGTGTCAGTAAGGTCTTGCACTAACAGCCCTACACAAGACACACAGGAAGAGACGGGGGTGAGCCGCAGTCAAACTAAAATAAATAAATTAATAATAACAAAAAAATAAAAAATACCCCAAAAAAGAGATAGAACAAACACTGTCTCTCACACATACTGACAACACAAGTAAGAAACATGTAAAACAGTCGTGGCCCAACACAAAGTGGCCGGACAGTTCGCAGGACTTATTGTTTAAAAAGGAAAAGGGCCATCAACATTTTTCAACATCGACATCCGGGACATATGAGAATCATTCAAGTGGAGCGCAAAGTAACAAGCTTGGCTCTTTGTAATAAGAAAACTAACAACAAATTTACATTTAGCAGCCGTGCTAGTCATGTAAAACGGTGCCAAACCGGAAACACACAATACAAAATATCACAAGTCGTGGTTCCACCGTGTAGTAAAGTTCAGTTTGAGAGATTATATCATTTTTTTTCCCATTATCCAAAGTTGGAAACTGTATCAAAATGTATCTGTAACATAATGTTAAAAAGACTGAAGCTAAACTCAATCACACACTGTTACATGCTACATGGTAAAAACACATGCCAGATCACAATTTGAAATTACTGATCAAAACCATACAAAATGAGAGCAAAACTGAATTGCACCACTTGGTGGGATCACGGCTTAAGTATGTGAGGTTGACCAAAAGAAATAGGCTTCCCCAAAACGAAAAAAAAAAAAAAAGCTACAATCATGTAGGGCAACAAGATATTGTTTTACATGTCATAGTCGAACCGAAAAGGCAGATTATTTTAAAATCAGCCAAACAAAAACATCCTCTGCGCCACCTGGCCGCATGACTGTGTGTTTGTAGGAGTTCGTGAGTGTGGGCAAATTTTAAGACAGTGGGGGGGGCGGAGCTTACCTCTGGCGCACAGGAAGCACCAGCCCACGTTGACGGGGGAAGTTAGGAGGCCGTTCTTCTTGGTGCTGCCGTGGCTGCTGCAGATCATGATATGATGTGTGAGGATGGCGCTGCCCGCCGCCACACAGCTGTCGCCTGTGTGATACGCCACCGGGCAGCGGATACAACGCATCAGGCGACCTAGACAGTGGACAATAAAGATTCAAGAGCGGTCCAACATTAAGACTTAGTGTGTGGCAGCCAGACAGGGCATCCATGTTAGGATCTTAAAGGGGAAGTCAACATTAAACATTTCTTGACAATAATATGTAACTTTACTAGTCTAAACATGACATTCTGATCAGTATTACATTTGTGGAATATGCGATATACAGCAAAATCCAGCCATTTTATCCAACTCAAGACGGCCATTTTGCCATTTCCTGTCGACTGTATGTTACTCAGGGTTCAAGCTAAAACTAATCACAGCTCACCTGTTTTCTTAAGCTGAGCTGCGATTGGTTGTTACCTGAGACCTGAGCAACTGTGATGTCATCTTCACTCGATAGCAAGTAGCAAAATGACTGCCTTCTGATATTGATAAAAAACTGCTGAGATTTGGCTGCTTAACTCATATTCCACTAACGCAATATTGACCAAAATACTGTATTTAGACTCCAGTAATTTCTGGACTACAAGTCGCTACTTTTTTTTACTTGCATTCGACCCTGCGGCTAATACAAAGGTACGGCTTATCCATCAGATCACAAGGGGGCGCACTATAAAGGAAGCGCAAGAGCGTCAGGCAGAGCAAAACAAACCAAGTGAGCCCAAATACAGTAGGAGAGACAGAACGAGAGCGAGACAATTTGCGCCCTTATTATGGGAATGCGGTGCGGTAATATTAAAACACCTGAGGTTTACAGTCAGGTGCAGCTTTTAATGTGTAACAAACACGAGTATTCCCCAAATTTAGCTAGCGCTGCTAATAGTCAGGTGCGCCTTGTAGTCCAGAAATTACTGTAGCTGCATAGAGGGGTTTGGGGATTTTTTTTTTTGGGGGGGGGGGGGTTGACTTCCCCTTTAAGGCAGGTTAAATTCAAGATTTGTTAAGTATTTTAATTCCATATGAAATTAAATTACTGATGTTCCCAATGTTCCATGTTGTCCAAAGTTGCAACAGTACATAAATAACATGGATCGCCTCTTAGGAATCACAGCTAAAACTACATCACTATTGTGTTGGTTCGCTAAGCTATTTTTTGGAATGGTAATTTATTTTGAGATTTGAGACTACTTACAATCATAACATCCAACTTAACGTGTTAAAAAAAATTAAAGATTGATTAAAAACATTTTAAAGGGAAGTCATCCCAAAAATAAATTCTTGGCAATTATATGTTCTATGCAGCCCCACTTGCTTATAAATGGTTTTCTGCTTAACATTACGTTAGTGGAATATGAGTTAAGCAGCAAAATTCAGCAGTTTTTATCAATATCAGAAGGCGGCCATTTTACCACTTATTGTCGAGTGAAAATGACATCACAGTTGCTCAGGTCTCGGCTAACAACCAATCACAACTCAGCTTCAGAAAACAGGTGAGCTGTGATTGGTTGTTGCCTGAGCCCTGAGCAACAGTGATGTTATCTTTAGTTGACAGCAAGTGGCAAAATGGCCGCCCCCTGAGATGGATAAAAATGGCTGGATTTTGAATGTCATGTTTAGATTAGTGAGGTCACAAATAACATATTATTGTCAAGAAATGTTTAAGTTGGCTTCGCCTAAGGATCCATGGGAACCTTGCCAGAACCGGCCCTATATTCATATTATACATAAGTTTCAATGATCATTTAATATTTAGCGACTTAACCAAAAATATTACTTCCTGTGTAGTTACTTTATTTGCACGTTATGTTGTTTTTTTTTTGCAGTATGAAAATCTTACTGAGTATTTAAACATTTTACATTTTCTGGCCTTTATATGTCGCTCAAGGCATTTCTTATGGAATTCCCATCAGGATGTTTTTTTACGGAATCATAAATAAGTATCTTATGTCAAATCGGTAAAATTCACAGAATGAACAATATTGAGCTCTCCAGAAGAAGAATAAAATAAAAATTAAAATTAAAATTAAAATTAAAATTAAAATTAAAATTAAAATAAAAATTAAAATTAAAATTAAAATTAAAATTAAAATTAAAATTAAAATAAAAAAAAAATTAAAAAATAAAAATAAAAAAAATAAAAAAATAAAAAAAATATCTTTCACCTTTGCTGGCTCGCTGCAGGTCTCTCTCCAGACAACAGGTGGCGCAGCTGTGCTGAGGGCAGCTGAAGCCTCCGCCAGTGCTGCCGGTAGTGCCTGGGAGTTGACGTACACAATCCTCGTGGTAGTAACATCCGCATCCGGTCACCGAACAACGTGTCACCTCTTGGCTTGCTTTCTTACAGCTGAAACACTGGTGATTGCCTAGAAAAAATGGTTACAGAGAAACTGAGAATGCGGAATGCAAGGACGCAGTGGAAGGTCAACGATCCACTTACCATTTCTACATTCCAGGCACGTGAACCTTCCTTCAGGTAGGGACGTTAGGCCGAGACACTCGAGGTGGAACTGCCTGTTGCAGTCACCTTCACACACCACCAAATTCTCGCCGTACACCTCGCAAATCTACACGGAAACATCACGTCGGTTAGTACATAAAAGTTCGCAAGAGAGGAAAACAGCACGTGGATTAGTGTTGACCTGGCAGACGGTGTCCCTCTTCCCGGTGTTACTATCCTGACGAGACAAGCCAGAGTCCACAGACTGAGTGTCTGAGGCATCTGCATCTGCAGCTGCTGGACTATCAAGACTCTTCCCAAATAAACCCTGAGAGAGGAAAAAAAAGGCTTCACGTTATCATGCTTTTATATAAACATATAACGTAATTAATAGAATATAAAGAAGCCTGCTGATCTTCTCCAACCCTACCTGCGGATCGTTGAGGCCTCTGGAGTCTGAATCTGACGTGTCCCGATACTGAGAGGACGCCATCTCCACGTCGGTGGACGCTCGACTCCGTTTCTTCAGCGGTTTACAGGCGTCAGATATCTCACTGGCTCCTGAACAAATTGCACAAGAATGGACGTCAGTAAAAGAAAGACTGGATTAAATGGAGGCAAAGTGTAAGGGAGCGTGAGAACCAACCTTTCTGGGAACCTGCCCTTGGTGTGGCCTCGGGCGCCATCTCCGCCTGAAACGATATGGTGACATAAAGTTTTAAGAGGGGTTGACATTTTGAGATTGGGAGAAAGGAATGGAACATTTACGGTGGCAACAGCACCGAAATTCTGGTCGTTTTAAAAAGAACAACAAAATAATTTGCGATACGATAATTGTCACGATATTGTGGGTAGGTTGGTGATATAAAAAAAAGCTCATGATACTAAAATAAAAAATATAATAAAATTGAAATCTCATAATAGAAAGCCCAATATTGTGTTTTTGAACATAATAACAGCAGTGACAAAGACGTAATGTCATGTCACATGTCATGATCATGTGCTATCTATGTAGTTCTCAATACTGTGTTCGGCAGAATTGGGCAAAGTCATGATTTTTGACAAAGACGTCGAAAAATATTTGCTGGTATGACTGATTTACCGGAGTGCTAGCCACCACCGTGGCCAAAATATTCCTAACTAAAATTAAACTGCACTAATAAACTAACCACCAGAGGGTGCTAAAACTGCACAAATGAATTACAACCTGCCTTTCTAACAGATGGGCTGTCTTTAATATTGTGACATGACGACCACGATAACGTGGCAATTTTAATATCGCAATATTGCCATTATCGTTACATCCCTAATACTCGGTGGAGTAGCCATGTCAGCCGTGTGGAAATACTTTTAAGTAAACACAGATGACAACACTTAGTAGAAAACACGTGTTTTTCAAGATCCACTCTTCGCTGTTTCATTTCGTAACTGACGTTACATTTGCTACAGTTGAGTGAAATGTCCAAGAAAAGTTTGAGTTTTGTGTTCCTGGACAATATTGTAGCCGGTATCGGCGAGTACTTGAATTTAGGTGTTTATACTCATTCTAGAGTGAAAAAAAAATGTGGAATTAGATCATCACTATTAAATATTATTCCGTGAATTATGATTTCAATTTAGTAAAGCAATATGGTTGGTACACTGCACACTGAATTTTCATTTTTAGTCTGCCTACTGGAATAAGCAAACAGAAGCTGACGGATTAAAAGACTGTGTGGTCTATTTATAAACCATCTTATTGCATATTTACAAGTCAGTGTCCTCGGTTTTTGTTTGCATTTTAAAAAGGTTCACCAACACATGAGAACATTGACCTGCAAAAAGGAAACCTCCATTTTGAGATCCATTTCAAAATCTTTGTTGTGATGTAAATAAATGGTCAAACCAAGACTGTTTTTGAAACCCTATCAACATAATCTATTGTAAACAGAACCTCTGTCTTGATACCTGTTCCTTTTTGGTTTTCTTTTTCGGGACAGGGTCGTTGCCTCTCTCTGACTCAGATCTGCTCCTTACTGACCGCCGCTGCAGTTTCCTCTCTTGAGAACCTGAAGAATGATGAAATAATTGGGACTCCCTGGTTCCCGCAAAAATCTTGCCGTGTTCTACAAACCATGCGGGCTGCTGTGGTGAGAGCCAGGAGAGGAGGTGGGCTGCGTTCCGCCTTCTTCGCTCCTCCGACTGGCGGGAGATTCTCTCCTCTCCTCTCCTTCTTCCTCCATATCGTCCACATCTTCGTCTTCTTCTGGACTGGGCTCGGGTTTAGCTCTGTTTTCCTGCTGACATAAAAAAAAAAAAAAAAAAAGTAAACTAAATGGCAGTTCATTGTTCATGCCCCAGCTGTTCACAGCTTTTTAAGGGATTGTTTATGGGATTTTACAGTATGCAAGTCCGAATTTAATTTAGAGTGGCGTGTCTTCCGTGTTGTACAACATTAGGTTGCAACATGGCGGGCAGCCCTGAGGTATGCATTGAGATGCAGCGTAGTTGAGAGACACAAGATGATGGTAAACTTCAGTAAGTCTTTGCTCCCTCAAAGTATCGCTGTGCAGTTGAACTCGTATCTGAAATCATCTTTCCCCACCGAAATAAATGGAAATGCCATTAGTCGGTTCCAGGCTCTTCCCACTCAAAAAAACAAAAAACAATTTTTTGGTGTATCCTTTTAATGAGATAAATAGAACTCTATACATTTAAACTTCATTAAAACATTGTAATGACAATTAAATGAAACCAGTTTTTCATTCAATACACATTGTGCTGTTCTTCCTGGTGTGCCAGCCTTGGCCACTAGAGGGCAATATAAGACAGCTTTACAGTTCAGTATTGGAGACAGTATATGTATGGCAGTTAAAATGACTCTTTCCTTGCAGAGGATAAATAAATGCCTTTGTTTAGTTTTATACTGGATTTCTACATGTTTCACAGTACTGTTTGTGTTCAGATATTTGTTTGCTTTAAGTGTAACACCACCACCAGATGAGATAGATAGATGCTAATTGTTAGCCTTTGAGGTTATGGAGCTATTTTTATGTTGCTATTGGAAAAAAAACATACAATAAAATTGCACAATTTAGCAGCTGCATCCAACTTTTTTGTTGCTATTCTTCTTATTATTTATCTTTACAAAATATATATTGTTCAAAGTATAGTTCAAAGGTCATTATAGTAGAGCATGACCAAACCAAAGCATTTGTCGAGAGAAGCTAGCAGTGTCAAAGACAATAACATGATTAACCCCCAATGAATTTGAGCAAATTTATTTCACAAGTGGTCACCCTTCCAATGAATCAATACCCAAATAGCTCTCAGTTTCAAAAAGGTTGCTCCTCTCTATTGTGGGTTTTCACTTATTGAAGATGCGTCTGAAACATATCCCTCGTGACAAACAGGAGTTCACGATACAACATATGTGAATACTTGAGCTTCACCCACCTCAGGTGAACAGTAGCCCAGATCAGGCTGCTTGCCTTCTCCCTCCACTCGCTCCTCCTCCACCTCCTCCTCTTCTTCTTCCTCCTCCTCCGCATTCTTCTCCTCTTCTTTTTTAGGCGAGGGAGTGATTTTTTTCTGCAGGAGAGGCCAGTCACACTTTGTGATCTCCACGTTCAGCCTCTTCATGGTGATGGAGAGAGGCAGCAGCTTTCTCGCTGCCGCAGTTTTCCACGCCCTGACTGGCGCTGGAGAATCCGGTTTGGCTGCCGTGTCCGAACCGGTGTCTTGTTCAGGGGAGTCGGACTTACTCTGGTCGCCCCTCAGGTTCTTCTTCTCATTTGAGCCATTGTTGTCGTCGGCGTTGGAAATACTACACTGTCGACGTGGCAGCTGCCTCCTTGGTGGCGGCTCTCTTTCAGGCGACTTCACTTCTCCGTCGTCCTTTTTATTGGCTGATCCACTGGAGCGCCGGCTCCGCTTCTCGGGTCGGCCGACTGGTCTCTTGGCAATCGGGGCCTCGTTAGGGACCGGGTCAACGTAAATGAAAGTGTAGTTGTCGATGCGCTCCTGACGCGTCATCAGGAAGGCGTCCTCCGCGTGGCCCACGCCGACTTCCCACTGAGCGCGCTCCCTCTGAGGGATCGGCTTCAGAAGCTGGAAGAGATAACGGACGGTTGATTATTATTTTTTTTTTTTTTTTTTGACATTTGGTTTGACAAATGTGTTTATCAGCTCTCTGCTTTGATATTAGAACATTTATAGAACATCAAAAAAACATTAATCCAGCTAATGATTACACTGAACTATTTTAGGGCTGTCAAAATTAAAGCGTTAACTCTGGAGTTTAATTTACGGTAAATTCTTTAAAGCGTAAAAAAAAAAAAAAACTCCTGTTGTGGCCTGTAACCTGCAGCCAAACTTTGCCACTGGCATGAAGATGGACAAACACAGACTACAATTACCGGTAGTTACTTTTCATTTTTACTTGGATAAATTTCAAATAATTTGCGCACTTTACAAAGCCAAATTCAAATAACATATGAGTTGTACGTCTTTGCCGTATCATTTCAGAGCACAAAACATTGCTCAAGTTCGCGCCGTGCTTATTTTT
Source organism: Vanacampus margaritifer (assembly GCF_051991255.1). Taxonomy (NCBI): domain Eukaryota; kingdom Metazoa; phylum Chordata; class Actinopteri; order Syngnathiformes; family Syngnathidae; genus Vanacampus; species Vanacampus margaritifer. Next base: position 9,458,465 of record NC_135434.1, on the reverse strand, counting down.
GGAAGAAGTTTTGATAATTTTTTTTTTTTGAGGAAAAAAAAGATGGCCTTTAAAGCTGAGTCCATTTTGATCGTTTTGTTCAAAAGTTGTATTATACAGTACAAGAATTTGATTTGAGGATTTTACATTAATTACAAGATTTTACAAGTAAATATCTGTTACAAGGCTTTGTAGAAAAAAAAAAGTAGAAGTATAAAAATGTACGGAAGAGGATTAGGGCCAATGAAGAGAGAGAACAAAAGTTTGGCAAGATTCTCACTTTATTCTCAGAATTCACACTTTTAAGTCAGAATTCTGAGAATAAAGTGACAATTGTCACTTTAAAGTGAGAATTCTGACTTTAATCTCAGAATTCCAACTTTAATCTCAGAATTCCGACTTTAATCTCAGAATTCCGACTTTAATCTCAGAATTCCGACTTTAAAGTGAGATTTTTGATTATATTCTCTTAATTATTACTTTAAAGTCAGAATTCTGACTATTAGTGCTACTTTTATTCTCACTTTAAAGTCAGAATTCTGACTTAAAAATCTGACTTTATTCTCAGAATTCTGACCTTAAAGTCAGAATTCTGACTATTAGTGCTACTATTATTCTCACTTTAAAGTCAGAATTCTGATATTTTCTCTTCACTGGCCTTAATCCTCTTATTGTACAATTAACTCTTTTAAAAAATAAAAAAAAATCAATGGCTTGACAACACTGTATATTATCGATTTTTACAAGACCACAAAAAAAAAAGCTTGACATGAATTATGTTGTTGACGTACTTTATGTTTTTCCACGGTGTTTGTGGTTTTGCGCAGCGTGTCCGCCTGGAGCTCATCAAACTGTTGCTTGCCCTGGTAGATAAAGATCCTCTTCTCGTGTATCCACGCTCGCTCTGCTACGCTGCCAAAAAACTGGACGTGGTACTCCCTATGACCTGCATCAAATTGGAGTTGAGCGTCAATTCTCACGTTCATCCTTGAAACGTGGTCTTAAAAGCCCGGCGGGCGCACTTACCTCTGGTGTTGATGCGCGTGTGGACCTTCATCTGTGGGTCGGATGAAACCATGCAAGGCCACCATGGGTAGGTGCCCACCTTGGACCACACCAGATCTCCAATGACAAATTCTTTGCAGAATCCTGTCTCCTGGATCACCGAGGGTTGATTGACTTTCGGAACCTGAGAATACGACGTCTGTTCAAAATTCAAAGCACTTTTGCTTAAATTAACCGGAGATGAGACTTTGAGCTCTTGCCTTTGGTTCAGTTTGGATGACGGTCTTCTGAGGCTTCTCCGTCTGGTCAGGTGGAGGCTCTCTTGGCTGCGGCTGGACGTGGGTGTCCTCCGTCTGGCCCGTGGTACCCGCTTGGCCTTGGAAAGGCTCCAAATCTTGCTCCTGGATGTGGAGCTGCAGCTTTGCGCTCTTTTTCCTCTTCTCTTTCTTCCTCTCGTGTCGGCGCTGCACCTGCGCCGCCTCGTTCTTCTGAGATTCCTTCTGAAGATGAAAATAAGACAGAAAGAAAAACTGTGGTGAAACAACAGTTAACCATCTGGGTGCTTTTGAAGCCAACGCAAACTTGGCTGCATGTCTGCAGATATCAAACTTTGCTCCGAGACGATTAGCGGCGAACATTTCAGCAGGTTTTTTTTTGTGTCACATGGCCTACAGTAACCAATCACCTTGGTTAATACAATAATACAATCCGTTGACTCACTTTGCACATTTTTTTACAACTGAAGCAAATAGAAATGCAATAAATCAGTTCCAGTACCCGAATTAAGTTTTTCATTATTTTTTAATCGGTGTGTGGTTAAAAATAGACAGTGTATAAAAATAAGTGAAAAACATATCATTATGAAGAAATATAGTGTCTTTGCTAACTAATCACTGTGCACTCTCTTACTCTTTTCGCAGCCAATACTGTTTCACAATGGCAACACAGGTAACTTAAAATGGCTGCCACATCCCACAATGCAATGCGACTTTCGTGTTGAATTGCGGGATGTGGTGGCAATTTCAAACAAGCTGTATCAATAGTGAACTGTGACGTAAACAAAGCTAGCCTCGCTGCATCCACCAGTTTGTAAGTTGTTGTTTTTTTTAAACTTGTTTCTTTGGTCAAGCATTTTTGGGTGTTGAGAAAAGTGGCACAGAATTTTTTATCATTAGCTAGCTTTTTTTTTTTTTTTTTTTTTTTTTACTGCAATAGTAATGTTAGTGGATTTGGTCAAAAACAAACTACAATGAGATCACCAACACAAAAACCATCCTCCAGTACATGTACTACGTTTTGGCTCCCTAAAAACACTCTCGTGAGCAGTTTTCACTTTTCTATACTGAGGGCTAATTAAAAGCAAAACAAACAAACAAAAATACAGTACTGGCACTTCCAATGCGTGATGCACAGAGCCAATGATGCTTTAACAGCTTGAGAAAAAGCACAACTGACTGAGTCTTCCACATGTCCATGCTAAGAATTAGTTGAAAAATGAAAATAGTGCATTAACTGAGGTATTTTTTTCTTTGACGATTTTATGCATGAATTTAAATTGTTCTCAAACCAGGTAATTTGTAAACCGAGATTCTACAGTACAGATAGAGATGGGCAGGCCTTGTTGTCCGGGGGGGCATTTTGCACAATGAAAATATTGCTGTCAGAGTGGATGTCTGTGGACACTGGATGTTGCTAAATTTTCCATAGTCATTGTCACGTTCTTTAAACAACAAACTACTTGAGAATGAATCAAGAGCACTTCTGTTACTTGCAGCTAAATAGTAAATAAAAAAAAATACATCAATTAATCAATAATAATAATAATAATAATAATAACTGGGGGGTTGTTCTGTTCTATATTTGGATATTTACTTGTCTGAGTAACTAACGAAACAAAGATAAAGTGTATAAAAAATAAAATAAAAAAAATGTTGATTACAATACCTGCAGTTCTTGCAGCAAATCTCCACACAGTGCCGTTTCAAACAACTCTTTGCCATTCTGATACGTCTTGATGATCTTCAGCTTGATCTCAGGGGAGCTCGTTTTCTTCAGCACTCCTGTGGGAGCGCTGGGAGGGGGCTGGACAGGCTGCGAGGAGGGGGTACTGTCCACAAGGGAGGGGGGAGGGCTGGACGAGGGCAGGTGTAAGGGTGGAGGAGGAGGCAGCGTGTGGGTCATGATGTGAGGCGTGTGGGGAAGGTGGTGCTGGGTGGGCATGGGCAGCGGCGGGGGGCTCTGCGGGTGGCTTTGGATGTGGGGTGCGTTTGAGAGGAAGTGGTGAGCGTGGGGGAGGTGATGGTGATGATGGTGGTGGTGCAGGTGGGGGTGATGCGTGGGCAGAGGTGGTGAAATAGGGGAGCGGGGTCTTTCCTGGAGACCGGGGCCCCTTAGCACAGTACTCTCCCCTGGCATGAGGAGGCTGTGCTCCGCGTAACTGCGTATGGGCCCGTAGCCGTTAGCCGAACCGTTGGGGAACTGCGAGTACATGGAGAATTTGGACTGCGGCTCGTACATGCCCAGGCCCGGCGGGTAGCCGTTGGAGACGTGTGGCAGGTCCTCTGACGCTGAGGGCGGGTAGAAGTCTGCATCCAGGGCCGCATCGTAGGAGGGACCGCCATCCTCACCCGGGTCACTGCCGGTGTCGCAGGTGCCGTCCTGTCTGATGTTGGCTGAGTCAATAAGCTGAGGGGGTTGCTGAATTGTATTTCCCATGATCCCTTGCATGAAAGAGAAGGAGAAATCCATTGTTGGGCTCCGGCATCCTTAACTGTCTTTTTCTTTGACTGGACCTGTTGACAGTGAGACATACCAAATTATCATTTTGTGATTATGAAGGTTCATGCCAACATATTGTGCCTTTAAAATGCTTTTAAGTTGACACTTTCCATTAAACTTCATATTAATTGTTTAATTTAAAGTAAATATTAGAAATGTTAGAACTGCATATTGGTCAAGTGCTCCCATAATTATTTAGAAATTAACTTCGAGCACATGCTGACAGCAAAATATGAGAGCTGTTGAAAGGGTGAACATTTTTGGCTAATGTTAGCATTTTATGAACCCTTACTTCGCCACATGATTTAGTTATCAAGCGGACTGTACTGTTTAACAATATAATTAGAATTTCTGAAAGGTTGTTATATCAGTTGATATTTCACTATGACGGGGTGGACATAATATGATGAAAATTATGAAATATAGGTCAAATGTAAATATTGATTCTGCAACTATCCACTGTTCCGGCCTCCATTGAAGAAAGACAAAATTATGTTGCAATGTCACTGATAACATTAGCATAAACAGCAAGTTTGAGGGACACATGAAAATAACATATTCTTGATTTAAAAAAAAAATAAAATTCTATCATTTACCCATTTATTACACCTGCTGCAGTCAGGGAAGTTAGTGTGTGGAACATGCCAAAATCACATACATCCAAATGCGGGGAAATGATTTAAAATAAAGGGCACACATTTTATGTTACTTGTTTAACTGATAAGTGTGGAAATGTTTGGCCACTAAGAATAATTCCTCTGAGGAGGTCACCAAAGGCACTTCATAGGAATATTGACCCAAATTGAAATATGTTTAAACTAATGTTTTGTTTTTTTAATTAACAAGCTGGCACACATCTTAATAGCAAATCAAGTGCCTTTCTAAATCATCGATGTGTTCCTTTTTTTCCCACTAGTTTATGAAGATTGCATGTTTTAGGATTGGATGTTACACCAATACATATTTTAGTAAATTGTGCATAATAGTACACAATACAGTAGCACCCACCTGTAAAGTTTAATGATTCATGAGCACTTAGTAGTGATGCACAGTTGCACACTCCTTTAAAACACATCCAAACACGAAATGTAAATGAAAAACTGTTTATCTTTCCACAACTGTTTAATTTCTAGCAGATAACATAATTAAGTCCGAAACTATGATCTGTGATAATAATCAACTGCTTGTGTTGCAGAAAACGTCTCAACAAGCCCATCCGCATATATTAATAGCAGACCGGTCCTACTTTCAGTTAATTATAAAGTAGCATAATTATAACGAGACTCGTCATCAAAACAAACCCCAATAGCTTCTAATACTGGTTTCTGGTCAGCGATGCACTTCCCATGGTGTTTTTAGGCGGCCAACACAAACACATGGCGGTCTGTTATCGCCAAACAAAACAAAGAGCGGTGTCCGGTATCTTTTTTCACGCCGATTTGTTGACACTTTTATTGTGTTTAGTGCTGAGAAGAGTGAGGAGGCTGACTGTGGTTGAACGTGTGAGCCAAGGTGGATAATGGTGATGTAAACATCCGTGTGATGCCGTGCAACAGTCACAAAAACACGAAAAGCATGTAAAGGGGTCATTTTTAATGATAAATAGGGAGTAGATCGTAAAAGCTTGGTTACAGATGTGTGATTGAAATCGGGGGAGAAACATCTGCGCAGACAATTGTCTCCCTGGATGATCTTATAGCCTGGTGGGATGTTAGCTTCACAGCTACCTTGCTACAAAATGATCGTCTTGGGCTATCTACTGGGATTTGGGGTCGCTTAAAAACACACACACGAAACCTTGTTGACATATTTAATGTATCCGCGCGCGCGTTTAATGCGCGTAACGCGTATGTTTGCGCACACGGCAAACGGAATAAGATGAAAAGGGGGAAGGCTAACGCTAGCTAAGCCAACGGTACATTGCCAATATGGCTGCCTGTCTGGCGTGATTATTCCTCCATCACTGGCGCTTTGGGGAGAATGTGCTTGAAAAAGAAGCAAGCAGCCACTGCAAAAGGGTTGCGCCGGCGACGGATGGACGAGAGCATGCATCGGTAGCGGCGCTAAAACAAAAACATGCACAAAAAGAAGAAGGGGGAGATGGCTTATGAGAAGCAGGATTTTTTTTTTTGGACGGGGAGTCGCGAAATGCAGGCAAATAAAAATGTCCCTACCTTCAGCGTGTCCCATTCTAAACACATACACCAGCCAGCAACGCGTCCTCGTTTTATAAAGAAGTAAGGAAAATAACATAAAATAAAAAAACGTGTTCTATTATATTGATAAAGCGCAGGCCTATCCTTTTTCGTTTTAACGCAATTCTCCACAGAGAGGAGGAGGGGGATGTTACGCTATCTGCTCGCTACCCAATCCCAAAGCTGGGCTCTTCTTCAGCGGAGGAACTGGAGATTTTAATGACACCCTGCTCAAAACAAGAGGCTTTCGATACGGTGCACTTTTCTGAATTGCGCTCAAACTACAAGAGCGCGTTTTGGAGACGGCCCAAAGCGTTAAATCCGATCAATCTGCAGGGGCCAGCGGCAAACGGCACCTCGGGACGTGTAGTTTACTGTTAATTTAATTTGATCAATGCAGCTGCCAGCACTTCAAGTCACGGTCACGCCTACACTGAAGTGAAAGAGGAAATGTGTGTCATGTCATGTGCAAAGGTAACAGCACAGCACAGCAGTGTTCTTCCCAACCTTTACTGAACACATTTTTTTTTTACATTATAAAATTGTCACAAAGGCGATAGTACATGGGTTAATTATGCCCCCATTACACCCATCCAATTTTTCATCCAATTCGAGGAAATATGTCGAAGACGATCTCCCTCCTGAGCTGGGGAGGTGGGACAGAGCCTTGCTCAAGGGCACCACAATAGTAGCCATGAAGCAGATTAACATATCTAGTCTAACAACTAGTTGTCGTTTTTACATTTTTTTTTTTTAATCCCCAACGGGACTTTAACTATGATCCTCCAATTCCGAAACCCAAGCTCTTACAGATGAGCTACTGGCACGTGACGTCTTCTGGCCACCTTCACAATGAAATGCCTTTCATTTAAGACAAAACAAAATAATTGAATCATGCATTTACATATTTTATCTCCTGGGGATGCAAATGGAACAGATTAAGTGCAATGGTTCATATATTGTATACTGTAATACATGGTGGCGTTAGAGGAAGAAAATATAGCTAAGATGGCATAGATAATTGAACCGATACATTATAGTAAAGATTGAGATACAATTATTTTCTGACCATGGATAATATTGGGACAACGTGGTAGTTGTCTGGTTAGCACATCTGCCTTGCAGTGCAGAAGTTGTGGGTTTGAATCCAGGCTCTGGCCTTCCTGTGCACGTTCTCCCTGTGCCTCTCTGAGTTTTCTCCGGTTTCCTCCCACATCCCAAAAACATGCATGTTAAACGACTCTAAAATGTCCTTAGGTGTGAATGTAGAATGTTGTTTGTCCACCTGTATTTGTGTCCTGCGATTGGCTGGCAAACCGATGAACACCCAAAGTCAGCTGGGATAGGCTCAAGCACACCCTAAACCCTGGTAGTGAGGATAGGCAGTATAGAATAGAAAATGGATGAATAATATGATCAAATGACAATATTGTCAATTGTTGTTGGATGAGATGTTAAATATTGCTTATGATAAACACAATAGTTCTGATGCATCATTTGACGATGATGATGATGATTATTATTGTTATATAAATATGTGTGTTAATAGATAAGAAACCCACACCTTGGTCGAGTATTCTTCCACACTTTTAACTTCAAATGGGTTATTAAACGGGTAAACATCTCAGGATGACATAGGCCATTATTTTAGGAGGGTGACGATATTTAATACATACAGTTTAAGAGATTATTTCAACAGCCCCGAATACTGTACTGGAAAAATTGTGTTTGTTGTCTGCCGCAGTTTATTAAAATTAGACGTTACCATGAAATATAATTAATTCATTTACATTTTTGTATCTTATTCCCGCTATTATTTCAGTTTACTCTATTTTCTTTAGTTTTTTTAATCCCAATGCTCCACAGGAAGCTGCATCATTCTGATTCTCTGCAGGCCATGGAAAGATCAACAATAAGTTACTGAGATCTTGTGGGCACAGTCACCTATTGTATGCAATTTAAAAAAAAAAAGGGAATGCGTCAGTGTCATGAGCATAAATGCCGTATGGCTAATTTTGAGGAGTTTGCTAATTACAGTGCAAAAAAAAAATCACTTCGGTTACTTTTAGTCCTGTAACGAGGAGTTTCAACTCAATAAAACAATGATATGAATCGCTGACGTCACACTGACGATCTTGCGATCGTGCCACCTCTGCGCATGCGCCGACAGAGCTGTCTCAGCTCAGCAGGTTAGCCTGCGTCTGCTGTTTTGGTCCGAAAGAGACACACAGGCGGGGACTACTCGACGACTCCTCTCGAAGCCGCTTCCAATCATTTTTTTTTTTTTACCACCTCCAATGGATTAATCGTCGTTATTGTTTACAATGGCAGCTTGTTGAGGATGGATCGTGCTTCTCACGTCGCACCAAAGAAGCCTTTGAACGCCCAGTCAGCTGCGATAGTTCGGTCATTGACGTTGGAGGTTAGTGGGCTCGCCATTTCACTCGCTAGCTTAGCGGGCTAGTATGACAACAAGCTAACCGGCTATAAACTGATAGTTGCGAGTGTCAGATGAATACAACATGACTTCTACTGTGTGTGTTAAGTACTAGAAATTGGTTTGACTTGTGGTTTACGGTTAAACTCCATTAGTCGCGATACCAGATTAATGTCCGACGCTCACGTGAATGGAAAATAACCAAAATATTGCGAGTGTTGCTTGTTGACTTGAGCGTGGAGTCCGAGTTACGTCGGGGGATCAAAGACTTACTTTATAAAGACTAGATTAGTTTGCAATTATACGTGTATTCTTAATTGGCGACTATAAATGCTAATTTTAATTGTGATTTGAACCAATGGAATACCGGTTTTGACAAGTGGCAACGTGGCTGGCCGTTTCTAATGTTATCCTAGTCACGTTTATTATTGTGTAATGTCGAGTCGCTAAAACCAACCAAGAGACTCGCTTGACAGTCCACCATGTGTGAAATACACGTGCTTACTAATATTAAAGTTGTTCGATAACCGCGAGTTGTAATGCGATATCTCTCCTCCTCTTGTTTCTGCCCCCAAAGTGATCTGCCCATGCAATGGCAGTTTTCAGCCAGCAGGTGCTCTTTGCCGTTACAAGATCCAGGTAAGATCTTTAATTTTGTTCATTTATACGACAACACTTCTACTCCTCTGTAGCCATCTCTACACTGTAAAATGAAGTAGCGGTTGTGCATTTTGTTTTTGGGACTGAAGCCACTTACCACCACTTCACAACATCACGTTACAGTTATCAATACTGTAAAAAATTGTAATATATTATGATCAAAACTGTGTCATATAAATCATCAATAATGTGACAAAAACATGTACCGGTAAATATAGTTGCTACACAAATTTTGCGTGTTGAAAACGTATTGCGCTGACCAAACAGTCAAGAGGACACAAAAATGCTTAGCAGGCCTGAGGCAAATTTGACATTTAATTGGATAAATAAACAGTACCATTGCTAATGTAGTTTAAGTCATCCAGTACCACATATTTTCAGTTTGGCACTCGCGGAATTACAGATTTCCCGGATTTGTAACCGTAATGTAGGTACCAAAATAGCCGAGAGTTACTATAGTTTCTTTTATCACTCTTTGTACTCCCTGCCATCAGATGTGTAAGGATTGATTGATTAATTGACAAATTATTGATGTTCTAGTGAATCGCAAATTATTTTTGCAGTTGATTAAACATTCATTTAAAGTCCTTGGGTAATTTAAAATTGCCCAAATCCTCAGCATTCCTGACATGTTACCCACCTAACCATTTTTCGAGCGTAAATTTTTGCATTTTCTGCACAATCAATTTGAAATAACGACCGTTTTTTTAATATAGGGATGGAAATAAAAAAAATAATAATTAGTTGCAGCCCTACCTGGCATCTGTGGCACCATTTGTCCTTCACCGGTTAGTTAGTGTTGGTCCACCCCACGACAAATTAATGGTTTGGGGGAGGAGTCTCACTATTGACCCGGAGATATAATAGTGTGTGTGTGTTGTGTTGTGTAAGATATCCTAAGTAATCTACACTATAAAAAAACCACTAATAACACACACTTATTCATAAATTTGACCATCAACATGTGTGAGTGTCAGTTAAAATGTAATTAAAATTTATATAGGCTGTTCAATTCACACTCAGACTAACCCCACCGAGTTTTTGAAATTAACAACACAGCGCCGACTCCAGGCTTGACAAATACATTTGCGATGATAAAGATTTGGCATTGCGCTGTCTGACACTTGATCACTTTCGAGTGATCTAATCACAAATTGAAGGTGAGCAAGGACGAGACACTAGCCTTATCTATGTTTATAAATTATAGGTGACATAATGTTGGCGAATGTTTCACTTGTCATAACAATGGAATTAACCCTCCGTGTTATTTTTTTATCATCTGTCATAAAAGGATGAAAAGAAGTGAACCACAAATGAAATGTCAAATGTAAAAACAACGTAGCTAGCATAGAAGCATTAGCAACTTATTTGCTGCTGCTTCCGTGCTGGCATATTCATACAGTCAACATATTTCTCTTTTATACAAAATCATTGTGTTGAATAGATTTTTTGTTCAAATAGTGATTCGTTGTAATTAAAAAAAAAATAAAATCTGCTGCACGTTATAGTCAACCGTTAACTCTGGTAATTATATGTTTGAAACGACTGCGCACAAATTAAAATTTAAAGCTGTGTAGAAAGGTGCTCACTCACGCAAGTTAATCATTTAAGTATATGAGAGGCACATGTAGGAAGATGTTACGTAAGTGTTGCTTCGTTTTTTTGATAATGCTGCCTAACTACATACAATTCCTTTTTTTTTTTTTTTTTTTTTTTTTTTTTTTCTGGAGAGCTCAGTATTGTTCATTTGGTAATTGTACCGATTTGACATGTCATCATCATTGCTCTCCCCCTTTTTTATTTTTTATTTTTATATATATACTTTTTTTTGTATTTTTTTTTTGTATGTGGGTGAAAATGTGTATGTGCGAGTGTGTGTGTATTCATTAGTTCACCTAAAACCTATAAAAAAAAAAATCCCATACCGTTTCCCTACATACAATTCCGATTACAATGATGATGTTCGGTCCTCTCCGAAAGTATTGGGACGGTAAGGTCAGTTATTTTCTCTTTGTTGTATACTGAAGACATTTAAGTTTTTTTTTGTCGGCCACGCGAGCGTCGAGAGTCAAGCCAGGGAATGTCAAAGAATGTGGCAAAGCGTTTGAATAATCTCATTATGCAACAAGAATTTTGATTAGCTTCACCCTGCAAATTTTGGCCCTTTTCCATGAACTCAATAGCACCTGACACATGAAATGTTCCTAAGTCTCCTTTGTCTTTGCTAGAATTCTTAATTACACGACTTTGCGTCATATCTGACCCGTTTTCTCGACGTCGTCCACAGGGGGTCGTATTTGCTATCCCAACGGCACAGCTGCTCCTCGCTGTCCTCCAGAGCCCACCTCCACATCGAACCCCCACGCAGCATCTCCTCGTCAACCAACCCACTCAGGCACTCCCGCTACGGCCACCCTCGCTGCTACCGAGGCCACGACCCGGGATGCGGCCGAAGCTCCGCCCTACACGCCCGAGCTCTGCACGCTTCCGTCGTTTGGCTCCAAGACATTAAAAACGGGGAGACAAAAAGCTCAGCCCCCGCTCAGAATTTGCCGTCGGACGAGAAAAAGGACGCTGCGGCCGCTGCAGCCCAACCGCAAACGCCGGCGCCTCCGACGCCCGCTGCCGCCGCTGCTGTGCCCGCGGCGCCGGAGAGGGTCGTGGTGAAGAAGGCTCTGTATTTGCGGATCGTGGACGAGCTGAAGCATTATTATAACGGCTTCCGGTTGCTTGGCATCGACACCACGGTTGCAGGCAGGATGGTGTGGAGTCTGCTGCACGGACAGATCCTCACACGGAGGGAAAGGAGACGGGTGAGAGAGCTTTTTGATATATGCACACCTTAATCTAAATTTTGAAAGAGATTTCAAAACACAGCTTGTAAAAGGACACAATTGAAAGGTTTGAGTGAGCGGTTAGTTAGCAAGTCTGCGTCACAGTTTTGAAGTGTGAACCTGTGTGGGTTTTTTCCTGGTACTCTCATTCCAAAAATATTTAATTTTAGGTTCACTGTTGTGGACACTTTGGGCTTGTCGCCTCAGTGACATTTCAAGGCCTGTCTGGTTGTCTTAACAGCATTCAAAATGTGTTTTCTTTTTTTGTCTTGTTATGTGTCGCGGTTCAACAATATCACAGTATTTATTGCAAGTACTGCCCTAAAATGTATTTCCTTTGCATTGGTAAACAAAAATTTCAAAATAAAATTAGAATGTAGCAGTAGCTTGACGGTAGCTGCGCTTATTTCTAGGAATAGGCCGATTATCGGTAAATGCCAAATATCGGCCTTTTTACAAATCTGAAGGCATAAAAAATTATGCTGGTGCTGGGAACTCCCTACACTTTTTATTAAAAATAATAATACAATTAAGAAATTATGTTGACATTTTGGAAACTTATTTACAGTGGAGAACTATTTACTTACTTAGTTTTTTATTTAACACATGCTGATGACCCTGGAAGCTCCCTGCAATTTTTGCTGTACTGTATTTTATTTTAATTGTAATTATTATTGTTTTAATAATTTTATTTAATTTTATATAGCTGCCAATTTGTTATATGTTTAAAATTAAAAGAAAAAGTAATTAAAAATTGGGGGGCAAAAAAATCTATTCTCATAAGGATTGCGGTTCTCATTTAGTATGATTCAGAATCATTTTAAATGTCCCAAAAGCGATTTTATTTATTTATCATGTAGGTTTTTTTTTTTTAAAAAATCGATTCAGCAATGTATCGCAATATTACAGTGCACAATTCTTGAATCGATTCAATATGCAGCGAATCGATTTTTAAACCATCACTTTTTGATGGAAATATTTAACAACATGTCTTGAAGAATGTTATAAAAATGTAACATTAACCTTAATATTTTATTTCAGTGCTGTTCAAACATGAAGTTTTTGATGAATAAATGTTTTTTCATACAAATCTTACAGTGTACATGTACAAGTTTACTGATTAGTATTTTCTAAATTTGAGTAAAAAAATAAAATCTCAATAATCAATGTATTATTGGAATTATTGGCATCGAATCGAATCGTGACCTATGAACCGTGATACGGATCGAATCGCCAGGCACTACGCAATTCGCAATTGTCTTGCCCTTGTTTGTGTGTGCCTTTACTGGGAACGCAGTTCATGTTGTACCCGATTTGGCCACTTGGGGGCAGTGTGGTTTCCACGCATTCTGATACACAGTTAAGTTGCAGCCACAAGGAAAAAGTCACGATCAAGTTATGCCAATAAAAGTTGTTTTCTTTTGCAGCCGGTGAGCAATCTGTATGGGTGTCATACTTGAACTATATTTGACCCATTGCGCTTCCCAGACTTTGCTTACCAATGCACCTCAAGATGTGGGTGCTGAAAAGAAAGAAAAAAAGTACCATGGTGTTTTTTTGTGTGTGTTCACAGCTGATGAGGACGTGTGCCGACCTCTTCCGCCTGGTACCCTTCATAGTGTTCATTATCGTCCCCTTCATGGAGTTTCTCCTTCCCGTCTTTCTCAAGCTCTTCCCAGACATGTTGCCCTCCACCTTCGAGACAGAATCCAAAAAGGCATGTGGACATGTACACACACACACACACACACACACGCACACACACACACACACACACACGGCCTTAGCGGCCGGTTCACTCTGAGTATGTAACTTCAGATATGGCTGCCGATGCAAGAATGTCTGACCTCAGAGCCAGCTGACTGATCTTATCAAAGCAGTTTTCTTTGGCAGTCATGACACATTGTGCACACCCACAAGTACTTTTAATCGCTTGAAAGGTGGTGTCACCCTGATGGTTGTTATTGAGCATGCCTCAGTGGCTCCGATATGCAACTGCCCTCTTAGTCTGACCTCCAAGGGAGCGAGATTTGTTTCAAAAACAGAGCCGGCGATGCTGACGACAGTGTTTTAAAGTGGCCGTGACTTTTAGGATTGTTGGTGTAAACGGTTCCTAATCTTGTGGTTGGAGGCGTCGTTATACATAGGTGCCTCTCCCAATAACGTATAAATACGTTCTGTTTTAAGTGTCCCAAAGACGTATATATGTGTTTTTTTATGTTTAGGTTGAGAATGCAGAAGGCTTTGATGCAGCCTCTCAACTGCAAAGAACGGTTGAAATCATTGTGATTACACAAACGGCCAGCAGGTGGCAGCAGAGCAAGAGATCAATCAGGGCCATGTTGAAAAAAAGCTAATTTACTATATAATCAAGCATATATTGAAGTAGATGATGCGTGCTGGAATTAATTGGTCCCAAACAAAAGAAAATCAGCTAACAATATTGCCACCATCAACTTCTGTGCAGGAGGAGAAGCAGAAGAAGGGCCTGGCTGCAAAGTTGGAACTTGCCAAGTTCCTGCAAGAAACCATTGCCGAGATGGCTCGAAGGAACAAGGCCACAGCTCAGAGTGAGGATGAGACTCAGCGCTTCTCCACATACGTTCAGCAGGTACATTATAGAAGAAAAAAAAGTTGGCTCAAATGAAGTCACCCCTCATTAATTATTTTGTGAAGCCATTTAGTGTTTTGCATTGCAATACTAACAAAATAAACAAAATGGCTCCAGAGTGTTGTTTTCCATCTACTGACCATCAGATCCAAAATTGTTAGCCTGACCTAATTCACACGATGAACGTCCATGTGTCCATGTCAGGTTCGGGGCACCGGCGAGCAGCCCACCACCAAGGACATAGTCCGCTTTTCCAAGCTGTTTGAGGACGAGCTGACGCTGGAGCACTTGGAGCGCCCCCAGCTGGTGGCCCTGTGCAAACTGCTGGAGCTGCAGCCCATCGGCACCAACAACTTGTTGCGATTCCAGATGATGTTGCAACTCAGGACCATCAAGTCAGACGACGAGGTGAGAGGATGAACGAAAGGCTCTTCCTTCGATCTGAAGGGTATTTGATGATGATTATTATTATTATTATTTTTTTACAGATGATTGCAGCAGAGGGCGTTTCAGCAATGAGTGTGTCGGAGCTGCAGGCAGCTTGTCGCAGCCGCGGAATGAGATCTCTCGGTCTAACCACGGATCAGCTCCGTCTGCAACTGCAACAGGTAAGCAAGCAGGAACGGATGCAAATACCAGAATATTTGTACTGGAACATCCTGTGGAGATTATTCATCTTTCTCATATCCTTCTCTCAGAAAGTCACTAAAAGCAATGAAAAGGCGTATAACTCCCGAAAATGATTTTGCAAACAAATACTTGTCTCCCCAAAATCCAGTGGCTGGACTTGCACCTGAATGAGAACGTTCCTCCATCGCTGCTGCTGCTCTCCAGAGCCATGTACCTGACTGACATCAAACCCAAGGCCCCAGTCATCCCGCCTGTGCCCAAACTTGAGGTTCGAGCACGTGATATCACATGATCTGTCATGACAAATGCTAATACAACCTCACAAAAATCTAGGGATATTCAGAGTTAACCAAAAATATACTGTGTGTCATTTGGACATTATTTGTCCATTTTGAGATTTCTCCGCAAATAGCCTACTAGAGTCAGCTGCACAAAAGTCAAAAATTGTAACAGAAGTGTATGAAAATAACCAATTATTAGACACTATGCATCGTAACCAGGGGAAGTGTTTTTAGCCTAGCTGCTAGCTAGCGCCGCGTCTTGCGCAACGGTTTAAAAACAACCCGAATTTCGTAGCCTCAAATATAATTCACAATTGATTTATATAAATGTTGTAAGGATAAGCGGATCTGCCAATGGATGGATGGAACCAAAAAAATCCAAATGCACCATTCAGCACAAAAGTGAACAGAACAGTCATCCTACTTTGAAGCAAAAGCTATGTTGTCATCGGTCGCCGGCTAATCGCAATCCAAACAGACAATAGATAAACTTCATTTTAGTGATCTCTTTCTTAATGAATCGGTTCCTACTTTTATTTTATTTTATTTATTTTTTTCTGGTTCCTACTTTTAATTGAATTGACTACGTTTACACACTAAAACATATCCAATGACGAGATTTTCGCTATGTTTTGCTCAAGTATTGATTTGACGCAATGCAAATGCAAGCGACTGATGAATTTCATGGCCGCTATCCTCACAGAAAAGCACTCCAGTGGAGAATAACGGCACAAACGGGACCTTGGTCAGCTCAGACCTGCTGTCGGACCCTGCGCCCATCGTCAAAGACAGGCCGGTTCGTACCTTCCTACAACACACAACAACATCACATAAGATGCGCTGGATTGAGGGCAATTTAAATGCCCCAACACTAAATGTAGTTAATTATGGAAGCATTGTTATTAATAACCAATTAATCAATACTTACTCTTATTGAAGAGTGGTAACATTTTGTCTCATTTGTGTCTACAGGCGGAGGAGATAAGGAACAAGACTCCTGTCATTTCAGACAAACCTTTAACGGCTGCTGAAGTCCTCCAGGTGATGCCTCATTTTGTTATTAAATCTCTTATACTCTAAATCTCTTATACTCTAATATAATAGTGAGGTTTGTATCAACACTATTGTGATTTAAAACAAAGCAGTAAAGCAAGGATTAGCAGACTAGTTTCTCATCCAATTAGCCCTTCCTGGCTTTCGATTTTCACACATAAATTGCTAGCTTAGCCCTCTTACTTTTTAGACTGCTAACTTCATTAAAAAAAATAACACATGTCGAATTCTGAGGTTGTTGGCAGACGGAATGTTCAGTCTGCTGGCCTAACAAATGCACAAGCACGCTCGTGACAGTTCAATCGTAACTTTGATCAGTGTGGGATCTCAAAATAGCATCTATTTATAGAGCTGTCGCGATCACCCTCACTCGCTGGGAAGTTTAAGTTACTTTGTTTAACTCCACAGTCTCTAAAGCCTTCGTAATGCTTTCCAAAAACCATTAAACCTGCTGCGGAGATATAATTAAGTGGGTTAAATACTTAATCCATTTATCCATCAGCTTGTCTTCCTTTTTATTTTGGGAAAGTGGTTGTTGATTATGTAATGGAAATTTAAATGTCCGTTTCTTAAAATGTTTCCATTCCATTTATATCCACCGACCAACCACAACATGACCGCTTGTTTGATATTCAATACAAATGCTGTGTTCATATTCTGCCTTTACAAACACTGTCACTGTCAAATAGATATTTTTTTATAGGTATTTAACACATTTTCAAAACTATGTGCTCGAATATACCTGGACGGAGCTTCTTGTGTGATTATTTGTACGCCTACTAGCACTACCGGTACTCAAACCAGCTGCCATGACACCATTTTTAAAATAGGCTAGTTAGCTTGTTTATGTTTTAGCTAGTAGCTAGCTATAAATGAGCAAATTCTAGCTAGCTAGTATCAATTAACCATTTCCTAAAAGGTTAATAACACTGCAACACTGATGCGATGGTTAGCATTGTTTGTTAGCATTCAGCTAAACTGACTTCCTAAGCCACAGCTGTGAGGTTGCTATAAATGCCCAATATGAAGTTGTTTTTTTTACCATTTTTAAAATGGGCTAGTTAGCTTGTTTATGTTTTAGCTAGTAGCTAGCTACCGCCTTGTATTTTATTGACGTTTTCTGTTAAGCTTCTGCGCTGAGAATTAGCACTTGTGCTAAAACACTCAAGGCAATGGTGCATCTGGTTTTAAATGAGCTAATTCTAGCTAGCTAGTATCAAATAACCATTTCCTAAAAGGTTAACACTGTGACACTGATGCGATGGTTAGCATTGTTTGTTAGCATTAAGCTAAACTGACTTCCTAAGCCACAGCTGTGAGCTTGCTATAAATGCCCAATATGAAATTTTTTTTTTACCATTTTTAAAATGGGCTAGCTAGCTTGTTTATGTTTTAGCTAGTAGCTAGCTACCCCCTTGTATTTTATTGACCTTTTCTGTTAAGCTCCTGCGCTGAGAATTAGCACTTGTGCTAAAACACTCAAGGCAACTGTGCATCTGGTTTCAAATGAGCAAATTCTAGCTAGCTAGTATCAATTAACAATTTCCTAAAAGGTTAATGACACTGCGACACTGATGCGATGGTTAGCATTGTTTGTTAGCATTAAGCTAAACTGACTTCCTAGGCTACAGCTGTGAGGTTGCTATAAATGCCCAATATGAAGTTCTTTTTTTTTATTACCATTTTTAAAATGGGCTAGTTAACTTAATAATGTTTTAGCTAGTAGCTAGCTACCGCCTTGTATTTTATTGACCTTTTCTGTTAAGCTCCTGCGTTGAGAATTAGCACTTGTGCTAAAACACTCAAGGCAATTGTGCATATGGTTTCAAATTAGCAAATTCTAGCTAGCTAGTATCAAATAACCATTTCCTACACTGCAACACTGACGTGATGGTTAGCATTGTTTGTTAGCATTAAGCTAAACTGACTTCCTAAGGCGCAGCTGCGAGGTTGCTATAAATGCCCAATATGAAGTTCTTTTTGTTTAAACTTTGACTGGGATTGGCAATCAACTTGAAGCTTTTTGTTGTTGCTCTGGCAGGCTAAAGCGGCAACCGAAGTGTCCCAGAAGAGCAAGATGAGCGCTAACGGTGTCTAAAGAAGAATGCCAGCGTCTGGACTTAAAAGGGGAGATGAATTTAGGCAGCCCAGAACCTCTCTTGCTCCTATTTAAGCGGAGGCTCGCTGAAGATGTTAACTGTAGATGATGCGATGGTGTCTCTGGATTTCACTTTCCTGCACTCCATAGCTGCTGGTTCCCGTAACAGCTTGGACCTTTCAATTAGCTCGTAGGTTCTTGACTCAATTTGATCCAATTTACCCAAACCTCAACGCTGACTATTACCTTTTCTTCCACATGGATTCCTCCTCCTGTAAAATTGTAAATGTTGTGTATATTGTCATTTGTGTCATGCGTTACCGCAGCAGCTTTGTACAGTTTGCTATGCAAACCCACGAAATGATTGAAAGCTCCCATTGTTGGCAATTTTCTCGCTCATCGGTTGCTCCTGTTCAACATGTGGTGTGACAGAGAAATACTTCACCCGTCCTCCTCCATCCTTTTCTCTGCCAACAGGACAACCTGCGGGTTCCAACAGTTGAGTAGAACCGGTTCAATGGCGCATGGTGCTGTAGTTATCAAAAGACTGACGTTTAGAGAGAATTCACTCCTTTCACAGACAAAACTTGAGGCAAAGCGTAGTCTGCCTTATTTTAGGTGAATATACTGCCGTGTATTTTAACATTGAGACGCTTGGTTTTCATGAAGCTGAAGAGAATATACTTGATGTTATCCAGAAAGAAATTCTATTTATGAGAGATCTTAAAACTCCGAATAATAATGCATTATTTTTTTATGTGCTTTTAAGATGTGTAAGTGTAAACCACAAATCCCAAAGCGGTGCCCTCTCATGTATTCAGTTTTTATATGTTAATACCGTTTTAGTGATTTAGTCGCCCCTGCTCCTTTGTTGGGCAAGTTGATATTACTAAAGGATAGGGCTGGGCGATATGGCCAAAAAAGATATCTCGGTTTTTACAGACATTCAGGGCGATTACGATTTGAATCTAATAAACCCACCAAACATTTATTTTAAAGGTTTAATTTGTTCAATAAATAATTCCTATGCAAAATGTTCAGACAACAATCCAGCATTCTGCCACAAAAACATTTGAATGTAACACAACATAAATGTAATCCAAAAGACAAAATTCGATTTCACGATTTAGAAAATTTTCAACAATTCGATTTTTTAAACGACAATGTATCGAATTAATTTGATTTATTGCCCAGCCCTACTTACTACAGGATTCATTTTCTGTTCATCCATAGTCACATGCCAGTTGTAGATAGATGCCATTATTGTTTTAGTAACTATTCAGTGTTCAATTGCACCTTTTTTTTTTTGAAGCAGGGGTGGGAATCGTACGCATTGTGCCAAGTTACTAACTAGACTAGAGCATTTGATTGGCCCCACCATGTAAGTCTCAAAATAAAACCTCAGAAGAACGGTTAGAAAAAGTCCCAAAAATATTTAACATATTTGTATAAATGACTAACAATTTAATTTCTTTGCTTGTTGAGTCATATTTGTCATCGTTAGTATGGCCTGGTGGGGAATGAAAATGATCATGTATTTTTAAAGCACAAATTGTTCATGATTTGAAAAAAAAAAAGACATTCCCCATTCCTGTTTTAAAGCAATATCTCCTCTTCCACCTCTATCCTTAATGAAAAACCGAATGAGAGAATATATGTTAAAAATGCATATTTGTTCTGTATCATTCTGAGTGGATGTGGACTTTAAAAAAAAAAAAAAAAAAGATTTCTTGAACTAAACGAGACTTGTCAAGTTGATGTGATGCTCCAAGGTGGTCTGCTGTAAGTTTTCCCGATTTTAAACTTGTTAGTACTATGTACTGCTTCATTAAACTCTATGGCTATCAAAAGTAAATTTGACACTACTGTATGTGTTTCAGCTATTTAGCATGATTTACAGCATTTCTGAACTACCACAGATGCCGGTTTGCTTGCGATGTTGAGATGCCCTACGGCAAGGCACCAACGTTGCAAGTAATTTTCTGTCCAGCAGATGGTGCCACATCCACGAAGGAAAACAAGTCGGACAGATTACTAATACGTGGCAATCAAAACATATGTATATATATATATATATATATATATATATATGTATATATATATATATATATATATATATTTTTTAGTTGGTATTACCAGGTTTGAAGTTTAATTTGTTATTTGCTATTATGTCTTTTAATTGTGAGTGAAGTGTTTAGTTTTACCAAATACTGTAAAAACAAACATGTCTATATGATCACATTAGTTTGATTCAAACCCAATAACACGTTACCAGTACTTATTAATTGCATTTTATTTTAATATCCAACTGCATGTTTTTCTAACAATTTTTTTTTTTAAATCAACATGGTTAAAAAAAAAAAAACATACATAAATATACAACCGAATGGGTGTAGGCAGAAACAAATGCTTTTCATTTCTGTGCCCACCCCTTTAGCACTACAAAATAGAAGAAAATAAGAAATAATTGTACATTTTACAAAGCAGAAAGGTCTAACCTTACACGTACCCTCAGCAAGCTCACCGGCAACAGTGGTAAGGAAGAACTCCCTATTTCATTTTCAACGGTCTAAATGCCACGGAGGGGGCGGGACTTCCGGGTTTTCACCCATCAACTTTGTTTGAATGAATGATCCCTGTGAAACACCACGTTACATTAAAAATCTTTGAATTTGTGTTAACATAAAACTGTTGCCGTTCTTCAAAATAACTAGCTAGCCAGTCCTCTATACCATACCATACCAATGCCACTTTACCAAAAACAATTTATGATCAATAGTGTCAAAAGCTTTTTGCAGATCCAAGAAAATTCCTACTAAATATTCACTTATTTTAGTAGCAAATTGAATTTCGAATAGCTACTGCCACCTGTGGCCGATAAGCCAAACTGCACACATTTAAAAAGTATATATATACATACCATTTACAAGTAAACTGCACACTCCCTTCTTTACGTTCACCCCCCCGTGAACAGCAAAGGTCTTAATCTACTAATGATGTTCAAATAAAAGTCAAATAAAAAGGCTTTTGTAAAGATATATTTGGGCAAATTGTTATATATGCTTTGGAAAGATAATACAGAAAAAAAAACTGAAGAGCCGTTTGAAGAGTTCTTAAGTGAGCCGAGCCATAAGATCCGGTTGTCCAAAAATAGCCGGAATTCCCATCACTACCCCAAATCCACCACCGCTTCTTCCATATATTGTTCTGGATTGGGCCTGGATAACATCCCGGTGTTGCTCAAGTGCTGTCTTTGGACCTTGGTGCAAAATGGCCTCTGCGTTGGGCGTCAGTGTGGCTAAAATGAGCACACACGTGGCTACCGTCACCTTCAGCAGTCTGGACATGTTGGATAGGAACCGTTCTCAGTATGATACAGTACACCGCTGGACACAACTAGGACCACAATAACAAATGTTTAGTATAGTTCTCGTGTCTAATCCACTTCTTGTATGATGTTCCTCTCACCTTTTCGTTCGCTTCAAGCAGCTCGTTGGTCAGCAGTAATCTGCTGTATACCCCTGACGGTTTTACACATAAATACCCTTTCTCATATTGACAGAACACTGTTTGGGAATAATATTTATTGTTCCTAGGCTGATTTTTGGATTATTGTGTTTGAGCAAGCGATCGGCTATTATGATCATTTTAAGATGCAAATTTTCACATTGTGTGACTAATTATATCGCTGGCGTCGGACCAAAACACGAGGTGGGTTTCCATCCACCTATTTTTACTCGAATTTTCAAGAATTGCGAAAAATAAACTGAATGGAAACGCCAGAAATTCGAGAGAGAGAAAAAAGGCCAAAAATGCGCTTAAAAGTTTTTACGCTTGGAGGGAGTGTTTTTTTTTTAAGCGTATCGAAAAAATGGAAAATGCGCGTTTTGGCGATGGAAACAGGTTTTCCCACTACAAGACCGGATACACGTCACATGCACGTTTGTAGTCACAAGAAATGGCGGATGATAAAGTAAGATATGTTTGGGGAGACGAAGAAACGCGATTCTTTTTACAATGAATTAAAGAAAAAAAACATTAATGCAATTTTAGATGTCTTTACTAACATAAATTCTCAATGTAACGAAACACTTTACTTACATGCGGGAGGGAAGCCAACAAGACAAAGTACTTCC
The DNA here is from genome assembly GCF_051991255.1 of Vanacampus margaritifer. Classification (NCBI taxonomy): domain Eukaryota; kingdom Metazoa; phylum Chordata; class Actinopteri; order Syngnathiformes; family Syngnathidae; genus Vanacampus; species Vanacampus margaritifer. The sequence goes on along the minus strand of NC_135434.1, from coordinate 9,435,768 downwards.
GTTCAGTCCGTCCAAACCAAAATTCCCACCTGGAACTCCCCATTATCCCAAAGTTCCGTCACTACAACGTTATCTCGCGGCGCAAATTCGCAAAAGAAGAGCGGATGGAAACGGGTATAAGTCGCATGTCCGTTTTGCGCATTTTCACAAAATTCGCATAAAAAATTCGAAAGATTTGGATGGAACCCTGACTACTTTTCAGGAGACCTCAAAACGAGCACGTTTGTTCAACCATTACCATTGCATCTACAAAGAGAGCAAGCCATTTTCAACACGTTAGATTGGTCAATAATTGGTAAAAAAATAACACCTAACTGTAAAAATAAACACATACAATTTAAAAGAAAACGGGTTTTTTTAGAAAAAAAAACGGCAGTGGTTACCTGTTGCTGTTATTTTCAGAATAAACTGATTTACAAAGGGCGCCACATTCACATTTAACTTTAATACAATTGTCAAATGTCAAATTTAGGTCTCTTGGAAATGTCATTGGAAAGAAGGGCAGTATAATTAGATCACCATTTTTTTCTCCCCTGGTTGGTTAAAGCAAAACTTGTTACAGCCAACTTCAACTAGCAAGGCATGTCTGTAGCAATCGGCATGAATACATTTTATTAATCAGCATCTCTGTGAATATGATGCAGTTTATTTGAATGTACACTCTAAAAACAGTTGGATCGAAAATAACCCAAATTGGGTTAAAAAGGGACCAACCGTCAACTTTTTTTGGCGTTATACCCAACAACCCAAAAACATGGGTTGCTTTGTGTTTTTTTTAATTTGACCCAACCTTTTGGGTTGAATAGCTCAAAACATTGGTTTGTATCAATTCGATGCAATTAAATTGGGTTATTCAATAAACCCCAAAAGTTGGGTGAAATTAATAACCCACAAAAAAAACTTTAAAAAGGGTCTCTCTGGGGGTTATTTATTTAATTTGACCCAACTTTTTGGGTTAAATAACTCAAAAAATTGGGTTGGCTAATTTTTTACCTAAATAAATTGGGTTATTTAATCAAACCAAAAAGTTGGGTCAAATAAATAAACCACAAAAAAAAAAAAACTTAAAAATCGGTCTCTTTGAGGGTTATTTATTTAATTTGACCCAACTTTTTGGGTTAAATAACTCAAAATATTGGGTCGGCTCATTTTTTACCTAAATCAATTGGGTTATTTAATCAAACCAAAAAGTTGGGTCAAATTAATAACCCACAAAACAACCCCAACAAACTGGGTTAATTTGTTGGTTATTGATTTAATTTGACCCAACGTTTTATTAAATTAATAACCAATTTGTGTGTTGGTATTTTCAGGTATTTTTATTTTTAAAGACTAATATACTGTATTTAATAGTTTTGCAGAAGGACAGTGACCTTGATTCCTGTACATGACACGCAGGGTGACACAATTTCACTCCAGTCCTCTGAGATTGTTCAGCCACGATGGCTATTTTGTAAGACTGAAATATCTTCAGGGAGAAAAACAAATATTTGAGGGATGAAGAACATGGCTCATCCGGTTGCTTGATCAAACACATTAATCTTCCATTAGTCATCATAATACAAAAATACCTCAAGCCAAGCTTGTTTTGTACTTGAATCCCTTTTTTTTTCATGCCGAACCGAATTATTGCTGTTACAAAGCAATACATTTTATTTCTACTTTTGCAACTCATTCTCTTTGTGCTGATATATTTCATCATTCAATCTTTTTGTCTGCTTTCCTTCGTGTCCAGGCCATCCCGACATTGCTCCGATAACGGCCTCTGCACATCATTGTGGCTATGACGAGCACACACATGGCCACTGTCAGGGTGACCTTCAGCAGTCTGGAAATTTCAGTTCACCTCTAAGGATGAAATATTAGGAACAGAAGTGCAAAATACTGTATTCTCAAAGTTCTTAGTTGATCAAATCAATAAATGTGTCAGTGACATGTCAGTGATATCAGAATGACAAGTCTTTGCCTCATTGTTTATAGAGAAAACAATCAAATTGCTTAGTCATGCTGTCATTGTTACAGCGTAGCCTGGACGGATGTTGTAAACCTCACACAAGTTTGAGTTGTTTCTTCAGAAAAACATGCAGAAGATGCAAAAGTCAAAGAAGGCAAATTTAAGCGCCAACTCTTCATTTACATTTTAATAAATATATCATTCACATTTGTAAATGAATTGTTTAGAAAATTGTCAAGTGTTGCTGTGTATGTATTCACATGACTGTGCTTGACAATTGTTAAGCTTATCTCATTCACTGCTATTGACGTTAAAAATTCATTTGAACTATTTCTATTAGTTTACTTTTTATTCCACTTTTGTTAACGAGAGTATGAAAACCTAGAAAAATATATATATTACATTTAGAACAGATATAAAATGTATGATTAATCGTGAGTTAACTATTGAAGTCATGTGATTAATTACAATAAAAAATTAGGAGCATCTGGCGATTAAAATCGTAATTAATTGCATTACTTTACGAGTTGACTCACGCTTAATCACAAATTTTATATCTGTTCTAAATGTACAGTAAAAAAAAATTCTAGGTTTTCATACTCTTGTTAACAAAAGTGGGAAAAAAAAATAAACTAATAGAAATATTTCAAATGGATTTTTGACGTCTATAACCGTCAATGGCAGTGAATGAGTTAAAAGTGCTGTCCACCGCAGTGTATTCATTTGGCTTTCATTATTCACGTTAACATATTTTTCAGATGTGTTATGCCATTACACAATAGAAAACCATTTCACAAAGACATTTTTTAAATGTGTGTAACCGTTACTTTGATATGGAACGTAGCCTTACAGTATGTGTTAATGTCAGGCGGCGGCCATTTTGTCACTTAAACTAGGTGAACGGTATGGGAATTCTTTTTTTTTTTTCTTTCTCATGCACGCACGCACGCACGCACGCACGCACGCACGCATACACACACGCACAAACACGCATACAAAAAAAAAAAAAAAGGGGAGAACAATGATGATGACATGTCAAATGATCAATACTGAGATCTCCCAGAAAAAAAGAAAAAAAAAAGAAAACAATTTCACAAAGACATTTTTTAAATGTGTGTAACCGTTACTTTGATATGGAACGTAGCCTTATAGTATGTGTTAATGTCAGGCGGCGGCCATTTTGTCACTTAAACTAAAACTGACATCACAGTCGCACAGGGATCAGGTAGCGATCATGATGACCACATTTCTTGATTCTTGTAATAAAATCATGACATGCGGAGTGATACAATTCCACTCCAGTCCTCTAGAATTATTTTGCCAGGGATCGTCCTTTTTACAAGCCTGAAATATCTTCAGGGAGGTGAAAAATACTTGAGGGAAGATAAACATCTCATCAAACTCATTAATATTCCATGAATCATCCTGGGAACAATAGCATTTTATTCCATCATTGGAAAAAAACCAGATGGTTAAATCAACAAGAGAAGTGGTATTTAAGTGTTAGCATCAGTGGTACAGTAGATTATTTCTCACTCCAACACCAACGAGCTGCTTCAGCTTCAACCCGTGGGGCCAAAAAAAAGTAAGAAGGACATCAAATGTTAACAGGATTCCACAGCAGAATTGTACTGTGCTTAAATTTTGTACTGTTTAGTACCTAAATAGTTCTGTCCAGTGGTGTAATGCATCATACTGAGATCTGTTCCTAATATTTTGTCCTTAGAGGTGAACCAACATGTCCAGACTGCTGAAATTCACCCTGATGGCGGCCATGTGCCTGCTCATCTTAGCCACCCTGATGCCCGGCCCAGATGCCCAATTCAGTGGCAGTAGAAGTGGAAGTGGAAGTGGAAGTGGAAGTGGAAGTGGAAGTGGCAGCGGAGGTGGCAGCGGAAGTGGTGCGAGACGTTATCGTCCGCCACACCGAGGCATCATCCAAGATCAATCCAGTGGATTGGTCGGACTCGCAGGGAAAGGAGACGGATTGGGATGAATGATCAAATGCAGCAAAACGAGAGAGAACAAGTTGTAAAAGTACAAATAAAATGTCCCGCATTGTAACTGCAACGATTCTGTTCTCATCTACATGGACAATAAAATGAATAGCATATCACACAAGTTTGAGGATTTTTTTCCAGATGGCATGCAGAAGTTGCAAAATTAACAAAAAGAAAGACTATGAAATATCTTAACTCATTCACTGCCATTGACGACTATAGACGTCAAAAATTCATGTGAACTATTTCTCTTTTTCTTTTTTCCATTTCATTTTATTTTTTTATGAAAACCTAGGAAAAAAATTGTATTGTACATTTATAAGAGATACAAAATTTGCGATTAATCGTGAGTCAATTATTGAAGTCATGTGATTAATTACGATTACAGATTTTAATCGGCTGACGCCCCTTATTTTTAATATTTGTTTTTAAATTAGGGGTGTCAGGCGATGAAATTTTTAAATTGTAATTAATCACATGACTTCACCAGTTAACTCACGATTACTCACAAGTCTTATATCTGTTCTGAATGTACAATAAAAAAAATCTAGGTTTTCATACTTTTGTTAGCAAAAGTGGAAAAAAATGTTAAACTAATAGAAATTGTTCAAATAAATTTTTGACGTCTATAGCCGTCAATGAATGAGTTAAGGGAGAAAAACAAAAATACTTGAGGAAAGATAAACATAATAACTCCTCCGGTTGCTTTTGCTGAGATATTAATATTCCATGAATCATCCTTGGAACAATAACATTTTATTTGATCAATGGACAAAACATGAGAAGGAATATTAAAAATGTAACCGTCATATTACTTTTCACTTCAACACCAACGAGCTGCTTCAGCTTCAACCTGTGCATGATGTTCATGTTAACAAATATCCGGTTAAAGATGTTTATCTGAATTTCCTGTGTGTAGTGACAATTACAGTAAGTGACCACTAGCTGTCGCTATATCATAGAATAGAGCTGAAAGACATGCATTTCAAAGCAGCACCAATTCTTATTTTGCGTGAGCGAAAAAGCATCTTGGCGAGCGACGGCGACATGGCAGGCCGGATTTAGCCACAACAGCTAACAAGAGCGGCTCGCGGGAGAAGCTATTTAAAAAATAATAATAATAACCATGACAAACGACCGGAGCCCGAATCACGGGACTCAGCGATGACCACCTGCAGGCCCCCTTTGCTTGTTGTCCTTTGGGCATCCGTAGTAGGAAGACGTCAGCCTCTTGTAAGGTGAGGCTCCAGCCATGAAATATAATTAGTGATTACCAGACCTATGATTATGTAAAAAAAAAAAAAAATAATAAAAAAAGTAATTTGATGTGGTCGAATTTTTTTGTGTGCTTATTATTGAAATATAATAGTGACAAGTGATGGTGTACAGAGAAGACAGTCCTTGCTTAGTCCTGTTGTTAATAGAACTGTACTCTAGAGGGATGTTGTAAACTTCAAACAAGGATAAGGGTTCAAAATTAGGGTTTGAAACTAGGGTTAGGACTTTAAGATAGATCTCAACATTGAAATAAAAATGATATTGCGATGCAGCTGTATATGAATGCAGCTGTAATCAAGAACACTGCCCCGGAACAGAAAACATTTCAGGAAACGGATGGAATTTGGTTTGTATTTAATGAATGAAATGGACTGCAAAGCCAAAAACCTGTCAGGTCTGGGCCAATCAACGGCACACTAACATCAACCAGTCAAGTCTGACACAAAAGAAACAATAAAGGTTGTCATATTCAAAACAAAACATAATAGCTCACAATACCAACCACGTTCTTTAATAAAAATCCAATCTAATATCACAACCCCAATAAAGCCAGACAGTCTAAAGCAGGGGTGGCCAAATTCGGTCCTCGAGAGCCCCTATCCAGCCTTTTTTCCATGTCGCCCTCTTCCAGCACAGCTGGATCTAATGATCAGCTCGTCAGCAAGCTTTGCAGAAGCCTGATAACGATCCTGATCACGAATCAGGTGTGTTAGTGGGGAAACATGGAAAACAGGCTGGATGGTTGCTCTTGAGGACCGAACTTGTCCACCTCTGGTCTATAGTGACAAGCATTTTTTATTTTATTTTTATTAGCAGCAACATTAATTGAGGGTGTGGACCCTCACACAATGCGTGGCTTCCATGTCAACACAAGTGTACCTTCGAGTCAGATCATTTACACTCTAAATGTAGGCCTTTAGAATTGATCGCGTCCATTTCCACCATTTTAATAAGCTTGTGTTCCAAAGGATGAGGGCAGTTGGGCCTGCATGTTTTGTTTATAAAATACAGTCAGGTGGAAAGAAACTGGACACCCCATTAAATAGTAAACTTTTTATTAATAAAAGTTCACATAACAATGTCAAATCTTGGTTTTATTTCTAGAAAAAGAAAGTGATTTAATTGTATTTCACAAATTATTCTTGTCGTCACACGAAAGATACGAATAAAAAAAAAGTGTATTTCAATGGAGGAAAAAATTAGGACACCCTCCTCTTTTCAATCATTTGCCTGGGTTCTCTCTGAAACCTTGTGTACTCCCACAAAAGTCAAACTTGTGTAGTCTCTGATGAATTTGGCTTTTTGGTTGAACTTGAGCTTGAATGGCCACGTCGGGTCATGGCGGCACTTACGGGTCATGGCGGCACTTGTTTTAAATGTCCTCCATTTGTAAACACATTTTGATATGGAGGAATGGCTGAGGTCGAATTCCCTTGATATCTTTTTAAATTCCTAACTAGACTCGTATGCAGCCTTAATTTCTTTTCGAGAGTCTCAGACCATGTTGCTCCCTCACTTCAACAGTCCGAGGCACACACTGATCTGTATATATTACTGAATAGCCAATAGGCCAAAACTTTTGAAGTCGCGAGGCCGCCATATTGCTCCTCCCAAGAAACGTTTCTCAGAATACGATCCTATACATTTAAAGTATCGATATTGGAGAACGTTTTGAGACAGTACTTAGTAGAAACAACATGATTTATTATGTTTTAAATTTGTTAAACATAAACAAAAGGACTTCAGACATTTTACAACTTGCCTTAAATACATGTATAAATGATATGCCTAATGGTGTTTACAGCGCATATTGCCATGAAATCCGGACGTCCCAGGCGCCTGAAGTTGGACTGAATTACATTGTTTAGGGTGGCTATTTTAAAAAAAAAAAATTCTTTATACAGCACTGTTTCTAAAGTATGTTAACAGAAATAGTTGGTTGTGCTCTTACCTTCTTTATTGTAAACACCCGCACTCCCACCTCCCTTCCCGGGATGCTTTCACTAGCACTCGTAAACAAGCTAGCACACAATAGAGTGTTGCGTGCTACCATGCACATTTCTGATAGCTAACATTAGCGTAATAATTTTTTTTGTGAGCTGGAAAGCTAAAGATTTTATTTATCTAGCTGTAAGTCAACGTTTGATCAGCAGAATTATGAAAATGTGTATTGGAGGTTGAAAAGTTAATTAGTGGGGCTTTAAAAGTCCGAGGTTTAAACAGGGCGACCCTCCTGATACATGATACACCTGTGTGTGATTACAGCCATTTTAACTGGGACGTGCGATGTCCTAATTTATTCCTCCTCAGAAATTGCACTTTTTAAATCTTCATTTTTGATTGCTATAGAACTCAGATTCCTCAGCATTGTTAAAATTACATTGATATTACTTGTCCATATGTCCAAATAAGTTTAAAAAACAAAAAGACACTTTCATAGGGTGTCCTAATTTTCTCACATGACTGTAAGTGGAGCAGCAGTCTCTTAAAATGAAACAATGATCCTCAAATATATACACATCTACACAGAGAAAGCTGTTTGTTGGCGACTTTAAAGCAGATGGGAAATGGGCTTTTGTGGGCATCAGTGCAAAGGACAAATGTTTAAAACATTTAAATAAAATCCTTAAAAAAGAAACATGGCCAGGTAAAAGTTAAGTTTGTTTCATTATTGAAACATCAATATAAATAAAGAAATTAGCAAGCGCATGTCCAACACTTTCAGGACTGTACAAAATGAATAGAATCAATATCGCATGCTTTCATTGGCCAGACCAAAATCATGTTAGCTTACCATTTCTCCAGATTTATAGAATTTAGTTAAAAAACAATCCTGATTGCATGTCCCTGTTAAAATGAAAATTTGAAATAAAAAACCTCTGAAGAGGGGGAAAAAAAAAAAGAACTTAAAAAAAGGCCCAAGATGGCTTCAAGTCAAGGCGTCCTGGCTTTGGCTTTAAATGGGCTCCTTCCCGTCAGTCCGACAGTCCTTGTTCAGACTGACAGGCTTTGTGGGGCGGGGCGCCATCTGCCTGGACACAAGTCGAACCTCAAGGGGGTCTGTGTGGCCACCGCTCACTCCACTTCCGCTCTTCCTGTGACTGGAGCGAACCAAATTGCGGGTAGCTAAACTGCCTGAACCACAAGTAGAGAAGATGTTTTTTTTAAAAGCCAGAGATTTTTTCAGTCACATTGTTTGACTTTCAACAGCGAATTCTGTTTTTTGATTACGTCAAAACCTAAATTTTGAATTATGGGTCACGGTGACTCATTTTGCTGAGCGGGTCACATTTTTGATGGATGTAGCTACGCTCACATTCACATTCTAACTTAAACTAACTTCTAAAGTTGAGAGGAACAATTAAACACCAGACGGTCTTATTGATCCTCTCCCTCTGCAAAGTTTCTGCGGGGATTGATCTTGGGTTCTACAACTAACGTCAATGTAATTCAGGATTTTAAATACTGTAGACACAGTCCTACCTGCTTGTGGACTTAGCATCACATGGTGATGCCTTTTGTTCTCATCTTTTGGTGAACCCTAGAGAAGGGAAATTCAACAGATCTGTAAAAACAATGTTAAAAAAATGTGTACATCTCATTTACTGACTTAAAACTAAATTCTTACTTGTTTCTCTCTAAAATTCCTCAAGAGGCCCGATGAGGGTGATGGGAAGTTTTCCATTTTCATATTTCCTGTCAGACAAGATAGAAAAAAATGTGAATGCTCTCCAACGGTAATGGTTAAGGATGGGGATGTAACTAATGTTTTTAGACTCGAGTATTCCCACAGATAAATATCGATTTATTTAACATGCATGCGAGTTGCTGGTATTATTTTTGTCCACTTGAGGTCGCCTTCCTCACATTCCTCTGTAGTACCATGAAAAACAGTGCAGTATCCCTTACAGGGGGGAAAAAAAAGATGTCGTGAACCTGTGGGGCCTCTGTACAGCTGACAGTCCTTCTTGATGTGAGCGCTGGATCCACACAGGAAGCAGCAGCGCGGCTCCGGAGCGTCCCACCTCCTCCAGTGTTCACTTTTGTAACTGGACGCCGGGTCCTCCCCCATGTCCACTCGCTCGCGCATGCCGTCCAGCCTTCTATCCGAGTCGTGCCTGTGCCTGGACCTGCGTGACGCAGAACAACACTTGTGTACCGGTCGTTTCACTTTCTAGCCCGTGACCGAGGACACTCACTTCCTGCGCATGGGGCAGTCTTTCATGAAGTGACCTATCTTGCCACAGATGCGGCAGCAGCGGTCGTTGGGGGCCACTTCTCCCTCGGTGAGGACTTGGGGATCAAAAAAGTACTCCTGGGGGATGTGGAGACAAATTTGAGTTGGCAGGTGGGCAAATATTTGCAGTAAACCTCTTACACATTTCCTCTAACTGTAATGAACAAAGAATAATGAAACGTTCTTCAGACTTTAACAAAGATTATTGACTAAGCTAAATAGCTGGTCTCGGACGAATAGTTAAAGAGGGGAAGGAAGTCAACCTTAATATTTCTTGATAATAATTTATTATATGTGATCACACTAGTCTAAACATGATAATCTGATTAATATTACATTTGTAGAATATGAGTTATGAAGCAAAATCCAGTTGTTTTTATGCATCTCAGGGGGCGGCCATTTTGCCACTTGCTGTAGAATGAAGATGACATCATAGTTGCTCAGGGCTCAGGCAACGACCAATCACAGCTCACCTGCTTTCTGAAGCTGAGCTGTGATTGGTTGGTACGTGAGACCTGAGGAACTGTGATGTCGTGTTCCCTCGACAGCAAGTGACAAAATGGCCGCCTTCTGATATTGATGAAAACTGCTGGATTTTGCTGCTTAATTCATATTTACTCATATTCACTCACTAATGCAATATTAACCAGAATACAGTATTTTGACTAGTGGGGCTTCATAGAACATATTGTCACGTTTTTTGTTTTTTTTTTTGGGGGGGGGGGGGGGGGGTACTTTTATGTTCTTTATGCAAGAGCGTACGCTTTGATGCAGCTTCTGACATAAAGAGGTGGCTTAAAGCAATGGTAGTTATTACAACAACAACAAAAAACAGCCAGCAGGTGGCAGCAGAGTATAAGAGATCAGCCAGGGCCATGTTGCAACAAGCTCTTTTTGGAAGTGTTTTCACCAGGAATGTGAATAATGATGTAATTTAGCTATATTCTGATGCTATTTGCTGCAAAAAAAAAAAGAAACGGATACAAATATACTTTTTCCTGATGAAAGAAGAGACTAATCTTTATTTTGCCATGTTCATGTTTAGTTAAGAACATTCTTTTTTTGTTTAATATCATTTGACTTGAAGATTGAATTAGCTAATACCAACCATCTTACTGGGGTACTCAGGAGGAAACACCTTCACGGGCGTGCCAAACACAGTTCTGCCATTGATGAAAGCCTTCATGATGAAATTGGTCACTGGATTCATGATAATAAACAACAAGCACATTTGAGAGACAACATAAACAAAAGATGATTATCAGGAAAAAAAAGAACCTTACTTTTCCTGGACAGACCAGCACCCAGATTGTGATTGAGGTCAAATGGATCTGCAAAAGAGTCAACAGTCAAAAACACAAATTCACAGCTCAGGTAAATTACATATTTTTACAAATAGTAATTATTTGTTTCATTTCAGCAGTTCCTTCACACCACCAAAGGCATCTTCTATTATTTTCCAAATATAATTAGTACAAATGCAAACTACTGTGACACCCACTGACCTTCAATGACGATGTATTTGGACGTCCACTGCTTGTTGAAGGTGGTGAGACGGGCTTTCTGGCGGGTGCACACCACATACTCTTTAAAGTCAAACTCCTCCGTGTAGAAGCGCAGGAGGCCGAGCCACAGTTCTCCCACCGTCTCCGTGTTCTTCCCGTACTGCGGCCACCGACTGGGCTGCGGGGTCGAGCGACAATGAAGTTAGCGACATAGAAAGCAGATACAACTGATTGTACACAAGATACTGACTAGTGCTTTTAAATCGTCAAAGAAATACACATTCCAGCCATCCGCTAACACCTCAGGCTTCTTGTCGCCGTCATAAAGCTGCAAAAACACAAGCAGTAGAGCCAAAGTTTTGTTATTAGCCGCTGAACAGAAAATTTAAGTTACAAGTGTTAGCTGTGGTGGTAGCAAAATAATTACAAGTTGTATGTTTAACCAAACCATATGAACTTAAACATCTGCTTTATTCATTGCTAGTTTGTTTAGCAACACATTTATTTCTCATTCAGAATTTTTGCTGAAATGTACCTCCTGTAGCACAGGTATAAGAGGTGGATCCCTCTGCTGGAGGAAGAAGAGAACCATAAGGGTGTAGGCGTAAGATGAGAGACTGCCACGCGAAGCATCCCCAATGTCACACATCTGGAATTAAACGCCAGCGCAATGATGCAAAAACGGCAACATTTCAATGACGGCGTGTGCTCTCTCGGTAGCATACGGACCTTGGCAAACACCTTCATGACATAACAGAGGATCTTCACTCTCCTGTCTATGGCGGCGTATAACGCCAGCAGGCGCGTGTTGTGTAGAGCCTGTGGGTGAAACCAAATCTCTAATTGTGTGTAATTTATATTTCAGCAGGAATCAAAATTGCTGCCAACGTCCTACCAGTCTATTGTACAGGCTTATGTCTCCCTCCAGACCAGTGCGGATATGGTAGAACTTCACAATGGGGACTTTGGCTGTGGTAATCGGCAGTATGTTCCTCAAATCTTTGAGGACAGAGAACACGATGAGACACTCAAAAAAATTGAAAAAGAATACATTTAGCACGTACAACTTGAATGAGGATGAATTGCTTTTTACCAGGGTGTTTCCTCAGAAGCTTTGCAAGTCGCTCAATTATATTGATGCAGTCAGCATCCTGACGAGACAAAGGGAAAGTCATGTCATATTTTTGTAGTTTGGCATACTTATAGGAGTGTGGAAGCAATTTAGTAACATCAAAACAGTCAATTCATGGGGTTTAGCATGCCATCCATCCATCCATTTTCTTGACCGCTTTTCCTCACAAGGGTCGCGGGGGTGCTGGAGCCTATCCCAGCTGGCTTCGGGCAGTAGGCGGGGTACACCCTGAACTGGTTGCCAGCCAATCGCAGGGCACACAGAGACAAACAACCAATTTGGAGTGTTCAATTAACCTGCCATGCATGTTTTTTGGAATGTGGGAGGAAACCGGAGTACCCGGTGAAAACCCACGCAAGCACGGGGGAGAACATGCAAACTCCACTCAGGAAGGCCGAAGACCGGACTCGATCTCACGTCCTCTGCACTGGGAGGCGGACGTGCTAACCAGTCAGCCACCGTTTAGCATGCCACAAAATTAATTTTGGTTGGTAGCAACCAAAAAGTGCTCGCTGACATTCTAATCGCAAGATGAAACTTTCTCATCGCTTACTCTCCAGCCACTAACACTGTTTTACATGCACACCATGTAAATATGACAACAAGATGACATACATCCATGCTGTCCTGGCCCTCTCGCACCATACAGATGTCGAGGTCACTCTGCCTGAAGCCAAAACCATTTTTGGAAGATCCAAACAGCTGCAAACGAGCACCTGCCCACAAAATAAAGGAATAAATAATTGAGGTGTAAAGTACATGGCAGAAATGTTTTCAGGATAAACTGCGGATTGTGGTTTAAACTTCACCAGGGAACTGTCGCCTGACAAAGGCCTCGAGATCTTGAAGGATGCACTCTCGGACAGCCACTTCCAAGTCATCTGGGGCAAAGTCCACTGGAAAGAGGCACACATCACACTTCTCGTTCAAACTGAAAGCTTATTGTAAAAATAAATAAATAAATAATACAAAAAATAATAATAATTAATTAAAAAGTCACTCTTGACACAAGTACATTTATTTAAGTGAAAATGCACATGTATGCAAAAGGTCATAAATAACTAATAATTATTTATTTATTATCAGCAAGTGGCAAAATGGCTGCCCCCTGAGATGGCAAAAAAAATGGTGGACTTTGCTGCGTAATTCATATTCCACAAGCGCAATTATTAAACAGAATGCCTCGTTTACATGCATAGTACATAATAATTTAAAAAAAATTTTTTTTTTTTTATTTGACTTCCCCTTGAAGCTCATGCTGCCGCGCGATACAAACAGAAGAGCAACTGCTTGTTTTTCCTCACATCATTCGCCACAATATTATTGACAAGTGAAGAGTTTGCACTCACCGAAACACTGCTCACAGACTTGGTCAAGCACACTGAGAAAGTCCGGCGTCATTGGGGGCAAAGGCTGCAACTCCACCTTCTTGAAATCCTCTGGACAATCTTTCTTCAAGTGGCCATCACGCTTGCACAAGCTGCACACAACCAAGTGGGACTGGGTGGGAGGAAAGGGAAATATTAGTAGGATGCTCACGTAAAGAAACACCTTAACTTTAGTAGGAGTTGATCGGAGGTACTTTAAATGGCGGCAGGTTTATGCTGACTCCCATTTAACACGAGTCTGAATATGAGCGGTTAATTAAGAAAGTTGCCACATTCCCTGTTATAAGAGGGTGTGTACACTTTTAGAACCACGTCATCTGAGTTGTTTACTTTTACTTCCAATATTAAAAATATATATTTTTCTTTTTTTATCACAAAAATCTGCCCTTTAAACAATTGTGTAGACTTTACATCCACTGTATGTTTGACAGTAAAAATAATAATAAACCTACCTTTCCTCTGGTGAAAGCAAACTTGCTGAATTGATATGACCTTGTGGTCTGCATGTGGGTTTTATTTTCTGGGAGCTCATTTTCAACAGCGTCCTGTAAGCACGGAGGTGAGGCGACAACAGTTGCCAGTTCCTCTTCATCTTCCTCATTTGAGCCAGGTGTGTCCAAATCTGGAGCTTCCTCATCAGACAAAAGCTCCTCCCCCGAGATCTCATCCACAGGGAAAATCTCCTCATCCTCCGTGGTGAAGCTGTCCAAGTGACGTCGGCCGTGCGCCTCAGCATCTTCGTCCTCCTCTTCCTCAGAGAAGCTACTTTTCCCCAAGTCCACCTTTTCCTTCTCCCCGTCAGAGTCGCTGCCTTCCTCAATTTCCTCCTCTTCCTCAATGATGCAATCAGAGTCGTCGGGGCCGTTTTCTTCACATTCGCCTTGGGATTGAATGCTCAGCTGACTCAACTCTGACAGGCCCACCTTCCCCTCACTTGACTCCTTTGCGCATGAAGCTGCCATCTTGAGATTGGCTGCTGGCATGTTGGGGGGCAGTGCGAAGTACTTGTACGTTGTTTTGAGGCAATGGAGGATGTATTCATACATTTGCTGGCTGTTAACAGTGCGGGCCACGTTCCTCTTGACAGCAAAAGGGTCTATAACCCACAGAAATGGACATACATGTTGGGTGTTCACACATACACAATTCAAATCGAGCCTCCTGCTTACCCTCCACAGCTATGCGTTTCTTGGGCCAGTCTTTTAACTCCCGGGAGAGGACAGCACTGGTCCGTACGCTGACCACATTGTCGGACATATTGAACTCCAGGGAATAGAAGCGGAGCATTTCGACCCAGAGAAGGCCGATTTCCACTGGGGGACGAGGGCTCTGGAAAACCAGTGGAACCTGAAAGGTAAACACAAGTTTCACTTTCAGAAGAAAGTCACATTTAATTTTCAAAAGAAAGCTTCACACAGCCGGTCTGTAGTTAAGTTAGTGACATAACGTTTTGAGGTTACAAACTGAGCACAATGAAGTAGTTTGAGCAGCGGCCTAAGAATACGTCCTCCTGTTGAACCGTTGGTAGTGCGTGATTCATACATTTAACGCCATTCACAGTCGTCCTGTGAATGACAGGCAAGCACTCCAAGATGAAGTGAGCCTTTTGGCCAAAGTCAACGGGGATAATCCAGATGAGTAGAAATTGTATAGAAATGGATGGATGGGGAAAACGCCAACGTGAATGTTACCTTTCCCTTCATGCATGCGCCCTCTGCTGGCTGTGGCGCATCTTTGGCTGAAGTGGTGCAAGTCCAGTGCATGTATCCATCCTCTACACACGTGAGGTTGAAGTCTGAAAGCTTGCCCAGCGAAAAGGTCTTGATCTAAACAACACAACAGTGGCACCCATTATAATTAATTGTGAAAAGATCATCTGTCTGAAAATGAACTACAAACCGCTTGATTCAGATACGTTGGCAAGAGGGGCTCTTTGCGCTGTTGTAAAAAGTAGATGACCATGAGGGCGAAGACATACGGCGGTAGTCCACCCTCGTCCGCGTGGTCGATTTGACAGATCTACAGCAAATACAAAATGAAGACATGTGTCATGTGTCCCTCTTATTTTGGAAACAAATCATTTGTTACCTTAGCCCAATGTCGGAGTCCAAGAACCAATGGCGGGAGGAGAGGCTCCTGCTTGGCTAGGGAAGCTAGATAAGAGGTGGTTTGGAACGCATTCTCATTCCCTGCGCTCACTTTGCAGAGGAGACCACTGTGAGGGAGGAGGGGACAATTCGTTTAATGACCATGTGGAGTCAGTTTGCTCTATTGTCTCATTTTATTGCTCAAGTTCATGGCAAACTTGTTGGGCACAAGAGATTTTTTTTAATTGCCAAGACATTTGCTGACTAAACAACTTGCAGGGCTACACACCTCTTCTTTTCTTTGCAGATGACAACAGGCACACGAGCATGAAAATCAGCTTCCAGATCAACAAAAAGAGCTGAGGACAGACAAAGAAAATCAGTAAATGGAATAAACCCCCCCCCCCCCCCCCCCCACAAAAAAGATGATTTTATTGTGGCCGAACTTAGAAAAAGGTGACTCACGGCTCACAGCGAGGCACTCCTTGACCGACAACAAGACATCTGGCTGATGCATCTGTGAATACATTCCATTTCAAAGCCTTTACACAACATAAATGTAATATAAAAAGACAGCGTGCGGATATGGCGCATTCTGCAAATGTCACATTCTCGGGTGCACACAAGTATTGGCGCTGCGCTACTCACGTGAGGTGGGTACTGTATGTCGATGTTGACATCAGAATCCTTGAATCCAAACTTAGTGCAAGATGATCCATAAAAGCGAAGCCTGATCTCTACAGATTTGGCAGACAAGTGATACCGTTACCAGCCATGCACCAACACTGTGCTGTAGATAAGTTACATTTAAACTACCGTACACTTATTTGTGGATCATCATTCACAAATACACAGATTCACTCTTTTTTTTTTTTACCTATTCACACCTCCTGGTGTATTTGTGTATTGTCTTGCTGTCAAATTAGCACTGGCTAATAGGAAAGTAGTAATTAGCACTGTTAAAGCTTGCAAAGAGGTTATAAGCTAGTGTCAGTGTACTCCCAGTTTTAAAATCAATCATCCGCAAGCCATTTATTTTTAATGGTAATGTTACAAGTGTGAAATGAGAAAGTGTTTTGGGATAATAGTTTGTGGTATACAGTAGTCACAATTTAAACTATCCATAAAGGGAATGACATTTTTTTTTTTTTTAGGGGGTGAAAAAATTCACCATTTGCGGCCATCTTCGAAACTAAATTAATATTGTCGTGAACAACTTGTGAGGTGGCTCACCAGGCAGGACGGTCAGGAGCAGATCTTGCATTAGGGACACAACACACCGTCTCCTCTCTACATCGCAATCATCCATTCCGTGCTGGAGGGCGACAGCCTCTAAAGCGGCAGTCAATGCATGAACATGCTCGGGGCCAGGAGGCAGGATCTCTGTCAGCATCGCATGCTCTTTCTTCTCCTGCAGACATAAACGCAATATTTTCCACATTCAGTTGTACAAGCCACAAAAGGCTGATGCGCTGTCCATTCTTTAAAACATGGTCATGTAACCAAACGCTGGCTATTTTTCCTTACCCTGAGCCTCCGCTTGTGCCGCTTGTCTCGGACGTGCCTGTTGGCATCAGACACGGAGTCGAGGAGAACGTCGCAGAGGGCGCAGGTGTAAAGTGCATTAGGCTTGCTGTTGGACTTCTGGTTAACACAAGAGCAGAGATTTTTGAAAATTGTGAATCCAAACCAAGAATTTCCAACAGTTACAAGAACATGAAGGAAAGAGTATAGTTTTTACAATTTCTAAGTTGTTGTGTGTGGTACCTTCTTGAGACAGTGTATGTCATCTTTACTTAGACGCATCTCGGCCTGTTGCAGAGCGTGCAGATCTTTGGCTGAGAGTGAGGACTCTTCACTTGCGAGGTCCCGTTCCTCTTCAGCAAAATTTCTGCCCTTGTTTCTTCGCCTATGTCGTTTTCCTTTTGGAACAAAAGAAAAATGACAATGGTATGATTAAAATGGTAGTGCATTGCTTTTTTGAAGCTTTAAATCTAGAAAATGGTCTAAAGGAGGAGTGAGCAAATTATGCCTCAGTGGCCACATAAAATGAAAAAGATAAACAAAACAAAAAAATATTTATTTATTTTTATTCAAGAGTACAATATAAGTAAAATAGTAGTCAACTAGTTTACAGTTTACAAAATAAACTGCCTCCTCGTGAATAATGCAGATTCCTTAAAATGTAATAATTTTAAGTTACAGGGATGTGATTTGACCAAAGTGAAATTATCTGAAAATTTAGCCGGGGGTCTGGGGGCCGCTGGCACCCAGCTAGGTCCGTGTTTTTAAGTACTTTTAATGCACCCGCATGACAAAGAAATAGACAAAACAACAGCATAAATTTTCAATGTATATTGAACTATCCCATATAAAATGGCAGTTTTAGTCAACTCAAAATCAGTCACATTCAAAAACATTGGACTGCCTTTGCGTTTAAAAACTATCACTGAGAATATCATCATATCTAACTAATGTGATTACTAAGTTAACACATAAATAACGTTGAAGAGTTCAAATTTCATGAACAAATAATTGTATCATGACCAAATGAAAAGTAACTCATATTAGAGCATACCACAAATGTCTTTGTTATAGCAGAAGATGTTATCTGTCGGAGTCATGTGCATACACAATGAACTACTTAAAAAAAAAAAAAAAAAAAAAATCGGATTTTTTTTTTGGGGGGAGATAAAAAAAGCAGAATTCCGCGAATTAGCGGAAAAATCACATCCCTGTAAGTTATGATGCTACATATGTTAACAGTACTGTACACCATTGCTATTTGCAAAAACAACACATTTGCACTGCTAATGCTACATGTCAAAACAGCTTCAACTTCGGAGGATAACACCGACCTAAGCTGTGCATTTAACAGCACATTTGGTCATTGTTTGTTTACGTCTTCAATTTGTCTCACTCTTACTGGCTGTCACAAACATTTCCTCGGCGTCTGATGGTGTAAATATGCTTACAGATGATCACAATCAACATTATTTATCACGATGACTATTTACGATCATATAATCGCCCAGCCCTAGCTCATATTTTATTTTTTTCCACCACCTGGCCCATCTGTTTATTTGAAAAATTAAAATGGTCCTTGAGCATAAAAGTCTACAAGAAATCAGACAAACGTCATTCCAAATGCATCCCCGAACGTATATTTTAAAACAAACTCTGAAATCCCACCTGCATTAAGAGCATTTCCATCAGCGGTATCCCTCCTCCATATATCCCTGTCCTCATGTGGACCTCCATCACGGACACTCTTGCCCCACTGTTGTTGCATATGCTCTCTCCAGTTCTCTTCTCGAGTCCCGCCATTATTTTCCGGACTCCAGAACCGATGTGAATCATCCCTCTGCAAGGGGCTGTGGCCACCTCGGAAGGCACCTGGGGAATAAACCAAGGGGCCGAGTCCCCCCCTCTTGGGGCTGGCCCAGTATGGACCTCCCTGGTTCTTCTTGCCTTGATGTCCTCCATCCGTTCTGAAGGGCTGTCCTCTACTCTGGTCCTGGTTCCTCCGGCCATCTGCAGCTGCTCCCCAGCTACCTGGCCTTGCCCAGTTGTGCCTGTCCGAGTTCTCCATGGGGCGCTAAAAGCTAAAACTATAAAGCAGGCAATAGATCAATCAACGTATACATGATTACTTGTATGTGGCTTAGCAATGCGATGTCAACATATTTGACACCCCTAACTTAAGATATGCAGCGTGTTGTACTTGTACTAAAACTAACCTTGTGTTTAACTCTATCTTTTTGACCTCTCACAAAAGACGTTGACGTTTGAGAAATAAATGCCGCCGTAGCCAACAGTCCCAAGCTTTCCTACAGACTTCTTACAAGAGGTTATGTCATGATGTTAGCGTGGACTAGCATGCTAGCGTGTGCGACCTACTTCTACTTCTGACTTTCGCTTCTTTTTCCACGAGTTGAAGGTTCACAATCTCACTAAACGTGCACGAAAGCACCTATTGCAAATGGACCGTTATATGGGCAATCACGGTTAACGCTGCTGTTAGCCGTGTAGCATCTTAAGCTAAGCTAAGCTATCTAGCTAACCCCTTAGCAACTAATGCTAGCTATGTTTTGCCCTGCTTTTTGTTAGGTAATTCAGCTCTTCAGTACGCCAACGACAGTACAATGCAATGCGCTACTACTTCGTAGTTATAAAGGTTACTTCCGTACCTTTAAAATGTGGATAAAGGACATACTTGACGCTAGGTTCTGGGGCAGGCGTTTTTTTCAACGCCGCTCTCGCATTGAGTTTTGAAAGTGTACGATCTGTTTTGTAGCGGTGGGACAAGGCAGCTTTCGTGTTCCGCCCACTACAGCAAAACGCAACACACAGTTTCGTTTCCAAATAAACATGACATCATATTTAAAAACTAACGATTTAATAGTGGAAATAACATTCATAAAAACGCTGTCATTTTTGTGTGTGAACATATTTTTATAGTGACAGATTATTTTGATTTGTTTTAACATTATTACTTTATATTATATTATTATTATTATTATTATTATTATTATTATTTATATATATTTTTTTAATCATTTCTCCCCCCAGTCAGTTTGGCAACCCATGTTAAGTGGTTAAGTGTTTGACATATGGTGGCCATGTGTGAAGAGGTAATTGCGACAGGCAGGTTCAATTGTTTTCGTCTGGCTCTATAGTTGCCATGGTAACGAGGAGAGTGAAGCGGGGAAGACCCCGGGAAAGGGCGACTCCTCTTTCACCTTTCACTGGGCACACTAAACTCCGGCCTCGTTCTGGGCTGAGGTCCATTTGACGCACGCCGGAGATGGTGCTCGTGAAGCGGGACGGGGGTGACTCCGTACGGGTCCGGGTCGAGCGGTACCGGAAGCAGAAACTTGTGTCCAGATTGAGTGACTCCGGCTTCGAGGACGATTTAGCAGGTTCTATCACGCCTTATACACGGGCAGCTTCATCACCTCTGCGTGTGGACAAACCGGTGGGTGACCCGTCAGGGCAAACTTCCAACTGGTACCTCCAGTACGGTGACGTCAGCTACAGGAATGAAAAGGAGAGGGAAGCGCTGTTTTACCCGTGCAAAAGTCTTGCTCTCCAGCCACAAGTACGTTCAAATGCAGGGGTGGATTTTGTGCTCAAATAACAAGTGCATGTTTGTATATTTTGTTCGTAGATTAATTAAACTTCCATAAAGTCAATCAATTGATAGGTGACGGCCGAGGCGCGGTGCAAGATGGTCAGCTGGCTCATCCCGCTGCACAAGCACTTCCGCCTGTCCTTTGAGTGTTGCTGCCTGACCGTCAACATCATGGACAGGTTCTTGGCTTGCACGCCGGTGGCCGCCGACTGCTTCCAGCTTTTGGGCGTCACGGCACTGCTCCTTGCCAGCAAAAAGGTATGTGTATTGGAATACACACGTGTCCATTCTCAATATGAGACCACAGGCTTTTCTATCTATCTATCTATCTATCTATCTATCTATCTATCTATCTATCTATCTATCTATCTATCTATCTATCTATCTATCTATCTATCTATCTACCCCCCCCACCCCCCTCCACCAATTGGCAAACAACAAAAATGGGAGCCATGGTTCACGTATGCTCTCTAAGGAAATACAGCCCCTAATGTTGGTCATGGTAGCGATAGTCTACATGTTCTAAAAAGTTTGAGAACCACTACTTTAGAGAGAATGGAAGGAGGGTTAATGTGTCTTTCCCAGGTGGAGGTGTGCTCCCCCAGCATCAGTCACCTCCTGTCCCTGTGCTGCGACACCTTCACCAGGGAGCAGCTCTGCAACCTGGAGTGTCTCATCCTGCTGCGCCTCCATTTCCGCCTTGGCGCGCCCACCCTGGCCTTCTTCTTGGACTACCACTCCAACCGCACGGAGGCCACAAACAGGCCTGTGAAGCATTGCAGCAACCTGGCCCGAAAGTTGTGCGAGCTGAGCCTGGCCGACTACGCCTTCAATAAGTATGTTCCGTCTCTAACCGCTAGCTGCGCGTTGAGCCTCGCACAGGAGTTACTCCAAGATGAACATGTCAGCTGCCAGCCAGAGGAAGAATTACAGGACAGCATGATGGAGGATGAGTGGGGGAGCGACAACGACAAAGCAGGCAGCGGTCTGGTTCGGGAGTGCAGAGACAATCTGAAGCTGCTGGCCGCACTTAACCGGGAGTCACTGAGTCAGGATGCATATGTTTAGTTTAAATATAAACCTTTTGGGAGGGGGATTTAGAAAATTGTTGTTGATATTTAAGACATTTTTTAGGCTTGACGTGGGGAGGGGTTACTGCCCCCTTGGCTCCCCCCTTTGCACGCCTCTGCTGTTGAGTTTAGTGAACACCAATTGGTGCTAAGAGTACTGAAACATTGAACAGTGATTGCAAAACTGGCACAGCAGTGTATATAGGCCAGTGAAGTCGTGACAAGCAGAACAATTAAATGCTCTTCCCAGAAGGTACGATTAACCTGTGTAGCGACTTGTTGCTAGTTAATAATAGCTCTGTTTGTGCTCAACTAAACAGACTCAGATTTCACACTGAGTATTTGTGAGTAAAATGAGATGAGATTATCTTTATTTCAGTATTTATACTTTTGGTGACATTTTTGTTTGGTTGGGTGTGTGAGATTTTCTGATGTAAAATATGCGCTTTGGCTCAGTGACACTGTTGTATGCTTTTTATATTATTTCAGTATTTTCGATTCGAGTCATTGTTTATCACATCATGTGTTGTGATGTCTGCAATGAAGAAGCAGACCAAAATATGCAGTAAAACGTTCCTTGCAAATGTAAAATGAATTTGGAGTAAAAGTTGTTTGTCTGAATCAATGAGTCATTTGAACATTTATCTCTGGGATTATTATGACCCAATGTGAGTTTCATGCAATTAAAGAATAATTATGCTTTTAAACTTTAATTTCTGAAATTGAAATTTGGAGTAAAAGTTGTTTGTCTGAATCAATGAGTCATTTGAACATTTATTTCTGGGATTATTATGACCCAAATTTGTCTCCAGTTCCATACAATTAAAGAAACATTATGCTTCTAAACTTTAATGTCTGAAATTGGAACGTCATTGAAGCTAGAAAAAAAACTATTCTTTTTTTCATTTTATTTTTTACAAAACCAAATTGTTTCTTTATTGAACATATAAACCAGCAACAGAAATACTGCAATTAAAATAAAAAGATTTAAAAGAAAAGGGTTTTTTTGTTTTTTTAATACATGGTTATCATTATGAATAGTTTACATGTCCAAAAGGGACAAGGAAGAAGTAAAAAAAAACTTATCGAGTCAATTACAAAAAAAACCCAAAAAAAACACACTAACTATATCAGATAATAAGCCAGAAGATTTAAGACTTTCCTCTAAAAATAGTTGAGGCCCGTCTGAACACATTTTTATTACCTGACTAAACAAAATTCATCAAAGGAGTTTTACTAGCTCTACTAGTACTTTTAATAGCCTATTTATTTATTTGCTTGATGGCATCTATGTCACCTAAAGCAGAACACTTTTAAGGGACATTTATTTAACCCACCCGGAAGTGTTTTAAAAGTAATTAAATATTCGTGATTCGGACTTAAATACTTTAATGAAATTATCGTTGTAGTGGTAAACATTCTCATTTCGTGTTGTATTCTTCCACAGTGACCTATGCGCCTACGGAGTTTAAAATGTATTTATTTTTTATCTCACTATCTCGCTAATCCATTACGCGTGGCAGTTCGACCTGCTGACACAGTGTCGACCACACAGGTGCATTCAGCGTGAAGGGATTTCTCCTCTTGTTTGTTTGCTCGTGGAAAGGCATTTGTCAACAGTGTGTTTGCCGAGCTGTCGTCTTTAATAGCCCTTTTCCTTTTCCACTTCTATTGGCCTTGAACTCCTTTTCTCTTCTATACACGTAAATAAAATATACGCACGGGACATAAGTGCAGCATCCATTCCTAAAAGATATAGCAATTTAGGATAATAATTATAAAATTAGTCTTTTTGTTTACACTACTTCCAATTAAAGGTGCGCACGATTACGCACGGGATAGGCTATTATGGCTTCAGTGTAAAAATGACCGTAAATTAATAACAGACTGGTGCGCCTCAGGCGTTGCATTTGGCACAAAGTGGAGCGCAGGTGGGCGGGGTTGCCTCAACCGCTGCAAAGGCGCCATTTACGCGCGCTCCCAACTCCCCACTCCAGGCCCCAAAAAGACCGTTAGTCCCTTCCAGCTCAATCTCCGAGGACGCCTTCGGTCCTTAGAGACCGAGCCTAATACCTAAATTTGATTGGGCCACAAAATGAATCCGCGCCATGCACCGGGAGAATTTGGCCCTTAAATGAGCCGGAAATCGCGCAGTCCGAGGTAGAGGGATGAAGATGCGCGGTGAAAGAAACGTGTTTGGTGCAGGGTATCACAGGGGAAGGAGGGTCCTACGCTATGTCGACAAGGTATGGAATATACGGTGCCGAAATGTGAGGCAAATAACGCAGATTCGAATTCTAATATATTCCCATGCAGTTGGTGCAGGGTAAAGTGCCCAGAAGCAGCAGCCCGGTCACTGTTTATGTGGAGCTGCCCTGCAACATTGAGCAAGGTTCTTTATAGGCACCACTTTGCTATGTATGCGCTCAAATTAACAATGAATGACTCGTGATTTCTCTCTCTCTCTCTCTCTCTCTCTTTCTTTTTTTTAAGCCTTTCCAACAATTGCATGGGATGATTTAGAAGACTGCACCAGAAAAGAGAGCGACTCACTCGGCTCAAAGGTAAGAAAAAAAATGTAATTTATTTTTATAGCCACTTTTTTGGTCACTGTTGTGCACATAATCATAAAAGAGGGAGAGAGAAAACAAAAACAAATATAAGGTGGCAGTCTGACAGATATGCAGGTGCGCATCACCCCCAGTCTGTTAATGTTTGACAAGGTGTGCTGGAATCCTGCACAAATAGCCTCGTAAGGCAGGCTCGCAAATTGTCCTACTGCCCTGAACGCATCACACTCATTCTCTTGAGACATGATTGCTTGTGTATCCATAAAGCCACACTGCCCTGCCTTGTGGGATATTCAGGTAGATAACTTGTTTTTTTTTTTGCTGTTTGCACATTTTAAATGTATGCTCTTCATATTAAGTTGATTTTTCTCAACAGTTGAATGCATCTGATGGAGATGAGCAAGACTTTGGCGATTTTGCATTGGACTTCATTGCAGGTAAGAAAAACAAAGATAACACGATGCAATTTCTGTAATAATTGCATGTGAATGGTAAAATCTGATGCCGTGGAACTCAATTGTTGTGTTGTCACTCGAAGTTGGAATTATTTGAATCGGGTCAAGAGATGTAGAAAGCATAAGAATTATTATTATTTTTAAATATTGTCAACATTTGATAATTTGGGGAATGAGAATAGTTTCTAAAGTATCCTTTATGAGTTAGTTTGAAGTTGGAGTGTTTGAATAATTCAATAAATGTGTAAAAAAATAATCTCTTAAATTTTTCAAGTTGAGACAATTTAGGAATTTTACAATAAAAAAAAGTGTGGAATTCAGGAAATGTAAAAAAAATCAAATAAAAAGAGTTCTCAACAAATGGACGTGGGAATGGTTTTGAATTACCCAAAAGAAAAAGAAAAGCGTGATGAGGCGTTAACACTGTAAGCTATCTTTTAAAATTCTACATTTTCTTGTGGACAATACTGCAAAACGTGTGAAATTTGGGAGTTATTGGAAAGTGTAAAATTAGTTGAGGTTCTCATTCACTTCATGTGTATATATTTGTTGTTTGGTGGAAAATTTAGAATTCTGAGAAAATTGGGAATGTGGAAAGTAATACCCAAGATGTCCTGATTAAGATAATATTTTTGAAGTTGGAATGGTTTGAATCAATGGATAAATGTAAAACGAGAAGAGCAAATAATGACATAAATTTCCTCTATTATATTATATTTTTGGTTTTATTTTATTTTATTTTTGGGGTGTAGAATAACGTGTGTAAGTATTCAACGTGACCATTGTTGCCTTTTATCATAACTATTCCAACACTCTTCCTGTCAGATTCTCCAGCCACTCTGGAGAGCAGCCTGTCCCCTGCAGAGCTGGTCCCCTTTCAGGGCTGCGTCATACCCCCCCTCACCCCTCAGCATGTCTTCCCTCCGGAGGAAAGCCTCGCGCCTCCTAATTCTTCCTGCACACATGCCGAGGATGGTGCCCATTGGACAGGCTTCAGCTCGGGTCAAACCCGAATTGGGCGAGATTTGGAGCTCAATCACCAGGTTGGTCTTTATTGAGGATTATAGAGAAATTAATGCCGAATTGGTAAAATCTGAGTTTGTGGAAATTGAAAATCGGTTGAGTCATTTTTCCTGATGAATGCATTTAGTGGACGTTGGGTCTATATCTGATCACACTGTGCTTCCCAGCAGGTGCCTGAGACTTTGCACAGAAGTGACCCATCTGAGGAGAGGGACCTTCCCCTGAGGCAACTTGCGTGCCAAGCAAAGCTTCTGGCGTCTGTGCTGGAGGTGAGTGAGAAGAAACCACATTACACTGCAGTGAACCCCCATTCATTGCAGGGGGGATACAATCCAAACAGGTGAAAATCTGTGCTAAAGGGAGACACTCCCACACAATTCAATTTATTAAAACGAATGAATGGAAATGCCATTAATCCGTTACAGCCCCCATAAAACAACTACAAAAAAAGTCTACAAAAACAAATAACTAATATTATAGCATATTACTGAATCAGTTAAAGTAGTAATAGAAGAAGAACTATTCTTCATTTGTGTCTCCATGACTGTATCATACTGCCCCCCGGTGGCCAAGGCAGGCACACCAGAAGGAGCAGCACAGTGAATTGGATTGCAGCATTAAATTATAATGCACAAATGATTTTTTTGCACTCTATTGAATTACTTTTTAACTCATTTTTTTCATAAAATACATTATTATTATTTATTATTTTCTTATTTTTAAAAAATCACAAAGCCTACATTTTGGGGAAGGAGGGATGACCACAAAACAAATTAAATTTGTTTCTCAAAGCACAAAAAAAAACACTCTTGAGGTCTTGCAACCAAGCCAAGGGCGGGCAAAATTATCTAGGACCCTCCACATCCTGGTCCTCACCTCGTACAGCTCCTTCATTCAGTGCTATCAAACTATGCATATTAAAAACAGACATTCCAATAGCTTCTCTCTTGACATCAATTCAATAAACAGTTAACTCAAAATTCCATTGCGGCAGTACTGATTTAAAAATAAAAATAAAAATAAAAATAAAAATAAAAATAAAAATAAAAATAAAAATAAAAATAAAAATAAAAATAAAAATAAAAATAAAAATAAAGATAAAGATAAAGATAAAGATAAAGATAAAAATAAAAATAAAAATAAAAATAAAAATAAAAATTAAAATTAAAATTAAAATTAAAATTAAAATTAAAATTAAAATTAAAATTAAAATTAAAATTAACCCATTGATATGAATTAAAACATTTGTCAAAAACTGTTTGTTTTATTCTATTTTATTGAATTACTTATCAATCAATCAATCAATCAATCAATCAATCAATCAATCAATCAATCAATTAATTAATTAAAACTATTGGGAAGACTTTTGCATCAATCAACAACTTGATAATCCACACAACTATATGTGACGAATTACTACTTTGATTATCTGCGTCCTATTGCATTCTGGGAACAGGAATTAATAAACTTCGGCTTCATCCTGTCAGCCTTTTTTCTTTTCGGGTATAATTGTATGTGAAAAGTGAATGTTGTAAATTGTCTCTATGATTGTCCGAAAGGAAAAATGAAAAAATAAAAACAAACAAAACAAAACAAACAATTACGTTATTATTGTATGTGTTTATAGCATCATCTTTGCATGTGGCTAATCAAACGTTGTCTTTTAGAAGCTAATGGCAGACAGAGAACCAGATATCAGCAAACCGGCGAAGCCTTGCGGTGGTAAATCCACAAGTCCCTGCAAGAGACAGCGACTGGACGACAGCTGCGAGTCCTCCGATTCAGTGGAGGAGATCATGAGAGACGTCAGCACGCGCTGCGATGCTGTGCTACGCGCCACAGTCGGGGCGAGTACGCCACGACGGGACTCGGACGCTATCCCCATGTACGGGTCATTCTCGGGCCTGCAGACCTTCGTAAGCAACGGAAGCAGCAGCGAGGCGGAAGAGGACGCGTCGTCTTTTCGCACTTCTGTCAAAGAACACGGCACAATAAGGACACGCGTGTTCCCTCACGGCCGGGCCTTTACCTCGGGCACCCAACATGGAGGATACCGCTTCCGCTGGGTTCCCAACCACAACTGAGTGCACCAAAAAAAAAAAAAACTACTACTGTAAAGGAAGTGTGGGTGGGCAAATAATGTTAATGCTTAACTTCTAATCTCCAGTGATATCGGTGAATGATTACATGATGTCTTCCTCAGGTAGCTTGTAGGCTAATCAGTCAGGGGACACAACACTGCCCGAGCATTTGTTAGCTTAGCACTGCTGTTTACATGCCTCCAATTGTAATTATCTCAAGCCAAACGTTGTCATTTGGTGAGACTCCACTTGAACGCGGATGGGATTTTATTGTGGAACGAGGGATTTAGGAAACGTCAATAAATGATTTGTGTGCTAACTTTGCTTGTTTGAGCAGTGAAACAAATGTCACCTGGTGACCTCGGAGGAGCGCGAGCTTCCTTTCCTTTTGTCTCTCAGTCTTCTGCATTGATTGTGTGGTCTGAGAAAGGCCGCTGTGTCATGATGCATCGCGCTCCACATCCTTCTTTAGATCCTTGTTTTTCCACATTTTAACTTTGGACACAAACAGCAGGACTCACTGTGCGAAAGCGCAGGTGTCGAACTCAGCATGTAGCATGTTAGCTATCCATTATCAAATGCTAATAATCAAATGCAGGGACAATCATAAGGGCTCGAGTGACTTGACTTTGGATGGATTATACTGCCCCCAGGTGGCCAAGGTATGCACACCAGAGGGAGAAGCACAAAGCCCATTGATATGAATAAAAAAAAATGTCAAAAAGTGTTTGTTTTTTTCATTTTATTTAATTATGTTATTATTGTATGTGTTTATAAAGTACTAGTAGTTAATAAAGTGCTATTTTCAAACTGTTACTATTGCACTTGTCCGCCTCCATCTTTTTAATTTGTTCCCTCACTCTACCCAATTAAAAATTAAAATGAACTATACTGAACCAACATACTAGTGTGGAAAAAACGTTTAATCCACTGTACACCTTGAATATTTAAGTCAGTATGATTCTTTGTGTACATCTGCTGGCATGTGTACCACACTTAGAGAATCGCTCAATTGAAATGATCATCCAAATCTTCATTAAAAATCTCAAGATGAACTTGTATAAAATAATTTGACCTTTTGCACGTTTCCTCTGACGGCTTTTCACACACGACACAGTGTGTCAACGTGCGGTAGACAATGTCGGACCTCAGGTCAGGCACCTGTTTAAACTTCCCCAACCTGAGTGTGTTTGCTTTAGGTCAGCGAAGAGAGCGCCGTGGCTGATTGGCTACGCTCAAGCCACACTTGATCGATGTGCCCACAATTGGGGAGAACGCGGTCATTCGGGGACAATTAAAGTTGGCATTATTAGGATTCTGATTGATAAAATTGCCATGGTTGTTATTCATCTTGCACAAATGGGGAAATAGAGTGAGCAAAGTTGAGAGGGAAAAAATATTCTTAACATTGGTGTGTATTGCGTTAGAGTGGCGGGGGGAAAAAAAGCTAGAGTGGGGAGTGGGAGGAACTGCTTTCTAAAAATCTCAGAATAATTTGTCACTGTTCCCAGAATATTGCCTCAACATCCATCATATTTGGGTAATTTGTAGTCACAAGAGTCTTCTTTCTGAAAAAAATCATTTTTGTGTGCAAAGGTGTCAATTAGTACCTTTTACTTGACTTAAAGCGAGCAGAGGTCACAATTTCGTCCATTCATTACAATGTTATTTTTTTCGCTTTTTCTGGACCTCTTGTTGCTTGGAAAATTCTTCGGCAGAGTTGGGCACGTCCGTCAAGCGTCAATTCCCGTCAATGACGATGCCCACCTTTTCGGCCAGAATGCTTCCGGATTTCCAGCAAATGCTCTATGACGCAAAGCCTCGTAAAAATACACAGAATGAGAAGGACCGTCTGTACTCACCTCAATCGACGGACGTAAATCTGCTTCAGTCGGTGTTCAGTTTGTGTATTTTTTTTAGGCTTTGCGTCATTGTGCACTCGCCGAAAGGTGGGCATAATCATTGATGGAAATTGACGACTGACTGGAAGTGCCCACCGTTGCAGTTTTTTCAAAGCAATTTCCACGCTTGCCATCACCTGTTCAACCTGTTTCCTTCCAGACGGCAGAAAAGTGCATCAAGGCCAAAACAAACAGATTTGTTTGACCGGTGGTTGTTTGAAGGTTTATAACTTTTTCCTGCCTTTTACAGTATGATAGCATTAAAATGGTTGAGATTCGTTGTTTTAATAATAATAATTATTATTATTAATATTATTATTATACATAAACATTAAGACACATTTGAGTTATTAGCATATAGTTAGCGAAAGTAAAACATAATAAAATGGGAGACAGTAAAAAAAATGTATTCCTATATCTTAGTAAATAAAGTATAGTAATTCATCAATTGTAAATATAAAATAATAATAATAATACTTTTCCAAATAGTTTCTTATGTCATGTAAACATAACATAAGAAATGGATGGATGGATGGATTTTATACACATTTAAACCACCCTTTTTCTGAATTAGCTGATCCAAGCCCTAAAAAATAAAAAAAAAAAAAAAAATAAAATAAACAAAAAAAAAAAAAAATATATATATCTCAAATGTGCATGGCCGTTGAACGCCCTGATTGGCATTCTTTCTGAATTAGACTATAGTCAAACGGTCATTTGAGTGTCAGTTGTGTGCTGGACCACGAGTGGCTCCCAGTTGCTAACGTTCCAAAACATAGGCCTATACTTGAGCTGCTCGTGTTATCTGAAAACACACAACTTCAACCTGCCGCGTGTGGGCACATATGGAAGTGGCAGGTGGCAGCAGCGCGCACCAACTCGCGCCTTTCAACTCACTTGGCGCCGCGGACCCGCGCGTCCTGACGCTGCTTGGCGGCTCAATCCTATTCCATTGTTCGCCACTTTTGACTTCACCTCGTAGCACACCATTATAATGCAAGTACAGTACATAAATTCATCCAAAAATAATGGTTAGAATAGTTTTTTTTTTTTTTTTTTAGAAACAATTGCAGTATATGGAGAAAATAATAACAATGCAACAATTTCAATGAAATTAAAAAATATTAGTCATTTACAAATTATATCACACTATTATAATGAATAGGCTAATATAGGGTTTTTATGCAATGTCCAAAATAGTACTCGAGTACATAAGCCTACTTGAATTATGAATGAAAATTTCGGAACGAGATCATGGTTCGTGACAATTTAATAACAATCTATGTACTGTATTCTGATCAAAATAAAGCCTATAGGACTAAATTGGGATAAATCGTAAATATCGTTCAAATTAAAAGCCTTATCAGCCTTTTGCAAACATAAAAAAAAAAGGATCAAACTTTAAACTGACACCAAACTGACCTTCAATTGATAGTTACCGTTTTTCTTTAACTGTCAATGTTACTAGTGGAAACCAAGACGCGGAGGGAACCCAAGCAGGAGAGGGCGCACTTAATTGAAAAAAAAAAAAAAAAAAAAGAGCGAACGACCGAGCGAAAAGGCTACCAATCACAGAAGAGACGAAAGAGTTTCTTCCCGCTGCAGAGGGCGCCTGGGGGATGCTATTTAGTAGCTAGGGGCGTCCAGGAGAGACCAGACAACACACAGCAGGTGCGGAGTGGCGACCATCCGCCTCGATCAGGCTGAGAAGACGACAATGAGGCTGGAAGGCAGACAAACACTTTTTTACATGGGTGAGACGTTTAAAACTTAAACTCAACATTAAACACTATTAGTCTTTGTATTTGAATAGAAATAAACTACTTGTTAAATTGATATAAATTGCTAAAAAGTTCAAATCAAAGAGCGTTATGCCCCTTTCCGGATAGTGTTCTACTTTTAAGCAACAAAATATGATCTGGTACTTACTTTTTAGTTTACTGCTAATTTTCTGCGTTGGTGCGCATGCGCAGGATAAGAACGGGAAAAGAATGCAGCCAGATGAGGCAGGAAAGAAGAGAAACTCTCCTTTCCAGGTAATAAATACATCCAGTCAAATAAATCAAGTGTTGGTGTGCTGTTTTTGTCCCGAGCTGGCTGTGACAGTGTGGCAGTGTCCTGCTGCAGGCTGTGTCTTTTGATTGGCAGCTGTCAGTTGCACTCCTCACTGCCGCCGCTACAACAAACACATAAGCACACGCGGTTTGTGTCTGGTTGGGACTCGGAGGCAGTAACATCGCTCTGCTGTCTGCACAGTTACACTTTAGGCAAGCGTAACATAGGTTAGGGATGGTTTTCGAGGTTAACTATTCACAAATTCACCTACCCCAAACGTTTTGCTAAAGAAGACACATAACAGTACTGGATTTGCGTTTTTTTGTGTGCTTTCTGAAACATGTCACAAGGGGGCGCCAAAAACCCTTTAAGATAGAAATAATTACATTTAGTGATAAGTCTGACTGTGAGGGGCAGCTAAGTTTCTAAGTCCCGTTCTACAAACAGGGTTGGTGTGATGTATTTTATATATACATATATATAACTTAATCAGTTCTCGTCCGTCTCCTATCATGACTGTGGATGGTCGTCAGGCAGTGTCTTGTTAGCTGGTTTGTTGTTGCGTGCCAGCTTACCTGCGACTGCCCAACGACTGTCCACGCAACCTGCAAAACACACATACATGGCTGCAATTAGGGAGCGACTGTTTGTTGTAACCACGGCAACAAGCTTTTTTTTCCTGTTAAGAGGCTTAAGGACATTTGAAAGAGGCATAAGTCATTGATAAG
Organism: Vanacampus margaritifer; assembly: GCF_051991255.1. Taxonomy (NCBI): domain Eukaryota; kingdom Metazoa; phylum Chordata; class Actinopteri; order Syngnathiformes; family Syngnathidae; genus Vanacampus; species Vanacampus margaritifer. The sequence continues at coordinate 9,403,170 of NC_135434.1, read as the reverse complement.
TAAGAAGTTAGAAATAAAAACAGTACGGTGTCAGCTATTGAATATTTTAAGGAGTCGGGGATTCTACCAATTAACTCACTGTTAAATTGAAAAACTGCATTAAAAAAATCTTTTTGTATCGTTAAGCATAATAAAGTGTGCATGTGTGGTACATTTTTGTCCACTTTGGGTCACCATCTTCACATTCTATGGTAGTATTTGTGACTTTGCGCATGTGTGTTTGTGTGTATTGCTGTAAGAGGTGTGTCCTGGTCTGGTGAGTGACGTGGGCGTCAGAAAATGAGCGTGTATAGTTGGCTAACTGGGTTAAACTTTTAGCCAGTTTCAGGATTGGTATAGATAAAGGGAGAATGCACACAATCATAGTCATTAGTTGCTGCAATTAGCTCATGTCATAGCGGGACAACAGAACAAGCTTAATTTGTAATCTATGTTTGTATAAATGTGACTCATGGCAAAAGTGGTAGTGATTGAGTGAATCAAAAACAAAAACATTTGATCGAGAGGTTTCAAAAAAAGAGAACGGGACATCAACTGTAACACTTTAGTGGCTTAACATCCATCATTGGTCAAAAAAAAAATAATCATGATTGTCATTTTTTTCCCCATGTGATCCAATGGCCACGCACGCGAACACAAACATACATTGTTAATAGCCACACATTGCTTCTCAGTCATGGCCCAACCACGTTCAATGTAGCCTAACAGTTCAGTCCTGTTAGTCCTGGTCATCATGGCACAGGACAGGTTAGGCTGCATGTCCGTTCAGTAACTCAGAATAAACGCCATCATAGCTCTGTGCGCTTTTTCACAATGATCTCCCGCACCAGCGCCGCCACCTCTTGGCGAACGTGCTCCATGGGCTCGTCTGCTCGCCAGAAGCGCACCACTTTGCCCTCGGGATTCACTAGAAACTTCCAAAAGTTCCACTTGGGAATTTTCTGCACGGAATCTGAAAAATAAAGAGGTTTTGTATACGATTTGATGGTCATGACATGTTTTCCAAGATACACATGGCTTACAATGATATACTTTACTGGGTGGCTTAAGAATACATTGTCACGTAACACAAGAGCATTCAGGTTGATACAATAAGTTAAATAATAATAATAAAATAAAATACAGGCAGCAGTATATCGTTTTAAATACAAATGTAGCCTACACCTCAAAACTTATGACCATTCATTCACAAATGAGGTGTTGCCTTCAGGGGCACTGCGAAATCACAGTAGTTAATTGAAAGCGATGATGTATTCAAGTGCTCTTTTCAACCAGGTGTTACTTATTCTAAGTAGCTAACCATAAATGTAACGTGGTGCGTTCACATGCTCGTACCTGTGAGGAATTTGAAGGCGGGTTCGGCCTCCGAGCCCATTATTTTGATCTTTCCGAAAAACGGGAAAGTTACTCCGTAGTTGGACTTGGCGAACGCTTCGATGTAACTGCTGGTTCCGGTCTCGGTGTCACCGAACTGCCCGCAGGGGAAGGCCAGGACGTTAAAGTGAGACGTGCCCAGTTCCCTGTGGAGCTCCTGGAGGGACCCATAAGCTGCCTCCGTCTGCTCGCTGTTGCTCGCCACGTTGACAACCAGGGAAGCCTGCGTTGAGAGAAAAATTACAGTACAGGGCAGTTCCAAAAAGACATATAGAACACGACCTAACGCAAATTTGAACACAAAGTTCGGCCAGGATGTTTATTTCGCGGTCGGGTTCTCTTAAATTCAGTTGATGATGTGGACTTACTTTTCCTCGGTACTTTTCCAGAGAGACCGTCCTCCCTTTCGCGTCTTTTACCACAAAAGTATAAAAGTCCGTCGGTTTTCGGGGCTTCAGCAGCTGCGTCTGGAGCAGGAACAAACAGCCAACACCGACAGTCATGCTCAACAGAACCGTCAACTTTTTCACTGTGGGCCCGGAGGACCTGACGGGGTAGCCCCCTAAGGCCTCCATCTTGGAGGAGGGAAGAAGGAAACCAGAGGGGCGGGGGCGAGGTGATGAAGACCAGGCGCAGGCAGAATCACACTAACCGGAAATACTACTAAAATTGATACGATCTGCGGTCACCCTTCAAAATAAGACCGATGGTTCAGCATTTTTGTAATTTTACGCCATCTTATTTCTGAAATGACAGCACGGAGTTTATGTGACATTAACAGGAGATTGAAAGGGATGCATTAAACTTTCACCCACTTTCTATTTTTTCTTCTCTTTTTGCAGCGTGAACCCGACGCCAATGTGACATCATACAAGCGCGTTAGGACACGACTCATCCATAGGAGCGGTGCGACAGTTCCGCTGCGAGTACGCCCTTGGCCGCTGGGCGGCGCTGTAAACCCATCTTTAAATTAGATGGAGTCTGTCAGAGCCTGGTGCTGGATTCTCCATCGAGGCATCAGGAAGCAGCACAGATAGCACACGGTAGCCTCATTTAAGAAGAGGGCGTACTAAAATGTGCAACTTGAAATTCAACAGGAAGTCAGACATTTTTTTGAAGACACAATTTTGGGGCAAATTCCACAGCATTTACTTTCCCATTATTTTTATTAAAGCCTCCATGTGCTTTGGGGAAATATTGTCTAAATTTCTCATTAATTTGTGAAGTTGTCATTAGCCGAATCATATGCATATTTGCCTAAGTGAACTTGAACTTTCATATAATAATGATAATGTCAATAAAAAAATTCAATGTGCTTTCTAAAAATTTTGTTTTTCTTTAATTGCGTGTCATTTTTCAGTTATTCAGGGCTATTCTTGCTTGTTTAATTTGTTGCGATGTTTCTTGTTTTCGGAACGTTCCAAATGACTTTGGCATCAGTTTAACTGTCAACCTCTTAAACATACACAGGGCCAACTGTGGGTTCCCTAAAAGCTGTGGGTAACACTTAACTGATGCTTATTGCGTCAATGCAACAGATCACACCTTTATGGTTCAACAATCGCAACATTTTCACCGCAGCTATATATGAATCAGTACATGCATTCTTCGGATCAAAAGGAAGCTTGAGCAAACTTTGACAGGAACATGGTTCTTTCAACCCATTTGTTTCACATACTCATTATAATGTCAGCTGAATTAGTAGACTTCATATAAAAAGTTTTATTATTATTTTTTTTTAAATCAGAGTCAAGACTGTTTGTGTGTGACACCAATGCAACACCAAAGACAAAATGCATCTTCCCAAACCCCAGAAGATATTCAGACATGTTCAAAGTGCCAGAACAGGTTTGTTCATACAACATGCAAAAAAAAAAACACCTGTGATGCCTGACGAGAAAATCGTTGTATTTCTTTTCTTTTCTTTTGATTTATTTCCAGGAAAGGATTTGGACTGCACATGAAGGTGGAGATGCCCAATCATCTGGTACAGGCTCGAGACTACGCACACTACCAAAACACTAAACAAGATTTCAGTACTTTCCTAAACACACTATTGTAATAAATATCTTTTTTTTTTAATGCACATTCAGAAAAAATCCAAAGCGATGCAAAACCATTTTCAGTTCTGAGCGCATCTTCATCGAGTCCGCGAGGAAAGTCAGCACTCAAGTTGGCTGCGCCATCACTGGTAAACGACTACTGTAAGACGATCTATCTAGTTATCTTACACATCGCTGGCCGAAACTTTATAAGTCACAATTTGGTAAATTTCATATTTGGAGGTACAATTTTTCGGTCTGACGCTAGCGATAAACTAATAATATACAGTAATATTAGGGTACCTACGCCCTGCCCTACTTAACCACGTACTGACTGATTGACTAACCAACGACTTTCCTACCTAGCTACCTACCAACGTACCAAAATACCAATCGACCAACTAACTTTCCATCTCCTTCCTTACAGATGCACATCTTCTAGACTGCAGCTGTAACGGCATCCTCGCATTAGCTTTCGACTCTTCTGTCTACATTTGGAATTCAGAAACTCGCTCCCTGCTGGGACAGCTGGACCCGAGTCCAGAACCAAGTCCAGAACGCCGCCAGACAGTTTCGTGAGTACGCTGGAGTGAGGACGGACGTGTTCTCGGTATCGGAACGAGGCGTGGGGAAGTGCAGGTATGTGCGTACGTTCTGGGGGCTGAAGGTGTGAGGAGTACGTGTAAAATGAAGTTGAATCACCGGTGTGGTGTTTGCGCATCGACTCCTCAGTTGTGGGACATTGAACGGAGGCAGAATGTGAGGACACTGCCTTCACACCTGTCCATGGTTCGAGGTCTTTCCTGGAAACAGCAACTTCTCAGCAGGTGACAACTCACCACAAATGGTACCGGGGGTTTAACACCAAATCTTTTCGACAAAATTTCAACTTCAATACGGGGCTGCGTCACATTCTTGTTTAGCGCCTTCATAGTGGAAATGAGTTGAACTCCTATAAGGCTTTACATGCAAATAGTGATTCAAAATTGTGAACCCACGCAGACTTTTTACACTGTAAAAAAAAAGAGTAATATTTACCTGGAAAAAAACTAGTACAGTTTTATAAGTAAATTTTACAAGGAACATTTTGAGTACATTTTAATAGTTAATTTAAAAAAAAAAAGTTACTCAAGCGTTGAGGAACAAACTCATGACCTTCAGCTTGGGAGACAGCCACTCTTGCTGTTTGCCACTTTACTGCATTACTGGTGCGTCGAAAATAAGACCAAAACCCGGTCTCTCGGAGGTACAAGGGTTCCGCCTGACACCATCAATATACTAACACACAGCAGGAATGGCAAGGCTCGGGTGATAGAGTGGCTGTCTCCCAACCTGAAGGTTGTGGGTTCGTTCCTCAACCCTTGAGTAGCTTTTAAAAAAAAAGTTTTTTTTTTTTTTTTTAAATAAATTAACTGGTAAAATGTCCTCAAAGCTTTCCTTGTAAATTTTACTTAGAAAGTTAGTTTATATGTATAGTGGTAGCAGAATATTTAGCTTGTTTTTTTAATAAAAAAATAAGTGGCCATTTATTTTTATTTTTCTGTGTATGGTGCTCAAAGGAAACATTTTGGACACCCCTGTACTAGGCTCATAGGTGAGCTGGAGCGTATCCCAGCTGACTTTTGGTGAGAAAAAGAAAAAAAAAACATTCACACTGACGGCAATTTAGAGCAGTAATTCTCAAAATGTATATTTAATACATACTTATGTAAAATATGCCTAATTTGAACATTAACTCTGTGCTGAAAAACAACAACACAACACTTAATTTATAAAGCTCCAATAAGAATGAATTAAGTCTACCTAAATACATATTTGAAAACTAACAGCTCTACTGTAATAGATAAAATGCAAATTTATTGTTCTTAAAGTTCACACCAACTGAACTATACTGGTTAAAAACGTTTAATCCACTGTAGTTTTTATGTAGAATTTCAACATTCAAATTTAATTAACATTGATTATTTAACAGTACACTAGAGGGCGCTGGCGCTGCACTAGTGGCTAATGGTGATTAATAGTTAAATATTATTTAAAAAAATCTCATCACTACGACTTGTTCACAACATTACCAAGGTTCTGCAAATAGTGACACTTACTTTGAGGTCACATTTTTAAAAGTTTGGAATCTAGACTTATAATGTAGAAATTTTACAAGACATTTGAATTATGACATATTTGAAATGTTTGCCAGTCGGAGCGCTCACATTCCCTTCAATGTCACCTTGAGTTGGTCTTTTGAATGCAGACAATTCTGTTTTTTTCCAGGTCATTTGGGTCGTGTCCTGCACGTGGCCTTAAACAACGACGCGAGCCAGCTCTTCACTGCAGGAGCGGATCAGTGCCTTCACGTGTGGAACATGTCGGTTCCCATTCCTCTACTTTGTTAAGAATGCATGCTTAAAACACGTGGTCATCACGTCACCTGATTGCTTGCAGTGCTTCAAATGCACACTTCCCGTTGCAGTCTACTTACCACAATAGGTCTAAATCTTTAACATGTCTTAAAAACATTTGCCTTGTATAAATGTTTTTCTGCTGAGGAATGCTGGTATACAAATGTGATGTGACTTTTTTTTTCTTCCTGAAACAGTAAATTTAAAAGTTAAGGTAAATATATATATATATATATATTTTTTTAGAAATGAAGATATCGCTACTGCATATACATTACTGGTTTAGTACCCATTACAGAAACATGACTTGAGAAATTTCTGTATTAACTCATTCACTGCCATTGACGACTATAGACGTCATAAATTCATTTTTTAACAATTTCTATTAGTTTAACATTTTTTTCCACTTTTGTTAACAAGAGTATGAAAACTGAAAAAAAATGTGTTTGTACATTTAGAACAGATATAACATTTGTGATTAATCATGAGTTAACTAGTGAAGTCATGCAATTAATTACGATTAAAAAAAAAATCACCTGAGATCCCTAATTTTTACTAATCTTTTCTTAATTTTTTTTTTAAATAATTGTAATATTTTTTCCCAGTTTTTTTTTTAAAGAAAAAATTATTAAAAATTAGGGGCGTCAGGCGATTACCATTTTTAATCGTACACCTTCACTAGTTAACTCACGATTAATCACAAATTTTATATGTGTTCTAATACAATAAAAAAAATCTAGGGTTTCATACTCTTGTTAACAAAAGTGGGAAAAATGTTAAACTAATAGAAATAGTGAATGAGTTAATTTTTCTATATTTTCGCATCATTTTACCCAATTAACAGCTAACCACTGAACGTTAGTTGAAACGTTTCCTGTTCATTGAACTGACTGACCTCAAGAGGAAATTGTCTCACATGTGGGTGTCAAAACCACATACTTAAAGAAGAAGAAAAAAATGTGTGGTGAAGACTTCCTTTGCAAAAATAAGACAGCATTAATAATAATAATAATAAAAAAGTAAAGAGTACTTGTCCTTTGAGCATTGTCCTTTTTAATTTGAGGCAATTTGTTATTTCAGAAGTTATTTCAAACTGGCGGGCCTTAACACCAATCAGTAGCCAAGAAGTAGCTCTCAATCTATGAAAAGAAAAATGACAAAAAAAAAAGTGAATAAATACAACTTTGCAACCTCAGTCACTGTCAGACTTTTTTTTTTCCTTTAAAAAAAAAAGTAAAAAAAAATATTTTCTCAGTTTGAGTCATTGTGGCTCATTAATTGTAACTGTGTCTCATGGCCACAAGACGTTTTTTATTCTTCCATGTACCGAAAACACAAGGGTTGTGGCTATTCTGCTGACTCATGTTTTTGCATCCCCCAAGAGTATAAAAGGTGCGAACTAAGGTGGTCTTACGAGAAGGCAAAATGTTCTTGAGTGGCTTTCTGGCGACCGTGGCTCTTCTCGTGGCCGCGCCAAGTGAGTAAAACTCTTTTGCACTTGATTGGTGATCACTTACTGATGTGATGATTTCTGATGCGATGTTTGATTTTACAGGCGACGCGGCAGAGATTATCGGTGGGAAAGAAGTGAAGCCTCATTCGCTGCCTTACATGGCGCTGCTCGTGAGCCGAAGACCACACTGTGGGGGTGTCCTCATCCATCCACAATGGGTTCTCACTGCTGCCCATTGTAATGAGTAAGACATGAATTGCTGTTTTTATGTAGACAATAATATAACATACATTTACAAAAAAATTGAAATATTATTTATTTATTACTGTTATTTAAAAAAAAAAAAAAAGTATTATTTTCATCATATTTTTATTGTATATGTAATATTGTGTAGCCAAAATATTGTTTCTTATTTAATTATTACTGCCATTTTTTATGTTATTTTTTTCTCACATTTTTTGTATATGTACAGTAATATTATATATCCATAGTATTTTTTTTTCTTTTTTAGCATGTTGTACAAACACTGATGTGATTTGGTTTCTGTGCATACAGTACAAGGAGCGTGTGGCTTGGTGTGCACGCCATTGACAAAAGTGAGCCATCCCGCCAGATAAGAAACGTCCAAATCAAAGTTCCTCATCCCCGCTATACACGCACGACAAAGGGCAATGACCTCATGTTGCTCAAGGTGAGGTGCAACCCCACACAGGTTTTTCTTTCACCATTACTGATGTGATTTTTATTTTTATTTTTTTTAAATCTCATCATCATTTCTCACTAAACTCCAATTCACTGGATTTTGCGCATTTAACTACTTTTCAACTCCCCAAATTCCAGCTGGAAAAACGGGTGAAGGAGACCAAGACGGTGAAGTGTTTGAAGCTACAGAGGCAGGTCAAAGACCCAAAGGCTGGCAGCCGCTGTTTGGTGGCTGGATGGGGCACAACCAGCAGCAAGGCCAAGATCATGTCCAACGTCCTCATGTCGGTCGATGTGACAATGATCGACAGAAAAACGTGCAACTCTGAGTATTACAACAGAAAAATAGTCATCACTGAAGACATGATATGTGCCGGTTCTAGTGGTAAAAAGGTGGCGGACACCTGCAAGGTAAATTCCCATGTATGTGCTTGAGTTAATCACATCAGGTCAAGTCTCATTGCGTTTTGTCTTCAGGGAGACTCGGGAGGTCCGCTGGTGTGCAAAGGAGTTCTCGTGGGGATTACTTCATTCGGACCCGAGACGTGTGGCGTTATAAAGCCCCCCGGAGTCTACTCATTTCTCTCAAAAGAGCAACTTAAATGGATCAAAACAACAATTAAATAAAATCGTCTTTTCAGCACGCATTTCTGACCATTTCAATAAAGTTGAAAAAAAAAAATGTGTGTTTACACTTTTACAATATATCTGGACATTTAATTTGTTTGCATTTGTGTACAATTTCTGGGATCTTTGCAAATTTCTGCTTTCTATGTAGTCACTGATAGTGATTGTGATGTGTGAATGTTAAAGTGAAAGGTTGTCACATTATGTGATAAAGCAGGCACATAAAAAATTGTGAGGAAAACATATTTGTTATGAGTCTGACTGTGTTTTGGGTTGGGTCATTGAGGGGTCATGGGTTGGATGTTAGCCATATTAGCTTATGCTAATATGCTACCTCAAACGACATGTCATAAGGCAGACAGCAAAAATTGAGGAAAAACAAACATGATATTGAGATATAAAGTTAATTAAATGATACAATTGACCACAACTTCACTGAATTTAATAATAAGTTTAATAATCATTTAATTTCAGTTTTTTGAACTCGCCGGTTCCCCAACAAGAGGTGGCATTAAAAAGTAAATATAATTTCTTCACAATCACACCTCCAGTTATTTGAAAGCTCTTTCAAGTTCATGCCAATCAAACGAAATACATTAAGTACAGTTATACTGTATGACATACGGGTTTCTAATCGAATCGAATCTAATCTAATCTAATCTAATTCATTTAAATTCAATCTAAACTAAACTAATTGAATCTAATTTTATCTAATCTAATCTAATCTAATCTATACATTTTCCGAACTGCTTATTCCTCACAAGTGTCAAATCTAATATAATCTAATATAATCTAATATAATCTAATATAATCTAATCTAATATAATATAATATGATATAATCTAATATAATTTTATACCGCAATTGTTGTGTTTTATTGGTAGCATCAGTTCTGTTTTGAAATGAGACTTTATTATTTCAGGTCTTTTTGTGTAATATACGTGTCTTGCTAAACTAAGCAAAGTTATAACCCAAGCGTGAAATTTTATGACAATAAAAAAACTAAATCAAATGAAATATATACTGTACATGTTTGCAACCTCCGTCAGAGTCAGACTTTCATTTTATATCAGTGTTGCTTTCTCAGTTTGAGCGTATTGTGACTCATGAATTATCAATGTGTTTTAAGGCCTCAAGATGTTTTTTCTTCTTCTTCCATTCACTGACCACACAAGAGGTTAATGACGACAATTGTCATAAACCAAGGTGAGGAATGTGGCTGTTTTACTGACTCATGTTTCCACCCAAGAGTATAAAACGTGTAAAACCAATGTGGTCTTACAAGAAGGAAAAATGTTCTTGAGGCCTTCCTCTATCAAGGAAGGTCAAAGACCCAAAGGCTGGCAAGTCGCTGTTCGGTGGCTGGATGCGGCAGAACCAGCAGCGAGACCAAGATCATGTCCAACGTCCTCATGTCTGCCGACGTGACGGTTATCGACAGAAAAGCGTATTGCAAGATTATTGCAACCAAAACCCAGTCATCACCCGGGAGTCGACTCCTTTCTTTCAACACAGCAACTTGCGTAGATCAGAAATGTGCAATTTGCAATTTGTTTGCTCGTACGGTGTTTTAGCATTAGCATCAAGCTAACTGACTTAAAGGCTAATTACACAAAGTGTAATCCTTGTTGTTGTTGTTTTTTGTTTAGTTAGACAGTAAACTTTATGTATAAGTGGAAATAATCATCTCTCTCTCTCTCTCTCTCTCTCTCTCGCTCTCTTTCTTTCTTTATTTTTATTTTTTAAAGTTTTTGAAGATTCAATAATTCAAGTTGCTCCTTGTTGTGAAGTGAGGTGCGTTCACTGCCACCACAAAGCACTGATATCTCAAGTTCTTGCTCAAAAGCAGTGTTGCTACAGTTACCTTCCAAAATCAAGTAATTAATTACTTTACCTATTACTTGATTTTAAAAGTTACACAACTAAATGTACTGATTATTTGATTCAACAACTAAGTTAGATTACAAGTAACTATAGTTACATTTAACAGATGCTGGCAACCCCGCTTAACATAAATTAACATCAATCTGTTTTGTCAACACTATGAATAAATTAATGACATTACCATTGATTTCCAATAGGGTTAGTTTACTTATAATTACAGTTCTCACATGTTCAAGCATGATTATTATTTAATTTTATGGTGCCACCTATTATGTAAAGTTTTTTCATATAGTACCCGAGTTACACCAGTTTTATACCAGTTACTGCTAATGCTACAATTATTCTAGTATTCTTCTGTACTCGCACTCCTACTTGAGTATTGTGAGCTTTGCATTACTCGAATAATTTGGGGCCGAATGTGACCAGATCATGTAGCCTCCTTGCTCTCTCTTAAAATTATGTGTCAACAAAATTCAATGTCATGAGAACTCCCAGGGCCTGACATTCTCAAGAAGTGCGAGGCCCGCACCGCACAGGAAGAATAGGGGTTGGGGTGTGCTGAGATCAGTCTACAGGAGGTCTGAAGACAGGTTAGTGGGTCCCGTGACCACCACACACAGGAAATGTGTCTCAAAATGACAAGAAGAAAAAAAGCTTTGTCATAGCTAACAACAGTTGATACATTTATTTTTTGAATGCATTTTGATGCCTGAATTGAGTTGGTTGCTTGTTTAGAAAATAACCAATGGGGTGGGGGTGGGGTGGGGGTTCTCTCGTGGGCTCAGCGGCATGTGTCACCATCAGGTCGTGTTCTCTGCTAATGTTGAGTGGATGGCAACTTTTTATGATAAATATTTTATTCTTGAGCAGCACGGTGAACTGGTGAGCTGGTTTGGGTTTGAATATTGAACCCTAACGTCCATGCTAGGTTTCCCAAAGACTAAATTGTTGATTCAAATCATTTTGTCTTAAATAAATTCAGTGGTGCCTTAAGGTTACGATTTAATTGATTTCAAAACCATGCTGGTTTCTCACATTTCCTATCCCCATGGAAAATAGTGGAAATGACATTCATTTGCTCCAGCCTGCCAAATAAGCCTAATGGCATTTTTTTTTTGTAATTTGTTTTTAAGAGGATATTTTACTTTATAAAAACAACAACTGAGGACATGAATGAGTGAATGCAAAGAATTAAACAATCTTTGCTTCAATCAACATTTCGTTGCTCCTTCGGTGTGCACGCTATGGCCACCTGGGGGCAGTATAGCACACGTAAAAAACACCTTATGATTACATGTTATGAAGTCAAATACTATTTTGTAACTTTAATACTGCTGACTGCCCCAATATGTGACTATACTGTAAATTATGCCTCAACACATAAACAACTACTATGATAAAACAAATGAGATGGGGAATTATAGTGGATAAAAGTTGGTCACAAACTTTATTTCTAAATACGCATGATCATGCTATTATTTGGCTTCATTGTCGCATTGTAAATATTGGATATATATATTTTTAAATTTAAAACAGTTGACAGGAGTTGACTTGACTGTTAAAATATAAATAGGGTAAAGAATTACAGCATACTTATCACATACTCTGGTTGAAATCACCGTTTTAGGCCTAGTACAAAAAGTTCTGTCTCATTCAAACCCAGTTAGCTTTCATTACCATGACAACGGTAACTCCTCTTTGCAAACTTAGCGGCTATATTTAGCACACTTTCTACCCCCCACTAGAATTATTTTTTTAAGTGATGAGCAATAAATCTAGTCTTTCTAAAATTATCTGTAAGTGTAAACAACAATCTGTCTTGAACCCCCTCCTCCCCCAATATGCATGTATGTTGTGAATATATTACCAAAGACTTCAAAGCTGCCTACAAACGGACTGACAGCCTATATGACAGCCATATCTTGCATGTCTGATTTAACGAGAGAAAAATGTCCCATAAAAAGGTGAATGGATGAGAGATAAAAGCAGAACCACACCTTGGAAATTCCAGGTGTCCTTTGTTTGAACTCGTAATGAAAGAAAGGTCTTGGAATGACCAGCCAGAGCTTAAGTGTTTACCTGGTTGACATGGTGACACACACACAAAAGCTCAAAGGCCCAATCTCACCACACCCATATCAACCTATTTTATGGGATGAAAGTAATTTAAACGTCCGCCTATGCCGTGGGGATCCCACATTTATATGCGTGCACACTTATTTACACACACGCGCATACTTTTTCCACTTGATTGGCTATTACACAGAGCTAAATTGAAAAAATAGATTTTCCAAAGCAAAACGTTTTGTTTTAATTCTGTCTTTCGGTCATCATAATGTGAATGTGTGGATTGTCATGAATGGGTGTGCGTGGGAGAGGGTGAAACCGAATGCGGGGAGACAAGAATGGAGAGTTATGCGAGGAACTTTATTAAAACAAGTAGGGACAGGAGAGTAGACGGACCACCATGACGGGACGAAATGAGACTGGTTGCCATGACTGGACAAAAGGAGGCTGGCCAGAACGTGGGCAACTTGGCTGAGAGAAAGATGACTTAGCTGTGGCAGTGAGGACGAAGAAGGTGTGGACGACGTGGACGACTAGACTGAGACGTGGACGACGTGGACGACTAGACTGAGACGTGGACGACGTGGACGACTAGACTGAGACGTGGACGACGTGGACGACGTGGACGACGTGGACGACTAGACTGAGACGTGGACGACGTGGACGACGTGGACGACGTGGACGACTAGACTGAGACGTGGACGACGTGGACGACGTGGACGACGTGGACGACGTGGACGACTAGACTGAGACGTGGACGACGTGGACAACGTGGACGACTAGACTGAGACGTGGACGACGTGGACGACTAGACTGAGACGTGGACGACGTGGACGACGTGGACGACGTGGACGACTAGACTGAGACGTGGACGACGTGGACGACTAGACTGAGACGTGGACAACGTGGACGACTAGACTGAGACGTGGACGACTCACACACAGACTCACACACAGACTGGACAAACACAACAGACTAAATACACCAACACTAATGAGACACACCTGTGGAACACAATAGGCTGAGTGCACTGATTGGTCACACACAATGGGAAGGGAAGAGGCAAACAGGTGGACGTGATCAGACATAACGAGACAGGGGAAGAACTCAGGAACACATCACAGACAAACACAACAAACACACCCAAAACAAACAAAACCCCAACCCCTACAAAACCGAAACATGACACAGATTCATGTTCTCCAAAAGTCTAAAACCAAGTACATGCACACACACACACACACACACACACACACACACACACACGCACACACACACACACACACGCACACACACACACACACACACACACACTAAAAACATTGTGCTGCTCTAATATGCGTGAGTGACAAAAAAGGCATTAAAACAAACACAAAAGTCAGACCCAAGTAACACTGAAGCAATTTATTGTTGTTTAAATGTCATCTCTTTAGCTCACCACAACGAGATGGCGACAGTTTCTCTGACCTATATGACAAGAGCAGTACAATAAATAAAATCAACTGTCAACTGAATGCTCAGCATCCCCACATACAGACATTTGTGTAATAATAATAATAATAATAATATTAATAATAATAATAATAATAATAATAATAATAATGATGATGATAATTCATGCAAACACTCATACAGATAAATAACCACACTAAATAAATTAAATGCTGAGAAATTATGAACACTTTACAATAATTGCATCTACTGAAGCATTTCTTCAGTCTTCTGCTTCTGGCTGTCTCTAGGAACTTTACGATGCTGGCTGTGGAGACAGAAAATTGAATTACAATGATGTAAGCACAATTTTTCATTTTCCAACATTTCAGCGCTGTTGTAATGTTCGAACTGTCCATCATGTCACAGTGGCTTACAATAACTAGACAAAGTGCAATTTCTGCAGAAATTGTGTGGGAATGCTGAAAAGCTAATGCTATTAGCTGAATGCTAAGATTTGAATGTATATGCTTATGAAGTACATTGAAAACTAAATTAACTCATTCATTGCCATTGACGGCTAAATATGTGAAAAAAAACAACATTTTAACTATTTCTATTAGTTTAACTTTTTTCCCCACTTTTGTTAACAAGAATATGAAAACCTAGAAAAAAAATATTGTACATTTAGAACAGATATAAAATGTATGATTAATCGTTAGTTAACTAGTGAAGTCATGTGATTGTTACAATTACAAATTTTAATCGCCTGATGTCCTAATTAAAAAATAAAATAAATAACAAATTATGGGCGTTTTAAATGAAATTAATCGCATGAAATTAAATGAACTTCAATAGTTGACTCACGATTAATCACAAATTTTATATGTATTGTATATGTATATGTATATTTTATATGTACAAAAAAATTCACAAAAAATTCACAAAAAAATGAAAATGAAAAAAAAAAAAGGTTAAACTAATAGAAATAGTTCAAATGAATTGTTGACGTCTATAGCCATCAATGGCAGTGAATGAGTTAGTAAAATGTGGTGCAAGCACTAAGCTAACTTGACTTGTTCGAATTTATGACTAATGGCGTATTTATTTTGACCATGGATATATTTACAATGTACAGTCAAAGGTGGGATATGAACCCACAACCTCCTGATTACTGAACAACATACTTTACCAACTGCACCACTGTGCAGTATCAGACAGGTGGTAATGTTGTTATGTATGGAAGTGGAAAGTGGGACTTAGAAAATTTTCAATGTCTGTCCTATTGAAAATGAATGGGGAAAAGTTGATATCTAACGTTAAATTGTGCCAATACTGTAAGTAATGTGAATTCAGACAATATATACCCCGGGAGGCCTGAGCTGAAATTTGAACGGTGTAAATCGGAAGAATACAATTATTAAAAATCCGAATAACATAAGCATTCCCACAATAAAAAAATACACATTTTTTTTCTGTGCCTCGTTTTTGATGAACTATTTTAACGTGGCTCATAATTGTGGCATTTAAGAACTTATTCTTTTTATTTTTTTACTCTATGGCTCACACGATGAGACCAACAAGAAACATTTGCACCACCAACACACATGCGGGCTTGTTTTGTTTTGTTCTTTATCAGATGGAATTTGGAGGACTTACGCAAGCAGACGACATGTACTTGTTTGTCATTTCCTGTGAAAAACTGCGAGTGAGTTTCATACGCATGATGTGGCAGAATTTACCTCCTCCCAGCTGGTGTGCTCGCTCTCTGTCACACCACAACATCACTGGCGGGTTTCTGCAGCTTCTGCTGCTCCGACCAGCTGCCCAGGTAGGATGCCAGGAAGTTTTTATGTGACCTGTAACTACACGGTACAGCATGTGAGCAAAAGTGTTATTTTAAAGATAAAAAGTGAGACCTGACAGGTAATAGTGGGTAATAGAAATCACAAACTTTCTTTTTTCATAATTTTTCATTAAAATGACTATTTAATCAACATAAAATGAACCACCTGTTTTTAGTCATCTCATAGGGCAGCCATTTTGCCACCTGTTGTTGACTGAAAATGACATATTTCCTGGCTCAGCTAACGACCAATCACAGCTGACCTGTTTTCTGAGTTTGGTCATGTGACGTTCGCAAGATGAGCCATGATTGGTCGATGCTTAAAAGCTGAGCAAATATGATGTAATTTTCGGTCAATAGCAAGTAGCAAAATGGCCGCTCCCTGAGAATGACAAAAATGGTTGGATTTTGCTGCTTAATTCGTTCATTAAGCAGAATAATGTGTTTAGATTAGTGGGGCTGCATATGATATACTATTATCAAGAAACATTTTGGGTTGACCTACCCTTCTAAATGATAAATCATTTTTTTCCTCGGATAAGATCACAAAAAAAAAAAAATATCACAATTATTTTTTTCTTACCAGTGTAGCCCTGTTAGACTTCACAGCGATTTAAGATAATGAATTAGTGCTTCTGGAAAATTATTATTATTTTTTTTAATTACAGGAAACTACTGAAATTTAAATATCATATAATAATAGGGCAGCTGTGGCTACTTAAGTAACTTATCGCCACCACCGTGTGAGTGCATCAATAATGTATCCATTCCTCTGTAAAGCGTCTTTGAGTGTCTAGAAAAGCGCTATATAAATCTGATGTTGTTATTGTTACAAATAGGGATTGCTCCAATTCAGTTTTCTGATCTTCTTCACCTACTTTTGTGACATGGCGCCCATCTCGTGATGTTTTCGGAATCGGTATAATAAATTCTGTACTCCCAATCAATTTAGTGCCAATTAAGTCATAAAATCCAACGTTGTGGACTTTGGACCTGCTTTTGAAGATATTTGGTTATATATTGATGAGCGGATTGCAGGTGAGATGTCATGCTACCCCACCATGAATCACTTTCAGGGGAAACATGAAGTAAGAGGGACAGGTCCATCCCGTGACGCCGTGCTAGGGTGTGTTGTGTGCTTTCTGACGTGTCAGCGTATTTGGATGGCAACTCACAGGATGTACCTGCCCATTTTAGTGGTTTGGGTTGGAAGTTTGGACAGAATCACTGCATGCTTTCCTGTTAATCACCCTACATACAGTATTGCTTCATCCTTGGTACACAGTGAAAAGTATTAATTCCATCACACACTACACAATCCATGGACTTTTTCTCGTTTAAACTAAAAAAATAAACAAATAATTAAACTTAATTGCACAATACCATCAATGGGAAACCCCCCATAAATCATTGCTATTTTTTGTAAATTTTACAAAAAAAAATTCTTATACTAACAAAATGTTTTTTTTTTTGTCTCATCAAATGGTTACTGTACATGAAGATGTCTGTCAAAAATGTCACCCCTACAAAACATAAACACTCCATTGGAACAGCTGTAATGCAAAATACACATTGACGATAAGATAGGTCCTACTTTCTATGAAGGAGGTACTAGTATTGGTATCAGGCTGCATTCTTACTGACTTGGAAATACATTTTTTCTTTTAAAAAAATCTTTGAAAATGACTTTATTTCAGTAATTAATTTGTGTTTCGTTTTTTGTGTGTGTAGCAAATACACTCATGGACAATTGATGCTTTTAGGGGGAATTTGCAATAAAAAAACAACTTCTTGTCATCTTGTTTAAACTGTCATTATGAATTATCATCATCATCATCATCATCCCTCTCTGGTCCTATTTTGTATCTTAAATATTATTATTATTATTATTTTTACGAAACCACAGACTGATGAGGTGTCAATCATGTCTTTCTATTTTATTTTATTTATTTATTTTTTTGCACCCACTGGTTTAGATTGTAGTGGATTATCATTAAATACATAATTAAGAGAGGAAAGGAAGCTTTGTACTTCCTAAGAAACATTGTGCTG
The DNA here is from genome assembly GCF_051991255.1 of Vanacampus margaritifer. Lineage (NCBI taxonomy): Eukaryota > Metazoa > Chordata > Actinopteri > Syngnathiformes > Syngnathidae > Vanacampus > Vanacampus margaritifer. Next base: position 9,385,296 of record NC_135434.1, on the reverse strand, counting down.
TATTATCGAAAAATATAGCCTTCCACTAAGTGTTCGTCACTTAATAAATGTGCTCATTCGGCACAGGAAGTTCTTTGGCCTCATTGTAGCTAACAGGTAGCATTTTCTCTACCTTCTCTTATGGGTTATTCTTCATGAAATAACATCTGTAAGTGATATTTAAGACTCTATTTCATGTGTAATGCATATTTAACATGGTTTATATGTGAGCTGAATGACAATTAGGGTCGGTTGACCTGAAAAGGGAATAGCTAGCACGCTAATGCTAATCGTGATTGCTAACTGCTTAGCATTGGCAAAGTTTGTTGGTGCCTGAAAGTACTTACATTCATTTAATTCAACCTAATAGTGCCACAAAAAAAAAAAACTTAGGGGGCTGGCTGGTGTGGGCGTGATTATTCGAATATTTGATGGAATAATCTATAGACTAATTGATGCTAAAAATATTTAGTCATAACAAGCCTAATTCAGAGTTATAGTAACACTTTTTTGTGAATAAGCTACTTATGTAGCCACCGTGGCTAACATTGGCTTGTTTACAGTGCACGTCTCAGTTAGGGGAGCAATTTTGGCCATTCATCTTCATTCAAATCTTGGCATCACTTTCCAAAGCGCAAACCCCCTCTTTAAAACCCCAACGTTCTTGTGTACTCACTGTGCGCAGGCCATGAGCATGACGGCGGTGCAGCTGATTAAGGACAGAACTATGGCGATGATGACCAAGGCCATCTGGACCCACTCGACGCCGCTGCTGTGCTCCGACTTGGTCCTGATGGTCTCCAAAGTTTGGATCCCGCAGCGCTCACCGTCGTAGCCCTTCATGCAGCTACAAAAAGATCGAAATCATTAAGGTTGGTGACATTCACTAGAGGTGGCAAAATTACTTACAGTCAGTACTTGAGTACTTAAGCAAATTGGGTTACTTTTACCCAAGGTTGGGTTAATTATTCTGAGAAGTAAAGGTTATCAGAAAAATAAATAAAGAGCTTTTAAAAAACTATTATATTCATACTACTAATAATTAGGGGTGTGAATTGCCTTGTACCTGGCGATTCGATTCGTATCACAATTCATAGGTCACGATTCGATTCGATACCGATTAATCCTGATACAAATCTATAAATTGATTATTGCGATTTTTAAAAAAACTCAAATTTAGAAAATACTCATCAGTAAACTTGTACATGTACACTGTAAGATTTGTATGAAAATGTATTTATTTATCTGAAAATTCAGGTCGCAGTCTGTTTCATGTTTGAACAGCACTGAAAAAAAAATATTATGGCTTGTTAATTAATGTTCCATTAATATAACATTCTTCCATGCTTAATGTGTAAATCCTAACCCTAAGTAAGACGTTTTGTTGAATATTTCCATAAAGAATTGATGTTTAAAAATCTATTCGGCCGCATATTGAATCGATTCGAAAATTGCGCGCTGTAATATTGCGATATATTGCTGAATCGATTTTTTCTAACACCCCTACTAATAATACCAATAATATTATACTGATAAGTATTTTAAATAAATATAGATATTTTCCAATGTATGACAGAATTCAAAAATAAGAATTATCCGTGCACTCACATGCACACGGGCTCCTGCAGTCCCTCAATGCGCCGGCAGGAGCCGTGGATGCAGTATCCCATGTGGGTGGAGGTGCAGGGGTCCTGAGTGGTCGCCATGGCCGACGTGTTGTTGCCTTGAGTGGAGAAAGTGTGCCCGGGGTTGAACGCCGTAGTGCTCCTGCTCTTCTGCTTGTTCTTCTTCTTGCCTTTGCCTTTCCTCTTCTTCCTGTCATCTCTCAGGAACGCACCTAGAAATTCATTGTTATTTTATGTCAGCAAATGTCAGAGCGCTACAAATCCTAAGTGCCATAACTTTTCAAATGACTGCATAGAAACATACTTGCGAGTTCCTCAAAGTCCACGTCGTCGTCTGCATTGCCTTGTAGAACCTGAAGGCCCTCCCCTGAGGCCGAGCCCACGGTCACGCTGCCGAGCTCACCGGAGGACGACGCCTCAGATGCCTGAGTGCCCAGAACGCTGAAAAGTACTGAAAACATAAAGCGGGGACCGTAAGTCAGGACACACCTGAACATAACATCCTTGCATTTACGTCAATTAACTTGAGCTCAAAACTCAGAAGTGATAGATAGGTAGATAGATAGATAGATAGATAGATAGATAGATAGATAGATAGATAGATAGATAGATAGATAGATAGATAGATAGATAGATAGATAGATAGATAGATGCTCATGATAACACAACATTAGCGCTCTAGCTAGCTTACTAGCTAGCATATAGATAGATAGATAGATAGATAGATAGATAGATAGATAGATAGATAGATAGATAGATAGATAGATACAGTAGATAGATAGATAGATAGATAGATAGATAGATAGATAGATAGATAGATAGATAGATAGATAGATAGATAGATCACTAAAATCATGGCTAAAAACAAAACAAATAATAAACATTTGAAGATGGGTTCGGTCTGTTCTTGCATACTAGTTGAACTAGTAAATTGCGAAAAACTGGAACAATTAACTCATTTACTGCCATTGACGGCTATAAACGTCAAAAATTCATTTGAACTATTTCTATTAGCATTTGTTTCCACTTTTGTTAACAAGAGTATGAAAACCTAGAATTGTTTTATTGTACATTTCGAATAGATACAAAATATGTGATTAATCATTAGTTAACTAGTGAAGTCATGTGATTAATTACGATTAAAAATTGTAATCACCCGACGCCCCGAATTCTTAATAATGTTTTTTTTTATTCATTCACTGCCATTGATTGACAACTATAAACGTCAAAAATTCATTTGAACTATTTCTATTAGTTTAACATTTTTTTCCACTTTTGTTAACAAGAGTATAAAAACCTAGAATTTTTTTTATTGTTCATTTAGAACAGACAACATTTTAATCACCTGTCACCCCTAACTTTTAATTATCGTTTTTTTTCATCAATTTATGACAGTGAATGAGTTAATTAATTTATTTATTTATCAACGTAATTGAAATAATAAAATGATCTCTCATGTGACACAGTGAAAAGCACGTGGTCTGCTTGAGCCAATTCGTCGTTCGATTTTGTGCCGTCACAATTGCAAAACTTGACGAGTCCTCGCTTGCGTCGACATTCCAAATGACCTTTTAACTTACTTACCAAAGCAGAGAAGGCAGGTGAGGATGAAGGTGTTCATATCCCAGGAGGAAGAGTGTGTGTGGGGGAAGTCTGCTAGTCCGACAAGTGTGTGAGTGAAGGAGAAGGAGCTGTTCTCGCATAACCTCCGCTGCGTTGTGTGCAGCTTTTATAGACGCATGCATGCCTTCACACTACAAGGGTGTGTGTGCATGTTCGTGCGCAATGATTAACAAGCCCGAGGCGACAAAGACAAAACCAGCCACTATATCGGCAATAATGAAAGTGAAGCAGTTGATATTCCATTCATATATTCCGTATGGGCTCTCTTGGACATTATAACACTCACTGGTCACATTTGTCCTTCCCCGTCTTAATTGTTATGACTTCCTCTTTCCTTATATGGTCGTCTGTGAAACTGTCTGAAAGTGATTCTCAAACTTTTCACACCAAGTACCAACATAATGACAACATGAAAATACAGTAGAGTCGAGTGGTACGCCTGTTCATTAAGAAAAATAGGTTTTATTCCTAAAAAAAATATATATTTCATATTATTAGCCAATGTAACATTATTCACAGATTGAGCATTCAACACTGGAAAGTGGATCTAGAGATGTGGAGATAACACTAAACTGTTTTTCACCATTTCACTATTCATAAATGAATGGATGAATGAATGAATGAATGAACAGATGGGTGGAAGGATGATGAATGGATGGATGAATAAATAAATGGATGGATGGAATGATGTATGGATTACAAAGGTACGAGTGACGTAATATCCGGTCAAAACGTGCGACGTGTATCCGGTCTTGTACGCGTTTATTCGTAAAACCTGTTTCCATAGCCAAAATTAACATTTTCCTTTTTTCAATACGCTTTAAAATCCACCCCCTCTAAGCGTAAAAACTTTTTGGGAAGAATTGTGGGCTCTTTTTTCGAATTTCTAGCGTTTTCATTCAGTTTGGATGGAAACCAAACTATTGCCTGCCACCTCCCCTTGTCCTTTCTCTGCTGGGTTGGACATCTTAGCCTGCACTTGTTGCTAGGCAGAATTTGTGGGTCACTATCATTTGTTGTATTGTAAAATGGTGGATTGTTTGTGCTAAAATTGGTAAAAACAAAAACCTATAGCCAATTTAATGTTTAGTTCCATTGTAGCGTATTTAACAACCATTTATTTTTTGTCAGACATACTTACTGATATTTTAAACTATTCATTGGATTTTGTCTATATGTGCCCTAGTTGGCTGTGTGTGTGCGTGTTGTTTTTGTATTTGATGAACCAATACTTCGTGTTACTATTTCAGAACATTTTGGGCGGGGTGGGGAGGGTGTGACTGTTGCTGCTGTTGTTGTGTCTGCACATCCTCGGTGTCTCCTTGGAATCCTCCTGCGTGGAATGCTGGGAGTTCTTGGCATCTTTTGTTTGCTGGGTTATGTGCCTTCGTGTTGGATGGGCTGGTTGATATCAACGTAGGTGGAACAAAGCCTAGAGGGAAGCACACCGCATCTCACGGAAAAAAATCTAAAAATAGCTTCATTTCTCATGACAAAGTGTACCAATAAAATTGCAGTTTATTTGTAATTAGGAGTAGCACAAACACAACCATTACAAGCACTCAGGTGTCTGTATACAGGAATAGCCCACAGCTGTACCTCATTCATGATCCAAAGCAGACCACATCATGTCGAACATGTCTGAAGTAGTTTGTATTGTACAAGCCATAAATGTAAAATGGCACCTTGACTTTAATTTGTTGTGTGACTACGCTCACAAACACATTACAAATGATCTTTCCCGAGTGAAATGAATTTAAATGCCATTCATTCATTCCAGCCACACAAAAAAACAACACATTTTGTAACATTTTTTTTGTTAAACAGAAATAATAATGCTTTTATACTTAAAAAAGTTTTTAATAACATAGAGGGATAATGTTTTTAAAGTTGAACAGTTTTTGTGCTTTCCTTCTGCTGCTCTTTTTGTTGTGCGCGCCTTGGCCACCAGGGGACAGTATAATACATACAGACATATTACAAATAGATTTGATAATGAAACAGAAGAAGACTAGCTAGAAGAAGTCATAACTAAGATGCATTGTTTTTCACAGAGGATAAAGACAATTGTTCACCAGATGCTAGTGGCAGGGTCCACAAAAAAATTAAAACTGAAATCCCTTCATTTATATATATATATATATATATATATATATATATATATATATATTTTGAATATAGTCAATTTTTTAAGACAATAAAGTGCTGTATTGTTTCCCCACCAAGATAATAGGTGTAGTACGACGACTAAAGTTTTGTTTTTAAAATGTACTTGTAAAATATGACTTTCTTTCCTCTTTAAACTTTGACTTTAATACCATAATATTACGACATAACCTTGGGAAATCCGACTTTATTCTCGTAGATTGCAAACTTTTTGATCCTGACAAAATACGGCGTTGTTCTTATAAAGATTGCATTTTTTTTCTTGAAAAAATACAACATTCCTCCCCAAAAATTAAAATGCAACATTGACATACCATAACATGTAATGTTATGACATTTTTTTTTTCAAAAAATAGGCAACTTTTTTATTCCTATGGCATTTACGATTTAGTTTTTCCCCCTCATCCAAAATATTTGAAAACCCCTGTGAAAATGGACTTCAATCACAATACTTTTATTCCACAGCCATTGCACTGGTGTATAAAATCACCAACATTGTCCCGATACTTCTGGAACAAACTGTCAACATCATTCGCCATAAACTTAATCCAAAACGTGCGTGAGCTACGTGTACACTGTTTTTTTTTAAATTATGCCAGAGCACATGCAAGGACGAAAATAGCGCAATTCCCTCGAATCCGGGAACGATGCTGCAAATGTCGGGTTAATGTTTACCCCTAATTGTCGGTCTAATTAGCATAGAGAGCACTCCCACATGACTGATTCTGTAGTTAGAAACAGCTCACTGGGTCTGTTTTACAAACTAATAAGGGTGTGTGGCGCATCATGGTGCTTACACATTAACCTGACACACGAGCGTCCTGATGTATCGTTTTGCATTTTACCTTGGTGCGTTGCGTTCGGTGACCACGCTCGGTAGAAAACATTCGTATCGCAAATCATCATTTCCAATTTTCCAAGTTTATTATAGTGTGACTTGACTAAAACAAAAAACAATGGAAAAACTAAAACTATCCAACATTATATATAAATGTATATATATGTAAACAAACTAATATTAATACAACTAAATAAATATTTTTGAAAAACAGTAAACTAATCAAAACTAACAACCTTGCTCTAATAATGAATTAAAACTACCAGAAAATGTAAAAAAAAAAAAAATGTAATGAAAATTTCATTACTATTATAACCCTGATTAAAATGAATGCCAATGCCTTTTATGCCCCCCAACCACCACCAAAAGAAAAGACCCGTTTTTAAGTTTGAGAAAAATAGCACTTTTTGGTAGTGTACTTTATAAAAACAGACAACATAATTAAATGTAATGTTTAGAATTAAGCAGTTGTACATCAAGATAATTCAGTGGGCATTGTGCTGCTCCTTCTGATATGCGCACCTTGGCCACCATGCAGACAGACACAGAGGACGTGAACTACAATGCCCCCTGGTGGCCAAGGTGCACACACCAGCAGGATCCTCATAATAAATGCGTGAAATCAAGACACAAAAAACTTATGTAATTCTTTACATTCGATTTAATTGTTTTTACTTATTATATTATATATGATTATATTACAATATTCTAGATTGTTATTTTTTAAAGTTACAGCATGACTATAATGGATTCATGGCAGTTCCATTAATTTCAATGGTGAAAGGTGATTTGAGATACATGTGTTCTGGGTAACATAAATATTTGGTCAAAAACCAAATTCAGATTAAATTTTTGATTTTGTATTTTGACCAAAACTGGGAATACATTTGAAAAGCACAATGTGGACGCCGAAAAGAACTGTGTGTGGCAAAAGGTAAAATCATGACATTTAAAAAAAATCAGCCAGTGTTAAATGTAGTGTTTTATTGGTTTGTGGCAGAACTTCCAGCGTACACATAAAATCTTTATAACAATAAATTATCAACGTCCTTTCTGACCCAGCATGATGTGATTTTCAGGGTTAGAAAATGCAGAAAGTTATAAATAAATACAAGCTACACCATGCTGAAAGCTAAAGTGCAGGATTTAAATTAAAAACATACAATTAAAAAAAAAAAAATTACAAAAGGGTTCATTTGACCACGTTACGCTATCTGTACTCCTTTGTAGCCTTGTCGCTTCTTTTGGGGATTGCATTTATTCTTCTTGTACCTGGAACACAAATGCACAACAATTACTGAAACTAACGTGTTTTGCTCCGGAATATTTAAAACACAACAAATTTGGAAATTTGGAAACTTAAGACGAAATAGATGCGTCACCACAAGGCAGTAGAAGCATGTGATTTCTCTCAGCCAGACAGGCCATGATAATAATAATAAAAAAAAGTTCTGCCTAGATGCAATGAACAAAAAGAGAAGAAAGCACAACATGACAGATGTAATTCTCACCACAAAGATGACAACTCGAATAATAAACGAATAAATAAATTGTAATATCTCTATGATGATTTTAAATTGGAACATTTGGTAAATAAATATATAGCATTTTGTTAGCCTAACTGCCCAAGCCATTTTAACACATTGTAACTAAATAATTTTTTAAAACGTGACCCCCCCCCCTCCCCCCATTTCTCAAAAACTCAAATATTTTTGTTTCCCAGTAAGGATAAAAATAAAAAACAATAATTTGAAATTTGGTTTCCCAGTAAGGATTAATGAAATGCGCCTGCATATTGTTAGCTTAACAGCATAATCCCCCAGGTCATTTTTAACTTACTGTTTCCAAACCAATTAAAATAAATACATAAATAAAATGAAAATAATTTTAAAAAAGCACGTTTGCTAAAAAAAAAATTATATTTTCTGAAAATGCTCTGACATTGGCAACTATGCTGTTGGGCAAATTATATTTTCAAATTGTGTTTCCAAATTACATATTTTGAAAAGTGTAAACAAAATAAAATGCATAACATTTGTATAAAACAAACAAACAAATAAAATAACTAAGTAACAAATGATTTAATTATGTTATGTATGGTATAAAACGGAACAAATAATATTCTACCTTTTCTAATATATTTAAAAAATATATATAATTTAAAAATGTCTCATATCTAATATTTAATAAGAGACAATTTTAACAAAGAAGACCTGAGACTAGACCCACAAACGCGATTGCATTATTCTCCAATAGAGAGTACACTAACCACTTGCAGCAGCAGTAAAGGGATCCAGCCAGGCCCACGGTGAGCAGAATCACACAGAAAATGATGAAGATGATCTGCTCCTCTCCTATTGGCTTGAAGACCAGCTCAAGGTTGCTACAGCGAGGGCCGTAGAAACCACCGTGACACCTGCCGAGTGCATTCACGTCACACTTCATTTATCACAACTCAATAACACATATAGTGTATATAGACATACAGAAAAATATGTGCACACTTACGTGCAATGATGCTCGTTGACTTCCACCAGCAGCCTGCACTGACCTCCGTTCATGCAGTAGTTGGCAAAAGTGGGATCGCAATTTTGGGTGGAGCGTTTCACCACATGAGGGCGCTCTTGTCCATTGCCTGAAGGGGAAGCAGCAACATACAGAGTACTTTTTACTCCAAATATCTATCGAAGAACTAGAACATCTGATATTTATTAGGGGTTAATCAGAGGTACTTAAATGCACTGCTCTTAACGGTGGAAAAGGTTTTGAAATTATATTTGTCTCTTATTTATAACTCAAAAACCTGGCATTTAAACATGGGTGTGTAGACTTTTTTTTTTTAATTTATTATATGTATCTATCCATCTAGCCAGTGTACCTGCAGACAGGGAGGAGTCAGCATGTGTAGTGTGAAGTATGGATGAGATGCTCTTTGTCAGGACAAAAGGCCACAACAGCATGACACCTGTTGAACATAAAATATGTACAGCATAAAAAAATTGAGCAAAAAAACACCCCCAGATTTGCACATGTCTCCACTGGCCACATTCCTGAATGATAAAATATAATTTTCAAAATTACGTGCCAAGACAGTATTTGTTGGGTGTTCCTCACTTTAGTAAATGAGCTGGAAGCGGTGACAAAGAATGCGCTAGTTTTTTTTTTTTTTAAATGACTAAATCATAAAATTGTTCTGATGTGATTATTAAATGAGTCACATTAACAAGGGCACATTCTGTAAGTCCATTAAGGTGCTATCAAACAAAAGGAATGACAAGTTGACAGGAAATGACACACACATGAAATCAACAATGGACAAATGTGGACAAAACACCGTAGCTACAAAAGAAACTGCGGTCTGGAACGACACAAATAGTTCATTGTGTTTTTGTAATGTAATTACTATTACTACAACTGCCAGTGCTAATTCAAATATCTATTACTGCTACCACTGACAATACTACAATTAATGCTACGACTATTAATACCACTACCACATACAACAACTTCTATTGCTTGCTGCTACAACTACTACCACCACAACTTTTTCTCCTAGCACATATACTATCACTATAAATCCAAACCCAAATATTACTTTGCTGCAACAAGTACATCTACCTGTAATGCTACTGTAGTACTTGTAGTTCTTTCAATTGCTTGTAAATCCAGTAACAATGCATGTGTTGTAGCGCCCTTTAGTGATGAAATGAGTAAACTGCAACTGATTTCATATGATAGCAAATCAATAAATGGCTTACAGGCAAGGCAAACAGTATTTTTTTTTTTTAAGTCATTAAAAAATACGGGCACATTTGAGTAAAAAAAAAAAAGACTTATTGAGGACTACACTTTCCGCTCTTTTTTTGGCTCTACATACAGTATCCTATTTCCTCGTTTTCATGTTTTTACTTGTTGGACGACAATGCTGGATACTCATTTGTCCAACCTGAAGACTAGCCAACGGCAAAAAAAAAAAATCCAGATGATTCTGGTTTTACTTGCCTATTGTAGATACTGTACTCATATGACGTAGCCATTTTGCAACCCCCAAATATGATTCCGAAGATGTTTTAACCAATTCAGGATCTATTAAGAACACCTGGAGTCTTCTCCTACACCTGGTGACAAGCAGACTAATTGAAAGTATGGAAATATGTTTTTTCCATCTCTTTGGTGATTGTCTCCCGAATCTTGAAAAATCAAAACCCTGTTGCGTCTGCTCCCAAACACGGTGCGCGTTGCATTCTAGATTGCAGTGACAGATGCTAGCCACTAGCTATCTAGCTAGCTAGCGCGCAAGCTATCAGGCTTAGACCTAGTGATAATACATCCTACATCATTCTGAGTGTTCACACGTTTTCAGCAATTATTTTCAATAATGTCAAATTTATTTAGAAACAAATCTTTGAATTCACATTACAGGGTCTTTCAACGTTGAACACCACTTGTTTAGAGCTTCAGTGCATTTTGTCTTTTTCAAATTTGCCAACCAGCGAGGGAGAATCATAATAATTGCGGGCTTGTCCAAAATTGCAAAATAAACCTGTTTAGAAGACCACTATCACAAAATGAAAAGGAGTGGGTGGGTCATTCGTTTGAGTGACACCTAAGTTCCATTCTTGCCCTTTAAGTGTGTCATGACCCCACACAATTTGGACTGAGTGACCCTTTAGTGGTGCGTAAGACTGATGCAGGTCAAATGTGACACTTTAAAAATATTGGCATTTTTAATGCTGTAATAATGATAAGAACATTCAAATAAAGGATAAGGAACTTGGAAGTGTAATTGGAGAGATTTCTCATTGTTTTATCTCTTCACTTGCCTATTACTGTAGAGTACAGAATAAAACAATAATTAGAAACACTGTGAAGGACCCATTATTGGCACATTTTATCAGTTTAGCTACAATATGGTGCTTTAGTTAATGTTCATTACAAAGCGGAATTGCCCCTTTTAAAATGATACAGGTATGTGGTGAAAAATGTGATTTAATTTTGGTCATTCAATTAAAAAAAAAGTTTGTCATATTTTACTTTCATGTGTACAGAGTGGAAGCTAATGAAAACTGAAAAAAATCACCATTTCAAGAAATGTGAATATAACATACAAAAAAAAGAGAAGAAAAATACATTTGAATACATATAATGTGTTGGAAATTGCCCTCTAAAAGTATGCTCCTTTGTGTTGAATGAATGACTATCTAGGTGGTTTCCCTTTTGTAATTGAATTGAAATAAATACTCACAACTGATTTGTCAACATTTGGTTGAGTTTAATAGAAATAAAATGTGTTGGTTAGGTTATGTGTAAACTAAGACGCATTTAAATACATAAAATGTAAGAAATGACCATCCATATTTCAATTATTTCCTTCCTTTAACATTTTAAGTGAATTTTAGGGATCACAGTGAAGAAACGCAAAATTGAAATGAGGTGGAAAAATTATAGCTTTGAGCAATTTACCAATTCTACATTCAAACCGTAAATAACCTACACATACTTTGAAGGTTTATACGGTTAGTTTTAAAGTTACTCTTTGTACTCACATCACGATTTAGCATCCAGCAAAACTTACCCCCCCCCCCCCCCAAAAAAAAAAAAAAAAACGTTAAAGAAAGTCAGACTTACCGAAAATTGAGAGGAGAGCTGACACTTTGGCCATTTGGGACGATGATGTGCAAGAGTTCGGCTGTGCTAAAATGTGCAAAATGCCGTCGACGAGTTTTCAGTGTTATGTTGTTGTGGTGTCGCTAACCAACTAACTAACTAACTAACGGTGAGATGAGGTGAGCTCATGTGGTTGAGTGGGTGCGGTCGAAAGGCAGACAGTCATTTGACATTAATCTTCAAAGATCCCAGTTGGAGACGGCCCCTGAAGGTATCATTATCGTCATCACCATTCATTCCTTTTTTTTCTTTCTCTTTTTTTTTTTTGCTATACTGTAACGTAATTGGCGGCTTTAAACAAGTCCACCCATCAGCCACACATCCCACAGATACTCTATTTTAAAAAAAAATTGTTACAAAAGTTAACAATGCTCACTTTGATTGTCATTGTCAGAGAAGTCATTTTCATTTTCTATATTACAGTATTAAGGTATTATAGCACTACTGGATCGACCATGTAAAATACAATAATAAACATAACCCTACACACATAGAATGTTTAGCGTAAATTTTGACCCAGCCCAAGAATATACTATATCAAATTATGAACTACTGGACTCATCTTTAATACATTTTTAAGGGAAATTAACTGTATTTTTGTAATATTTTTATATATGACCTCACTCTGGATTTCTAATTTGCTCAAATTCACTTTTATTTATTTATTTAGTTAAATATCAATATGTAAAATCCTTGCAGATGATGACTGGGTTTGTCATGGCTCATAAATGACTTAACACACTTTCATAATAAAACAAAATGCTTTTGGAGTTTAAGTTACTGAAACTTCAGGTCCTCAATTATGATCTTTGTCACAAGGCATCACATTTCCCCCTTCAAATGTGACAAAATATGCATGTTCATTGTAACATTGGTAATATTTTTGTTAATGATTTAAGGGGTGATTTGTTAATTATACAATGGTCAACATAAATGAGCACACCGCACACATTTGTTAGAAAACTAATTTCTAATCAGTGTTTTCTAATACTGCTACAAATGAGGCCCATTTATTGCAATTGCATAATGCAAAATGTTATTTCAATAAGGTTACAACACAGGTGGTCGTCTCATTTATCCTGAGCAATGTAATATTGTACTAATAATGATGGGAGGTTGGGAAAAAAATGATACACACATTGAAAATGTCATTAATTTATTAGAAAAACTTAAATACATTTAACATAAAATAAATTAGAACAATAAATACTCACATTTTTCATGTAGTTTAAATGATAATTGCACAGCATTTGTTGCTTATGGTTGTTTTTTGATTGGTAGAAAACATTACAGGTGGTCAGCTTTGCGCAAATAAAATTAAACAGTTTCGGTCTGTTGTGTACGTTAAAATCTGGAGGAGATGACAGGAGGATGTCACACTGTCACTTCACAAGGTGCATATTCCACATGTTTCGCTTTTACATCTGACTTTATACACCTGAAAACAAAAAAAACAAGGATTACGTTTCAGAAGTAGTGAACAAATCACAGCATAAAACCACAGAGGAATTGTGATAAAAAGCCCAGCAAATCGGATGAGATGGAAGGTTATCGCAGGCTAAATTGCCCTCAGGTGTGAATATGAATACTTGGAAGAGTTCAAACCGCCGACCTCAGAACTTCACAGAATCGACAACATGCCAAATGATTGAATCAATGCTTTGATTTATACAGGTCACAAAACCACTTCACCTCCTGCGGACGACGCAGTAAGTGATGAAGACCACAATGAAGATGAAGATGGCCGCCCCGCAGCTGAGGGCGATGAGGTCCTCCACAGCGATGTGACTTTGAGAGAACATGGTGTCCACCTCGCGGTCGTAGTGGCAGCGATTCCCGCTGAAGCCAGATGTGCAGCTACACAGGAGAAAACAGGTAAGCGCGTTCCGAGGAGAGAAAAGGGAGAACACGAACCCACGCGAAGGAGAGTCGGACGTGTCCGTTCAAGTGCGTGTTTGGTTATCTCACATGCAAAAGGGTTTGGTGGTATCTTGGGGGTAGATGCACGTGCCGCCGTTTAGACAGAAGTGCTGGTCTTGAATTCCGCATGGCCGCTGGGAGCTCAAAAGTAGAGGATTCTCGTCGCTGCCTACAAAGAGCAAATATTGTTAGCCGTCATAAATGATATGCAGTAAATAATCATAAATAAGTATGAGAGCATTGCATGTACAAACGTGATAAACATTGTTAAAATGATACAATTAAACTAAGAATGACATCTTTGCAAAATAAATGTCTAAAAAGTTGGCTTTGACTTAAAAATGTAATCACAACAATAAAATAAATGAGAGATCTTTTTCTTTTATCAGTAGCAAAGGCAAATAAATAAATAAATACATCAGTACCTACTGGGGAAGCATTTTTTCCTATTTTTCCTTCTGTTATGTAAGTTCTAATTTATATTTACAGGTATTGAAACATTTCAAAGTAACATGAATTTAATGAATTAATTTAACATGGCTTATGAGTCACAATATTAGAACTTCAGAATGATGCAGATGTTAACTTCAACAATGCTAATGTGGTATCAAAATCAAAAGTAGAGGAATTGATAGTTACTGTTTTGAATCAGAGTGGGATTTGTTGTGGTTTGGGCTGACAGTCTTGACGCCGCCATGAGAAGAAGAATGGCTGAGGGAATGCCTGAAGAAAAAAAAAAAAACATGTTAGAATTCCATCTTGAAAACATCACAATAAAGCTGAAACATTTTAACAAATCCATGACTTAAAACTCACCCTCTTTGAGCCTCTGCAATAACATTTGTCTTGCTTATAAAATGGTCACTTCAATGTTGTGCTACAGAACATCCTCTGAACTTTATATAGAGCACACTCCAAACCAAAAGGATTTTTTTTTTATAACCTAGTAATTAAAAAAGCTTCCGCAGAAACTGAGACCACTTCCCTTAAAAAAATAAAACTTGCATCATACTTCCTTTATTCCCACGTACTTTGCATGCACAGACAGGTCCATCCGGGCAGATGAGAATGATGCGCGAGGTGGCGGGGGCGTAATGGCCCGGAGGCTTGTTTCAACGCGACGTTCGCTTACTTTCAAACATAACACACCTTCTTGAGAGCATCTCAAGCACGGTTTATTTCATTTTCACTTTCCCGTCAAATGTGCGAGGTTCCACAAGGAAGCCAAATGTCCTCGGTAGAAAAAATATGAACTCTTATAAGAAGAAATAAATTAGTAAATACAAATAAGGAACTAAACGGAACATGGTATAAATGTCTCAAGTAAGCAGGTATGGAGTCTGGATGCTTGTATAGCTTTTTTCAGAATGTTTGTAAACAATAGGCACCAGGGTACTTCTGGGTGGCAGAAAGTCATTGGCTGCCACTGACTTGAACTGAAAACAATAAACATTTGCTGATATAGCCAAAATGTTCATATTCACCCGTTCAAACTACATTGCAGCCATTTCCTCTGCCTTAGTAAAAAAAAAAAAAAAAAAACTGTCAAGGTTTGTTCATTAGAGGCGCAATCAGAGATCGTTTGAGCTTTTGCCACCCGGAAGTACATGTGACGTCATGGTGAAAAGGTCCCCGAAAAATGCTTGTGTGTGTCACGGCCGTATGGTGCTAATGCATCAGCGCGTTTCTGGCGGCAGTCACAGTGTTCTTCATCAACATGGCCACCGTCATAGGACCCACGCCTCCAGGAACGGGAGTGATGAAGCTGGCCTTCTCTTTTACGCCTGCAACATGTGAGGGAAAAAAAAGCAGTTCAGAATTTAAGATGATCAAGGGATTATCATTTGTAAACAACCATAAATGTTGAAACCTGTTCAATAATTATCGGAAATCCTACAATCAAATAATTGACAGAAAATTCAAATTTCTTTCAAACTGGAGCCTTTATTGGTCATTTTGACAAAAAAAAAAAAATATTAAAAAAAAATCAATCCCCAAATTTAACTTTTCTTTTGTATCCTCCATCGTCCTCTACGGCTGTTCTTGTTCTCAGGCCAATTTGGTGGCATCTTGTTGCCAAGGAACTGCTGAACTGGGCACTTTATTAAGATTAAAAAAGTAGTCCTTTCATCTCGAGGAATCTTTCAACAACTGAGGTAGGATTTTCGCTATTTTTCGTCATGGCTCGGGGTGGGGGGTTCAAATGCATCTAGCTTTTTGAATAAATAATTAAATAATCCCATTGATAATGTGGAGGCCTCAAAAACCCAAGTTTTAGATATTACTGGCATCGGGCAGAAACCTCACGTCTCCAAAACCATCACTTTTCAGGTAAAAAAACAAAAACAAAAGAAACGGGAAAAAATGGTTATGTGATGCCTGAAGGAAGACCACATTTCCCATGAGGACAAGCGCATTGCGTCATTTTTTTTAGCTCACGCCAGCGAGTGAAAGCTGACCAGTGTTTATCCTTGACTATCCTTTAATCCGGGTAGCTTCCCTTTTTCTTTTTGGTTTCCTGAGACAAAACTTTTCAGTTGTTTTGCAGCTTCTGCCAGGAAAGCAGTAATCGTACGTCGACATTCAAATTGACTTCCATCTTTGTAACGAATGGGTAAAGTGGGAAGTGACGTATGCCATAAAGCATTCAGCACATTTGTAGTTTTTTTTATGTGGCAGTGTTCCTACCATCCTCCTCAAAGTTGCTTAGTGCCAGTAAAAATGATACAGACCATTCAACTAGCTTTAAGTTGATGAAGAGTTATGAAAATATTTTATTAAGGTTGAAAAGTTCCTCAGTGCTACTTAAGGCGATTTCATCGTCAAAGAGAGAAATACATTTTCAACACTTTATATTGGTAATTCATTTCTACAAATAACTGACAAATAGCGTTGATTTGTGAAAAACTATGAAATTGACCAAAATTGTACGTCGGAGGTTTCTGCCCAGCAGTTGACGATTATAAACGTTTAACGTCATTCACCAGAATGAATATGACAAGGAAATAAAACCGCTATGTGGTAACCAGAAGTTTCATCTATTTCTTCTACTAGTATTTCTTTTTCAGTCTGGATGACCTGTGGCACCATGCTGCCTCCACAGGTCATTATTGGTACTACAACATACATCTGATTTGGGAGATGAGGTTCAGTTTTTTGGGTGGAAATATTGTTGTGTGTGGTGTGCTGTATTGCTCATCTCACATTTTTGTGGGATCTCTCACATTTTAAAATTGGTTGCCGGATAAAAACTGGTACGTGTGTGAATTCATAGACGCTAAGCAATCTCGACTGTAGTAGCATGTGTGTAAATGTTGATTGATAATGGCAGCAAAGTGTATTGAAAGGATCCCAAGTTGACGTCTCTATGGGATTCTTAAAGTGTCTATTCAGCCACTGTTAACTTCTGTCATAACATTTGTATAGTGAAAAAAGTTCAGAGTTCAAAAGAAAAAGGAAGAGTCATTCAACTTTTTTTTTGTTAAAAAGGGACTCCAAAACTAAATAGACTTCAAATTAACATTAAGAAGGAACATTTACATAATGACTCATTAAAGTAATCTGATACCTCATTAATTCTCATTTCCAATTTGTGATTCACTCTTTGTTTCTAACTTTTTCAAGTATGTGAGTGTGTTGATGAGTCAAAACTCAAACCAAGTAATTACCCTCAAAGTCCACATCCCCGATGAGCCTCAGTTTCCCCGTTTTGGGGTCCACAATGCGGTTGATGCCCACGTCAATGACTGCGGCGCTTTCTTTCACCATGTCTGCTGTGATCAGACCGGGAACACCTAAACACGCACACAACGGCACAATAGCATGAAGTGATGAAAGATCCGATTGTTTTCCTTTCCGTCATCATCTCTTCAGCCCATCACTTAAGCCACTGAGGTGGAATATCCACTACCTAACCTGAGCATATTTCTAAATGAACTAACTAAATGGTCATCTAATTAATTACCTGCGGCAGTAACAATGATGTCTGCCAGGCTGGTTAGCTCCTTGAGCCGCTCCCTCGGTGTACATCTGTGAGCGATGGTCACTGTGGCGTCACCTGAAATGAAATCAATGAAACAAAATTACATATTGCCTTATTGATAAATCTCATTCACTGACATAAATTCATTAAACAAAAAAAAAAGATTATTAAAAATTAGGGGCAAGAGGCGATATATATTTTTTTAATTGTAATTAATCGTATGACTTCACTAGTTATTTATTTTTTAAAGAAAATATTAAAAAAGAAAAGAAAAGATTATTTAAAAATTAGGGGCGACAGGCGATTACAATTTTTAATTGTAATTAATCGCATGACAAATTTTTATATCTGTTCTAAATGTACAATAATTTTTTTTCTAGGTTTTCAATACTCTTGTTAACAAAAGTGGAAAAAAATGCTAAACTAATAGAAATAGTTAAAATGAATTTTTGACGTTTATAGCTGTCAATGGCAGTGAATGAGTTAAGAGTCACTTATAACAACATTAATCTAGGAAAAGGTGGTTAGATTTTATTAACATTGTGAGGCGAAATTAAGGATCTAATGGGATCAAGTAGACCGTCAAAGAAGGAATTTAACAATATACAGTATATTATTGTGGTTGTAGTTTGCTGTGGCTCAAATATGTTGCAACTCTCATAAATGTCTTGTATAGCTGAATAAAGTTAACAATAATAAATATAGATATTTTTAAATAAATAACTGACAATGAAAACCTGATGGAGTACAAATAGTAGAAGTTTTAGGTATCTGTACTTTGCTAATTTATATTTCTTTCACGTTTACGCTACTACATTTTCAAAATAAAATGAAAACTTTTACTCAGATACATTTCCCCTAACCATTTTGTTACTCATTATCATCCTGTAAAATCAAATCAAAAGCGATCATTCATTGACGTAACGCCTGAAATGCAGAACAATGCAGACTGTACTGATTTGGAAGTGATACCGGTAAGAGGAGGTCGTAATAAATCCAACAGGAAGTCTTTATATGGGCGCAACGGTAGACTCCCCGTTTCCTCCTCCGCTTCCTGTTCTTCACCCCCAACACTCCACACCTCTCGCAAGACCAGCTAGCTTCACTTATTAGCATACATAAAAAAATCATTGTTCACACCACTGAGGTAAACTAAATAAATACAAATTTCTTTTAAATCAAAAAATCAATCAATAACATGAATTTAAATAATTAAAAAAGACTACAATCCATAAAAATATCGAACAATCTACTTTTTTTTTTTTTTAAATAACTTTAACTTTAGATAACATATACTGTACAGTACGCATTAGACCACAAAACTACTTTTGACACTCAAGTACAGCTAACGCCAGATACTTTAATACTTCCTCATGTACCGGTAATATTCTCTTTTTAAGTGCTTTGCTTTTATAATGACATTTTTGAATGACATGTGGAAGGATATGCCTGACTGACACACATTCTCATGTATTTTTGAGTTACTGCCGTGCATATCCCTGATTGGCGCTCCTGAGTCAACCCGCACAACTCGAGCCATTGAGTCAAAAGACACAGCAGGGAAAGTGAGGGAAAACTCTTACCTATATTTAAACACACACATTCTTGTCTCACTGTTTTCATTATTTTCAAAGCACTGATCCATCCTTAAGTACACGCGGCTCAAGAAACGTTTACACAATTACACAATGATTGCGATGAAAGTGATGTGTGTTTTTTTTTTTTTTCTTCTTCAATGCTATGCGTGTCTTTCAGTCATAGCCGAGCAATAACCGGGAGTTTAAGCCTGCAGCCATAGATAGACAAACACCATCACACAAAGTGCAAAGGCAAGTCAGAGCACATCTCCACCAACACATCACATACCTGCACGTGTTTGCGTGTGTGCGTGAATGAGAGGTAAACATGCATACCTTTCTCATAGCATTTGCTTGACATTTAAACCAATAATAAGTCGCATACATATTTTGCGATAAAATGATTGATTTCAACAAAACCTGGTGGACAGTTATTGTTGATCTGGAAAAACGAACTAATACAAAAATATTGTATAGATTCGAATTTTTTAGCTTTTGATTTATGTAATCAATGCAAACCGTGCACCTTGCAGAGTAATAATAGCTCCCGTCTGTTTATAATCCTCAATAACACATAAAGGAGCCTACTAATTTATTTAAACTACAGTATGAGACAAACAACCACAAATAATAGTTTTCACTTTTAGCCTTGGCAGACGTAAAGTATGAGCTTTACCGAGTCACAATCTAGTTATAAAAAGTCATTACAGCATTGACAGCAAATAAAATGGTGGACAAAGACGTTTAAATGGTAGTGTAAATATGGTGGAACCTTAACTGGTGAACGCAATGCATCCCAAGCCTGTGATTGGATTTAAGAATTTGTTCCCTTTTCGGAAATAATGGAGACAAACTGTTCCCAGCGTCAAGCTGTTTTTAACACATCAATGATTTTTGGGCGTCTTGTCATTCAGCAATCGGCAATATTTCAAACCGAACCAAACTGTGATGGAGGTTATTTTTAACCGGGCTTCCATCGTTGCTAAATTACAGCCACGGTAAACTTCATGGGCGCAGTCCGTTAGTCGCCAATCCGTCAACGTTATTTCCATCCTGCTAAATTACATTTTGTCACCACTATTTTCCGCTCTACGTTGTTTATGTTACGTCACCTGACGTAAAATGTGCTTGATGTAAAATAAACGAACCGCAGGAGGAAAACTTTACCATCACGGTCTGTAGTTACCCGAGCTCTACAACACCTGGCTACTGTCATTTATTCTATTTTACACACAGGTTGCATTTTGAAGTGTTCAAGGAGTGTTTGGCGTGGAGGTTCTACGCTGTTTTGATGAGCTGGATCGAAATCAAACTCAAATTCCGATGCCGTATAACCATGCTCACAGTTTTCGTTGCTAAACCTGCTCCCAGTAAGCCGCAACAAGTGCAATACCTTCAAATCACATCTTGGTGTTGCTTCATCCTCAAAAGCTGTAAATGCCTCTCCAAATCCCCTTTCAACTTCCTGCAACCTTATAAGGTCGCCTGATCCTGTTTGAATCCCCCCTCCTCACACACAAACACTCCCTGCTGTTTCTCCCTGGCAAACATCCGGCAGCACAAGTTGAAGCATACAATTATGAAATATGCCCAATGTTGAAATATTCAACTTAATGTGCATGATTAATTGTGGTGAAGCACACACGTATTTAACACTCTTACTGACTCGAAAGTGGACCAATATGCAAATATTTGTGATTCATCGGCTGAATAACTAAAGATATGCTAATCTTGTGGAAAATTTTAAAGTGGATGATTTTTATGCTCGCATACCATTTTCCATTGGTGGCCTAAAAGTGTAAAACAGTCTGTTCCAAGCCTATTTGCTAGGATTGGTAATATTTATCAAATAGACGCACTTTGGATCAGGTTTTCTGGTAATATGCTGGCTCATTTGCACAATCGCACACACTCACCGCCGGGGCGCTCATGGTTACGATCGGTATGCAGCAACATGGCGATGGGCATCCCGACATTTTTGGAGCGTCCGGCGACCAGCACATTCTTCCCCGCCGTCTCAATACCTGCGGGGCACATTTTCAAGGGCAAATAGTTGGGAATGAATTATGCTTGGCACCTCAGGGAGAAAATAACTCTAAACTTGTATGTGGATAATGTCACACATTTTCTCTCCCTTTTTTTTAAATTTTACTACATTTGTCCTTCCTGTCAAGGATGAAATAAGAGGGGTATGATAAGCATCCAATTCTGAGTTATATTTCATATTTTACATACACAGATTGTTACAAAAGGCTGTTAGAGAACTATCAAATACAGTACTTCATATTTAAGTTCTCATTGGGTTTGTTGGTGTGCACCATTATTCATTCATTTTCTATTGTTTATCTAGTTCAGGGTCATGAAAAAAAAACACTATTTTTTGCCAAAACATAAAATGCTAGGCCTCGTATTTTGGCAAACATCTACTGGGAAATTACTAAGACAAATGAGCGCCAATCAGAAAGCAGATATCCCAGACTGATTATAAAGATTTTTTATTTGATAATTAAGAAAAAGGGGGTGCTTTTGTCCATTCTATACTGTTTGAAGCTTTAATTCTGATTATTACTTTGGCAACTAGCTGGCTTTTTTTTTTATCTCCCAAAACTTGCCAAATCTTGAAAACGTGTATCATGCGGATCTTTTGGTATTTTAGAGATGTCTGTCCCTCTAAAAGAGACATTTTGGTTTGAAAGTGCAGATTTAGGTGGATTACATCCCATTTGATGTTGCGATCACGACCAGGAGCACATACCGCAGCTAGTTTTTTTTTTAGTAAAATGCATTTATCTGAAATCGTCTTTCATAACATGCAACTCCACATTTACTAGAAAGGTTTTGAAAAATTAAATGTGCCTAAAAAAGTTGTAGGATGTGATACATTTATTCTACAAGAATCCAGAAAATAGAAAAGAAAGAAATCGATGATCGAGCGTCTGGATGAACATTTAAAATTTGGCGCCATCTAGTGGACTTAATGTCATATGAGTCTCCTCTACTACTGTATATTTATACTGTATAGCAATTGTATGTATAAGGGCCTGGGTGAATAACATTGGACAATAGACGGGATACACCCTGGACTTGTCGCCATTCAATTACTCTACTTATTGTAGGGCTATTGTGTAATATTCAACCCATATTCAGTACCTTGTGCAATTATGGGATAAGGTTATGAAAGACTGGAAAATAAGAGTTCAATAAGATACGCGTTTACCTGATCTTTTGATGATCTCCCAGACAGCTGCAGGTGTGGCGGGCACCATGGATCTCTGGTCAAGACACAGCTTGCCGATATTCACGATATGGAAGCCGTCCACGTCCTTCTCTGGTGCGATGGCGTTACATACCGCTCTTTCATTGATGTGCTCTAAGAAGAGAGAGGCATCTCTGTAATTATTATTTGTCTCAAGGTTTTATTTCAGACAGTGTTTACATAACCTTATTGAGCCAAGAACATTTTTTACATATATTAACATTTTGAATGGGACTTTGTTGGTATTTTATAATTTTTTAATGGATTTGGTCAAAAAAAAATTGTAATATTCAACTCAACATTTATGTTTTTGTTCTTCATTTATTATTTGATTGTTTAATATATATATATATATATAATTATAGTATATTTTATTTATCTCATAAATATTTAAAACTGGATTGAGTTATACAAATACAAATAGATCTGTTGAAATGTAATGCTTTTTAACTCATTCACTGCCATTGACGGCTATAAACGTCAAAAATTCATTTTAACTAGTGAAGTCATGCGATTAATTACGATTAAAAACTTTAATGGCCTGACGCCCCGATTTTTTTATATTTTCTTTATTTTTATTTTTTTTAAATTCATTCACTGCCGTTGACTGCTATAAACATCAAAAATTCATTTGAACTATTTCTATTAGTTTAACATTTTTTTCCCACTTTTGTTAACAAGAGTATGAAAACCTAGAATTTTTTTATTGTACATTTAGAACAGATATAAAATTTGTGATTAATCGTGAGTTAACTAGTGAAGTCAAGACAATGTAATCGCCTCTTGCCTCTAATTTTTAATAATCTTTTTATTTTATTTTATGAATTTAAAGCAGTGAGTTAATAGTATTATTTTTCCATGGATGTCTTCTTATGACATAATATATTTTTGCTTATTATTTCCAAAATTCCCCAACTTAACTCCCCGTGGACGTTTATCTGAAACTTTGCAGAAATATTCTAACTTTGCAACCCCAGTGAGAAATCACTGCTATAAAGAAACGACACACAAGTGATGAGCTCAGGGTGAGCACACGTTTGCGTCCGTGTTTACCAGGAAGTGGCAGTTGCACCAACAGTCCGCTGACCCGCCAGTCACGGTTCATCTTGTCTATTAGATCCAGCAACTCCTCCTGAGAAACCGAGCTCGGCCGCAACACTGTGTCACTGGAAATACCTGCATTGCAAAAATTGTGTTAACTTTTTTTTTGTTGTTGTTGATTAGCTTTGCTGCTAAAAGTCATGCTTATCTACGAGGATCTGTCATGCCTAATCGTGCTAACAGTTGTTACTTTTCACCTCAGTGTTGTACGTTAGTCATGCAGTGTTTAGAAAAATCTGACCCAAAGTGCTGGCAGCGCGTGTTTTGTTCCGAACGTAAGTCCTGCTGGCCGGGTCATCCCCCACGAAGACCACTCCTAGATGGGGTCTCATGTTACCCTGAGCGACGAGCTCTTCCACGTCACGTTGGATCTCTCTGTGGAGCTGACGGGCCAACGCCGTCCCAGAAATCACCACGGCGGCATGCCTGGATGGAAATTAATTGTCATTTGTTAGCACTATTATTTATGAATGTCATAGTACCACGATTTGCTCACGACGTGTTTTTAATAAGAAAAATTGCACCGCACAGCATTATATATACTATATTAAAAATAGCACGTAAATTATTATTTTTCCTTAATTTTTCTTTAACTTCACTCTCACCAAACCTAAAATTCTTCACTGCTTTTTTTGTACGCTTCCCTCACTTTCAGAAGCTCGTCCATCTTTTCCAGAGAAAGCTGCAGCTTAGAAATTATTTCCCACCCTTGACAGATGTTATAGAATTAATCGATCTCTTCTTCTTCTTCTTCTTATACAGTAAATATAAAAAGTCTACACACCCATTTTAATATATATTTTTTTATATTAAATGAGATCATGATAAAAGAGAGTGGCAGTAAAAATGAAATTAAAATGATGTGGTTGCACAAGTGTACACACCCTCTTATAACTAGGAAGTGGCTGTATTTAGAATTCCCCAATCACATTCATACTCTTGTTAAATGAGAGCCAGCACCTGCTATCATTTTAAGTGCCTCTTATTAATCCAAAATAAAGTTCAGATGTTCTAGTCGGCTTTTCTTGACAATGCTGTGCGTTCTAGCCAAAGCTTGAAGTTTTTTTTGCTTGACTGACTGGCATTTGGAACTGTTCACAATTCCCTCTAGTTTCACCCCTAAAGCATATTACTGCCCCCACCATGCTTCATTGTGTAGTTTTTTGGGTAATTTGCAGCGTTGTGTTTGGACCAAAATTGAAACTTTGGTTTTACCACACCACACCACACCCTAATAAAAACTTCCAAACTTATGAGTAATGAGGAAAAATGTCCACTGAATGTAAGTTTGAAATCATGGAAAAACTTAAGTGAGGAGTGCGTGCAGTTGACTTTGCAAAGCAGAACTACGCTACATAAAAATGATTGCTGGTCTCAGTGGACAAAAAAATACCTGCACGAAAAAATACAAAATGCTGACATGAAACACAACTGTACTTGTATTTTCACTGAGAGTTAACGATGTAAAGTGATGGTGGCCAGATGGTGTGAAGTTTGCTGCTGCCATCTAGTGGCTGAGTGCCTCGAGCTCACTCGCAAATCAAATTTTTGCTTGCAACTTGCACAAAAATTGGACCACGTGACATAAGGGTAACTCGCAAAACGCGTAACTTACGTCCCTCATTAGTAAATGTACCCCTATATTAGTTACAAAGCTAATTATGAAAACATTAGTCATCGTTGTCATAGTCGCATCTTCTTTTTTTTTTGTTCTGTACATGCTTTAAGATGTTAAATTAAGCAAATAAATGTTCATAATGAGGCGGTCAAAACAAAACAATAATATAACGTTTTAGCAAGGCAGGGTGACATTAGCGTGAAGACTCGACTTAGCCTAGGTTAGCCTGCAGCGGCGAATGGTTTCTTCTTTGATCCAACCCCCTGCAGCATAAATCATTCATTTCTGACAGTAGTTGCGTTCTTGCGGCTTAGTGAATGCGGTCAGTGTTTTCTCTCACGCGTCAAGCGGTCAGACTTGCTGCTCTTCTGTATTGTTTTGTTGTCAAATGTGATTATTGTTACGACTCGCCAGCAAACACACACACAGCACCTGCAGTGTCCGCGGTGAAGCCGCATGTCATTCACAGGTCCATCCCCCAACCACACTCCCATCATTACAACCTCCGTGCCCGCATGCGATGAAAAAAAAGGCTTGTGTACGGCTGACATTTTGAGTCGTTTTACCTCGTCGCCGACTGGTGCAGGTGTCTCCGTTGACTCTCCCATTTTCTGTGTATCCGTAGCTTGGCCCGACAGGAGCGGTGGGGGTCTGCCAACCTGCTACAAAGCGCCCAGTAGGAGCGTAGCGGCGATACAGAGGCGGCCATGTTTGCGCGCACGCGAGTGTGCGCGTGAGCCGTTGTCATAGTGATATACTATCGGGAAGCTAACGCATGCTAGCTTACAACCATGCTGTCTTTTAAGTTCTACAACCGTTAACTCACATTCGTTTTATTCAGCAATTAAATATAATTACAGGTAACATACTTATTATACACAAGTCAATAACGCGTACATGTCAAATTATAACAAAGCTTTTAGTTTATTGAATTAAAAAACTGTATCGCCTCTTTGCTTTAGCCTTTAGCAAGTCACAAATGTGAGCTATATTGAGAGAATTATTGTGTGATGTTAATTAGCTTGCTTTTCATTTGCCACACCACTGCAAAATCATCTTTTTATCAGATTTTTTATAAATGACTTAACAAGTGTCAACTCCCAAGTTCCAAATTCAAATAAAACAATAATTTATTTGCATAAAATAAGACTGTCAAAATAAAAAAAAAGAATATTCAGTGTTTACTGTATTTTAAAGTCACCCCAGAGCTGAATGTTTGTTTTCCCATACTAATTCATCTCAATCACTAATTTGCCACAATAGTCCAATGTCATTATTAAGCAATGTTGGGATACTACTTTTTTAATTTTCAAATGTGCCTTACGTCATAGTACTTTGTGCTTTTTTTCTTCAGATAAGTTATTGTATTTTGATGATCAAACTTATACTGTTCAGTACATTTTGCCGTACTTACTAGACAAGTTATATTTCCCCCACTAGATGGCAACAAATATGTTGCTTCCAAGGAGTGCTTTCCAAGTCCTTCTCCCTGGAGCATCATGTGTCCCCTCTGAACACAATTTTGCCAACCCCATCAGTTTAAATGGCCCAGAGGACATTTATATGTTGCCTTTCATTCCCCAGGAGAACAACAAAGTGACAATTCAATTATGTGGGTGAAACAATCCAGGAAGACTTATTGATTACAACAACAAGCAAACCTGTTCAGCGTAAACTTTGCCAAATGGCACAAAGGTAACAGTCTGTTTTATGTTTAAGCGGAAGTGCCTTAAAATCTCAAAGCTTAAATTGCTCGCATATACTGCATTTGGACTTGAGAGCGAAAGCACGTTTTGAAGACTTTGGTCCATTGTGAGGTTTGTTTGAGGCTTGAGGTTGTTTTGATAAAACGTGGTAAACACCACACCCCAAAGGCTTGCCTTGACAAGAGATAATAAAAGATGCTGGCATCATTCGTCCTTGTGTGCTCAAGTACACCAACGCAGTCATGATTTCAAAAGCATTCATATTTCTCTTTCAAAGGCCGTGTTGCAATGCTGCTGCTTCTGATACACGCCAGTGAGGATATTCATTATAACAAGTGAGAGAGTTGCCAGAAATAACTCAATATTCCTTGAAAAACTGTGAAAAAGACTTAACAAAAAGCAAGGCAATTTCCTGTAGCTTGGGGTATTTTTCCCATGGGAAATTATGGAAATAGAAAGAATTACTTCCAGGGTAAAACTGTTGTCACCATGAAACATTTATTAACTCTACAGGCAATGCTTTCAAGATTCTTAACAGTCGTGCAATTGCAAATACTAAGTTATTCTCTTTTAACTCATTCACTGCCATTGACGGCTATAGACGTCAAAAATTAATTTGAACTATTTCTATTAGTTTA
This sequence comes from Vanacampus margaritifer, assembly GCF_051991255.1. NCBI lineage: Eukaryota > Metazoa > Chordata > Actinopteri > Syngnathiformes > Syngnathidae > Vanacampus > Vanacampus margaritifer. The sequence continues at coordinate 9,357,600 of NC_135434.1, read as the reverse complement.
ACATTTTTTCCACTTTTGTTAACAAGAGTATGAAAACTATAAAAAAATGTATTGTATATTCAGAACTGATATAAAATCGTGAGTTAACTAGTGAAGTCATGCGATTAATTACGATGACAAATTTTAATTGCCCGTAATTTTTTATATTTTTTTTCTTTTTTAAATCTTTTTTTTTAAAGAAAAGATTATTAAAAAATTAGGGGCGTCAGGTGATTAATTTTTTAAATTGTAATTAATTGCATGACTTCACTAGTTAACTCACGGTTAATAACACATTTTATATCTGTTCTAAATGTGCAATAATTTTTTTTCTAGGCTTTCAGACCTTTGTTGACAAAAGTGGAAAAAAAAGGTTAAACTAGTAGAAATTGTTAAAATAATTTTTTGACGTCTATAGGCGTCAATGGCAGTTAATGAGTTAATAATTAAAGATTAAAAAAATTAAAACAAAAAAAACATAGCAAATACACCTCATCTCTGATGTGTAAGTAAGGTTTCAATTTTAAAATGTTTAAGAATTCTTGGATGCAATATAAAAGCAATCATTATATTTACTTTATTAAAAAAGCTAATCGGTGATGACATTAAGAGCAGCCAAGAATTGGCTAACAGTAGGCGCTAATATTAGCTTGTTATCTGTTCCTCTCTTTCTCCAACGCCCCAAGTTGAGGCTGCTCCTTTTAGAGTCACATAAATAAAAAGTCTTTGAATTAGTATGCTCCACTGTGTATACTTTCATTTAAACATTACAGTGACGTGAGCATAGTGTTCTTCAGGGCCACTTTAGAAAGGGAAATCCATTCTCTTTCAACAAATCAAGTGAACAGGCAAAGTTGAGGTTTGCCTGAATAGAAAAAAAAAATACTGTTTACATTTGGCAAGCGCTTTATTCACTCAAAACATGACTCACTTTTGCCTTTTGAAAAGACGGTACAGACCAGTGCGAGCTTGTTTTCTGGAGCTGGGTGGGAAGAACGTGACATCATGACACATCGCACTGCTTCTTCATTTCGGCACCACATGTTGATACTATTATAAGTACAGTAGGCCGTATGAACTCAACTTGTCACTGTTTTTTCTTACCACCAGACCGAATCCATCAATGAAGTCACTTGCGGTGACACTCATCTGAAAGTAACTTGTAGTGCTGAGAAGAAAGAACAACAACAAAGAATATGTCAAAATAATGTAGTGTTATGATTCAAATGGATACACAATTCCAGCTTTCTGCTTCTTTGTGCTGTTTTGTGTTAATAGAGGACAGACAGAAAATGGCCGTAAATTCTTTTTAAAATAATTACTTATGTGAGAGAAAGTATTTGGTAAAAAAATACTGAGCTACTGGTAAGAAATATCAGTAGTTTTTTTGTGTGTGTGTTGTTTTTTTTTTTAATCAGATGATGAACATTCACTATTTTGTGTTATATTGGGAATAGTTTATGCATGTATTGCTTATGGTATACATTGTTTGAATATGAACAGATCAAAGTTTATTTTCACAATGCCTGTTAAAATCCAAATGTTACTTACTGTAATGGATTAACTCCATTCCTAGTCTTTTAACTAATCATGTTTTTGTCTTTTACATCCAATGCAATTCAACATTAGGATCTGTTTTGGGCCACATGTTTTGGCCATGGCCCCGGCAAATTAGACGTCTCTCTAAAGCCAGTGTGGAACACGCCGGCCCAACAGGCGTGGGTGAATACTCAGTAATTTGTTCCACCCAACTTCTGAATGGAACAAAGTCATGTCTCAACAAGATACTGCCTTTATACAGTTGAAGGGCGGGGTTAATTCTTCAATTGAATTGATTAGGAATTTAACACATTAATATGTATTTTTAAAATCACTTTGTGTCTTGCGTTCATTATCTGAAGTGCTTGTCCTTGTCCCATTTAGTTGCCCTTGACCTGGACTGACATTGGGCAAGATCAGAAAATAGTGTAAATAAATACGTATTTGAATGATGTGCTCAAATGTCTGTAGTGTGAGCTACATGCGCTGCTGCGTTTAATAAACCATTAACTTTCCCTGAAGTTGCGTGCACATGCACACACATTTATCATGACATCCAGTCAGGGTTTCATGAAATAAAATGAACCTTGCTCAACAAAATCATATTGATCAAGTCTATATAAAAAACATAATTTTGCAGACTTTAATGTAGTTTAATCTCATAGTCTACTACTAACTCATGAACTGATTTGTTAGCTAACATCCAATCACAGTGGTCCATTTTTCAAAGACAGTGTTTCCCCCAGTGTTTTATAAGCCTGCCGTAGCTCCGCCCCTCAGTAATGTCATTAATGTACAGTGACTGGCTGAAAAATCAATTGAATAAATAAAATACATTAGATTTTCAAATTATTTTATGCCCTTTTACCCTCAGAAATTCAAATATGTCAATTACTTATAGTGGAACTCTAAATTGTTCTCTCATACATTTAAAATTTTCATAAGCACATGTTGAATCTGTCTTGTCATCATGTTAGCTTTAATTGCCTGCTAACCATAAGCACCCCCCCCCCCCCCCCCACACACACACACACGCACGGTTGTTGGCCGCTTGGACTTGTTACATAACACAAGAAGCCCCAGCGCACATGTCTGCTACTACAATAGCTGCACGGCACATTTAGCAGGATTAAAAATCATCATTATTATCATTATTGACCAACTGGGTGACAATGTGCCGCAGCCTCCGTAGTGCTCGAAATTAAAAACAGATTTTTTTTCTCTCCCTCTCTTTCTCTCTCTCTCTCTCTCTCTCTCTCTCCCTCTCTCTCTCTCCAGCGAATCTAATTCAACTCCCCACTGTGATTTAAATGTGCATTTAAAAGGTATAACAGTCACCCCCCACCCCGTAATTATCAGCCCCCTGTGCACTAGAGCAGAACGACCACTCACTCACTCGCTCTCCACCTCTGACGCTCGACACCCCCCCTCCTCCATCCATCCCAAAGCTGTCATCCCGAGTGTGCTCGGCTCAAATCCCCTGAACGCCCGGATGAGAGTCGAAGCACAGCCAGGAGACATACGCAGCGTTGGCAACATGGTGGCGTGAGAGAGGCTCCGAGTGAAAGGAGCAAACAGACATCACTCACCCGAGACAGGAGCGGGGCGGGGGTGTTGGGCGACCGACCCGACAGGCCGACCGCTGGAATCTGTGACATTTTTTTCCACCGGAACCTCCATAGGGGGAACATAAGGACGGCGAGAGAGGCCAGACGCGGCGTCGAATTCCTCAAGCTTCGAGGTTTTGTGCTGTTTTGTCGGTAAGTACCTTGTCCGAGTTTACCTTTGACCCGCCATTGTTGCTCGGAGGGCTGTTTCTTTTATTAGGAGCTAGCTTGTTGTGTGTGTCCGCGTTGCGTTCAAGGAGGAACGGGTCCCTGGGCCGTGTGTGTACGCGTGTAGTACAAATAGTAGCCGTGGCTGAAAGTCACGCAGCTTTTTCTCCGCGCATTGACACGTTCGCGTTGTATTTCGAGATGTTCTATCTAGTATATGTCCGCTCGTCCCTTGGCAAGTCAAGCACGCCCCAGCTGCACGTGCGGGACTTCCCAACCCCGAGTGTGCGCCCACAATAGCTCACATTTTGGACAAAAATGCCGGCTGCGGGGACGTGGACCGGCTGCTGGTTGGAACTAATGTGGGAAAGTGGACGCTCCAAGCGAGGGCGAACGCTCGGCTGATTTGATTGTTTTTTTTTTCAGGGATCGCCTGTTGGTTTTACTGTTTATCACGCGAGTTCATTTCACTCTGTTGGAGCCGCAAGAGTGATCGGCGACGACGCTGAGGCGAGTCGACGTCACGCATGCGCAGTGTGCACTATGGCAGACCAATAATCAACCCTCATACTCGCGAAATCATATTCGCCTTTTTCACATAACTAGGGCTGAACGATTTTTAAACATATAAAGCAATATTTTGTATATATATTGCAAACAATATCATCACACATTACATGAATGTTTTGGTTTTATAGGTTAGGCTTATGCTAAAATAAAGGCAAATTAATCACATATTAATAAGAAAGCCAGTGTACTTATCTACTTAAATGAGTCGTTAACACTGACTTGCATTCTTTTAAGCATTCACTACAACAACTTTTGTCTGTTAAATTGTACCAGACAAATTTGTAATAGTATTTCGCATACGGTTTTCAAATTTGCTTTACAGGGCCAGCCCACATTATCGTCAACATTTCCCCGTCATTAAAAAAAACCCTGTTAGTTTTCTAAAAGCAACACAGGTGGGTAGTATACAAAGATTTACTCTAAAGGGTGAGATCGTGACTGATACATAGCACATGTTAAAGTTGTCGCGCAACATATTTGCTTGAGATTGAGTGCACAGTTTCTGATGCTGCCTCTAGATATCCTTCATTTGATTGGTCAAAGCAAAACTTGTTACAACTAAATTCCACTCATTAAAAATATTTGTATCCATCACAAACATCTGCTAGCATATTCCCTTTTTTTTTTTAATGGAGTCCCTGTTGCTGTAAGGAGCCAGACACTTATTATGTTCCTCCTACCAAAGAGGGAGCCAATCCCATTGTCAACATGATAGATTTTCCACCACACAAAAGGAGTATTCAGGAGGTGGAAAGAATAGCAGGAACACCCTGCATCACGATCCGTCTAACAGCAGCATGAAAATCGCAAGATGCAGAAATATTACAGTCTATTTATAGCAGGATTATTGTACGGCCTTGGATCTTATTGTGATGAACAATCAAAGTAGACAACTACTGTATTTAGCTGGCTACTGGCTGAAACTAAATTGAACGTTTCCAAGTACATATATTGGTCGCCGGTCAGATGGCAAACTTGTTTTCTTTTTATTTGTTTGCATAATTTTAAACACAAGTGCACGCTGCCGTGCATAGTGATGTTTTGATTGAATGAAATGGAGTAAAATCATATTATGTGCGATACGCACACAAACAACAGTTTTGCAACAGCAGGTGGAAGTGGTGGTCAGTATGGATTTTGTGAGTTAATAATTAATCATCATCTAATGATAAGAGAGCAAGAAAGGGCACCGATGAGTTTTCGTGTTGTTTGCACCCATCGAAAAAGCTGTGTCTAAAAAGAAAGAACTGTTTTAGACTACTCAAAAACTTTTGCAGAACTGCAAGACACAGATTGTTGTTTATTGTCTAGCCATAAATGTTTTATAGCAGACATGGAATCATGTTCTGATAAGATAGGTAGATGAATGGCTTCCGTCTTTATAGACACTTATGCGGGCACACGCACGCACACAAACACACCTGCTTTATGTACGCAAAGAGCAGTGCGAGTGAGTTTGATCTGATGAAGATGAGGAACATGCCGCTGCCCCTTCCATTTTATTTCCTGCAAAACATCCATCTCTTCAACAGCAGTTAAGTCATAATATTATTGGCATCTCCCCGCACCCTTTCAGCCATGTTTGTTGAGCAGATCCTCTCTTTGTGCGCACAGGTGAAAAGTTTGTCGCTGCCGAGACGCTTTCTGAGCCTGTGTGTGCTCATGCATGGATTTTTCTGTTACTCTTCAGCTACAACACAATATGTTACGGCCATCGTAAATGCAGAGGCCATTTAGTGAAGTATGTGCTTGACATGTAAAAGTTTATGGAGTTAAACTCTTTATATGTAAACACAGAACTGAATCCAGCTATGAATTATAAATCAAAACATTATAAATGTAAAAATTAGCTATTTGCTGTCAAATGTAAAAATCTGTATTCTTTGGTAACAAGTGATGGTGATTTCGCCGATACAGTCTCTTTTTTGTTTTTTTGGGGCTCAAATTATTAATTGTGTGAGTTCAGGCACATTCAACTTAAGGCATTGTAAAGCACCTTGATTTGACGATTTACACTCGTTAAGTGATACTTTAGTAATCAGAAATCGGGGCTAGTCACACCATTTTCAATTGGTCGGTATCAGCTGAGAAAAACGGGCTATTGTTGTTGCACTTTGTAACAATTTGCCCCAAACAATCTTTACAACACCCTTTTTATTTGATCATTTATGACTTTTTAATTAGTAGATTAACACCTCTGTTGCTCATAATGGGAACTCCTTCTAGCCTCTAGCCAATAGTTTTCAGACAGGATTCGGGTTGAAATTTCCCGCCCTCTGTCTGCAGATGTGACGTCATGTGCGCATTGTGTATGTGAAGGGAAAATGCAGTTTCATTTTTCGGCCACAGGTGGCAGTAGCGATTCTAGCAATTCGAAATTCAATTTTCTGCATTGAGTAGCTTTAATGACGATCACAAAGTGAACAGGGTGCAAAGAACTTTCCAAATGGAACAGTAACAGTTTATATATACATATATATAAATATATATATATTTTTTTACTAGCGGTATTTTAAGAGTGACAGTAACAGGGCCGGCTTTAGGCAACAGTCTGAGCCATGTAGTCCCTACTGTGTAGTGGGCGGCGCCTCCCAAAAAGCATGACTCCCCAGAGCGTGCGTTCAGACTGGGGAGGAGAAAAACTGGACACACGCTTTCACACTCCTTCGCAGCTCATTAAGATGAAAGAGGCATAGAGGGAGATGAGGACACATTTTGCTTACAGTCAGGTCAAGCCAAAAAAAAAAAAAAGTCTGTAAGGTCTGGTGTGATATACAGTATAGTGTGGCTGAATAGCATCGTCAAAGAGGTCACATAGCAGCAGGCTAGCAAATGTGACGGATTTAAACAACATCCCTTTGAATAAAAGTTTAACGTTTGTGATTTTTTTTTTTTTCAAACTTGTGCCCCACTGCTGGACAAGGCAATTACCGTTAATCATTAATGTTGTTTTCATTTGAGTGGACCCGACCACTCATCTACCAACTACGCAACAGCAATTAGTCATTTATTGCGCATATAAAATGTATGTACAACGTGCTCAAGTATAGAAATCCTGCATATGTTAAAGCTAAATGTATTAGTTAGTATGTATGAACTAAGTATCAGCTCTGCATCAGTACTTAAATGCAGCACCCTCGTCTATATTGGAATCCTGAATTTATTATTCGAGTGCTCAGAACTAGTTTTACACGCAGTGTGAGTATAATTGACTTTGCAGTACATGTAGATGACTTCACATGTGGTCCTTGCGGCATTTTATACATGAAGAGATATGTAGTAATGCTGAAGCAATGCCTTTTTAGTACGTACAGAAAAGGTCTTTATCTCAATTTGAGCAAGTGTCATGTATGATGACGCTCTCTCTGCGGACCCTTTGACTAAATAGAAGTGCATGTTGCCCTCCTTTTTGATGAACCTTATTCAAAATAGCAATCTAGTGGGTTTAAAGTCGGTTCACATAGAGCCATTTGACTGATTTGATTTATAAGTGACTATCTTCTTGTGAAGACAAAAAAAAAAAGGTTCAAACATGAGCTGAGAACACGTCAAAGGCAGAGTTTCACCAATAGACCCAACATAACAGCTATTAGCAGTTTTGTCATTTTTGGTTATGTGTTTGGGCTGTTAACGGAGTGTTGACAAAAATTAATTAGCATTAGGTGCGGTCGGGTGATGAGGGTGCATTGTGTAATGTTTTCATGTTGATCGCAACACTGAGAATGCAAACCAGTTTTCATGGAGGTGAGCTTTCTCAAGTACCTTTGCATACTCACACTTTGGAGGAACTTTCCGCCATGGCGGCTCATTGTCTGTTCACCTAAGAAAGTACCGAACGTAAGACTTGATTCCTGAGGTTGCTCAGAACCAGAGCGCCAGATGGGAACCTTCTGTAAAAGACAGATAATGTCCAAAGTTTGGGATTATTTTGCACTCAAAAATGAAGATAAAGTTGAAATGTGTTGGCTTACATGATACCACAGAAATTATAGCAGAGACAAGGTATCGTAAACATTGTCATTTGATATAGCTAACCACCACTAGTTAGTGTCTTGTAGCGCCCCCAAAAGCCACCAATGCACTTTCAATCACTTTATTGAACAGAAATAAACACATGACAAAAACATTCAGGAATTATTTTCTATGGCTCGTTCAAAGTGATTAGGGAAAATGCACCAACCTTGGTTATTAGCCGTCCAGCCTGGAGAAATGCCACCTATGATGTCCTTCCAACGCCAACTAATCTCCACCAGTGGTTTGGTGAAGATCTTGGGTGCGTCCTGTGCGCCAAGCAAGCCTCCCTTAGGCACATACTCGCCGGATGTAAAACCAGTCTCACCAAGGGACGGTATACTTGGCGCCACAATCCAAGTCTTGAAGAGCCTTGCTTCCACACACGAGGGAAAACGATCCAGCATCAACGCCCTACCACTGCCAACATCTAACGCCTCATGGGCAACTGCCTTTGTCCATGAAGAGGCCACAGATGCCAGGAGCAACTCTCAACACAATCAGAGAAAAGCCAACTGTGCCTAGCAACGTGATTGGAAGATACTGGCAGATATTGGCAAACAGCTGGTGTCCCCCTCAGAGATCGCCACCACCACCACCACCACATTGAGGCCTGTCAAGTCGAACTTACTGTACCCTGGGAGGACTCCATGGAGGAGGCATATGAGCGGAAACCCCTGCGATATTCTGAGCTAGCCGCTGAAGCTCGAAATCGTGGCTGGAACGCGGAAGTCCGCCCAGTGGAAGTTGAAGGGCAGAGGGCTTGTGAGAACATCTACCACAAGACTACCGAGGGACATGGGAGTTAGGGGCCAAAACCAGCGCACAGCCATCAAAGCTGTGTCAGAGGCAGAAAAAAGAAGCAGCCACGACCTGGTTGGGACCCCAGGTAGCATGATAGGAGGTATGCGGTCAGCCTAGGCATGACTCAGGGAACAGGATGCCCCTGCCATGCATAGTCCCCTGAGATGTCCGCCACTTGACAGCAAGGTGACTCTCATGGCCAATTAGGGTTTGGGACGCAAGCTCAGGGCTGATCATCCTGCGGCTGGCCGTCTCTGGCGAGGGTGTATAGTGTAAAAGGCCAAAAAAAACCTGTGACCCAGAGGAACACTACTGATGATGCGGCCCGTAAATTTCATTTCCTCAAACCTACCGTCCACCATTCACCGTCAAGTCCACCAGTGAAATGTATGTGCTCGCACATGGATAGCAACATCTCATTTTGGCTAATGTGGTTAGCCGGTCAATAGCCTGCCGCTAACGTGAGCTAACAAAAGCCAACGACACTTTCATACGTTGACACTGTCATGTCAAGTTTGCTCCGTATGATTTATTTTGGTTGTTACTAGCAAAACCAAGAGTCAGTTTTAAAAAATCATTTCCAGTTTAATACATTATGTAGAAACTTTATTTGTACATACACCGCCATTGTTGTTTACATCGCAAAACATTGTGCGTAGTGATGTATAGCCTAACAGCTGTTTGCTCTCTGCCAAGCAAAGCAAAGCAATTGCGATCTATATTAACACCAGCAAAAAAGGAGACAAAACGCCACACTGCGTGGCTGATGATGATGATGATGATGATGATGATGATGAGATTAATCAATGGGATAATGGGTACTTTGGTCTGAAAATATTTGATAACTGCAGTCCAACTGAGATGTCACAAAATGCCTCTAAACTGCTTTAAAACGTTTTGTTTGTTTTTTAGAGAAAACGGTAAAACTCGTGCTGATGATTTACTGTTTTATTTCTGCTTTTTTTTTTTAAACACAGTTTTGTTATGTCTTTAGTATGTGCAGTGTTTATACTTCAGCTTCACCTGCAAGTGGACCAAAATCCACTTCTTGTTTGATGCATGAGCAACTGAACCAACCCTTGCAAGTGTCAGACATTTCAACTTCTGTGCTTGAAAATGGTTGTCTTCTATTTATTTCTTGCTCTGACAAGTCTTGTTTGTCCGGTCAGACCTGTAGCTCTTTTCCTCTGATAGTGGAACGGATATTTCCGCCTTGGACTGTGTTTTGTTGCTTTCTGACTTCTCTGCAGTGAAAATTTTCCAGTAGAGTCAATATCAAAATACGATGCCTTTACGTCCGCATTACAACCCCCAAAAAGTTTAGATTTTCCATAAAAATTCATATTCATTGTTGTATAAAGTAGGCGATTCAGTTAGCGAGCTGAGTGCGTACTGTTTAACACATGAAACTGTTTTTTCAGTTGCTGAATCGTTTTATAGCAATTTATATTTGATCATGGCCGAGTAGACAGTTATGAAACATAAGTGTAAATATTTATTCTAGCCACTGTTTTAGCCTTCTTTGAAAAAAAGACAAAATGCTGGTTGTAATGTCACTGAAAACATCAGAGAGTTTCTTAAAGGCGCAATTTCCTTGTGATGGGTGATGACAGTGCAAACAGCAGTTTTAGGCAGACATGCAAAACGTTCAATACGATTATGACAATAGAATATACATGATCAAAAATAACTAACCACATTTTCATGATGACTGACTGATGGGGACACCAAGAGCATTTTATTGTGTTACTGACCCAAAACTTCCTTATTGTGGAAAAGCATTGTACAGTGGTACCTTGGCTCACGAACTTAATTGGTTCCCACAGAGAGTATGTGAGCCGAAAAGTTCGTCTTCCAAACAAGTATTTCCCATAGGAAACCATTGAAATGAGAATAATCCGTTCCCAGGTCCCCATAAAACACAATTTTCTACTAAAAAAAGCCTTAAAACTACACAAAATATACCTTATTTTATGTATAATAAATGTGCTATTGTATTGTAATTAAAGAAATACACTGTACTGTATAATAAAGTGTTTTTATTTGCAAAACTTGCAGCTTGCCTTTGTGATGGTACAGTAGTTGAAGGCTTGATGGAATGGAGTGGGAGGAGGAGGGAGGGAGGGAGTTACTGTTTGGAAGGAGAGTCCTCCGGTGTGGCTTCTCTTCTTTGCTTCTTAGGAGACTCTTTATCCTTGTTGCTGACTAAAAACCTCTTAATTGACACCTGTTGGTAGACTTAGCGCACTGGTACTGGGACGCTAAGCCACACAAACGCGCACCTCGTTCGTGTTTGTCGATGATCTCCTTCTTCTGCTCGACCGTAATTTTCTTCAATGTCTTCTTAGGCTTAACACTAGCCTTTTGTGGGGTCTTTTTCGGTCCCATGGTAGCAAAAGTACACTCCAAAAGTACTCCAAAATGATCCAAAATGTCTACCGAACACAAACCACGTCCGCACTCAAACAAAGGGGGCGACGAACTGGGACGCCGTGAGCGTGCGTCAGCTTCTCGTGATTCCTCGTGTCGCGAGATTTGGTTCGTCCGCCGAAAACTAGTTCGTCGGCCGAGACAAAATGCTCGCGAATTTAATGTTCGTGAGGCGAAAAGTTCGTGAGCTGAAGCGTTCGTGAGCCGAGGTACCACTGTATTTAATATTTGGAAAGACATTTGCATTCATTTTCAAACAACGTCTTCCAGATAGAAAAGGTTATAATATGACCTTGTGTATCGGTGCTTTTTTGGACCGTTTGCTATATGTCGAGCTTTTGCTATCTTACCGCGAGACAAACATGGATGACTTTCGTCTTGCAGACTGACACATTTAGAACAGGAAAGAAAAGAAGATGTATAGAAAAGGCAGTGGATTTCTCTTTTGGTTTCCATGACAATACTGCGGGATGCCGGCGGGCTTCTTGTTGCTCTTGTCTGGCAGTGTCACGGAACAGTGTCTGTCTCTCTGGTCGTCCCACCTCGTCCTCGGAGCACAATCACGCTGTTATGTCGCTGACTGTCATCGCGATGACAACATCACGTGACAACGTCGGCGGAGAGGAAATCGTCACGCCGTGTGTATGTTGATATAATGTATGCCTGTGCATGTGTACTACAGCATTCCTTTGTTCTGGCTGTCATTGCTCATTTAGAGATGATAATGTTTCGCATTGTTGCTCCCACGGGTCAAACAAACAGATAACAGCGAGAAATGTTTACTGTAAGTTGTGTTTTTTTTTTAAGCATTTTATCATAAGCCCTTCTTGCCCTTACAACAAACATATGCGGTGAGAATTTTTTTTAGACAAACTCCTCTTCGCAGACTTTTGGAAAAGTCACATTTTCATATGGTAGACCATCTTGAGATGCTGGCGCGTCAAAAAAGGCGCAAGCTGCGAGCGGTGACAGAAAGAGGCTGAAAACAAATAGTGAGAACTCGCAGCTCTGGTGATTTTCATTTCGGTGACTTCAGGGTCAGAGTCAAATTCATCAAAACCATTTCCGCAAATCAGTTGTTTAGAAGTCCCCGTTTAGCCTTCCCTTGACCTTAAATTGGCTCCAACGGGCTTCTAAGGCTTTTAAATATTTGTGGTTTGCGCATGCTGTTGCTTCCAGGAAATCATTTAAATGGCCAGTTTACAATCATTAACACTATTTGTGTTTCTACTACCGCTCTCATTGTTCTTGCTTGTTGATTCAAATGTATGTGAGTCTCTCTCTCTCTCTCTCTCTCTCTGGACAAATAATACAATAATAAATTACGGTAATCACTTACATAGGTGTGCTGTCATGCTGGCGATGGTTGGCTTCCTGTTTGTGTTCCTTTCTTGTTATTGTGTTCATTAAGATAGCAAAGGTCTTCTACTAAAAGGTAACGCAACATGACAGGAAAGAATGATGTTTTTTCTCTTGTTATATCTTTTCCTGTTGTGTCTTTGACTCAGTTTCACCCTCTTGACTGGGTCCTGGAGAGCTGTTGTGTTACAGTGTTTAGTGTTGGCCTTCTGGGAGTAGCACGGTCCGCATCAAAACGCGCTCACATAGAGCGTCTCTTGTTTGACTGCCGATGTGCTGCTAAACCGTGAGCCAGTTACATGTATGGAACTCAGTGAGGACCCCCCCCCCCCCCCAACTCTTTCCTCTAAAGTAGATTTGTTCGGGAACGCCAAAGGCTTGGTTGACACAAATGAGTCATGATTTCACCACTCGGGCCTCGGGTCATTTTGGGTGTTTGGGGGGAAAAAAGTAGCAAGCGGAAGATGGGAGCCCTTTATTCTTGGTGTAGTCAGATAAGTAACGTACTACCATGTTCCACTTTATGAGTTGGCCGTCTTTTTTGGAAAGTCTTCTTTATGTATTTTTTTTCATGACAAATTCCCATTTATTAATTTTTTTTTAGTTGATAATTTTAACACAAACCTACCAAATAAACCTTATATGATACATATTCATTAGTCTATTAAAGCCTATTTATTTGAAATTCATAATCCTCAGGTTTCTGTATATAGTATTAATAAAGTATAATTACTCTAAAGTAATAATAATGAGAGTGTTTATTTAAAATGCATAAAGTATATTGTTTGAATTGCATAATAATCAGGTTATCTATACACGATAAATAGCATATTGTCGCTGCTATGTGAAAAACGCTTGTGTTCATTTTTTGCATGCATTTTTTAATTTTTCAAAATTTTATTAAAATTGTTATGTTTTTGGGATGAACCTGAATGCAGACATCTCCGAAAATGGTTTCCGATCAAAACTCAGAATCTGGGAGTACGCTAGTCTTAATTTAGACCAGTTTTCCATTCCGTCCTAAAATTGTATTTTCTTTTCATTGTCTCTTAACTGATCCTGCGTGATCAGCCTTGAGTCGATAACTTAGGTTTGTCACTTCCATTTTTAACTTGCTGCTCTTGCGCAACACAAATGTGCCGTTGTGTTGCCTGCCTCCTTTCGATCATACTGTCACGTCGGTACTGGTCCAACCCGAATTTGACTGTAGGGCCAGGACAGGGCTCCATGTAAGGATGAGCAGCTGGCTGGCCGGCCAGTGCTCATGTCACGCTGCTATTTCCAGCCAAATCATTCCTGCCGCCGACGTCTTTAGCAACGAACGCAAGCGACAGACATGCGACACCTCAGGCAGTGGCGGGGTTGGAAGGTGGGGCAGTTCGTCTGCTAAAATTCAGCAAGAGGCAACCTTGGATGATGGGGATTAGCATGGTAGACCGATGGCACGCTAGCCAATTTATTGCACGTGACTTAAGATAAGGGAGGAATGAAGATATGCAGTATGCACTGAAGAGTATTTGAATTTTAACATAAGCCCAGCAAACAAATCAGAATTTGTCATGCTAACTGACAGCAGAGATCACTTAAGTCATCCCCTGATTTAAACAGTTCAACTGTCCGCACATGCTCATAATCGCAAAACATGCATGTTACAGAATATCTGTGACAGATAGCGCCACTGCCATATTATGTTCCTACATGATCTGTACTTAATCATATCCATTTCGACAGTAGTACAACTAGCATTTTCTCCAAAACCCCATAAAAGTACGCATGAAGCGACTGAAACACCGAAGAGCAATCGTTAAACTGTTAACTTCTGTTTTGTTACGCATATCCGCAACCTGTAATAGTGCCGTAAAAATATGATCAAACTCAAGCAAGAAGCAGTTTTTTTACGAAACACAAGGGACAATAAAACACATCTGTTGGTCTCACGCCGTCTGTCTGTCTTGTTAGTCCATTTAGTGATTCTTCTTTGGGTTCACATTGTTAGAAAATACAGTGAGAAAAGCACCCAGCCTGCAAGTAAACTTTGTTTTCGTCCGCTTACTGGTACCACGCTGAGAACGCTTCTGATCATATGCCAGTGCTGAATCATGTGATTAAGCTCTAAATACTGTAGCTGAGTCTATTATTGGCCAATTCTCTATTACTAAAGAATTAATAAGGATTTTCATACTGAAGTAACGGTATGATTAGTAGACTAACTGTTTCCTCATACAGTACTCACTTAGCAAAAAAAAAAAAAAAAAAATGCTGTTATTGATGATACTCCAATTATAGATATCAGAATCAATTTTGAACGCAGCCCAGAAAATACACTTAAAAACCAAGTTATTTGTTTTTCAGTAAGAAGCCAAGATGTAACTCAGAGCAATGCAAGAGCAAACTGGTTTTCTTCAAATGCGACGGCGCTATTCTCGGGCGAAGTGAGGGAGCAGGATCGAATGTCGTGCAAAGTTCTCCACGATTCCCTCTGTGCTGAACAGCTGATGACATCTTCATAATGTTTCACATGTTGTTATTATGGTGCTACTGCTCTACGGGAAACAACCGCAACTGCTAATGCTGAGGAGGCTTCAAGCCTGTCGACATAATGTTTGCACATTAGCACTGAATGAAATCAAATGCTGTTATTTTTCTGTCAATGTGCGGATGTGTCGAGATGGCAACCACTGAGGATTTGGTTGCTTGCTGTTTGTTTCGTTTCCTGTGAGGATTATGAGTGCATTCCTTGGAGGATTCTTGCGCGATTGCGCCGCACTGATAGTGTCAGTATGAAGGACTACAATTGTTGAGTTTCATGGGCAACTTCCTGGCCGCAATTTTTAATACACATTAGGGCGGGAGAAAGTCTCTAATTTGAAATCAAAGGTAGTCAATTTGAAGAGTATAGTTTTTCTACCTTGGTCAGTGGTTGCACCATTAACCCCGGAGAACCCAAGAACCCTTTTCTTCTTTGGAAAATTATGAATTGTACATTAAATGACTGTTATAAGTTCACTGAACACCAAAATATATGTTTTTTCAATTTTAACCCTTTATTCCCTAATTTAGGATTAGGGCGAAATTTGACCCTTTTTAGATTTAGGGGTATCATTTCGAAAAATCACAATGACAAAAACTGTCAGTAAACTATTTAGAATTTAAGAAAATAATCAATCAAATACACAGCTACATTGAACAATATAATTTTTTCGTTTTATTTGTTTCATTTTAGAACTGGATTTTAAATGTACAAACACACTTTGGCCAATGGAAACAAGAACACAGGGACAAAATCACTGCTGGAAAAAAAAGAAAAGGTCTTTGTTATTTGAGTAGCAGAATTTATAGGGGCCAAATTTGACCCCGTGGGTTCTCCAGGGTTACACCAAATTTCATCCGGATTCAACAACAAATTTACCACAGGTCTGAACTCTGAACATATTCCGGTTTTAATATGTCAAGTTATCATATCGTCTTATTTTGTCATTCGCACCCTTCTGTATTAGTACAAACCATGCACCAAACTATGTTGAAGAGCAAATGGACTTTGGTGTGGTTTATTTCATTTCAGCTCAATGTATAGTTGATATAAAATGTCTTCACACCACTGATCCCATTCAAAGATTTTTTTTTTTACATACCAGTATCAAAAAGTGGGAAACACCCTCTTAAAACTAGGATATGACAGTGTTCCAAAATGGAATTCTTGGTTTCATCAGACAGTAATCAAGTTTCCCAAACACTTGGGAAAATGTGTTATGGTCGGAAGAATCCAATGTTGCACAATTTGGTTTTAATTGCAAAAGGTGTGTTTGGAACAAACACAACACTGCCCATCACCAAACGGCATCATGTTTTGGGGCTGCTGTTCTTCAGTCCGAACTCGGTTGGGCCTTTGGCAAGGTGGAGGCAATTATGAACAGTTTCAAAATAGCAGTCAGTGCTAGCACAAAAGCTTAAGGGCTTATGCTAGAAAGGACAAAAAAAAAAGTCTGTTTCAATGAAGTCGTGCAATTTATACTGTTAGTCACTTTAATGGTGGGAAAATGTTTGAAATCACAAAAACTTTTTATGTGTAACTGCTGCTGCTTATATGGAACAAAAAAAAATGCTCTTCAATAAGAAATGCATTCAAAGTGTTTTGTGAACACATCCTAAATTGCTCCCTTCACATGATGAAAGTCCCCAGCTGCAGTTGTGAAATTCCCTTCCTCATTGTCACCACCACTAGTTCAATTTGGCTAATGCTTTGCTGCACGTTCCTGAGCATTACACTTCGTTTTTTACCTTAAACTAACAATCTGCCGCTAATCCGCTGACTCACTGACTGAGGGGGACCTAATCCGGCCGGCCTCGTGCCTAAACGTGGGAAGCCCTCGCGCGGCAAAGTTTAAACGCATAGTTAATACGGGCCGTGCGTCTACGTCTGAGCGGAAGAAAGCCATTGCTGCATTGTGCGGGACCCCGTGTGCCCCCCTCCATGCCTTTTCTGCCACTCTGTGCTCACGGCAGCAGGCCTAATCAAAGCCCCCCCCCCCCCCCCTCTAATACCGTTAGCTGGGTCATGTGCTGAAAGCCAGGATTAGGAGCCAGGAGGGCACAGGCCAATAGAGCCAGCTTAGCAGGGAACCTTCTCTCTCTCTCTCTCTCTCTCTCTCACTTACTCTTATGTCTGTCTGTTTATGTAGATGCAGACATGATGCCACGAATGCCTCTCCAAGGCACAAGAATATGCTACATGTGACAGTATATGTAACTGTATGCATTTCCTCTCAACTCTAGCAAGGCATATACACTTTACCACTAGCCATTATAACATAGTAAATACAAATCTTTTTTTGACTACTTCCGTCCGTCCGTCCGTCCATCTTCAATTCCGCTTATCCAGGGGGCAGCCCGCGGGGGCAGCAATTTTAGCAGGGAAGCCCAGACTTTCCCTCTCCCCAGCCACTTCACCCGGCTCCTCCGACGGGATCCTAAGGCGTCCCCGGGGCCTCCCGCCGGTAGGACATGCCCGGGAGGCGTCCAGGCGGCATCCGAACCAGATGCCCGAGCCACCTCAACTGGTTTTGACTACTTGTATACAAATATTGGGTCTATGAAGTGCATGCAGACCAAGTAAGTTTCTCTGTAAATCGTTCTGATTCGGGTGGGGGGGGGGGGGGTATTGTGGACTCTTTCCATGTGGTGCATGCATATGTACCACAATTGACAAGCGTAATTCTATGATGCCTCCACAAGAGAAAATGCCGTCTTTATGGGTGCTTTAGGGTGCTTTGTAATTACTTTTTTTTTTCATCCGAAGTAATATTCTAGTCATTGTCTCAAATTGCCCCATCAAGCAGTAAGAGTTGAAAACTGTTTTTTTTTTAGAGTGTTGTTAATTGATACTTGGGATTTGTTTTATTTAGATACCGAGGAATTGTTTTGATTTGTAATTGTTTTTTGTTATTTATGTATGTACTGTATGTATTTAAATTGGAAAGATCAGTGTATAATTGATGGTCATCGAAATGCATTGAAACCATTTTTTTTCCCAACCCCATAACAATCCTCAAAAAATGGTGATAAACATTCAATGTATATGCTTTTAACAAAAAATGGGGGGGAATTAAAGGGACAAAAATGGAACATACTAATTTTTTTTCTTCAAATATATTGGGAGAAAAGGAGAAATAAATCCCACAAATATGCAAATCCTCAGGTGCTGCTCAACTGAATTGTCTTTTAAATTTTGCTTCAGTTTACTTTTCTGAAAGGAACAATAACAAGACAATTTTTATGGAACTGTTTGTAGCTCACATGTGACAACACAGATGCTATCCAGGGATAAGGTAACACAAGATACCTAAAATATGGTCAGCATTCTGAGGGAAATTAGAACCAAAACACCTACTAATGCTGTATGTTGATCTTATTCTTGGAAGAATAGCTCGAACTTTCTCATGTTGATTTCAAAGTCACCGGTGTCGAACCTGGTGGTCTTTTTAAAGCAAGACTCTTTGCTCACGCAGATCGCGTTTCAGTTGCCTGGGTTATGTAACATGACAGCCATACGTTAACATTTGTTAAAGACATTTAGGAGTCACGTCTCTTGAAGAAGTCATTTGGCAGTTATGTGTGTTAGGAGGAACCAGCTGGAAGGGATTCACTCCTTCCTCAGAGCTTTGCTATGAAATGTCATTATTCAATGTTGCACCTCGTCTTCGATGCCCCACTCGTTATACAGGCCACTTTGCCCCACTAACACATGCTCATGCCCAGCCTTGTCGATCCTAGATTACCAGTCTCGGGCTCTGCAGAACCACGTTGGTATGTTGAACTTCCTGGCGCTGCTGTACTTGTGAGCCCAGAGCCAGATTAACATTTCTCTGTTGCATGCACACACAAACCTACTCATGAGGCGGCAGCAAGGAGGATAGGGGTGAAGGCGTGAAGCTTTCCAGTCGGTACCGCTGCCGATTCTTGGAAGAGAAGCGCTACTGGACTGTGGCGACAGAGGCCAGGAAAGCAGATAGGAGCTTGCAGGGTAAGATGACTCCGACATGCAGGAACATGGAAGCAGGAGAGAGAACATGATTAAAAAAAATTTAAGAAGGCTGAATTATTGGTAGGAAAGGTATGAATTGTGCCAGTTGTCTTATGAAAAGAACGGCCTGCAGTGTTGCTCAATACCTGAAGTTAGCCAGAGGATAAGAATAGTCTACAGAGCTGTTTTCATGAATGTGTGATGCTATAACAAAATGATTGTAAAGTCAAACTAAACCAAAGGCCGCACTGGTTTCACAATTCAGACCCGAATCGTTCCGTTCCGTCTTCAATTCCGCTTATCCGGGGTCGGGTCGCGGGGGCAGCAGCTTTAGCAGGGAAGCCCAGACTTTCCCTCTCCCGAGCCACTTCACCCAGCTCCTCCGACGGGATCCCAAGGCGTTCCCAGGCCAGCCGAGAGACGTAGTCTCTCCAGCGTGTCCTGGGTCGTCCCCGGGGCCTCCCGCCGGTAGGACATGCACTAAATATTCAGGAAAAATATCTCTCTAAAGCTGTTCAAAAATCCAGAGTTTGAAAATGAACATGTTGCATGGCCTTCACATATCTCGCAAGCAATTGTCGCAAGACTTTGCCGTGTTTTGTGTGACCTCATGTCAAAGAACTTAACTGCACGTTTATTACTTTTACTTTGTGTTCATCTGTGTTGTGTGAAAACAGCTTCACATCCAAACAGTAATCTTCCTTCTGGATGCCACTTTGTTCATTTGTTATCAAAACTAGAACTACTAACAGTGTGTATTCAAACAGGTTTTATGATGGCAACAGTTTGACCCACAGTTTCTTTTTTTTTCTCTCATTATTTTTAGTAGGGATTCTAAATGAGAGTTACCAGAGTTTCGAAATTAAAAACAGGGACACTCATTTTCACCAGGAACTACGTGGAACAAAATTAATCGCTAGTCAATCTGGTGGCCGGTGGTTGTGTTATTACGAGTACTGTCGCTATTTTGGTTGACAGTTTAACAGCACTCGACAAGCCAATAAACAACCTTTTTTGCTCCATCCAGGTGTTGAGGAACGTACCCCCAAAAAAGTGTATCCCAGCCCCTGCAACTTCAGTTGAATGCGGCTGTTCTGATATTGGTGCCTTAAATAAACTTTAACGTTGGAAAAATTCGGGACGGAACATGCATAAACATGGGACAAAATCTGCCCGGTATTTGGGACACAAGGCTCAAAATTGTGTCCACTTTAGAGGTTACACTGCACCTCATGCAGCATCTTATTTTGGATGCGCTTTGAAGCTTCCACGCAAACAAAAAAAACAAACACACAGTGGTGTTACTGAAAAGAGTCCAAAGTGAAAAGTCACTTTGCCATTTTGGAACAGGCGAGTGAAACCAAAGAGAGCTGACCTTAAAACACTATTTTAACATAACTTACTCAGCACTGTGGATCCGAGTTGATTGTTTGCTGTTGTAACGTGGTTGGCGTCCCTGTTTGTTGCTAAGGCTGCCGGCACTGTTACATTATTTGGAATGTGACACTTAATGTGGGCCACAGAAATCTAAATTTTTCATGTTTGTCTTCCATTTGTGTTTGTAACTGATACAACACATAGAGACCCTTTCTTATAATAGACATTTACAAAATGCTATCAGTCCTCATAAATTCTAAAAAGGCTATTAAATGTATGTATTTAAGAGTTTGATGTAGGGATGTAATGATATCCAAACCTCATGATACTAAAAATATCACAATATGAACCTCACGATATGATAATTATCACAGCATTATGGAGGGGATAGCGATTAAAAAAAATGAATAAAAAAAAGCTCACGATACTGTGTAAAAATTCACGATATTGCAAAAAATAACTGCAGTGACAGAGAAATAGGCGCAAAGTATCATAGTCTTTGTAATTCACAATGTTGTGTTCGACTGAAGCGGACCAAAAGTACTTTTGACAGCGATGTTGAAAAATATTTGCTGGTATGACTGATTTATTTGAGTGATAACCGCTGCAGTGGCCAAAACATTCCTAATTAAAATCGAACAACACTAATAAACTAACCACCAGCGGGTACTAAAACTGCACAAATGGATTACAACCTTGCATTTTTATTAACAGACATGCTGTTTTTAATATTGTAATGCTGACGACGATATTGTAGCCGTTTTAATATTGTGATATCAGGATATTGCCATTGTCGTTACATCCCTAGTTAGAAGTGTAATTGTGAAATAAAATGAAGGGTTGTGCTGCATGACAAGGTAGCAGCGAGATAAATAGTCCGCCATGAACCAAACTCCGGTTTAATCTAATAGACGGGATGACTTTCTCATGCGTTTGGTAATGGACTTGATACTAAGACTGTAGAACATTTCACCTCCATAAAGATCCTGACTAGCTCGTAGCTAAACTCAATGTTGTTTTGACCATTTGTTCCTGACAGAGGTATTTCTTAGAGTTTGAAGATTAAAAAAAATATTTGGTGTTATCGTTTCTTTCTGATCTTAGCGTGCAAAATGTTAAGTACGAGCACGTATGAGTACGTCGCAGTCAAAACAAATTTACATTTACCACACTGCTATGCTATTCTTCAGCCGCATTACTTGCCAAAATCGAATTCAAATGTCACACATATGCAACAGTGAGCGGCATTTATATCAAGGTATGCATATTGCAACATTCTTTAAAGTCTGTATGTGAAACTTTCAGTTGGTCAATTACATCCCTGTGTTTGTTTGCCAGTTGCAACAGTAAGCTTATGTTGGGACTCTACCAGGTACAAAATGCCTTTATTGCAGGAAAAAACAGGAGTTGTCAATAAAATGTTTGGGCAAAGTCAAGTGGCTGCGGTGAGACCAAATGAGAGTCACTGTGCATTTTTGTGTGTGGCGGCTTCGGAGTTGGTGTTGAAACAGACATGCTCATTGCAGTCATGCATGCTGTTGTTGTCATTCTTGAACACCACCCACCCCTCCCTCCTCCTCCTCCTCCCGCACACGGAGCCCGACTGATCATAACACAGCACAGAATGCGTGTGTGCGTGCGTGCACTTGGCTTGTAGGCGACAGCGCCCCCCCGCTGCGGAGCACAGAGTCAGAGTCAGCAGGTGCATCTGACGCAGAAAGGCTTTCGAGCAGGCAGGGCCAGTTGGGGCACCGAGAGGGAGAGGAGCCACGGGAACCTCGGCTCGCAACTCTCAGACGAAGAAAAAAAAATCAATGAGAGGAGCAGGAGGAGACCGGACGTCATACAAATACCTTTGCTTCAGTCATGTATGTAAGTAACATTTGGGTTTGATTTTATGGATGAATTGGGGGTGACGTTTGTGTGGAAGTTTGCGGGAGGATCAGCAATCATTTGAGTTAAATCTGTCATGAATTATAAAATATTACCGAGTTGCGGTCTGATAGGGAAAACACCCAGAACCCCCCCGACACCCCCCCCCCCCCCTATCCACCTCTGACTGTTTAGTTAATCATGCTCGGGCTCTTGCAGAGGCAGTGAAGTATTCCTCTCACATTATTGTTAAGCATTAGCGAACCGGACTCTGCTTTTTTGTCTGGAGAATGACGACCCTGCTGTGACTCAGGCCCCGCCGGGTCGACAAGACGGAGCGACATAGAGGCACACTGTTCCCAATGTGTGATTGAAAGGAACAATTGTGGCTGAGATGGCGTGTGTGGTGGTGTGCAATGAGGCTGTGTAACCAAGACAATGTCACCACATGGCGCAACTTCAACATCAACACCTCTTTCGAGGAGCTTATGTTTTAATGTTTGTCAGAATTGCTGTGAAAACAAAAAACGAACCCATAGGGCTGCTTAATTGTTTCAGCACTAACTAAACTGAAATCTATAAAAGCCTGTGGACAGACGATGCATGTTTCAAAGAAGACTATTGCATTTTGGTTATAGATGCAGATTCACCATTTTGTATACATTTGGAATTAGCAACTTTTTTTTTTAAACATTTTTCTTCAATTCAAGCTGAATAATGCATGAATATTAAAACTCATTCACTGCCATTGACGACTATAGACGTCAAAGATCGATTTTTCCTGGGCTGGCAGTGAATGACATCATAAATACTCAGTTCTGCACAAACAAATTGACGATTATTATACCCAGTCCAATTGCAGAATTTAGAAGATCCGCAATGTTGCTATCATCATAGTGATCCACTTTTTATTTTTAGAACGAAGTAGTGGCTATCAATGTCCTTGATGAAGAAAGCGCTTCTCGCTATCCACACAGACAATCACCTGGCATGTTTACACTATTCCTCCCTCATTGGCTGCCTCCTCCCCTCACGTCCACCCTCTCTGCACACCGACAGCCACTCATTGGCCGGCGTGTGCTCTCAACGTGGAGATGATCCTCTGGAAAGGCTGTCTAGACTCGCCTCGGTTCTGATTCTCTCTCACTCGCTCTCTCCTGCAACAACGCCACAAACCTGCTCAAGTCTCACTCTGCCTCTTCCGCTCTCTTCCTGCCTCCGTTCATTGCTGTCATCAGCTGCTCTCGCGCCACATCTCCTTTGCTGTCAGTCACATGCTCTGCCAACCACCGCCTCCATCAACTGTCGCTGAATTGTCTTCACCCACTTTTTCAGAAATATGGGTGCACATGAAGGTGAGTGGAGTTGACTTTCAGGATTGCTCTCTCTCTCTCTTCTCGCCACATCCCTGTCGTAACTCGGTTAGCCATCTGTTGCAGTGCCCTTGGATGTCAGGTGTATCACAGCGATGCCGTTAGTCATCATCCCGTGCCCTTCTGGTCCTTTCAGCGTCCGTCCGGCCACGGTCGAGGGAGGGGGGAGTTGACTGCCGCCGCGTGCTAATGCGGACCCGAGCTCGTGACACGGGTGTTTCGCGCCAGTTGTGGCGGCGGTGCTGCAGTGGCATCTCAGGCAGATTAATGAGCATTGTGCTGCAAACAGTGAGAGGACGGATGGGATCGTTCGCACGGCGCGCCATTCCAGAGGCTGACGTCGTGGCTTGACATGCAAGTCTGGGATCAGGACGTTATTTTCGGTAATGCTAAACGCATTGTGCGAATAAAGCTAGTTTTGAGCCTTTTTGAAGTCTTTGCAGCTCCTAACCAGCTGTCATCCGCAAGCTGAGTTGCAACTTGGATTTTTTCGAACTTTGAGCTTTTTCCCCATCTCTGCTTCTGTATAAAGTGGATGAACAGCAAGCTCAAATCATCTTTTGACGGGCGTATTTATCTGTCTGTGTCTCATTTGACCTCCAAGAAGAAATTGTCTGTGCCAAAAATAATTCTCAAGAGCTCGTTGTCACTTTCAAGTGGGTTTTTATTCAGGTTTTCAGGACAGGACGTCTCGTCAACAAAGTGCACCGTTGGCTCGTTGTTCCTTATGTCGGGCAATATATAAACAAAAGTGGATTTTCGGCAACTGACTATGAACTGCGCACATGATTAAGTAATGCCCGGCGAATATTTGACGGCGGTGGCCAATGATGGTAGGATAATCAGCTTTGCCTTTTTTGAACAGCTGCCGCACCCAAATAGGGAAGTTTGTGTTGGGTAAACATGAATTTTGTCAGCATCAGCACCTCGGACAGTGGTTGTGCAGGAAATGATGTTCAGTGTTGACGGGGAGGGATTCATTTAACAGGATCGTTTTTATTGTGGTTGTAGTATGCAGTGCTGTACTGCATCATACTGAGATGTGTTTAAAGACCACCATGCAAATGTATTATTATAAATCTGTGCTCTATGTTTTTGCCAGTGAGTGCATATTATTATCATTTACCTGCCAAAGTTCTTATTTCATATTTCAGTTCATTCTTGAACAAGTCACAGTAATCCATGCTGGTGACTTTGAATTCCTGCTACTGTTATTTTGCCGAGGGCTGGTGATGCTTTTCAAGCTTTTTATGAATAGACTCGATTAAGGTCCCGCTAAATAAAAGAATGGCCTTGATGCTGGTTGCGTAAGATTGTATTGTATTTTTTTAAATAAATTGTATTCAGCCAGCTTTGAGTTTCCAATGACTCACTAAGTAGACACGCAACTTGACCTTGAGTTTGCTGAAGTTTCTTTGAATAAGGATAAATGTGTATTTACAAGTGCAGCTCAATACGTTGAAGTACCTTGAAAGTCTTCAAGATTGAGAAACTTTATTTCATTTATTACTGCACATGGAATCACTACACATAGAGTCAAATGTTTTATGATTTAATTAAAATTAGTATATTTGTTATTGTTAAATTTACAGCTGCCAAAAAACACAAATTCAGCTCAAGATATTCAAATATTGTGCAAGGAAAAAAAAAAGCAGTTTGAATAATGGATGGACGGATATTCAGTATGGAAATTAGGTACAGTATTGCGCCAATCTTCTTGCTATTATGACCAAAACGTTCAACCTATCTTTACAAATAAAACAAAAAAAACCTTGAAATCCACAGAAAATGTGTTATCTGATATCTGATAAAACTAGGGTTGAATTTTTGTTGACTATTGTTCTAAAAAGTATGCTACAAAGATAACATTGCTACCCACAGTGAAGCATGGGTGGTGGCAGCATGATTGTGGGCATTTTTTCTTCAGCCGGAACTGTGATCCTAGACATGGTAGATGGAATTATGTAAAGTTCTCATTAGCAGTCAGTGTTTGTACAAAACCTTCAGGCTCACTTTAGAAATCAAAATTGAGATTGGTTAATTCTGAACACAGCCATATCCCCAGTTGGAGGGTGTGCATATTTGTGCAACCACATCTCAGTTTATTTTAATATATCCTTTTTTCTTTTTCTTTTTCAGTTGAGTTGAAATGATTTATATTGATGACATCTTTTTAAATTACAAAAATACATGCCATTTGAAGTGGAGTGGTTAGCATTTTTATACCCACTTCAGATCTTTATCCTCTTTTATACAGAAATGCTACAAAGTGACTGATTTCACAGAACCCAGCGAAAAAAAACGACATTGACGTGGCTGACCGTGGTTTGGTTTTAAAGTGTTGTTGCGCTGAGCATGATGCATCTCCACCAGTCATGTTTCTGAATTTAGCTAGGGCGTGTTTCATTGTTTATGTAAGGTTGCCTGGTTAATGTCCAGTTGATATTTTTTGAGGAGGTGGCGAACTTTACAAGTATTCAAGCAATGTAGGTTATGCATGAAAGTTGTATATCATCAGAAAGCAACTGATGATGTAAAAAAATGGGGATTTTGAATCCCAGCCTTGCCCAACTTAAACCTTGCCATGTGTTGACTTAGCTAAACGTGGATTTTTACACACATTTCCCAAAGTGCTCACAACTTCAAAGTTACATTGGCATGTAGGAAGATTAGTTTTCCCTTCTAGGACGATTTTACTTCACCAAATTGTGCTCAAGTTCAATATTTCATGTGTTTAGAAGCATAAACACGTTTTTAACCACGCACTCCACAAATTAAGTTGGCAAATGTGCCGCTTACTGCGCTCAAGGCGAGTCATTTTGGAATATGCTGAATATATTGACTTTATCCCGTAACCCTGACACAGGCTAGAAGACGGGCCTCATACTTCTTTCCTCCGATTATGCAGAAGTGAGGAAATGTTGAATCTCCGCCGAATCGGGTTTATTAATAAGAGGGGAATATTAATCAACAACCATTTAAAATGCACAGATGAGAGTTTGTCGACACATCGTAAAATACTTTTTATACAACTCTTTGATTCTACTTTGCAAGTCTAAAGCACCCGTTGCACAGCTGTGGAACCTTTTTCTGCAAGATCGTGGAAGAAGGTCAAGTCCAAAATAGTTAGTAGTCTTATCAGATCCGAACAAATACTGTACATTTCTGAGCACACATCTTACCTGAACAGATACAGATCTGCGGAAATAAGGTAGCTAATCTGAACAGTTTGGATCTACCCAAATAGTTCTTTGATACACAACATGATCTGAAAACACAAAGCACATGATCCATTTGGAATGGCTCCTTCAACCTGAGTACAGTAGTATTTTGTGAGGGGCTTTTTTTTGTGGAACGTTTTTGTGGGATATTGCTTTTAGAAAATCTGGTGTGAAAGAGTATAACTTGATTTTTTTTTTCTCAACATACAGTATCGCCTCGACTCCGTGGTTACATCTGCTACTTGGGGAAGCCCTTCTCTGATTGGCTGACAAGTTTCGTTGAAATTATTAGCCAATAATATCATACACACTAAAAACAGTTGGGTCAAAAGTAACCCAATTATGGATCAAAAATGGACCCATCCACTTTATGGGTTGTTTTATACAAAATGACCCAATTTTTGGACCCAAGTAAAGGACCAATATTTATGAGTTACACTATAAGACCCATTTCTTGACTATAAGTTGGGTCAAATTGACCCAAGCAGAGGATCAGTCTATTTTTGACCCAGAGTTGGGCTATTTTCGACCCAACTTTTTTTTTTAGCGTGTATGGATTGAAATTCTGAGGGGTTCTCCTAATCCACGTATCAAAATAACTGACGTTTCAAACGGCCTCAGTTGCCCTAAATGGCACCAATCGAATGTTATTGGTTCGTAGAGCAGAAGAATAGGTTGTTTACATCTGTCATCAATAGTTTTTTTTTTTCATGAATGGATTATTTTTATGAAGAGGCCTTTGAGGTGCTCATTACATGCTTTTGATAAAATTTCACTTAGATGGCAATCACTTGTCATGTTGCTACTAGAATTCCATTTCCTCTGATTTATGTGTCCCAATATTTACTCTTTGACGCTTTTGTATAGCGGTTCCTCAGAATGGTCACAATGAATGCACATTTGCCAAGCCCAAACCTTCATCAATGTAAATGGGACCATTCCCACCAATCAATTACATCGGCTTCAGAGGCCTTCACGACACCCTAATGCAATTTCCATCCGACTCACAGTGTCAGTATCACATGACTATAAATGTAGTTACAACGTAGCTGTGGGACAGCTGCTAGCATGAAAAACAAGGTCAAACAGATAGATGCAAAGAAACGGGACCCAGGAGCTTCAGGCACATGGAGACAGGAAACGTAAAAAGCAATGATTTTCAAGTGGTCAGGTGTAGTCAGGATGCACAGGTCGGCATGATCCAATAAAGATTGCAATGTTGCATAAGTCTGGCATTTCCTTGCTCGGTGGGAGCAACAGCATTCCGTCCTTCACCATAATTTAACAGGAAGTGTTGTAACCTTCTTAAGGGAGCTGTAATACCTGGCTGTAAATTATTAACCTGGTGTGGTTTAGTGGTAATCATCTCGGCGGACAAGATTGTCGTTTATAGCATCTGATCTGTCGACAGGTCCTTTTTGCTGATTCATGTCTGTGGGAAAGGTAATAATAATAACCGTCTATTGTCAGTTAAATTAACAGCCTTTTTAGACATTTGACAGCCAAGCCTGAGCACGCTTTATACAATCCTCTGCGCAGAAGGGGGGAATTAAACGTTTCAGATTTTGAGTTAACTAAGGAATGAAATAGCCGTCAAGAATAAGATGGCACATAATGATCCAATGTGGTTTCGCCCGGACCCAATCAAAGCCACTTAAGCTTTTATGTGTGTGTGTGTGTGTAGTGGTCCAATGGGGGCTAGAGAATAGTGTGTGACCTCAGTCTTTCCAGATGGAGCTCTCCTGTGAGGAAGAGGGTAACTGCTTGCCCCCCACTCGTGATGAGCACAGCTCATGCTGAGCTAATCGACTTGTTTACATGGAATGATTCCTGTGAACAATTGACACAACCGTAGAAGGCAATGGTGCATTTGCCTCCTCATTAAAGCAACATTATGTTTTTGCTTCTAATTTTGCATCAGCTTCAGAATCATTATCAGCGTCTATGTTATTTCGATACAAATTCAGGATGGGCATTTTAATTCACTAAGAGTTGAATAGAGAATTTTACAGGTCGAAGTCAACGCTAAACTTTTCTTGACAGTAATATGTTATATGTGACCTCACTAGTCTAAACATGACATTCGGATTAATATTACATTTGTCCATCCATACATTATTCGTACCATCCAGACATTTCTAAATCAGTCAAAAGGGGTTGTTGTCAGAAGCAATTGAAACTGTTAACTCATTCACTCCCAGCCATTTTCACTGAAGCAATCCCCTTCGCTCCAGGCTGTTTTACTGGATTTTGACTGATTTTGCAATATTGTGTTGTGTTGTTATAAAAACATGGAACCTACCAAAAGAAAGATTAGAGTATCTTCATTCATCAAGAAAAAAAAGTATATTTCTATCTGTTTCTCTTTTGCAGCAATTAGCATTACAATGTAGCTAAGTTTCATCATTCTTCACAAATCTGCATAGAACTGTGGGTAAATCAGCTTGTTTTCAACATGGCCCTGGTTGATCTCTTCTACTCTGCTGCCACCTGCTGGCCGTTTTTGTAATAACTACCATTGCTTCAACAGTTTTGTGCAGTTGAGAGGCTGCATCAAAGCGTTCTGTATGCTCTAGCATAAAAATATTCGTATAAATACGTTTTGGGGACACTTCAAACATTTAAAATTAAACATATTTATAAGTTTTTGGGAGCAAATTAGTTTAAAAAAGAAAGTCCTGATTCATTCGTCTAATCCGTCTCTCTTTTCTCTTGCAGGTGAGGGAACGTGCGGACAGGCTGTCTCACATTAAACTATGGAATGCTCTCTGCACCCACCATCACTAGTCTCCAATCTTTGGACTCACCTCCAAAAGCTTAGTTAACAGTTGTGCTCCACCCCTCCACCTCTTTCCGACCAGGGGACGAAGAAAAGGAGCGGGCCTATCAAGTCTTCCGCAAGCACCCAATAACACGTGCGGAGCACTTTCACTTTTTAGAGTATTTAAGATTTGATTCTCTTCTTGTGTGCGGGTGAAAGCAAATCAAAATGGATCTGGATTCGTATCTGTGGATGGTCATTTTCGGCTTCATCATCGCCTTCATTTTGGCCTTTTCGGTGGGCGCCAACGACGTGGCCAACTCGTTCGGGACGGCGGTTGGTTCCGGCGTGGTCACGCTGAAGCAGGCCTGCATCCTCGCCTCCATTTTTGAGACACTGGGCTCCATGTTGCTGGGGGCCAAAGTGGGCGAGACCATCCGTAAAGGCATCATCGACGTCAACCTGTACAACGACACGGTGCCTGTGCTCATGGCGGGGGAGGTCAGCGCCATGATCGGTAAGTTCACTTTTGATGACACTATCAGAGATGATTTGAACGGACTTGACCATTCAAACATTTGGGGTCACTTCTTTAAGAAATGTGCTTTTTTTTATGAAAGAAAGCACTTTTTTTCCCGCCAAAACTTTGAACCGTACTCTATAGCCGACAGGATGACTGAGTTCAGGTCAGGAACATTTTTGTGGTCACCAATCAGGAAACAGCTAGAGTAGTGGTTCTTAATCGGTGTTCGATTAAACCCCACCGGTTCAGTGAGTAAGTCCCAGGGGTTCGGCAGAGGTCAAAGCACACATCCGTGATGATACGCTTGGCCATCATTGGCTGCAGGTGTAGCGTGACGCTACATCAAATTTGGTGCGTTTCAATAGTTGACTTGTGACTGTTGTGATGGTACTGTACATCATGTGATTTCTTTACTATTGTAATCCCTTCATACTTAATGCTGAGCAAAAAAAAAAGAAGTGTTCGGACGAATATGTGAATATGAATTCACATATACGATAATGGCACGTATGGTGTGCCGCAGGGTTCAATTCTGGGGCCTCTGCTGTTTTCATTGAATCTGCTCACCTCCGCTTGAGAAAACAGCAGTTGTTTTAAAAGTTAAGAACCACTGAGCTGGTCGATCGTCCACTTGTTCTGTAAATTGTTTCAAATGATGACTTTAGTCTTTAGATAGAGTATGAGTGTGAGAATGTTTCCATTTGAGTCACTAATTCTCATCTTTGTGTGAGATGTCATTTGTATTTTATGCATTACATTTCATTTAACGCTTTACAGGCTCTGCAGTGTGGCAGCTCATCGCCTCCTTCCTCAAACTGCCCATTTCCGGAACCCACTGCATTGTGGGCGCTACCATCGGCTTCTCCATGGTCGCCATAGGCACCAAGGGCGTCCAGTGGATTCAGTTGGTGAAGATTGGTAATATAAAGCCTTTGAGAATTGTTAGCTTAAGATGTTGTGCAACGCTCCACTGCAAAGTTTTTTGTTTTTTTCGCTTTCTATTGACGATCAGCCAAGCAAGTTGCTAGAGTTACCTCCCCCACGTGGTTTTAGGCGTGGGGAGCATGCATAATGAGTTGACCCGAGTTCATGTGGGCCGAACAGAAAAACGAGTCGATTTGATGTAAAAAGCATGTTTCAATTGCTACTTTTGGATATGCGTTTCTATTCTGATCACTTCTCTTTGTGTGCAGTGTCGTCGTGGTTCATCTCCCCCCTACTGTCTGGACTCATGTCTGGAATCCTCTTCCTCCTGATCAGGACTACCATCCTCAACAAGGTGGGTTGTTGGAATTAATACACACCTCTTAATCACCTAAAGCTGCAATCATGGGGTTGGTCTGGATTCCTTTGTTTTATCTTCGTAAGGTCTGGTTGTTGTGTTGCACAACTTTTATGGTATCTAGAGAGAGTGTTACAAAGCATTGTGGTTTCTAGTTTAAATTAACAAAATTGTATTCATTAAACAGGCAGGACATGAAACATAAGCAATCATCTTTTAGCAAAACCAATTTCGACATATTAACTTTTAAATTGGGTTTGTCACCAACAATTTGAGAAATTGTTTTTCACAGTTATGTGAAATCGCCTTTGGTGAGAAGCTATTATTCTTATAAAAAAAAAGTGTGGCCAATCAAATCGGAATGTGTGCGGTTTAAAGATCTTTTTTTAACTGTCACCCCGACTTAGTGTCTGAATTTAAAAAAAAAAATGTAGACACGTGCACAGCCGCACACACAAACTTGCTAATAAAAATCCATTTGCTTTGGCAACACCAGCGCATCTCGCATTATGTAACAGTCAATCTCTGGCAGGCGAGGAAGGAAAACGTGTGGCGGCTCGTTATAAGGTCATGACTGCGTGATCGCAAGGATGAAGGACTCGCATGGCGATTGGTTCGATCAGACCTGACTGCATCGGCGGGTCAAATGAGCTCGTCTGTGTTTCGGCAAGGTGAAAAGGGGGATTATTTGAGTGTTAATATAAAATGCTGATATTTAACTTGCTGACAGCCATCCTCTCTCTTTTTAGACTGATTATAAGAGCAAACATGTTTTGCAAAAGTTGGCAGTACATGTTTGACGTCATGGCCTGTTATCACAATTTCTAAACCAGTTTGTTGCAAAGGGAGCCAAACTGAACCTTTTTTTTTTTTTGGGACACTGAACTATAATCAACCACATTCTAAGAGGATGTCCTGATTGGCCGCCATGGTTTTAGCGCTTCCTCATTTTACGACAGCGGACAGCCACAACATGTCGTCGTTTTGAAGTTACAAACTGCACATAGTGAACTAGTTTGAGTACTAGTAGTGTAAGAATAAATCAGGTTCAGGTAAACAAGGTACTACTGTACTTACTTTGTTTATGTAGGTACAGCAATTTTTTTTTATACATACAAATAGACTATTATTTTACCACTGTGTTAGCCTAAATTAGTGAGACACTTAATACAAATCTGGCTCACTTTGATGTTGTGGTAATGGAATGCTGTTGTAAATCGAACACCAGTAGGATGTGATGACGTTCTTAACTTTAATTTATCTGATTTGAGTTTATCATTTGGCGGAAACGTGGATCGACATTATGATACAGTCTCTTGTATCTCCTTTGAATTAGAGGTCAGAACTTGAATGCACACGCGACGCCCGACTCACGTGGTGTGGCACGCAGGCTGGCGGCAGAACAGCGGCTCAGTGATTACAATAGCAGGAGGCTAAAAGGGTCCGACTGGCAGCGATATCAGACAACTATTTGCTAAACAAGTCTGACATCGGAGAAGCTTCTCATCAGCTGATCTGAGTCAGCAGAGGCGGGGGGTGGTGGGGGATTCCGCTGGTGTTGCTATGGCGGTGCCAACGGCTTAGTTGACAGGGATTCGGGGCTAAGTCACTCGGCTCGGTTTTGATATCATGAGGGTTGGGAGATGTCAATCCCAATAGTATAGTTCAGGGGTCAGCAACCTTTCCTGTTAAAAGAGCTATTTTAGGCAAAATAAATAACCAAAAATCTGTCTGGAGCCGCAAAACATTTGAACATTGTGATGAACGAAAGGGCCCATGAAATAATTAGAGCTGCTTCTGTTTTTGGATTATTATTATTAGTTTATTTTTGTGCGTAATTTTTCATACATAATTTTTTATACATTTATAGACTTTCCTGACTTATTGTCAAATTCTGACATTTTTAGCAACTTTATGGGCATATGATAATTTTCACTCACTCACTTTTCCTTTTTTTTTTTGGTACATTTTATGGCTATTTTCTTATTAGTTTTTTATTCTTTTTTTTTGTTGCTTTTTTGCCATTAACTTTCTGACATTTTTGGTCACTTTGAGGACATTTTTAGTAGGGACTAAAG
Organism: Vanacampus margaritifer; assembly: GCF_051991255.1. Classification (NCBI taxonomy): domain Eukaryota; kingdom Metazoa; phylum Chordata; class Actinopteri; order Syngnathiformes; family Syngnathidae; genus Vanacampus; species Vanacampus margaritifer. Next base: position 9,324,126 of record NC_135434.1, on the reverse strand, counting down.
AGCCACATCTGGCTCCAGAGCCGCGGGCTGCAGACCCCTGGTATAATTGATTTGGTAATAGCAAAGTTACATGGACAACAATAGAACCTGCTAGGGGCATACATTTGTTGCCATGCCATAGTGACATTTAGCAATAATTGGAGAACCCCATAAAAAGCTTGTAATCGCCTAATGATGGCAGCAAAGGTTTTTGTCTAAATGTCTAACTCCCAAGCTTTTAACTCATATCATCTCAAATATTTTTTTGTTATTAAAGTTACCGGAAATGCCAATAATCTGTTGTGTGCGTTATGGCCACCAAGTGGCAAGAAAATACAGACATACAGACAACAAAAAGTTACTGAGGGACTCCGTAAGCTATAGGTTTTATTTGTCATTCTTTACAGAGGATAAAGAATGCATGCCTGTGAATATTGTTTTATTGTACCTTCCTATGTTGCTATCCGTTCATTAATCTATGGCAGCACAAAACAACAACAAATACGTTTTTTTTTCTGTGACTAGCAGAAGATATAGGTTACCCCCAAAATTTGCCAAAAAGCTAATTTACAGGCGGTTTACTGTAAAAAGGCTACAAATTACATTAATAAACCCACACATCAAGTTACCTAAGGGTTTTTCCTGTGCTTTAATTCTTAACACTGCAGTCTTATTAGACTCCATAATCTGCCCTTTTTCTTGTTAAATAAGTTGTCTCCTTACCGTGGCCAACAGGTACATGCTGAGAAGTACACTATATAGAGGAGACCCTCATTCTCCTTGCTTGTTGTTTGTTAGCATTTTCCCACGGTACTACAATGTTGAAGTAAAAAAAAAAAAAAAACACACCACGCATGTTGAGCCAGTTGTGTACTGTAGAAATGCGGCATATGACTCCCTACGTCATGTTTCCTCAAATTCCTTCCACTTTGTCTTAAATCTATAATCTATGACACAAATCATATCTTCTTATCCGAAAATGTGCCTGTCTATCTTTTCAGGAAGATCCTGTCCCCAATGGCCTGCGAGCGCTGCCGCTCTTTTACGCCACCACCATTGGGATCAACACCTTCTCCATCATGTACACTGGAGCGCCATGTAAGATCTGCGTGTAGACTGACACCAACGTACGATCAAATTATCACGTCAGGCATAAGAGGCGATGCCGCCGCTGTAATCCGCTCGCTCAAAATTCCGACCGCGGGTGTGACAAAAGCGTTGGCAGACGAAGGTAGCCGTATGTTGACACCGTGTTCTTACCTCGTGACTGTGGCGCATGCTCACTGCTTGCAGTGCTGGGGATCGAGATGCTGCCAGTGTGGGCCATCTTTCTCATCGCCTTGGCAGGATCGCTGGTATGTGCAGGCGTAGTCTGGTTCTTCGTCTGTCCCTGGATGAAGAGGAAAATAGCAAGTAGGTGTACAGAACCCGCCGTCGACTCGTCGGCTTCTTGCCAAAGCCTCCCAAAAGTGTTTTTGCCTCTACAGTACACACAGCAGTATTTCACAATCAAAATGATTAAGGCTTCACTTATTGGGATTGGCATTTCTACAACATTCAAATTTATCCAAAACGAACACGAACGAGGCCAAGTATCCAAACACATTGTGACCTGGATGCCTGGAAGGATTATAGGTGACGTTAATCGGGTCATTACTACATACGCCTAAAATGAAGCGGTGAATGGCTGGAGCCGGGTTGTGTTTGGATCGAGTGTTGTTTTTTAACTCCACGGGGTGGTTTGCTGGAATTAGTTGGCTTTGAACCAGCTGATGGCTCAACTCGTGTACTGTTTTTTTCAGCGGGAAGCGCGCTCCATATGTTTGTCAATTCCCTCTCTGGTTATTATGGGGTCATTCTCCTGTCACGTGTGTGACTCACAACAATTCTATGCTATAATTGAGACCTTATAAACTATAGGATATGTATTGTGTCATTGGTTAGCTCTGTCAGCATATATAAGTAGTTGAGCTTTTTCGCTTGGCTTCCCTGAGAAACTGAGGCGATTGTGCTGTGTGACGAATAAGGTCTCAATTATTACCTAAATTTGAAGCCTGGAAAAAAAATAATTTGTGACAATGTCATACACCAGACGGTAGATTGGCCTAAGATCACTATTGGGGTTTAACTATTGTTCTGTCCAGGGTGCTCTTTCACATGAAGCTGTCCGTCACATCTCTTTCTCCAGGTCGCCTAAAGAAGGAACAGGCTTTGTCCAGGATCTCCGACGAGAGCCTGGACAAGATCCCCGAGGAGGAGGAGGAGAGTCCCGTCTTTAAGGAGCTGCCCGGGGCCAAGGGTGCAGATGAGGCTGTGCTGCCGCTAACTGGGGGCAGCAGCGAGAGGAACGCTCGCACCTCCAACAGCGAACTCACCAACTTGACCAACGGAGGCAGCGTCATGCCAAACGGCAGAGTTTACGGTACGGCCTTTATGTTTATCGTTTGTGCTCTGTGTAAATAGTGTCTTAAGTTAGATTTTTATAAAAGTAGGCCTTCATTTTTTATTAAACCCGCCTTAAAGGGGAGGTCAACCTTAATCATTTCTTGACAATAATATGTTATATGTGACCTCACTAGTCTAAATATGACATTCTGATTAATACTACATTTGTGGAATATGAGTTATGCAGCAAAATCCAGCCGTTTTTTTTATCCATCTCAGGAGGCGGCCATTTTGCCACTTGCTGTCGACTGAAGATGATATCACAGTTGCTCAGGGCTCAGGCAACGACCAGTCACGGCTCGCCTGTTTTAGAAGCTGAGCTGTGATTGGTTGTTACTTGAGACCTGAGCAACTGGGATGTCATTTTCAGAAGGCAGACATTTTGCCACTTGCTGTCGAGTGAAAATGACATCACAATCTGACAGAAGGCGGCCTTTTTGCCACTTGCTGTTGAGTGGCAATGACATCAATGTTGCGCATGTCTCAGGTAACAACCAATTAATTACAGCTCAGCTTTACAAAACAGAAAACTGTGATGTCATCTTCAGTCGCCAGCAAGTGGCAAAATGGCCGCCCCCGGGAATGCCTAAAAATGGCTGGATTTTGCTGCATAACTCATATTCCACAAATGTAATATTAATCAGAATGTCCTTTTTAGACTAGTGAGGTCACATATAACATATTATTGTCAAGAAATGTTTAAGGTTGACTTCCACTTTAAATAAATCGCAACATCTACCGGTAGAACAAAACCTTTTTTATCTTGTGTCACCCGAACCTTTTTGTCATGCGACAGTATGTGTTGATAATTTGATAATTGAATCAGAATTTTTGGTAATTGACACGGCCAGTGCTGTTTGCCTGCATTATGGCACAAGTGGCCCTTGCATCCTTCATTTTTTCTGTATGTTGCCCATGGCAGAAAAGTTAGGACACCCATGTGCTAAGCGTTTCTAACTACATTAAAGAAATCATCTGCTACCACTTCCTGTTTTATCATGCAGGCCGCACCCACTCAATGACCAACGGCTGCCTCAAGTCGCCGGTCTCTAACGGCAGCTTTAGCTTCGACGGCCACATGCGCAGTGACGGCCAAGTGTACCACACGGTGCACACGGACTCAGGTCTGTATAAAGACCTGCTACACAAAATCCACCTGGGCCGGATGGACGACAACGAGCGCCCTGCCGCCGGCGCCGGCGCTCCCGACAACAACTACCGCCTGCTGCGTCGCAACAACAGCTACACCTGCTACACGGCGGCCATCTGCGGAATGCCCGTGCAGCCCCTCATGCGCACGGAGTCTCGGGACGACAGCGAGAAGCTGGTCGGGGAGGGCGGCGGCGGCGGCGGCGGCCGCAGCAACAGCGTGTCCTACTCCAAGAAGCGTATACGGTACGACAGCTACTCGTCGTACTGCAACGCCGTGGCCGAGGCGGAGATCGAGGCAGAAGAGGGCGGCGTGGAGATGAAGCTGGCTACCGAGCTGGAGGGGGTGGAGGAAGAAGGGGGATCCGCACCTATGCCTCTAGACGACCTGGTCGAGGAGGATCACGAGGAGAAGGACAAGTCGGAGGTGTTTCTGCTTTTCCACTTCCTGCAGATTCTCACCGCCTGTTTCGGCTCCTTCGCCCATGGAGGCAACGACGTCAGGTACCAATATTGTATCTCGCTGGCGGGCGTTATACCTCCAAAATCCTCACTTTTCTAAACCTCCCCCCTGTGCAGTAATGCCATCGGACCGTTGGTGGCGCTGTGGATGATCTACGACCAGGGTGGTGTGATGCAAGACGCAGCCACTCCAATCTGGTTGCTGTTTTACGGCGGCGTGGGCATCTGCGCTGGCCTGTGGGTGTGGGGCCGCCGGGTCATCCAAACCATGGGGAAGGACCTGACTCCCATCACGCCCTCAAGGTGAGAGAGGACGCACGGGAAACATGTTGGACGTCTGCACTTACTGTTTGTCATTTGATTGCTTTATTTATGGCTTAGGAGATAAATTTTGGTCATGTAGATTATTTACATGACTTTACTGCTGTGTTTATGGTAGAATACATATGGTGCAGCGTAAGAATCTCTCTATACTTCCTGTTTTTCATTTCATTATGGCCTTTGTATATTTCCTAACATTGTGACTGCATTGATGTAGATTAGTGATAGACGACGGTGCACAGATTTGGGTGATGTCGCCGCTGCAGGAACTGAAATGTTCAAAACAGATGATCCCTTTCATTGAATTATTTATGGAAACTACTGCAGGCTTTGGCTTTGGCTTTTGAGATCATTACATCAAGAGTCATTCTGGTGAACGAGAACCATGTAAAAGTCTTCATTTTAAGATGAAAGTTGAATTCAGTATGCGCAATCACTAAATAGACTACTAATTGCTGCCGCTGGAAAGGAAATGACTCTTTACCTTCAAGATTTTAATTTAAAAACACCTTTAGCCTTTTTTTCAATGGGATGACTAATTTCCACTGAGTGCATTTCCAAGTGTCTACTAATGAAGCTGCACTAATTTTGTGAATGGACTCTAATGTCTGTAATATTAGTTTGGCCTTCAGACAGAGAAGGAAGCGGGAGCGACATGCCTCTAATTGTTCTTCGGTTCTCCCACTTGTTACATAATAATCATGAATATCTCAGAAGGCTGCAACACATAAAGCCCAAGGGCTCACTGTGTCCTCAACCCTGAGACCCAAACAGCGGTCTTGACCGCGTGTTCCTGCGGCCTCCCGATCGATGCTTCGGCCTTCTCATGCTTGTGTGGGTTTTTTTTTTCAGCTTCCTCCCGAATTGTGAAATCAAGCATGTTAGTTTCTAGGCATGGGCGATACCAGGTATTGCAAGACATTGGTACTCGTGAAGGATGCCGATACCAGCCACCTGTACTAGCAAAAAAATAATAATGAAATGGAGTAAGTCTTCCTTGGCAGTAGTTGGCGCTACACTAAATTGTTTGTCTATGGGTGCCCTATGATTGGCTGGCAAACCTTGCTACTCGCACCAAAGTCAGTTGGAATTGACTCCAGTGCACCTGTGACACTAATGGGGAAAAACACTGTGGAAGATGGATAAGTGGTTTGATTTCAACTACTTGACAGCAACCAGCAATGGACGCAGCGAAGTTAGGTCCCCGTTGTTTTGTTGACCCCCGAACCCTCCTTTTTTACTCTCTTATTTTTTTCCCCTCTAGGCATTGGGCATTATCTCCCACCATTTTAAGATGGTCCACCATTTTGTTATCACTAATTGTGGCCCAGCCACAAATTTCACTTCCTCATATCAGCTTTTACATAAGTATATACTTCACTTTGCTACTTTTTAGACAGCTTTTAAGATATATAACCTCCTACACACACTCGGACTTATAAGATTGGAGTATGTTTTACCTCCTCTATTTTTGTGTGTGTCTGTTTCAACTTTTCTAATCAGTGCTGTTTCTCAAAACTAATACTGCATCAACTAAGAGACTGACGCTCCCTACTTTGGGGTTTGGGTTAGCAGATATGGATCCGAACAAATACATACTTAAGCACACAGATACAGATACGGACTGCACAAATATTTATTTGTACACAGTTCATCTAAATAGTTTGGATCAACCCAAATATTTCTTTAAACTTATCTGAAAACTCTCACACACCCTTTTGTTGTTTTTGTTTTTATCGGTTTTGAATCCAAATCTGAGCACACCACTTACGTGAACAGATACAGATCCGCATAAATACTGTAGCTTATCTGAACAGTTTGGATCCGGACAAATATTTCTTCGAACACACAACTTTATCTGAAAACTTAAACACACCTTTGGAATCTTCTCTTGTGGCCTTACTCTTCTTCTTCTCTGCTTGCTAGACTAATAACAACAACCAGAAGAAGGCTTATTTTCAGTTGGCCTATTTACTGGATGCCAGAAAGATCTGCTGGATGTGGAAGAAGGTCTAATCTGTCCAAAATGGTTTCCACTCTTATACTGTCTTGGCCGCCCAACCATTGCCCATGTGACAGTGTGTGTGTGACCTATAGATAAGATACAGAGTTCAGATAGGAAGATGCCGAGCGAGGACAGGTCACAGCGACACAACGGCCTGGCTCAAGTCACCTATAAGAGGCTTACTAATCTAACACTAAACTAGTGGTTTTACTATGGAAAATGTTTTTTTTGCCTTGATAAGTTGATTTTAAAATCTCATAAGTCGGTTGATTTCCCCTTTCATCCATCAAGGGCATTTCTTTGAACGGTAATAGTCACAAATGTTCAAGGATTCTCCTTTGCCGTGTGGCGGATCCGGCATCACGAGAGGCGTCAGGAAGTAGTTTGGCCTTGTGGGTGAAGTGAAGTATACAAGTGGAGGAGGAGGGGGTCACCACAGTGGGAACGCTGGCGTCAGTCCACGTACCAGACGAGGGACGCCAACCCGACTCGTCCTTTTGTGCTTCCCACTTTTCTTCATTCCATCATGCCCCGTCCATTAAACCCCTTAAATGTGTGCTTAATGTTCTTCCTTTCTTCTCCCCCGTTCCTCCTCCCGTCCTCATCGGTTTGTCTTGTTTTGTTTCCCTCGTGTCTCACCTCTAAATCTCGTTCCTTCCCCGTCATTCTCACGGCCTCGCCATCTCATCGTTTTCCCCTCTTCCTCCATATCTCCTCTTTCCTTGGCACCTTTATTCCTTCCTTCCTTTTCTTCCACTAATCTCCCCCCCCCCCCCCCCTTTCCATCACCGTCACAGCCTGTTGCCAGTGCTCAAAGACAAATTTGCTCTGGTTGGTTGTTCTAAAGGAGCTCCGTCTGTTTCCATGCCTGGCTGTGTGGGCGCCAGCGCGGGCCAGTGTGTTAATGTGCTTGACTGGTTGCGCCTCTATTATGCGGTTTCACATTTGTTTGTGCGGACACTGGAGATGCACATTGCAGCTTTATAAAGAGTTTAATAGACGAAAACATTTATTTTCTTCCTTGTCAGCAACTGTTGCCGCTCCCACGTGGCTTTGCCAACCAGCCACTGGGAGGAACAAACGCTCAGCACACACACTCCTACGAATGGACGACAAGCGTTGGATTGATTTTGCTGCGCCATTTAAAAAAAAAAAAAAAGGGCCGCCTTTATTGACTTTGTAGTGCGTCAAGTTGTGTCTTTCACTTCAGAAGGTCAGTGTGTCAAAGCCGAGCAGTGGTGGAACATCTGGAGAAACTTGAACTACATCCTAAATAGGTGCCTCGGGTTCACAGCAGGCTCAATATGGGGCTGTTTGTGTTTGGCTCGATGACTGTTTGCTGTAAGTATCAAGAAGACGTGAGAAGATAAATAACTAAGGAAGTCGTCACATGATTTTGTCACGGTCCTCTTCTTCCATTGAGGACAGCCTCTTTGATGTCCGAGCGTGAATACCGCGGAGACACGAGTGTCTTCAGACTGAGGCGCTGTTTTGGAGTCCACATTTTCACCTCAAGTTCCGTGAACTTCTAGTTCTACTTCTGTTCATAGAGGTCAAGGGTTATAATAAAAACATATTGCTGTAGACCCCATCCCAAAGGTTTCTGGACCTCTCAAAAGAAATATTACCAAAGCAGTTGTCTTTCGACTTTGATAAATCACCCCAGAACTAAATTCAGACAGTAGTTAGCGCAGTCCAGAAAGTTACAAGTTTGTGTGGAATGAAATCATAAGTTCATCCGTCCATTTTGTGAAGCACTTACGTTAGGGGTAAACTGGAGTCTATACCAGCTGACTGAGCGAGAGGACGATTAGAAAAATCTCAAAAATGTCATGAAATGTATATCTACTTAACAAATTATGTTCTCTTCTTAATTTATTCCGATTTATTTAGAGTAAAACCCGGGCCTGTTTATTTGAATACAATGCTATTATTCCATTCTATAACTAGAAACTAGTAGATACGGAGGCAAATTGGTCCTACTACCATCCAACGGAAGAGCATTTAACTTTTGTGCCTGTCACTATATGTCACTGACGTAGATGAACATTATTTGTCGGAAATGATCATTTTCAGACTATTTAAGTGAAATTGGATGTGCATTTTTTTTTTTTCATGTTTCACATAGTACATAGTGGAAATATGAGTCCCACCACATGTAAACATAGCCGTGCGCATGAGAGAGAGAGAGCTAAGCTAATCGTATTTTCTGTTATTGCCTGTGTTAGGTGTTGAGCATAATTTAAATAGCAATTGCGTGACTCGCCGTGTTAAGCGTGCTCGCTTGGAATGTGGTCAGATGGTGCCAACGGCAGCCCCCCTCAATAACGGCGCTACCCCACGCGCTGCGGGCAATTCAATGAAAAATGTTTCTTTGCTCCTCCTCTTCCCTCCCCCCTCCACAGTGGATTCACTATTGAACTGGCGTCCGCACTCACAGTCGTGTTGGCTTCCAATATCGGAATCCCTGTCAGTACCACACACTGCAAGGTATGGCAACCCGGCGGGCCCCCTTCGCCGGCCCCTCAACTCAACCCTTTGTCCTTTTGCAGGTTTTGTCCGGGGGATGAGGGTACGCACGCACGCACTTCCTCTTGGGCCACCGGTCATTAGGCTCAAAAGCACACAAGATCAGGCCGAAATACCTCAGCGGAGGTGGAAACTCCCAAGGTTAAACCAAAATGTGATTCACATCCCAGAACTGTCATACGCATCGAATGTTATTTCAACATTCTCAATGATTTTTGGGGGAATACTTGGGCAAATAAAAACAGCATTTTTTCCATTTAAGATTTTATTTTTAAACAAAATCTAAAATAGTTGGTCCAGTAGAAACGTTAACCATGTTAAATTTAGATAAATGTTAATTCTTCTTTTGTTTTGATTCGGAGCTATTTTTTATAACAGACACGTTCGCTACTCATGTTGTCAAAGGGGCTAAACAGTACCCGTTGTCATTAAAAAAAATGTTTTACGTTTTAACATTCACAAAGAGTTTCCTTGTCACTGTCAAATTTTGAACATGTTAAATATTTCTATGCGACCGTTAAAACTGTTTGGTAATGTCTTTGCAACCTTTAACGAACCCGAAAAAACAACATTCACTCCGTGCACCCCCAGCCCCCTCCCGTAAGCCTTTGCGACCCAGTGAGATACGGGTTTTAGGAATACGTGTCACTCAAAGATAAAGAAAAAATACATTAGGATGAGCTTCCAAACTATTCTTGTGTGACATCTGATGACGATCCATATAACAAAACACAAAAGTCATCCTTTTGTGAGATAAAAAAAAAAAATAATAATAATTAGGCTTGAATCATTTTGAGAGTCATTTGCTGAACTTGTCAGATTCAGTATTGATTCCGATTCAGGATTGAGTGCAGCTGGATTCTGGCAGCCCACTTAAAGAAGTGCGTGCAGCCCCTCTCCTCCGCCTTTTTACAGGAATGTCGGATCCAGACCGGAGCACACGGGACACCCGGGGTCATCCTTGGTGACCCCCGCGCCCCCTTCCCAAACAGCATGGTGCCTCATCCTGTCTCATTCCTCTTTTCCATTTCTCCTTGTCAGCACTCGCATGGTTTGGCGTGTGGGCCCTCCACCCTCCCGTGCTTGGCTGCGAAGCAGACCCCCCTCCCCCACCACCAAACCCCCCCTTCCCTCCGCAAAACCCCACCCTGCCCACCTGTCACAACTTGTTTTCCACTTTTTTTACCTCTCCCATCTCTCTCCATTTTTGTCTCTCCCCCTCTCTCTCTCTCGCTCTCTCTCCCTCTCTCCTCATCTGTCTTCACAGCGGATTTTGCATTGAAGTAATGAGTGCGCTAACAGTGCTTGTTGCATCAAATGTGGGCATCCCAATAAGCTCCACCCACTGCAAGGTATCCCAGCCTCTGGTCGTGAAGCCGCGCTTAAACAGAGCTCGGCGTCACGCGTAGATGACAGTCGCCAATCACAGCTAGCTCCACAGTTGCCGTTTTGCTCCTTTGTGCAGTTTTTTCCTCATGTGATGTAGATAAAGACGGATTGTGCTAAAACATCCACAATTAAATGCGAACTGTAGCAAGAATAGTCCGTTTTGTTGTTTGGAGGTGATGTGAACGCAGACAAAAGCAGCATCTATGTGTGGTAGTACATAAACATTGTTAGGCTGTTTATAACAGGTCGAACAAATTTTAATTTAGGCATTTAATAGATTTTTTTTAATTTACATTTGAGCACAATGGGTCAAAATTTGGCATTTTATAAAGAAACATGGTATAAATCTCCCTCTTCCATTTGCCATAATTTAGAAATGACAGCATGGTGCCATTTTGAACCTCCACATGTTATGGCAATCTATTAAAGTTTTTTAAAATACTTTTTCTTTAATATAACACATAAATTAAATAAATCATATATTTTTTTAAAAAAGCCCCAAATACCACAATTATTTTTCAAATTCTTCTTTAGCTACAATGTCAAAAGTTCAAATGAGTGGGGGAAACTGCACAAACGTCAAAACCGGTATTTAATTAAGCACTAATATCACGATTCATCAACATCACCACCTCCCTCACATTAACATTCCTGTCTCACTCCTTAATACACACTTACGGCAAAATGCTTCACTCTTCTGATGTTTAGAATTTGTATTACTGTGATTTGAATCGATGATTGTGTGCGGGGGAACCCGCTCAAGTTGTCGGACTGAAAGACGGACGGATATAACGAGTCATTTCTTTGTCACGCAATTAAATGTTATTTAAGGAATAGTTCCGCGCAGTGTTGACAGCTTGAGTGGCCGTTCCCCAGGTGGCCCGAGATTGATGAGAGGCCCCCGAGCTGCTCCGCGCTGTGATGATGTGCAATGACCGCCGGCAGGCTGTCAGCGGCGAGGAGGTCACGGAAAGTTGACGCTTCGTCGCCGCGTGCTTCAAATGAAAATAAATCTTGTTTTGGCCTCTGTGATTGCATCAACACGCACTGGCGCATTGATCTGAATCGCAAAAACCGGCGTGCCAGGAAACAAAACACACCCTCTTAATGTCTTGTGATCACGCCCGCGGTCAATGCACATCCTGGTCATGTGACCTCTTGCAATTGTATATTTGACACTTTTGGTTTGTGTGACGGCGAGGGGAAAAAAGGTGAGTGGAGATTGTCTCAATGGAAGTCTGACATGAGCTGCTTGGTGTTCCTAAAAATAATAATAAAAAGAAGAAGGAAATAATTGAATTTGATGCAACAGAAGTGCTGATTTCAGACTTCCACATGTTACACTTTTACAACATATGACAAATTATTTAACCAGCTTGCTCAAACTAACAAGCATGGATTCAATTGAAGTTTGGATGCAGGCTGTTTTGGTACTTTTGTTTTAATTGAATAATTTATTAATTTTAAAAGAACAGTACCTTTTTTTTATTTATTTAATTTTTTGGTATACTATAGGCCCGTTTCTACCACAGGAACTTCGGGGAGGCTTCCAGAGTAATCTGGACTAAAATAATCCAAATAATTAAAAATTTATTGATAGTATCAGATTTCAATACCTAATAATAGTATACATTGTACTTTTATATAAAGAAAAATGTGAATACCATTTTGGCATATACCGTATTTAGTAAATCTGAGAGTACAATTGAGTTTTACTCAGTTTAAAAAATATTGTTAAAACTCAACTATTTAAGAAGGAAGTAGCTAATACTTATGTATATGTAATTTAATCAATCGAACATTGTATAAGTAGAATTAAATGCATGTATAATTAATGTTGACTAAAAAACTATGAAGTAAAAAACAGCCCGCACTCCTCTGCAGTGTCTTTGCTGTGACATTTTTGCGTTTTCCACACCGTGGCGACTGACGGCGTTTTCTCTCGCGCCTTCCCTCCTCCTCGTCCCGCAGGTGGGCTCGGTGGTGGCCGTGGGCTGGATCCGCTCCAAGAAGGCGGTGGACTGGCGCCTCTTCAGGAACATCTTCCTGGCGTGGTTCGTCACCGTGCCGGTGGCCGGCCTGTTCAGCGCCGCCGTCATGGCCATCTTCGTGTACGGCATCCTGCCCTACGTGTGAGCGGAGCGACGCCGCCACCGCCGCGGAGGAGGACCCGAGGGTCCGAGAAGAATGGCCAGAGTGTTGCACGCTTGCTGGGTTGGTGGAGGTAAAGGAAGCGGGGGGGGGGAAAGAGGCTTTGAGGAGGGTTGGTTCACAATCTACAGTACTGTACATAAAAAGCTCAAATTCACGTTTGCGCCTCCCAAAAAATACAAAACGTGGTTGAAGCAATTATTACTCCAACAAAGCAACTGTACATATTAATCATATCAGTAAACGGGATTTTGTGTGCTCAACCAACCCATTTCACGTTAGCTACAAGTGGAGGTTTTGATGATGATGATGATGATGAAGGTGGTGGAGGGCTGATCAGACTGCTTCTTTATTTTTGATCACGATACCATACAAAAAAAAAAAAACATGATTCACTACAGAGTTGATTTTTTTTTGTGTGTGTGTCTGTTTGTATGGGTTTTTAATTGATGTACTATACCGTAAATCTGTATTGTAAATACTGACCTTCAAGAGTTTGAAGGGGAAAGATGTGGGCGGGAGGGTGAATCATGTTCTGTTGTATTTTTTTAAACGTTCGGGAAATGGGTTATTCTCTGCACCTTTTCATCATGATGTCATATTCAGAGTATGTTTCATCACGCTATTTTTATGAGAAATCTATCTATTAGAAACAAGGAGAAAATTGGCTCCTTGGTGTAATATCGGGGCGGCTTGATAGGTGGCGGTAGTGCGCCGCTTAGCTGCTTGCCAACTGCCAATCGAATCAAAGGAAGAAGAGGACCTATTAGCTGCTAGGCGGCTGTCTTTGAAGAATAGCGGAGGAAAAAAGGTGATTCTTTTGAGATTGTGCCAAAGTCAACTATTTTCATCACCATGGCGACTTTTCAAAAGGTGTAAGGTGCAGCCAGAAGCCAAAACGCTACAAAAAAATGCTCATATCTGCCTTTTTCGCTCGTTTTTTGTTTGTTTTCTTTGTTTGTTGTCACGTGACAAATGTGCTCGAACGAGATGCCTCAACGTGTCATATCAAAACACTAGTACAGTATTATTATTAATATGAATATTAATATACAGAGCTTACTGTATTTTATCACGTGTGTGGCTCCTCCAAAATCTGCTGTTTTGACTCCTAGCAAGTAGAATGACGTCACCAGTACTGATCATCACCAGCTTTTCAACTGGGTCATGTGACCGATAGATGAACAAAAGCATTCATCTTATTTTGTTTTAATTTATCTGAACAAAATCAAGTTTCTTGTGGTGTTTATTTTCTTCTTCTCTTTTCCTACTTTATTTCCGAATATGAACAAATCAATGCTTATGTGTTAGCCACTTGCCTTTTGTAACACGCTGTGTTTCCTTCATGCTCAAGAATTACGTGCTGTGGTGTTTACATTGTAAACTAGCAACGAGTGTTAGGCCCACACCAAAACGAAAAACATAATCACGCTACGAGATTAAGTCATCGTTTTACAAGAATGGAGTTGGATATTTTTGTAATAAATCAGAGACAATAGTCTAAAAAGGAATATACATCTTTTATAGAACTACAACAACAACAAAATACAGGACTTTTTCTCAAATATAAGAAAATGGGTTAATCTAAAAGTGGAAATACTGTACTGTGTGTGTATATGTATACACAACATACAGTATATAAGTATATAACTTTTTGCTTTTCAATATTCAGCTTTATTGGGATAATATTATGCTAATAATTTTGAACATATTTTATCTTAAATATCCAATTTTAGTGTTGTTATATTACAATTTTTCAAATATAAAAATACACAACTTGGCGCTTGTAATACTCCATCTAATCTAAAATAATAATATACAACTTTATTTTCATATTTCTTGACTAATATTGAAAATATACAACTTTAATTGAACCATTTGGGAAAACCCCTTCATCCAAGAATACTCGCCTTTAATGCAACGTGTGACTTTTTATCTCAAATATCCACATTTATTTTTGTAACATTACGTCCGTCTCAAAATACACAACTTTTGGCTCAAAAATATACAACTTGATTCTTGTGATTTTATTACTTTCCTTTTGAAAACATACTCTTTTTTTATATCAAAAATATGAAAGATTGTAATTGTAACTCCTATTTTACCTTGAAAATACAGCATAGCAGACAACTTTAATCCCAATTTTTTTTTAATGAATTGCTTTTGTTTTGTTTTATTTTATTTTGTCCGTTTGGCCCTAACACTCTTTGTTAGTATCCATATCATGACTGGAAAAAAAAGAAAACGTCAACTTGCCTCACGATGCCAATGAGCGTTTTCACACGAACCAGAAGTGTCTAGCGAGAAAGAGAAGAAATGTTTGTGTGTTATTTTTGTAGCTGCAGCAGCCAGCGCTAACCTTCCCCGCGCCACTTGAACGCTACAACTAAAAGAGTTTTAACTAGAGAGCTTTCATCAAAACAATATATTTTTCTACAATATTTTAACCGCAGGCGTGCGTCGGCTGCCGATAGTTTCAAACGGAACCTCCCGTGTTTGTGTTTGGATTTTATGGACGACGACGACGACGACATACTTTGTAATTTTGTTTCCCTCCTGCTTGGGGAAATAGCGCAGGCCCGCGGCCATCTTGCAGCCGCTGGGCCAAAACTGGAGAGTAAAAAAAATGCCTGTCAAAGTTACCGTACATGACGATAAAAAGATAAACTGGACAGTGGACACGATATTTTATTGTTGTTACTCATTTGTTGGGTGAGGGCTTAAAAATACAGCAATAATGGAAGAAAATGGCGAGGCGAGGGTCAAAATTACACAACGTGGGTTAAAGTTGAACTGGACAGTGTGTATGAGGACAACATTTTACTGGGGGTTGCTCGTGTGTGCGAGGGTGGGGGGGGGGTCTCAAATTCAGCAATAATGGAACAAAATTGTCAGAGACGCGTGGTCGGAATTGGTTAGCATCTGTAAAAGGGCGATTGTTAGCCACCAGCTAGCGTAGGCTGATAATAACATGCTAGAAACACCCTCCCCCCCCCTTCTTCTTTTTTTGATAACTCCCACCAGCATCATTTTCCCTTGTCCAAGCAATGTCAGCCCTCCAAAAGTCTAAAGGAAGTGACAGTAAACATCGGCCTCTAGTGGCAGTTTGTGCGTTCCAATAAATGACGAATGGAACTAACTAATGGAACACACCTGAGTAATGAATATTTACGAGCAAGCCTGCTGCAGTGAACACTCGGATGTAACACACTTCACGTTGATTTTTAGGTTGTTCATATGTTTTTCCTTAAAATTCTACATTTGCCTTTGTAAACATTAAAATGTTGTACAAATTGTTGAAAATCAGTATAAAATATTTAGTGCAAAAAAGATGCTGTAAGTCATAAAGGCATAGACTGAATAGCCCCCCCCCCCCCAAAAAAAAAACACACTCAACCTTTTTTGATATTTCTTGCTATTTTTCATTTTTTCTTAAATAAAATGCTCCAAATGACAAAATTTGAAATTGGAATTGGAATTTTCTAATCAAGTTTTCAGTTGTTTATGGAATCAAACAAAAATGTTAATTTGATTTAAACATTTATTTATAATAGCTAAATCAGAGCAACTAATATTTTTAGCAATTTTTTAAGCAAGAAATTATTTTAGTTTCAGTTCTAATGTTAAACATGTGTTCCAGGATATACAGACAAAATATGACAAAGAAAAATACAAAACGTAAAAAATAATAACTAGACGATATACGGAAAGGAATCTGCTGATGTCGAATTGCTTTATCTTTTTTGTTTTGTTTTTGTTCTCAGCCTTTTTGGAGCATATTTTTCATGAAATTTTAGAATTCAAATACTGTATTGCAATTTTTTGTTATTTAATCAGCTGAACAGAAAAAAAAATACTGTACGATGTAGCGAAGGTGATTAATTGTTTCCGCGTGGATTTTGAAAAACGAAAAACAAATTTGTATGAAGTGACAAAAAAGCAAACAAACCGATTTGTTTCATCCTGCCACATTTTTTGTGTTCTGGATTTTTTTTGCCATCACATTTTTATTTTCCCCAATATTTCGAGTTATGTTTTAGTGAAATGACACAAATTGACGCTCTGTGGATTTTTTCCAAGAATGTCTTTCACGTATTTTTCGTTTTCAAAAAACTCAAATTATAACGTCCAAGTGTTCACTGTCCAAGTAAGTAATTTACGAATCAAAGTGATAACTTTTGCTCGGTACAAAACAGTGGTCATCTCGCGTCATGTACTGTCTGCACATCGCCAGTAGACGGCGACATTTCCCCGGTGTGATTACAGGAACCTTCTGTTGACTTCACACCGTGCTGTCGTAGTCGAGCATCAAGCAGAACGGAATGTGCCATTTCTTTCGTCTTCTGCCTGCTCGAAGACGTCGCTCGTTGCTCCGCCCACCCCGCCGTGATAGCCCCTCCCCCCTAACGTCGTCTCGTGGAGTTGCCAGTTGGAGCGTGATTGACGTCCGTGCATTCTCGTGGTAGAACGTGGTGGTCCCAACCTTCGGCCGGCCTGCGTGCTTTTCCAGCTCTGTCGTTTTTTGAATGTTTAGCGCTACTTCCTGTCCGCTCGCTGCATCTAATGTATGGATTTAACAAAAAAATAATAATAATAAAAATGAAAACTGTAGCCTGCTTCAACAAAATCTTACTCTGATTTGCTTCTGTCGTACTGTAATGTCCTTATTTAAGATTTTAGTGAGGAAAAACAATGTCTGCTTTTAAACTAAATTATGGGAATTAAAATTACAAAGAACTTACATTTTACTGAGTTGCGTCTTTCTTTTTCGTGAATTCTTACTTTTCGTTACACATTCACCAATTTCGAGTCCATTAGATTGAGCATTTTCAGTAGTTTTGTGTATTTTGATGAGGTATCTGGCATCTTGCTTGGAGACGGTTAAAACTTAAAAAAATTGTGTCAAGGAAGTTTGTCTCCCACCCAAAAAAAGATTTTTATGAGAAACCCTTTTGTGGCATTTTAATTGCATGTAAGTCTTACAAAAAAAAAAGTAACATTAATAGAAATGTAATATTTCAGTGGGGAAAAGTCCCACAGTACTTTTCTGAGAAGATGTAATAAGAAAAAGTTATATTATTCCAAAAATAAAGTTGTATTACAGTAGCTATTTATTGTGAGAGAAAAAATATGTTAAGAGGAAAAATGTAACATTGCTGGAATTTAGTCATATGAATAAAAAGTCGCATAGGAATAAAGTCGTAATAAGAGAAAAAAAAGTCATTATGGGACTAAAATTGCAAATGAATCATAATGTGGGCATAAATTCATCATATTAAGATAAAGCCAGAATATTACAGGAATAGTCGTAATACAGTATTGCAAGAAAATCTGGCAACAATAGAATACGAAAACTGCAACTTTTATTTGTATAAAATTGTATTGTTATTAAAAATATATACAGTATGTTGTAATTTTACCAGTTGCAATACCTATTTTTTTAAAAACTGAGGAAAGTCAGAATTTTCTGAAAAACTCTTATAGTTCTCTATGTAAAATGAGCAAATATTAATAGATGAAAATTTTATTAAATGCTGGTGTGTTTTTTTAGATTTCCAGCTGATGTAATGAATAATTCCCACATTCTCTAAAGTTTCTCCTGAAAACTGAATTTGACTTTGAAATTGGGTTTCCATGGAAGGAAGCCCACAATGAATTTAAATGTCACTTAAGACAAATTGCACCGGAAGTTTGCCATGACAGATATACACCATACATTTACTTTTTCCTTGCATTTGTTATATCTAAAGTTGCGTTTTTGTGAGTCATATTTCATGTGGGAAATAAAACTTGCAGGCAGGCGATGATTTATAGCATCTACCCACACATCTTCATGTTTTTTTAATACACTGTCCTAACTTTTGGAGTTAATATCCTTTATGCCTACCACCATTTTGCTTACGTAAGACCTATTTGCATCATAAGAGCCCTTACAGTGCAAAGGCTTCTGGGAAATGGAGTCATCACAAGTGGAACTTGCAGATTGTATTGTAAGATATAAAACCATGTACACTCACACACACACATCCAGAGAGTGAGAGTGCAACAGCAGTATTTTGTTAGTTAATTTCCATCCAAAACATGTTTATTGTGGTCCACACTGAAAGGTCGACTGAGCCTGCAAGTTCATACATTGCACGTCTTCTTCATGAGGCCTGACACATCCGTCGGAGCCAGGAGAAGTTAGCAGGTGGGGTGGGGGGCAATTAAAGAGGTTCTTTATTTCCCTTCACTTCCTTCCAGGTCCTCTTTGCATTTACGAGGCGTGGAGACCTCACGCACACACAAAAAGTCCGAGTGTATGGTTGTGTTTGATAGAAAGTCTCGTAGTGTGTCCAGTCATTAGAAAGCCAGGTGACATATGAAGACGGGGGACACGGGTGCGACTGTCAATCAGAGTGTGTGTGTACATGAAGCTTGATCATGCGTATTAGCTTTGTAACAGCATTTTTTTTTGGGGGGGGGGCTTCTCGAGGCCAGCGTGAGTTAAGTGATTATCAGCTTTCATATAGATTTTTTTGCCTTTTTTTTTTTTTTATAATAGATTTATATAGTTCTCTCACATTCACTCGTCTAACTCGTATTTCACGTACATACGGACATGGGAGGGAGGGAGGCTGAAATGACAAAATCAGTGAGGAGTAAAAAGAAACAAAAAAAAGAAAAGAATTACAGTCTTTTTTGCTCCATCAAAGGGACGGGGCGGGGGGCTCTTTCTTGGCAGGGGCGGCGGCGGCGCTGCTCTCTTTGAGGTTGAGGTTCTCCAGCGCCACGTCCAGCGTCATCACCTCCACGCAGCCCATGGACTGGAAGTCGGTTAAGTTGCGCAGCGAGCCGGGACGGCGCCGGCGGCGGTCGGCGATGTCGTCGTCGTGGAGGTGGTCGGCCAGAAGCGTGGACAGCAGCAGCTCCGTCACGAACAAGCTCCTGTCCGCCCACTGCGCCTCGCACGCCTGACGATCCGCCTCGGATACGCGCGCTTCGCTCAGCCTGCCGGCGGAGAGAACATTTTAAAAAGTTTATTAGTAAAAGAAATAAACAATGTTCACAATGGGTACTCCCGCAAGCCTCTGGCCAATAGTTTTCAGACTGGATTCGGGTTCGAATTCCCCGCGCCCTGTCTGCGGATGTGGCGTAATGTGCGTGGTGTGTATGTGAAGAACGGTATGTGCAGTTTCATTTTTCGTCAGCAGGTGGCAGTAGTGATTCGAAATGGAATATTCTACATTCAGTACCTTTAAAAAAAATGGGGGAGTGAACACATTTGTCCCGACAATTTAAAAAAACGGAGAAAAAAATAGTTTATTTAAATAAATACAAAACTAGTAAAAAAAAAAAATGGGGAGGGGGGGAATTTTTTCCCACCGGAAAAAACAACAAAAGTTCTTTAGTTTTTTTTAAAAAGTAAAATAAAAAAATGGGGGTGAACACTTTCCCACCAGTTAAAAAAACTATTTAAAAAAAAAAAATCCACCAGAAAAAAGCAACAAAAGCTCTTAAGTAAAAAAAAAAAAAGAAAACGTTCTTAATTATTACTTTTTAAGTAGAATTTAAAAAAAAATGGGGGGGACACTTTTCCCCATCAGTTAAAAAAAAGTAATAATAATATATATATATATATATATATATATATATATATATATATTTTTTTTTTTAAATATTAAAAAATGTACAAGAACAGTAAGAAAAAACAGTAAAAAAAAAGAGAGGTAATTACAAAAAAGTATTTTTTTTTTAAGTTCTTTAGTAAAATAAAAAATAAAAAATTGGGGTGTTTGTCGCCAGTTAAAAAAGAGAAGTTTTTTTGTAAAAATAAATAAATAAATAAAAACTAGTTGACAAAAAAAGTTTAAAAAATAAAATTAAATAAAAACTTAAGTTAAAAAAAGTTTAGTTTAGAATAAAATAGCAAAAAAATAATAAATGGGTGGGGACACTTTCCTGCCAGAAAGTTCTTTAAGCAAAAAAACCACTAGCTTAACCAAAAACTAACAAACTAAACACTAAAAAAAACAGTTCTTCAGTAAATTTTATTTTTTTTTTAAAAAATTCTTTTTTTTTAATACTAAAAAAGTCAATTTCCGTCAGTGGATTTTCCAAGCTACTCCACAGTTGTGGAAGAATCTGACCTGCTGAGTAGAAAGTGTGAGCTGTGCGCCGTGTGATGGGCGGGGCTCTCCGAAGGGCCGGCGTTGGTTCCAGGGTTGCCGTTGTGGTTGGCGCTCAAGTTAGGGTTGTTGGCGGCGGAGTTGGCGTTGAGGATGGCGTTGGCGCGCCCGCCGCGCGTGGCGTTGCGCGCCGTCTCCAGCTGCTGGCGCGCCGCCTGCGCCTGCTGCCGCTCGAGCTGAAGCTGCATCTGAAGCTGCTGTAGCTGCGAGGCCGACGGGCCCGAGCTGAGCTGGCCGCCCGCCGAGCGCCGCACGCCCGACAGCTGCGATAAAAGCTCTGCGGGGGAACCGGAAACAGTTCGTTGAAATGGACAAGAATTTTGGGCCAACAACAAATATTGGACATATATACTTGTCAGTAGAGGTGGCAAATTCAGGTCCAGAAAAGTAAAAACCCTGCCGCAGTTTGGCTTTAGCCATTGATGCTAGCGAGCTAGCTCACCAACAGGTAAACGAGCACCATGGGAGCTAGCTGGCTAAAGCCAAACTGTGACAGGGTTTTTACTTTCCGGACCTGGATTTGCCATTACTGCTTGGTAGTTGTGTGTTTTTTTTCAACGGGGATGGGTGGGGGAGCGTCTCATGTTGCTCTACTGTCAATTTTATCGATGCACACCCACCAGTAGATGGCATCGATGCCCCATTTTAGATACAAAATCAGCACAATTTGAGATTTGCATTTTGTGAAACCTACCTCCTTCCTACTGCTGATTATAAAAGAACAGAAAAAGAATGGCAGGTGAAAAGAAGGATATTATTTGATATGGTAGATTTGGTGTATATATAATTATTGAACAAAATATTCTGTGACTCTTGCAAATGTCAAAACGTTCTGAAATGGCTGCCAGTGAACGAGTTGAAGGACGAACGAACACCGTGTCCCTTCGCAACTGCATTTGGAATGACTTGAAGTGGCAGCTCCACAATACCGTCTGCTTAACGGCCCAGCGGGTGGCGAGGAGTGCCATCAGCCTCATTACGGCGCAGCTGGAGCCAACAGGGGCAAATTCCAGCCACTCACCCGGACTAAAATGCCCCCCCCCCCGGCTACCGTAGCAATAAACGCCATGGTGGCTTGGTTAGTGACGCACCTGCGATGGGGTCCATGGCCTCTCGACTGTAATTGGAGCTTTGAGAGGAGTTCTGACTGGTGGAGAGCCCCCCGGTGGTGTTGCTGGTGAAGTGCATGTTGGACCTGCGGGCGCGGGGGCCGCCAAGTCCGCGCCCGGGATGGAACATCCGCCTCACGTGCCGCACGCCGCTCGACTCGTCGTGAATAGTGCAGTTAAGGAAGCATTTTTTTTCTGAATTATTATAAGTGGATGCTGGAAAGTAAAATGTTGATTCAATATTATCCGAAGTCGAAAGTCCTCTTGTAACTTGGCTGATTGGAAGACGAGGAGGCGTGAATAGCGATTAGTCGAGTATGCTTTAAATGTTTGCAGAGGGGTTATTTTTGAATAAATGAAACCTTCAAATAAACGTTTATTGTGTTCATTAGATTTAAAACAATTCAAATTTTAATCATCTTGAATGACTGGAAATTTTTGGGGAGATTTTATATTTGGGCAATATAGTCACCCAGCCCTAGTTTTAAAAAGCTTTTAGAGATGGTTTGCATTTTTTCAAAAATGTGTCGTTTTAGTTTAGTTTTCATTAGACTTTAAAAAACAATAATATTTAGCGATGTCCCGATCACTTTGTCTTGCACCCGAGTCCAAGACCAAGTCACCTGATTTTTGAAAATCTACTGAAGCAGTCCCGATCCGATACCTCAGCAATGTATTTAGGAGGGGGGGGGGTGCAAGCAAATTACTTTTTTTGGAACTACCCCAACTACACGACACCTTTAAAATGGCTGGTGTTTTAAACCAAATAAAACATTTATGCTTTTATCCCTTGGGGAGGATAAACACATCAGTTTTTCAAGGTGGTGTGTTAAATGCAGCTCTATCCTCTGAGAAAATCTAATAAAATATATATATATTTTTTTTTTTTAACTGTTTTTTAGTAGGAAAAAAATGGAGGAAGAACACATTTTCCCACCAGAAACTAAAAAAACGAGTAAAAAAAAGAAGCTTATTAATAAAAAAAATAAAATAAAAACATGTGGGGTGAACATTTTATCCCACCAGAAAAAAAAGAAGAAGAAAAAAAAAGAAACCTAGTATTTTTTTTGTAGTTTTTTAGTAAAATTATATATATATTATTTATATATATATATATATATTTTTTTTTAAATCCCGATCACTTTGTTATGCACCCGAGTCCGAGACCAAGTCACCTGACTTTTGAAAATCTACTGATGCAGAGTCCCGATCCGATACCTCAGAAATGTATTTAGGAGGGAAAAAACGAGCAAGCAAATTGCCTTTTTTTTTTCTTTTGTTTGAACAAAACAACCCCCCCAAAAGTGAAAAAAAAAAAGGATATCAGGTCTCTGGGTGCTCTGTGTTCAAGTGTGAGATGAGCAGCAAAATCGTCAGTCACATGATTGGGGTCTCCGCCGGGCAGCGATGCGCATATGGGGCAGATCTGCGAGACGACAAAAAAGACGATGTTCTCAAACGACGTTGCGCTCTGTGAAAAACATCCGGAGCGCGACGTACCACTTCCGTGGAGGTCTCCGTGTGCTCGGCGGCCACGTGCTCCTGCAGGGACATCTCGGTGTAGCCCATCCTGCCGCAGTAGGGACACGTGAAGGCCTGGGGCTGCTCCACCGAGAACGCTTCCCCGCCGTAATACAAGTCTGCGGGGGCGGAGAGGACGACGCGTTACGGTACGTTCATCCGTTCGGAACTGCAAAGCCGAGCGTTGATGATCAAACAGTTGAGAAGGAGCCAGTTCAAGATCTATTATACATTCATTGGCAATTTGGAGTCTCGTCGGTCTCCAGCCAATTGCACGGCAAAAGGGAAATCATTTACAAAATGCAAAATTGCCAGCTTTTTATTGTACGTTGTTGAGCTGTGGGACAAATCCCTCCCTGCAGCGCCTTTCCTGTCTAAATGCAAACGAAGGAACTTTCACACAAGCAGGTTTTGCTCTGTTTGCATTGAATGCAGTACAAGGATTGTTTGTTTGTTTGTTCGGAATCAAACAAAGTTATCAAAATTGAGTGCAGACTAAATCTACCAAAGTGGCCTTATTACAGTTCCAAATGGATTTTGTCATGGCTTGTTGTGGTATAAAAATGGATCTGACCTTGAGAAAGATCAAATGGCAAATGCAGCATTTGTCCCTGAACAGCAGAATGGTGGCAGAACTAAAGGTAACGTATCAGCTTGGAATTGCTTCATGCCTCGAGAACATTCTTTTGAAGTTGACATGAAAGTCTGACTGCTGTAGTGTAATTCGGTCTTTTTTCTCTCTCTCTCTTTTTTTTTTTTCAAATCTACGTACCTAATTATTTTCATTGTTTATGTGTGATTGAATTGACTCAATTTGTTGTTTTTTTTTTTTTTAATCTGACAGCCGATATAAGGTAAATTTAAAGCCATTTTAATCTTGGGGAACTATTTAGTTAAATTTTCATTTAACTTTATAAAAGATGCTGCCGACCCTGGACACCTTCTAAACCATTTGTTTTTGTTTGACATTAAAATAAAGGTATTCTGGGAAAAAAATATTAACTCATTCACTGCCATTGGCGGCTAAAAACGCCCAAAATTAATTTGAACTATTTCTATTAGTATATACATATATATTTTTATATATATATATATATATATATATATATATATATATATATATATATATATATATATATATATATATAGTATTCTATTAGCATTTTTCCCTCTTTTGTTAACAAGAGTATGAAAAGCTATAATTTTTTTATTGTACATTTAGAACAGATATAAAATTTGTGATTAATCGGGAGTTAACTAGTGAAGTCATGCAATTAATCATGATTACAATTTTAATCACCTGACGCCCCAAATTTTTAATAATCTTTTCTTTTCTTTTTTTAATTCATTCACTGCCATTGACGGCTATGAATGTCGAAAATTCATTTGAACTATTTCTATTAGTTTAACATTTTTTCCCCACTGTTGTTAACAAGAGTATGAAATCCTAGAATTTTTTTTCATTGTACATATAGAACAGTTACAAAATATGTGATTAATTGTGAGTTAACTAGTGAAGTCATACGATTAATTACAATTAAAAGTGTTAATAGCCTGTCGCCCCTAATTTTCATTTTTTTATATATTTTTTTTTTAATGAATTCATGGCAGAGAAAGAGTTCAAAACTATAGAGAGCTATGGTATTTAGTCGTTTAAGTTTTCATTTCACTTTTTAAGACGTACTAATAACCTTGGGGGCTCCCTGAAGATTTTGTTAGAAATTTAAAAGGATGTCTATTGTCTAAGATTTAAAAAATATATAATTTTAAAAAAATCAACATTTTGAAAAGTCAGAATTTTTTTTTAATAAATATGCTTTAAGACATTACAACAGAGTCAAGATTGGCATTTGTATTAAAAAGAAAAAAATGCCAATACCCCACACCCCTTTTCACTGAAAATGAATATCATCTCCAAATATCGATTATCGGCCTCCTTGACTAGATATAATCGGCACCGGCCCTGAAAAAAACATATCGGTCTATCTTGACAGTAAGCTAAAAATGACTTAGCCAATTAAGCTATTAGGCTAACAATATGGCAGCTAGGAAATGAAGTGCTGCCTCTGCCCATGAAAAACACAATTGAATATTTACGGCTGCTCATTGGCTATTTGTTGTTTTCACTTTGTCGCAACTCCTAAGCATTAACCCAGTCGTCATGGTAACAAAACCTACGCCAGAGCCCAGCCTAGCTGTGCAACAGGCGTGGCGAGCAGTGGCTTATTTGCATTAGACAGAATACCCCTGCCAAAACTAAGTAACATAAGGTTTACAAGTAAATGTCAAGTGTGATATAATTATTTGTCATTTGAGTACTTTTGAGACCACAGAGTCAAGTTTATTAAGACACTATGTTAATCTGTGAGAGTTAAAAACAAAACAAAACACCCCTTCTCATTTGAAGTGTACTCGAGTACCCTATTTGTGTTCAACAAGAGTTTTGATTTTCTGGAGAAAAAAACTTGACCAAAACTGTAGACGTGAAAGGACGCTTGAAGACAACAATCGCGATGCACTCGCTTCATAAGCTTGTGAATAAATAATCACTAAATTCATGACCTATTCGTTTTGGAGTGGCGTGTCAGCAGTGCTCACCAAAGTCGACCCGTGTCAATATACACTGCATGGGGTGCTCCGTGGTGTGTCGGGTGGTGGTGGCGCCGCTCTCGTAGCACGACGCGCACAGGTCGTAGTCGTAGCAGATTAAACATTTGTAGCGTCGGCCTCGGAAGTTGCCTTTCAAACACGCGTCGCAGCTCACGCCTGAGGACACAAATGTGAAAGGAAAACAGTGTCAGTTTTCCCCCCCCAGCAAATCATTCATAGACTACGAGACAAGGACCTGCTTTCTATTCACGTGCTTTTTCATGTTGATTCATGAGATAAATAAAACTAACTCGACACTTGATGATTAAAGCAGATGATGATTAAAGCAGAGTAACAGTCTTGTGTTTAGCCCACACATTCTCACTGTTATGAACATCATTCGTTCCATCCATCCATTTTCAACAGGATGTCATCATTAGAGTAGCATTTAAACTTGAGCCTATCCCATCTGACTGGGCAAGAGGTGAGGTGCACCCTGGACTGGTCGCTTCATACTGTATAGACAAACAACCATTCACTTTCAGTCTTGAATGCACCCTTGTTGCAGTATACTACTTCACAGTAGTTATAATAATGCACAGTACTGTAATTGTAACTTAAGTTTACCTGAACTGTCAATGTCCTTCTAGATGAATGAAAACAGTTTACACGTCATTTTATGGCCTGATTAAGCAGCTTTTCAACGAACGGGCTGCTATTAGCCAAGTCGTGTGATGCAAATGCAATTCAACTTTTTATCATATAAAACGAGTCCCTTCATCGTGTCAGGCGGCCTGGTCTAAACATTAACGGCGGACTTTTTGAAGCCCGGACAAGGTTGGCCGCAAGGACATGCTTCTGCTGATTATTTGTCACACGTTAGCTCTTCAAGCTGAAGGTATTAAAGGGCCAACTTTAAGAGCAAGAAGGCGGCTCGGCTCTACAGCGAAAGCGCCGACGTGCGAGAGCAGCCTCGCCCCCCACTCACAGCTGCCTGTTCTCGGCACTCTCCGCCCCACCTCAGCCCAGTTTGGTAACCATAACCAACCCGCAGCCTGGCTTCTGTTAGCCGCCATGCTAACTATAGCGCGTTAGCTCTACTTAGCAGACGTTCTCTGGGCTTCTTCCGCCTATTTGACAGCGTCGTCTCCGACTGCAGTAATGATTAAAACACGCACGTAAGCCATTATTTAACCATCAAACTTGTCAACATTCATGTTTACTAGTTAGTCATCAAGGGTCCACGATGCTAATATTAGCCCCAGCGACTACTAGTAAGACATTCTGGGTTAGCTTCGCTTAGCCGGTGGCGGCGGTCCCCCCCCCCCCCGCCTCCCGTCAACGTTTCTGACAAACGCCGACCTTGCTCGCTAAATCGGCGCCGTGTTTCTTACCTTCATGACGGGACATCCTACGAAGCCCAAAGCGGCCCCTAGCTCGGGCCTGGCTCGTAAAAGTGAAACAGGGAATATATTAGAGAAGAGAAGGAGAAGCCGGGGCTGCCTGGCTGTCCCTGGCCTCTTCCCTCATGAAGGATCCGGTGTGCTGCTGGTGCTGCTGCTGCACTCCCTCTGTCCGCCTCCTGCTGTGTCACCGCTCGGCTCATCGCTCATCCGGACACAAGATGGCGGTGTTGTCATTGCTATGGAGCCACAAGCAGCCGGCTGTCGTCAACATGGGATGGACAAAATTGTGAAAGCCTATTGTAATGTAATGTAATACATCCATATTCGGAATATAATATAATATAATATAATATAATATAATATAATAT
The DNA here is from genome assembly GCF_051991255.1 of Vanacampus margaritifer. Classification (NCBI taxonomy): domain Eukaryota; kingdom Metazoa; phylum Chordata; class Actinopteri; order Syngnathiformes; family Syngnathidae; genus Vanacampus; species Vanacampus margaritifer. The sequence continues at coordinate 9,296,535 of NC_135434.1, read as the reverse complement.
AATATAATATAATATAATATAATCATCTTTATTCAGCAGACGTATGGTTAGTAAAAACACAGAATACACTGTAAAAAAAGAAGGTTAAAATAGAAAAGAGATAAAGAATAGTAATTTAAAAAATAACAATTACTTAAATATAATGACATGACATAATGTATCATATAATATAAATAATATAATCATCAGCTTTATTTAGCAGACGTATGGTTCATAAAAAAAACAGAATACACACTAAAAAAGGTTCAAATAGAAAAATAGCAATTTAATAATAAGAATGATAACTTAAATATAACATATGACATAATATAATATCAGCCCTGCCTTTCACCTAAAGTCAGCTGAAAAAAAGCTCCAGCTCATTCGCAGAAAATGGATGGATGACACTTAGGCAGTATTTTTTTATTATACCACTAGAGGGAGTCCGTGTCCCACAATTCAAGAATCGCTTATCTGAAGAGCAGGGGTGTCAATTTTTTTTGCCACAGGCCTCGTTGTTGTTGTGGTTTCACTCAGACGGCTGTTATGAATGTTATGTCTGTGAACCTATAGAAATGTTTAATCACCTTGTCGTATTGTTGCATGTACAGTACACAACAAATTGATGGATAACTAGTTTTGGAATCAGAAGGCAGCTATTGTTCAGGTTACTGTATCACGGTGGTTGGTAACAAGAAAATGAAACATTTATTACATACTGTATGACAATTAAAATTTTTGGTACAGATTTTAGTAAGAATCATTGACATTGACACACATAATTTGCTTTGCTTTGGTGATGTGGTGGGTCTGACCTTGCCACTAGGCCTCTGCTATAGAGTAAAATGCTAACTGTGCACAAACAGATCTTCCAGTGACTGAAGGGTCAGTGGTTCAAATCCAGGCTCTGACTGTATGCTGTTGAAGTATCCTTTCCATATATAAATGTATTTCATTTACTGTATGTCTATGGCTTTTTGTCATATTTCTCGTAGCATGCACAAGTGGCGACAAAGGTGCTTTACTTTTGCTTTGGTTCACTTTTTCCCTAGTCTGAGTCTTAACGACGACTCACTGGACCTCGTCATTGAACACAGTAAGGACTCAGAATAGCCAGTTGGCGGACGGAAAACCCCCCAAAAGCATTTCAACTTGACGCAAATGCAAGTCTGACATCAGCTCATCGGACCCCATAGGAGTTTTCTATTGAACATTGTGGGATGTTTCCAATTAAGTGACATGACGTAGAAGCGAAAGAAATTTGTTTTCACTGTAGGAGTGTTGAGTGGGTCTAATGTCACGCCACATTATATTGCATAACCTCATCCCCCATGTCAACTTTCTGCAGAGATACAGTAGCGGGCTCATTCTGCTATCATTTCACAAGCTGTAAATTCTATTAATACATCCACACATGACCCTTGTCTAATTAGGGCATATTATTTTGGAATCCACTGTCTCATATCTGGAAACAAGAGATGTTTAATTTCATTACAATGCATCCTATCAAGTCACAAATGAGCAAAGTTGATAACAGAATGATGTCAACCGACAAAATGATGGATTGTTATCTTCTACTTCTTTTGCCAGCACAACTTCCTCTTCCACTTCTTTTGCCAGCATCACTTCTACAGTACTTCTTCTCAGCCAGCATCGCTTCTGTCTTTCGCCAGCAGAGCCTCTCCGTGTCCTCTTCTTTTGCCAGCACAGTGTCAAATTGTACTTCTTTCGCCAGTATCGCTTCTACTTCTTTTGCCATCATCCCTCAATTGCTTCTTTTGCTAGCACAGCTTCTACTTTTTCTTTTGCCAGCGTCCTTTCTTATTTTACCAGCTTGGCTTCTACTACTTTGCTTTTCATCCAGTTTAATTTCTACCACTTTTTGTTGTTGCTAGTTTAGCTTCTATTCCCTCCTTATTTGCCAGTATCATATCCTCTATTTATTATGTCATCTACCACTTCTTTTACCAGCATAACCTCTACAGTATGTGTTCTTCATTTTCTTCTTCCTCTTATTTTACTGGCAGCATAGCTTTGACCTCTTCTTTTACCAGCGGCACTTTTACAGCCTCTTCTTTTGCCTACATACATTGGTAGTATTTTCTCTCTGGTGTTGGTCAAAATGTATCCCAAATAAAAAAAACACATTTTTTTTTTAATCACAACCACAACCACATTTTTGGAACCAGGTCTGGCAAAAAGGTGAGGTGCAGGAACAACCATATGGGATGTTAATATAAACATTAACACACACAGCTGTTTACCCCCCCCCCCCCTTTGTTTATTCAAATTACAGTAGAATTGCATGGATATTAAAACTTGAACATCCTGACTATCAAAGTCAACCACGAGCCACTCCAACGATGTAGAGATAACTGTTCAATGGTTTTGTGCCAAATCACGTAGCCAAAGTGATCATTTTCAATTGGCCCTCTACAATTGGACTAACAATTAGGCCGTATTAAGAGTAGTGGACCGCCAGGGTGGCAGTTGACACTTGCCTTGCTGGTGACCGATCATGCCTGCATACACACACACACACACACACACACACACAGTTCTATTGTTATTGTAGCGCCCATTCTCGGCCTCATCAATTGAGAGTGAACTAAGCTGATGGTTTGGAGGACAGCCAAGCAAAGAAAGGAGAAGGATGGTGGATGGGGTGGGTGGAGGGTTGTGTGGGGGGGTCTTTCATGGGGGATGGTGCCCCAGGGTGCCCCCCAACACCCCAGCACTACCACCACCACCCAATCTCCTTCCCTCTGTATGAGCCTTTTAAGACATTCCAGTGAAAGTGCAGGCTGCTATTGTAGTAGTTAGCAATGGGATTTCATGTTAAAAGCATGTTGCCACACCCACTTTTCCCCTCCAGCCATGTGCTCATTTTACACATTGTTTAAATAAGGTAACAAATAGATGACCTTCATTGTAGTATAGCACGTTTTCCCCCTTCTGTGTTTATTTGTGTGCGTATGTGTGTGCGTGTGTGTTTTATGGTTGCACACACCTACCTCTTAGAAACACGTCTTACTACGTCTTCATTCACGTAGGCCACGCCCCCGACGTAACCGAACGGGGGCTTGACCAATCAGACGCGCGGGATATCAGCCCATGATCAGATGACTGAAGCCTGGAGGAAACTATTTAAAACTCTAATGATCGCCCAGATGCTAGTTCATACAATTTTTGTGCTGGTCACGGAATCGAGGGCGCACCGAACCGTACCGAGCCACCACCGAGCCACCACCGACTGACCGACCAAGACGCAGCACGGCCGGCTTTACGTGCTCTTTTGTCACGCAGGAACGCCGCCACCATACAAAGACGCTTTTAAAACAAACCAAAACAATCGGTTTTCAAATGAATATGAAAACCCATTTGCTGTGGATTCTTCTTCTGTCCGCTGCTGCTTTTACGCACGGACAAAATGGTAAGCAATGCGCCTTTTCTATCATTCATTCATTTTTATTATTTATTTTTTATGGTTTGCGCGCGCCTCCATTCATTTATCAATGATTGTGCGTGGATTTTATATTTCCAGTATAACCAGTAAGTGTGTCAAACAGCTCGTTTCCGCCTTTGTTTTATTCCAAGCGAATAGAATAGTTAATTAGAAACGGAGCAAGTGTAGCGGGCTGAGTGATGCAGAAAAACGGGAATGGATTCTCTCTCACGCTCAAAAAGCGACGTGTCCTTTTTTGGGACAAGTGCAATGGGGACACGCCACGTTTGACACACTGAGGAGGAAATGAGATGTCCTGCTGAATCCACGTTTTACGCCAAACTCATTTCGGCTTTTTTTTTTTTTTTGTGGTTCGTTTTCAACGGTGGGGCTGTCGAGTTCATTGGTCCAATTCAAAGCAGTTTACCTAACAAGTACAGGTAGGGCCTACACATAAAATGTTATAGTCAAGATAACGCTCTAATAGTTCTATTAGCACCACCGTTATGTCAATGCATTTGCACGGAGAGTCACAGTGTTTGTATTCCCATAGATTTGTGAGCGACATAATGATGTGTAATTATGCAAAAAAATATGGCTACCACAGCTGTGTGTTAGACATCAACTCCGAGAAATATGGTTTTATTTCATCCAAGTGGCTTTAGAGCAATGGGTGAGAAACATACACAACCGGCTCATGGAGCATTTGATCCAGCCGGCCAAATGAATGCCACAAAAATGGGCCCTCACCTTTTCCCCACCCAAATAAGTTTTTTAAAGATTTGACTTTATGTTCAATTTTGGTATATTGAGATTGGGAACCCCTAATATGCATTAGGAACTTCTTTCAAGTTGATGTCACATAGAATGGGGCACAGTTTTTGAACATAGTTTTCACTGTGTTTGACTGCAAACTCATCTGATGCTTGTAGATTCAGATGTGGTGAAGCAGCCAACTTAATGAGCTGAGGGGCACGTAGGCATGGGTCCTAGGGAACTTTTTTTTGTGCGTCCTGTGATGACAGACACATTATGTGGATGGTATTCCATGTCAATTGGTGAAACTGTTGTTTCTGAGAATCCTTGAAATGATCGTCCAACTTTGGACACCATCTTTGTCCATTTCTGTCTAGTAAACCAAATTCCACTTCGGGCTCATTTGGGCGATTTCCCTCGTAGGAGTTTTGAAATGTTGCCCAAAATTGTTGAATTACTTTTTAACTTAAAACATGTGAGACGTTTCATACATCCTGTCATGATAGAGATGTCCACCATTTTTTTATGTCCATTGTTGAAACTGGTGCTTAAGGCTTTTTCCCCCCTAACTTTCTTAGAGTCCGTAAAACGATTGTCTTGCAACTTCCCCAAAAGTAAAAGTTGTCCACATTTTTGTGTAGATTTAGTGTATTTCCCATCAGGGTGTAGGTTACTTTCCAAGGAGTGTTACTGGCTGAATTTTGAGAAGCTGTACACTCATTAACTTTGCGCTTCCTCTTAGGTGGAGATGAGTCAGCGGATGTCCCCTTGGACGTCACCGTCAAGTACAACATGAGGAAGAGTTTGGATCTGGACCAGGAGGGCTGCTACCTGAATGCCGGAAACAAGGACTGTCTGCAGCAGTGCGGTTTCAACGCCACAGCCAAAACAATCTTCATCATCCACGGCTGGACAGTACGTTGAAAACACTTTTTTGTCGGAATGTGTCTGGCTGATTTTTAAGAGCGGTGAATTAACGGTGGAGCGCGATTTCTCGTCTAGATGAGTGGTATGTTCGAGAGCTGGATGCACAAGCTGGTGGCCGCTGTCATGAAGCGTGAGAGCGATGCCAATGTGGTCGTGGTGGACTGGTTCTCCATGGCCCAGCAGCTGTATCCAGACGCCGTCAACTACACGCTCAGCGTTGGCAGGGACATCGCCGTCATGCTCGACTGGCTTCAGGTACTTGGTCCAAAGAGAAATTCCCAAATGTGTGGAACTGAAAGCTCGCAATATCTCACCCGATGAACTGAAAGTGGAATGCCCCTGAAGGCCTCACACAGACCTGCACAAAAGTGAGGCTTGTAAATTAATGAAACGCTAAATACGTGGATCTGAAAGCTGGCAAACAGTCACCTGACGCACTGAAATTGGATTCCATTTTTTAGATCAAATATTTTTCAAATCAATTTACGATTTAAATGTCAGAGTCCAAATTTTTAAGTTGTCAAAAAAAGTAAAAAAACAAAACAAAACATGAAAATGTCCAAAAAAGTGACCATAAAATGTCCACAAATTAAGAAAAGCATAAATTCACCTTAAATTTCCCAAAAATTTTCAAAAATGGCAGAGAATTGAACAAAAGAGGCAGAAAAGAAAACATTCAAAAATTAATCATAAAAGGTCCAAAAGAAAACCTGAAAAGTTCCATGAAATATTGCCAAAAGCGAGAAAATAGATTTTTTTTTTAATCAGGAAAAAAATGTTAAAGTAACTATAAAATGTCCAAAAACAAAATAAGTCCAAAAATCTACCGGAAAAAAGTCAAAAATGTCAGAAAATTGCTAGCAGAAAGGCAAGGCAAGGGGGGGGTCCAAAAATAGCCATAAAATGTCACAAAAGTAATGACGAGAGGCAGAAAATTACCATAGGTCCATTAAATTGCGAAAAATTTCAAAAAATTGGACAAAAATTAGAAGAAAAAATCCAAAAATTGAAGATGAAAGGTAGAAGAAAATGAATCTCCAAGTATTGAATGCTGCATATTTTTGTGTTATGGTGCAGCACTCATTAGCTCTTTATTCTCTTTAATTAACTAATTAGCTCACAAAAACACTGTTTTTATTCATCACAATGTTCAAATGTTTTGCAGCTCCAGACAGATTTTTTTTTCTGTTATTTGACCTCAAATGAATCTTTTGACAGTAAAGGTTGCTGACCCCTGGTCTAGGGTGTAGCGTGTATCTCGCACAAAATCAGCTGGGATAACATCCAGGTGTCCTGTGACCCTAACGAAAGAAATGTATAGAAAACAGACAGATGACTGTACCCTGTTTTGAAGTTCCATCACATCACTACCACGAAATTAGAGTTGAGTAAAATGCTGCTCTGGTACCATATTAAAATAGGATCAGTCCCCAAAATGCCAAGCCAGAAAGAGATTTTGGGCTGTTTCCATGCTGACAAAGAGTCTTCTGCCGAGACAGATGGCAAAGGCGGCGTAGCGTGGAAGAAGGCCTTGTCCAAGTTAACTGAGCGTGGCTGGCTAACAACCAGCATTTGTTCATTGTAGCAGCTGCTAATGTCGTCATTTTTTTTTTTCTTAACAGGATGAGCTGCATTTGCCTCTGGAGAAGGTGCACCTGATTGGCTACAGCTTAGGGGCTCACGTAGCGGGCTACGCGGGAACGCATGTGCGAGGATCCGTCGGGAGAATCACGGGTATGTTATCAATTGATGTTCCCAAAACATTTATCAAATGTGAATGACAAACTAATCAGTTCGATGTGTTATTTTGATTAGGTTTAGACCCAGCAGGGCCGATGTTTGAGGGCGTGGAGGAGGAGAAGCGGCTTTCTCCGGACGATGCTGACTTTGTGGACGTCCTCCACACGTACAACCGGGAAGCCTTAGGAGTGAGCATCGGGATCCAACAGCCGATCGGGGACCTGGACATCTACCCCAACGGAGGCGAAGTCCAACCCGGGTGCTTGCTGGGCGACGTGCTGTCCTTGGCTGGAAGTAAGTCGTCCGACTCGACCATTTTGACCCCACCCCTAGTCGATCCGCTTTCAATAACGCCGAACTTCTCCAGACTTCATGGAGATGCTGAAATGCGAACACGAGCGAGCAGTGCACCTTTTTGTCGACTCGCTGATGAACCGGGACCACGTGAGCTTCGCGTACCAGTGCACCGACCCGGTCCGCTTCAAGAAGGGCATCTGCCTGAGCTGCCGCAAGAACCGCTGCAACAACATTGGATACGAGGCCCGTAAAATGCGCAAGAGGCGCAACAGCAAAATGTACCTGAAGACGCGTGCGGACTCTCCCTTTGGAGGTGAGTCACCAACTTTGGGTATTTGTAACTTTATTGCATCTTGTTCAAACGGGAAGATGACATCGCTTTGACTTCTCTTGCCCTTAAAGCTATAAATAAGGAGAAGCAACAATTGGAAGCATGCTTGTAATTCTACTTCTTCTGCCAGCAAGGTTTCAACTTTCTTTTCTTTCGGCTAATTTGCTTTGATTACTGTTGCCAACATAGCTTCAATTATCTTTTATTTTTATTTTTAGCCATCACATCATCTACTTCTTTTGACGTCATTGATTTGACAAATTTTTCCAGTTTTGCTTCAATTTGCTTTTTTCAGCTTAGCGTTGACTTTCTTTGGCTAGCATTTAGCATTTTGGCTAGCACTTTTTCCAGGATACTTTTCTTTTGGCAAGTTACCTTTTACTTCTTTCACCAGCATTGCTTCTAATTCCACCTTATTTTAGTACTCTCATTTTGCAAGCATTGATTTGACAAATTTTGCCAACATTGCTTCAATTTTCTTTTTTTCAGCTTTGACTTCTTTGGCTAGCATTTAGCCTTTTAGCTAGCACTTTTCCCAGGATACATGTATTTTGCCACCATTGCTTCATTTTTTTTTCCTGCCATCATATATTGGTCTTCTTTTGCCAGCATATAATTGCCAGATTTTTCTTCTTCTTTTTTTTTCTTCTTTGCATAATCTTTCTATAGCCAGGTTATTTTAGACTTAATTTTGCCAAACTAACTTAGCCGCCAATTTAGCATCATCTTCCTTTGTCAGCATTGTTACAATTTTCTTTTTTCTTTTGGCAACTTGACTTTGACTTCTTTTGCCAGCTTTGCTTTTAATTCAATTACCAGATTTGCTTCGGCTTGTTTTGCCGCCATTTCCCTAACTTAGATTACTTATTTTTCTCTTACCAGTAAAGCTACTGGTAAGAGAAACTTCCCATTTTACCCGAACCGGCTGGCTAAAAATGAGTTGAAGCTTTCTAAAAATGTTTTAAACACATTTCCATCAACATCCTGAGAGAGAAGGCGCACCCCCACTTTATTGCGTCTTGTTATTATTAACCTAAAGTCTCGTGATTGCACATGAATGACTTGTTAAATCATTAACCCACGCGTTATCCTAAAGGTTACCACTACCAGATGAAGATGCACGTGTTCAACAGAAAGCAGGCGGACAACGCAGACCCAACCTTCCACGTCAAGTTGATCGGAGCACACGATGACACGGAAGACATCTTTGTTGACGTGTGAGTAGCAAGTTGAAAGTACCTCAAAACCACGATGCCCGGGGGCCGAATTGGTCTAACTGGTTTTGCACATATAGGCACGACGACGCCATTAGCCTGAACATGACCAACACCTTCTTGGTGTTCACCGAGCAAGACATCGGCGACTTGCTGAAGATCCACCTGAGCTGGGAAGCTGACGGCGAGTCTTTGCACTCGGTGTGGAACAACATCAAGAAGAGATTCTTTGCCTGGAATGCCAAGCCTTCAAAACCTGTGCTGGCAATCAGACGGATTCGCGTGAAAGCTGGAGAAACGCAGAAGAAGTGAGTGGTGAACACACTGTTGTTGTTGTTGTTGTTGTTGTTGTTGTTGTTTTTAATTATGTTTGCTAATGAGTTGTTGTTTTCCAGGTTTACCTTCTGTGCCCAAGACCCGTCAAAAACAGAAATCTCTCCCGGTGATTCGCTAACGTTTGTCAAGTGTCGCGACGGCTGGGAAGTGAAACCAAGAAAAAGGTAAGAAACCAATGAGGCGCCTTCCCGAACTTTTAAAACCCGCTTCTATAGTTTAGCTTCTGCTTCTTTCTCTTTTTTTGTCAGCATATTCACCTTATTTTATTATTTATTTATTTTTTTTGTCATCATGGCTTTGACCTCTTTAGCCAGCATTGCTTCTATTTCTTTGTCAGCTCGAGAACCCTTTATTTTTTATTTTTTTATTATTATTATTTTGCTTTGTTTTTTGCTATAGCATTGCTTCTTATTCCTCCTTTGCTAGCCCACAAAAAATTGATGGTTCTACCTCCATCGTTTTTTAGCTTAACTTTTAATTTTACCATCATAGCTTCCTTTTTTTTTTTCTTCTTTCTAAGGAGAGCTCAGTATTGTTCATTCGATTTGACTTCATCATTGCTCTCCTTTAAAAAAAATAAAATAAATAAATGTTTTTTTTCTCTTTTTTTAAATTTTTTTATTTTATTTTTTTTAATACCATCATAGCTTCTAATTTCACTTGCCAACTTGTACATCTTAACATATATTGTGCAAAAAATATTGAAGTGTAATTTGGCTACTCCTTTTAATAGCATAGTGACTAACCCTGAAATGCATTGGCCTATTCCACTCAATTGTTTTTTTGTCTTCATCCCCAGGGTGCCCATGTAAAGCCCTGACACTTCAGACAATTTGATGCACCACGACCACGGGGACCCAACATGGCTAAAGCGAGAAGCACAGCCTTCGCTTTACCTGAGCACTTTTTCAAAAAGGAGGAGGAAGGATCAGCGCACAGTGGGAGGGGTTTGAGGTGTCGGACATTTTAAAGTGCACCTGAATGGTTGGTTCCTGGAAAGTTGGAGCGGTTGCTCCTGTTTTGAGAGGCCCGGGGGGTGGGGGGTGGGGGCAGGGGCTTAGGTCAAGGCGGTCTTTAAAAGATCACTCAAACTACGGAATGTTCTTTTTAAGTGAGGTAGAATATCTGTCAGTGGAAATAGACCAGCTATTGTAGTCTCTGTACTGTATATTTTAAATGCATTTGTTTTTTTTTAATTTATGGAAAACAAAAATGAAGCACTGCAAGACCAATGTTATTTATCATAGCACATCCCATGTTAGTGTTGAGTGGCTTCCTAGATGCAGTAATTTGTATGTGTGGTGTGTTTGTGACCAACAAGTGTGCCTTTCTGCTGCTGAATGAGATTACTGATACACTGTACATTGGAAGAGATCCCGATCTCATTGCACATGACTGTTTTTGTGCAGAGTGTTACTGTGTGTTTATGTACATATGTAAATAACCTTTTGGAAATAAAATGAATTTGCCTGTTATTTCTATTAGTTTGCCTCCTTCTGAGCTTCTTTTTGTGTGAATATGGTTGGGAAAATTCCTGGATTTTTCTATGGAAATGATCAAATCCATATATATATATGTTTTTTTTTTTTTTGTGAGGGACATAGGTGTTAGTATTTATGGGGGTCTTACATGTTATTTTATTACACCCCCCCATGTATTTGAATGAGCGCTAATTATGCAAATTTCGGCAGGTTGGCCACTATCCACTGCACATATAGTTTTTTCTTTGTTTCTGTTGAGCCAAAATCAGATGTATGAATGCAAGCTTCAGAAATGCAGCTGCTCAGGTGAAGAAAAAAATAATAATGGAACAATCAATAGGCTTGCATGTAGGCAAGGAAAGCTATATACGTTTTGCATAGATGTCTGCTTATGATTATATTTATCGTTGAATAAATGTTTCCATTAAATTACCCTCAATGCCAAGTTAAAGGAAATAATTTGAAATAGTTCCACAATTCCCCATCATAACCTCTAATTTACTAGAAAGTTTCCACTCCTTTACATCTTACTGTGAGATATATTTTTCCTCCTGGCAGATTTTAGATTTACATTTTTTTTTCAAAAACTGGCCAAGCAAGGTACAGAAATATTTAGCCAGCTGCTGTGCTAATGATGACAAACATCTGACATGGTTGTAGATGTACTGGAGCCTATCCTGGCTGTTGGCCGGGGGGCACTTGAGTGGTCGCCATTGACACGTCACACCTACTGATATTTTAGCATTGAATAAATCCAACATGCATATTTTTGTAATGTGGGATGAAGCTGGAGTTCCTGCAGACAAGCACAGGAGAACATGCAAGAGTTGCGTAGTATCAAACATCCCTAGTTACAAGTTTTACAACAAATCCCTTTGTACCAACTCCCACCGTCTTGACTTTGAAGCGATTTTTGTGGCCTTGCAAGTCTGCTCTTGTGTAGTAGCCACGATCGTAATTCAGCACACAACACGCACACACAAACATACATATAGAGAGCGTTGTGATGGACTTGTCAGTCTTTGCATAGTAATTAACAACATTCCTGCGTGCTTGTAAGTTGGAACACATTTTTCCGGTACCATAAGAACTCGATCAAGTTGACCTGTCAAATTGTACTGAAATACCGAGAAGATGAATGACGTGATGTTTTACATTATGCAACACAATGTGTGTCAACAGGTGTCCATTTCTGCTTCTATTTGTCTTGTGCAAATATTGAATATACCAAAACGACCTCTTTTTTTTTTTGCATGATAGTTTCTCTGTTCTGGACTCATTTGAATGTGTGAGGAACTATTACAGCAGCACTAGTACAATAATGATAACAACTTCTATTATTTTGATTATAGGCCCATGCAAGTCATGGTTATGAAGAATTTGAACCCTACATTGTATTGTGTTATTATTCTTGTTTTTAAGAAGTACATTATCATAGAGTGTCATTTTGCTTATTAAAAAAAACACAAACAAAATTCTCGTTTTATTTGCAGGGGCAGAAACAGATTAATGAAATTTCCATTCATTTCAATAAGGAAAGAGGATTTGAGATCCGAGTGTTTTGAGCTATGAGCACGGTCATGTTAATTGAAGGACCGTACAGTAATTACACTTTATAAAATATATATACATTTTGATTGTTTTATACTGTCTTCCCTTTGTTTGTGTGTGCCTTTATTGGGAGCGCTGTTCATGTTGTCCCCGATTTGGCCACTTAGGGGCAGTGTGGTTCCACGCGGTCTGGTACACTGTTAAGTTGTAGCCACATTAGAGAGTAGAAGGAAAAAGTCACGAGCAAGTTATTCAAAGTTGTTTTTTTGCAGCGTGGAGACGTTCTTTTGAATGATAAAAGTGTCGCGAGTAGCGCACTAATTAGCATTAGCGAGACAGACTGGAGTGGATCATTATGATTCCTTGAACATCTATCAATTGAAGCAAAAATGGTCAGTACATTCCAGCCTTCTTGGAGGTTACACGTGACCAGAGCGCCTTCAAGTGGTTACGATCGGAACTGCCCTCACTTGAAACACCTATAATCCACAAAGCAATTTTACACATTTCACATAAGAAATTCATCATTTTTTATTTTTGCCTTGCCTTTTTGGGAGCAATTTTTTTCTTCAATCGACCTTCCCTCCGCTAGCTCGATTCAACTCACTCCAGTAAGTTGCACGTCTCATAGCCGATTTGACATATCGCTGGTACAACTTCCATTTCAAATATCTCACAGATTTGGCAAGTCAAACCTTTCCTTTCTAAATAAAGTAAATTAATAAATGCATGTTTTTAAAAAAATCTAGTTTAGTCTCAATCGTGCTTGTGTCCAAGTAGATTAGTAATTATTTTATTAATACAAAGAACCACGAACATTGAATGTGGCGACTTCAGATTATGAATAAATAAATGAGGATTTAGATGTTATTTGTTGTGTTTCTCCAAAACAGAAAGTAAACAGAACGTGGTGCCCCTATAGGTGATTGAGGGAATTACGACTTCCACAAGCGCCAATCAAATTACTAATTTGTCCAAAAGACATCAATTATCGCTACATATACATACATTTATTTTTTGTATTTTTTTAATTTATATTTACAGTTCAGCAATCAGCACCCTTTTTTTTCAAAAATTTTCTAAAATATTTTTTGTATGTTTTTGTTTTCTTTTTTTCATTGTTCATAAAAAACTTATTAGAGGTTTATCCTTGTTTTTTTTCTTAAACATTTTTAGTGATAGAGCTAAAAAAAACAAAAAAAAAAACTAGGTTGATCCCGTTGAGATTAAAATCACTATTTGCGAGCCGGGCCAGTCGTTATCCCTTTGTGAATAGTAGGGTTTCACTGCCACTATATTTTCAAGGGGGAAAAAAACAGTTCATTCAAATGGAATATAACTTCAATATGATTTCCAACATTTGTGATGCAAAGGTTGATGAGCTTTGCGAGATGAACACAAACTCAATGCACTAACTCCACATTGCTCTTCCCTCGTGTCCAGAGTTAAAGGGACACCCCGTACATAGACCACAATGGCTATTATTAAGGCTGTCTTTATCCTCACCACTCACTGCAGCATGTGACCCATTTTCAGCAAGCGGGACAAGCTGGAGCAACCTCAAACCGTGTAAGCGAGGACAAGAAGGTTTGATGTTGTGCCTCGTTGCTTTGGTGATCTCACGGTCCATCTGCCTCTCGCATGTGCCACACCGCACAGACTCTTTAGTCACTGACTGCATTTTAAATGGAACTTTCAAATGCGTCACGCTTTTTTGGACAGACATACACACAAGTGCCTGTTTGACCCACTTGGATGTAAAGTATGTGTCCATTGCAACGTGGCGTGTGCATTGTTGTGGTTTTCTGAAGCAGTTTCACTGTGTCAAGCTAGGTCAACACACATTATTTAATTAACATATTTATTTATATATTTATTTATTTTCATTATGTTGTGGTGTTGGGAGCAGACCAACTCTCTTCACTTCTTCAGTCGCTTCATTCCTTGAGATACGAGTCCAAATCGTTCTGTGCTCGTATCTTAAATAACGTGCATCTCCATGCAAACATCATGCAAATCCTCTTTCCCCATTGAAATGAACAGGAATTCAAATAATCTTGTTCCAGTTTCCCCCAAAAAGAAGGACATTTGTAAAAAAAATGTTTTTATTTTTTTTTAGAAAGATAACACTGTTTAATATTGTCATTTATATGACAAAAAATATCGCGTAATGACATCATTAAATACAATCTAAAATAACGAAACAGTTTTTGTCTTTGTATCAGTTGAATAGCCATTTCAATATTGTCAAAAAGTGCATTTATTTCAGTAGTTAAACTCATATTTAATAAAGAGGGTCATTTAATATATCTGACCCTTTTCAATTGTTTATTATATCCATCCATCCATCCATCCATTTTCTTGACCGCTTTTCCTCACAAGGGTCACGGGGGGTGCTGGAGCCTATCCCAGCTGGCTTCGGGCAGTAGGCGGGGTACACCCTGAACTGGTTGCCAGCCAATCGCAGGGCACACAGAGACAAACAACCATACTCACAATCACACCGATGGACAATTTGGAGTGTTCAATTAACCTGCCATGCATGTCTTTGGAATGTGGGAGGAAACCGGAGTACTCGGTGAAAACCCACGCAAGCACGGGGAGAACATGCAAACTCCACCCAGGAAGGCCGAAGCCTGGACTTGATCTCACGTCCTCTGCACTGGGAGGCGGACGTGCTAACCAGTCAGCCACCGTGCTGCTTGTTTATTATATGTTATTGTAATTTATTTAGCAATACAGTAAATGTGGGTGGCTTATTAGCTCTAAAGTATAATCATCAAAATTGTACAAAATTACCATATTGTCGATGTCCTGTGAAAAACACATTTTGAGATGTCTGATGTCAGATTCTGCATTCCATTTCATCCCAAAAAATTAAAAATAATAATAAATATAAAAAAAAGACATAAATGCACATAACTGTTTTTCACAGGACAGCAACGATTGGAAATAAATATACAAATTTACGTTTTTGAATTGAACTACTGAAATAAATGCCATTTTCCATAATATCCAACTTCATTGCCATGCAGCTCTTTGGCCTACTTTTCTACTACAACTCTAGTGACCTCAAGCACGAGTGTGTTTCTTGTCTAAACCCTGCAGACAGCAAATACTGCATAATCAATTTGAGTTGAGTGTGGGTTTATTTGGTGACACTGCATGAGAATGTCGGGTTGGACATGGGTGGAAGTGTACACAGTCAGCTTGATATCAAAAGGTTCAGTCACCGCAAGAACGGAACATGAAGGCTCACCCACAGCTCCTGAACTGTGAATGCCCCAATTTTGCCTTTTTGTCAACACACACTCTGACACAAAGGAACAAAGTATTCCTGATATCATGTTACAGTTCTCTTGATAATTTTCCTACTCAACTGGGAAGAGGCGGTGCATCCATACTGTTACCACAAAGCCCCTCAAGCGAAAAAAAAAAACAGCAGATGATCCGGCGTGATTTTGGACCGAGTATCACAAATCCCGAAGTTCTTTTGCATAGTTGAAATGAGATAATGTAGTTTTCAGAACAACACTTACTGGATATAATGTAAGGTACAGCTAAGCTATCTATTCAGAAGCAGTGGAAAAGATAGGATGTATCCAAACATGTCTTTACACAGATAGCAGGGGCACGTCATTGTGCAGACTGACAAGGCTAAACTACAGAGTGCTTAGCTCATTCACTGAACTTTTATTCCCAATTGAGCCAAAGTACATATCGTACTGTATATTCAAAAAAATCTCACAGCACAGAAGACACATTTAAAAAAATATATTATAAGAATTTCTACTGAAATAATTTACTCACAAATTCACATACGCCTGATTTACACAAGATTTGCACATTTATAATCAAACATCAACCAAAACTATCCGCCAATTGGCCTATTACTTTCCCTTTAAAACCTTATCGAAGAAAGCCAAAGTTTCCAACGCTGTGAAAGTACCCTGAATGCACTATTTTGCTTGCGTAATATTAGCAAATAGCAAGTGTGTAGCGTATGTTATTCTGATTATTATGTTGTCCCTAAGCGTCTTTTAAGCTGTTTAATGACACCCCAGTTGGAGTTAACTGTAAAACTAAACACACGACGATAAGAATTACATCCACTGTATGTTTAAATACAAAACGTTTTTTTTTAAAACATTGCTAGCCTAGCGCTAATGCTAAAAGCAAAGGAAGGATCCCATTCAAATGCTAACAGGAAGTTAGCATCGACTTTGGAGTGTTTTTCCTTCAAATAACGAATCTTCACACACAACTGCCGTGGGAACACGTACCCACAGGTAAGATAACACTACGCAAAGGCACAAATTCTTCCGAATGTGTGAAGAACAAGTTATTTTAATAGAATTCAATGGTAACTTTCTTCTGTACTTACTTTAAGTGTGTATATTTATATTTTATATATTTTATATTTTAAGTTAATATTTCAAGGATTAAAAGACCTTTTTTTCTCTCCAAATTCAAGGATGCAAACATCCAAGGATTTTTTTTGTCTTAACACACATTTCCACATCACATGGCACCAAATACAATCCCGAGGTCCCAGGTTAGCCCAGCAAGTCCCAACACTTGTGAAAATAACACAATATAAAAATCTTAGTAGCGAAAGTTTGTGCGTAAGTGACACTTATTGTAAAAGAATTCGGGGCATGAATTTTATGCATTAAATACATATCATTAAATAGTCGGCAGATCCATCGGTAAACTGTATTTTTTTCTGCCAAAAAGATGCATATCGGTCGGGTAATGTATGTTTAATATCCTTTCAATAGACTTCCTTTAGGCCTATTAGCTGTTACTATAGCAGCTGCACATGCTAGGCAGATATTGGCACGTTTGAGTATCTCACGAGCTCCCGCCTGGGTCACATGATGCCAAAAGTGATGCACATATTGATGGAAGTCATCCATGTAGGTGAGGAGCCGCTTCCCCAAATAGTTAATAACGTGACAACAGACGCAGTGGAAACTCCGGCCTGTTGCGATAACCTCCGAGCGCCCACCTGGGCAGTTCTGGTATGCCAAAAGGTCCAATCCTGGCCAGAGTTTAAAGCGCTCAGGTCACATGGATTGTCTGGCTTTCCAAGTAAAAGGGTCCAGCAGATTTTCTAGGAAACTTAAGGTGAGAAAGGGAAAAGCTTTTACTTGAATAAATACGTCGTCAAATCGAACTCAGATGTGAAATTTTGAAGATGTCAGGTTTTGCACCAGTCAAGTTTTAGCAAGCCGATTTTATTTTATTTACAGTCCCTAGGCTTGACTGGCTTGGCATGAGGAAAGACATGCCAGTAAGTCTACGTTGCTGATAATGATGTCTTGAGGGAGTTTGGCAGTCAACAACATAATGATGGTAATATCTCCTCAAGGCCAAAAAATAAAGCAGGTTCTTGATTTACGAGTTCCAAACGAGTTCCAAACCTGGGAAAATTAGTCAAAGATCCGTCCATCCCTATCACTAAAACAACTACATAACTCTATAACACTGTAAGAAAAGACATTACTGCTGTTGTGGGAGTGAACAGTGACTTCCTGGCCAATTAAAGCAGCTCTGCTCATTCCCTTGAGGTGCCGAGGCACGCACACTCTTTGACATTGCGGAAGAAAAAAAAAAAGACTCGCTGCAGAAGTTTGAAGTGCGCAAGGTGCGGTTATTAGGATGAGCAGATGATGTAAAGTCGGCCAGGACGATCACAGATTACTTGATCATTTCAGGGCAATTTGACATTTAATTAATGTGCAAATTTTGGATTTCTTAGAGTTGTCTGGTTTTGTGGTAAAATCACATCAAACACTTCTTTACTATATGAATTAAAGGTTGGGTTGAGTTAAAAGATTTTTTCAATAAACGTTATGTTTTTAGAAACTTAAAGAAACTAATTTGACTCAATTCACAAAAAAGTCGAGATATCTTATCTTGCATTTTAAAGTATTTATATATAAGTATAATAATGACAATAATATGTATTATAATATATAATAATAATAATATATATCTATGCAGCCCCACTAGTCTAAATATGGTATTTTGGTTAATATTGCGCTAGTGGATTACGAGCTAAGCATCATAATCCAGCAGTTTTTATAAACATCAGAAGGCGGCCATTTTGCCACTTGCTGGCGAGTGAAAATGACATCACAGTTGCCCAGGTCTCAGGTAATAACCAATCACAGCTCAGCTTCATAAAACAGGTGAGCTGTGTTTGGTCGTTGCCTGAGCCCTGAGCAACTGTGATGTCATCTTCAGTCGACAGCAAGTGGCAAAATGGTCGCCCCCTGAGATGGATAAAAAACGGCTGGATTTTAGTCCGTAACTCATATTCCAAAAACGTAATATTATTCAGAATGTCATGTTAAGACTAACATATTTATTGTCAAGAAATGTTTAAGATTGAATTCTCCTTTAAGTCTTCTTATGTTTTCAGCAGTAATATCTCCAACGCCACAAATGAAAAAATTGTGCCATTATGTATAAAGTCACCTCTCAGTCCTACTGTTTACTGGAAACCGTGTTCTTGTGACAGTGTCCCCGCGACAGTAATGTCTCACGGGGACGACGTGACGCCACGAGAGCACAAAACAGCACCGCGTGTAACTATTATTATGAAGCAATAATCGACTGGCCGGTGAACGTCCAATCGGGGAGCGCATGCCAGGAGGTCCGGTCTTGCGTTTAAGACTCATTTGTTTAAGGGAGGGGGGGGGGGGGGGGTGGCGGGCTTATGTTTCACGCGTGACAGTGGGTGACATTCAAACAGAACTTGACGTCAATGTTGTGGTGTCACGTTGATTTGCTTTTGTGTTTATGGCTGCCACTTGAAGTCATCTTTGACTCCAGTCAAAACAAAACAGGTCCTATAGAAGGGTTGGGCAACCACATGTTGATTTTTAGGCCCACTATGGAAATAAACGGTGTTAGGCAAGTTATTTCCAAAATGTATTAGAATTAGAGAATATTAGTACTCACTGCTTTTTTAAAAGTGATTAATTATTTTTGAATTACTGTCTTTGAACTGTTCATTTCAACAAAACAAAAATTAAAAATTTTCAACACTAGCCATGACAATACCACAACAACAGATTACAAATCATAATAATTTTAAGAGGTTTATGTTTGATTGAACAAATATTAGGTTTGTGCTGCTTTAAAGATTAAAATACTAATGCGATGGCCTACTTTTACAACACGAACATGCGGCTGAACACAGTCATTTAAAATACATACAGTATATGTTCTATATAGACAATGGTGGTAAGGTTTTGACAGGCAACATTACTCATGAAGGAATGACGTTTTTGAATTGAATTTCCTTATTCACTGGGGATTTATATCTCCAGCGTGATTGTAACATTTAAGGATGGAATGCTGCTGATGACCTGTGTTGGAAATAATAGCATTTAAACTAACGGCGTTAGGCAACTTTTTTTTTTTCAATGGACCAAATCTAGCTAATTATTCTCCCCACATTTTAAACCCCGTTATCGTTATTGTATGTGAAATGCTTTGCGTTACAATTTATTTATTAGTTTCAAGGCTCGAAGTAAGCTTTCAAGAAGACGTTATGGGGTGAATGGCTCTGAAAATGTCATTTGTGCACAGTAAGAGGCACTGTTGTTGTCGGGCCTCGTCACAATAAAAGCTTCTCGGCAGCTGAATAGTATAGTGACTTTTATTTTGGAGGTGCTATGGGAAGCGTGTCATGATGTGACGGATGTGTCCTCCTTCTGACCGTGTCTTCCTTCTTTAAGGCTTAGCATTTTAGCAGACCCACGTCTCTTTGACAAGAGTGACATTAATCAAAATAACTGAAGATATATCACCATCCATTTTCTTACTCCATCACTAACTCAGTTACTATTTTAAGCAAGTAATGAGTAACTATAATTAATTACTTTTTTTTTTTAAGTAACGTTCCCAACACTGATGATGACAATGTTAAATCTCCCTATTGTTGCACTTAACTTGTGGACACTCAAGTTTATTACTCCACAGCCTCCACTAAACTGCAGTGGCCCTTTTCATTCTGTCCTCTTGCTCCTCATGAATACAATTTGCCTCTTAACGACATAAAAATCTTTTAATTCAAACTGAGTTATTAGAATAGAATTAAAGGTGACTCTCCCAGCATGTAAACACAGGCGCTTTATCTGCACACAAAGGAAGCAAAAGGTCAAGTTTGGTGAATGCTTGGACTCCTACTCATCCGGATCGCTCAGTGGTTCCAAGCAGCCTACTCGGTTCTCTTGGATTGTGCCAACTATCCAGTCATGTGGTACAGCGCACGAACACCCATTCATTTGGGGAGAAATGTCGTTTTGGCATAAAGGGACAACAAATAATGGAAACATGTTCAAAATTAAGGAGCAGAGAGTTTTCTCCTACATTTTCACATTTGACAGGGATATAAAAAAAATAAGAAAATAAATTCAAAGCAAGATATTTGCCCACCACCTCAGTCAATGAAACAATGCTTTATTCAAAGAGGCGCACACACACATGCACGCACACTAAAGGATGCTGGCTGCAGCATTATTATTTTGCTCTTTCGCTGCTTTTTGGGGGTCTCTGAGAAGGCTGGGACTTTCTCATGGGAACAAATATAAGGAATGCAAAGAAAGCTGGGAAGGAGGAAGGAAAAAAGCTGTCGCATTCATGTACAGTAATTCTCACTTCAATTTGAAAAGGCGGCGTGTTAAGATGGTTTTATTTCGGCGGACACACGGCTTAAAATGAGCTTAAAGTCACAGTTAGAAACAGGAACGTTAGGATACAGGAATGTTGTTGTTTTTGTAGCTTAATGAATTAAAATGCTGTCCAGGATACACCACCTGTGCCACTACTTTGACCTGGTGTCACCTGGTCTAAAGCCTAGTCTACTTTCTGTCACCAAACACTGTAAACTAAACTTACCCAGGCGCGAAAATGAAGATGTTTTTGTAACTATAGCCGAGCGGCATTTGAATGGTGTGAATTCAGGTCAAGCGAGCGAGCGAGTGCTGTGCTGTGCCGCTTTCCCATCGGATCTATACAGTAGAAGGGATTTGACCTGCGAAGTCACATGAGCGGATTCATAAGATGTGAAGATCAAAAAAACTGAGCGGCGTGTCAGCGGAGGCCAGATCCCACCTCAAAGCAAACTTCATCCCTCATCAGGACTACAGTAGAGGATTTACTGTTAATCTTTTAATGCCAACACATGTTCGGCGGTAGTGTGTGAGCGGTGGTGAAGTGCAGCGAGGTCTATGAATGACTGATGATGACTTTTATGGGGACAGCAACAATGAACCAATTTGTTCATATTTGGAAAAAAAAATTCCTGCGTGAAATACTGGAAACAGCATCATTATCATCCTCACAAAATATGCAGTGGAGGAAAGTGATTTTACAAGCTCAGGCGTCACAACTTTCTGACTTGACTGACAATGACTTACTTACGCACATCATGTGACTTACCTTTGTCACATGACTTATGTTGAATGACTTACATAGGAGTCATTACTTACATATGTCACGTGACTTATTGTACTTCCCCTAACTCACATACACCCGACTTACATACATCACGTGACTTACATACATTCCATGACTTAAATACGTTACATGATTTATATGATTTTATTGCTAACACTCGCCATGCGACTTACATATCGACGCCTCCTTAAAATAATCGCCTTCAAAAAATATATATATTTTTTATTATTTATTAAATTATTTTTTATTTTACTTATTGTACTTTAGCACTTTATTGACTTTTAATTTTTATTTATTTATTTACTTCTAATTATGCATTTATTTTTTTATTTTATTTATTGCACTTTATTGACTTTTTTATTTCATTTATAGTTGGTTTTACTGGATTTTACGTGTGTAATAGTGGAAACTCTTGATAATATGTGCTATAGAAATGAAGTAGATCCGGAGGGATTGGATTTTATGGCTTAACATTGCCTACCTAACTTTGCTTGTGTCGCATAAATTAAATGTGGCATGACACATGTTGCATGAGACAAACATACATCGTGTGACATGTCATATGACATTCACATATCATGAAGATGATCTGATGTTAAGTGGAGTCAGCATATTTAATGACGAACAGCAGTTGTTTACATTCATGTTCCGGGGGACTTTCACGTGTAATATATTCAAAAGAGGGCAGAGCAGTGCAGTAACGATTCACCCGTATGCCTCACAGTTTTCAGTTTCTTCCTCCCACATTCCAAAAGACACTAAATTGTCCATAGGTGGTAATGTTTGTTTGTACACCATAACGCTAATGAGGAGAAACGCCTTACAAAGAGAAAATTGGACAAATTAAGGCCTCTCTACTAGAAGCCACCACCCAATACACGCCTCATTTGCAGAGTCAGGCTATTTACTTTAAAAAAAATAATAATTAAGTTTTAAAATGCAGTTATCGTCAATAAATCATACAGTGTGGTTTCATTAGTTTTCATGATACGGTATTCGTAGTTGGCAAAGACATCCTATAAGTGACACAATAACCGCAAAACATCTGTGAAAACATGCCTCGCACTCGGCTGATGTGGAGCATGCAGCAACAAGCAGGTGTCCAACAAAGCTTTGTGAAACACAACCGAAAAAGAAGACATTGAGTCATTAGATTAGCCACCAATGAAAAACTCACAAATTGTCTCCTGATCTTGCTTGCGTAGTTAGGCTGCTCATTGACATCATACAAAATGTTCTTTGTTTCTGATTAAAACTGAAGAAAAAGTTTCCTGAGAAAGACGCATCAACTTCCCGTGCTACAAAAGAACAATAACCAAACGTGAGATAAAGGCAAGATAAGCGACAGGCGGAGAAGTGGAACAGATGTTTTGTGTGTTGCATTTGGACTGCTTCTCCCACTTATCTCGATGAGATACCGGAAAAACTGAAACAGTTTTATTGCTTACAGTTTTTACTTCATGGCTACATTCTGCAGGTGCTTTACTGTGTCTGAACTGTTCTATTTGACATTGGCTAGCCTAGCATTTAGCAAAGCATTTAGCATGCGGCATTAATTGACTTTAACTCGGAAAAAGAACTTATGGGCATTTGATAGTATTCAATGTGAACCTACCATTTATGTTTTAGGAACGAGGGAGAAAGTACCCCAAGAAA
Organism: Vanacampus margaritifer; assembly: GCF_051991255.1. NCBI lineage: Eukaryota > Metazoa > Chordata > Actinopteri > Syngnathiformes > Syngnathidae > Vanacampus > Vanacampus margaritifer. Next base: position 9,273,345 of record NC_135434.1, on the reverse strand, counting down.
CCCGCGCAAGAGAATATTTATTCAAACTCAGAACCTTGTAACTGTGAGTCAGAAGCGCTAATCACGAGAAGACCGTGCAGGTCGGTGCTACCTGCTGTCAAGTCAAACAAACTCAAAACAAACCCTCCTTTCCCATCACCACCTTTGTTTGGGATGAAAAACGTACACTCCATAAAGCGTTTTCTGTTACGTTCCCGCAAAAAGACGGTCTCCAAATCAAACAAGGAATGTTTTGAGGAGCTGATCTCTCAACCTTTCCATCTCGCTCATGCTTGGGAACGGACCACCTGAGTCTTGACGCCGCGTTATGGGATTCTGTGGGAATGCGAGTTGAGGACGAAACAGACACGGTCCTGTCTTAGCTTGACGCGGATTATGCAACCGTCGTCCGCCGATGTCGGCGTTCCCGCCTCAAATTACACTCTGCGCTCATGCGGCATCTAAGTATACATCCCGGCACGCCAGTATGGGACAACTTTTTCTTTTTTTTTTAAAGTCCTGAGGTGATCATAAATGGCCGCCGCTGGTGACGCAGTGTCGAGCACATGGGATGGTTGACGCGGGGATTTGCCCCGGGCGATTGTGCACTGCGCAAATGAATGAGCACCACATAATGGCGTGGCAAAGCAGCTTAAAAGAGATACAAGAACAAAAGAGGAGTGAGCAACACACACCACCAACGGTAACCTAACTTCCGCCCAGGGCGCTTGTGAAAGCGTATTTCATAAAGAATGAAAGGGAGCCGCGTGGAGGAGGAAGAAAAAAAAAATCACAAAGGACATGATTGGCTCAGAACATGCTGCCTGATTTTTGGTCCATTGTGATTGGCTGAGAGATGTGGCCTCACCTTAGCTGAGGGTTACTACGGTTCAGTGACATGGAGATTTTCTTCTGTGAGTGTGCGTGTTGGTTACTAGTGCGTGTTATTCAAATCAGCGACAGACATGTGAGCGTGTTCAGACATTCTGCACATTCCACAGCTTTCAGTCACTTCCCGTCACTGTCGCATTGCTACTATTGATTTGCCAACGCTCCATTGACGAGAATGTGTCGATTCTGGCGGGATTATGGATGTCAAATTTCCGGAATGTTGAAATAAAATATGAAACGTGTCACCTGTTGTTATATGTCAGTGCTTTCTAGCAATCTTGGTGGAACTTTTAGGAATAATGACTCATGGCTACAGTAGCTGAGTTTAAATGTCATGTATACATTTTTATACAATGCTATTTCTATCTAGCGTCCAAGGATTATTGTTCTCTGTCAAAGTGAGAATCATATATACATTTATTTTTTTAAAGATAAAGTCAACCGGGAAAAAAAAACCTAAAAAATCTTGACAATAATAGGTTCAATGCAGCCCCACTAGTCTAAATATGATATTCTAGTTAATATTGCGTTAGTGGAATATGAGTTAAGCAGCAAAATCCAGCCGTTTTTATCCATATCGGAAGGCGGCCATTTTGCCACTTCCTGTCGAGTGAAAATGACATCACATTTGCCCAAATCTCAGGTAACAACCAATCACAGCTCAGCTTCAGAAAACAGGTGAGCTGTGATTGGTCGTTCCCTGAGCCTTAAGCAACTGTGATGTCATCTTCAGTTGACAGCAAGTGGCAAAATGGCCGCCTCCTGTGATGGATAAAAATGGCTGGATTTTGCACATAACTCATATTGCACCAACGTAATATTAATCAGAATGTAATGTAAAATAATGTAACATATTATTTCAAGCAATGTTTAAGGTTGAAAAAAAAGAATACCCAAACCAAGATTTTATTTGATTTTATGATGACCCGCTCCAGCAAAAGCGTCGGCGACATTAATTGTGGCTTAGTGACAAAAATAGATTGTTTGGACAAAAATGTTGATTTCGAGAAATCTCCAAAAATAGCCTTCTTGAGGTCTCTATTTTCATTCTGTTCTTGAAAAGCGTACAGCCACAACGAACACTGAACTCTTACAGCAGGCTTTTGCGCAAAGCCAGAGAAAGTCTGGCAGATGCTCCAGAGTGTGATAAAGCTTTATCCATACTGACTTTAGGTTGTTTGAAGGCTTCAAGTGGAAGATTGTGATGCTTAACAAACATCCACTCAATCCATCTTCTGTCTGAATTCATAGTGCCAATGAAAAAGGGGCCGAAACTGTGAAACATGCTCAGTTATTTATTGATTTATCCTAAACGAATTCATAAAAATAAAAAAATATTATTAATCAAAAAATACATAGTGGGTCATAGTGGCCAAATAGTACTTTGAGATAAGATCCTTATGTCAGTTACAATTCTTCTCAAAAGCATCACAAAGAAGCATTCAAACAAGACAAATTTGTTGTCATGTACACATCGCCTCGCTGCGGACAACCTCCCGTCACCCCCTCGCCAACCTTAACCCTGACCTCCTTCCTCCTCAATTTCCCCCGACATGCCTTTAGGGGTGACCCTAATCCCTGTGCCGTGACCCCGAGCTCTCTTTGAATATTAGCCGATGAATGTGTGGCACCGGGCCAAACAAAAGGCACTTTGTGTCGCGTCGGTGGGAAAGTGCGCATGATGAGTTACTTCCTGAGTCTGCTTTTTTGCTTGATATACATAAATATAAATATGTCAAGTGATGTTAGCATCTGATAGCATCTATCATAAAGCAGCTTGAACCCATTAATAGTCAGTTAAAGAAATAATGACATAGAGTAATGATGATTCCTGTATGCTGGGTGTACAGTATGTACAAGTTGATCATTCTGTGCTCTCATTTGCATATCGACATCATCTCATTAGGTCGCGCAGGTGTACCTAATATAATGGCATATGCTGTATTTTCCAATGGACTTGCACATCAAATGCACCTAAGTGTGAGGATGAGGCCATATAGAGACAGGCGGGAGGTGTGGCCACACGCATGGGGGCGTACATTATGAACACTCGGAGCTGTAAGGCCGCCAAAGGACAGCTGGGGAACACATGAGCCTGCAGCTGCCACCTCTGTATGCGATGCCAACATACACACACGCACACACGCGCACAAACTACAGAATGGATCGTAGGCCGTTGGCACGACTCAAGTGGCTTTAAGGGAGATTTTTTATGACCTTATCCGTTATGACTTGGTTTGTGAGATGACATGACCATAAAATATGAAACTGTGCTGCGGTTTCATCATATCATAAGAAGATAAAGTTGCAATGTTACAAGAATTAAGTTGGAATTTAAAGTAGCAGATGTCAAAATTAGGAAGTGAATTTAAGGCGTGATTTGGGTATGTATTATTTGATCGTATTATTATTATTCCTTTTTTTGGTGGAAAAGTAAACTTTTCCCATCTCAAAGCGCTTATTCTCATTAAAGTATGTTTTTTTTATTATTATCTTATAGCATTTTGATCTTCTTGCTTTGTTGTGCTTTATCTATCACACAATTTCCACTTTGTTGGCCCAATATCACAACTTGATTCTATTGTTGCGAAAATATCGCTTATTTTTTTCTTAAAAGGATACCCTTGACCTCGACCTTGGAGTTCTTTGTCATAATTATACTAAACGGTTATACTTGTGATATTATACAATTATTCTCCCCAAATGATGACTTTATTCTTATGGAAGTAATATTGTTACAGTATGTTACTATCATTCTGAAACATTTATTTTATTTTATTTCTTTTATTTCATTTAATTCCCACGTTTTCTCAAAATGTTCTTCTTTGTCCTTTGTATCTTTTTTTTAATAACTTTTTCCATTTTTTTCTTATAATATCATGACTTTATTCTCATAAAAGATAATTTCTTTCCTCACTATTTTGTTTCATGAAAAATCACGACTCTTCTTTTAATATTACAGTTTTACTTTTGTAGTTTCGCTCACAACATGAAACAAACTTTAATAACTGTGTCTTTGGTTTAGTGATATTACAATTTGTTCCACATAATATTTTATTATTATTTATTATTTTATTTTTTTAATTATTTTTTGGGTAAGAGTAAGACATTTTCCTTACACTTAACTCTTGAAAAACTTCATTTTCACAACATTCCGACGGTATTCCAGCAAAACTCTGACTTTATTCTTTTTGCAATGTTTTGGGGTGAAGCTTGAATACTCCTTTGTAATTCTATTTTCATGACTCAGTGTTTTAAACCGGGCCCTGATTCTTATCAAGATGTTGAAATGCAAAATGAGCCAATTCAAAACTAGATGATGTTGAAACGTAACTGTTGCCAGATTGAAACTGTTGTCTAGACTGCTGGTCTCCCTTACGGTGTCCTACTTAGTTGACACACATTCTTATGATAATTCAACAATTGGCAATAGAATAATGTCAGTCATTAAATGCTCTGTTGAATTGAAGTGATATCATAGAAGTGAAAATGTATATATTTTGATCTATTTTTGTTCTGCTGTCAAAATAACCACAGCCTTTTTTTTACGGCACATGTGGAGTTACCGCCTTGTTCACGGTGAGTCAAAATGGCGTGCCAGCACCACAGCAACAATGTCGAGTAAAGGTTATAAACATTCCTTGGTTGTAGTGGACACGAGAAGCTTGAAAGAGTAACCACAAACTGCACGAACAGCGAATCATTTCAATGGAAATTTATTTGAAACATTTACGTTATGCCAAAACTCCATATACAGTTGTACTTTGCCTGGCAAGCGTTGCTCAGCCATATTTTGGGGGGGGGTCTTAGGTTATGAGCAAAAATTTCACTTGCAAGTTTCGCAACAAGCAGCACTTTGGCAGCGGCACAATTCTTCAAGAAGACAAATTCTTGCTTCAAGCTGTTCATTGCAAATCCCAGTTGAAGTTTATTTAAAAACTAAACACCAAACAAAGCGAACTACATGTTGTGTTAGTCAAAGCACAAAATTTTAAAGAAAAACTTAAAGTCAGCTAGCTTAATGCTAACACAAAATACAACACCATATAGTACCAAAGTCACAACAGTAATAACACTTTGACAGTGGAGCAATACATACAGAAAGACGATATTATAATACTTATAGGCATATAATATTTAGTATTCTCTGGAAAGAACGACTAATATAACTGAAGCTTCTCATAGAAGAGAGTCTTCCTTGTGTATTTTGTTTTGTGAGCATTATACTGCCCCCTGTTGGCCAATACATACACACCAGAACGAGCCACTAGACTAGATGAATTGAGTTTGTATTTTGTATTTTGTGTTCCCCTCAACTTGAAGAGCGTAGGTGGGCGGAGTGTCCTAGCTGCGCACCTGCTTTCTATTTGCCAATCAGTTGGATTGGAGTAGGTGCCCCTGTGGCAGAAAGGAAACGTCAGACATTCCTATTGCTTACTGAGTATTTTCCCCTAATGGATGGATCCTTGAGTGGGCATACTTTTTTTTTTTTTTTTGTGCTCGTCTCTTTTCTACAGTACACCTTAGATTTCATATGGTTTCATATGTGCTCTAGATTCGATTTGGTATTTTTGACTAGATTTCTAGTGTCTTTTCCGCCATCTATTACTTTTTGTAATATTGTTCTCTTTACTCTTTGAGTGTTTTTTTTATGTTAACCTTTCGTCTTTGTCATTGTTTTTGTGTTCTCATGATCTACATGCGGCCCTGAATGAAAAGCATTTACATCCATTTAAAGGCTCGGAGAGCAAATCCGATTCAGACATGTCCACCGCGCCGTAATGAGTCAGAGACACATTTAACAATAATTACATAGCAACCATCTTATACTCGCAAAGGAGCAACCTCACACACTACACTCCCTTTGGGTTTAAATGCAGATCAAACATCACATTTCCTTGTCTTTTCCTGCCGAGACACAGGATAAGCAACATATACGAAGAGACTCATTTTAGCGACCGACAAATGTTTTCATAAGCGGAAACTACTGTACAAGTATAAGGGATTGTGTTTGGTACCACACTAAATGAGCGTGTGATTTTTCCTAAAGAAAGTAAATTGACGGCCATTTAAATGCACAAAAAAAGCTCATAAAAATCCAATATGCATTTTTCCATGAAAAGCAAGAGTTGGTTCCCCAGGTTACAGATACTGGCTTTTCGAACCTACTGCCGGTAACATGCCTGATGGTCCTTTTTCCTCTTTGGGCTCTGGGAAATCATGGACATTGTGATTGCCAAACGCAATTAGAAATGGGGACTCATCTGTCTGGTCGGTGCTGGATTTCACTTTCCTTTCTTTTCTTTGGTCCTTCCTCGGGTCTCCTGACGGCCTCACAACTCTGGCTGGAAGTGTTCGGTTTTAGGTGAACGGTATGGGATTTTTTAATAGGTTTTAGGTGAACTAATGAATACACGCACGCACATACACATACTCACCCACATACAAAATTTAAAAAAAAAAAAAAAATTAAAATATATATATTTTTTTTTTAAAGAGAGCAATGATGATGACATGTCAAATCGGTAAAATTACCGAATGAACAATAATGACCTCTCCAGAAAAAATAAAAAAGAAAAGAAATGGGGACTCATCAAACCAGAGCACACTTTACCACTTTGCATCAAACTATTTTAAATGAGCTCGGGCCCAGAGAAGCCGGTGTTGTTTGTTTGGCATTTCCATGTTAAAAATTGGGCATGTATCTGTATTTTATAGTGGCCAATTATTGGCAGGGCGAGGAACCGTATTTCGTACAACCTGGCTCACTATGAGGAAATAAAACTACATAGCAACTATTATCTAGTATACTGTTTCAATGAGATGTTTATAAAAAAAGCGATAATAAGGAAAGATTTGATCAATGCCAATACAGTTTGTACCTACCATCCAACTAAATTGTGCTGAGTGCAGCAGTAACAAGTGGTGTTGGGCATCCCAACAAGCGTGACATTATTTTCGTGCTTATATAATGAGGGAAATATCTGCAGCGGAAGGGAATGTTCTCATCACAATACCCCCAAATTTGTCACGGGACCAAAAGGTTTGGCTACAGAAGGAAGTTCCTGTTAACGTGTTCAGTCATCTGCAAGACACACTCGTATCATCCGCTCCGTCACATCTTTTTGGAAGCCCCCCAACCACACACTTTTTTTTTTTGTCAAGGGGCTACTCAGCTGAGACAAAGTTATTCATGACAATCTGTGACAACCCCCCCCCCCCAAACCCCCCAGGAGGCCAGGGAAAAGTGAGTCATATAGATTTATTATGTTTGTAGAATTAGAACCCAAAGTTCACCATCTAAATTTATTCGAATATTACATAAGGTTAGCAGGAAACGGAGCAAACTAGCCCACTCAAAGTCAAAGTGCCCTTGTCATTGCATGCACACACTAACACAAACAGAGTGACACAAACTCAAGTCACCTCTTACACATCCCACTATTTATCACCAATCAGATGTCAGTAAGGCTGCAGTAACTCTGATTGCAGGATTAAGCAAATGATAACAAAACATCAGTGCCCTAGCTAGCTAGCTAGCTAGCAGCTAACTAGATACCTAGCTAGCTACATAGATAGATAGATAGATAGATAGATAGATAGATAGATAGATAGATAGATAGATAGATAGATAGATAGATAGATAGATAGATGGATAGATAGATAGGTAATGTTGAAGGTGACCCTTTTTGAGTCTGAAGTTACCATCAGGCATGCATGTGTGTGCACATGTGTGTGCACGTGTCACCAATCAGCCATTGGCAGTCTTCTTTGACACATTATGTAAGGAGGAATTTGAAGATTATATTCTGTTCGGTAAACAACAGCCTCTTAGTTTAGGGGCTAACCAATGGACGTTCTAAAAATACTGTACAGTACAGTAATAAAAAGCCCCCTATTGCTGAACCAACAAATTAGCAATATATTACACATTACTTTTTTTTTTTTTTTAAATGTGATGGTTGCATCCTTTTTTCATGAAGTGACTTTCAGAGAACTTTATAAGAAATAGACCATGATACGAGTCATCTCTTCCATTGATGTGACATTTAAATCATTAAGGACTTGAATCTCCAGCACGGCACCACTTTAATCTCTTTGGACTCAAGCGTAAGTCAGCGGATCTCGTCCACAAATATCAACGGTCCGAGCGAACGTTTACATTGCTTGAGTCAATGTTGAGCACACACACGAGCGACTGAGTGTAATGTTGGCGGAGTGACAGAAAGTGGATAACGGAATGTCATGCCTGCGTCATAAAAAAAATATGCTGGAATGACATGAAGTACACAATCTGTTATGCTTACAGTGGACATATAATTAACAGTGAGTGGCCAGGGTAAATATAATGTAAGGTCGTGGTGGCCAGAAGTATATTTAACCGCCTCCGCAATGTTTTGTTTTAAGAAACTGGATCACTCTTTGACTAATTCAACACACGTGGGGGTGAAAATGCCCTTTTGTGCCTTTAGGATACAATTACACATATTTAAGATAGTTTTCTAAATGAATCAAGGTTGTAATTGTGGTTCACTTTGCCGACTTGTAGAATTGTGTCAAATGAAAAAAATATTGTGTTCTCTCGAGAAACCACATATATGATATTGCTACCCATCCATTTTATATAGTGTAGCCCTTGTTGTAGGTGAGTTGGAGCCTATCCTGAATGATTTTGGATTAGACTGGACGCAAATCGCAGTGTACGTATAAAAAGTCCATTCACACTCACATTCACACTGATGGAAAATTTAGAGTCTTTAATGAACCTAGTTTGCATGTTTTTGGAATGTGGTTGAGTCTACAAGCTGATTGTGTACTGTACTTGAATTTGTGAAAGTTTTTTTTAAAATATCAATTAATGTTCCAATATGACATAGTGGACATGAAAATTTCATAAACATATGTTTTCATATTTATTCTGGAACGAGCCACTCACTGTTTCAGCATCCACTGAAAAAAGACAAAATGATGGTCAATATTACTAAAAACATATTTTCAAATGATAATTATTTAAGCTATTATCCCATAATGACAGGGTGGACAGCAATTTCAGAGACACATTTAAAATGTTTAACATGGTGATGAAAATTGAATATACAAATCATCAATGACTTGTTTTATCAAATACTTCAACATGATGTGGATGGAACATGTAAACATATTTTTGATTTAGTATCACTTTGTTGTGGGATATGCCAAAATCACAAATTGCACACTAAATCCAATGTGGGGGTGGGGGAGGGGGTGATTGAGGGGGCGGGGGGGTCATTTTATGAGACTTATCAATCATCAATCAATCAAACTTTATTTATATAGTACTTGTCATGCAAAAAAAATGCATCTCAAAGTGCTTTACATAGTTTAAAAACAAACAAAGGCCTACAAAAACAAAACAAAAACAAGAAAAAATGACCATGGAGAGAGAGGTATGTGTAATGTTGATTTATATCCTATTACAAAGCATGTTACGTGATCTGGAGGTGTTGATGTAATGAGGGGATATGGCGGGGAAACAGGTGTGTCTTCCCTGACACGAAACAGGTGTGCAAGGAGGAACATGCTCAACGAGGAATACGGAAATAACAAAATCTACCATCAGGATCATTTTAGTGATTCCCTGAGTTCAGTGAGGTGAATAAAAGAAGCACATTTTTCAATGGAAGATATTTTTAATGAAACGACCTGCATTTTTTCTTTTCTTTTCTTTTTCCCCCCCAATCAACCAAGATGGCCGCACTTCGCTCACTGCGAGGTAAAATACATAATTTTTTAACAAACGGCACCACTTGCTGCAGGTGAGTGCAGAGGAGCCACTGACGAGCTGCAGTGGGCTTCATGGATGTCTCGGTTTTGTGCAGTGGCCCATCAAAATATGTTGTTATGTGAAATCAGTCACCGGTGCAGAAAAGAAGGGAGACCGCTGCCCGGGAACGTTGCGCCAAATTAGATGCTAGTGCGGTCCCGTATTGTAACCCTTGTCAGAAAAACAACCTCTGGTGCTCTTTTTAGAAGCAGACCAAAATTATCACGTGCACCCCTTTATATAGACAATCAAACATTCACGCTCGTGAACAATTCAGAGTCTTCAATTAACCCAACATGTTTTTGGAATGTGGTAGGAAGCCACAGTACCCTGACAAAAACGCCACATAAAGACCAGATTTGAACCTCGAACCACAGAACTGTAAGGCCCTACCTCAATTTTTTTTAAATAAAATAAATAATGATAATACAAATTACAAAAATAAAATAAAAATGAATAAATAAAGAACATTAAAAAAAATTCAAAAAATAAAAATAAAAATAAAAATAAAAATAAAAATAAAAATAAAAATAAAAATAAAAATAAAAATAAAAATAAAAAATAAAAAATAAAAAATAAAAAATAAAAAAATAAAAAAAATAAAAAAATAAAAAATAAAAAATAAATTAAATAAATTAAATAAAATGAAAAAAATAATAATAATAAATAAATAAATAAAAGATAAAAAAAATAAAATAAAAATAAATTCTAATTCTGGCTTTACCACAGTGTCAGGATTGCGCATAACTGTTAGCCAACAAAAGAACATAAAACATATCAATTATGTTATCTGACACCCTATCATTAGATTGTGCAGGTGTACCTAATGTTCGAGCCAGTGGGTGCATGTTTCATTTCCTGCCTTGCTCATAATGTCAAAAGACAGCGGTTTCCCCAGCCCCCTACTCGCTATCTGATCTGCATTTCCTCTGACTGTCCCTGCATTTGACACCTGTGACTCGGCACACCGCCAACTCTCAATTCCCCTGATCGGCTTTTTGAAAATGGATTGAAGTCTTTCAAATAAAAATCCACTGTTTCTGTGTCAGTCCCCTGAGGTCAAACTCCTTAGTACTAACGAGTTTTGAAGTCACGCTAAGATATTTTATTTTGAAAAATTAAAACACAAGCAACAGAGGTGTCTGCTGGAGCAGACCACAGCACTTACTCGCATGCTCTCCGCCAAAGCTGGACTGGCACCATAAAATCGGCGCTGGCATTTTGATTTAGACCGGCCATCCCGCTGGTTCAGTTTGCTGTTTATATTGTAAATTGATTAACTCATATCAAAAACATATAAATACTTTTTAAATATTACCATGCTCCCAAAGATGTATTCATGCTATATATTTATATTGTTGATGCAGTCTCAGAACTGGAGAGAATGCTTGAAGCAATGGTAGTTATTACAAAACAGCCATCGGGTGGCAACAGAGTATAAGAGATCAACCAGGGCCATGTTGCAAAAAAGTTATTTTCCCCGGTGTTTTCAACATGTTTGTGAATAATGATGAAACTTAGCTATATTCTATTGCTTATTGCTGCCAAATGAAAACAGATAGCGATATACTTTTTCCTGATGAAAGAAAAGACTCTAATCTTTCTTTTGGTAGGTTCCATGTTTTTATAGCAATAGAACACAATATTCTGTGGGCCTTGCAAAATCAGCCAAAATCCAGTAAAACAGCCAGGAGCGAAGGGGGTTGCTTCAGTGAAAATGGGAGTGAATTACTTATTTGTCTTCTCCCTCTCTTGGGGTAAAATAGAGGAAAATACGAATTAAATAGCACAGTTTTGGCCCCAAAAGATGTCGGCCCACCGGGCATCTGCCCTCTATGCCAGATGGCCAGTCCAGCCCTGCTCTCCGCATGGTCCATGTTGCCTCTCAACCTTCTAGCATCCATCTCAGATGCGCTGTCATCCCGAGCCCATCACGACCTCCAGACAGAACCTGGAAAAAAAGAGGATGCAGGACGTTTTTATGGCACTGAGTTAGAGGGAATGAAAGGAAGGAAGGGGCAAGCGGGGGTGACAGGAGATGGATGGGATGAAAGAGAAGGGGGGCACACTGAGCTGGTAGCCTGCCAGGTGATTAGAAGCATTTGTTCTCACACACATCAAATGTGAATTAAACCGAGCCTGGTCTTTCTCTCTCACACGCGAAATGAACACTATGAGACACTAATGACTGATTAAGCCATTTGACCTTTTTATACTCAACTTGTGTATCTGTATAATTTCTATGTTTGTATATCAGCTCCCTTTAGAAAACGATCCCTATGTCACAATAGCTTCTATGGTTATAATAACACTTTTCCTCCAAGCCATCACTGCTACTTTCATTGCACTGCCATCACACACACACACACACACACACACACACAAAATATGTATTTCTACTATTTTTTATCTGGTCATGTGGTTAAATAAGGTTTAAAAATTTACAAGTAAGATTAGTGTATAGTTGGTTGAGGTGTGGTGAGATTATGATATTACTGTACAATGGTCCTCTGTGTGGTCTTGTGTAAACGTGTTTATTTCCCTGGATGACATTCCAAAGCTGTGAGGGAAAACTCCAGAACATGTGTCATAATGAGCTGGATCTAAGAGTTACCTGTGTTTTTAAGGTTTTGCAAGATTCTTATGCAGGATTGTGTTAATCTCCATTCAGATGCAGACAGATAATTCCAGGCATGTGCCATAATAGTTTAAAGATCTTACTATTTATAAACACAAGATGGCTGAGGTTGGTAAGATAACATTTTCAGTCATGTAGTAGTTATGTTCATATTCAAAATTGTGCAGGAATCATGAGGCTCATTCCTGCCTGATTGGATAATGAAAAAAGGGGGGGCCAACCACGGCATGATAAGCAGGACAGCAATTCAGAAACAGAAACATATGAACTTATTTGTTGCCAAAAACGCTCTATTTTAAATATTGCCATTTTTTTCAATGCTAGAGCATACAGAAGGCTTTGATACAGCCTCTGAACTGAATAGAACACTTAAAGCTATGGTAGTTATTGCAAACACAGCCAGCAGGTGGCAGCAGAGTATAAGAGATCAACCAGGGCCATGTTGCAAAAAGCTCTTTCCCCCAGTATTTTAAACAGATTTGTGAATAATGATGAAACTCAGCTATATTCTAATGCTAATTGCTGCAAAACGGAAACATATATATATATATATATATATATATATATATATATATATATATATATATATATCCAGATGAAAGAAGAGACTCTAATCTTTCTTTTGGTAGTTTTTATAGCAATAGAACACTATATTCTGTGGGCCTTGCAAAAATCTGTCAAAATCCAGTAAAACGGGAGCAAAGGGGATTGCTTCAGTGAAAATGGTTGGGAGTGAATGAGTTTAGGGGATTTCTTCAAACTGCACATTTTTATTTGCTTACACATTCAAAATGGAATTACTACTCCGTATTAAACAT